>NC_137078.1:58349262-59613012 GCF_951640355.1 Cnephaeus nilssonii | reverse complement strand
GCCACTCTCTGGGATGGCCAGCCAGCAGCCCTGGAGTCCACCCGCAAAACGAGCTCACACATCTTGGGAGAAATTGGCCCATAAACTCTTAAGAGGTGGGAGGGAGACCTTGGTATGTAGCTGCCACAAACATCAGGTTACCAACACACTGGTTAATCAATAGCCCAATTTTGTTTAATGCGTGGGTCTTCACATTTGACATCTTTCGTCCCCTTTTCCATTTTTACTGCACTGGAAAGTCAGCAACCTTTCTTTCTGTTTTGTTTTGTTGTTGTTTTCTTGAGGCAGAGAAGGATGGAAGATTGGGGGAAGGGAAGTAAGAATATCTTGCTCCTTAACTCAAAAGTGACCACCTGTTCTGAATGTGCTTTGCATACATCCCTGTATGTCCCACCGGCTCCTCGAAGCCTCTGAAAGGTGAAATCCTTATTAGACTATCAGAGTAACTCTGGTGAATAGCACTTACCTAACCGAAGTAATAATTGTAGAATCATTATCAATTATAACCTCAACCAGCTATGATTGTATATTCAATTGGCCTGGCATAGATAAACATATGTTTGTGCAATAAATGCATCTGTCAAGACTATTTTAATGCTGGGTTTTCATTAAAGAGGGAAGTATTAATTTGAATTAAGCACTCTGAGATCTTTATTAGTAAAGTAATCAGCAGCAAAAAAGCTGGTTAATCAGTTTATATATCCATAAATATATCTTTCAGAATCAATGTTTTCAATTGAGACTGTTGCCAAGTGGTTAGAATAAGACAGAGAGAAAACTCGCATGAAATATATTTCATTTGCTTGGCTGATGTTGGCTGAGTCCTATAGGTATGTCTCTGAATGCAGCCAGTGATGCATCTATGAAGGCTGTATAAAACGTGCTTAATTGGCATGAAAAGGCACTAACTGAGAGCTGGTGGGGTTTCCATTATCTGGGTGGACATCTTATTTACTTTAGTGGATCCTGAGGACAAGATGAAAGCGTATGGACTGAGATGGGGGGTTGGGACATAAGCTGATGGGTTTTTTGGTTGGTGGGGGGTGGCGGGTAGGGAGTTTTACAATCATCCGGCCTATGCAAAATGCGGCTTTGTAATGGCCCTCATCTCCCTTGGACCCTCAGGAGAAGGACCAGGGGGATGGTTTCCTAATTAGACTCTGCAGAATTGTGAAAGTGGTGAGCACCATGGGTCCTTACATTTTAGAGACTGTGTTTTTATACAGCTCATCCCTCCAGTGTAGCTCAAAAGCTCGGTGGAGAAGAGCTTCATTTTTAACATAAAGGGAGAGGGGGCTGCTCCCAAAGACATGTGATGTGGTGCTCGTTCGTCATGAGCATGGCTTCAGCGTCCCTCAGGGTACTGCGCATGGCGCGGTGCTGTTCCTCCCGCAGATTCCTAGGGTCACCAGCCCCCTGCCGAGTGCATACTTAAGTCAATATTTTCAGTAATTGTTACTTTACAAATTGTTCCATATCCCAGTGGTGGGAATTCATACTGATGCCAGCTGTGGAGTGACAACACCTACACACAGTCCCAAGAGGTCCCCACATGCTGTGGCACTTGCCTTTTGTGAATGTTATTTAGTGCATCATTCACATGTCCCAACATTCAGCACTGATATGATAGGCAGAGGACGGGAATAGATTGATTGATTTATCTTATCAAGCTCTACATGGAGAGGGCTTATCAATAACATGTTTTACGTGTGCTTGAGACTCCTGGAATTCAGAAATAGTTTCTTATGTAAAACTCACTTCCACTCCAAGTTTCAACCCCAAGACCTCGTGGAGAGTGGGGCTAATTTGTGAGCCATGTAAATTGTGGTTATTAAAAGCTGAGACCAATGCATTAAGGTCATATATTTCTTACATTACGCAAATTCACTTTATTTTTACGTAGTTGCTTGTTCTGCAGCTAATGGAGAGCCTTATGATGAAGTGGGGGAGTTGGTTTCTACAGGAAGCATTTGAAGGCTTTAAATATCTGAATCAAAATCTGCAAAGTGGGAAGCTTAAATGGACTGGTGGGTTGGAACCCTTTCTCCCCCAGTCCTGGGATCCAGGGCACATGCACTCCAATGGACTCTGGGCAAATCATGCCCAAATTTCTCCTCCATGGAAATGAGGTTGTTGCAAACTTCTCCCAGGCACTTGCTGTCGCAGCCAATGGAATGCTCAGGATCACTGAGAAATACCATTAGCCCTTTGGAAAAAGCTACTAAAATAAGCCTTTTTGACCAAATTCATCATGGAAGGGTTTTCCTCCCATTGGAAATTTGAAGGAGAAAAGGACATTGGGTTTGCTCAGACAGAATAATCCTGTAGAGCCATCAGCACTGATAATGATGTGAAAACCACAAATTCTATCTTGTGCTCATATCCAGTGGAATGCAGGCAGCCTGTGGGACCTTCAGTCCTGTTAATATGTAAGGGCCATGTTCTTCCTGGCAAAGTGGATGGGAAACTCTCTTCTCACCTCAGTTCTTTTCCTTCACATTGTCCCCTAAAAGACCCAAAGTAGCACTGGTCGCTAAACTTCCCACAACTAGCAGGGATTTTGTACTAAAAAGTATATAATATAACCATGTAGCAGGTGCCAGATATACCAAGTAATTTCCATGTAATTATGTCATTTAAGTCCCATAACTATCCTATGATGTGGAGACTTCTATCATGCCCCATTTTACAGATGAGGAAACTGAGTCATAGCGGTTAAGTAAGCTGCCCAAGGTCATACACGTAATAGCAGACAGCAGAGCCAGGCCTCCTATTCAGGACTCTGACTTAAAAACCTAAGTATTGAACTACTACCCTCTATTGCCTACCAAATCCAGCGTGGTGAATTTAGCCAAGGCTAATTATGGGACTATTACTGGCACAAAGGTTATCTCTGGGTATCTCAGTATTTTCAAATATCACAGAAGGATTCTCCTCCCTCTTCATCACTCCCCACTGTAGCTTAGATAAAAATTCAGCTCCTTTTTTCTGTGCTCAGCATTCATTGTCAATGCTTCTTGTTTTTTCTTTTTTAAAAATATATTTTATTGATTTTTTACAGAGAGGGATAGAGAGTTAGAAACATCGATGAGAGAGAACATCGATCAGCTGCCTCTTGCACACCCCCTACTGGGGATGTGCCCGCAACCAAGGTACATGCCCTTGACCGGAATCGAACCTGGGACCCTTGAGTCCGCAGGCCGACGCTCTATCCACTGAGCCAAACCGGTTTCAGCTGTCAATGCTTCTTACAAGGTGGACAGATCTCCACACATGGCCTGCTTCCAACCCCCAAGTCGTGAAACAGGGCTGAGACTTGGGGGTTGATAGAATGAGCTGAGAGTCCGCTCATACCCCAGAGACTCCAAAGGAGGGCACATTGTATGCAAGACCACAGCTTAGGCAGGAAACTCAGCTCTCCCACTTAGTCATATAACTGTGGGCAGGCGACTCAATCTCAGTTTTCACACCTGTGAAATGGGAAAGAATAGCAGTATCTGCTTCACAGGGATATTATGAGGATCAAATGCGTTAATATTAGCTTGATGCTTGGTGTGTGGTCAGAACCATATAAGACTTAATTCCTGTTATTTGTGTGTGTGTGTGTGTGTGTGTGTGTGTGTGTGTGTGTGTGTAACTCTCAAAGTAGAGGCTGAGCCAATGATCTTAAAATTTTGGGCAGAATCCAGTTACCAATTTGGATACCTGAGACCAGGATGGATTTGCTCACCACTACTGGGAGAACTGGGTGGCCTGTAGAATTGGCCTCCAGTTCTGAAGTTATGTGGCCATGCCCCAAATATAAACCCTTGTCCACAAAACTGTGACATTTAAATATTTGTGATATCTATCACTCATTCAACAAAAATGCTTTGTGTTCTTGCTCTGGATCACATAGGTGCTAGAGACACACAGAACGAGGCTTGGCTACCATTTCCAAAGAGCACACGATCTAGATGGCAGCAAATAACCTAACCATAATACAACATGGCAAGTGCATAAATGTTTCAAGAAAAAGCTTATATATTTTTCTACAGCTGGGTCAGAATAGTCATTGAAGGCGGCCCAACGAAAGTAACATTTGCGTTAGGGCTCAAAAAATGAGTTAGAATTTGTCTGTTGGAGGCCAGTTGGGAGTCGAATATGGGCATCCAAGCAGAAAGGACATTTCGAAGACATGCACGAAGCTATAAAAATGTAGGCTGTGTTGGGGAACATTCTATGTAGGACATTGGGATGAAAAGGAGAAGAGAAGGGAGGCAGGCTATGAAAGGAAACACTTGTTTCCTAAAGGGAGAAAGTAATAAGGTTTCACTTCTTTGGTTGTAAGCAACAGAAATGGAAGCTGGCCACTTAAGCAAAAGGAAACTTCATAGGAATGATTTGAGACACCAACAAAAGAGAAGGGAAGGCTGTCTTCTTTATGCACCATCCTACTGCTTTTATTACCTTTGCTTCACTCTGCCTGTTCAAACTCCCGGGAGAGAAATTCTGATTGACTGAGCTCAGGTCACAAGGTCACCTCATGTCTGTACAAGGTGATAAAAGGAAAGATTGGGTGGGCAGAGCCTTCCAGGAGTCCTTCAAGCTTCTAAGGTAGACAATGAGCACACTAGAGGGCACCAAGATGACACCTAATCAGGAAAAGTAATTCCCCAAAAGGAAAACAGGGTGCTGATAAGAAGGACAAATATTTGATGGACAGACCCAACATTACAAATGTCCATTATAAATAATAATAGTTTGTTTTTATTCACCATATGTTATATATTATCCAGAGTACTTTGTTTTTTAGGTAAAACACATGCTTTTCATGTGTTTTATTTAGTCCTCATAACAATTGTAGGAGTTGGTGTCCTCCCGCTTCATAGGATTGGAGTAGGAACATTCCATTTTTACAATTGAAAAATGTTATAGTTCAGAGAGGTGAGGTTACTTGCCCAAGGTCACACAGCTAGTAAGTGGGCAATTCAGAACTCAAACCCAGATGCCTCTGATGGCAAAGCTCTCAACCACGCACGTTGTACCTTCAAGTTTTCCAGTGAAGTGAAAGCATCTGCAGGTTGGCACTGGCTTCCCCCTGTCCCATCCCAGCCTTCCCGCCTGCCTTCCACCTCGGAATAGGCTCAGTCAACTCGATGGACCCAAAGATCTGGCTCATGGAAAGGAAGGGACAGCACCTTTCTTAGTTGTCCTACCTGTAGGTTGTCCAAAGCAGCTGAAGAGCATCCTTGGCACTCTGGCCAAAGCCTAGTCTCTCAAGCCCTTTGTGGGCAACACATAAAAAACCCCCAAATCAATGCATTCCAAAGCAATTTATAGCATCACTTCCTTTCGAGCCCCCAGAATGGAGAGTTACACATCCGTAGGGCTCTGAATCATGTTGTTTTAATTAATGACTGAGCAGAAGCTTCTGCAATCCCTGTGGGAAGATCTGCCCTCATTAAAAAAAAAAAAAATCCGGAAGAATTAAACTTACCTTCGGAGGTAGTGGAAATAACTTGTTCATCCAGTGGTAACAGCTCCCAAAGTACTGAGCCTGCCATTTTCAAATCTAGAACCACATATTTAATATAAGTAGGGAAAATTATTCATGTATGTCATCCAGCGAGTTATTCGTTTCTATGATCTGGTGGGCCCTGTGCTAAATGCTTAGAAGTGTTATTTTACTCACTTACACAGTGCAAGGTGGGGGTGATCAGCATTTATAGACAAGAAAGTGGAATCTCAGAGAGGTTAAGAGGCTTTCTTAAGGTCACACAGCAAGTAAGGGCTCTTTCCATGATGCTAATGCAGTGTTCTAAGTGTCATAAGCACTCAGCAAATGTTTGCTGACCAGGTGGCTCCATCAGGTTTTCTACTTCAGTTCTCTGTAATTTTGTCAGATCTGCCCTCCCAGATGTCTTAGCTTTGTCCTCAGGCTAAACTTCCCTAACAGCAATTGGGACAATACACTTAGAGGGGAAGAGAGAGAGAGAACCTTCCTTCTAGTTGTTTTTCCCTTTGGTATGATGAGGTCAATTTAGGTTGCATGCCCATCCTTGGACCACTTACCATCACCAAGGGAATGTGGAATTATAATTGGCTAAAGTCAGGATGCCCAAACCAATCACAGACAACGGTGTGTGTAGGATTCCCATGATTGGTTTAGCTCAGTATAGGTCAGCTTCCCCTAACTCAGTGGTCGGCAAACTCATTAGTCAATAGAGCCAAATATCAACAGTACAACGATTGAAATTTCTTTTGAGAGCCATTTTTTAAACTTAAACTTCTTCTAATGCCACTTCTTCAAAATAGACTCGCCCAGGCCATGGTATTTTGTGGAAGAGCCACACTCAAGGGGCCAAAGAGCCGCATGTGGCTCACGAGCCGCAGTTTGCCAACCACTGCCCTAACTCATATAGCTTATGTAGAGGAGGGGTGGGTCCCTGAGTAAAAATGGAGTTTGGCCAGGAGGAAGGATGCTGTCAAGCACTGCAGTGGTCATTTGGGTGTGTACATGCATCTGTCCTCTCATCCTATCTAATCAAGAGAGAATATGCTAATTGACCCTCATGCCATCGCAAAGATGCAGCACCCACAGCCAATAAGGAGGGAATATGCTAATTGACTGCCCCGCCTTCAAAGATGGCAGCGCCCACAGCCACAAGATGGCAGTGCCCAGTCGCCCTCAGCCCCGCCAGGGCGGGAGGCATGCAGCCACTCCGCGTGCCTGCCTCCGGAGTCCCCCAGTCCCCTCAGCCCCCCAGCCACCCAGGGCCGGCCTGAGGCACAGGCAAGCCTCAGATGGCAGCTACCCAGCCTCCCAGGGCTGTCTGAGGCTCAGGTAACCAGGGCCGGCTGAGGCTTGCGCTGCCGGCAGTGGCAGCAGCAGAGGTGTGATGGGGCGTCGCCTTCCCCTGATCGCTGGGTCGCCTCCTGCCCTTGAGGACTCCTGGACTGTGAGAGGGTGCAGGCCAGGCTGAGGGCCCCCCCCACTCCAGTGCATGAATTTTTATGCACCGGGCCTCTAATAAGACTATAAACCTCCTGAGGACAATAGCCATGATTTGTTTATCTCAATATCCCACTGTCTAGCACAACACCTAAAAAAATCTTGGGGGGAAAATGAGATGAGTTATAATTGTTAAAATATTGCCAGAGCTGAGGTTTATTCAAAACAAATGAAAGGTTCAGGTTTGCATGAGGTAGAGGGGAAAGGCATTCTATCTACTTGCTGGATCTCTGTTTGGTATATAAATTAGATGTTTTAAAAAGACAGCTTCTGTCTGCCAGGCTTTAGAAATAGTGATCTAAGAGTCAGACATTTCCTATTAAAGTTTTAAAAACATAGCTTTAAGTCATACATTATGTTGAACGCTTTCATATCTCATCTGATTCAGTAGGTTTTAAACCTCACAGAGGTCACATTTTGAAACAGTAGTCACTCTTTACAACATCTCCAAACATTAAATAAAAATAAAAATGATTATGAAGAATAGAGATGTCCATAGAGAACACCAAGCATGACACTTGAATATGATTATTATTAAGGACAGTATTATTTGGATTCTGAAGGTTACAGTGGCTGGCTCATCTCTAAGCTTCATTTTTTTTCTTTACTGAATTGAAGAATGAAGGGCAGATTCTATCAGTGTTCATCTGTGTTTTTTTTTTTTTTTTAAAGCACCCTATTTTAGAATACAGGTTCCTAACCTGCGCCAACCTCAGGGATGCTATGAATACCTAAAATAAATGCAAAATGTGTGAACATTTTTCTCCAGAGAGGGATCATAGTTTTTGTTATATTCTCAAAAGGGTTCTTGATTTGCAAAAAGGTATTGGAGAGAAATTCCCTCAACACAGTGGTTTTCCCAATAACTGGGGTTTCACATAAAGAAGGAAAGCTATTCCCAGGGTCAGACTGTTCACTTAGATTGATCACTTCCAGTAAATGGGTCATTCTTGGGTTTCTCTTAGGATGTTTTAACTCAGAGTTATAGTTAGTAGATACTTGAAATGAATGGGGCTCTGTAAGGAGAAATCAACGAAGCAATTCCACAGCTCCCACATCCGCCCATGCCCACCTCTGAGCCTTCAATCATCTCCTAAAGGGCCTATTCTGATGCCCGGACCCGCCATCGCCAGCTCCCACATTTACTGGGGACCATTTGGAATTCACCCAGTCAGGTAGGGACAGTCCCTCAACTAACATTTGTAAACAGAAGTAAAGCTAGTGGTTTATTGTTTGAAACCTTGCAATTTTGATGTGTCCTCCCCTCTGCCATAATAGGTAGAATAGTAAAAGGAATTAAAATCAGGAGGGAGTGTGATGTGTGTGTGTGTGTGTGTGTGTGTGTGTGTGTGTGTGTGCATATGTGCGTGCACTGGCTGTGCACTCAGGGATGGCTCCAAAAGGTGTTTGTTTCCCCCATGAAGCAACCTTGTCAAAGGATTTGTATTGTTAGTTCTCTGCTTTTTCTTTGTTTCCCTTGTTGCAGTTGCATTTTACTGTTCAGAACTTGAAGGATGCATTCAAACTTATGGAGCATGACATTTTAACTATCTCATCTCACCATGATTCATCTCAATTTACTTTCCTCCAAACTGTCGTCTTGAGAAAGCACACCATCTCCGGGTTCTCCAGCAGATAGAAGACCATAAACAGCGTTAAATGAGCTAACTTGTGAGCGAAGCCCACTCATTAGATCCTCCTAATGAGATGTTTGACTTTAGGATGGGAACGTGGGGAACATCGGCGATGGCCTCTGCAGTGTATCGCTGCAAGTTCAACTTGAATCAGCGGAGGTCAGAGAATACGAGGAATCAAATAATCCCACAGGATCAGGGCCCAGCAGATCCTAACACTTTGTGTTTGAGGCTTCTGTTTCTGCAGACCCTTGCTTGGCCCCCAGAAGATGCATTACCTGCAAAATGTATCAATCCCAGGACCCGATATATGGCTGCCAGAACATATTTTACTGTCTTTCATGGACTTCCATTTTAGAGTTCAACCTCAACTGAACTCCAGTGGTAAAAAAAATCAACCCTGTCTTCATTCGCTCTAGGAGCCTCTGCTGCTGAGTAGAATGAATCGATAATGAAGTCGTGAGCAAATATTATTAATGCCTTTTATTATTTATATGGATGTTAATGTGTCCAATTGACACACAACTTTCTACCTCTCTAGTCTAACGCTGGTGACTCGTGGCACCCCCTTCCCTTCCCCTCTCTCTCTTCCCATTCAGTCACAGTTACAGTGAGGGGTCACAAGCCATGACCCCTTGGCCTTTATGAATTATCTGTTTAGAAAAATGTGAAGCCACCTTTTATATCCACCATAATAGATACTTAGACATAGTGGATCAATAGTGAACAAGTTGGCTGGTTATAGTTCATGGGTACCAAAGGGACACTCTGACAGTGACCTCTGACATTGTGTCTGACAAGAAATCTTTAGAGCAAAAAATAAGGAAGACAGACAAGTTATGAATGTAGATCCCTAGCAAATCATGATAATTTTCTCTGGATAATTTAGACTCGTGGATAGTCACTCATTTCTGCAATGACCCCTGAACTAGAAATGGCAGTCCATTGCTACTCTATTTTGGAAACAGTTATGGTGCCGGGCCTGACTCAAGCCCATTTGTTATCCAAGGAGAACCCACTGATAATGTTTTCCTGACAAAGAGGACTTTTCTCTTTATGAAATAGGCTGTCATTTGTAATTTTAAGCAGGCATGGATTTGTTAAACAGCCACATGGTAATGGGTTTCTATAAGAAGATCCACAGACCCATAGTTCTGGAAAGAAATTGAGCTTATGAGATATTTAAAAACCTAATGGGAATGGAATATTTTGGGTTTCTTGAAAAGATGGTTTCTGCTCTGCACATTGCCAAGGGAATTTGACAATAAACCCATTGTTGTGTGTCTGAGAGTCTGTTTGAGGCAATTATATTTTCATACATTCTATGGAGTTGATCTTAGGGAAATCCACCAGGGCACCAAGCCCACCTCTTCACGGCGCTGTGGGGGACTCCCAGGGACGAACATCAGTGGTGGCAAGCAGGTTTAAACAGAGGCAAGGAAACAGAGCTAATCTGAGAGTGGTCTTGAAGAGAGCAGACTGCAACATTCTGCCTGGCAGAGAGAAATTAATATACACGGCATCCAATCCAAAAGAAGCGGGGGGGGGGGGGGGCAGGGGGGGAGCCTATATGTGCAAAGTCCTTTTCACTCCACTCCACATGTACATACCGTATTATGATGTCACACTCCAGGAGCATTGCTCTGAAGTCTCAATGGTCTCCCTGCTGCTAAGCACCATCGAAAACACATTTGTCCTGACTGTTCTTTTCTTCCTACCCCCCTCTCATCTGTGTAAGATGAATCACTCCTGGATCCAGACTGACTCTGAGGGCAGAGCCAGGTCCTGACGAGGTAGCCAGCTTCCTATGGCTTAACCATTTTAATTAATTTCAACACGAATGCACAAATGAGCGTTAATCACCCTGCCGCAGTGCTTTCTAATTTACTAAGTTTATTCATTAAAACTTTCCTTACTGAACTTTGATTGAATGTCATGCTTTTTTGGAGGCCTTTCAAACTGCCTTCGGGGGTTTTGAAGTGATACTTGGGTAGCCGCTGAAAGCCTCCAGTGTTTGCTTAAACAGGGAAAATCTGAGCAGCAAGAAATCTTCTCTGTGCCGAACAAAGAGCCCTTTGGAGCGGCAGGAGGCTTGTAAAAGCAGGTTTGTTTTGAAGCAATATAAAAAAGAAAGGGGAACTTAAGTGTCTAATAAAAGAAATAAAATCAGTCACCTTAATACTTGACAAAACTTGGAAATACATTACATGGTCAGCTGCAGCCATCTTTTAAAAAAGCAACAAAATGATAGCAGCGCTTTGTATTCACATAAGGAGAGGTATTTATAATGGGTGTGCCAACCTAATTATTTTGGAATCGATGTAATACAAACGTTAGGTTACCCACTAATTGCTAGTATCTGCGTTGTTTTTTTTTTTCTGAAATATTGTTCCAATGAAGACTTGGATTTAAAATTAGGTCAAGAAAAACGCAATCTTTGCCTCTGTAATGAACAGTATCCGATATTAGGGGACAACACACTCCATCCTGTCAGTTACATGAAGGCAGCTCTCAGGCCGACACTCGAAGTGCATGCAATTGCTTTTTCAGTGAGTGCCTTCAGAATATGCTTCTTCCCTTTTTCTACTTTCCCACTCCCCAGCCCTCCCCTCCCCAGACAGAAAAATAGGTTTAAAGTTTAATAAACATTTCAATAATTTGGGAGGAAAAATTCAAGTCAGAGTTATTAATGAGAGTACCACTTCTAATAGGCCATGAATCAAAAGACAAGTTTTCATATTCATTCCCACGTTCTATAAATACTGCTCAGTGTTATGCAACAAGACGTGACAAACTCATTTTTAAAAGGTATTTTTAACTCCAGGGAGCGAGAAAGGTCACTCCGATTCACTCTTCCTCGGAAAATGAAGCTTAATTGGGAAGAGCTCCCCTTCTCACGGGCAGAGGGCAGGTCTCCTCACTACCGGTTGGCTCACGAAATATTCCCACTTTCTGGACTCTTGCAAGATCTCTTTAGTAGAATCTTCTCCACAGATGTTTAACCTTGGAGTGTACCAAAACACGACCGAGAGAGGGGTAGGTATGTACAAGATAGCATGATAGCAAGGTATCTGAACTCTGAGGTCAGGCAACCTGGCTCAGAGTCTTGATTTTGCTATTTATTAGTTGTGTGACCTTGGATAAGTCATGTAACCTCTTTATTAGCTGTGTGACCTTGGATACGTCAAGTTGGGGTTTCCTCAACTATGAAATTAACTTATCATAGTAGCTATCTCACAGAATTTGTGTGAAAATTAATAGCTAATGCTTATGTAGCATTTGCTATAAATAGTAAGTGGCAATTAGAAATGCCCACTATCATTTGCCCCTCCCCCAACCTCAAGAATCAGTATTATCATTACTACTAATTTACAGAGGAGGAAACGGAGTCACAGAGAGGTCAAGTAACTTTCCCAAAGCCACACAGCTAAGTTACAAAACTAATGTTTTACCAGTAACACCATGGTCTGGCTCCTGAGTCTGGTCTGGGCACTTCACTCCTTTACTATGTTTAAAAGATAAAACATATGCAGAGGATCTATCATGCCCAGCCCAGGGAAGTGATGAATGAGAGTTAGCAATTGTTAGCTCTTATTATTATAAGTGTTCAATAAACACTTGTTAGCCGGTTGACTAAAGGAATTCTGTTAGGGATTCTTGAAGCCCCAGAGTAATGAGCTGCTAATGAACTACTGACACAAGGCATGCCTTTCAGTCTCCATTCATTTCAGCGGCATGGAAGCATCTGGATGCACATGATTGCAGTAGCTATTTTACTCCTATTTTGAGGATAAAATGAAGATAAACCCCCCAAGTAAGCTCTTTTAATCTACAAACAAATGAGATTAAAGTTGGGAAATCTAGATGGTTGGTGGCCTAGTCAGTGGTTCCTGAGCTTCAAGATACATTAGAATCATTTGTGGAGCTTTAACAGATACAGATAACTGGACCTCACATCGGATCTATTGAATCAGAATATATGGGGATAAAATTTAGGCAGATGTATCTTTTAAAAAGATCTCACTAAAATATAGCATTATACAGAAAGGTGTACAACTCAAATATACAGCTTGATGACTTTTCACAGAGTGAACATATTCATGTCTTCAGCAGCCTGAAACTCAAAAGCTCCCTCATGCCCCTTTCTAGTCCCTACCTTTCCAAGGGGTAGCCAGTGTTTTGACTTCTAACACAAAGACGAACTGTTCTTGATTTTTACTACAAAACCAAATGGACCATGCAGTATGTGTTCTTTGCCATCTGGCTTATTTTGCTCTACATTGTTTTTATGAGCTCATACATGATGTTGTGTGTAGCATGAATTCATTCCTTTTCAGTGCCATATAATAGTCCAATGTGTGACTATGCCACAATTTATTTATTCACTTGGCTACTTTTGGTCATTTGGGTAATCCCTTGTGGTGTTCTTATAAACAAACTAGAGGCCCAATGCACGAAATTCGTGCACGGGGCGGGAGGGGGGTCCCCTCAGCCCAGCCTGCACCCTCTCCAATCAGGGACCCCTCGGGGAATGTCCAACTTCCAGTTTAGGCCCAATCCCAGGAATCGGGCCTAAACTGGCAGTAGGACATCCCTCTCACAATCCAGGACCACTGGCTCCTAACTGCTCACCTGCCTGCCTAATCACCCCTAACTGCCCCCCCCCCCCCGCCAGCCTGATCACCCCTAACCACCTCTGCCTGCTGGCCTGGTTGCCCCCAACTGCCCCCCTTGCCAGCCTGATCATCCCTTACTGCCCCCCCCCCCCCACCCTGCTGGCCTGGTTGCCCCAACTTCCTCCCCTGCCAGCCTGATCGCCCCACGCAGCCTGCTGTTCAGTCATTTGGTCATCCCTCACTAACCCCCCTGCCGGCCTTGTCACCCCACGCAGCCTGTGTTCAGTCATCCGTCCAGTTGTTTTGGTCGTGACAACCTCTGGAGGATAGTGTTGTCATAAAATTCTTGTATGTCTTTTGATGGATTTTTGCATTTCTGATGGATATTTACCTAAGAGAGGTGTTGATGAGCTTAGGATATACCAAAGTTCAACTTTAGTAAATTGAGCATGTGTGTTTTTAAAAAGCCTGACCAGTGATTCCAATGAGCAGCTAAGGCTCTGAACCCCTCATTCCAGCTGTGAGACCTATAACTAACCTAACTGTTGTTTGTGGTATTAGAATATAAATATTTTTTAAGTCTAATGAAAATGGAATATCTGGAATTTATTAACCCTTTGCACTCGCTTGCTTTTTTCTCGATTCCTTTATTCTAATGCTAACCGTGTCGAGTCACACTCGACATCTGAGTGCAAAAGGTTAAAAACTGGCCTCTGTCTACCATGTTGCAAAATAATTGGTTACATTAGCATTGGTTAGGATTAGGGTTGAGGCTAAGAACAAGAGCAACAAAAATAGTACATATTTTAGTAAAAATTTCCAGTACCAGGTGTCTTCACAGTATTTTATAAAATACTAGAGGCACGATGCACAAAATTCATGCATAGATGTGGTTCCTAGGCCTGGCCGGCAATTGAAGCATGAGCATCTGGCATGGAAGGGCAGGTCCCAGCTGACCTCTGGGCCCTGGGCAGGACGTAGCCAACTCCCGCCATGTTCTGCGCCACCTCTGGTGGTCAGCGCACTTCATAGTGAATGATGGAACTCTCAGTTGAACGACCACCTGATGGGACAATTTGCATATTAGGCTTTTATTATGTAGGATTACAACACAGAGGCTCTTCCATAACCACCCAGGTAAAAGGAGTACCTTTTGTTCTCTAGCCTGGCCTTCTGCTTTTAGTCTGTCTCTGAAATCCCAAAGCTCTTTGCACAGGCTCCACCCTCTGCCCTGAATACTTCCCCCAGCCTCCCCTCCTTACCCTTCTCCTCTCCCCCAGGACCCTCCTCTTCCAAGAAGCCTTCCTTGTCTCTCCTGTCATCACACTTGACTGAGAGTTCCTTGAAGGCTGGGTGTAACCTTCATGTTGGTATAACCAGGCACTGCTGTGCAGTTTCAATCAATGTTCAATCAGTACTTTAAGAAAACTATTCTCCATGGGTATAAAATGAGATTCCTCATAAAATCTCAGGGCATTAAAAAGCATTGAGCCTGCATATGTTTCTAAATAGTCCTTCATTCAGAGTGTTTCAGATCAGCATAACGCACATGACCCACTGACCCTGACCAGGACACATGGAGAGGACAAAGGAGGACAGGACAAACCTTATAGGAACTAGTTAATGGGTTAACCAGTCAATCAATTATTAACAGGACATACAGACAGAAGAGTGTTTTCTTGGGGCTTGCAAGGAGCCAGGCTTTAGTTCTAGGCCTGATGCGATGGGTGAAGTTAATTGGAATTTCTGTTCATTATTAACCCCTCCAGCCACGGTTGTCACAAAGGTGGGGAAAGGAGCAGAGACACGCTTTTGCTTTGGAGACCATTCATAAACGGTTTAGAACAACAGGCTTCTGAGCACGGTTGCTGCAGGCAATTGTGCAGGGTTTGCACTGCACTATTCCAGGGTTTGAAACGAGCACCATGGAGTTGCAAACCTCTTTAATTTCATCTGCAAAACCAAATTCAGAGGGTTATAATAAAGATCATATTATATTTCTGAAACAGAGAGCACGGGGCCTGACAATGATTCATTGAACAGATTTTTTGGTTAAAAACCTGTCCTTAGTGGGAACTCATGGAATTCATAGTCTCGGGAGTACGCAGACATTAAATTAATAAAGAAATAAATATGTGCTTACAAAGTGCAGTGAGTGCTGTGAAGGCAAATTAAAAAACAGAGCAGTGGGATAAATAGAATATATAACTTTGCGTGGAGAGGTAGGTGTGGCGGGGGAAGGCCTCTCAGGGAAGTGGCCTTTAGGCTGAGCACAGGGACCAGTCTGAGCTCCTCTTGTAAATAGAGGGAGAAGTCAGCTTTCCTGGCTGAGGGCACAGTTCCTACAGGAGTGTGGCTGTAACACACAGCAAAGGGGACGCTGGTATGAGCTGAGGTTGGAAGTTCTTAATACAGGCTACGCCCTGTTCCCTTTCCTTGTTTTGCTGCTTCTAGAACTCGGGCATCCTTTCCTGTCCCTGGAAACAGCTGGAGAGTGATGTTATCTGGTGCTAAAACATTATGATTCAACTATTTTTGAAAAATACATTTTTATTGATTTCAGAGAAGAATGGAGAGAGAGAGAGAGAAACATTAATGATGAGAGAGAATCATTGATTGGCTGCCTCCTTCATGCCCCCCACTGGGGATCGAGCCCACAACCCGGGCCTGTGCCCTGACTGGAAATTGAACTGTGACCTCCTGGTTCATAGGTCTATGCTTACCCATTGAGCCATGAAAGCTGGGCTATGATTCAACTATTTTTAAGGGTCTCCAGGCACAGGCACAATCCTTATGGAATCAGCTGATGTAGGGGAGGCTGCACTTTGGAGACCCATGTCCCCCTTCTCCTGCCTCTTTTTCCCTTCCCGTGTCTCCCCTTCAGCCAGTCTTCATGGCATTTATCTGGGCCCCAAGCCTTTCACGGTAACACCCTGGTTACAGACATACCCGTGCTTCAGACCTTCCCATGCTTCCTTCCTTTCATTCCCCATCAGACCTGATCTGTTCTGTGTCCAGTTCCCTTTGGGCCTGACTAAATGACTGACTAGCTCATTTGATTGTTTCATAATGGCTTGATGGGTTGACCCTTACATGTTATACGTAATACTTACATTTCAGCCGTTGCTTTCAGTCTTTTGACAGAGACAAATACTCATATGGAAATTTCAAGCATAGTTGAAGAACAAATGGGTTAGATTTTTAGATGGCTGGTAATCCTCGAATCTCATCATAATGGTCCTATGGGGAGTGTCGTGGGCAGTAAGGAACTTCTATCCCAGAGGCTGTATCCAGGCCTTCACAGAACTCAGTTCAACACCCAGAATAACACTTTTCTCTGCAAAGACCTTCTCTGGCTTTCCCAGCCACACCAGAGTTTCTGGCCAGGTAGGAAAAGAACAGCTGGAGAGCTGTGAGCATTGTGAGTGCCTTAGCTACCTTTCTGAGAGCGGCCCGAGAGGGATTCCTCCCAGGCCTCTTCTTGTGTCCCTAGGCCTCGCCTTCTCCCATCCCTCACAAGGGTTCTTCTAAAGTGGACCAGTGTCCCAGATTAGAACCCGTGACTTAATTTTCATGGTGCCAACTAGTACATGAAAGAAGAAGAGCTGGCTTTCTTTGCAAATATCAAATAGGCGATAGGAAAAGAAAATGCCTGCAAAGCTGGAGGACTTCCTGTAAGGTGGGGGATAAATACGATGGTGCCTCACAGAGTCGTGAGGACTGAAAACGATGAATATGTGGAGTGCACAGAAGGCACCCCGAGAAGGATGTTGTCACAGCTCCTGGTCCAAAGTCCTTGGGGCCAGATGTGTTTCCGAATTCAGACTCTGTCTGATTTTAGAAAGGAAATACAGTGCAATACTGTGTAATGCTCTTCAGCGGGTCTGAGGAAACTCATTAATATTTCTGCAGTCAGACATTAATATTTCTTTAATCAAATTGTACATATTCACACTGAGTAGAATAAATAAAGACTATCAATAGTTTCACATCAATTCAAGTTATGTGCTGTCACTGCCATGGACTGAATCTTTGTGCCCACCCCACAATTCATATGTTGAAATCCAAACCCCGAATGTGATGGTATTAGAAGGTGAGGGTTGGGAGGAAATTAGGTCATGATAGGAGAGCCCTTATGAATGAGACCCCAAAGGGGACTCTCACTGTCTTCCCACCGAGGAGCGGGTGGCAGTCTGCAACCTGGAAGAGGGTTCTCACCAGACCTCACATGCTGGCTCCCTGATCTCAGACTTCCAGCCTCCGGAACTATGAGAAACACATTTGTGTTGTTTATAAGTCACCCAGTCGACGGTACTTTGTTATAGCAGCCTGAAGTAGGGCAGTCACCAAATGAGTTTGCACTAAACTTAGGAAAAACACCTTTGTTTTCTGAACATAATGGATGGCAAATAAGACATTTCTATTCTTTTATTCCTAAACTCAACTAGTAAGATTATTTCCCCTTTTTCTCTCTCTACTAGCCATTTATGGACCATTTTTCCTATTTATTCTGATGATACTTTGAAATATAGAAACTGGAAATTCCTAATACGCTGCCAACGAAGGGCATAAGAACTGATATATAGACATATGAGAAAGTAGATTTCTTTATGTTAATCTAGGATGGAACCATGAACCTCAAAGACACAGATGTTAGCACAGTAGAAGAAGAAATTTGATAACTCATTAGACTGTGTTGTGAGCAGCTGAGCTCCCCACCATTGGAAGTATTTAAGTAGAGATGGCAGAGTATCCATCACAGATGCTGTAAGTGAATTTCTGCTCTGAGCTGGGGGTTAAGCTACATGATGTCCAAAGTCCCTTCCAAGTCTAAAACCTATAACTCTATGTTTTTATTAAGGTTTTTAGTCACAAGCAAGGGAGATTTCATCTCCATTACTCCAGGATTTAAGGAGAATCAGGAAATTGTTATTTCCTGCTTAATCTTTTTATCTGATCTCTGGGCTATAAGTATTCTAGCAGCTATCTAAGCAGCCTCTTGCTGGAGTGTGCTTGCTCTGTGGGGTGTTAATAGAGCTCTGTGACCAAGTTTGGTTAGACAATTTGGTTAGACATCTTTAGGTTAAACAATTTAAAAACATTTCTAGAGGACTTACATTGCCTTCAAAATGGTAATCTATACCATAAATCACCAATAGGAAAAGGTAAAAGATAGAGTTTCTCCAACTTATTTATACACAGATTTCTATTTAGGATGCGCCGGCGGGGTCTATCTTCCCAGGAATACACTTTGGGAAAAGCAAGCCTAAGAATGTCATGGCTGGGTAAAATAAATGAAGATTTATAGAGGTGACTCGATGCCGGGTGATGTGCAAGTTTGGGGAAATCAGTGATGACAAAGGCCATTTCCTGCTTGAAATTCAAAAGCAAGAACATGGCATCATGGTAAGTTAAGTGTTAATTCAGCACCTTACATTTTTCTGAATTCTTCATCTTTCTTACCTCCGCGTATTATGGGAAATCATTTGCTGAAGAAGCCAAGATACAGAGGCAGGAGGGCAGAGGACTGAGCAAGTGCAGCCTGGAGCTCGGAGACTTCTCCTAGGCCCATGAGCCCACCACGTTTGCTCACCGCAATCTCGGCCTCCAGCTTTATCATGCGTTCTCTCTGGGCACTAATGAACCTCTTGGAGATCTCTCGTAGGTCATTAATGTCGAATGGAAGAGTCCAGGGCTCCGGTGAAGCCAAAGGTGCTGAGTACTGAAGCCATTTATTATCAGCATGATGAACGCCAACCATGGGCTCATCCTGTCCGATTATACACTTAATTTAATTAATAAAAAAAAATTAAGATTGTCACCATTAACCTGCATTTGCTCAGAATGCCACAGGGGTGATTAGTGAGAATGGCACTGAAGCTTTTATAGTCCACTCTGGTACGAATTGCTGTGGTACCAATTAGGATTTTCCATAATATCACCCCGTGTAATACCCCTATTCCATTGCACATTTTCTACAAGTGATTGAGTTCCATACAGACACGATGACACAGGACTCTCCCTCAGCGCATGCATGGGAACTTCCAGAGATGTTAGCACATTCACTAGGTGGAGAGGAGACCCTGATTTTTTATATTATGCAAACCCATTTCAAGGGTAATGACTCCCTGTCACAGTTTCTCAGAGCACTGGGAAATCAGACCCACACACCGCTACGTAGGCGTAGGCAGATAAAGGCTCTCCCTTGCACATCTCAGATCTAAAATGCTCTTCCTTCATATGGGATTTTTACTTTTTCAAGTCTATTTGACTTTGAATAGCTTACTTTTAAAGACGAAGTAGAGCAAAGCATCTGGACAACTTTTTTTTTTCTTTTTGTAACTTTAAACCTCAGCACATGAGTAATTCCTGTTCATTGAAGATAAACTCTCCTTTTTTCCTTCATTCTACAAATTTGGACTGATGGCCTGCACTGTGTCAGGCACTGCTCTAGGCGGTAGGGACACGGTGATGGACACGGAGACTACTCCCTGCCCTCACCGAGTTTTGGTTCTACCACCAGGGTTAGGGGAAGCCGTGGCTTCTAGATCCCGTTGCACTTAAAACTCAGAAGAGGAACCTTGCTATCCCGGCACCAAGAGCAGAGCCTTGATGAAATCTGTGAAGCTATCAGATAAGGAAAGAAACTGGGGTCACCCAGATAAAGGGAAAGAAAAATGAGTGAGAGATGAATTGCCAGGAAAAAGAGAGGGAAGTCAGAGAAAAGCAGAGCAGGCGAAAGAGGGCTGAATTAGGAGAGCGGAGAAAAGGGAGGAAAGAGAGGGTGGTGCTTATTGGGGAGCAGCCGTGGGGCACCCAACCCTCATTGCACCCCATTACCCATCCAGGCCAGGCTGCAGGCTGCTTCTCATTTCCCATCCCGCACTAATGCGGTCAGACAGAGAGGAGAGAGGGCCACCCCCAGAAGGCAGAACAGACCGCTTCCCTTGCTCAAATATTTATGTGTGCAGAGAGCAGCGGCAGCCAGGTGGCCCGCTGACAGCCAGGCCCTTCTATTTCGGAGGCTTTCTCATCAGGCTCATGTCATCTTTGGTTCTGTGGCCTAACCAAATTGGACTTTTCATTTCTTAAAAGTATACCTGATCCTCCCCCAAATGTTTTTCCTCTCCCGGCTTTTCAAAAGTCAATAATAAAAACCTACATCTTTCATCCCGTCACATTTCCTGGACCTGGCACATCGGGCTGTGAGGGTCACATCTACTTAAGTCTCTTCGGTAGCCTTAGATTAGACAGCCTGTGTCTGACTCGACCTGGCGTAACAACATAGAAAAGAGGATTGAAAAAAGTCAAGCAGGAATAGGCAGGAAAGAGAAAGCTGTCCTGCCTGTCTTCATTCCTTCCTTCTTCCCTTCCTTCCTTCCTTTTTTTCTTGCCAGGACAAGTTTACAAATACTTCCACATTTTTGTTTCTTTCTTCTTCTTCCTAAAGTGATCTGTCCATAAAATATTCAGGATGGGTATTCATTTCCTAAATGTCTGGGTAACTGGATGGAATTTCCAGCAAGTGTCAAATATTTAGGATTTAAAAAAAAATCTCCTGACTTCAGCAATATCATCCAAAAATTCTCATTAGTTATTCCTCTTTATTTAAATACTAGAGGCCCAGTGCACGAAATTCATGCACAGGTGGGGGAAGGGTCCCTCAGCCCAGCCTGCACCCTCTCATAATCTGGGACCCCCTTGGGGGATGTCCAACTTCCGGTTTAGGCCTGATTCCTGCAGGATCGGACCTAAACCAGCAGTTGGACATCCCTCTCGCAATCCTGGATCGCTGGCTCTTGACTGCTAGCTTGCCTGCCTGCCTGATCACCCTTAACTACTCACCTACCTGCCTGATTGCCCCTAACCACTTGCCTGCCTGCCTGATCGTCCCTAACCACTCTGCCTGCCTGCCTGATTGCCCCTAACTGCTTGCCTGCCTGCCTGATCACCCCTAACCGCCTCTGCCTTGACCCCTGCCACCACGGCTTCATCCGGAAGAACGTCTGGAATGACGTCCAGAAGGTCGTTTGGCTGTCCGGTCTAATTAGCATATTACTCTTTTATTATTATAGATATTTTTCTTCGATGTTTTAGATGAAGAAGATTAAAAATGATCCCATAACAGTCAGTCTAGTATTTTATACTCACTGACCTTTTGTATAATTTGATATGTTCCTTAAGGAAGTCAGCTGTGGCTGCATTAGCGGAGAGGTTGATTTATAAACATTGTTGGGGAGGGAGGGTTGGGAAGGAGTGGGAGGAGTGTGCATTTTGTTCTCATCCTGAGTTTTCATCATTTGAATCAGCTTATACCTTTTAGCAGTTCATTAATGTATTTCTATTCTTTCTCTAATTTACTGCCACATTTTCTCCATTAATGCTCAGTTCCCCCAGAGAACTAGGCAGAGCTCAAACAGGAGGCCTTAGGGCTGGGTTGAATGGAGGGATTTTTACCAGTAGAGTCTCCCAATCATAATTTAGGGGGAGGCAAGGGTGTGGCTGGGAAAACAGCGTAAGATGGAGGGCCTAAAACATGGCATGGGGATCGGTAGATAGATGAGACCCCCAAACTGCTAGAGTGGATCAGACTCAGTGTTTGGTACATATTACATGCCCCCCTAATCTAATTAATAATTCATTTAACCAGTAAATTACACATTGGTGAGAAATACCTCTCTGAAGTACCTTCCTCAAATGTTTCTCTCAAATGGCCTTATATTCCAAATTAGCTGCCACTGGCACCTGGCTACAAAGCTTACAAAGTATTTCAGATCCACCGGAAGCCTCTTTCCCCACTTCTAAGCGGCCACCTGTTCCTATAAACTATGTCTCCTCATAAGAGCTAACATTTTAAAAGTACTCGAGTCTGTTCCAGAAACAGTTCTGAAAGCTTCCAACAACCACATGAGGTGGAGTACCACTATTCACATTCTCATGGAGGGGGAAACTGAGGCACAGATAAGGAAAGTCATTTGCCCAAAAGCACAAGGCTAGTGAATAATGTCAGGATTGAAACCCCGGTGGCCTGGCCCTGGGGCCTTGGTCCCAATCATTCCTTTGGACCAGGGCAGGAACCCCTCCGTTCCCTCCTGGCCACCCCCTGCGGTGGCTTGACTTGGGCTCTTAGCATCTCTAACGGAATGACTGTATAGCCTCCTGTCTGTTTTCAGGTGCTCCCTTCTCCTCTCGCCCAGTTTTACCCTCCACCCTGTGGGCTTTTGGGAACAAAGCTCTGGTGGCCTTCTTTCTGCTGGAAGACACCTAAGGTGGCTCCTTGGCCCTGGAAGAGCTGAGCTCAGGCTCCTAAGTGCAGAATCCCAGGCGCCTCCCAGGCCGGCTGCACGCTCTACAGCCTCGTCTCCCAGCACTCCCTCGTCCAAACCGTCCACCCCCTCCAAGGAGCCTTGCAGCATTGCCGGCACCTGTCACATCCCTTTCCATTCTCTCGGTCTTTGCACAGACTGTTGCGTCTGCGTGGAATGGGCTTGCCTGTCTTCTCTGGCTGGAGAACTTCTCATCCACCCCTGCCCATCCCCCTGGCCCTCCTCTGTGCCTCCTACCACTGACCACAGCAATCACCAGGCCATCTGCAGTGAATCACACAGCAGCAGCAGCAGGACCTCCCTCAGGTCCAGCCCTGTGTGGCCGGAGCTGCTTCTCTCATCCTCTCTCAGGCAGCTGGGTTTCCAGCACCAACTGCTAGACTAACCCATGGACAGTACATGGTTAACTTATCAAGTGGGGGTATGTTGCCCGTTAACATGCATAGTGAGCCTCTGACTGAAGTCACTGTCCAATCCAAGGTGCGAGCCAGGGCCCAGGTGCGCAGGGCAGGATGAAGGGCATGGTTATGGAGAGGGGCGCACACGCACAGCAATGCCAGAGGAGCCTCTAGATAAGGGAGGTCAGAACCGTGTTCCCTCCATCCCCCTTCAGGAACAGGTGCCGTGATGAGACAATAAAGAGAAAAAGGTGCGAGATGCCTTGGAGAGTTTATGATCCCTATTTTACAGAGGACAAAACTGAGGCTCAGAGAAATGACATGACTTGCAAAAGTTATACTACGAAGGAGGGATAGAATTAAAATTAAAATGTGTATGGGTTTTCTAGCTGGTCACAGCTTACTCCTCTGCCCTAGCCACCGCCAGCCCAGGAGATGCTTGGTGGGAATTTAGAAATGGTGCCCCCTTCCTCTGAGCAGGAGCAGGAGGTGACCCCTGGGGTTGGCTTGGTCAGCAGAGCACTAGCTGGATGGCTCCTCCTCACCCCTCATGGCACGCCCTACAGAATCTAGGGGTGACTTTCTGCCCTGCCCCACCCAGCTTTGCTCTTGCGTTCTGCTTCCCTCCCGCCATCGGAATCCCCACTTCCCTTTGGACTCTCCAATGTGAGGCGCCGGTGCCAGGGGTGCCGGGCTGGATGGTCATCGTAGGCAGGAAGCCTGTGGTTCAGGGCCATGCTTCCCAGGGATCCCTTGGGTGTGTGAATGGCATCCATTGCCCAGGTTTTGCCCGAGCCACCCCCTGAAAACTCTGTCCCCGTGAAGCCCCCAGTTTATTTACTGTCTCCCCTGTCACCGACGTCTTCCCTGGCAGCAAAGGACACCCTGTGATGCAGGCTTCACACAGTGTGCATGCGCCATAAATATTCAATGATGACAGGATTTTTTTCCCCAAAAAAAGATGAAGGTTTCACCTCTCAGAACTCTCATCCGTTGTACATCTTTGCCAAGCGTGGGTTAAGATGGTCCATCTTTTAGTGAGAATCAAGGTCTGGAGATTAGTGGAGTGAGAATTGATCAGGTTTAATGGCACAGATAATATTTTATTTTTATTTCAATTTTAATATACTATCAACATGCAATGAAGTAAGATATACGGCAACACTTGAGGAAGGAACTGCCCTCCAACTTATCTTCAGTTACCAATTTGGGACCAGTTTCTGAAGTTATTTTTCTGCCAGTCTTGAGAATCTCGGAAAATTTTGGCTTCATCAAAATGATATATTAGGAAGGGTAAAGGTTGCCTTAAACTTTGCACAAGAAATCAGAGTAGTGTTTGACCATGACACTTGGAAATTTTTTCCCCAAAGATAAAAAGAAGCCAGAAAAAAGGGGAAACTTCTTTCCTCTGAACAATGAACTTTCTTTCCTCTCCGATGGCATCCAAGCTATTTACTGTGACCCCCACATGCCATTAAATGTACAGATGGCTTAGTGAGTAGGAAACTGATCTAGTTGCGAGGACCCTCAGGACTGGAACTCTTTATTTATGTCTGTGGTTCCATGAGACGGGGCATCCTTTGGGTCAGGGATCACACCTAATTCTTCTTTGTATCCCTACCACCCAGCATACTGATTGGCACATAGAAGTCATGCATTATAATTTTGATGAATAAAATTAATAACAATAGTTACCATGTGTTGAATATTTACAATGGGTCAGACACCTTTGAGTAGCTTATTGTGTAGCATTTGACAGTTAATATTCAGTATAACCTTATGGGGTGGTGTTATGGGTTGAACTGTGTTCTTCCCAAAATTCATTTGTTGAAGCCCTAACCAGTACCTCAGAATGTGACTTCGTTTGGAAATAGGGTTGTTGCAGATGTAATTGTTATGTTAAGATGAGGTCATTCTGGAGTAGGTACCTACCCTACTCTAGTATGACTGGTGTCCTTATAAAAAGGGGAGAGTGACGTGTGAAGATGAAGACAGAGATTGGGGTGATCCGTCTACAAGCCAAGGAATGCCAAAGATTGCCAGCAAAGTGTCAGAAGCTAGGAGAGGGGCGTGGAACAGATGAGCTCTCCCAGCCCTCAGAGGAAACCAACCCTGCTAAGACCTTGATCTCGAACTTCTAGCCTCCAGAGCATGAGGCAATCAATTTCTTTTGTGGTACTTTGTGACGGTAGTCCTAGGAAATGAATACAGGATGCAACTATTATCCCCATTTTATAAGGAGGAGAACAGAGCCCCAGAGGAATTAAGTAACTTTCCGGAGAGCCCAGAGAAAGGAAGTGTTGAGAATAGGACAGGCGCTCAGGCTGTCTGACACTGCATGACTTTTTGTGTGTGAAAGAAGGGTGTCCCTGGCCTGCTGACACACTTTAAGGAGCTGCTTCACCTCTCATTCTTGGTTTTCTCTTCACTGAACCAAATTCACTGAGCTCCCCCTCTGGGCACTGGAATGCTTGCACAAAGGTAGGAAATATGTCATTTTCCCTCTAAGAGTTGACAGTACAGTTGGGAAGGCGAGAAAAGTGAAAACCCTACAACATACCAAGTGCTTCACACAGGCTATGCCAGGTAATTCCTATGCCACACTATGAGGAAATTGAAGCCTACAAAGAGACATTGATTGTCATCATCCACAAGGCTGGGAACTGATGGACCCGACAGTCCCCACCCAGGACTGTCTGACTTCAGGACCCATCACCCACCACCCTGGGAACCTCCACAGAACAGGCCCAGGGCAAGACATGAGCACATGACAGATCAGGGCTCATACCGGCTCCCACCAAACCTGATATTGGGGTAGTGATGAGAATAAGGGACGGGGTTGGAGAGATGTGTGGGTCTGTGTATCCAATGTTTGGGGTTTGAATTTTCACAGTTATCTTGTTTAACTCTCTATGAAGAAGACGGCACGTAGACTCTAGACAATGTTTCTCAACCAGAGGAAGTTTTGTACCCTCCCATCCTTAGAAGACATTTGTCAATGTCTGGAGACATTTTTGATTGTCACAACTGGGGGTGGGGTGGGGGAAGTGCAACTAGCCTCTAATGAGCACAGACCAGCAATGCTGCTAAACATCCTACTATGCACAGCACAGTCCCCCCTTCAAAAAAACAATTATCCTGCCCCAAATGTCAAAAAAACAATTATCCTGCCCCAACGTTAAGCAATGCTGCTCTTGTTGATGAAACTGAGGTTTAGAGAGGTGCAGACTTTTGTTCCAGGTCACATTGCCAGTAAATGATGGAGCCCGGATTCATACTTAGATGCTGTCTCTATGCCCAGCGCACTTCCTACTGTATCACACTGCTTGCTTTTTTATACAAAACAGGAAATCACATCCTAAGCTTTTGGAAAGAAATGTTTGAAATGCTGGTTGGAAAAATATTTAGAGCAGCTGTACTGTGAGGAGAATTAGGAGAATGCAAATGATCCCCCTGTCTTCTGGGAATCTTCTCCCCACCCCACACTGCCTGGCTGTAGTAAGTACTGGGGTGCCCTATCCAGGTCTCTCTAAATTCCCCTTTTCTCTCAGCTGCTAAGGCCTTCCCCAGGAATTGTCTTCAGCCCAAGAGAGCCACAACCCCCGCCCCCCAACGTCAGGCTTCCTGGTGGCTGCTGGTGTAAAGGCCCAGTCCCCTTGCCGCCAGGTGGGACAACCCTAAATGCCGTCCCTGCTGCTGAGCTCCCATAGCATTGCCCGAGGTCTCTGTGTGGTTTAACTTCTCCCTCTGCTAGTCCTCTTCCACTCTCTCAAAGGTGATATTCCCCAAAGAACCACCTACACACCAATCTACATCTCAGAGCCGTGTCTAAGGAAACCTGCTCTAAGTCACTAAACAAAACTTAGGATTTAAGGGCTGTGACAACTCACAATGTAGCAGTAAGTGAAGAAAATCATAACAAAAATTAGACATATGCTATGATACCAGTTGTATATGAAGGAAGATGGCATAATGATTAAAAGCTTGGGTTCCAGAGAAAGACAAACCTGGGTTCAAATACAAGCTCAACAAGTACTAGCTGTGTGATCTTGAACAAATTATGTAACTCCTGTTTTGTCATCTACACAATGGGGACATTAATAATGTCTACCTCTTGGGTTAAGAATAAATAAAATGGTGCTTGAAGCACAGTGTCAATTCTTTCAGAAAAAAAAAAAAGACTGGAAGGACATCTGTTACAGTGTTAACGGTCATTAACCCTAAGTGTTGGGGTTAGAGGAGATTTTTATTTTCAATTCTCTGTACTTCCTAAAATTTCTACTATTAACAAATTATAAAACATTTATGGTTGCAGCATCCATGCCTCCATGCCAGCTGTGCCTAATTTCCATCTGGGGGTCCTTGTGGTCCAGAGAGCCTACCTCCAAGATCCTTACTTCTACTGCCATGACTAGGGCAGAGTTTGTAACTGATCCAGTCAGCTTGCTGGGGTCCTGCTGGCCCCAGGGATTATTTCAGGGGTGGGCACATGACCTAAACCATTCCTATCACAGTGAGTCTCTGGATTCTTGTTTGAAATACTGGGACAAAAGAGGACAATTCTGTCACTTGCTATCAATGAGGAAGCACTTGTCTTGGAAGCTGTTGATAGCTAATCTTGTAATCACAAAATGAGCCTGCCATAGGATGAAGTAGATGCCTTGGAGAGCAGAGCTGAGAAAGCAAGCAAGCTGTCCCTGGTGACACCACTGACTCTCTGGATCAAAACACACCATATATATCTATATCTATATCTATATCTATATCTATATCTATATCTATGTCTATGTCTATGTCTATGTCTATGTCTATGTCTATGTCTATGTCTATGTCTATGTCTATATCTATATCTATCTTATCTATATCTATATCTACATCATCTATATCTAAAACTATCTATATCACCTATTCTATGTCTATATCTATATCTATATCTATATCTATATCTATATCTATATCTATATCTATATCTATATCTATATCTATATCTATATCTATCTATATCTATCTATATCTATATCTATATCTATATCTATATCTATATCTATATCTATATCTATATCTATATCTATATCTACATCTATATCTATATCATCTATGTCTAGCTATATTGATATCTATCTATAACTATATCTACATCATCATTTATTATCATCATCTATATCTATATTTTTCAATTACATGAGTTAATAAATTCTCTTAATTATTCAAGCAAACTTAAATTGGGGTTTCCATTATTTGCAAAATAATTATTTTTGAAACATTTGCATTATTTTCATAATCAGAAGTTAACAAAAGATGGTCTATTCAATAAATGCTGTTGGGAAAATTGGGCAGATACATATAAAAAAATTAAACTAGACCACCTTCATACACTATACACAAGAATAAACTCAAAATGGATTAAATTTTAGGCCTGAAATCATAAAAATCCTGGAAGAAAACATAGGAAGAAAAATTTCAGACATTTCTTATAGCAATATTTTTTCTGATACATTGCCTCAGTCAAGGAAAACAAAAGAAAAGATAAACAAATGGGACTACATCAAACTAAAAAGTTTTTGTGCACAGCAAAAGAAAGCATCAACAAAATGAAAAGACAAACCATTGAATTGGAGAACATATTTGTCAATGATACATCTGGTAAAAGGTTAATATCCAAAATTTATAAAGAACTTGTAGAACTCAACACCAAAAAAACAAACAATCCAATTAAAAAATGGGCAAAGGACCTAAATACCAGTAGACACTTCTCCAAAGAGGACATACAAATGGCCAATAGGCATATGAAAAGATGCTCAATATCATGAATCATCAGAGAAATGCAAATTAAAACTACAATGAGATACCACCTCACACATTTCAGAATGGCTATCATCAATAAGTCATCAAACAACAAGTGTTGGCGAGGATGTAGAGACAGGAAACCCTTGTGCACTGTTGGTGGGAATTTAGATTGGTGCAACCACTGTGGAAAGCACAATAGAGTCACCTCAAAAAAATTAAAAAATGGAACTGCCTTATAACCCAGTGATTCCACTTCTGGGACTATACCCAAAGAAACCAAAAACACTAATTTGAAAGAATATATTCTCCCCTATGTTCATTGCAGCGTTATTTACAATAGCCAAGATTTGTAAGCAGCCCAAGTGTCCATCAGCAGATGCATGGATAAAATGGCTATCGTACATTTACACAATGGAATACTATGCAACTGTAAAAAAAGAAGGATCTATTACCCTTTGAGAAAGCATGGAGGGACCGTGAGATGATTGTGCTATTTCATTCATATGTGGAATCTAATGAACAAAATAAACGAACAAAATAGAAACAGACTCAGATAGAGAACAGACTGACAGCTGTCAGAGGTGAGGGGGCAGGGAGAATGTGGGGTTGGGTGAAAAGGGTGAAGGGATTAAGAAAAAAACACACCCACAATCCTCAGAGACACAGACAATGGTATAGTGATCCCCAGAGGGAAAAGGGCTTGATGGGAGGTAGAAGAGGGTAAAGGAGGGATAAATGGTGAGGAAACAAGACTTGACTTAGGATGGTGAACATATAATACAATATACAGATGTATTATAGAATTGTACACCTGAACCTATATAATTATATTAACCAATGTCACCCCAACAAATTCAATTAAAAAGACATTAACAAGAAAAAGAATAGTAAGAGATACCACTCCTTCTTTAGTACCCAAGCCCTGCCCCTCTAACAGCAGGCAGAGATTCCACTGGTCCAGCCTGCCTTCCCTGTAAGTGAATGGCCCTAGTCCTCATTGCCTGGATGCTCATCCAACATTAAATGAACTCAGGCCTTATATTGCTCTCTGTCCCGGGTGTATGTATTTTGCCTTCCCAGTGAGTCAGAAAACAGCTTGAGGGTAGGGGGTCAAGTCTTATCATGCTTTCGTAAATCTCACAATATCATTTTACAGATCCCACACCATCATTTTTGCTCTGGTCTCATTTATGAAAACCTTTGATTTAGACTTTAACATTCTCACCAAAAGAAGTTAAACAAATAGTTGTACCCTATGTATTAGGCACATTAATTTGTCAGTAAAATGATTAAAACACAATTCTCATTATGCTATTTAGATGTTTCTTAATTTTTTGAATATATATGTATGAACGTATATATATGTGTATATCTTACCTAATAATAGACAAACATGTAAATTGACCATACCTCCGCTATGTCCACAGCCAATCAGGAGTAAGTATGCAAATTAACCCAACAAAGATGGCGGGTTAATTTGCATAAGCAGGCGCGGAGCGGCCGGGAGGAGTGGGATGCCTGCTATAAGGGGTAGGAGTGGTGCTCTGGCAGGGAGTGAGGACTTGCAGGCTCCCGGGCAGCCGGGAGCAAAGCCAGGGTAAGGAAGGCCTATTCTTGCACGAATATCATGCAATGGGCCTCTAGTATATATATATGAATCTCCAGAGATTGAAGGTGTCCTCTGGGATGTTCTTGATGTCAATCACAGTACCAAAGATGTCTTTTACAAAGTCACTGCATTCTCAGAGCCTGAAGGAGCCACAGTGGTCACCTAGAGCAATTCTTCCCCCTCCTAGTTGAGGAAACTGAGGCCGACATACACAGAGGAACTTGTCCAGGCAGCACTGATGAACAGCACAGCCAGGCCTTGAACTCAGGTGTTCTAATAGCTAATAAATACTCATTAAATTAAATAAAACCATACCAGTAAAGTTACCTAGAAAGTGCTGTGCAAATTCGCCTTGTAAGGTGCTCCATAAATGCTTCGATAAGAGTTTTATGGCAGGTTCAAAGTTGTTAACTCATTTTTCAACTTGTCCGAAGCCCCATATGATATAGAGCGCTAGACTGGTGTAGGAAGGGATTTTTCTCCACCAGTCAGTCAGGTGGCTTATTTCAGCCCCCGGAGTAGCTGTTAATCAGGTTTCAATAGACTTCAGCATTTCACTCAGAACCTGTTGGCAATCCTAAAACTCCACTGATCCTGTCATCTCTGCAAAATGAGCTCTGGCTATGGCCCCATCCATTTTCAGTTTTATTGAGGGATCCCTCAGAACGGTTCCTGCTGCAGCATTAATACGGCCTCAGCAGGGACCCCCTTCTTTACCCCGAGCAGCTCTCTCAGGTACAAAATGATGTGCTCCTGCTCCCAGAGATTGAATAGCATCTGGGCAAGTCTGTAATGTGCTCTTTGTCCCAGTGCCAGTCCAGCTCTTCCCATGCACAGGGTGGTGCCTATTTGGAGCTAGCAGTATTCTCTGGGGCTGTCAGACCCAGTCCCATCTTTTCCCTTACAACTTTGCAGAGAATTCTCCTGCCCTGCTTCTTGATTTTTATCAGACCTGTTGAGTCACTCCTGCGACACTTCTGCATCCGTCTATTCTAACCTCCTTCTTCAAGCAAATCTCACATAAATATCATCTAACACATTGAGCAACTACTATGTGCCCTGCTTGGATCTAAGCCAGCAATTTTCAACCAGTGTGCTAACATGCAATACCTGACTTGTTTAGTCAGGGGCACTGACCTCTTTTCCTTAGATTGTCAAATTAAAAAATGACAAAAGCCCAAACAACAATACCTGTCTGGTGTGAATGCCCTGTCTTGAACCATAAATATATAGGTCATATAATATAGTAGCATCTTATTGGTCATGTTGCATAATAAGGTTGCATCTGATTGGTTAATTATTGGTACCAGAAATCCTTATATACAAGTATAGACACCTGATTTTTAAAAAGTCACTTTGGAGCCAAAAGATAGGTAATTACTATTATTATTATTTTGTAAATCAATCAAAATTATACCTGTTTTTTGTTAGATTGGCAAAAAAATTTAAAAAAAATTTTTTTTGGTATGCCAGAGAATTTTAGTAATTAGTGTGTGTCATGAGATGAAAAAGGTTGAAAATGGCTGATCTAAGCAGATCTTCTCATTCTAACTCTCAAATACCTTATGCTAAGTATGACTATCAGTTTTTCTCAAGTGAGGAAACTGGCACTTTAGGGAGCTTAAGTGGTGCAAAATCACACTATTAAGAAATACTAGTGCTGGGATTTTTGAACCCAGGAAGTTCAATTCTTGGGTTAGGACCCTTTGCAACTGTACTGTTTTGTCTCTAACTTTATGAAATTGACTCTCTTGTAATCTGCTCACAGAACTTCCACCTATGTACAAATGACCACCAATCTCACCCAGTAGGCACTAGATCACGGCGCTTAGATAAATATGGATCTCTATGAAAAGTATTTGAAACCTAAAAAAATGTACTCTCCCCAAACTATTAAAAGAACATTGCAAAAGGGTGACATGAGGGATCTTTGTGATATTGGAACAGTTTAGTATCTTTTTAAAAATATATATTTTATTGATATTTTTACAGAGAGGAAGGGAGAGGGATAGAGAGTTAGAAACATCGATCAGCTGCCTCCTGCACACTCCCTACTGGGTATGTGCCCGAAACCAAGGTACATGCCCTTGACCGGAATTGAACCTGGGACCCTTCAGTCCACAGGCTGATGCTTTTTCCACTGAGCCAAACCAGTTAGGGCCAGTTTAGTATCTTAACTGTGTTGGAATGTACACAGGTAATCAGATTGCTTAGGACTTAATATACACACATGGATGAGAACAAGTAAAATGGGAAACCTGAATAAGACAGTGGTTGGTATCAATGTCAAAATCCTGCTCGTGATACCACACTGCAGTTTTGCAAAATGTTACTTAACTATTGGGGAAAACAACAAGATGTGTAAGACATCCTTCTGTAGTCTTTCTTAAAACTGTGTGTGAATCTACAGTTTTTAAAAATGAGGGGAAAAAGGAACCTTGTAAAATATAAACTAGTACTTAATTGTTTATAAAATGTAATATTATATCAATTGGTTCACTATAAGTCAATGATTGTATCATCAGATATACTGTATAAGTTTAAATCACAAAAAACTAATTCTTAGCAAACTTACTAATATGAAAATGACTTAAAATTTTGTATGGCAGCCCTAACCAGTTTGGCTCAGTGGATAGAGTGTCGGCCTGTGGACTGAAAAGTCCCAGGTTTGATTCCGGTCAAGGGCATGTACCTTGGTTGTGGGCACAACCCCAGCAGGAGGTGTGCAGGAAGCAGCTGATCAATGTTTCTAACTCTCTATCCTTCCCCCTTCCTCTCTGTAAAAAATCAATAAAATATATATTTTTTAAATTAAACTCTATTTAAAAAAATTTTGTATGGCAAAAAAAAAAAAAGAGGCATGTGATTTTGGATGTGAATGCATTGTATGTATCTGGTATGACATGGGTAGGGCCTTCAAAATCAAGAATGCCTAGCATAGCAGGTGTGGCTCAGTGGTTGAGTGTCAACCCATGAACTAAGAGGTCACAGTTTGATTCCCAATCAGGGCACATGCCTGGGTTGCAGGCTTGATTTCCAGTAGGAGGTGTGCAGGAGGCAGCCAATTGATTCTCTTTCATCATTGATGTTTCTATCTCTCTCTCCCTCTCCCGTTCTCTATCTGAAATCAATAAAAATTTTTAAAAATTAGGAATGTATAAGGCCTATAAAGGTCTTGAAATGACCCTGTTTGCCAACCAGACGTCTGATCCTAATGAAGTATGTCCCTGAGTAATGGACTCAAAACGTGCCATCTCTAAAACTAGGTTCCTCATGCCTATCAATTCATTATTTCTTTCTGTAGTCTCTAAATGGCCAAGGATCCACAAGTTGACACAATCTTTCTGAAAGTAAATTTGACAATATGTATCAAAAGTCTCAAAATTATTTTACCCTTTAACCTAGGAAATGGTATTTCTCATTTTTGGAGGATTGGTGACCTCAGAGTGGTAAGGTTGGGGCAATTTTTATTTCCTTTATATTTTTCTGTATTTCCTAACTTTTAGTAATTGGAAGAAAAGAAACTTGAAAAAGGCAATTCCAATGCTGCTAACCAGAGGACTCCTTCATCTCAAATGCAGTGTTATTATGAGATGTAAAAATCATAATGTAATAGGTAAAAATCATGGGAGATGAAGCACTAACACAAGAAGTATGAACATAAAAAAATCAAGTAGGGCCAAAACCGGTTTGGCTCGGTGGATAGAGTGTCGGCCTGCAGACAGAAGGGTCCCAGGTTCGATTCCGGTCAAGGGCATGTACCTTGGTTGCGGGCACATACCCAGTGAGGGGTGTGCAGAAGGCAGCTGATCGATGTATCTCTCTCATCGATGTTTCTAACTCTCTATTCCTCTCCCTTCCTCTCTGTAAAAAATCAATAAAATATATTTTAAAAAAAATCAAGTAGGTCTTAAAATGCTCAACTTCTTAGAAGTCAAAGGAATTAAGGTGAAAAGACTAGTTATCATATTTTATCCAACAGATTGGCAGGAATTAAAGAAAATTAATTTTACCAACCAGATACTCATGGTTGGTAAGCATACAGGAAGGTATGTACTGCAGGTAGAAGTAGGAATTCTTATAACCCTTTAGTAGTAATTTGATGATATGTACAAAGAATTTTAAAAAGTCTCTTACCCTTGGATCCAATAATTCTGTTTCTAAAAATTTACCTAAGGAAATAATCCAGATTTTACACAAAAATATTTATGTAGGATGCTATAAAAATTCATGTGGAAATGCAAGGGACCCAGGGTAACCAAAATAATCCTCAAAAATGAGAATAAATTTGAAAGACTCATACTTCCTGATTTCAAAACTTACTACAAATCTCCAGTAATAAAAAACAAAGTGTGGTACTGGCATAAGGAAATTCATATGGATCTCTGGAATAGAACTGAAAGTCTAGAAATAAATATATCCATCTATGGCAAATAGATTTAACAAGGGTGCCAAGACAATTCAATGGAGAAAGAACAATTTTTTGAGCAAATGATGTTGGAAAAAATGGATGTCCACATGAAAAAGAATAGATTTTGACCTTTATCCCACATAATATACAAAAATTAATTCAAAATGAATCAAAGCTCAAAATAGAAGAGCCAAAATTACAAAAAGTCTCAGAAAGAGATATAAGTATAAATCTTTGTAAGTCAGAAATTTTCAACCTTAATTTAGAAAATAGTTTCTTAAGTATGACACATAAAGTACAAGAAAAATAGATAAATTAGACCATCAAAATTAAAAATTTATGTTTAAAAAGACACTACTAAGTAAACAAAAGACAATTCACAGAATGGGAGAATATATTTGAAAATCACATATTTGATAAGGGTTTAGCATTCAGGATATATGAAGAACTCTAGCAATTCAACAATCAAAAGACAAACAATCCAATTACAAAGGGGAAGGGATTTGATAGACATTTCTCCAAAGAAGGTATGCAAATGAACAATGAGTGCATGAACATCATTACTTATTAGGGAAATGCAAATCAAAACCACAATGAGATATCAGCTCACACCCACAAGAATGGCTATAATAAAAATAGAATAAGAAGTATTGGGGAAGATATGTAGAAATTGGGACCCTCACACTATACATTACTGGTAGAACTGTAAAATAGTGTACCCACTGTGGAAAACTGTTTGGTGGATCCTCAACATGTTAAACATAGAGCAACCATATGGCCCAGCAATTCTCCTGGTATATATTTAAGATAATTAAAAATATTTGTTCACACCAAAACTTGTACATGAAAACATTCAGAATAACCAAAGAGTGGAAACAACCCAAATGTATATCACCTGATGAATGGATAAACAAAAGATGGTATATCCATACAATGGACTATGATTCAGCCACATAAAGGAACGAAGTACTGATGCATGCCATAACATGGATGAAACCTAAAACATTATGGTAAGTGAAAGAAGCCAGATACAAAGGGCCATATAGCACATGACTCCATTTACATGAAATGTCCAGAATAGGCAAATCAATAGAGACAGGATTTCTTTTGGGGGATGTTAAAAATGTTCTGGAATTAGATAGTGGTGATGGTTGCACAACCTTGTGAATACACTAAAAACCACTGAATTTACACTTTTAAATGGTGCATTTTATGATATACTAGAGGCCCACTGCATGAAATTCGTGCACTGGTAGGGTCCCTAGCAGCTGCCGGCTGCTGGCCAGGGCCTCCCTCCCTTCCCCTGGCCAGCCCCGACCCCTGGTCGAACTCCCGGATGACCTCCCAGTCGAGGGGACAATTTGCATACTATGCTTTTATTATATAGGATAAATTATAACTCAAAAATATATAGAAGGAGTTTGGGGCAATGTGCCATTCCCAACTGGAATACAGCCCACTAGGATCATCTTGGTGGGCAGCTGACTATGCCTAGACCAGTTAGAGCCTAGAGCAGCCGCAGTTGTGCAGCTGCTGGGAAAGCCAGGACAGGCGTGTGAATAAGAGGGTAGGCCTAGAGCTGGCTACAAAGGACGATTGATAACTTGCACAGCTCTGATTTCTTCCCTGCAGAGCAACAGAATTCCCTCCAGGCTCTCATCCTTCCCTCCTGGACATCATTCCACTTTTTGAAGATGAACCTCAGGATGTGGGTCCCTCTTCACCTACAGCACTAACCAGCCACTGCAATCAACTTACACACAATACTTCCCCTCCGTAACCACCTTCTTAGTGCCCACAGAAACAGAGGTTTTAAAGATTTTATTTTAAAATTTAGCCAATAAAGTTAAGTGTTTCTCAGGAAAATCATCACTGGAGTGCTATCATCCTCTCCTCCACCAGAATTTTGTCAATATCTTATCTTCATTAAAGAAGCTAAAGATTTTCCTATTTTCCAAGCAGAGCCAACCTGGTGGGCACTCTCCCCCAAATGCTCTGGACTAGGAATCCATCTTGGTTGTTTTCTGTGAACCCTAGGTTTGGGAAAACAGGATCTGCAGCTAGCTTTCCCCGGCTTCCCTGTTGGGTTAAGGATCACCTGTGATACTAATAATTGTTGTCTTTGGTAACTTCGACTGGAACAGTAACAAAAGGTATAAATCACCCCCAAGGCTCTTAATTACTCCCATTAACAGTTGCTTTGTTATCCTGGATGCGGAGCAGTTTCATGTTCTGTGAGTACACATTGTGAGTACCGAGCTACAAGCCTGGCTTCTAGCCAGGAGTTAAAATAAGTTATGCTAAATGGATGGCTCAATTGTTCCCCTGGACTCTCTCTAGGTTTGGGGGATGTGGGCCTGAGCGCACAAACGCTATCCGCTATCCGGAGTCCTGGGTCTGTGCATCTTCTAGGAGTCCCCTGGGGTGTTACGCTGCCTCTTGCACAGATATGTTATTTTTCGAGTCTTTCTTAGTTTTGCTTCTGGCGTCAGTGTTTTCTTCCTCCCTCCCTCTCCTTATCCTACCCTGTGCCACTACAAATCTTTCTCCCTTCCTTCCACACATTCGGTAACTGGCAGAAACGAGAGGTGTAAAACTTAGGAGGAAATCCCCCAAAGAAAGAAAGCTACTCAGCTGAGCCATTGGAGCTGGAAATCTGGAGATTTAGGTTACCTATACAGTCAAATCCCCACTGTCAGCGAGGAATCTAAGAAGCGCTGGGATGTGGTCCCAACCTCCCTGCTAGGCCACACCCAGATGCCATCATGGACTGTGATGCTTAAGAGCACAGGCTCCCGAGACTAATAGATGGGGGTGTGACGCAGCGTGTCTTCTTCCTCGCCACGAGACCCCAGACAGGTCATTTGTAGCTGCTGAGCCTCTGATGTCCCTACCTCGTAGATCAGGAGGATTAAACGGGATGATACACGACAGTGCTTCACACAGTGGGCACAAAGTAAGTTCTTAATAAATGAGAGCTGCCACACCGATGATGGTGAGCATCTGAAAAGTGTGTCCTTTGTTTCCAATTACTAATTACTTTTGAAGATTTGCAGGTCAAATGCCCCAACTACCAGCATCCTGCCCCATTGCTCTTGTCTCCTGTTACTCATCCATGCTCTTAGAACTTGCGGTGACCCTTTAAACTGGAGATTCCTTCATTCTGTCTGGAATTCTGTCTCCTCCACTGGGTTTTAAACTTTTTGAGGGAAAGGTGATAAGCTGCATGTTTATGAAGTGAATGAAGAAATAATAAAGAAATGAATGATGATGAAGGAATATACAAGTCAAGTGAATATAGACCATTTAGAAATGATGAACCTTTCCCGGACATCCTGACATACCAAGAGTCTTGAAACTACTACTTACTGAGGAGAACCTCAGAGGACTTAAAAAACTCATTTGGTAACAATGTATTTGGAAGGAGTAAAAATCTCCCTGTAATTCCCCTTCCATTGAATCAGCCAAAACTGGATCACAGGGCTATCTCTTCATCAGAAGCCAACCCCACCTTTCTCGGAGATCAAGGAACCTGTATCTAACACATGAAAAAGAAAATCCAGGTTCTGATAATGAGGTCAAAGAACTTAAAAGGAAACAAATCTCAATCTCTCTCCATACATGTACACACACATATACAAATGAAGTCATCAAAATCTTAACAGTGTGTGTCTCTGGGTAGTAAAAGCTTGGATGATGTTAATTTTCTCTCCTTTTTTATTTCTGTAATTTTTAATGTCTTTACAATGAGTATTATTACAATTACTAGAGGCCCAGTGCACGAATTCGTGCATGGGTGGGGTCCAGCCAGCCCAGCCCTGATCAGGGTGGATCTAGGCCGGACCTGTCAGGAGGAGGAGATGGCCTGGAGGGCGGGGCCTCAGGCGATTGGCTGGCAGGCCTCGCCCCTGATTGGGATGGGGGGGGGGGGCTGCTCGGGGGCGGAGCTGGCTGGGGAGAGGGGCCACAGGCTGATTGAGGTAGTGGGGGCCAATCAGGGGTGGGGCCAGCCAGGGGGAGCGGCTGACGGAGGTTGGCCACTGGCCCCACCCACGATCAGTGGTTTGCTGGCGCAGTGGACGTCATAGTGCCCAGTCATTCTGGCCATTACAGCGTTTCGGTCGCTGGCTTTTTATATATATAGATAATTTAAAAACAATTAATAAGAGAAAATCCTATGGGAGGAAAATAAAGCAACCCAGATTGTCTGGGACATTCTTACTTTGAATACTGGATTCTACTGATCCCAAAGTACATGCTTGTCATCTGTGTTGTGAGATGCTGCTTTGTAAACTTAATTTACCTAGAAAAACATGGCCTAAAAGGGGGCCATGAGGTCATGCCACAGTCCCTGCTTGCATAAGTCATTTGCATATTTGCAGCTGTATGCCTGTTGCCGCTCCAAGGGCACTGGGGAACATTGAAATGCTGCTCTTCCACAGCCAGGTATCGATGTACAGAGTAGAAATAAACAGGGCTCGTGATCCTGTCTTCATTATCATCACTATCATCACCACCAATATTTATGGAACTCTTGCTACTCGCCAGGAATAACATCAAATGCCTGCATTATCTCACTCAACCTCACAACAACCCTGAGGTAGGAATTACTTCTGTTTTCCATTTAGCAGAGAAGGAAGCAGAAACTTAGAAAGGTTATCATCAGAGAAAACAATCACTTCACCATATTTTCCTTTAAAGCAGTTCATGTGAGAAAGACATAGACAATTGAGTTAAGGATCTAATCTGTGGAACCAAACTCTGAAAATACACAGCAATAAAATGACAGGTTAAAAGGGTGGGGAGAGGAGCGGGCTGCCAGGCTAGGCTAAAGTGAGTCAAAATATGTAGGTGCCTCCAGCCCGGAAACGAGAACCCAGTAAGATTGACAGGGGACAGAAAGACCACAGAAAAAATGTTTGCACTTATGTCAATATTTCCAAAATGCACCACCCAATTGGAAACCTGACTGCCTGTGTACACACTGAGTAGAGACCGGTCCCAGGCTGGGTGACGAAGACCTTGAGTTAGCCTGTTGTCCTCATTATTTTCCTAATAATTAAATTATTTTTAAAGGGAAGACATATCTGACATCTCTTGTGTTCTTTTAAAGGCTTTATTTTTGTTGTTGTAGAGTTTTGTTTCACTGCTAAGGCTGAAGTAAAACAGTAATTCAGTTTATATGCTATATGTTACAGGCAAGCCCCGCTTACAATGTATGGTCCCAGGAATTTTTGTAAACTTTTCTTCAGATGTAACTGACACCAAATGACAGCCTAGAATTTGGGCCTCTGGATGTGGGAGGGGGAAGCATGTAGGAGGGGAAGAAGGGCTCTGAAATATTTTCCTAGTTCTAGAATAGGAAAACCAGAGAAGGCTGTAAGAATCTAAAGAGTATAATACTATGACCAGAAAAAGGTCAAGATTTCAAGTTGAAAAGAAAAGTGACAAGCCACAGACTGGAAGAAAAATCTTTGTAAAAGACACATCTGATAAAGACTATTATCCAAAATATACAAAGAACTCTTAAAACTCAACAATAAGAAAAAAGCAACCTGATTTTAAAATGTGCCCAAAACCTTAATACCAAACACACCTCACCAAAGAAAATAAACAGAATTCAAATAAGCATTTGAAAAGATGCTCCACATCATCAGACCAATGCAAATTAAGATGCCTGAGACACCGCTAGGTGCCTATTAGAATGGCCCAAACCCAGAACTCTGACAACACTGAATGCTGTCTGTACAGATTGTGCAACTCTCACTCTTTGCTGATGGGAATGCAAAATGGTCCAGCCACATCGGAAGACAGTGTGGTGGTTTCTTACAAAACTAAACATCCTCTTTACCATGCTCCTTAGTATATCAACCCCAAAGAGCTGAAAATGTACATCCACACAAAAACCTACACATGGATGTTTTTAGCAGCTTTATTCATAATTGTTTCACTAGGTAAGTGATACATAAATTGTGGCACATTCAGACAATGAAATATTACTCAGACCTGAACATAAATGTTATCAAGCCATGAAAAGACATGGAAGGAACCCAAAATACGTATTAATAAGTGAAAGAAGCCAATCTGAAAAGGCTACATAAAGCATAATTCTAAATAGAAGATCGTTTAGAAAAGGCAAAACTATGGAGACAGTAAAAAGATCAGTGGTTGCCAAGGCTTAGAAGGGAGGAAGAGATGAACAGGCAGAGTACAGAGGAATTTTAGGGCAGTGAAACTATTCTGTAGGATACTTTAATGGTGGATACATGTCATTACACATTTGTTAAAACACATAGGATATACACATCAAGAGTGAAACCTAATGTAAACTATGGACTTTGGGTGATAATGATGTGTCAGTGTAGGTTCATCCATTCGGGGGTGGGGGGTAGTGTCTGTGTGGGGACAGTGGGTATATAGAAAGTCTCTGTATTTTATACCCAATTTTGCTGTGAACCTAAAACTGCTCTAAACAATAAAGTCTAGTAAAAAAAAATGTGTGTGTGTAACCACGATCTTCTTCTTCTTTAACAAGACTAGTTTTAGAGGCAAAATGTTGAAATTGGATGAAGTTTATCCTTGGAGTTTCCCAGGTTCTACTTCGTGTCCCATTTCCCCACGCAGAGCATGGGGGCTTCTCCACCCTGTGGTCAGCACGGTGTTTACAGCCAGGGGATGGTGGTGAACCAGTCCCTACCCTCAGGAAGGTTAGCATTCAAAGCAGAAAGGAGGCATCCAACAAATAATTACAGTAACTACCTAAGTAGTTGACTGAATTGTAATGTGCGCCCTAAATGCATATAATAAGATCAAACCAAAAGAAGATATTTAATCTTCAACCTGAAGGTTGGTGAGGAGTTAAGTGGGGTAAGGTGTTCTCTCAGGGTGTGGGGTGGAGTTTGATGGAGGGAGGATGGGCATAGGGAACACCAAGTGGGAAGGCTCTGAGGAAAGAGGGCCTGTGAGAGAAACGAAGGCCCAGATGACTGCAGCAGGAGGAGCAGGAGAAGGGAGGGGGATGAAGCTGGAGAGGCGGACATGGGACAAACTGTATTTCATTCAAGTTACAGCAAAGGCCAGATACCAAAGATCTGAAGCAGAAGAATCATCCAGAACCTCGTTCAGCTCTTAAAACCTCATGGGTGGCTCAATAAACATTTGAGAAAGGAAAGATGGAGGAAAAACCGAAAAAAGATGTGGCACACTCATTCACTCAATATACTGAAGTAGGAATTAATAGAATTCCAGTTGTCTGAAATTGGCAAGGCACCCACTCATATAATTCATGTTCGGGATGAAATCATCATCCCCGTCATCTGCTATTCAAAGAATCATTTCTCCTAAAAAATAACACAATATATGTTATTAGAAATATCATTGTAATTTCAAATCAAAACATTCTCTTCTCAAATTTTTTGTGTCCAAGATTTGGGGGTCACTTTACTTTCCAAGTGTGCTACATCTGAGAATTTATGTGGATCTCCTGATAAGAGATATAAAACTCAACAGCAACGTTACTGCTAATGATGAGACGTATTGTTTTTTATTTGTAGTCACTGCTCTTTAATGACCTAAATAGCTTTAGCACTTTTCCTAGCCTAGACAAAGAAATATTGATTTTCCTCTTTTTCCCCACTTCCTAGTGAAATCTTCTTGCCACAGGAGTGATTTAGCTAACCTGGTTATTTTGGCATTCCCCCCTGCCCCCGCCCCCCGCCCATGGTTCAGCTAGAATTCTATATGAGTATATAGAAATTCTAAGAATGAAGTATTCTCTTTGGTAATGCTATCCCAAAGGTAATTTACTTCTGTTCAGAGTCCTTCCTGCTGTTTGTAATGTCCTCTCTGGACAGATAGAAAATATGATCAGGTCTCATTTAACTGAGCAGGAATGCCTCCTCAAATGAAGGGAACTAAGAGAGAGGTGGACATCTTTACAAATTAAACAAAGGCAAGACAATTAGAATGCAGATATTTCTTAGGACCCTGGGCACACACAGAGGAAGGAAGCAGGCCAGCAACCTGACTAGGCCTTGGACAGTTCTTATCAAATGTGCCCAGGTTCCCTAGCAGTGCTGAGCTGGGGCCTGTCTTCCCAGATCTCAGAGGGTGTCTGCCCTTTGGTAGATGATTAAAAAATGTATGTTGAATGGAATTTATGGCAGAAAGGATAAGTGGATATATGGGTAAACAAATAAAACAGATGCACTGTAGCTGCTATATGTGGAAAAGGGGTCAAATAACCCCCATTTTGAAATTACTTGAGCATGATGCTAGGGTGCAGTCAGCAGGGCTGGTCAGGATGCACCAGGACCTGTGTGTACGGGGACTGAGGTGAGAAAGTAAAGGGTGCTGGGAGTGTCCTGAAGATACTTTAAATCAGAAGTTGCAAACTACTGCTGGTGGGCCAGTCACCTGCTTTTGCAAATGAAGTTATATTAGAACACAGCCACACCCATTCCTTACAATGTTTTTTTCTGGCTGCTTTCAGCTATAATGGCAGAGCTGAGTGGTTGCAACAGAGACCATATGACGACAAGCCTAAAATATTTACTAACCGGTCTTTACCAAAAAAGTCTGCACACACCTGTCTAAGGTCAAAGGCAGACAAGAATAAAATCCAAGAAGATCTAAGCAGGCAGGACCTGGAGTTGTGGATGTCTCAAGAGAATAAAAGTGTGACACTGAATCTCAGACACACAAAATGCTAGAATTAGAGAGGACCCCAGAATTCACTGGACCAACCTCCTCAGCTTCAGGAAAAAACACTTCATCTCAGAGAGGGAAACTTGCTCAAGGTCCCATGGGCAGCCGTGGAAGCTCCGGACTAGCAGAGACCAGGTGGGTCACAGGAGTGGACTAGAATCAGATGTGGCTCAGAGGACTAAGGCAAGTCTGTTGCCTGACTGGCAGAGGCAGAATGTCTGGGATCACCTCACACTTTGGGGCTCTGAGACACATGACTATCCCCGTAAGAAAAGGGAAATATCTGTGTGAAGAAGGAAATAGATGACTTCTTTCTTAAATTCCTCTTTTGCCTTTTGGATTTATGGGATTTTCTCATCAAATATGTGAGGGTTAATGAGACCCATCTCAAAGTTAACTTTGCAAAAAGACTCGTGGAGCCGCAGTTATGACAGGTTCCCATTAAGCATTCTGCCAATTGGTAATGCCTACTCCCATGGCAATTGTAAAATATAACATTCTGGGTAAATAAATAAATAAATAAATAAAGACAAATGCCTACCAGGCTTGGCGCTCCTCCAACATGGCACATGTTGAAGAAAAACAACAGTTACTCAAAAACTCTGGAGAAACTCCAAGTTCTGAAAGGTTAAATAAATCCCAGAAGCAGAGGAAGGCTTCACTAGTCATGGTCTAGAAAGGCATTTCTTCATGGTGTGAGCCCAAGCATCATTGGCCAAACAAATAGTCTCTTTGCCACCAATCTTCCAGGCCAAGAACAAGTCCCCTGAAGAATTGGATTGCTTTCCCATGACCATGGAGGGTCAGCCTCCATCCTCAGGAAAATGGTGGCCATGGAAGAGAAGGAAGAGCTCATGGGCTAGTCCCTCATTCTGATTTCAGAGAGGAAGGGACAGGGTAGAGAGAAAGAGAGAAACATCAATGATGAGAGAGAATCACTGATCGGCTGCCTCCTGCATGCCCCTTACCTGGGATTGAGCTCACGACCAGGTCATGTGCCCTGACTGGGAATTGAACTACAACCTCCTGGTTCATAGGTTGAAGCTCAACCACTGAGCCGCACCGGTCGGGCTAGTGCCTCATTCTGGAGGTAAAGAAACGGAGACCCAGAGAGATACATTGATTGCTGTGAGTCACAAAGCAGGGGCTGTTTTGGAACCCTTGCCTGTTTCCAACACACCACACATGAGAAGGCTTATCATAGTGCCTAGCACATAGTGAGCACTCCATAAATGTTTGCAGAATGAATGAGTAAATGGCTGAATCAGTTCAACAGCTGTACTCTCTGAATGCTTTAAATGCTCTGGATACTGTTATAGACTCTCGGGATACAGTGTTGAATAAGACTGACAGGGTCTGTGCACTCGTAGAGCTCGTGTGTGTGTGTGTGTGTGTGTGTGTGTGTGTGTGTGTGTGTGTGAGAGAGAGAGAGAGAGAGAGAGAGAGAGAGAGAGAGAGAGAGAGTAACAGGACAGTATGGGTGATGTATATAGTAGATGAGTGTAGAGGAATAATTATAAAATCATCAAAACAATCTCCACCCTCCTGATGACATACTTTCTGTGGCTGCCGAGGCAGTTCAGGTCAGGGTGGCAATGCTGGCTCCCTTCCAAAAGTCCGTATGGGTTCTTGGAGCCTCGGGCTTTTCTGACCTGCCAGGTATACCTGCTGGGTCTTCTTCTCTCCACCTTTAGGAAAGATCAAGTGGGAGCAAGTCTATTACATCCCAAATCACTCTTAATTAAGAGCTGCTCTCCTTTATTGTGCCAGAAACTATACTGGGTGCTTACCATCAGCTGTCATGACTCTTCACCCCTGGGATTTGTGGGAGGCCCACTCAATAGGACTCTTCTCCCTGTATGAGTTCTAGACCAGTTGAGATAGGCAAAGGAGTTAGGTAGGTGGAGATTAAAATGTTTGCTTTATTACAGATAAACATTAGAGAATGCAGGGTAGGTGTGAGGCAACAATGACCATCTACAGACCACACTCCACAATTAGATGTTGAACAGAAGTTCTCCAGATGGACAGATGTAGGCGGACCTGGAAGAGAGACTCTGGTGGTGCTATAATGCATATTTATATAATTGTAAGATATTATCACTAAAATGGAAGAAACTGCACAATGAACACTTTATTCAGTGCAGGCACGAAGTTGATTATTATTAAGGCAAACTATATTATAACAAACTATACAAATTTCCCTCAGTCTACATGTAGCCACTATTTGCTACACAGCAACCGCCAGAAAAGTGAAAGGGATTTTATTGTATTTTCACCTTCTATACTATACTATGGGTGCCATATGCAAGACACATGTGAGAGGCATATCCATAGCACACCCCACATGGGCACTGCAAGCCATTTACATTAGATTTTCCTGTTACAGTAGCTGCAGACACATGAAATGTTTATTACTGTTATATTGCTGTTGCTGTCCTTCTACATGTCCCTGCTGCTGAGCATCTGGTCTGGTGTTGAAAGAGTGGGAGCACATTGATGTTTTCTTTGGAACTCCAGTTTTCTTCCTTTAACCAGTTACAAGCTCTTCCCTGGCCATTCCCAGGGGCTAGACAGAGTAACCTTGAGATCCACTAAACAAAAAGAAGTCATAGCAAAGTGCTTTTGCTTTAAACAATCAATCAAACAAAAGCAGGTCTTTCCAATACCAAGATAACCACTCTTCAAAGAGAGAGAAGTCCATGAATTTTCCCCCAAGGTTTACTAAGGAGGTGGTCATTTTACCCCACATAAGCCCATCTCCACTCACCCCAAGCCACTACACACATCACCAGTCCCACTGTTGGTGAGTTAACTGCTAGCCATTTGTCTGATGCCCAAATCCTCAGTTACCTAATCACTGTTTTCAGAGATCTTAAGTTCAGGAGACAACCCTGTACATTAGGTTAAACAACAAAACAAAAGTTAAATACAATAACAGGCGATATCATATATTTAGTATATTGGAAAGCTGCCTGGACTTACTCTGAGCGGGTAAGAAAACCGGCTATCACATACCAGTTTTAGTCACATCTGAACTTTTCGTGCTGCATTGTAAAATGCAGGCAGTATGTGTGGTGGTTAAGAGGTTGAGCCTTGGATTCAATGAAACATGCATGTGAACCTCAACTCTGCCATTATCAGCTCTACGACTCTGGGTGACTTACAAAACCATTCTGTGCTTCCAATTCTTCATCTGCAAAAGGGGGACCTCCTACATAGAATGATGAGAATTAAACATGATGTTCACAAAGGACTCAGCCCATTGTAGGTGTTCCAGGAGAGGCAGTTATCATAATTATTGTGAAAAACACAGTGAAACCACTGGTAAACTACTATGATTATATAATCAATTGTCAGATGATGGGTGATGATGATTGGTAATTTCAGAGTTAGGGGCAAGAGTGATCTCTATGGGAAGGTATACACTGAGCTTACCTTTGAGGAAAGCATAGAGCTGGATGGACAGTTGGGCGATGAAGAGGACATGAAAAGCAGGAGAATAGCTTACTCAAGAACAAGGAAGCGGAAATACACATAGAATAGTTTATGAACAGTGAATCTGGCAGCTTGTTGGAACAAAAGATTCACATAGGGTGGGAGGAGAAGGAGAAAAATGGGTAGCAGAAAATCAGATTGAGAAGGAATGCTTGGAAAAATTGTAAAAGCCCTTCCAGAATCACAATTTTGGATAATCCCAAGGCAACAGCATACAGTTCAGTGTTTTTGAGTAGTGAGAAGATACGATAAAAGAAAGATCATTCTAGTAGTAATGGACAAGATGGAATGCATATCTTGGAGTTTCTTTTTTTCCTATTTTATCGGTGATCAAGACTATTTAAACTTTGATGAGGCTCAGGGACCTAACAATGATTTGCAAAAATTTAACTTCCCCAGTTTTTGTCCATAACTTAGGAAATCATTAAATACTACTATTGCTAACATTTGTATAGCTCTTTATAGGTAATGAAATATTAAATAGCCCATACATAGTGGTCATAAAAGAATAAAATCTCAGGATGCTCTCACCATGGGGAGTTGTCTAATTGGACCACAAAAAAGAACTTAGTGACAAACTTTGGGGTAGTGGGTCAGGTTCTTTTATAGTAGTGTTTTACTCTAGACGTTTTCCCTTACAGACAACATTTAGAAAATAGTGAATTGGAAATGGCAAGAATTAGAATTACAGGACACAACTGATAAAGATTCAATATGGAAAAATTACAGACAACCTGAAAAAATCTCTAAAATAACTTTAAAGATCCAGGACTCAGGAGATGACATTTTCAAATCTGACCTCTCTAGGACAGAGAAGAGAAATTAGAAGATGATATGGAACCACACTGACAAAAGTGTGATCTGAACAGGATCATTTTCTACTGAGGAGGGATTAGAGTCAATACCAGGACCAGAATGCATATTATTTGGAAATAATATTGATGATTACAAAGCTATTATTATTGAACAATAAGCTAGGGTCATGCTAGAAGCATTTAGTCTTATTTCACTCTTGCAACAACCTATCACCTGCCTTGCTGTGAAAACGTTGGCAAGTCAAGTAACTACCTGAGCTTCGGTTTCCATATCAGAAAAATGGAAGTGATAGATAATAATTTTTACTAAACTATAGTGTGAAGGACCAAACTAGATTTCTATGAAAGCTCCTCAGAAGTGGCAAAAATTATGCACACTTAAGGCAACACTGAGGTTGTTCAAATGAAATTAAGGGTGTCTGCGTGAAGGAGTGTGGGGTGCAGAACTACACACGGAGTAGAGGCACAGAATCTGACAGCCCAGGATGACTGATTCCAGTTTTCAAGAGCAGCGAGAGCCTTGCTAACACTGGCAAATGATTGCCATTTCCCTTGTCAGGCAGTGACAGGAGTTAGTTGACCTGAAAATTCACTAATAGTTCCATTAGAGAGGCCTTGGAAGTAGCCATCTTTTTACTCATCCTGGTCAATTAACAATGAATTAATGCCAGACGTTTTTTCAATGGAGCTGAATGCTGATTTCCCCCCATTTGGCTAAAAATATCCCTTGATAGGGGAACAGCTAGCCAGGAAAGATCCTGCTTTTCTTCCTAAGACTGCTCTGGAGCATTTGCAAACGGATGTCAGCTCTAGGCATTGATGAGGTAGCCGGTCAAACCCTGAATGTGACATAGGAGATCTGGCCTTACATACCAGCTCCCCCACGCATCAGCTGTGGGCTATTGGACAAATAGCAGAAACTTTCTGAAGCTCAATGTTTTCACATGTCAATTAAAAGGGCAGAGATACATGCTACGGTTTGTTTCAGTGTACAAGTGTTAGGAGAACATTTTAAGTGGTTCTGATATGCTGGACTTAGCGGTGGAGCACTGGATTTCTTCTCTGCATTTTGAACGAGGGGTCAGGACACTAAGTTAAGTTTTGGCCCTTGTTCTAGTTCAGTGGTTGGTAACCAAGGAAGGTGGGCGGGGGTGGGGGGTGTAGTAGATTTTTGGACATTTGGTGCTATCTGGAGACATTTTTGGCTGTCACCACTGGGGGATGCTACTGGCATCCAGTGGGTAGAGGCCAGGGGGACTGCCGTAGATATTACAGTACACGAGGCAGGTTCCCCCCACAACAACAAAAAAAAATTGTCCAGCCCAAAATATCCACAGCACAGAGCTCGAGAAAACCTGCTCTAGTATATTGGATAGTTTTGGCCAAGTCATAGCTTTTTTGTTGTTGTTGATATCAGTGTCCTCATTTGTAAAATAGGGACGGTAATAAAAACTGCCTCTTTCTATCATCTCACAAGGTTGACAACCAAATTAGGCAACAGATCAAAGTGCCTTGAAATTTAATGTGCTTCAAAATGGAGGCATAGTATCCTTGTCATTAATCCATGTTTGCTGCTCCATGAGTCACTTCATTGGGGTCTATCCTCTTATTCTTCTCTTGGACCTGGGGTCTCAGATGCTCCTCCAATTTGTGGCAATGACTGCAATATTCGATCTTATGAAATTAATTAAACAAGGAGGCCACCAGACTGAGGTGGCAAATAATGCTGGACAGTCTACACAAGCAAAGCAAAACCCAGGCCTGTAAATGCCTCAAGGTTTTGAAATTAAAATCTAAGGACATCAATCACAAGCAGCCAACTAGGCTTTAAGCTATAGCCAATCAATAATTTCCTTACTTTGCTTCCACCTTTTCTCTTTAAGTCTCTCCTAGGTCCTACTTGTGGAGTGCTCTTAACTGCTTCCTGTTTGGTGCTGCCTCATTTGAATTGATTTTTGCTCAAATAAACTCCTAAAAATTTTTTTAACATGCTTCAATTTATCTTTTAATAGACTTTAGGAGTTATGAACCTTGCCCTCAAACTTAAGTAAGCAAGAAATGTCTTTCACGTTTTTATAATAAACTAGAGGCCCAGTGCATGGATTTGTGCACTGGTGGGGTCCCTCGACCTGGCCTGCGGGGATCTGGCTGAAACCGGCTCTCCAACATTCCCCAAGGGGTCCTGGATTGTAAGAGGGCGGTTCTTGTGTGATGCATCTTGGAATCAGGCTCACTCCTCTCTGGTTCCGGGTGCATCACCTGACAACCGCAGCTGCCAAATCACTGCAGCTTGGCAGTTCCTGTGTTGAGCGTCTGCCCCCTGGTAGTCATTGCGCATCATAGCTATCAGTCGGATGGTTGGACGGTCGAATGGTTGGACAGTTGCTTAGGCTTTTATATATATACTAGAGGCCTGGTGCATGAAATTTGTGCACAGGGAGGGAGGTCACCTCAGCCCAGCCTGCACCCTCTTCAATCCAGGACCTCTCGGGGAATGTCTGACTGCCCTCTCACAATCTGGGAACACTGGCTCCTAACTGCTCACCTACCTGCCTGCCTGATTACCCCTAACTTCCGCCCCCCCTGCCAGCCTGATCAACCCTAACCACCTCTGCCTGCCAGCCTGATCACCTCCCCTGCTGGCCTGGTCACCCCCAACTGCCCCCCCACCAGTCTGGTCACCCCTAACTGACCCCCCCCCCCACCGGCCTGGCAGCCCCTTACTGCCCCCCTGCTGGCATGGTCACCCCTAACTGCCCCCCCTGCTGGCCTGGTTGCCCCCAACTGCCCCCCCTCCACCCTGCTGGCCTGATCGCCCCATGCAGCCTGCTGTTCAGTTGTTTGGTCGTCCCTCACTAACCCCCCTGCCGGCCTTGTTGCCCCACGCAGCCTGCTGCTTGGTCATTACTGTTACTGTGATGGCATCCTGGACAATTTGCATATTTCTCTATTATTAGTATAGATATATAGATTGTATTTCTATTACAAGTCCACATCTGGCAGGACTCAAACTCTCCATCTTGCATTGTGTGGGTTTGCCTCTCATATTTCCTTGAGGTTGTGTTCTTGTTCCAAGGATTTAGGTAGGGCCAAGGCCCTGGGGCCAGGGAGGAAACCATCATGTACTCAATAGTCACCTATCTGAACTAGCATTTCCTACAATGAGTCATTGCTTGTCGGGTTATCTGTCCATCTAGGTCACTGCAGGGTCCTCCTTGTTAGGACTGCTACATCTCATGAGCACATAGAGGGCACTTCACACCCATTAGGATGGCCATATATATATATATATATATATATATATATATATATATATATGGAGAGAGAGAGAGAGAGAGAGAGAGAGAGAGAAAGAAAGAGAGAGAGAGAGAGGAAATATGCAAATGCAAATTAGGCCGGGATGCCGTAATGGGTCACGACCAGACAGGAGGAGGTTGTATGCGCAGGTGAGGCCCAGAGCGGACACGGACAGGGACGGGGGGCCAGCCCACAGCTTCCACGGCTGAGCACAGGCCTGGAGAGGAGAGGGCAGGCCCGCCTCCCGCGGAGGCAACGCAGCTCCCTCCCGCCTCCTGTGGAACAGCACGGGTCCCTTCCGGCTCCCGCAGAAGCGGTGCAGCTCCTTCCCGGCTCCCATGGGCGCCGGCGGCTCACTTCCGTGGAAGCAGCACGGCTCCCGGCAGCGCGGTTCCCGCCGGCTCCGGGGGAAGCGGCGGGCGGCCTACTGCACACAATATTGCACGATGGGCTACTAGTTGGAAAATGAAAACACAGAAAATAAGTGCTGATGAAGATGCAAAGAAGTTGGAATCCTTATGCTTTGCTGGTGGGAATGTAAGATTGGGCAGCTGCTGGGAACCTGGTGATTCCCTTAAAAATTAAATGTAGAATTACCATGTGATCCAGCGATTCCATGTCTGAGTATATGCGAAAAGAAGTGACAGCAGGGCCTGAAAGAGATATTTGTACACTCATGTTTATAGCAGCATTTTTCATAATAACCAAAGGTGGAAGCATGTCCATTGACTGATGACTAATAAAAAAAATGTGTATGTACGTGCAATGGATTTATTCAGTATTAAAAAGGAAGGACATTTTGACACATGCCACAACATAGATGAACCTTGAAGACATGAAGCTTAGCAAAATAAACCAGACACAAAAGGACAAATATTGTGTGAGTCCACTTATATGTGGTACCTACAGTAGTCAAAGTCATAGAGACAGAGAGTCGAACGGGGGTTGCCAGGAGCTGAGGGGAAGAGGTAATGTGGTGTTAATGTTTAATGGGTACAGAGTTTCATTTGGGGAAGATGAAAAAGCTCTGGAGATTGATGGTGATGGTCGCACAACAGTGTGCATGAATTAATGCCACAAAACCGGTTAAAGTGGTCCATTTTATGTTACGTATATTTTAGCACAATTAAAAAATTTTTTTTTCTTCTGCAGCCAACCTTACTTCACAATCTAGTTGGAAATGCTACCACAAAAAATAAAGAAATTGCTAAAAAAAAAATACAATTAATATATTAAAAAAAGAAAGATTCAGTTAATGTGTAAAAATATTATGCCACTCCAAACCTATCAAATGGATTTCCTTCCTTTCTTCTCCTCAGAAAAGCAGAATCATCTCCAGAATGAAGAATCTGACTGTCAAAGGAGGAAGAGAAATCGTCCTGAGCAGAGTCAATCAGGATCGATTCATTGTAAGCTTACTGTGTCTTTATTCCAACCCTCCAGTCTAAATTTGGATTCCTGGCCAAGCATTCTCATTCTCTCTCTCTCTATTTCTCTCTCTCTCTCTCTCTCTCTCTCTCTCTCTCTCTCTCTCTCTCCTACCCCACCCCCCTTCTTTCTCTTTTAAGATTTACCTAATTAGGAACAACCAATAGTGGTCACCATTTTTCCAGTTTTTGAGTACATCATTAATAGAGTAATATACATGGGTTCCAGGTAATTTAACAAATGGTGTTGGGACAATTGGTTTAAAAATTGAGTCTGATCCACTGTATATCTTGTACTAAAATAAATTCCAGATGGATTAAAGATTGTTTTTAATGACTCATAAAAGTTGTATAAGAAACATGAGAGAGTTGTTTTTATCTGTCTTGCAATGAGAAGGACTAAGTATGACATAAATTTCAGAAACCATAAAAGAAAACTTGAACTCATAAAAACTTTTTAAAAAATCTATGTCAAAAACTACCTTAAACAAAGTCAAAAAGGCAAATAAACTGGGAAAACAGTCTTGCCTAACATAATGCTATCAAATGGCTAATTTTCTTAATATATAAAGTGTTTCTATAATACTGTAAAAAAAAGGACTTAATAGTAACTATGGACAAATGATACAGATAGCCAGTTTAAAGAATAGGGGAAATGAAGGGCTCTTAAATATATGAAAAGGAATTCATCCTCATTATAATAAAAGAAATACAAATGGAAATTATATAAGAGATAGATAACAATTTGGGTAAAACATTGGCTTGTTAAGAATGTGGGGACAAAGGACTTGTATGCACAGGGGGGTGAGGACATGTGCTGGGGAGTAGGGGTGGCCGGAGAGAGGTCAATGGGGGGAAAAGGAGACATATGTAATACCATATAGTAATACTTTAAACAATAAAGAATTTTTAAAAAAGAATGTGGGTACAATGAGATGTCACCTCACACCTGTCGGAATGGCTAGCATTAATAAACCCACAAATGACAAGTACTGGCAAGGATGTGGAGAACAGGGACCCCCCCATGCACTGTTGGTGGGAATGCAGATTGGTGCAGCCAATGCGAGAGAAAAGTATGGCGTTTCCTTAAAAAATTAAAAATGGAACTGCCTCATGACCCAGCAATTCCACTGCTGGGAATTTATCCAAAGAAACCCAAAACACTAATTTTAAAGAATATTTGTGACCCTATGTTCATTGCAGTGTTATTACCAATAGCCAAGATAGGGAAGTAGCCCAAGTGTCCATCAACAGACAATGGAATATTACTCAGCCATAAAAGGAATGAAATCTTACCATTTGCGACAACATGGATGAACCAAGAGGGTATTAACGCTCAATGAAATAAGTCAGAGAAAGGCAGATACTGTATGATTTCATTTATATGTGGAATCTAAAGAACAAAATAAACAAAATTGAAACAGACTTCTAGACACAAAGGGTGGACTGGTGGTTGCCAGAGGGGAGGAGGGTTGGGGGATTAGGTGAAAGAGGTGAAGGGATTAAGAAGAACAGATTGATAGCTACAAAATAATCATGGGGATGTAAAGTACAGCATAGGGAATATAGTCAATAATATTGTGATAACTATGTATGGTCCCAGGAAGGTACTGGAAATATCAGGGAACACTTTGTAAAGTATATGACTTTCTAATCACTATCCTGTAGTAATATAAAATAATATTAAAAGTAAACTATAATTGAAAAAAAATAATGTGGGGAAACAATCACTTCTCAAAATTTTATTTTTTAATTACAGGAAACAATCACTCTCAAAGATTGTTGGAGGGAATGTGAACTAATACAATCTTTATTGATCCAAAATTTAAATTTATTCTTTGACCCAGCAATTCTGCTTCTGGACATTTACACTATAGATATAGTCACAAACAAAGAAATAACATACATGCAAACAACTTGCCTTCCACTGTTAGGAAACTGCTTAAATAAATGTTGATACATCCACAAAATAGAACACCATGTAACCATAAAAGGAATAAGACAGCTTTACCCTATATCAGTGATGGCGAACCTATGACACGCGTGTCAGCACTGACACGTGTAGCCATTTCTGATGACACGCGGCCGCTGAGGCGGCCGCATGCCGAGGATGAAACATTTGCTGCTCCTGAGGATGAAACATTTGCAAAATAATGTTTTTTCCTCAAAGTGATACACTACCCGAGTTATGCTCAGTTTTTTGGCGAAGTTTGACACACCAAGCTCAAAAGGTTGCCCATCACTGCCCTATATAATAAAAGGGTAATATGCAAATTGACCCTAACGGTGGAACAACCAGAACGACCACTCAACCAGTCACTATGAGGTGCACTGACTACCTCTTGGTCCCTTTCCCCGGCTGGCAGGCTCCGATCGCCTGATGTCGAATGGGGAACTGGGGGCAGGTGGCGCCAGGCAAGGCCCCCGCCCCACCAGTCTCCCCACACACAGAGGGCAACCCATGGCGGGGGCAGGGCCGCGAGCAGGCAGGAACGGCTGATCTCTCAGTCCCTTCCCCGGGCGGTCAGGTTCCAATCACCGGATGGCGAGTGGGGAGCCAGGGGTGGGTGGCAGTGGGGGGCAGGGCCAGCTGCAGGCAGCCGGGGAAGATGGCCCTGATTGCAGGCCAGGCCTAGGGTCTGTACCCACGCATGAATTTCATGCGCTGGGCCTCTAGTAGTGATATGAAACTATCTGCAAGATACACTGTGTAGTGAAAGAAACACACAGAATGATCAGTATAGTATGCCACTATTTGTGCAAACAACAACAAAAGCATTTATAATTATACTAGAGGCCCAATGCACGAAATTCATGCAAGAGTAGGCCTTTCTTCCCCTGGCTGCCGGCACCGGCTTCCCTCTGGCACTTGGGACCCGGGCTTCCCTCATAGCCTCGGTGGCTTGCCTCAGCCCTAGCAGCCCTGGCTTTGTCCAGAAGGTTGTCCGAAAGGACGTCTGGTCTCATTAGCATATTACACTTTTATTATTTTAGATATAGCTGCACTGGTGTAGACTCCATCTCAAAGAGTGTATACAATCCTGGTTGCCTCTGGATTCAAGGGCAGAAGAGAGCCTTAGAATTCATTGGATACTTTTATACTTTTTGAATCTTGTACCGGTATTGTCTTTTACACCGTAACAGCAACGCCAACTCCAGCCCCTACACCATGGGCTCCACCTGGGCCTCCTATATGCCCACAGTCACCATGGTGTCTGCTTGGGAGTTGAGTTTCACACTCACTTTCACAGCTATCTCTTTGTATCTGGCATTGAGCCATCCTTTTCTTTCTTGCAAGCCCAGCTTTATGTTTGCACTTTTTGCTGGTAAATAATCTCTAGAATACTGCATGGTTTCAACAAGAGGAGGCCTGACTGGGCAGGACCAGTCTCCAGCAGAGATGTTCCCAACCCTGATGTGATCACATAAGGAGGGGGAAGTCAGGATCAGGGGTTGGAGATTCCCCGCTTTGGTCTCCATCTTTCTATTTGTGCAATAGGTTTAGGTTAAATTATGCTCAGGTGCTGTAACAGTTCTAAGACTCTATGAAAAACTTAACCAGGTTCCTAGTAAAGGCAATATAGAATATTGGTTACAGGCACGTTCTGTGAAGCCAGAGCATGTGGGGTTAAATCCTAGCCTTTCTACTTATTAGCTGTGTCCTTAGGCAAAATGTTAACTTCTTTGTGCCTCAGTTTCCTCATCTGTAAAATGGAAATGGTGATAATAGAAATTGTCTTAAAAGAATATTGGGAAGATTAAATGAGTGACTTTGTTTAAAACACTGAGCAAAGTGGCACACGTTAAGCACTACCAAATGCTGCTTATCATCATCATTATTATTGACTATTATTAATATTGATTTTTTTTGAAGACTCGGGGATCATGAAAGGTCTGGCCTGGGAAAACTAAGCCCGAGAAGAGAATCCCTCCCTGCTGCCCCTCGAAAGTATTATAACTCCAGATAGGTTCCACTTTCAAGTGAAGCATGAACAGAAAAGGATCTGCAGGTCGCATCCTACCTCTGACAGCTTCAATCAATCAATGCATTATTTTCAAACACTTACTTTAATACTTCAGGGCCTGGAGAGGGAGGAAATATGCAGGCTGGTCTTCATCTTGCATTCTTAACATCAAGATTGGGAGGACAAGTTTCTGATAAATGAGGCAACTAAAAGAAGGAAGGGAGAAATTTTCATTTACTGAGATGTGCAATGTGTTGTGTTAATCCCTTTGCAAAAGTATTCTCATTTAATTGGGGGGCAACGTGAACTACATTGATTCCTACATTGTGTCCAGCAGCTTGTAAGCGCAGAAGAAATTCTGAGAAAGACACCAAGAGAGACTGATTGGGGTGTTTGCAAACTCTCCTAATGAATCAGCTTGGACTGCTTGTTAAACATACCTATCCTCAGGCCGTAATCTAAACCCACTGAATCTGAATCTCTAAGAGTGAGAGTTCTGGGAAGCTGTATTTTTAAAATACATTTTTATTGATTTCAGAGAGGAAGGGAGAGGGAGAGAGAGATAGAAACATCAATAATGAGAGAGAATCATTGATTGGCTGCCTCCTGCACGCCCCCCACTGGGGGTCAAGCCCAAAACCCAGGCATATGCCCTTGACCAGAATCGAACCTGGGACCTTTCAGTCCGCAGGTCGACGCTCTATCCACTGAGCCAAACTGGCCAGGGCGTGGGAAGCTATATTTTAAAGAGGGCAATACTTCTCACCAGAGAAATTTTGCAAACTCTGGATTGGAGGACATCTTAAAGGTAGAGGGAAAAGAGTTCTATTTTCCACATCTGAGAGTTTCCACTTCCCTGTCACAAAACAAAGCAAAGGAGTGAGCTGGCTAGGAGCCAGCAGTAGGCTCCGTGCTACTTTCTCTCGTTGCCCACTTGGGGGCACAGCCGACCTTGACCTAGGAGATTACACCTCCAAATGCTTTTTTTCCTTTGAAAACCACTCCAGGAGGACAGGAGTGTGTGTGTGTGTGTGTGTGTGTGTGTGTGTGTGTGTGTGTGTTGAACCACTGGCTCCATATCTAAGTACAAGGATTGCCTGGTATTTTTAAAAACCTCTCTGAGCTGTGCTCTCACTCACTGTGACGTCAGCAGAACCCCAAGACTGAATTATAGCTTTGCATTCAATCAAGAATCATGTATTATTCTCTATGTTATCCATCACTGCTTCCCCACTGCTCAGAAGACAGAGTGACAGCAATACACACAATGGGCCAGCACCTCAGGTGCTTTAAACCTATCAATAATAAGCATTGTTCTCAGAAAGATTTTGCTCTGTGGGAAAGGCAGGATGGAATAGCCTTCCAAAGACGGGCAGAGGCTTTGAAATTGTTTTCCATTAAATGTGCAAATTCTGGAGGCACAGAATTCAGCCACCACCTCATTTATGTCCTAGGGATTTGGTTTGGACTGAATTAAAAAAATATATCTACTCATATTAAATACAAAATGATTATTGGATGTCCTGCTTCTCACATTTAATTGCATACAAACACTAAAATTCAATCTATGTGAAATTAATGACTTGGTGGCGAGTCGGGTGTATGTGTTTAATCAGAAAATCACATTCAGAGCACTAGAAGGCATATTAATTGAAATTTATCAAGAGGGCAGTAGGTATTTAGACACAAACACAAATGCAAAATATATCAATAGCCATGCCTGTAATTATCACTGTTGCCTTGCACATTATAATGCCTTTAAGTAAAAATGAAATGTAATACACACTCGGGCCATTTTAGTTATTAGAAACATTTGATATAGATATTTTATTGTTCCTTTTAAACTGGATTGAGTTATACAGTTAAACACAGAGAATATGCACTTGCAGTTGTATTGATGAATGGAGGCAATAGTAATTGGCATTCAGTACTTCCCTTGATATTATTAGCTACACATTTCTGAGGTTAGAATGAATATAAAACATTCCTTTACCCAGCTTGATTCTTTATGTAAATAATTAAAGAAAACAAGCTCTTGACACAATGGCCCCATAAATGCTATCATAATAAGACATATTTACAAATCAAATACAGCAATGACCAACTTGGTACCTTTAAATTTGTATTCCCCGATTTAGCCCCTGGGGAAATGCAATAGGCTAGGTTGACACTTGTGGCATCTTATTGTATCACTAAGTCCAATTGGTCCTATTATCTCACTGGTGGGTGAAATGCTGGCTTGGCTGTCTCAAATATGGAAATTAAAATTCCCTTTTTTTGTTTCCTTAGCTGTGTGTCTACCATTCATTTCTCCCTAATGATCTAGATATCTTGCCTTCTTTCATATTTGAGAATCCTTGTCCATACCCACCCGACATGAAGCCTGAAATAAGGCAATGAGAAACTTGACAGTTTCCAAATATCTTTGTGGAGACTAAATATCCAGAAACTTAGCTGCATTTTTAGGCAGTCACTGGACATGGGGCAGAGTGTGGGCAAGGCCAAGGTCATTCGGCATCTCTGAGGTCAGCGCCCTCTTCCGGTGCTGCACAGGAAATGAGTGGAAGGTGACTCTCAGCTCTCCAACAGACTGGGGCCATAGCCGGCTGCCATGTGTTCACCCAGCCTCAGGACCTCCTCCGAGCTCTTGGCATCCACCATCTCATTTAATCCTCATAACCACTCTGTGAGTCAAAAATTATTTCCTTGTTTAACAAATGAGGAAACTGAGGCACAGGGCAGTTATGTAACTTAAGATTCAGATATAGGGGAAAACTAAAATGAGAAAATGACAGAGGAAGGATTTGAACCCAGGACCATAGCCTTTCAAACACACTCTGTACTGTGCTGGACTATCTTCTTTATGAATACTTATGCAATATGTCTTCCTATAGCCTATACTTTTTTTTTTTTTTTAATCATGGCATTGGCCATCAGGCCCTTGGCAGCCTGATTTTTTAATTCATTTCCTAGGGGAGATTCAGAAGGTCTAGGGAAAAATCAGAAGGTATTTTGTTTATTTAAAACAGGGACCCAGACAGTGGATCTCATGTTTTTTTCTTAGCATCCACGTTTTTACCCCATTTGTGTATATGTTAGCCCATACATTTTGTTTATTAAATTTTGTTTGCACAAGCTTTCCTTCAAGGAAGGTAAATCTTTGCCTCGTAGCATTGTGCAGTGATTATGGGCACAGGCTCTCAAGGCAGGCTGCTCAGTTCGAAAACAAATTTCTCCACTATTATTCACTTTGAGCAATGCAAGTTGCTTAAGTGTTTTAACCTCTCTTATCTTGATCTGTAAAATGGGGACACTGATGATGGTGATGGTGGTAGCTAACCGTGGATTAAATGAGATAATGCATAGCCAATGCCTGGCACCTAGGAAGAGCCTGAAAGCATTAGCTACTGTGATTTGCATAAGCATCAGGCTTTTCACACAAGACGACACTAAGAAGTCTCACTAACCACGGGACTCCCTTCTCATTTCTCTTCCCAGTTAACTGGGAAAATAACCAAGATTCTTAAATCCAGAAGCAGATAAAGGTCATCTTCCAGGATTAGGCCAAATAAAGTCCCAGGAAATTGGAAGCAGACAGATCATCTCAGGTCGTCCTTCAGCAATACTGTTAGCTGTGTGACTTTGGGCAAGTCACATTCGGCCTTTAGTTTCTCCTTCTCTCACACCTGGGGAAATCTACTTGCCCCCTGAGGTTCCTGCCAGTGTTAACATTCTGCAAAGTGCCCAGGCAATCATGAGTGCGCTAACTTCCAAGGGCTTGTGATCCCCATGCCGCGTCTAAACATCGCCGCCTCCTCGCCCAGGAAGCCAGGAGCCCAGGCCGTTCCTAAACTTTGCACTTGAATGACCAGAGCAGCTGCGAACACCCCTCATGGAGCCCTACACCTCCTTAATCTGAAATCCTCATTAGCTCCAACTGCAGGCCATCTATTACCTCACGCCCATAATGCGAGTTAATTTCTGTTGGGATCAGATGGTCATCCCCCTGGAAATTTTTATTCATATTTCTTTCCTGTTTTGTGATTCTCAATCGGAGTTTTCTAATAACAGATCATTTCTTTTTGTCTAACTTTAATCTGGTCCTGCTTGACAAGCCCCATCCTTTTCATTGAAGGGTAAGACCACTTAAAGGAAGGCCAATAAGCCCTTGCACTGCTCGGCCGGCTGGGGTGATTTGTCACCCGGTGCAGTGGTGGTCACACCAATGGATTTATCTCAAGGTAAATGGAGATGCTGAGACCCGGGACCCGGAGCTTTGATTAAGGCGCCCTTTTTGTAGTGTTGATAGATGTTGCTTGTGTTTATCTATTTGAAATGCCACTAAATCTGTGAATACAATGGGAAAAGAGAGTACTTTGCGGCTGAAAACATATTAGTGATTTATGTTTCAGTAAGAAGCACAATAAAGAGACAGAGGCTATTAAGAGCGGCTATTTTCATGAGAAATAGTTCTGCTTTAAAACATTATTAACCCCACCTTGATAAAAACTCGCATGCATGCATAATCATGTTTGCTTACCCCTTTAGTTTGCTGCGATGTGCACTGGAAGCACACACTGTCCAAATATCAATAAGTTAGTCAGCAGAATATTTACAGCAAAAGACACCTCGCCCAGGACTGCTCTGCATGTAAATTCTCTTTTTCAAGAGAGGGACACATAATAAACTCATCTAGGGAGCTTTGGAGTTTATATGGACTTCATGCTGTTCAAAACACTCTCGAATCCTACTCCACCATCATCTGCTGTATCTCCAGCCCGCCCCCCACCCCCCCGGGGCATTGTAGTAGAAATAACCAGTAGGGTGACACATAAAGATTATAATGCATGGATATAACTTATAACATGAATCAATGTCATCAAGACGCACCCATTTAAATGAATAGGGTCAGATGAGAGTGCTGTATCACCCTGACTTGTGTGACAGTTACAAATGCATCACCTCGTATGCATAATAGGAGTGTACAAACCAGAAGAGATTTGTAAACTTGGTTCATTTCAAGCAGAACTGACCCACAGGAATGGAAACAAGAGGAAAGGCAACTGGGTTGGAGCTGCCGGGGAAATAAGTGATTCTGTGTTTGGCGGTTTCGCAAAAACCCCTAAGGAGGATTTCGGGTCTTCCGGCCCCGGCTCCCCTGGGGAACTGGGAGCAGACCCGATCAGGCTCCGCAGGCTGGCTGTTTATTCACCACGTTCACTTTCCAAGGTGCAGGGCTTGCACGGGGTAGAGTTGAAGGAGAAAAACGTGGGGGAAGGAGGCGCGGCACAAGGGAGCGTGGAGCGGAGAGTTTGCAGTGTGCAGTTCTTACCCAGCAAGTCTGGAGTCGGGGTGGGGGTGGGGGGAGACAGGCGAGTTAGGCCTGGCAGAGTTAACAGTGTTCAGAGTGCAATTAAGTGTTTGGAAGGCTCTGTGCCGAGAGCTCTGATTTATTGATACGCTCCGGGGATGTCTCCGCAGCAAGGTGCACAGTAGGAGCTGGAGGTGCCCCGGGAAGGGAGCGGGGTCTGGGGCTTGGCACCGCGGAGTGCCGGGTGTGGGGCGCAGCGCTCAGCACAGGCCACACCTGCACCTCATTTGCTTCCGCGCAGCGAGCTGCGCCCTGGCCCGCCTGCTGATGGGGCGCCTTCCCTTTCATCCTCGGGATTATGACAAGTTATTAATTGCCACCATTAGCCGCAGCAGCCTGCCCGAGATCTCTGCTGCTCTCTGGAGGTGAGAAACCGCGCGTCTGAATGCGGAGGGAAGAGGCGCTGAGCAGCGCGGGGCAAACGGAGCAACAATCTGCCCAAAAGGGATTGTGAGATGGTGAATAATTTATTAGAAAACATTTTTCTTTGTCCTTCCCACAGACCCACAAATCCTCCCCAAGCGCTCTTTACCAGCCTTGCAGATAATGTACTTACACATCTCAGAGCCTGCTAAATAGACTGCGGAGGCCACCGGGTTCACCCTCCACGCTGCGGCTGCCAGGCCCGCGCAGGCCCAGCGCGGCCTCTGCCAAGGGCCCGCTGGTGGAGGCGAGGTAATTAGACGCGTTAGCAGAGGCAGATAGGAAAAGCTGATGGATGGCTGCCCTGCCTCCTTCCCGGCTCCTGCCTCCCGAATGGAACAGGTATGGCTGCTCACATGCCTTCTATTTACTACACATAACCCTACAACTTCGTCCCTCACCCCTGAGTTTCTACCACCATGGGGAGTTGCTCTGTCCCTGGGACCTTCTGGACAAGGGCCAGGCCACATCAGCTCCACGCCATGCATGCCTTCCTGTGGCAGACAGAATGGCGAGCTGATCTAGCAGGAGGAAAGACACAGGTCTTGCCTTTGGATTCTGAAGCCTGTGCTTATGCCAAAGGTGCAGGCTAAACTATCCTGGGCTTGCCATTCCCAGATCTGCGTGAGTAGGAGGTAGTCATATCTCCTCTGTGGTTTTGGAGTAACACCAGTTTGGAACCCTCTAAGCATATGTGACATGAGTGTCTTCTAGGTCAAGGCTTCTATGATGCCATTATCTCCCCCCCCCCCCCCCCCCCCCCTCTTTCAAGTCTTAGAATCTCTTAAAATGGTGCTTTGTGACCTGTCTTTCTGGGATCTTGGTGAATTAATTCAGTCATTCAACAAATTTTTAGGAAGCGCGTACTATGTGTGTGCCTTGGGGTGGGTTCTGGGGATACGGTGTTGAACAGGTGTGTTCCCTGCCACCTTGGAGGACTGCTCAGATTATGCAAAGATAGCATCAAGCCTGCAGGTGCCAGATGGGCATCTTAGCTGAGAAGAAATCAAACAAAGATGAGACATCAGGACTGGTGGTCTCCATTGTAGTGGTCTGAGTTTGAATGTGTTTTAATGACAAGCATGACTGATGTTCCAATCTTCCTGCAGTTACTGACAGCCCCAGACTTATGGGTAAATTGCCTATAAAATATAGGAGTATAAACACACACACACACACACACACACACACACACACACACACACTAGAAGACTAACATGTGATATAGGCCAGAAGACCTCTTAATCCATTTATTTATTTGACTTACACATTTTGGGTACCTACATGAGTCAGGCCCCATGGTTGGTGCCAGCCACCTCATACCTCCCAGCCCCTGTTCTGTAGGGGCTCACAGACCAGATGGTCTAGTGTGTAAAAAATGATAATTAAGTGTGATCAGCATGCCAGCTGAGGGAGGTATCAAGTGTTCCAGAAGAAGAGAAGAGGAAACGACCAGTTCAGGCTTGGGAAGGTGCAGGAGGGCATTTCCTCAGGGCAGCAATGTGCTGGTTGCGTCTAGAAAGATGAGTGGGCCTCACGAGGAAGAAGAGTGCCAGAGAGAAAAGGTGGGGAGAGGAAAAATGAAAAAAGTTGCATGTACTCAGGGGCTGAACACCAAAGGAAGACTATTGGTTACATAGAATCATCCATTTATCCATCCATCCATCCATTCATCCATTCACTCATTAAAAAACCCCACAAAACACATTGAAGCCTACCATACTGTTAGAGATTGGATGTTTGCATCCCCCTGAAATTCACCTGTTGAAGCCCTGAACCCATGTGTAGCTGTATTAGGAGTAAGAAAGTAATTAAGGTTAAATGAGGTTATGGGGTGGGGCCAGAGACACCAGGGAGCTCTCTCTCTCTCTCTGCCCCCATGTTCACACATCAAGAAAAAGCCATGTGAGGACATTGTGAGAAGATAGCCATCTGCAAACCAGGAAGAGAGCCCTCACCGGAAACCAACCATGCCAGCACCTTGATCTTGGGCTTCTAGCTTCCAGAACTGTGAGAAAACTAATTTTGTTATTACAGCCCAAGATGACCAATACACATGCTCCTAGCACTGCACCAGGCACGAAGTAATCAGAGATAAATAAGACCACTCCCTGCCCTCAAAAGCTAAGGGCTCTGGGGAAAGACTGGCCAATCGACAAATAATGACCAAATGAAACATTCTGGTGGATTATGTGATCACCTGCTTCAAGTAATCATCATTTGTTTTATTACCTGAACAATTTTATCTGTTCTTAATTAAGCATATTTGAGTACAATTGAAGGATTTGATGGGGGAGCCACTAATGCTATTTACCAATATTTCAATTTCTCATTTGAGGTAAATTCCCCCACTCACTGGAATTTAACTGGGTTGTGTGATTTGCTTTCAAAAATGAATTGTGAACAAAGATGCCAGGTGTCACTTGCAGGTAGGAACCTTTAGGAATCAATGATTTGCCCAGTTTTTTTCCTCCAACATAGATAGCAACCATCAACATTCCAGGTGTGGGAGGCTCCATCGGTTCACACCTCTGCTTGAAACAATCAGGAGCAGGACACCTATGAAGAACAGGCAGCATGAGTAAGAAATGAACCTGTATGCTCTTAAGCCACTGAGATTTGGGCCCCACAATCTAGCCCAATATGACTACTATAAGCAAGAAGAAGTTACATTTGTACCATAGCAGACATTCTGGGATGTTGATCTTGCTACTTGCAGCCCTAAGAGTGGTCTACTGTAAAAGGGTCAAGAGACTACTTCCAGGTTCTGCTCTGCCTGGGCATTGCATTTATCCACCACCAAATCATAAACTGCATTAGTGGATTTCCTCACAGCAGTAAAAAGTTAAGATTTTACTTAACCATCTACCCTTTCAGTATTACATCCTTCGTTCCCTATATAAGATCTGTTAGCAAAGAAGCCCCCATGAAAAGTTATGTCCTTTATAGACTCACATTGCAGGAGGGTATGTAACTATACTTTCTAGTCTTCTAGAGGATTTTGCCTTTTCATGTCCTGTTCGTGGGCCCAAGAACAGAGGGCTCTGGAATCAAGCATGTGGTTTTAAATCCTAGCTCTACCACTTACTGGCTACATGGCCTTGGACAAGTTGCTTAATCTATTTTAGCCTCAATCTCCTTACCTTAAAAATGTGAATAATAATAGTACCTACCTCCTGGGGATGTTTTGTGAATTAAATGATAATGCACACACAGGTCAATAAATACTAATCATTATTATTGTTGGTGTGATCATTACTTTCCACCATCGGGACAGGCTTAAAATCAGGTGTGAAAAGTCCATACCACGAAGCCATGGCTGTTCTTGGACAGTTCACGCAGGGATCAGCTAGAAGGCAAGGGTTTGTAGTAACCATGCTCGTGTCCGAGGTTTGTGACTCTCCACAGCACAGTGCTTCTTAAGGGAGAGTAAAGCATCTCCTCTGAAAGGTACTGGTCCAATGGGAGCCCTGCCAAGAGAGGACCCAAGTTAACACAGGCGAGGTGGCAGGCATGCTGCTTTCACAAGTTCTGGGAACTAGCTTTCTTGTGTGGCTTCTCTTGGGGATACATAGCAACTCACTTTTGAGAAAGCTTATCTCCTTTTTAAAAAATATATATTTTATTGATTTTTTACAGAGTGGAAGGGAGAGAGATAGAGAGTTAGGGACATCGATGAGAGAGAAACATCTATCAGCTGCCTCCTGCACACTCCCTACTGGGAATGTGCCCGCAACCAAGGTACATGCCCTTGACCAGAATCGAACCTGGGACCTTTCAGTCTGCAGGCTGATGCTCTATCCACTGAGCCAAACCGGCTAGGGCTATCTCCTTTTTGAAAGTAACCTGACCACCTGTCAGAACTGGACTTGAGAGAGGAATTGAGAGGCTGACTCTTGGCCGGGCTCTTGTTTGGGTAATTACACTGGCGGTGGCTGCTTTATTCAACATGAACTTGGCTTCTAGACCCAAACATCTTCTGAGGCTCTGATGATGAGACGGAGACAGCTGAAGAAGTAGGAAGGGTGATTAATATATAAGCTCTGTGATGACCACTTGTAATTATGGAAATGATTTTCTATTTGAAGAAAAGTGGCAACCAAGAAAAGGGAAAAATTAAAATAGTCTGCTCTGGTTAACTTCTGTCATTAATATAGAATATTCTTTAACACTGAGCTTTTAAAAAAGTTATTTGATAAACTTCTAATGGTGTTTACCCAGTGCCGGGCCACGTGCTGTGGAGCAGTGATGCAATGATCATAAGGCCTTGCCTTTCTCTACAAGGAGTTTTTAGTCATTTAATCACACAACAATCCATTCATTCAACACGTTTACTAACCCTCATTATATGTCAGGAACAGTGTGATACTGGGTATACCAGTACAATGGTTAACAAAACAGAAAGCTCCCTGCCCTCATGGAACTTAGGGTTCAGTGGCAAATTTTTTAAAAAGCATTCAATAGCCGGGCTGGCATGCCTCAGTGTCAACCTATGAACCAGGAGGTCACGGCTCGATTCCCAGTCAGGGCACATGCCCTGATTGTGGGCTTGAGCCCCAGTGTGGGGCATGCAGGAGGCAGCTGATCAATGATTCTCTCTCATCATTGATGTGTCTATCTCTCTCTCCTTCTCCCTTCCTCTCTGAAATCAATAAAAATATGTTTTTTAAAAAGTACTCAATAACAAATTGTTTTGATGTCAGCAAAGGAAAACAATGAGGACACCACCTCATGTGGTGGGTGCCAGGGAGTAACATAGACAAAATGCAATGCACTGGGGGAGGTGCGCATACAAAGGGCTTTCGGAGCACGGGTGTCAGTGTGCTTGTCCACGCTGACTGCAGCGGGACTGTGCTTGGGGAGATGTGCCTCCAGGGACCCAGGTGCACAGGAATGATAGAAACCAACGGGTACACATTGTAGAAGCATTTCCTCAGAATATAAACCATTAGGATCTAAAAGCCTGACTTAGTAAAAAAATAATTTTATAGTGTTTCTGTAACTGTATAGATACGCAGAGGTCGTTTCATAGATCATTTATTCTACAAATATTCAACTATTTTATAACATGATACTTATCATTGAAGCAAGCAATTAACACAGCTTGCCTCCTCCTGCAAGCTCACTCTGACTGCTCCAGACCACCCGCCTACACACTCCCACGAGTCTTCTGTGATTCTTCTGTGATTCTTCTCTGTATTCCATAACTCCCTGTGCATGCCTGTACTATAGCGTTTTCCACACTTTTATAATCACTGGGTTGTTTTGTCTTTCTCGATGTCTAGACTGGGAACTTCTTGAAGGTAGAAACTGCCTTGATTGTCTCTATATGCCCAGGGCCTAGCTGTCTTAGTTTGGGGTCCCCCAGAAACAGGCTCTAAGACAAGCATTCAAGTGCAAGTAGTTTATTTGGGAGATGGTCCCGGAGGACAGCAGGAGGGGAGTGAAGAGAAATAGCAGAGGGAAAGGAGCTAATAAGAATTGTGTTCTCAAGCAAGTTACCAATCGCTCTGGAGAACTTGGGAGGCCGTGTAGAAAGTGCCCCCGTGTTGTCCCACTCAGGGGTGAGGGGCTGGGGCATTTACCACCAATTCCCCATCTGTTGTTGGTTGAGGCCGCTCCTAGGGGCATGAGCTCTCCAGCATTTCTGGCTTGCTTTCCTCACAGATCAATCATGTTCCTGTGAGATGAAAAAGCCCTCATGCAGAGTAACAGGTGCTTGCTGTGAGCCAAGGGATACGGGTGTGGCACCAACAGCCTCTACTGCACTAGCTCAGTTCCTGGCACCCAGGGGCTGCAGAGGAGGTGTTTGTGGCTTAACATAAAACAGCCAAGCGGCACACATTGTTAAAGAACACAATTTAGGTATGGGCTCATGGGCCAAACTCATGTTATTGACATGGCGTCAAGCAAACAGTCAACTATTTATTAGGTCTGGCGGAAGCCTGATTACATTTGGGGCAAGGAGTGATGCTTGTTTCTGCAGCAATCATGAACAGAATTGCTAAGAAGAGCAGTATGACTTTAACCCCTCTCTCTCTCTCCTTTGCCCAGTTCACATGTAACCAAATCCCCTGTTAGTGGAGTGATTCCATCTGTGTTTCTTCTCCTGCAGGTGTTGGGGGCTCAATTACCAGCTCTTGCTAATATGTCCTTACTTTCTGAAAGGATCTGAGTTACAGCAGATACTACCTATGAACAATATTTAGTGTATCCAACTAGTTTGTAAATTTACCCACAAAGATGAGGCCTCTACATCTGATCTTCCAGAGAGAAGACAGCCAGCCTCCTTGAACCTCCCTCATGTTTCTGGAAGTCCCTCTGGTTGCCCTTCCAGTTTAAAAGTGACAATACTGATACTAGTCCAGGACTTCCCCTGAACTGGAACTTCTTGAAGCAGAGTTTACATGAACAGCCCCATTCAAGGCCTAACCCCATAAAAATGGACTCAATCCACCCTATAACTTCAAGAAATATGACTCCAGGAAAATAAGAGTAATTCCTCCATGTTCTGATGTATTCATTCTTGCATTTAACTTTAGGGCAGTCTAACGTAGTGGATAAGAGTACAGTTTCTGGCACCAGACTCCCTAGGCGGTGTGCCTCAGTTTCCTCATGCATAAGATATGGATGGTAATAGTTCTCCTCTCATAGGGTTGTAATGAGCCTTAAAGGAGTTAATGCACATAGAACTCTTAGACCACTGTCTCTGAAGAGTTCCCAGCACTATACTAGACACTGAGTGACCAAAGAATGAATTCATTAAACAACCATTTATTGAGCACCAACTCTCTGCAGGTATGGGGGTGCCACAGTGAACAAACCTGGTGCCAGCTCCTGCAGAGATTACATGATATCTGGGAGCACAGGGAGCGGGATGGACAAAGACCCATCTGGCAGGTCCTGGAAATGAGGACGATGCTGAGACCTGGGCACTGGTGGTCAGGCAAAGAGGGTTCCAGGCGGGCATTGGTATATGCCATGTTCTAGAAGTGAGAGATGGCATAACAGAGAAACAGGGGGTCACTGTGCCTGGGATGTGGAGGAGAGGGATGATGAAGGGCAGCCTGGAGAGGAAGGCAAAGAGGCAGGTCAGGAAGTGCTGCTCTCTCTCCTTGGAACAAATGGTGGGAGGGAAGGAGTAAATACAGCATTTTTTTTTACTTCTTCCCACTCTTTTGACACTTCGCCCACGTGGCCTGACATTGTGAATTCCTGAGGGCAGGAACCATGGGTCTTCTATTTTTTTGAACCCTTCCTAGCCACTGCCAACCATCTTGGAAACCAGGCCCCGAACTAGCCATTGTTTAGAACCTCTTACACAATCCAAGTTCCAGTGTTATCCTCTTTAGTCTGAGGAGCCCGTCTCCATCACCTGCTGAGGGCCCTGACACCCAGCCCTGCTCTGGCCAGAGCTCCCCATCACCTTGGACGCACTCCACCCCTGTCCTGAGGCTACAACTAAAGCTTCTCAATGTGCTTTACTTCTTTACCTGGGACACTGGCTCCTAATTTGCCCCTTCATCCCCCACAGCAATTTTATCACCCACCAGACCCTCCTTTCCACTCCAATGCAAATGCCTTGTCTAGACCAACTGTCGTACCTTCTTTCCCTCTAGACATAGTGCAGTGGAATAGCAATGGCTTTGGCAGATCTTTGAGACCTAAGAGCCATGTATCAGCAGTAATCACTAAAAGAGAGCAAAGTGATTCTGAAGTTGTTTTTCTCTAGAGCAACATGTGTACAGCATCCAGAACAATTAGGTCCTGATTGCCAGGCCAAATTTCCATCAAGACCCTGATGAGTCCAAACCCCTGGAGCTTTGCTCAAGTCACTGATGGAAACAGCAGCAGCAGCCCAGCCCTTTGATGGAATCCCAGCCGTATAATTAGTATGAGTCCATTCATTATCATAGGCCTGGGCCTGTGCGTAGGAGAGAAAGAGTGAGGGACAAGGAAACAAATTAAGAAGTGTAAACAGAAAGGAAGAGCGATTAAAATCACTTAAAAGTCACGAATATAATTACAGGACCTTCTTAACTACTCAAGTTTGGGAAACCCAAACTGAGCTCAGGCAGACTTAATGACTCTGGGTACTGGCTGCAGGACCACCTTAGGGAGAGCTGTGAAGGGCACCGTCTGTCAATTATTCTCTCTCTCTCTCTCTCTCTCTCTCTCTCTCTCTCTCTCTCTCTCTCTTTCTCTCCCTCCCTCCCTCCCTCCCTCCCTCTTTCCCTCCCTCCGTCCCTCCCTCCATTTCTTTATCTCTTTCTCTCCTTCAATCTCTCTCCTTCTCTTTCTCTCTCTCTACCTCCATTTCTTTATATCTCTCTTTCCATCTCTCTCCTTCTCTCTCTCCCTGCCCCCCTCACTACCTGGGCGCCTAAGAGTGGAGGATGGAAGGAAGGAAGAGAGGACTGTTGACTCACCACCTGCGGTACATGCCCAGGACTCTGCCAGCTGCTTCCAATCCATTAGCAGGGTGTCAGGAGCACGTGTTGGCAGCAGACAGCCTGGCCACCCTGGGCCACCCTGGGCCACCCTGAGCAAGAGGCCTCCATTTCTTTAGGTGTAAAATAGCATTGAAGTGATTGGGAGAGTAGATAAGACAATGTATATAAAGTCCTTGGCATACAAATGAAGTGCTCAGTAGTCTCTTAATATTATTTCACTTTTTTTCATCACAGGGTGAAGGAGGGCTCTACTCCCATTTTGTGGATGAAGATACTGGCATCAGGGACTTTCAGTGGACAGTAAGCTCCACGGAGGTGAAGGCCACGTCCACCTTGGTCACGACACACACAGTTAGGATATGAGAGGCTTCCCTAAATATCTGTGGATGAGGGGGGATTCAAGTTCAACCTGACTGACCCAGAGTCCTTTCCAGTGCCATGTTGCTATTCCCAAACAGTCTGTTGTATTTGTGGGTAGACATAGAAGAGGAGTTAAAGTACAGGCTCAGAAGCCAAACAGCCAGGGTTCAAGTCCCAAGTTATAGAACTATTTTGTGAGCCAACTATTGATATATTTTTTATGTCTCCCCCACCCCCACCCCCACCCCCACCCCTGAGTTACTTACTCTTTTTTTTTATATATATATATATATATCTATCCCCAAGCATCTCAAAGAGAATAAGGAAAAATAATAATTTGGGGGCCAGAGCCTTAAAAAAAGAGTCCAGTGTCCGGAGGCCAGAAGAGTGGTGACAGAAATGAAAAACCTCAGGGACAGAGTTAGGATGGCCTGTCTGGGGGTTGTTTTATTAGATGGGAACAAAAATAGCAAAAGGAAAGAGTTTTGGGGAGGGAGCTAATAATTATGGTGTAACTATTGAACACTCACTGTCCTTTGTGTTTTATATGTGGTGTCTCATTTACTCCTCATAAGAGTTCTGGCAGGAAGATTCCCATTTTACAGATAAGGGAACTGAGGGTCAGAAAGGTTAAGCACTTTGGCCAGTTTAACCTGTCTTGTTAAAAGGGAAAACAAAGCTTGTTTCCAGGTTGGTTTGGCTCCAAAGACCAGGCTCTTTCCACAAGTACAGTCTGCCTCTCTTTAAGGTAAAAGAAAAAAAAAAATCACAGATTTGTCAGGCTTTTAAGTTTACTAAAAACTAAACTTCTGGTGTTTATTGGGAAGTGATTTCTCTCTCTTTGGAAAGAACACTTGTGCTCGTGTTCTGCTCTCTCTTCCCTGCCCTCGTTTTAATACTCCACACCTACAATGTCACGTGGCATTGTAGATCCCCGCGATTTTATTCTATGGTCAGGCCACAAATTTGAGACTACTTTTAAAAAAGAATCCTTTGTGCTCAACATGAGTTTTTGAAGCAGATAGGTAAATAAGCGTATTTTTTATTATTTTAAAATATCACATTGATTCTGTTTCAGTTAACATGCGGTAAGTAGGTAAGAAGTCAGAGTGCTGGCTTCAAGATTGAGCCCCGTGAAGTTTACAGGCAATCTGCAGCGAAGCTAAATCTAACAGCCATGAGACAAAACACAGCACCATCACTTTACAGGGGCTTTTCCAGGCAACTCCGGAATTCAAGCGTCCAAGTTCAGCCGTGTAATAAAGAGAGTTTATGACGGTTTTCCAATAGAGGTGGAAGATGGAGAAGAGAGCGCTTTTATTAGTGAGCATCCTGAAACCAAAAGCCTCATGAGGAGAGTTTACTAGGTGTGAAAAGTTTGTTTTGAAGAGAAAGGACACTAAACCATAAAGAGAACAAAATCCCTCATTAACCCAAGCAGCCCTAGAAACATTATGCATTGACTCACTTATTCATTCATTCATTCATTATTCCAACAGCTTTTATTGAGTACCTACTATAATGGCAAGCAAATGCCAAGCACAGGAGAGGCAAAGCTAACTAACGCAGGCTCATGCCCAGAAGAAAAGCTTATCATCTGAGGGGTGAGACAAATATGTGAACAGTGATTATCATGCAAATGCTCTATTTGAGACTTTTTATACTAAGAGCAGCAATAGCTAATGTTCATTGGGTGCTTACAACATGCCTTACCTGGCTTTAAGCACTTTCTATGTTATTAACTTATTTATTCCTTACAGCAGCCATATGAAGTAGACACTGCTAGGAATGCCATTTTACAGATGGGGGTTGACAAGGTGCGACCTAGGGAAGATATCGAAGGGATCTGCCTGTGTCCTGGATCTTAAAGAAGGACCAGGAGTGTGGGAACAGGGAAGCGCATTCTTCACACAGGGAACAGAATAAGCCAAGGCAGAAAGGAGCCCAGAAGCATGGTGTCTCCAGGGAACTAAGAGCAAGTCTGCGACTACAGTACATGGGAGTCAGAGACGAGACAGGCTGTGAAGGGCTTTATGGGTCATGATAAGGAGTTTGGACAACAAGGAACCAAATGAGGATCGTAAGCAAAGGACTCAAGATAACTTTGCAATTAACTTTGGCAGAGTGCACTACAGGGGAGAAGGTTTAAAGTAGGGACAATAGTTAGGAGGCTAATCTAGTAATGGAGATGAGAGATGTGACCTGATTGGTAGGATGACGAGAAGGGGATTTGAGCAATTTTATAAATACAGCATTTAGTTACATGTCTGGTTATGGCTCTAGGTAGGAGGTATCAACCTACTAATCCTTGGATTGGTAGGCAATACAAATATTTTGTCAAATGACTTCTTTGAGTGAACCTGGACTCATTCATTCATTTTTACCCGACAAACACTAGTACATTTTAAAAGGGCCTTGTATGGTACCTAGTACATAGTAGATGCTGAAAATTATACATCTGTACACACACTGGCCTAATAATTTGGGGCCACCCTGAACCTCAAAGCTAAAAGCCATTTATTTAATTGAGCACAGTTTTCACTAATTTTTAAATGTAACATCTTAAATTAGTTATAGAGTACGAGTTAGTTCTGTTCAAATTTAAGGAAATTGAGAGTCTTTCCCTGGCATAAAACATTGCTCCTTAATCTCTTGTTGTGTTTAATATATTACTTCTGCCATCCTCTTTTAGCAACAGAGAAATTGGGCAACAGAGATTCCAAGCTACCTGCCCAACGCCACACAGCAAGATGGTGTAAAAAATGTTCAATATTTATCTATCCATCATATGTTCCCTTCTAATGTAGCTTCTCCTTCCACTTTAAGAGAGAATTAGAAGATTGTGGAGAAAGAGGGAAAACAAATTCTGCATAAAAGAAAACATTTTTTAAAAATACAAATGTGGCCTAATTTAATTTCCAATCCATGTCTCCACCTTCAGCTTTGGAAAAAAAAAAAAGGGTTAAAATGCAATTCTCCAAAACGAAGTTATTCGATAGAGGAATATTAACCTCCTCACCCCTTGTACTTTGACTCGTTTTATCTCCTTTTCATTTTTGTTTGTGGGTCTCTTCATTTTGGTGAGGCCAGGCATGTTGCTAGGTAACCAGTCCATCACGGGCCAGCATGCTAGTTTGTCTGGCTGGCCCCGGTGGCAGACTTCCCTAGCGCTAGCTGCCGGCAATGCAGTCTCTTACATAAAGCATTTATCACCGAGCAGGCACCGTAATGGCCACTCAGTGGAGGGGAAATTGAGCTGACCCGAAGGCCAAAGCTGTTAGGGAGACTGGTGGGAAGGGTAAGAGGGTCACAACACCCTTTTCCCACCCACTTAGTGGGCAGTGAGCGCTAGCACAGCCCAGCCACTGTTTTCACTAACATATCCTGAGGCTTTGCACCTGAAATAAATGTTTGCTTGACATTAAAGATTAAAAAAAAAAAAAAAAGGCGAAAAAATAAAATCGGTTTGCTCCAAGAACAATGAGCTATGTGATTTAAAGTTAGCCAAAGTTTCCTCAAGATTTGATTTTTTGATAGTTACACTGAAGGGGAGGTTTGCAGAGGAAGTGGGGTGGTTCTCAATAATTTGTATGTATATTCTGACTGTGGTCATACAAACATTTATTTACCCAGGTCCTTAAATATGAAAGTAGAGAAATCAAAATCTCTGTGCTTTTTAGTGTTCGTTTTTTCTTCTTCTTTCTCTCTCCTATAAATGGCACCAGCTTTACAAGTATCAAATGCTGGTCATCACCAAATTGATATTGTTTTCCATTTTCTGTTTAATTGCATGATGACCACTTCTTTCAATATTTATTTATATTTAGCATGAGATAAAGTTTAAAATGCAAACCAGGAATTTTAAAAAAATGTACTTAATTGTACTTTGGCAATACTGAATAACAATAACGTGTTTGGATGTAATACTTACCTATACAATATTATAGATTTTTTTCTGGAAACATTCAGGTTTCTTTTTCTTTTATGTGAATAGATACAGAAAAAAAGAAAAATGGCATTACAAAAATAAAAAATACACGAATAATGCATGTAAGGATAAAGATCATTATAAATAGTGAGAAGGTTATACACAACTATATTTTATATTAGCAGGGTAGAAATCTTGGCAAGCTTCAATTGTGTGTGTGTGGGGGGGAGTTGGGGGGACAGAAATTCCTGCCCCAGATTGTTTGTTTTTCTTTTTTTTTTTTCCTATGTTTCTGATCTGGGCACTACCGGGGGCACCTGCTGCCCTTGTCAGTGAATCAAGACCAGCAGATTCTCTCCGAGAACTCTAGCAAACCAGGATAATAGCTGTCAAGATGTTTGTTTTTCTTAATCAACTAGTCTCTGTATCATTTGTGTTAGAATTGGACAATTATATGTAAAATTAGATAAGGGCTTTTAAATGTTCTTGTATGAAAAAGTAAGCACTAAATATTATCCAATATTTCATTTTTTATTATCTTTGTTATTAAACAATGTGTAATCTCAAGGTTCTTCTTTACTAGGGTGTAAACCAGGCGTCCTCAAACTACGGCCTGCGGGCCACATGCGGGTGTTTTTGCCGTTTTGTTTTTTTACTTCAAAATAAGATATGTTCAGTGTGCATAGGAATTTGTTCATAGTTTTTTTTAAACTATAGTCCGGCCCTCCAATGGTCTGAGGGACAGTGAACTGACCCCCTGTTTAAAAAGTTTGAGGACCCCTGGTGTAAACTCTTCTCTCTTTATTTTTTTTTCAAATGTGGACCACATAACCACCTATCAGAAATCCTCACTCTAAATGTATTAAGAGTGTGATTTTGGCCACATGGCTTCCTTTCTCTAAGTCCTAGTTTTCCCACCAGAGAAGAGGGGAAGGGAAATATCTGCCCCAAGTTGTCTCCCTGAGTAGTTGAGGGGATCAGACAAGTTGTTAGCTTTAGAACACTATACAGACATGAAACAACAATTTTAATACTGTGGAAATTAAAATGTTTGGAGAAACTGAAAGGATGAGAGGTAGGTTTTCAATAGCACTCAATATTCTCTCATTTTGGATAGATTTAGGCTTCTTGCCTTGGTGAGATGCCAAAGTTACAAGCCCATTACAGCTTGTGTTCCTTTTGACCAATTAGCCTCCTTTTATGCATAGACAAGAGGAGTTGCTGCGGCTTTTCTTCAGAAATGGGACAGAGTTAAGAGCACAAGAAGGGCCCTTTTCTTCACTCAGGCTCCACTGCCTTCAAACAACAATATTTAACCAACAAAAGAAGAGACCAAGTCAATCTCAGTTTTAGTGATTCCCTTGAAAGTCATCAAATAAAAACGTGAACTTTAAAATTGATCAGGATTAATTTCACTGACACTGTATCATAACATATATCTCTTCAGAGACTCATTTGTTGGGCTGCAGATGCAAAGAAAGTAAGGCAAGAAATAAATCAGAATACAATAAGGCAATTAGACTTTTGCCATTGATAGAATACTAAAAATGTCTGATTTATCAAAGCATTAACAAACAGAAGTAAACACAAGACTTACATTTTCTTACAAAACACCTAGAGAGGAAGATTAAAATAATAACCACAGCCATGTGTATCAATAAATTTAATTTATACATATCGCTCCATTGCCAAAAGATGCTCTTTCATTTGCTCATTTGACGAGTGCAACAGTAAGGGATGATTTACCAATACACGTGCCACTCTGACGTGTAACTGCTGTTCTCATCGCTGTGGACATTTCCCCACCAAATGAGAGAGCTCTACTGAATGTGAAGTACAGCTTAATCAGTAAAGTTATTTAGTCTTTTCCTGTTGTCATTATCTTCCATCTGAAATCAAATAAATGTATTTATAATGGTTTTCTGCATAGTGATCTCAATCCCAGTGTGGATACAGTAAGAATAATAGTTACCTGTGCCAGGCATTGTCCTAAGTGCTTACATATATTATCTCATTTCATCCTGACCACAGCCCTATGAAGTTGACACTATTATTATCCCCAGTTACAGTCTGATAGAGGAATGGCAATTCGCTTTTAATAAATGTCCAATTCAAGATTTGGACCCAGGCTGGTCCAACTCCAAAATATGTGCTCATCATCACTACAATGTAATTACTTCAAAACATGTACTTGAAAGTCTTGGGAATCAAATTTTATTCAAGACAAATGGTGATGCTCATTACAGAAACTGTATAAGTTAGTACAGGCTAATTAATGCATAAAAAGTTAAATTTTGATCAAAGAATTTTAATGGTGAAAGAACCTCAGGAGCCACTGAAATTAAACCTTCATTTCTCAGGTGAAGAAGTGATTATGACAGTGCATGATTTACCTAGAAGCACATCTAAGGTTATAAAATGGAACTATGACTGGGTGATTGTTCCAATAAGTTGTTGCCATACACTTGCCTCAAAGAGCTACCATATTGAAAATATTATTCAGTAAAAAACACTTCTACCTATTCAAAACATATCTCCTGCAAAATGTGGGAGAGCCATATTAGAAGTCAGGGGAAATCGACCTATTTCATTCTACACCAGCCTCTTGCATGCCAGCCCCCATGCCAGGCACTGGAACATAGAGATGAAGTGCTTTCAATCTGGGCTTTGCACCATACTAAAAATCATACAAATTCTTATGGATTTTAAGTAATTTACTAGAAATTTAATTTCAAAGACCTAGAGAAAGCCTGAGGTTAATCTAAATAATTTATGTGAACATTAAAACAAATGGTAATCCCTGAGTGTGGCAAAGGTCGACCTCACCAGCAAAAGGTGACTGTGTCTGAAGCCATTTTCCCCTTGGAGGTGGTGGTGGAAGCAAACTTCTTAGACCAAATGCCCCTTCCAAACATCAACAACAACAATCTACCCTAGGAAATGTTGAACTGCTTTGTGATTCTGTCCCCAAATAGTCAATTAAGCAAGATTCTCTAAAAGATCTGGCAGGTGAAATCATCATATCTATATATATAAAAGGCTAAGTGACCGACCGTATGTCTGTCCTATCGTCTGACCAACTGACCGGCCGGCTGGTATATATGATGCACACTGGCAATCTATATATATAAAAGCCTAAGCGACCGAATGATTGAATGACCGAAAGACCAAATGACCAGTTGACTGGTTGCTATGACATGCACTGACCACTAGGGGGCAGACACTCAATGCAGGAGCTGCCCTCTGGTGGTCAGTGAGCTCCCACAGCCAACCTCCCCCAGCCGGCCAACCTCCCGCCATTCCCTCCCCCCAGCCGGCTGGCCCCCTAAATTAGCCCCAATCGCCGGCCAGGTCGAGGGACCCCACCCAAGCACAAATTTGTGCCCTGGGCCTCTGGTTTAAAAATAAATGTTGACGCGTGCATGCGCGATACCTATAAAGCTCTTGCTGGCGCCAATCGCACGCGTGTGTTTCGATTTGTCATTGTCGATCGTGAATTTGGTTGTTTTTGTTAACATTCTAAAGCTAAAAGAAAGCAGTGTCATCGACAGAATATGTCTGAAGACTAACTATTGGCGCAATGTACCTCTGAAGATGAAAGAAGCCGGCATCGAATTTCTTAATTCAGGAATGCTGTGTCATAAATTAAAATTGAAAGTAGGTGCAATCCTCATGCTACTGAGAAATCTTAATAGTAAATGGGGTCTTTGTAATGGTACTAGATTTATTATCACAAGATTGTGACCTAACACAATCAAAGCTGAAGTATTAACAGGATCTGCGGGAGGAGAGGTTGTTCTGATTCCAAGAATTGATTTGTCCCTGTCTGACACTGGCCTCCCATTTAAATTAATTCGAAGACAGTTTCCTGTGATGCCAGCATTTGTGATGACTATTAATAAATCACATGGACAAACTCAGAGTAGGAATATTCCTACCTGAACCCATTTTCAGATAGTCAATTATATGTTGCTTTCTCTTGATTTCAAAGAGCGTATGACATTAAAGTTAAAGTTGTAAATACTTCATCACAAGGGAAATTAGTCAAGCACTTTGAAAGTGTTTTCACTCCTAATGTGGTATACAGGGAGATATTAGAATAAGTTTAATCAATTTATCAGTCATTGTTTTTATCAATGTTGTTTTTAAATCATGTTTTTGTTGTTTTTATATTATGTCTTTAATTTTGTTATATCATGTTCTTATTGTTTATTAATCAATTTATATATTATTTTCATATACATTTTACTAATTTTCTTTCATCTCTGACACTTCTATTATAGAAAAAGGGCAAATAGCGATATTAAAATATTTCTTCTAATTAATTTCCTTTCAATGTGTATGAATCCGTGCACTGGGCCACTAGTGATTATATAAAAAGATATTTAAAGAAATAATAATCAAACAAATAATCAACAAATTTTGAAGTGATGAAAAGAGAATGTCTATAAATAGCAGTATGTATAAACTTAACCAGTTCAATCTTCTGGTGAGCAAATCTGGAGTTTCAGTGATTTGTCCAAGGTCACACAGCTTGATAGGGGCAGAACCAGGTGTAGAACCAAGATCCCTTTACCCATTTCCATGCTTTTGCCACAACCTCAGGTTGCTTGGACAAATATCAATGCACAGTATATACACAGTAAGACAGAAAAGGAGTAGGAAATTGGCACACTCATTGGATTATGTGTATATGCCAAGATGGAATAAAACTCACAGTACAAGTTCAATCTGATTTTTACAATAAAGCTACAAATTCCTAATTTCAAAGTTACTTTGAACGTGTCGACAAAAAATTTTCATACTAGGCAAATAATGAAACACACTGTCAGATCAGCCGTTGACACGAACCTATCAGCATTAAAATGTAAGACATAAACTGTTCAGTGCACTGTTTTTAATACCTAACATTTTCCTCCACACAGTATAGAATGACCCAAATTTGTCATTAGCACGATAGGTTGCTTATCATAAATGCCCTCAAACGTTCAAATTACTCTGCCTGTCATGGAAAGTCAAATGAAGACAAAACAAGGATTGGAAATATTATGATATTTTGAAAGTGACAGTTTCTTTGCGGTTGACTTTCTGTATTATAAATTCCTCAGGATGGAGATTTTCTTCTTCATTTGGCACATTTATCAGCTGCAAACTATTACATGTCTGTGTAAAGATTAGCAATAAAGAAATCCCAAGTATATGAAATAGAAACCAACATGTAGTAAGAAATTCAATAACATATTTGTTAAATGAATGAATATTTTCTTCAATCACTTTCCAACTGATATCAGGCAAACTACATTTACAAAAAGGTACAGTATTGTTTTAAACAGGTAATCTTTGAGTTTTCTTGAGGAGAATAAGCTCTCTCTAATTCATACTTTATCAAGCTCTCTCTAATTCATACTTCAAAATATAATAACCCTATATTACAATAATATAATTATGTAATGGTGTTCTGTCACAATTTTTTCTTCCAATAGGACACCATTCTGTTTTTTTCTTTTAATTTATCTTTATTGTCAAAAGTATAACAGATGTCTCCCTTTTCCCCCCTCATTGCCCCTCAAAGGAGCACAAACTAGAATTTAAAACAGTGTTAGAAATAGAAAAGTCTAATTATCTTATACTAGAGGCCCCGTGCATGAAATTCGTGCACAGGCGACGGTGTCCCTCAGCCCAGCCTGCACCCTCTCCAATCTGGGACCCCTCGAGGGATGTCCGACTGCCCATTTAGGCCCGATCCTGGTAGGATCGGGCAGTCGGACATCCCTCTCACAACCCAGGACTGCTGGCTCCCAACTGCTCACCTGCCTGCCTTCCTGATTGCCCCTAACTGCTTCTGCCTGCCAGCCTGATCACCCCCTAACTACTCCCCTGCCAGCCTGATTGATGCCTAACTGCTCCCCTGCCAGCCTGTTTGCCCCTAACTGCCCTCCCCTGCAGGCCTGGTCACCCCTAACTGCCCTCCCCTGCAAAGCCTGGTCCCCCTCAACTGCTCTCCCCTGCAGGCCTGGGTCCCCCCCAACTGCCTTTCCCTGCAGGCCTGGTCACCCCCAACTTCCCTCCTCTGCTGGCCTGGTCACCCCTAACTGCCCTCCCCTGTAGGCTTGATCACCCCCAACTGCCCTCCCTTGCAGGCCTGGTCCCTCCCAACGGCCCTCCCCTGCTGGCCATCTTGTGATGGCCATCTTGTGTCCACATGGGAGCAGGATCTTTGACCACATGGGGGAAGCCATCTTGTGTGTTGGAGTGATGGTCAATCTGCATATTACTCTTTTATTAGATAGGTAGAGGCCTGATGCATGGGTGGGGGCCAGCTGGTTTGCCCTGAAGGGTGTCCCAGATCAGGGTGGTGGTTCCCTTGGGGTGTGGGGCAGCCTGGGTGAGGGGCCTGTGGTGGTTTGCAGGCTGGCCATGCCCCCCGGCGACCCAAGCGGAGGCCCTGGTATCTGGGATTTATTTATCTTCTACAATTGAAACTTTGTAGCCTGAGTGGAGCCAAGCCTTCTGCTCTGTGGTGGCAGCCATTTCTGTTGGGATTTATTCATCTTCTATAATTGAAACTTTGTAGCCTGGAATGGAGGCCTGGGCTGGCCAGGGTGTGCGGAAAACTTGGCTTCCTCCATTGCTGGGGAAACCCAAGCCTCCCTCCTGCTCTCTCCGTGGCCGCAGCCATCTTGGTTGGGTTAATTTGCATACTCGCTCCTGATTGGCTTGTGGGCATGGCTTGTGGGTGTAATGGAATGATGGTTAATTTGCATATTGCTCTTTTATTTGATAGGATCTTTTTTTAAAATATATATATATTTTATTGATTTTTTACAGAGAGGAAGAGAGAGGGACAGAGAGTTAGAAACATCGATGATAGAGAGACATCGATCAGCTGCCTCCTGCACAACCCCCACTGGGGATGTGCCCGCAACCAAGGCACATGCCCTTGACCAGAATCGAACCTGGGATCCTTGAGTCCGCAGGCCGACGCTCTATCCACTGAGCCAAAACGGTTTCAGCAGGATCTTCTTAAAATATCAACTATCAGGACTCCAATGACCTCTAATATCTTTATGATGACCATGAAGTTGAGATTCCTTGGACAAGGCAGGAGTTTGGTGGTGGGGGGCGGGGCGGGGGGAGAGGACGGGAAGGTTTGACCCCTGTGCAGTTGAAAATCGACTTGTAACTTTTGACTCTAACTAATCCTTATAATACAGGAAAATAGTCACCAAACTTCCAGGTCAACAATTTATTCAACAAACATTTCTTTTTATTTTTAAAATATATTTTATTGATTTTTTACAGAGAGGAAGGGAGAGGGATAGAGTCAGAAACATCGATGGGAGAGAAATATAGATCAGCTGCCTCCTGCACACCTCCTACTGGAGATGTGCCCGCAACCAAGGTACATGTCCTTGACTGGAATCGAACCTGGGACTTTTCAGTCCGCAGGTCGATGCTCTATCCACTGAGCCAAACCAGTTAGGGCTCTTTTTCTTTTTTTTTAATGGGAAAAGGTATTCATTGATTGAACGGCTCTATAATATAGCATCAATTTTATAATATTAAAGAAATATGGGGCTACTTCTTGAAAGTATTAAAAATATTAAGTGACTATGGAACTAACAGTTCTTCCAGTTGCCATAGGATTCAAAAATATTTTTAATTTATCTGGTCAGCAAACATTTCTTGAGTAACTACCATGTGCCATGGTACATTTTAAAATGAATAAAACATAGTACCTGCCCTCATAAACAAATTCTGTATTGTTCCAGTGAAAATTAAATGGAAATGACAAGTTATGTTATTAGAATAGATAAGACATATTAACGATGGTAGACCAATGGCTGGGATGGACAGTGGGATTGGTCTATCCCAGGTGTAAGCATTATCTGTAGAGAATTTAAAAACCTGAGCACATCTTGGTCTACTCTTATCACCATTCACCAGCAATTCTAAATAATGATTGGACTGGGTTGAACAGTGCCCTCCCCATTCATGTTCTTCCCAGAAACTCAGAATGTGATGCTCCCTGGAAATAGGGTTGTTGCAGATGTACTGAGTTAAGATGAGGTCATACTAGAGTAAGGTGGGTCCTTAATCCAATGACTGGTGTCTTTATTTTCTTAATGGTGTCTTATTTCTCCAAATGAAGAAGAGGGAAAGAAACACTGAGGCAGACACAGACGAGGAGACAACACCATAGGACTGTGATGTATTGGACTGATGTATCTATAAGCCAAGGAACAGCAAGGATTGCCAGCAATTGCTTGAAGCTCAGAGAGAGGGATGGAGCAGACTCTTCCTCGGTGCCTCCAGAAGGAACCAACCTTGCCAACACCTTGTTTTCTGGATTTCAGATTTCGAGCCTCCAGAACTGTGAGACAATAAACTCCTCTTTTTTTTTTAAGCTGCTCAGTTCATGGTACTTGTATAGCAGCCCTGGGAAATGAATACAATGACCATTCTCAAACCCTGCCCTCTTTATACACTGATGAGTATAAATAATACAATATGATAGTTATTAAAGTACTAGAGGCCCAGTGAATGAAATTTGTGCATGGGGAGGAGGGTCCCTCAGCCTGTGGTTAATTTGCATATTACTCTTTTATTAGATAGGATTTCTTAAAATATCAACTATCAGGACTCCAATGACCTCTAATATCTTTATGATGACCATGAAGTTGAGATTTAAAAAATGATAGTTGAACCTTGGACAAGACAGAAATTTGGTGGTGGGGGGCAGGGCGGGGGCCTGGCCTGCACCATCTCCAATCCAGGACCCTTCAGAGGCTGCGGGATTGGGCCTAAACTAGCAGTTGGACATAACCGCTCACCTGCCTGCCTGCCTGATCGCCCCTAACGCCCTCCCCTGATGGCCTGATCACCTCTAACTGCTCTCTCCTTCCGGCCTGATCGCCCCTAACCACCCCTGCCTCGCCCCCCACCACCATGGCTTTGTCCAGAAGGAAGGCAGGATGATCGGAAGATGTCCAGTTGACCCAGTCTAATTAGCATATTACCATTTTATTAGGTAGGATATCTTGTGGCTTGTAAGTAGAAAAATAGCCTGGAAGTTGAAAGAGACATGCAAATGTGTACATAATTCAATACAATATGGTAAGGGCTGTGATGGAGCTGTACATGGGCATGAATGGATCACAAAGAAAGTGGGGATCCAGGCCTGTACAAAGGGCAAGTTCAGGAAAAAGCTGATGAGTCCAATTTTCCTGGGACAGGTCATTGTGTGAAGGAAAAGAAAGGGGTGGAAAGAAAGGTGAGGCTGTACTCATAGAATGCCTTTAAAAATGAGTCTTTATCTGGTGCTCTGAACTCTCACTAGTCAAAGCAGAATTGGCGTTACTGGAAGCTTGTTAGAAATGCAGAAACCACTCTGAGAAACACTGCCCTAGGCCCTTCCTACTGAGACTGTGGTCCTGGGACCAACAGCATGTGCATCACCTGGATGCTTGTTAGAAAGGTGGACCCATCCCAGACCTAGCAAAGCAGAATCGCATCTAACACGATGCCCCGCTGACTCATTTGTATGCTGAAGTTGGGAAGCATTGTTCCAGGGGCTATTATGCCTCTGTTGAGTCATGAAGAGCAGAAGTAAATGGGTGAGAAGCTGGCAAAGGTGGGAGGGTCTTCAGAAGGAACAGCTTAAGCAAAGACAATGAGGAATAACAGCAACAAAAAAAACGGCAGCTCAATAGCCAGGCACAGTGCTACACTTTCTATGTACTTATCTTTTCATTTCCCCAGCCATCCTGTGGTTTTGTCATACTGTTTTTCAGACAACAGAGACAAGAGGTAGAATGGTGGATACCAGCCAATGTCACACAGCTAGCAAATGCTAGAGAGGGGATCTGCACCTAGGATTCCTCAGCTCCTGTCTAATATCCCAGGCCTCCATGACTTTGCATAGCAAATTCCCTCTACCTGAAATATCCTTCTTAATCTGTTAAAATCACATGCATTCTTCCAGACCCAGCTCAAAAGTCACCTCCCTTGTGTCCTCCTTCCTAGTTTCCCATTCAGTTACACACTCTTTGGGTCTCTCTAACATCTCTTTTATAACACACTAGAGGACTGGTGCATGAAATTTGTGCATGGGGTTGGGGGCCTCAGCCCAGCCTGCACCCTCTCTAATATGGGACCCCTTGGACATCCCTCTAGCAATCCAGGATTGCTGGCTCCTAACCACTCACCTGCCTGCCTGATCACCCCTAACTGTTCTCCCCTGCCAGCCTGATCGCCCCTAACTGCCTCTGCCTTGGCCCCTGTCACCGTGGCTTTGTCCAGAAGGACATCCAGAAGATGTCCAGTCTACCCGGTCTAATTAGCACATTACCCTTTTATTAGTATAGATAATAGAAGTTGTCATGGTCTGGTTTATTTAGTGTTTGTCTTTCCCCTTCTCATCCCCACACAGAATATGAGGCATGTGTCATTAATCTTAGTCTTCCCACTAGACACTTAATATTTGGTGCTTAATACCTAGTAGACATGAACACACATTTGTTAAAGTTGGCCCTGGGGGTCAAGTCTGGTTGCATCCTTTACTAACTGTGTGAACCTGAGCAAATTCTTGAACCCCTCTGTCTTTGGTGTTCTCCTTGGTAAAATGGCAATAATGAAAACTACTCATAACGTTGCAGCGATGATGAATTAGATGATTTAGCAGGAACACATGATAAATACTTTTTAAAGGAACAAAAGAGTAAGGTACCCTGGTGTAAAAGTAAATACTAGTAATCAAAGCTACCACTTATTATGTGCCAGGCCCTATTTTAGGTAGGACATATACATTACCTCATCATTTTTCAAATATCACCCTGTTATTATTATTATCATCATTCTCTTTTAAGAAGTAATTACACTGAGGCCTGTACAGTTTAAGAAGTTTACCTAAGGTCAACAGGAGTTTGGGACTCCCATCCAAATGAGTTCAAACCCTTAGCTTCCAGAAAAAAACAAAGAGCACCACATTAAGTACCACCCCCCATGGGTATACCAGCCCATCCAAACATCACACCACTGCACTTTAGTCCCCAGAGATAGTTATTTTTTAAATCAAATTTGCATAAAACCTTAAAAAAATCTAAGCACTTTTAAATTATACTCCTTAATACTAGAAAAATACAGCTGTCAGTGGTCACAGGAGAGTTGGCTGCTCTTCATGAAATACAAGCTGTGTTAACGGGAGGCATGTGAACACTGCTTGTTGCTGTTACACTGTGGGTATAACTAAAACAGGCAAGAGCAAGCCTCCCACGTTCAGTGAGATGTTTACAGACTGGCAACTTAATAGCAATAAAAGCTGTAACCCAAGTATGAGTGATATTCTTTTGATGTCAGCTACATGGAGTCCTTCCTGGTACAGTAGCCGGATCTTTTTTTCTTTTTAAGGCAGTTGGATTATAACATTGAAAAGTGCTTTTCTTTACTAGATGCTGCTCCTGATTCTCAGTTATAAGGGAAATGAATTTTAGATGTTTAAAAAATCAAATTATTTATCTTAGTGTTCCCCCAAGTTTGCAAACTGCTGAGCAATGTGATGGTTTGCCCTACATTCTCCTCATTGAGTCTATCTGGGTAAATTAATTACAAGACAATCCGTAGGAATTAAGTGTATTTTAAGTTCAGAGGCATCTGCTCAGAGACTTCTAATACCGCTAAATAGTCCCTTTGGAAATGCACTCGTTAGTATGAGTGGTATAATTCTCATTTCCGCTGGCACCGTGGCATATGACTTCTTCAGTTTCAGCTCCCCTCTGATTGACCTGTCAAGGGCATAAACCACTCTGAAGATGTTCCAGTGCCATTTGCGCTTTCCCAGTAGGTATGAGGGACAGGATTAATTTACTCCATGTAAAGGAATCATCTAGAAGATGATTTTCTCTGGTTTTAATGTGACACATTCTCTATAAACACACACACACACACACACACACACACACACACACACACACACATATATATACACACACACACAGAATCTGAACTTAGAATGAGCTTACTGGGCAATAGAGCAAAACAAATAAACATTTTCTTAGATAAAATAGATATTCCATATGTCCTAAGGACATGAATTTAAAAAAATAATCTGTGGTGTAATTAATCCATTATGTAAAATGGAAATACATATTTTAGTTGAATGCCAATAAGATGTTGGCAGGGTATTGACAAGAGAGAGGGTACTTAGAATACAGAGAACTGAACATAACAATTTGTTTTTTTTTCCCTTCTCCTCCAAAATGAGAATGTGGTGAGTTCTATATCACCTGATTTTTATGAAGCTATAGAGCATTTTTGACATGACTGGCATAGAGCAAATGCTAAAATATGTGTTTTCCAAATTAATTTAATTCTCCCATTGCAGTGAACCAGATAAACCAATCTCTATCCTGAAGGAACTTACAGTCTAGTTTAAAGAACAGATATTGAGCCCAGCCAGTGTGGCTCAGTGATTGAACATTGACCCATGAACCAAGAGGTTGCTGGTTTGATTCCTGGTCAGGGCACATGCCTGCAGTGCAGGCTTGATCCCCAGTAGGGGATATACAGGAGGCAGCCAATTGATGTTTCTCTCTCATCGATGTTTCTTATCTCTCAACCCTTCCTCTCTCTCTCTAAAATCAATAAAAACATAAAAAAGAACAGATGTTAAACAAATAATTACACTAATGATTTTTTATTTTCAATTTTAGTAAGTGCGTCAAAAAAAGAAGTACAGTGTATTATGAGAGCAAATAATAGAGGACATTATCCTAAACTGAGGCATAAGAGAAGGCTTCCATGAGCAGTTCACATATAAGCTAAAGAGGGAGTCTGCCCTAACCGCTTTGGCTCAGTGGACAGAGCATCGGCCTGTGGACTGAAGGGTCCCGGGTTCGATTCCAGTCAAGGGCACATGCCCAGAGTGTGGGCTCAATCCCCAGTGTGGGGCGTGCAGGAGGCAACCAATCAATGATTCTTTCTCATCATTGATTTTTCTATCTCTTCATCTCCCTTCCTCTCTGAAATCAATAAAAATTAAAAAAAAAATAAAAAGAGAGAGAGTCTGTTTAAAGCAGAGAATAAGAACCAAGCCACCCAGGCAGAAGGGCAGCAAACTCTTTTCCAGGGCCTGTGAGGCCTAACAGTCTGTCCCTGCTTCCTTCCTGACCTCGGCTCTTACTGGTCTCCCTTCCCCCGCGCTTCTCCAGCCCCCTGTCCTTCTCTCTCTTCTTTAAACATATCAAATGTGATTCTCTCTCAGGAGGCTTTTGCATTTGCTGTTCCCTCTTCTTGGAGTGCTCTAATCCCAGATCTTCACATAACTGGTTCCAGTATCTGGATCCCAGTTCACAATGGCCTGTTCCAAGAAGCCTACCCCAACCACCATATGGGATGCATCCCCTCCCCCCACCCTCCACTAGTCACCAACCACCATCCACCATATCACAATCTACCAGGTCCTTCAAAGCAGTATCGTTGCTTAATGATTTGTTTACTTGTTTGTGTCTATTTTTCCCAACTGGGAAGTAAGTTCCATAAGAACCAGAATCCTGTGTGCCTGACACAAAGGTATCACTCGATAAAAATTGAGTAAGTGAATAGAAATTAGCATTGATGAAGGTCTTATGTAGGAAAGGATGGGGCACCTTCCAGGAACAAAAAGACCAGTGTGGTTAGAGCATAATTCAATGGTTTACTTGATGTTTGTTGTTTATCAACTGTATATATCAATATGTACAACATACATGGAGATAATGGCTTCTCAACCACACTTTAATCAGGCTGACAGTAATTTTAAGTGTCTTCTTAGAGTACACATGCCTTGTATATAGTCAGGACTCAACAAACTTTTGACTGATAGAAAAATAATCCTGGTCTTTTAAGGTTACCATCACCCACCCAGCCCCGCCCCGCCCCGCTAGCTTATCTTTGCATATCAAATTTCAGCTTCAAAAGTCACTTCCCATCATATCTCAATGGATCACTCACTAATTTAGTCCTAACAATGAATAGATATTTGATTGTATCAGCCCTACAAGAATACCCTCATCCCTTTACAGTTTGGTTCTGGGATTTGGACAAGGCAGGGGAAAATGTGCCTTGGTAAGTCTAATTTTATACAGTGTGCACTAAATACTCCTAATAGGACTGGAATAAGCTCATCAGATGGTAATATTTGCCTTGTTTGCTCTACATTCCTGGGTAGGAAGGCATTGTTTGCCAGCACTAACCTTCCTGCCCCAGCCGTTCACCCCAGAAAGTGAGTGGCTGATGGGAAGAAGCTGACAGTTTAATAAGCAGGAGTAGCAAAGTGTAGAAGAGGCATTTCATCTGCATGAAACCTTCCCCCCAGAGCAATTCCAGAGCTCCCTCACACACTGGCTTTGAAGCCACTGAGGTTTGAAAATAAAGTCTCCTGGGGGAATTTTACTGCCTGGATCTCTATGCCGGCTCTTCCTACTAGGCCCTCCAAAGCAAGCCAAGGCATTAAGGAAGCTTTGTCAGGTGGTCCTTAGACTTAAACATTTCACGCAGGCAAAAACACTTCATATCTCTAAGGTGACTGGCCTGGCCAGGATCAATTATTGGATTAATTTTGGGGGAAGAGACCAACACTCCACATACTTTCAGGCTCCAAAAATTTAAGCCCAATAAAACACACCTTTTGTTTTTGCCTTAATCACGGAGAAAACTGTATCTTATAGACCTAGACTGCTATGACTAGAAATTCCTTAAGGTCAGGGAACATGTCTACATTTTCTTTGCATTAATCCATTAGTACAGGTCCTGGAAAGTCATACTTGGATAAATATTAATGAATGATCATCAAAAATCTATCTATCAATTTCTGGAAGATTATGGTTTAAAAACAATTCAATTGTACTAATTGAATGCCTTCCTAAACAGGTCTATTATACTGAGGAAAAAATTACAGCTATAATAGATCTTGTCTTTATTAGGCTTTTGCAATTAGTGCCTTTTGACACTGTTGTCAAATGTTTAAAATTCTAATCACTGTATAGATGGGTAAGTTGGATTTTTTGGTTGCAAGCAAAAGAAACTCACTCTGATTAAATTAAGCAGAAAAAGAATACATGGGAATCCAGCCAGTATGGCTCGGTGATTGAGTGTTGACCTAATGAACCAGGAGGTCATAGTTTGATTCCCGGTCATGGCACATGCCCAGTTGCGGGCTCCACCCCCCAGTGAGGTGTGTTAGAAGCAGCCAATCAATGATTCTATCTCATCATTGATGTTTCTATTTCTTTCTCCCTCTCCCTTTCTCTTTGAAATAAATTATACACACACACACACACACACACACACACACACACACACATACAGTGTGTGTGTGTGTGTATATATATAAATACCTGGGAATACATATATATAAATACCTGGGAAAGATACAGTAGTCTAGAAACACTACTAGATGCCTGAAGAATCAGGTTTGGGAAAGAAAAGAAAGCTTCAAGAGTTTCTGTAACAACCTGCCACTCAAATAAATAAACATTAACCACATTCTCCTGTGCTCAAGATTCAGGGTCCTAGAAGAGAGACTGATTGCTTTTATATATTTAAAAAGCCAGTGTTATATGAACTCATGCATTATCAAACTCAGAACTATTGAAATTTTGGGCTGGATACTTCTTTGTTGGGGGTGGGGAGCTGTCCTGTGCATTGTTAGATGTTAAGCAGAATCGCTGACCTCTACCCACCCCCAACAAAGAAGTATCCAGCTTTGCCAGTTGCTTCCCCCTCCCCTTGACAATCAGAAATGTCTCTACACACTGCCAAAAATCCCCTGGTTGACACAGACACTAGGGGGGCAAGGGCATGTGCTGGGGGGGGGAGGGGTGAGCAGCTGGGGAGAGGTCAATGGGGAGAAAAGGGAGACATATGTAATACTTTCAACAATAAAGAATTTAAATTTTTAAAAAAATCCCCTGGTTACGAACACTGCCTTAATTACTCTTGGGAATTAATTTATTTTGAAGAAATTGATCTCTAAAGACTGAGAAGCAAAAGCAATACTTTCAAATAGCTGTGGAGCCCAGCCTAGCAGACTACAGGTTAAAACTTTCCATGAGCAAATTTGTTGAATTGGATTCTGAGGATTACAATTCCTAAATATAATGACTTTCCTTATCATATACTCTCAAGATCCGTCCACATTATTGCAAATGGCAATATTTTCATCATTTTTTATGGCTGAGAAGTAGTCCATTGTATATATGTACCACACCTTTATCCAATCATCCAACAAAGGAACTTGGTCTATAGACAGATGTCTAGGCTATTGGTCTGTTATAATATAGACATGTTTCCATGTCTAGGCTATTGTAAACAATGCTGTAGGTAACACAGGGGTACAGATATCCTAACAAATAAGTGTTTCCAAATTTTGAGGTAGATACTTAGGAGAGGGATTGCTGGGTCATATGGTAGCTCTATTCTTTTTTTTTTTTTTTTTTTTTTGAGAAAATTTCATACTGTTTTCCTTAATGGCTATACCAATTTACCCTCCCTCCAGCAGTGTACAAGAGTTCCCTTTTCTCCACATCCTCTCCAATGCTTATTTCTTGTCTTATTGATCATAGACACTCTAACAGATGTGAGGTGGTATCTCATTGTGGTTTTGACTTGCATTTCCCTTACAACTAGTGTTGTTAAGCATCTTTTCATATATCTGCTGGCCTTCTGTATGTTTTCCTTGGATAAATATCTATTCAGTTCCTCTGCCCATTTTTTAATCAATTGGTTGCTTATTGTTGTTGAGTTGTATGTATTCTTTATATATTTTGGATATTAGCACCTTATCAAAGGGATCATTTGCAAATATCTTTTCCCATTCAGTTGGTTGCCATTTTTGTTTTGTTAATGGTTTCTTTTGCTGTGCGGAAGCTTTTTAGGTCAGATGGAGAAAGACAAGAAGTGTATGATTCCAGTCATATGTGTCATGTAAAACAAAAAGCAACAAATGGACACACAAAATGAACAAAAACAAACCCATAGATATGGGCCATAGTATGGTGGTTACTAGAATGGAAGGGGGAGGACTTTTGTTAGAGAAATTTACATATATATAAGCAAAATCTCTCTTTGTAAGGATGTCTTTCTCTCTGTACCAGGAGGAGGGGGGGATGACTCTAACTCTAGAAACTGGCAATAATGGAGGCCTGGACTTAAGGCTGCATAACAGTCTTACTCTTGTTTACTATGCTTTCCTGATAACTTCCCATAACTGACTCCTCCCCAGCCATCTTTTTATGTCCTTAGCTGAAGATGGCATTTAAAGTGATGACATGGCCTATTTGGGGGAGTTGCTCAGTTTTCTTGGGTATCTTCCATGTCAATAGGAGACATACATGTTATTAAACTTCTCTTTGTTTTTCTCCTGTTTAAAACAAAACGACTTTACAAACCTGCTGATACTCTATAGCTGGACGAGAGGCACCACAATCAGAAACAGCTTCTGGCATTTATAGCTATTCCAAGATCGTCAACTGTTGCTATACAGTTTCCTGAGCTGGTTTTATTCCTGTTCTTGGCAATGGCCCTGCAAGAGAAGTGTCCTGGTCTTTCATCAGAGTTATATTCTCCTGCTTGTCCTCAGTATATAGGAATATAATGATCTGATAGTGTAGACAGTTTAACATAAAAACCCTCCCTCTGCTCAGCTTTCAGAAATCATTTTGGTGGAGTAAAAGCCAACTAGCAATATAAGAGCACTTTCTCTTAAACATTTTATTCATCATTCTAAAAAAAAACTCATAATGCAAAATTTTTAAACTTATAAAATGTCCACCAGATAAAACATTTTTCATTTTCTTTCTTTTTTTTTCACTTCAAAACGTTTCTTTTCTAGATCACTGTGCTGAGAATGTATTAGAGAGCTCATAAAGGTCTGCTGACTAGATTTAATTCTGGCATTATTCTAATACAGATCAGAGATATGTGTTCATTTATTTGAGGAGGCATTTTCTTCTCAACTATGATGCGTACAACACATTCACATGAAAAATACAAAATAAACTTGAAGAAGGAATATTGCTCTTCTTTTCCTTTCCTTGGTTTTCACAGCAACATCTATCAGCCTGAACCAGACAAAACAGACATATACTAAAAACTGCAAGGACGGAAAAAAAACACACACTTACAATGAACAAAATCAAGAATGTGATAGACTCTTGGAGTTGTCCATGAAATTCAAATTTTCATATTTTCCTTTTAAAAAGCCCTCAAATTCATAAATGCTACCCATTTTGATCATTTTTATATATTTTCAAGTCCTTTTTTGAAAGTGTATCATAAATTCAGGACTAGGATAGAAGGTATATATGTGTAAAATTTTGGAATTTATCTAGATGTGAATAGCAGTAGCTTTTCTTTGAAAAAGGTACCACATGTGACAATTAAAAATCAGAGTACCTCAAAACCCAATATGTGTCTATATATTACATCTCTGTAGTGCCAATGATTATGAAATTGCTGCTAAGAGCCATTGTTCTCCTAAAAGCATAGCAGGTATGAGCTGGTTCTGCTTGATTTCCACTTCAGAAAGAACACACCAAACTGGGAAAAGAAAGCACTTGGTGTATTTGTGGGTTTTTCTAAAGGGAATTACTACTACTAACCAAAGGACCAGCTGGGAAATCAAAGAACCATCACTCACTACCATCTAAGAGCAGAAACCCCTAAACTTCCCACGCCAATATTGCCTGCCACTGTCAGCAAACTTAACAGTAGATCAATGGAACTGATCTTGAGTCTCTTAGTTACGGTCACATTATATTATGACTTTAGTTAGACGACTCTGCACATACACTGAAAACATGTATGTACAGTAAATCTCTTTCTGTAGTTGCATGAATACTCAGCATGTATGTGATGAGCCAACAGCAGCACAGCATCATTCATTTTCAAATCCACGTTCATCCTTGTTATGTGTCTGCAACAAAAGTACAGAGAGCTCCCTCCCGAGTACTCCTTCAAGGAAAAGTCAGCAGAAGCTAGGTTTACTGTGTGAATGGGAGGAGGCAACATCTCTAAGGACTCAAACTACCTCTTGGTTGTGTTCACTGGGATCCGGAGAAAAGTGTTCCGAAGCTTGCCAGGCCCTGCAGCTTGCCGTAGCCCTGATGGGAGCAGTAAGTCCCAAGCCTGCTATCCAGGGGGAGCTTTTCCGGCCGGAATTTGGGGATCGGCTGAAAAAGTTCTTCCCCTGAAAGATGGATGAAATTGATCATTTTTTCCTAGACATAGTGCACTTCAGGCTCATTTTGCTTTGTAATTAAGAAGAAAGCCAGAAACATCATTTACACATTAAGAATTTAATAGATATATTTTTCTAGCTTTATGCATTAGCACAGGACAGCCCATTAATGAAATAAGTCTTCCTTCAGGGTCAATTTAGATGGCTGTAATCTTCTGCAAATATACTGCAAATGAGGATCATTTAATGATCTTAAAACTAACTGCCAGGAGAGGATTGTTATAACTCTCCAGACAACAAAAAGAGACTGGGCTTGGCGTGCAGTATCCTTTCTTTAACTAAACAAGTACTTCATTTCTAGCCACTACACTAAAAAAATTTGCAAATGTTGTCTTTTGTTTAGGTTCATCTCTGGCTTGCTGGCCTGGGAGGTTGTTTCTGATTATGGAAAGCGCTGGGCTGCATCAAAGGATGGTTAAAAGGACAACAGTGTTGCACTGATAAAATAGACCCTATAGATTGCTGATCTTACTATGATTGCCAACCTCCATGGAGCGTCCCTGGGCCTGTCCAGCTCATCATCCCTTTCTGCAGAACCTCCTTGTCTGCCTCCACTCACTGTACTCATTGATGTCCACTGTTATAACAATACTTAGCACAGGTGCAGCGTTCAAGCATTTTAAATAGTCTTTCACGTGTGGTTTCATTTGCTCCCCAACACAGGTGTGAAGCATGCCATTCTCCCTTTATAGCAGCTACGGAATTTAAGGTTCCAAGGAACAAAATGCTAAACTCAAGCTCCACAGTCCCATTCCACTCCTCCCACCCCCAACTAGTAAGAGCCAAAATTCAGGTCTTCTTAGTCTAGTATCTATTCATGTCAACCTTGTGACCCCCTCACCTTTAGGAAAGTACGGGTCTTGAAACTGTGGTGGCCTGAAGGGAAGATTTAGTAGGAAATCTCCAGGCCCTCATGGAATGTACCAGAGAAACAAAACATTTACCCCTAAAAATATAGCAGGCAGCCAATGAGTATGTGCTAATTATCAAATAAACCAAATAGATAGTAACAGAATAGGAAGTTTACAGAAGGGAGAAATATGGGATGTAGAAGCCAGAAAAGATTTCTTAGAAGGGGTGAGACTTGGAAAAAGGTAGTACTTATGTGGGAGAAGATAAAGCTATCAGGGAAAAGGCCGCACATAAGAACATGGGACTTTGAGGTCAGGCCTGGGATCAAGTCCTGGCTCTGCCATTTATTACCTGTAAGGCTCTTTCCAACGTAATTAATTTCTCTAAGCCTTATCTGTAAAATGGGAATAATTAGCACCTACCTCATAGAATTATTGTTAATAATATATGAAATAATGTATGCAAAGTGCTTGTATAATGGCCGATTCAGAATCAGTGTTCGTTACTAGAACAGCTTAAGCAAGGGAATAGAGATGAGCTGTAAGAAGGATTGACAAAATATAATGATGAAATTAGTCAGGTGTGAGCAAAACTTTGTGAAAAAGAATAATGAGAAAATTCTGGGAAAAATTCAGTCCAGATTGTGCGGTCCCTGAGTGCCAAAATAATAGGTTTTCCCCAGTGGCTTTTTATTTCTATGTATAATTCAGAATCTTTTCTTTTAAAAAGTGTTTTTTATTATTGATTTTTTAAAGAATGTGATGAAAGGCAAGAGATAGATAGAAACATGAACGCTTGGCTGCCTCCTGCATACCCCCTACTGGGGAATCAATCCCACAACCCGGGGAAGTGCCTTGAATGGGAATCAAACCAGTGATCTCCTGGTTTAATGGTTGACACTCAACCACTGAGCCACACCAGCCAGCCAGAGTGCTTTCTTGAAACAAGACCTTACTTAGTCTCAATATGTAAAAAAGATACAGGCGGGACAGCTCTGGTTGGAGCAGATGTGGAAAACTCAGGGCCCCACCTGCTCAGTGTCCCCACCCTCCCCACATCCCTTGGAAGGAAAACCAGGTTGGAAGCCACGCCTTTTGACAACAGGAAGTATTAAGTCTTCTGTCAGGAAAGTGGTACAATAAACATTTACCTGGCAACAGTAGGCAGAGGACAGGGACACAAATGACCACTTAGCATCCTGCTGTAGCTGTCAGGTGAGAAGGGTTTGGAATGGAATAGAGCGGTGGCAGTGAAAACAGACAGGGACATGTGCCAAAGACATTCCAAAGGACAATCTGACAGGTCTCTGTGAGATGTCCAGGGGGAAAGGACAAGGAAAAAAAGGATCAAAGATGACTTATGGGTTATAGACCTGGGCAGTCATTGGAGGACTCATTACTGCCAATCTTCAATTTCCAAAGAAATCTTGTTAGGTTCTATTACATAGTAATGGTGGCCAAAGCCATTATTTATGATTTCACCAAGTTTTATATAGTTTAGAATAGCAATTCCTAAATTTATTCTTTAGGGTGATAATAGAGGTTAATTGGTAGGGGGTGAAGTGGGAGAGAGGTTCTTGGTCAAAATATTTAAAGACACGGAGTTGAATAAAATTAAACAGTCTGCTCTACCCAGATTTCTGATTCTTTAATGTGCTGCTGTGCATTTTGAACTCTTAAGAAAGAGTGATGGAATAAGCAGTTTTTTTCCCAAAACTTACTGGATCAATATTTTTAAGAAATATTTTTATGGGATTAACGTTTCTTGGAACACACTTGGGATACGCTGCTCTGTGGACGCCAACAAAGGACCCTTGAGGAAGGCCTCCTCCTACTCACTCGATGGAAATACACTGTGTGTGTCAGGCACGGGACTTCTGCCCCCCCCCCCCCCAATCCCCAGGAAGTCAAAGGCTAGGGAGCACCCCTAGCACATAACCCACATGATATACCCAAACTGTTTACAAAATGCATTATGTGTGTTGGGAAGAGCAAGTGATTCATGTGGTTACAAATAAGAATGCTGGTTTGGTAATTAGAGTGGCAGGTGATTAGGCTAGAAAGATAGGCAATAGTCATCATCATCATTGTTATTAGCTACCATCTATTGAATGAATGCTATATGCTAAGTGTCTTACATACATTACAGCAATAAATCTTCCCTATAATCCCAGAGGGCAGGTGCTGTGATCATCCACATTTTTCAGATGTGAAAAGGAAAGCTTGGAGGGGTTATATAACTTAGCCAAAGTCTCACTCACGCTATCAAACTGACAAAGCCTGAGCACAACCCCAACCGAGAGCCCAGGGTCCGTGAGCTTAACCATGGTGATACACCAGCTTCTTGAACCGTGTGAGCTGTGTTAAGGAGTTTGGACTCCACCGTGGACACCTTGAAGAGCCTTAGGAGGTTCTGCATCTCTCCCTCTCTTTTGACAAATCTCTGGAGACTCTTTGAGTCAGTCCCAAAGCAGAAGAAAATGCCACTTGCTAAACTACCAAATCACATCTGCCTTGCAGGATGCTAATGAGCCACAGCCTCCAAACTGCCTGGGGATTTTCAAATGAAAGGCCCTTATGTGTCTGCCAGTGACTGTCCTGCTGGGTTATCTTCTTCAATAACTGGTTCTCGGCGTTGCATTCTGCACCGTGAAAATCCTGCTTTATTGCACCTTCTTCAGAGACTCCACAGCTCGACATTCTGCCTGTCGTGTGGGTTTACTGACAGCTAACTTTCAAAGTCATGCATTCTATGGTAAGTGTATTTTGAACCATGCAGCCTCACATTAAAAAGAAATGGCAGTCATTCTGCCCTGGAAACTGTTCCCTAGCATGACATTACTTTAATTCACTGGCTCCTTGTAATCAAGATCTAATAAACAGCACCTTTAAATAAGTCCTACACACAGCCGGCATTGTTACAATCAATTGAACTACTTAAAAAGGAAAACCTCTGAGGCTATCTGGAGGCACTCCGCGCTTCCCCCTGTTTTACGGCGCAACCTTAGACACCACACGTAGAAAGGTCAAGACAGCACGTTGGCTTTTGCATTAAACAGCAGAACACTAGTTCGTTTTAGTGACAATGGGGCTCTGTTAGTGTGCTCTAATATTTTGATGCTTAGTTTTGCTTGAAACCTCTAGCCATAGTACACAAAAGCTCTTCTATCTTCCAGTTTTTCTCATGTCTTGATTTTTCAGCCTCATCATCTGTTTGAACGAAACATGTACATTTCCCATTTCTATTCTTTTCTTTAGAAGTCTGTTCTAAAATTTAATTTCAAAACAGTTCGTTTAAAAGAAGTCAGAAGAAATTTTAACGTAGAACCCAAGGTTTAATGTGGAACCTAATATTTCTCTATTAGTTTCACTCATTTTTTTTTGAAATCTCAAATGTAAATCGTGTTAAAACATATAGGCAATGAGTTTTAATATTTATGCATATTAACTATCCAGAGCAAGTGTAGTATTAGAAAATGTGAAACATTAACTGCTGAGTGTTAAAAAAAATTAATGGATTTTCACATTCCTGAATTCTATTTTAAAGTAATAGGAAAAATGATAATAGTCCTTCAAAATCAGTTATGTTTTTTTCATCACTAGGTTTGTATCTACTTTCTTACTCTTTTTCTAGAATATATGTAAATTCCTAAAACATTCTCCAGGATAAAGAACTGCAAATAACACTATTTGAGACTTGACCAAATTGATATATCTTCAAAATACCAATTACTATAAGTAATTATAGTATGACTTTCTTTAAAATAAATAACAAACTGAATTAATTTTCCTCAGCCAACTTGGGAATTTCCATTTCCTCGTATAAGACAGATTTATGCCACTTTTTAGGATCATTTACTGTTGTTGTTTTTAAATCAGTTTGAGGTCATATGCTTACATTGGTCACCATCTTCCCAAGAGCTTATTGGGCTAATGCTTTAATAATACCTTCTAACACTGTTCTCCTATGGGATTAAAAGCAATCAAATCTGTAGGGGGGCAAAAAAGCCACATTCTTTTTTGTTCCCCTTAGCCTACTTGGCTATGGTCTACAGAAGCTGAACTTTCATTAAAAGAAAATAAAGTTTCTAGCCCTTCATCTTGTAAAGGTAGCATCTTTATACTGTAAATCAATACACTGCTGTTTGGTTTGCTCTCCTGCTAGACAGACCAAAACAAAATAGCACCAAGGGAAGTGGGAGCCTCCCCTCCAAGCCATTTGTCTTAATGGGGCGCCCACTTGAAAACAGACATTTTGCTGGTTTCCATGATGCCAATTTAATTGTTACCAAGCCAGACCCAAATGAATAAATCCAATGATAAAGCAAATTCTTTATAACCAAAATGGGACATATATGGGTGTGCTGTAGACTGCTCACCTTGTGCTGGGCACTGTACTGAACACGTAAATGCATTACTTTATTTCATTCTATGAGAGAGGTGTTGTTTCTCGTCCTCATCTTGTAGAGGAGAACCTTGAGACTCAGAGAGGTTAAGTAACTTGCTGAAGGTCACATAGTTCATTAAATAGAACAGCTGGGTCTCTAAATCTGTCCAATCCCAGATTTTAGTCTTAACCACAATATTATGTTGTTTAGCAAAAGCAATAACCTAATTCTGCTTTCATTTATATTCTGTACTATCTCTGAACATTTCCAAGAATTTACCTCATAATGCGTCTTAATGGAACCAAATAAAATGGCACACATTTTCTGCAGCCAATAGAAATGACACTTGACTCTTGAAGCATCTTTACCTCCAGGAATAGGGAGAAGCACACAAACTGTGGCATCAAGGTAGATGGGCAATTTGGACAAGTTACTTCAGCTCTCTCAGCCTCACTTTCTCATCTGTAAAATGGAGGTAATAATAACTGCTGTCCAGGATTGCTGTTAGGATCAGAGCTAATAATTGATCAAACACTAGCTCCAGGCCAGGCACAGTGCAAGAAATTTACTTATATTGTTTCATTTCATCCTCACAATGATCCTCTGTGAATCTGTTTATCCTGACACATATTCATCCTTTCATTAAAAAATAAACTAGCATCTGCCAGGTGCTGAGAATACAGCATTATGGGTGAGAAGCATAGGTCACTGCCATCTTGATTGGCAATCATTAATAATGATGACAACAGGACTTTGAGGCTTCTGCTTTGATTAGTTTTTGATGGGGATGGGAACTTCCATCTACAAGTTGAGCATTTTCTACTTAGCCTGGCTGACTTTATTTATTTAATACTGTAGGCCTGGTGCACGAAATTTGTGCACTGAGAGGGAGAGTCCCTCAGCCTGGCCTGTGCTCTCTCACAGTCCGGGACCCCTCGGGGGATGTAGCAGTGTGCCAAATGGCAGGCGGCCAGGGAGAAGCCCGAATCGGGGCTGGGCACCACTCACACTCATCCCAGCCCACTGCACCTGCTGCTGCAGAGTTGGGAGGGGCTCTCACTGTAGCAGCTGCACTCGCCAGCCGCCAGCCGTGAGCCCGGCTTTTGCCTGAGCGGTGCTCCCCCTGTGGGAGCGCACTGACCACCAGGAGGCAGACACTCAATGCAGAAGCTGCCCCCTGGTGGTCAGTGAGCATCATAGCGACCAGTCGTTCTGATTATTCTGCTGTAACAGTTGCTTAGGCTCTTACTATATAGGCTAGAGGCCCGGTGCACAAATTCATGCACCAGTGGGGTCCCTTGGCCTGGCCTGTGAGATGGGGCCAAAACCGGCTCTCTGATATCCCCCGAGGGGTCCCAGATTGCAAGAGAGTGCACTTCAGGCCGAGGGACCCCACCAGTGCATGATTGGGGCCAGGGAGGGATGCGGGAGGTTAGCCAGCAGGGGAAGGACTGTGGGAGAGCTCCAGGGTGTGTCCAGTCCGTCTAGCTTAGTCCCAATATGCCGGACCCCAGCAGCAAGCTAACCTACCAGTCGGAGCATCTGCCCCCTGGTGGTCAGTGCACATCATAGTGAGCGGTTGAGCAGCCTTAGCATATCATTAGCATATTACACTTTGATTGGTTGAATGGCTGACCAGTCGACTGGACACTTAGCATATTAGACTTTTACTATATGGGATATTTTTATTGAATTCAGAGAGGAAGGGAGAGGGAGGTAGAAACATCAATGATGAGAGAGAATCATTGATTGGCTGCCTCTTGCACACCCCTTACTAGGGATTAAGCCCATCACCTGGGCATGTGTCCTCGACTAGAATCGAACCTTGGACCCTTCAGTCTGCAGACCAACGCTCTATCCACTGAGCCAAACCAGCTAGGGCTAGCCCGGCTGGCTTTAAAGTCTGTGATACAGACCACAGTTGTGTTGTCAAAGGGCTACATTTACGTTAAGAACATTGCCTGAGGTCTTTTACTTTCCACAAGCTATACTTCCTGACAAAAGTCTTCTCTGTTAGCTTAGGCTAGCGTAGATTCCTTCCTATCCCTCATACACACATCCCCCCTCCTCAGAATTTGTTAATCGTGCACTCTCTGCCTGAAGTTCCTTTCCTTCCTTTGCTTCAATATTCCAGATCTGCCATTGTTATTTATTCATTCATTCAACATATATTTACTGAGTGCCTACTGTGTGCCAGGAATTGTTCTGGGTGCTTAAGATTCAACACCCCCCCCCCCAAAAAAAAAATCCTAACATCACGGCGTTTTTATTTTAGTATAAAAAAGTAATCATTGGTTACACCTGTAGCACAGAGTGGAGCATTCAGAGTGTGGATTGAGGATGGAAATGGTCGATGGCTACAAGGTTTCATATTGAGAACTAATAACATGGGTGTCCCATGTGAAACCTCATTTCTCTAGTGAGGCCACACATAGACTTCGGGTTTTGAAAAAAATGACCCGTGAGTGGGTAAACAGAACTGAGTCACTCCACTTTTGGCTAAGTCAAGGACAGGGGGGAAATAGAACTAAAGATCCTCCCATGGTTCCGCCTTTCCTGAGCCACCTTGTCTTGCCAGCTTAATAATTTAACCCGTTTTCCTTTTGGTCTTGCTTCATCATGACGTGCTGCTTAGTGCCTCGCCTGTGCTTCCTCCGCCTGGAATAGGGGTCAGGAAGGATGCGTGCTGAAGTATACCTGGCTCCGAAAAGCTGGATTGGTTTTTGGAAAAGTCCAGACTACCAACATAACAACAAACTGCATTTTAATAGTGAGTCAGTAAATTATTTTTCAAGAATGTAGCTACTAGAGCATCACAATATCCAATGTGTCTTGGTCCCTAACTCAATATTTTTAATTACTTGCCTTTATTGGTCAGACAAAATGTAAAGTCAAGTTTCAAGTAATGCCCTTTATTGGACTAATGGTGGGATATTGACAGAGAAGCTTTGGGAATATAGAAAACTCCCCTCCAGGTCAGTAAGGGATTGACTCTGAGGAAAGGATTTCTGTAGGCAGAGAAGCCTCTCTGTCAATATTGTGCAGTTTGTCCGATAAAAGGGATTACTCACAACACGCCGGGTGTTTTGCTTTACACGAAAAAAGAATTGAGTCTTGAGAGCTAACGACGTTATTATGTAGGATGAATCTTATGTTAGTCAGTCATTTGATCTTTCTAAGCCTCCATTTCCTCGTCTGAGGAATAAAGATCATAAAATATGTCCTGTCCACAACATTGGGTTATTACATATCATTAGCTAATGGTTGTGAAAACATTTTTATAATTAGAAAGTGTGATAAAATATGTGATATTTGTATTGCTCATTAATATGCCCAAACTATTAATGGCAATAAGCCTAAATGAATAGGTATCAAAGGAGAGTTAACACTTTAAATTACCATAGTGGGAGTCTTTTTTAATTCCTATTTTAACATTTATGATTTATAATGTCAATTCAAGTCAAAAGATGTTTCTGAGTCCCTACTATGGGCCAGGCATCAGTTACATCGTTTCCCATCAGCATTTTCATTCAGAGGTAGAAAGTGTTGTTATTTAAAAAAAAAAAACCACACACCACACAAATAAGAGAAGATATCTATCATATACAAGATAGCACTTGCCCTATAGCACCCAAGTAAAATGGGTCATTGTAGCATGAGATTCTTCTTTCTTACTCTACAGACCTTCCTTTTCCAAGTTGTCAGGATGAACAATTCCATTAATGAATCCTTAATAGTCAGTCTGAAAAGGAGCAAACCTAGGGTTGCTCAATGCCATTCACAAAATCCCAACAAAGACTCTGCATCTGTCCCAGAAAGAACTGTTGGATTCCAAATAAACTCTTCTTTCATCTTAGAATACTCAGGGTAACAATTCCCTTGACTTCCTTTGTGATCAAATCCAAATAAATAAACCAGTACTTTCACTGAGCTGTAGGAATCGAGAGTTGTCTCTGCAGAGTGATGTAAATGCCTCAGACTTCGAGGACCATCCTCAGTTACAGATTAGCCCCTTTAATAGACACCATTTAGACCAGTTTAGTATATTTGCCCAAATCTTAATTTTCTCCAAAGTAATAAAGGTTATACCAGCTATCATTTTTGCTAAAATCTGCTATTTTTAAAACAAATCACATAACTGTACTCAGGACCAGGTCACCACTTCTGCCATAAAGTAGCAAGAATAATATTTCTAAGGCAGCTCACAGCATAGAATGGAGATTTTAAAGAGTTCAACTTGCGATCTCTATTTACAGAGGACCATTTGTACTAAATTAGCTGAAGCAATTCAATAAAAGATTCCTTTTGCTAAATGTATCAACGGATTTAAAGATATTGGTGTTATATAAAACTAACCCAAATTGAGTTAATTTAGCTCATTTCTTCCATAATTCATTCAACAGCGATTTGCTGAATACCTACTATGTGCTGGGCACGGTGTTAGATGACGGGTTGCTTAGAGTCCATAAAAGAGGCGGGCACAGTAATACATGCAATATGATGGGAATGGAGATAGACCTGTGAAAGGGGATCAAGAAAGGCTTATAAGAAAGATAAAGCTTGACAAGAGTTGTGAGAACCAGTAGGAGTCAGTTCTAAAATGATGAAGTTTGTAGAGAGAGGAATCCCTAAGAAACAGCGTATACCAAGGATAAATGAAAGAAAATCTCATGGTCTCCTACTACACGAGGTCCCACAAGGTCCTATGCAAGCCTGCTTCAGAGTTGCCTGGGCTGACCTGGCGGCCCAGTGAAGTTCCTGGGCTATGGCTCTATCTGAGGTCTCTACATGGAGTCCCAGATAGAGCTTCAGGTGCCTCTGTGTCTCAGCGAAGCCCTCCCCTGGGTAGAGAAGGAAAGGTCCAGCCTCTCCCAACTTGAGGGAAGCAAAATCATTTCTAAAAAGATTGGGACTCTAGGAAATACAGCCCTGGAAGGGCAGAAGGAATCCTTTGTCAAGTTGAAATAACATTCTTCAGCCTTATTATCATCCTCGATCTGAAATGTCTCCTCACATGAGAAGTCATGTCCTTCCTCCTCACACAGAAAAGAACTTGTCTTTAGTGTTCATTTCTGTGTCACTTCAGGCTGTTGTCCAAGGAATTTCCATTCTGAAACAGCAAGTGCATTCAAATGACAAAAGGAAAAGATGGGGAGAGAACTAAGATGGCGGCATAGGTAAACACCTGTACTTGCTGCCTCCCACAACCACATCAAAATTACAACTAAAATACAGAACAACTATCATCCAGAATCGCGGGAAAGCTAGCTGAGTGGAAGTACTACAACCAGAGAGGCAAAGAAGAAAGTGCATTGAGACTGGTAGGAGGTGTGGAAACGCGGAACAGGCTGGCACCTGGGTGCGCTGTTTTTTTTAATCCGGAGGGAGATACAAGCTCCCACTTGCTCTGAACTCCAGTTTTGGGAGAGACTCTGGGGGACCCAGACACATACGGGGAGAAACTGGACTCTCTGGCATCGGGGCAGGAATGCGAGGGCGGCTTTCTTTCATATGAAGGTGTTCACAGCAGTCATTGTTCCTGAGCTGGGACCTCTCCGGTGCAGGGCTGACTGGCAGTCATTGTTGTTTGCTCCACCCTGGTGATTCCCTGAGACCCCACCCCACCCAATTTACAACCCCACCCAAGCTGTGTGTAGCAGCTTTTGCATATGAATGGCTTGTCCTTTCTCAGCCTAAAATGTGTCAAACAGGCAGCAGCTGGGTCAGGGAGCCCCAAACCTATCAAAAACAGGCCCAAGGCCGGCAGCAGCAGCCTGCCTTGCTTCACAGCTGGGCCTCATCTGGGCACTTCCAAACCTGATACAAAGAGGAGGAATCTGCAGATCTCTCTGTAGCTCCTGTTGGGTGGGCCCAGGCAGTGGCTGACTTTGCACCTCCTTGGAGATCCAAGAGCCAGTGTACCCAGTGGTCAGTGTGAGACCATACCAGATTACAACTCTTCACATTCATAAGTGACACACTCAAGGGGCAGACTCAGTGAGCACCAAAGCCCCACTGAAGCAAGTCCTGCCACATAAGGGTGTCTCCTGCATAGTAGTTCTTCCATTGTAGACAAAGCTGGTGCTCACAGCCAATTGGCCTGGAGGTCAATTCCTCCCAGTGATACCAACAGCAACCAAGGCTCAACTACAACAAGACTGTGCACACAGCCCACAAAGGGGTGCACCAAGAGTGTCCACCTCAGGTGATTGGGGAGGCTGAGCCACTGGGCCCTATAGAACACCTACCACACAAGGCCACTCTATCAACTCAAGGAGACTTAACAGCTACCCAATAGATAGAAACAAACACAGGGAAGCAGCCAAAATATGGAGACAAAGAAACATATCACAAATGAAAGAAATGGAAGAAAGAAAACTACTGTATATAGAGTTCAAAACCACAGTTATAAGGTTACTCAAGAATTTTCTAGAAACCTCCAAGGAACTTAGTAAGACCTTCAAGGATCTTAGTGAGAATGCCAAAAAAATGGAAAAGGACCAGTCAGAAACTAAGGAAATAAAGAATAATATACAGAGATTCAACAGTAGACTAGAGGATCCCAAGAATCAAGTCAAAGATTTGAAATATGAGGAAGCAAAAAACACCCAACCGGAAGAGCAAAAAAAAAAAAAAAAAGAATAAAAAAATATGAAGATAGTGTAAGGAGCCTCTGGGACAACTTCAAGCATACCAACATCCTAATTATGGAAGTGTCAGAAGAAGAGAGAGAGCAAGATATTAAAAACCTATTTGAAGAAATAATGACAGAAAACTTCCCCTACCTGGTGAAAGAAATAGACTTACAAGACCAGGAAGCGCAGAGAACCCCAAACAAGAGGAATCCAAAGAGAACCACACCAAGACACATCATAATTAAAATGCCAAGGGCAAAAGACAAAGAGAGAATCTTAAAAGCAGCAAGAGAAAAACAGTTTTTTGTTTTGTTTTGTTTTGTTTTTAGTTACCTACAAGGGAATACCCATATGACTGTCAGCTGATTTCTCAACAGAAACTATGCAGGCCAGAAGGGAGTGGCAAGGAATATTCAACATGATGAATAGCAAGAACCTACAATCAAGATTCTACCCATCAAAGCTATCATTTAGAATTGAAGGTCAGATAAAGAGCTTCACAGACAAGAAAAAGCTAAAGAAGTTCATCACCACCAAACCAGTATTATATGAAATGCTGAAGGGTATTCTTTAAGAAGAGGAGGAAGAAGAAAAAGGTAAAGATAAAAAATGATGAACAACAAAGTGACAACAAATACATATCTATCAACAAGTGAATCTAAAAATCAAATGAATAAAAAATCTGATGAACAGAATAAACTGGTGAATGTAATAGAATCAGGGACATGGAAAGGGAGCAGACTGACAATTCTTGGGGTGTGAGTGGGTGCAGGAAGAGATTGGACAAAGATCGTATACCTATGGACGAGGACAGTGGGGGGGGGTGAGGGCCTGGTGGGGGGGAACCGGGTGGAGGGGAGCTATAGGGGGGAAAAAGAGAAACAACTGTAATAATCTGAACAATAAAGACTTAAAAAAAAAAGAATAGGGACTTTCCAGTCTCAAGAATTAAAGCTATATGTTTAAAGAGGACAACAACAACAACAACAACAAAAGGAAAAGATGGGAGGTGAAGGCAAAACTAGGAGCAGACGCTTGAACTTGGCTTTAACAGAGGGAAGAGTTTCCAAACAAAAGATATCAAAAATCAATAATTCCACACACAAAATTTAACAGCACTATTTCATACTCAGGCCATTCAGACCATCTGGCTATTGTTTCGTTTAAGATGCCTTAAAAAGGTGGCAATAACTGAAAGCAATTGTTTTCCTTTTCCATTCTCAGTTCACCCGGTGGTTAGACTGAGGTTTGATTGTTTGTTTCCATCTGCAAAGACGGTGTGCCAAACGGGATTTTTGTCATGGAATAGGATTTAATTCTAAAGATCCAAGTGCAACCTTAATTAAAACACAGCATTAAAGATAGTATCATCTTTGGTCAGCTAGATAAATTAAAATATGAAAATGTGGTGTTAACACTTTCTCTTCTCAGTACCAACTCGGACTACATATAACTGGCCATATTTAAGTAAGTTGTTATTAGTTTCATGAATATAAAAATATCTACTGTTTTCTAGTAACCTGGTAAATTGATATTTTTAAGGTTGTTTCAGAGAGATGCGTAACATAAACCATTACTTTGTAAAATTAGTAAGTTTACTTATTTGTGTTTTTTTTAAATACTTCTGCTTTTCAAAAGAAAATTGTAAGAACATGACCTGTGAAAAGTCACGGACCCTGAAGAACAATCATCAACAATTAAATAGAAAAAAAGAAACACTGCTGAATATACTCTTTCTCCTCCATACGAAATGTCACAGGGCTGTTTTCTGTGTTTGAGAGAATGGAGTTGTGATGACTTGTCCCTTCGAATAACCACATGCTCTGTTCCGCATTGCGCCCTGCACAACACACAAAACCAAACAAGGCTTCCTCAAGACCCATTTTGGAATCTCTTCTGGTTAGCTATCAAGAAAACCTTTCCACTCCTCTTGTCATCAATTATTTATTCATTCCAAAAATACATGCTGACCACCTACTGTGTGCCAGGCTTTGTACTAGATTCTGGGGTCACAAGGGTGGATATTGTGGGCTGGCCCCTGCCCTGACACGGTTTATACTCCAGTGGTTGGAGATCCTATAAGGAGAAGGACCATTACAAAGACATCTGGGGATGTATGAGGATGTACTGAGGTACAGTGGGTGCTCCAGGCAGGGCCACCCAACCCAATCTGAAGAGTCAGGGAAGCTTTCCTGGAGGGTGAGTTATCTTAGCAGAGTTCTGAGCCAAGGGAAAGAGTGGAGATCTCTCTTTCTCTCTCTCTCTCTCTCTCTCTCTCTCTCTCTCTCTCTCTCTCTCTCTCATGCAAATAAAATTAGAAAGTATGGCTAAATGTGAGTTGAGATGGATTTCTAACAATGCCCTAAAAAAAAAATGATTGAAAATAATCAAGCTGACCTTTGAAGCTAAATATTTAAAGCTAGTCTGTAAAAGCCTTTCTAGATACACATGGTGTGGACTAATAGGAAACAAACAGGATTTGGAATCAGAAAACTGGATCCAAGTTCAAGGCTCTAATTCTTCTGAGCTAGGTAACCCAGGATAAAGCACTTAGTTCTCTGGGCGTGGCTGTTTTTCCTCGTCTGTGAAACTGGAATGAGAACGCACCAGCTCGGCCACCTTCGTGAAGTTCCTGGGCTCAAATAAAATAGTGGATGTGAAAATGCTTTTTAAACTGTAAAGCGCTACACAAATGTTAGTTATTATTATTAAAACAAAAGTGGAAGTGAGCTAAGTAGAATTAATAGGATTTAGATACAAGAAAAAAACAGAGATTATGAATATAAAGTGAAAGATAGTTCCCTTTCTTGCTCGGGTAATGGCCAAAATTAATTTCCCGGAGCCCGGGAGATTTGCCAGAAATATATGAAAGAGGTGCAAATTCTTACTTTTTTAAAAAAAAGGAAGATATTTAATATGTGATAAAAAGAAGTGCTCAAAGGGAGGGAAGCTCTGCTCCCGATTTAAGATGTCAGAGAGGGAAGCAACAGGGTAAAATATACTGTCAAGGAACTACTAAAAGCTCTAATGACTGTGTCGGTATTCCCAGCAGCTAAAGTATTTAACTGAGTGCTTAGATTTAAAAAAAGGAAAGTGCAAGCCTGCTGGAGTAAAAACAAGGGTGGGGGAGCGAGGGATTCAAGCTGAGCTGAAATGTCCCTGGAAAAAACAGATTATGCAATAGGTGCAGGTAGAGCAGGGTGAAAAAAAGAAAGAAAAGCTGAGCAAGAACATAGCCGCCCATTGCAAGCAACAGGCACCCTCTCCCTCCAGGCCCTGCACTTTGCACTGGGGATACGTGGGGCAGGGTTCTTGTTCTCACTGTATGCTTGTAGACCTCTTACAGCATTTTAGAAGCAAACAACAGAGAGTAGTAATGGGCTTAAGGCCTAAAAACAGATTGTTCAAGGTGGTGCTAAATGAGAGATCAAAGATGTTAAAGATGTTTATAGAGCTGTTTGCAGCAAAAAAGAAAATATCCAAAGCTCACAGCATGACCTGTGTGGTCACAAATGAAGCGGGCCGCGCTCTCCTGTGTCTGAGGGCTACACTGCTGAGCCCTCGTTGGCCCCAAGCAGTGCCTGCAGGAACTGCCTGCGCAGCTTTAATGGGAATAAGGGAGAACAAGGTGAGGTGGAAAGGTGTTGATTGGGACATAATTCCAAGGAGAGAGGGAGAGTATCAGAAGTGTGGCTTCCAAAGATCATCATCTTCATCATCAATCTCTCCATCACAACAAAAAATATTAATTTCAATGTATATGCCAAGCATTGTACTGGATGTTTTATATACATTATCTCAAAGGAGTTGTTAATGGCATAATGCTCAGAGAAGTGGAGCAACTCATTCAAGGTCACACAGCTTGTAAGTGCCTGTGTGACTCTAAAGTTCATGATCATTCCATAGGGATGAGAAGCAGGGTGTATGAGCTCTGGTAAACTTTAAAAAAAATCATCAAACAGCAGTAGAGAAAGGCAGGATGTATATTTCTCTGGATTAAATAGAAGCTGTCGGTGAAATGTAAGTTTTCTTGAAGACTACACACAGATGCCATTTGCCAAAAGGCTAATGAAATATCTGTGGAGATGCTATCTACAGGTGTTCAGGATTCCCCTGTGTCCACATCAGAGGTCAGAGCAAACCAGGTGCTGGCACTGCCCACAGGTAAGAGGTTCCAAGCACTGGGATAACACGGGATTTGTCCAAGGCACCAGAGACAGCAGAGCTGGTGGGAAAACATGATCCAAGGAGATCTGAGGACATAGACTGTGCTGGGCTTGAACCTACGGGTGAGGAAAAGAGTAATAGTAGAATAATGCTAATAATACTGATCATTTGTTGAGACTGAGGGGCAGGAGTGAGGGTAAGTGCTTCACATGGAATAAGAAGCTCAAATCCCCAGCCCCCACCCCTCTGACAGCGGTCAACCTTTTCTCTGTATCTTTGAGTCTGTTTCTATTTCGTTTGTTAATTTATTTTGTTCATTAGGTCTACATACAAGTGAAGTCATATGGTACTTGTCTTTCTCTGACTGGCTTATTTTACGTACCATAGTGTTCTCCAGGTCGACCCATGCTGTCACAAAAAGTAAGATTTCCTTCTTTGTATGGCTGAATAGTATTTCATTATGTAAATGTACCACAGCTTTTTTAAAGCTGAGCAAGAACATAGCCGCCCATTGCAAGCAACAGGCACCCTCTCCCTCCAGGCCCTGCGCTTTGCACTGGGGATGCGTGGGGCAGGGTTCTTGTTCTCCAGGGGTTCACTGTATGCTTGTACACCTCTTACAGCATTTTAGAAGCAAACAACAGAGAGTAGTAATGGGCTTAAGGCCTAAAAACAGATTGTTCAAGGTAGTGCTAAATGAGAGATCAAAGATGTTAAAGATGTTTATAGAGCTGTTTGCAGCAAAAAAGAAAATATCCAAAGCTCACAGCATGACCTGTGTGGTCACAAATGAAGCGGCCGCGCTCTCCTGTGTCTGAGGGCTACACTGCTGAGCCCTCGTTGGCCCCAAGCCACTCATCTCCTGATGGGCACATGGGCTACTTCCAGATCTTGGCTATTGTAAATCATGCTGCAATGAACATAGGGGTGCATCCATTCTTTTGAATTAGTTGTGATTATTAAGAAAGCCTTGATGAGTTGAAGTTTGAGCAGCGATCTGAATGAAGTGAGGAAGCAAATCATTCAGATATTTCGGGGAAGAACATTCCAGGCAGAGGGAACAGCAAGTACAAAGTACCTGAGATGGAAGTGTGTACCTTGTGTGTGAGGAATAAGGAGGCCAGCATGGCCGGGGTGGGTATACTTTAAAGAGAGAGCAGTGGGAAATGAGGGCAGAGGGGTAACTGGGACCAAAAATATTTTGGACCTTCTCAGGCATGGTGAGCTTTTGAGTAACTTGTGGGTTTGTTGCCATGATTAATTGAAATACTAAAAGAAAGGTGACTGATACATAGTAGGTACTGAGTAAGTAGTAGCTATTACTATTCTTTTCCCAACAATTACAAGGGTGAGATAAGGGCATTAAGATTTTCAAATCTGTCTTAGAAATGATTCACTAAGTGACAAACGGAATGCAATCCTAGATCCAAATTATATTTCCTATGCCTGTTTCCCAGCTCCCTGTCACTCTGGGATACTCTTCCCAGTGAGGATAGTCCTTCCCATGAGGTGTCAGGATAGTCTGCTATCATACCAAGCATGAGAGGCGTCAAGAAAGGCACTTAGTACATCCTGGGACTCAAATGGAAGCACCAGTGATTTTAACTATAACTTTTTAGTTGTGGCCACAGTAACCAATTATTCAGAATCATCTTTTTAGTTATTTAAAACTATATTGATTTTTTTAAGATTTTCATTCCATATATGGATATATTCTTTCATAAGACCACTCCACTTCTCAGAGACTTAGGAACAGGGACTGTTTGAGAACTGAAAATGATGAGGTAATTGGTAACTTTTCAACTAATTCTTTTAATTTGTTCATTATTCAAACATCACAAATGAAACCCACAGAATACAGTGGGCAGATTTAGAAAAAGGATTTCTTATATATAATTTCTAGAAGATTTGCAATTGCACTTTGCGATTCAGAACTTAGCAGGCACAGAATTTAGAATAACTCTGTTTATCTGTGCAAACTTTCCTTAGCCTGTTGCAACTCCCAAATCCAACTCTTACACATGGGTGTTGGGTAGAATATACTGAATAAAAAGTGTACAAAGGCTTAATTTTTCTCCTGCCTACAAAGATCTCTAAATCTTTACTATTCTGCACAGCTGCCTAGAATAGACAACAGTAGAGCTATTGTCCATGATTCAAACTGAGGAGGAGTGAAAATACCATTAACCCTTAAAAACAGAATTATCTTATTCTTTTGATTTTGCTGCACACTATAATGTGTTTGTGGCCATATTTGGATCATATCCGGTTAGAACACAGGAATAATAGATATCATTCAGATAATAATTAGCCATGTACTTGCAATAGCGGGATGTGAAGTCAAAGGAAAACACTAAAAATGTTGTTTTTTTGGAACATGACAAAGAGCTTTTTAAATGAGTTTGAGCATTTTTTGTGTCTGACTCATGTCTGGAGGCTTCAGTATAGTCACCAATGGTTCAACTTTTGTACTCATAATTTCTATCTTTGACAATTTAAAATGCTAAATAACAAAAGGCTTTCTTATTGCCTGTAAGTACATATAGTTTCTCTTTGTTTCCTCTATTTTATGTTTGTAAGCAAATGCTACAATTTTAGATCACATGTTTTAGCCATTGTTGCTGAATAAAGGGAACATGTCTTAGGACAATGACCCTTACAATTTCACCACTGATGTTTAAAACTTATAAAATCAATCCTATAAATTCTAGCCTACATTGTGTTTTTTTACTTGACCTAAATTATTTCACTCACGCTTGGTAAATTAAAAGTTCCAATGACAATAAAATGACTAACTAAATTATGATTATTTACAAAAAAAAAGACTGAAAGGAAATATATAAAGATGCTATCATTATTTTTGGAAGGTAGAAGTACAGGTGATGAATGTCTTCCTTGTGATTCTATATGTTTTCCAAATTCTGCTCAATGGCCATATATTGCTATTATAACCATAAAATGGTTTTTTAAATTTTTTAATTGTAAAAAACAAAAACAAGTCCAAAACACTTAGTACATTAATACATTAGAATCACCTAAAATGTGCTCCTATAAAAATAAATCCTACCGAGGGAAAGTAATGCATTTCAAAACCTTCATTCCTCAAAGGAATAGTCAAACTTTGAGTTTACAGCTTAACACAAAGTACCATGGGAACAGATATGTCTTGGCAGTTCAGTACAGGGGTTTTATTTTGTGTGTAGAGAAAAGAGAACTAGGAATCTCATATTTAGTTTTGGCATTCCCACCTTAGTTAAGATGTCTTAAAATATTCATCCACCCATTCTTCACTGTTCACACACTATCTGGATGCCCAAGTCAGAGAAGGGAAAAAAGGGGACGTTGGACCATTTTGTGGCAAAATCTATCTGCATGATTGATACTTGGCTGCACAGAATCAATCTGCTGGGCTACGTTTTGGCATTTTAAGCATGGACTCTTTCCCTCCACCCATCTGACTCTTCAGAAATAAATTTCTAGGTCTATAGCTTTACTGATTTTTAAAAGGAACTACTCAAGCCTCCTCTCTCTCTAACTACTCCTCCTCTCCTCTTGGCAAAGATGCTACCCCTTGACTCTCTGGGAGAACCTAGTGGTCACTTAAAGACAATCCTAAACAGCTGACCTCTGGTATCTGGCAGCCGTGCTCAGCTCTGTCCAGTTCCCTGTAGTTCTCCTCTGTGGGTCCGGCTCTATTGAACTTCAAAGACAAATACTGGGCACAGAAATTACACAGGGAGGGCAGAAGGGCATGAGAATTGGGCCTGGAGCACCTAAATGCTGACACGAATTTTCTTTGTTCCTAACTGGCCTAGTTAATTGTTGATGCTTAGCAAGTGTGAAATAATAAAAATGTTACTATTAAGAAAAATAATAGGGTTTTAAGCAAAAAGATGTTTGGGAATCCTTGTTCATAAAATGCTAATGGATGAAATCTGTCATCCTTTCTTTTAATCTTCCAGTGTTCTTGAAGAGATTTGTTCAAATGCATCTCCCATGGGGTGGGGTTAGTAATGGTGGAGGGGCATGGTAGATCAAACAGGGCTTGAGAATTTCACTAAAAAGCAAGTTGTGTAACATCAGATAGGAATACAACAAGCTAAACTTGCAAGATTAATTATTATTCCCACTCCAAGTACCTCCTCCTTCGTCCTCAGTTGACTTTGGAGGGGGAATGATCATTGGGTATGGAATATCCAATAACAACATAAATGTGCTTATCCTGGTACTTTGTTTAAAGCTGAACCTAATATAGGAAGAATCCTTGAGTCACCTTTAAATTTCCTTTTTTGCTTAAAAGCTAAAAGGAAACTATCAAAAGTCAACAAGAATAGCAAAATCTAGGTCATTGTAAAACTGAAGGATAGCGGGTTCATTATGGTATTCTCTTTACTTTAGTGAGTAGTTGAAATTTTTCATAATAAAACATTTTTTAAAAGATAGCAAATGATAGCCATTTCTGTCCTCCCTTGGTCTCAGAGTAGGTTGTGTGGTCTCCAGAAAGCTGCATCTCTGCCCCTTAATTTCCATAACGATGCAGAGAAAGTTTGGTGAGTCTGATAATCTAAATCTACTTTCTTTAGTCACATTTTTCATAGTACCTACTAGATCTTACGAATTTCACACTCAGAAATCTAGGGGAGACCCAAGAAATGGGAGTTGGTAAGACCTAGGCTTAAATTCCTGATCCAAAGCATATACTTGCTTTGGACAAGTCCTTTAAGCAGTCACAGGCTCAGATTTCCCCTGTGTAAAATGGGAATAGTAGTAGTACTTTCTCCATCGGTTATTATAAAGGTATAGAAAGTATTTAAACATAGGATCTGGCACCTTACATGCTCTCAATAAATTAAATGATTGCTGCTTTCGCAATGGTGGCTATTTTTATCATGGCCATTCTCTTGCTTTCTAGAACATCTTCCCTTGATCTATCCTTTCTGGCTAAAGAGAGGACTAGAGGCGGATTGCTAGTTTTTGTTGAAAGCATGTACTTTCTTTGCATAAAGTGCCAAGAAGTCAAAGTAGGGTGCTATTCCTTCACACATGCTTCAGACATCAGAGCGCCACAAGGTTTTCTTTCTCAAGTTATGGAATTTTCTTTGTCTAACAGGTGTTTATATTATGAGCATTATTTTATTAAAGTGCTGTAAGCACAAATCTGAGAGTGGGATTCCTGGTTTAATTTGTGTTTTCTCTTTGGAGAGATGGGCAGCAGCTCCAGGGATATTAAAAGGCTAGGTAGTTACTTGAGCCCAGTTAACAGCCCTTCCAATTTCAAAGCCAAGGGTCAACTAATATCTAGTCTAGACAAAAATGGCTTTGGAAAATACATTTAATTCTAACAATTCCTTTATAAAAGCAACAGAATTTCAACCACGCAACAAACCATGACTCGAGCACCCACAATAAGAATTCACACATTGCATTTCTATTTTTAAAAAAGGCCTAAGTAATAGGTATTGTTATCCTCATTGTACAGATGAGAAAATAGAAAATTAATAGCTTGTCTAAGGCCTCAAAGCTAGTAGGTAGAAGAATTAAATCCTGGCTACAAAACCCATACTTGGGAACATAATAGATTAACATCATCTTCCTGAAGAAGTATTTTGTGAGGTTATTTCCTGAAAAGAAGCTCATGGAAATACTCTGACAATCTTGGGTTCATCCCAAAGCAGCAAAAGTTCATTACATCTCAGGTTAAGAATGCAATTAGAATACTCACATCATTCTACTTTATGAGTTACACCTTGGTTTTTAAAACTCTACCCAATTTAGCTGGACTTGGTCAAATAATTGTTCAGGTGATAACAGAAGCATAGTCCTTCACATCAAGACTCTTCCCATAAGATTAAATTCCATCTAACCATTATCTCATGGCCTAAGATGAAGCTGGAGGGAACGATTAGGTCAATGCAAGCTGGCTGACAATGTAGAAAAGAGGTAGACTGAAAGACACTGCTGTGAGACAGGATTTTAACCTTTGTTTTTTGCTCTTTACGTGATGACTTTGACCTGGGGAGAGTGCAGAAAAACTCTCATGCTAATGGCAGCGTGAATTTATTCAACTATTTGGGAAACAATTGTAACAAAAGCCTGAAAAAGTGTTCTTGTCCTTGGACTTAATTTTTCTCCTTGAATCTGTGACACAGAAATTATCAGAATTATGGAAGAACCTTTGGTGCACATATGCTAAGCAGAATACTATTTACAATAGGAAAAATCCAAAACAATCCAAATGTCTGATAATAAGCCAATAGCTAAGTCAATTAAGAAATAACCAAACAGTGAAATAGTATGTTACCAATAAAACATATATTTACAAAGTCATTACTAATTATGTCAACATGAAAAATGCTTGTGCTATAGTGTTAAATAGAAAGCAATATAATCTTGTAACACTTATGGTTACTTATGTCAACCTCTCTGTGCCCCAGTTTCTTCATCTATAAAATGTAACTAATATTAATAATACCTTCTTCATAGGATTGTTATGAAGATTAAATGTTAACATAAAAGTACTTAGCGTAAGTAAGCACTAAGTGCTAGCCACACAATTCAGGTATTATTATCCTCATTTTTATTGAGGAGGCAATTGAGGCACAGAGAGGGTAACTCATGGAGAAGGTGGCCCAGGAGCAACTGGCAGAGACTGGATTTGAACCTGGGTCTGTCTAACACCAAGTCTCATGCCTTTAACTGCTACAGAATACCATTTGACAGAAAGAGGAAAGTCAGGAGAATAAGTCAGAAAATAAGTTATTACATTTTTACTAATATTGTTTGAAGTGACAATTAATTCAAAAACTAAATCAAAGAGACCACTATTTTGAACTTCATACTATTTTTTGTATTTCTATTCAGTATTTTTTTAAGGAAAGATATGCTCAAAATTAGACATGAAAAATAAGCATATTGCAACATTTTTCTCCAAAATTAAATGACAACTAATATATTCTTGAGTGGAAGAAAGGCAAGGACTCTCAGGAGAGGAACTCAAAACAATGCGGAAAATGAAACTGAGATCTAGAGAAGAAGAATGAAAAAAGACAAGAAAAGATGGAAGTTGGAAAATCATTACCTAAAGAAAATAGGTGGGGAGAATTGGTGTAATCTTGCTCCATAAATTCCTAAGGGAGCCCTACATACAAAGCGTGGCATGGGGGGAGGAGTGCTATTAGTGAGGGAATGAAAGGAAGATAAACACCCTCAGGACAGGAAGATATCAGCAAAATAACTGAATTAGTGGAATCTTCATGGTAATAGTTGAAGTTTCAAGGGTAAATGTGCCTTTGAGAAAAATGAAATTGATCCATGAGAAATGGTCAATCACCCACCAGGTTTAAAGCAGGTATGTGATTCAGATTCTTTCTCAGAACTGCCATCTGTATATCTTTTAGATTTCATATGTACAAATACAAATGTGAAATATATATGTACATATATATACACATGCTGAAATAGCCATAAAGTAAGTGGACTAAAGAAATAGTTCTTTGGAAAAATTTAGTAAGAAGATAGATCATACAGTCCTTTACTATTTTTAAAATATTAATATCTAACTAGTTAATCATTTTAAGGATGACACTTTATCTAATTTTGCATACTGTGCAATAGGTCACCCCAGGGTCTCTAAAGATTCTGGAGGTCTTTTTGCACAATGGTTTAGAGTCTAGTCTCTGACCTGGGTTTGAATCCCAACTCCAATTCTTATTAACTATGGAACTTTGAGCAATTCCATTTCTTTAAGCTTCAATGTCCTCACCTATAAAATGAGAATGAAATAATACCCAAAAATACAATATTATACTGAAATTTTTTAAAGATAAATGCATAATAGAGTGCTTAACACAGTGCCTGGCACAAGGAAGGCACTCAGTAAATGTGAGCTGTTATCTAAGCAACTCATCAAAAAGGCTCTATCTCCTTGAAGGCAGGGACTGGGTCTTCTTTATTTTTGCATAACAATTCCTTTCACAGTTCCTGGGACTTAAGAAGCATGCCTTAGCTAAATAGTTATGAAATGAGAAGGAATTGAGCAAAAAAGAAAAAATAGAGAGAGAGAACTCATGGACCTGGACAACAGTGTGGTGACTGCCAGGGCAGGGTGGGAGTTGGGGGGTGGAGGTAGAAGAGGACATAGAGGAGATAAATGGTGATGGGGAAAAAGAAAATAAATACCAAATAAAAAAAAATTTAAATAGGCAGTAAGGCAGAGTGGATAAATGGGGCTATGCGTAGTTTCTTTGTTTTGTTTTTTTAATGTAGGTTCTTTGGACTCAAGGAGCTATGGGTGATTGTTCAAATCTGAGTCTAGAAGGCAGAGGCTAAATGACCTGCCCAATATGACATAATTAGTTAAATGCAAAGCAGGTGGGGGAAACAATAAAGAAAAATTGACTCGCTTTGCACACTCCCTAGCCAGGCATTTTTGTTTCTTTGCTTATTTTTATTGTATGTATTGTATTAACAATCACTTGTGTAATGGCTGGTTTCCCTGTTAGAGTAAAAGCTACGTGTGACTAAGGACTACATCTGCCTTGATCTTCAAAGAGTCTCCAGCAAATGTGTCTGGAATGGTGCTGTCCAATATGGTAGCCTGAGCCGCATGTTGTTATTGAGCACTTGAAATGGGGCTAATCCAAACTAAGATGTGTTGTAAATAAATAATAGACACAAGATTTTGAAGACAGGGGAAAATCTTATCTTATATAATAAAACCCTAATATGCAAATTGACCGAATGGCGAAATGACCGGGTTGCTATGACAAGCACTGATGACCAGGGGGCAGATGCTCAACACAGGAGTTGCCCTCTGGTGGTCAGTACGCTCCCACAGGGGGAACACCACTCAGCCAGAAACCGAGCTTATGGCTGGCAGGAGGACATCCCGAGGCGTCCCAGACTGCGAAAGGGCACAGGCCGGGCTGAGGGATCCCCACCCACAAGTGCAAGAATATCGTGCACCGGGCCCCTAGTATATAATATTTTTTATATATTGGGTTAAATAATTTTACTGAAATTAATTTTACTAGTTTCTTTTTTAATGTGTCTACTAGAAAGAAATTCAGATCACATATGTGGTTCACATTGGTGGCTTATATTATATTTCTACTGGACAAAAAAGATGCTCCATAAATTTTTGCTGGGTAAGTGAATGAATGAATGATCAAGAAGGCCTACAGGGCTTTAGAAGGACTAAAACCTGCCTTTCCCTTGTAGAATGATGCCTGATGACATACACAGGTCTCTTTACTAATTGAGAAGTCCAGAGGGTAATCTGGATATTATACTCCATGTTCCTTTGCAGCTAAACCACCAGTAATAGAGTTTGTAAGGCATAAGGGCTTGAAATACCCTATATTTTTCCCTGTCAAAAAAGAAAAAGTGCCAGTCATGTGTGGAAAAGCAAAGAAGATTACAATCTTATTACAAGATTAAAACTTCATAACAGAGTACATCCAAGCAGGCCAAACCGAAAAGGGTACGGAGAACATGCATTATATTAAACCATGAGTTATTTTATGCAAGCCTGAAACTGTGTGAAGGAAATGAGAAGGAAAATTACAGAGGCAATAGAAGAAAACGGAATTTTATAGCATTTGGGGATAATCTTTGAAGAAAAATGCTCAATGTAATGAAAAGAAAAAAATGCCCAAGGAGCCAATAATTTTCTAAGTTATCCAAAATTATCGCAAAATATATAAGAAGGAAAGAATTGAAATAGAAGAAAAAAAGAAAGAAAGAAAGAAAACACACCTGGAAACTCATATTTCAAAATTATGACAGTGGTGCTTTCTAGATGGTGGGATTATAAAGATGTTTTGGTTTCTCACTGTGCTTTTGTACATGTTTCAAAATTTCTAAAACAGAGTGTGAGTTTGTAATCAGAAAAAAATGCAATAAGCTGTTTCTTAATTAAAAGAATAAAGAAAGGGATGAAGCTTAGCATGGTGACGGAATGACAAGCCAGGAAGAGAATGGGGAATCTGTGACAAGCCTGGAACCAAACACCATCAGGTGGCTGGGCAGAGTCTGACACAGAAAACCAGCTAGATCAAATAGCTACAGGAATGATGGAGTGGGTACCAGCAGGGAGTGGGCCAATGAAAGACCACATGCAAGAAATTGGGACTCAACCTTCGAAGCTTGAGGTGACAGAGCTAAGGGAACAAGACAAATGAACCAACTTCCAAAGCTAAAATGATGATGGATAGGCCTGGGAGCAGCCCAAAAAGGGAAGAAAGGTCCTGGAAAAAAAGGCCTGAACTTTATCAGATTCTTTTTCCTGTGGTTAAAAGAGAAGGTAGAAAGCGATCAGCTAATTGTATCGTATTTATTAGGTGATTGAGTTAGGTATTCAGTTGGAAAATGTTAAGCTGCTCACACACCAAAACCTGCTAAGTGCAAGGAAATATATCAAGGCTTTGGTCTCCTTCTGACAAGACTGACTGTACCTTAGTTTGGGGAATAATTTATTCCACACATATTTATTAAGACCTTACTCGTTTCTAGGGACTAGGAGGGAAAGGTGTAAAATAGGAACCCAGAAGTCAGGCAACAGCCTCTGGCAGCTCTGGTTTCGTGTCTCTATGAGTTGAACAAATGAAACAGCACATTATCTGGTAGGCACCAGAGTCTCCGAGCATAGAGCACTGCCTTGGTATGAATGTCTAAAGGGGTTTTAAAATACCCATTCTCTAAAATACACTGGCCAATAAAAGTTCGATCCAACATGGTTTGGGACCACTGAGGAACCTATGGACCATGGTGTAGTCTCCATAGCATCTGTATTATCGTCCGATGGTCTTTCTTTTCAAGGACAAAAAAGAAAAATCAGATTCAGAAGATCAGTGTCCAGTTTTCAGTCCTCTCCGTGTAAACTAAATTCATCAGACAAAAGGTTAAAAGTACATTAAAGCCGGTATATACAGATCTGAAAACCATCCACTTTCTAAATAGTACTGTCAAATATAAACGTACATGAAAGACATACATGCTCTTACTCCAGAGTTATATAACATAGCTTTTTAATAAGTATCCTTCAAATGCAACCTGAATCTTCTTTTACAGTGTTCATGTGATATTTTCAGCAAATCTTCGTTTTGTTTACATGATAGAAACCGAATTAGATACAAGTTCAACAGGAGGGTAGAGATCTCTATTTTACAATCGTCCACAGATTTAATAACAAAGCATCCTTACAGATGAAAATTCAGGAAAACAGGATGGTTACATTTCAAGACAGAAGGCAGTCCGCTGCTGGATAGCAGAACTACCACACCCTTTGGAGATGAACCCATGATAGGTCTTTAAATTCCAGAACAGCCACATTTCCTTCTTTTATTTTAATTTCTTTTTGCCCATTAAATGGTTTGTCCACTAAGTGGTTAAAACTTAAGGTTACCCATCCAAGGAGTAGGAAATGAAGGTTCTCAGTTTGATGGACAACAGCTCAGAGATCCCTGATGTCCCAAAATATTAGGTTTCTCTTCTAATAATGTTGGAAATATTGCCTACTGTCATGATTAATCTGAGCCACAGCGCAAGCTGATTGCAGGTGACACAGTCACAGAGCAGCGCCCGTGTTGGTTTCCACACACCGTCAAATCTGCTACAAATGCAGGGGTGAGTGGGAGAGAACTGTGATACCAGGTTTCCCGGTGGCTAATAGATTGTGACATGAAAGAAGGAAACCTTTATTTTAATTCAAAAAACAAAAGCCAAATAGCAAAACTTATGTACGTGCTGAACTTTTTTTTTCTTCCTCAAGTGGAAAACATTGACTTGCTAACAACTCTTGGCTGGCATCAAGGGAAAGGGGAGGTATTTGCAGATGTGGAGGAAGACATACAAAACATTTTTCAAATCAAAGGCTTGAATTATTGCACTGGGTTCATGAAGTTTCACAGGCATCTAGACACACCATTGTCTGCGCCCTGGAACAAGCTGCCCTTTCTACTCGGGAAAGAAAACAACCCAATGTTTCTTACAATCAGATCTGCATGTATCAAGGAGCTATCTATATTTTGGAATTCTTTGCATTGTCCACGGAAGGGTGTGCTTTTTGGACCCAACAATGGCAACATTGATTTTAGGATTTTTGAATTTGGGTTGTACAGAGCAAACAGTGAGAGAAAACTGCCGGCTTTCAGAACTGCAACAACAGTGCTCTTACACAAACTCCCGTCTCTCCTGGCTGTTTTACATAGCCGAAGATCAATACCGCTCATTCAGCCAATGCTATTAACCCCATTTATCAACTTCTCTCTTAAAGGGGGGGAAAAAAAAAAGAGTTTGAAAGGATCTTGCCGACAAAGTTATGTCATCTTCCGCTCCGTTCAGTCGTGGAGTGGGTAATTCACTTTGTTGTGCGCCCCCAACAATTGAGCCTTGTTTATGAACTTACATTTATTAAGTGAAAGTATTTGGAAACTGATGGTACATTCAAGCTGGGTTGCCATGGGCAGTAATCCTGGCAGAAAGTCGTGACCTCCCCGTTATGCAGCGAGTAACTAATTGAAATGATACAAATTACTCCGATTCTCTGTCTGCCAATTTAGAGCCTGGTTCTGGTCAAGGGTCAAATGAGCTCCTATTCATGCAACTATGTTTGAAGTAGCTGCTGCCATACAAGGGGGTTTCGTGTGGGCATCTCCGCTCCTTTGGACTTTACCACATGCTGCGGAGAGACAGTAAAGCAGTAAGTGCCAAAGCCTACCTTAGCCAGCACATCAAAAGCGTACTGTTGTCATTCGGTTTGTGCTACTTGTCAACAGCACCGGACATGGTTTGCTAAACTTTACTGGCTAGAAATACATGTTGTATTCAGAAGCCACGTAGGGAATCCGTCCTTTTTAGCCTGCATATATTTCATCAGCTCTCTGCTATGCCCACGGCAGAGGAAAGCAAATGCCATAAACTCAGTATTGAATGATTCTCAACTTATCAATTCCCGTCAAGTGTCATCCTTTTCAGCTTCTCTCTGCCCCAGCACATATACACATAGCTGCCTAATAAATGAGATAAATTAAAGCCTAAGAGGTATATAGCATGCAAGTTCTTTCTTCAAAGCATAATCAGGATGATTATCTCTGTTTGAGAAATGACACTAAATGTTAATCTAATTGAATCTGGGAAATGTGGCAATAAAAAGTTAATAATTTACAGAGAAATTGTTCTTCAGAAAATTCTAAGTGAATGCCCACTAAATGAATTTCAGGAATTGTGCTCAAAGGCATATAGGATATGCAACAAAGGAAATGGATTATTTTGAATATGTTTTTCACACTACCAAAACTATTTGCTTTAAAGAACCATGCTGGAACACATATGTGCATGGGGGCACACACACAAGTTGTCTGCAAAATACCTAGAGGAAAAATGGAAAAATATCTTCTCAAGGCAGCTGAAAATACATAGGAAGCAACTTGAGTGTTTAAGCGACTTTAGCCTAAAGGTCGGCTTCAGGGGTGTACCCAACACTATTTCCAAAATCAGATTTGCCTACAATTAATCCATAAAGAAAAAGCCTCATATATTCCCATTTAATTCTTTCTTCTTCTTCATTTATTTCTTTAAAGAAGAGGCTTGATTTTTTGAGAGAGCGGAAGGAAGAAAAGAAAAATATTGATGTGAGAGCATAACATCCATTGGTTGCCTCCTGCACACCCCCTACCAAGGATCCAACCCACCAACAGGGCATGTGCCCTGACTGGGAATGGAACCAGCAACCCCTCAGTGCACAGGATGATACCAAACCAACTGAGCCACACCAGCCAGGGCTTCCTTTTTTTTTTTTTTAATAGCAGAAATTTTGCATAGAATTTTTAAGGTTATTTGAAATTTACAAACAAGGACGTGCAAGGTTAGGTAAGCTATCCACTGTAGCCAATCTATGCCAGCACCCCAGCAGAGATTACCAAACTTAGAATATCTCCCATCTCAAATCTCAGAAATCAGAGAAAGGCAAAGTCCTTGGTGAATCCATTTCACATGACATTAATAGGCTATCTTCAAATTTGCGCTAGAACAAGCTAATAAAAGTAGCTATAATATTGAAGTTCAAATTTCCCCTCCAAAGCCCCAGCCACTGTGCCTCCTGTGTCTGGCCAGCAGACCTTAGTTTGGGTCAAACGTGGGACCTGGGTGCTCAGATTTGCACTTTTGGTCAAATCAAGAGCACTACCCATAAGTCTCTGTGGGAATAATGGGCTCAAGTTGAAGAACTCTGTTTAAAGAAGCAATAGTGTACCAGTAACCTCATGTCCCAGTAGAATAGAGTGGTTAAAAAATACTAACGTTATACTCAGCCAGACCTGAGTTCAAATCCCAACTCTGCCACTTACTATGAATCCTGGGCAAATAAGTCAGTTTCTCTTGATACCAGCTTTCTTATTATACACCTACAGACAATTTTAATACAATATCTAACATAGACTAAGTGCCTTTGTCAATGATAGCTTTTATTATTACAGAAATGAAAGATTCCTGCCAAAAAAGACAGTACTGAAATGCAATCCAGAACTTTAAAAAAAAATTAAACTTTCAATTAAACATTCTAGTCAATTGCATAGTTTACTATTATCATAGCAGCTGTGGAAATTCACAAACACTATTTCATTGCAAAGATGCTAAATCTCAGAGAAACATTTCTTATTCATTTGTTAAATAAACAGGCCCTGAAAATACAACAGTGAGTAAAGCCAACATGTTCCCCACCCTCCTCCAGCTTACAACCTAGCAAACCAAGTAAATCACAAGTGTGAATGTTGAAATGGAGCTGTATCTGGTGCTATGGGAGTTCAGAGCATGGCAGCTAATCTGCCTAGTTATATCCTGAATAGGGTCTTACCACTTACTGTTGACTAGAAAAAGCGAGAAAGAATTTGTGTCATGGGTTTCCCTCCAAAAAGCCTTTTTTCCATTGTAGGGCAACTCTCCCCAGGCACTAGGGGAGACAGGTTCATTAAAGGTTCTTACCAAATGCCCCACCCAACTCTTCAGTCTTATTTCAAGCTGGGCTCCAGGCTATTTTCTGAGCCTTTTCACCTCTCTGCTTTTCCTCGTGCCATCCCATTTCCTCTTCCAACCTGTGGTGCCTTTCCCTACCCTTCCATCCTCCAGACTCATCTCCTATGTCACCTCCTCCATGAAGGTGTTATTGCCCAATTCCCCAAGCAAGTTGCTATCTTTCCTTCCTCTGGATTTCTCATGTTCATGAGTTAGGAGCAATAACCTATATCGCTCCTTCATTTGAACCTGAGTATGGCCCTTGAGTAGATCTCTATCTCGTATAAATCCAAGCAGACCATAAGCTTCCTAAAGGCAGGAATGAAGTCTCATGCCTAAACACCTAACACAGTGTCTCAAATTTGAGGATTCAAAAAAAATGTTTGCTAATGATGATGATACTCTCTCTTGTTTTAAACTTGGATTTTTCAAGTGTGTCTCCTGATTCCAAAAGAAATAAACAGACCACCAACATTACAGAGCCACTCCACTCCTTCTAATAAATCCATACATCAGCCAATTCAGTCAACAAATACTTATTGAGTGTCTATTACCAGGAATTGTGGCAGGGCGTGGGGATGCAGTAACTCGTCAAGTTTGCACTTTCAAATTTAAGAAAGACATTGTAAAAAATGATTAAAACTACCAGAACCCAAATTCTTAAATGGATAAAAGACTAAACAGATATTTTACAAAAGAAAATAAACAAATGGCCAGTAAACCCAACATCATGAGTTAGCAAGAAAATGTAAATTAAAACCACAAGGAGATACCAGCGTATATTCATTACAATGGCAAAAACTGAAGTGACTGACAACACTTAAGTGTTGCTGAGGATGTGGGACATTGGAACTCTCATACACTGCTAGCAGGAATATAAAATGGGACAACTTCTGGGAAAATTTGGCAGTTTCTTATAAAGTTAAGCATACTTTATAACACAGCAAATCCACTCCTAATTACTTACCCCCCAAAAATGAAAACATGCATCTACCAAAGGCTGTACTCAAATGTTTAAAGCAATTTTATTCAAGGGGTGGTGGAGGAAGGTATAGGGGGATAAATGGTGATGGAAGGAGACTTGACTTGGGGTGGTGAATACACAATACAGTGTAAGATGATGTGTTGTGGAACTGTGTACTAGAAATCTGTATAATTTTGTTAACCAGTGTGACCTCAATAAAGACAATAAAAAGGAAAAAAAAATAAGCAATTTTACTCATAATAGCTAAAAACTGGAAACAATCCAAATTTCCACCAGCAGGTAAATGGGTAGCTAAATTGTGATATATCCATACAATGGAATACTAGTTAGCAATAGGATGCAATGGACTGCTAAAATGCAACAAGGTGGGTAAATCTCAAAAACATTATGCTGAGAAAAAGAAGCCAGGCACAAAAATAAATACATATTGTATGATTCCATTCATATGAAATTCTAGTAAAAGCCAACTAAGCAATAGTCACAGAAAACATGTCAGTGTTGCCCGTGGCCAGGTATAAAGGTAGGATGGCCTGCAACGGGGCATGAGGGAACTTTTGAGGATAATGGAAATGTTCTGTATCTTGATTATAGTGGTGGTTACACTGTGTATACATTTGTCAGAACTCACTGGAGTGTATACTTTATACGGATGCAGTATGTTATATGTCAATTACATCACAATAAACTCGACTGTTTAAAAACTGCATGAGTATTGTCAAAAAGAAATATAGGGTGCATTAATTGGTAAACTAGATCTTAAGATGAATAAAAAATGCTTGCCTAACTGTATAATTGAGGTCATCTGAATCTGAATTGTCTTCTAAAAAAATTCTTTCCCAGTATGTGCTCCTTCCATAACCAAATTATCACCTCTTTGAGGGCATAAGAGGAAAGGAAATTCATGTTAATTAAATACCTTGTATAAGCCTGGCATTGTGCTAGGAGATTTATGTAGGATATCTCACTTAATACTAACATTAATCCTAAAAGACAGGTATTATTATCATCACTTTATTATAGTCAATTAAATTGGGTCTCAAAAATTAAGTTACTTACTCAAGGTCATCCAGTTTGCAAATGATGGAGTTTGAGTTAGAACCCAAATCTGTCTTTCTTCAAAGCCCAAACTCTTCCCTAGCACTCCCTGAGTGATCATGATCGCATTTCTTCACGACTGTGTTTATCCTAGGACATCCCTCGGGCTCTACCCTTCCATCTGATTTCTTCCCCATTCTTCAAGATCCAGTCTAGGGTCCCTTTCCAGACACAGAGACCGTACCTTCTTCTGAAGTCCCAGGCCAACAACTATCTGTGTGACTCATTTTGGCATAAAATCTTGAAGTGGTTTATTTCAGCATCGGATTATTTTATTGTATAGGTCTTGTCTCCGCAACCAGCCTGTAATTTCCTTGCAGACAGGAATATATTAGCTGTAGGCATAAGACAGTGAAATCGTAATGGTTTTAATGAATTTGTCGCTCATACAAAGTTCAACAAGTCACGGTGGAGGAGGGAGTTCTCTGAAAGTTTGGATAACATAGTTCAATAATTGTGGTTCTCTTCACTGCACACATAAATGTACTAGCAGTGGGGTAGATACTTCACAGATGTCACCTCATATTTTTCTTTTACTTCATAAAATTTTTAAGTCTTTATTGATTGATTTGAGAGAGAGAGAGGAAAGAAGAGAGAGAAACATAATTTGTGGTTCCACTTATTTATGCATTCATTTGTGGATTCTTGTATGTGCCCAAACCAGCGATCAAACTCACAACCTTGGCATATGTGGACAATGCTCTAACCAACTAAGCTACCTGACCAAGGAATTTTTAAATTATTTCTTAAGCAGTTTTATTGAGGTATAATTTACATACCTCCAAATTCACCCATTTTAAGTGTAGGATAAATGATTTTTTGTAACGTACAAAGTTGTACAACCATGACCATGATCCTGCTTTAGAATATTTCCATTACTCCAAAACGACCCCTCCAGTCCTTTCGTATTCAATCCCTGTTCTCACAGGCAGCCCCAGGAAACCACAAATCTACTCTCTGTAGATTTTTTTTTTTTTTTTGGTCTTTTTTGGACACTTCACATTAGTAGAATGATACCATGTGTGGTGTTTTTTTGTTAATTTTTAAAAAATATATTTTATTGATTTTTTACAGAGAGGAAGGGAGAGGGATAAAAGAAACATCGATGAGAGAGAAACATCGATCAGCTGTCTCCTGCACACCTCCTATTGGGGATGTGCCTGCAACCAAGGTACATGCCCTTGACCGGAATCAAACATGGGACCTTTCAGTCCGCAAGCCGACGCTCTATCCACTGAGCCAAACCGGTTAGGGCATGTGTGGTGTTTTTTATGTTCATCCATGATGTAGTATGTATCAGTAGTTCATTCCTGTTTATTGCTAAGTAGTATTCCATTGCATACACATACACCACAATTTGTTTATCCAATCACCAGTGGATGGACATTTGTGTCCATCAAATTGAACTATTTCCAATTTTTTTACTTTTATGAATATTGTTAACTTACAATATCTCTGTCAGATATAGCCTTTGATATTCATTTTACAAATGAGAAAAATCAAGTCTCAGAAAATTAATTATCTTGCTCAAGGTCAAATAGCTAAGTCATAGAGTCAGCTCATCTCTCTAACTCCAAAGTCCTTGCTTTAAGACAGTCATTTTCAGATTTGCGAATTTTGCTAACATGAAAATTAAAGAAAGTAACACAGACACACACAAAATTTTAAATGTGAGAATAAACCTAAGTTTGCCATCTTTTGTAGTCTATAAAGGGCATTAAGAAGGAAAAACAACTGTCATCTACAATTAGCATCATTTCATAAAAGAAAGTATATCTTTAACACCTAAAATAGAAGAATAAATTAGGCTTTATAGAAAAGCTCACTAATATTTCCATTACATTTAAAATGTCCTCATTTTTCTCATTTTTCTGCAAAGAGTTATTGAAGACAAGCCCTCATTTAAGAACCAGTGTTCCTAGACACGAAGCTACATAATTAGAAGGGCCACAAACTGGATAAACTGAATTAGATAAAATACTTAGAGCTCCTTCTAAAAATGGCATTGGATAAAAAGTCAAGGTCTTATTACCTTTATTTCAATTGTCTAAAACAGATTCCTCCCAAAGGGCTTGTTCTTTTGTAACAGTGTAGTGCAGTGAGGTGGCCTCTCTTTTCCAGAAATAGAAGTTTTTAATCCCACAATACACCTAGCAACAGTTCCAGTGCCCTGGAGCAAAGAACCGCATTCCAAACATCCGAAGACCAATCCTTCTGTACCCACACAGCAGCCAGATTCGCTTATATTTTCTTTCCCTGAGAACTGAGACCTATATAAAGGCCTTGGACTGTAATTCCATGGCAACAAATTTAAATCTCGGAGATCTCATTCAAACCTAGCCTTCATGGAGGCTGAAAGAAACGTCGGAGTCTTGCTGACATTCGTTTTGTGGTTTCCATCCAGGTCCCAGTGGAACAAATGCCATAATTAGCCCTCAGAAGAGAGGCCAGAGATTGACTACAGGGTCCCTCCAGTCATGCCTGCGGGCCTTGCTGGACTGGGACGCTCACACTGTCGCTCTCTGCTTTGTAGCTGTTTGTGCAAGAACAAAAGGACTTCAGTCTCCCTTGCTATTAATCCAACTCCACAAGCATGAAATTTACAGACACACACAAGAATTCATCATTGAAACCTTTTCCCCTTGTCATGTTCAGCTGCTGAAAAGTGGGCACACTCTTGGATATGAATGTTAATAAAAAGAAAGAGGAAAAAAAAAAAGAATGGACAAGCTCTCCGAATCAGTTACAGTCTCCCTCTACCTCCACCCCAACTACAGGTCAACATCTTGGGAGATTGATCTTTTGGAGGAGAATGTAAGTCTGCCCACAGCATCTAGTTTGTGAAGATTTTGTAAAATTTTATTATTACTCTGAAATTCAACTACCTCCTCTTAGTAAATAAAATATACCTATAATGTGAGACCAATAATTCAATCGGTAAATTGAATGGGGAAAAAAATAGCATTAAAGAGTCATAAAGTGAATACTGTCTGATTAGAACCAAACCAGTGGTATCAACTGGCTTTGCTCATTTAACCTGTCTCCTCATCATCACATACCCATCATTTAGCTGCAGGGTGGATGTGTTCACACTGAACTATTAATCTGTTTCAAAATGCCATAACATTTCCATGAAGAACTTCCTAATTTTTTTTTTCAGAAATTAAATGTCTGTTTAAAGTTCATTCTCTCCTGCTGTAACTAATTGAAATGAGATTTGGTTTATCTTTATGACATGGAAATGGGATAGAGTTTCATAATAATAACAATTAGGATAACTCTATATATTTTAGGAGGAGGAGTTAATAATTGCCGTAATATGGGGGAAATTATACTTTTCTATTGCCATCTAAACAGATCCCATTATTTGTGAATGAATGTCATGTGACCTACCAGTTCCTGATTTTGTATTTGCTTGGACTGAATTTTAGAGCAACACCACAATGAACTGGGGCCTCAAAAAAAGAATTGCCTCAACAATCAAAGAAAACATTATTAGTACAGTAGATGAGAAATATGTCGAACTGCCTTGCAATTGTTATAGAAAAAAAAAGCTGGTCTGGGGAAAATCCAAAAAGGAGGCTTTTTTTAGGCTCTTTTCCCATCACTATATCCAAGAGTAAGTCAAACCAAACTGTAGCACTTTGGAAATTGCAATAAAACTCCCCAAATATTGCAATTTCCCAAATATCAGCCCTCTGAGAGTGATAGTCTTATTTTCTCCCTTTTACAGAAGAGAACCAGAGAGATAAACATCTTGTCCAAGGTCACAAAGCACGTAAGTGGCAGACTTAACATTGAAAGCCAGATATATCTGTCTCCAGTTTCTAGTTCTTTTCCTTTATCACCCTACCAAGAAAATCAGGGATTGTATATGTTCAGCTCAGAAGTAAATAGACAACTTAGCTTTCCCTTAAACACTAACCCAAGTCAGCCTCCTGCCTCCAACACGAGGTTTATCTTATCCGGTAGATACACCAAGGACACTAACTTGCAACTGGTTTAGGGTTATACACTGTTCTGATTCATTATTAGACCACCGCCCCCCCCCCCCCCCAGGCCTGGTGCACGAAATTTGTGAACTCGGGGGGAGGGAGGGCCGACCTGCGCCCTCTCGCAGTCCGGGAGCGGGCCTAAGCTGTCAACGGGACATCCTCAGTGCTGCCGCGGAGGCAGGAGAGGCTCCCACCACCGCCGCTGCGCTTGCCAACTGTGAGCCTGGCTTCTGGCTGAGCGGTGCTCCCCTATGGTAACACACTGACCACCAGGGGGCAGCTCCTGCGTTGAGCATCTGCCCCCTGGTGGTCAGTGCACATTATAGCAACTGGTCAAGGGGTCGACTGTCTGCCCGCTGGTGGTCAGTGCATGTCATAGTGAGCGGTTTAGCGGCCTTAGCATACTATGCTTTGATTGGTTGAACAGACAACCTGACGACCAGACACTTAGCATATTAGGCTTTTATTATATAGGATTGTCACCATATATATGGTTAACAGCCCATCATTTATTGAGTACCTACTCAATGCAAGATGCTGTGTGTGTATCATTAATCTTCATTTTACAGATAATTTATGTGGCTACAGGCCCTGTGTGACTTGACCTCTACTTTACTCTCTAGACAACCTCCACCTCATGCTCTTTGCTCCAGCCATAGTGAACATTGCTGTCAAGTCATCAAAGACTCCAGACTCTCATTCACACAGGCTGTTTCCTCTGTGTGGAGCACCCTTTCCCATCTTAGCCCTCCTCACTTTACCAATTTTTCTTCGGGCCTCAGCTTAAATGATATTTCTCAGAGGCCTGTCCTGACTCCTAGACTGGGTTAGTCAGCCCTGATGATATGCTCTCACAGCACTCCAAGCTTCCCCTCCCAGAGCATCCATTGTATTCTGTGAGAATCTGCCTTCCTGCTAGATTAGACACTCCACGGGGGCAGTGATTGTGTCAATTATTTATTGACATTTTCCAAAGTGTAGATGGGAATAACACCATTAAAACAACAAATATGTGTTGTTTGAATAAGTGGATGAATGGGAAAACCAAGGCTCAGAGAGATTAAGCAATTTAAGTGGCTCGAGAGTAAGGATTTCTTTATTCAGATGTAACTGGATAGAGTTGAAAATTTAAAAAAAAAAAAATCTTTTAGCAAGCATACTATGATCACCCTGTTTTAGACTGCAAACATGGCCCTAGCTGGTTTGGCTCAGTGGATAGAGTGTTGGTCTGCAGACTAAAGGGTCCCAGGTTTGATTCCGGTCAAGGGCACATGCCCGGGTTTTGGGCTCGATCCCCAGTGGGGGGCGTGCAGGAGGCAGCCGATTAATGATTCTCTCTCATCATTGATGTTTCTATTTCTCTATCCCTCTCCTTTCCTCTCTGAAATCAATAAAAATATATTTCAAATAAATAAATAAATAAATAAATAAATAAATAAATAAATAAATAAAATTCTGCATGGTTATTATACAATAACTAGAGGCCTGGTGCATGAAAATTCCTGCACTGGGGCCTACTGACCTCCCTCTGCGAGAGGCGACCAGGATGATCAGGGGAAGGCGCCACCACCATCACTCCCTCACTGCTGCTGCTGCCAGCCACTGCAGCTGCCTGCCCTCAGCCCTCACAGCCCCCACAGCTTTGTCCGGAAGGATGTCCAGAAGGACATCTGGAAGGACGTTCAGCTGTCTGGTCTAATTAACATATCATGCTTTTATTATTATAGATTGGGAAATAAAGAGAAAAAAAAAAAGATTGCAAACATGCCCTGCAGATCTCCCTAACCTTTTTACTTAGCTTTGTGTGCTTTTTCCATAAAACATATTACTTTCTAACATGTTATTAATTTTAATTGCTACTTCTAACACACATATAACTTTAGCTATAATTTCTTTATTATGATTATTATTTATTGTTTCCCCTCCCTAGAATGTGAGCTTCATGAGGACAGAAATTTTGTTGTTACTGATCTCTCATTCTAAACAGTGCTTGCAATATAGTAGGTGTTTAATAAATACAGTAGACAAAGGTAGGTTAATAATAATAATAATGAATAATACAGTAATAAATAAATAAATACATAATCCAAGAGTAAACTCTGTATTTCCTATACTCACAACTGTAAACCTACTTTTGCCCACTCCTATATTCGTAGGAATTGAATTGAAGGAATTCTAAGGGTCTAGATTTTCCTTAACATTCTGTAACATAAGGGTCATGGTCCTTGCCCCTCCATCAGCAGAAAGGAGTCAAGAATTTGTCCTAGTCCTAAAGGTGACGAACCCTTTGATAATTTTCTACTGAGAAAAAGAAATAGAAGAAGCTTATTCACCTCAGAAACTCTGCAAAAGGCTTAGAAACCTGGGAATTCAACTGGCTCTCTTTGCAAAAATGTGCAGAGGTGATATTTATTAAGTACTTGACACTCCAGAGAGAATGCTCCTGTACAAATATGTCATGCTGCTTTGAACACAAGCAAAGCAGGAATCAGATTCTATCTCCTTGCTATATCCCAAGCAAGCCAAGGTGACTGTCGTGGCTTCATCTCAATGTATTTATCTCATCACCAGCACTCATCACCAAGGGAGCCGGTTCAGAGCTGAGCTGTAAAGATTGTGTCGGGAGGAGCGCTCAGATGCACTGTACGCCATGCCTGACTTATGCCAATGAGTTTCAACACTCATGCATTCCAGATGAGCACCAAACTCTGTGATGAATAATAAGAGCAGGAATTCAGATTGCAATGAATGCAAAAATAAATAAGCAAAGCAATACTAAAATTATTGGATGAGACTCCGGTGTGGAAAACAGTTCTCTTTTCCCCAACCCCTAGGCAAAGGCCACAATTCATTCTCATTGTCTCTTGCCTGAATTACTATGGCAGCCTTCTCATTGTTCTCCAGACCTCCAATTTACTCTCTATACTGCAGACACAGACTCTTTCTAAAACGCCTATCTGAACTAGTGACTCACTTCAAAATCTTCCCAGTTCTTCCATAGCATGACCCATAAACCCCTCATGACCTGGCCTCTGCCCATCTCTCCACACTCATCACCTCTCACTGCTCCTTACACACTGTGCTCTAGCTACACTATCTATCATCACCGTAATGCACACAGGTTTTGTTTTTTATGTTTCTGTGCCTTTGCATATGTTGTTCTCTCTGCCTAAAATGCTTTTCCTATACTTTATTCAACTCATTCATCATTTGAAATATATCTCATATGATTCCATCCCAGTCTGAATTAGATTCATTAAACAAATATTTCTTTAATTCAATACATATTATTGCTGACTACTGGAGATATGTAGTAGTTAAAAAAAAAATGAATCCTGGAGGTCTTTTGCTATGCTAGGCATTAATGGTTTGGTGTTGGGATCATGTATGTATTTGTGTGTTCTCCAACCCAAAAGAGTCAAAAAGTGCTGGTATGCCATATCCCACACCATCAATTAATTTATTGAACTCTCTGCTCAACAAATATTCATTGAATGCTTATTGCTTTAAGCCATATGAGAGATTGGAGTGCCTTGAGCACTACCCACTGAACTCCTTATTGTCCACCGAGGAAGTGAGATGCGTACATGAAGAGTACGAAGCTGCCGCAGTGCTAAGTTTCATGAGAACTGTTATATCCCCTGTATCGCCTGCTAGACTGTGGCAATAGGATTGGAAAAGGGAGAGAAGTTGAGAAGATCAGGAAAGCTTCTGGAGGTAGTGGGAATCTTGAAGGAAGGATATTTCCATAGGGACCTTATTCATCTTTGATTGCCCCCTAGTGTCTCAAACAGGGAATGTAAATGTGTGGAATGTGTGCAAACCACCAGACCCAATAACAGACAGCTAATTGATGATGGCTCTGTTCCCAGACTCAGTCTGAGAAGCCTTCTCAAGACATTTATAGCCATCGCTATATGATGAGAGATGACACATGAAATAAAACCTGTAAGCCATTTCTGGTTGTTTAACATCTTGGACATGGTAGGTGCTAGTATTAGATAATTAATCAATACCCCACCTAGGGAGAAAGAGAAAAACATTAGTGAGAAAATGGATGGTTTAGGAAGGATGCTTTTGTACCATGTGAAAACTTGTGTTTATCTCTTTACCCATGAGCTTCTTTCATTCATAGAGACACAGTCTCAGTTTGGGGCTTTGAAGTCAGACTGAGTTAGATTCAGATCCTGAATTTTTCATTTATAATCCACATGATCTAAAGTAAGTTAATTCATCTCTCTTAATCTCAGCTTTCTCAACTATAAATGCCTATCATTATATAGTTGCCTACAAATTTTAACATCAAATGATGTATAAATCCTATTCCACAAATTCAGATATACAAGAAATGGCATATTGATTTAAATTAAATCCGGTGTTAAATCTTCAGCCCAACAGGCTGGAAATTCCATCTTTGTGATGAATGTGGAATCCACTTTACACTCCCATCTCTACAAGGTCACAGAAAGGCCCCTCTAGGACACACCACACAATCTCAGTGACTGACCCTCCACAAGGTCAATCAGAGAACTGTTCTCCTGCCACTTCTCAGCCTTGTCACACACTCTGAGGACAGGAAATGCCCACCAGCTACCTGTGAGCCAGGAAAAATACAGTGGACATCAAAACCAAACTAATATGTCAATTAATGATCTTGCTACATCTACGAAGCCTCTAACATACTCCCTAACACATGGTTTATGCCAATTATTTTTTCATTTATCCAACAAATGCTTACAAGTGCTACTACTTGCCAGACACCATTTCTGAACTGAGGGTTTGTCAACATCAGCACCATTACATTTTGAACTGCATTCTTTATTGTTGGCGGGGTGGGTGGTGGGGATTGATGTCCTGTGCATTATAGGATATTTAGCAGAATCCTTGGCCTCTATCCACTAAATATCGGTAGTAGGCCCTACCCCAGTCCTAACAACCAAAAATGTTTACAGACATTGTAAAATGTCCCCTGGGGGCAAAAGTGCCCCTAATTTTGAACCCCTGAACAAAATAAACTAGAGAAAATCACCATTCCCATGAAGTTTACATTCTAGTGGGGAGGATAGACAATAAACAAACAAATATACTTACAACATAAGTTCAAGTATGGAGAGGTGGTATGGTTCAGATATGGAGAGGTGATATGGTTCAGGTATGCAGAGGTGATATGGTTCAGGTATGAAGAGGTGGTATGGTTCAGGTATGGAGAGGTGGTATGGTTGAGGTATGGAGAGGTGGTATGGTTCAGGTATCGTTCAGGTATGGAGAGTTCTTTTCCCCCTTGCTTCTCTGGTTAAATAAGAGCCAAGAACCGCTCTAAAGACAGTACCACAGGCATCAGGCCTGATGAAAAGGTATTTCATTGATAAGCAAAAATTACAGAAATGGAATGATCTGGAATAACATCAGAAAGAAATAGGATTATAATTTAAATAACATATTGAAGGATAGGCATTCATTTCCTTTGGACATACTCTGTGCATGCAAAAATAACTTCATCAACAGAAGCACAGGACATTCACACACTAAAAAAAATTTTTTTTCTCCTGCCTTGTTTCCAGTTCTAGGCCATTCTCTTTTTTAAATATATTTTTTATTAATTTTTAGATAGAGAGGAAGGAAGAGGGAGAGAGAGATACATGAGAGAGACACATTGATCGGCTGCTTTCCGTATGCTCTCTACTGGGGATCAAGCCTACAACCCAGGCATGTGCCCTTACCAGGAATTGAACCCAGGACCTCCTGCTCCATGGGATGACACTCAATCCACTGAGTCACACCAGCCAGGCTAAGCCATTCTTTTGAACACTTTGGGAAGAATTTAGAGAGTACCCCTATTCAATAAAGCCTTAAATTATGAAATAAGGCAAGAGCCCATAATAATAATTATTTGGAACATCACTGAAATCATCTTTATATAATGTCACTTAAATAAGGTGTGGTTTTAAACAACTAGATTTTTAAATTTCCTTATGTACATAGTTTTGTACAATTTATGAATCCAAAGCAAATTTATAACTTTATAACTCAAAACTAATGAAATTCAAGTTATACAATGGCTATGGTTGTGCTAAAACTAGCTTGCCATTCTAAACATGCCCATGTTTTGTGGCATGCCATTCCCCCTGTGTGCTGTGTAATTCAGTTCTCCCACCTCTGTTCTCACTTAGAAACCTTTGTCCTTAGAGTGAGCAGTAATATAATTTAACTTTCCTATGGTGTCAACACATCATTTTCCTATTAAGTCTGCTGCTCTTTCTTCATTAGCCCACCAAAATGAACCAATCTAAACATAAAGGCAAACTTAGATAAAGTCACCCCAGGGCAATACCAGGGTATCAGGTAGTCATTAGAGTGCCCAGAATATGCTTATACTAGAGGTCCTGTGCATTAATTTGTGCACGGGTGGGGTCCCTTGGCCTGGCCAGTGATGGGGGCCAATCGGGGCCATCTCACCCAGTCCTGATTGGGGCTGATCAGGGCCTGCTGGCCGGGGGGAGGGACCACGGGAGGTTGGCCAGCCGCTGGAGGTTGGCTGTTGGAGCGCACTGACCACCAGGGAGCAGCTCCTGCATTGAGTATCTGCCCCCTGGTGGTCAGTGAGCATCATAGCAACTGGCTGACCAGTCGTTCGGTCATTCGGTTGCTTAGGCTTTTATATATATAGCTTGCCTTTTCTCTCTTCTTTTCTAAGATTATTATAAAACTCTAAATTGAGAGGCTCTTATAGAGAACTCTAGGATCCCTGATAGTACATCCAGGGAACCCTAGACTCCAAATTGAGAGACACTGGTATAATAACTAAAGGCATCAGATTCAGAATGTCTAGGATTCAAAATTCTGGCTCCATTACAGTAACATTTTGACCAGTGGCTATGAAAGGACCACGTGCCATTCAAGCCCGGGTGCCACAAAAGTTTACCTCTGAACAAAACGGGCCTGCAGCAAATCTGAAGTCAGTTGCTTCTGCTTCCCTTCCCCTGCCTTCCCAATGCCTCTCTTCCCCTCTAGATCCTCAACTACCACTACTTGAGTCACCTGTTTAGCTCCTAGTTAGACATCACAGTTCATCCATCTGTCTCTCTTTACCCCACTCCTAAATCCCTTCCAAAATAGTAGGGTAGAATGGTTATTTGTAGATTACCAAAACTCATTTTTGGGGCAACCACTAGGTGCTAGGCACTTTGAATACTTAAATTTACTTAATCCTCTCAATAAGTCAGCAAACTAGGTATTGGTAATCCTCAGATGCAAAACTACTACACCTCTATTGCCAAGCACTGATTCTAGGGAACAGTAAGAACTCAAACACATTTATTGAATGAATGAATGTCATCTTGACTGAGAGCTAGTAACTAGAAGAGATGCCATTCAACCCCAAGACTAACTCCATGTTTTTAATGCTTTTTCCTCTACACCAGGGTTCAGCAAACTTTTTCTGTAAAGGGCTAAATATTTAGACTTTAAGGGCCATACAGTCCATTGCAACTATCAAGTGGGACATCATAGCACAAAAGTAACCATAGACGATACATAAACTCATGAATGTGGCTGTTCCAAGAAAACTTTATGAATAGATACTGAAATTTGAATCTTATATAACTTTTCACATCATGAAGTATTATTATTCTTTTGATTTTTCCCAACCATTTAAAAATGTAAAAGCCAGTCTTACCTATGGGCTATAAAAAATTGACAGTGGACTGGATTTGGCTTATAGGCCATAGTTTGCCAACCTCTGCTCTACACCAGGCTGCCTCCCAAGCTCCCACTCTCTCTTTAAAAAAAAAAAAAAATATATATATATATATATATATATATATATATATATATATATAATTGATTTTTAAAGAGAAAGAAAGAGAGAGGGGGAGAGAGAGAGAGAAACATTGATGTGGAAGAGAAACATCAATCAGCTGCCTCCTGACTCACACCCCGACCAGGGATTGGGCCTGCCACCTGGGCATGTGCCCTGACCAGGAATGGGGCTGGCAATGAAATTGGCAACCTTTTGGTGCACAAGATGATGCTCCAGACAAGGCCGAAGCTCCCACTCTCTTAAGTCCTCCCGCCAACTAAGTAGAATGAAGAGAATTCTAGATGGTAGAATTTCAGACCCTAACCAGTTAAATAGGCTCAAATTTTTCAGCTGCCTCTGAAGTTCAGCCTCTCCCTCAAAAACCATGTGCAAAACCATGGCCTCTCATCAGTGCCTGGGATACATAATGTCTTTCCTCTAACCATAGCTCTGCACACTGACTTTCAAAAAAGTTCTAGATTATTTCAGGATAAAGTCAGGTGCTAAATAATAAAGTTGGGCCATTCCAAGAGGGCAATTACCTAATCTGTTAATGAAAGAGCAGTCACATATCATAGCAAAATCTCCTCTGGTATATTCATTACAGGCAAAATTAAGATAAGTGAAACTTGCTTTATCTCCCTATTAAGTCAGAAAAATGACTACATATCTTTTCCAGATAAGAAGCTGTTTAGAAGACAAAGCTCTATGATATTTTATAATGTAGTTTTCCTTTTCCTCCTACCAAGGAAATTCAGAATAACTTGCCTCACTGTAAATCACAGTAACTAGTTGTTTTTTCTCTCTCCAAATGAGACATTGCCTGACATCTAACATGTGGCAAGATCTGAAAAGTTTCCACAAATTGGTAAAATTCTTTCTACATGAATATGTAATGTAATCTTCTTGTTAAACAAGAATAGATAATTTCTCCCAAAATGAATGCAATAAAGGGGCATAGAAAGAATAAATAATTCTAATACTGTTCTTTAATTCTGCTTGTAATTTTCCAAATTCCAGACTGATGGCAACATAGTGGGCCTATTCTACTACACACTATTTCAAAATGTTCCTGCTTGTTGGACAAAAACATAGGGACAGTGGTTACTAAAAAGCCCCAAAATGTAGTCAACTTGCATCATTTTATAGCAAAATAAAGTCAGTAATTTGTCATATTTACTTACATTATTTATGCCTGCATTCAACAAACATTTATTGAGCACCAATTATGGGCCAGGCATTGGGGATCCTATGAAAATAAAGTTTTTGCCCTCAAGAAAATTACAGTTTAAATTATGAAGATGAATGATGATAACAGTATTAAGCACAGAATCAATGATTATGTATCTGGCACTGTGCTAAATGATCTACTTACATGTAATGCAACCATTCCCCACCTGTAAAAGGTAGGTGTTATTATTATTCCCATTTTACATATTTAAACACTAAGGCTTAGATAGGCTCACTAACTAACCCATGGTTATATAGCTAGTTAGTAGGTAGATCTGGGATATAAACCCAAGAAGACTGACTCTAGAACCTACTAAACTAGAAGTTGTACACAAATACTGATACTACTATATTTATTGGTACCTGTTCTAAGAGAGAGGCAGATAAAGTGCCACAAAAGTTAAAGAATAGAGAGGTAGCTTTTGAGTAAGTCAATCAGGGGAGACTCCATGGAGCTGGGATGGAGAAAGCTTTGAAATGGGAAGAAGAGAGGAAGGAAATGCTAGGCAGAGGAAGCAGCACGAGCAATGGCACACAGATGGGAAACGTAGGGCAATGTTTAGGGAAAAGCAGGTAGGTCCAGTTTGGTGCCAACTGTACATTAATGGGAGAAGCAGGAACAAGGTAAAAAGCCAGGTGAGGCTCTAGTCATAAAAGGTCATTAAAATTCTCCGGGTGAGGCCGTGGGCCCCTGGATCCGGGTGAGGCCACGCGACCCTGGGTCTGGGAGAGGCCACGTGCCCCTGGGTCCGGGGGAAGCTAGATCCTGGGTCCGGGCGAGGCCGTGTGCCCCTGGATCCGGGTGAGGCTGGGTCCCAGGCCCGGGAGAGGCCACGCACCCCTGGGTCCGGGTGAGGCCATGCGCCCCTGGGTCCGGGTGAAGCTGAATCCTGGGTCTGGGCGAGGCCGTGTGCCCCTGGATCCAGGTGAGGCTGGGTCCCGGGTCCGGGTGAGGCCGTGGGCCCCTGGATCCGGGTGAAGCCGTGCCCCTGGGTCCGGCCGAGACCAAACCAGAGGGAGTCGGACCTGCACTATCACCATTTGTCCACCATCCAGAGCTGAGGGGTCAGTGCTGACATGTACTCATAAGGAACTGGTGGACATTGATATTGGGTCTCAAAAGAACTGTTGGTCCAGAAAGAAACTCACTACAGACTGATTCATTTGCCTGTCAGCATAACTATTATTGCTCGTCTCACATTCAATTCTTATAAGTATATCTCTAGTGACACATGATTTCGCTCATCTAGGGGAAATGATGAACAACATAGACTGATGAACAACAACAGAACCAGAAACAAGGAGGCATCGATCGGACTATCGAGCCTCAGAGGGAGGATAGGGAAGGATGGGGGGAGGGGGGAGAGATCAACCAAAGGACTTGTGTGCATGCATATGAGCCTAACCAATGGTTAAGTTCAACAGGGGGTTGGGGCATCCATGGGGAGGGGTGTGGGATGGGAATGGGGGGATGAGGACAAATATGTGACACCTTAATCAATAAAGAAATTAAAAAAAAAAAAAGGTCATTAAAATTAGACATTTATGGCCGTGCCCTCAGTGGTCCCGGATCTGTCTCTTGCTTTAACAGTGTTTGGACAGAACAGACCCAAGGACGCCCCTTCTTCCAGCCTCGGACCACCCTCCTGCGCCTAATCCAGTCACCACCTTCAGAACCACCTCCGGGACCAGCCAACACACCGTTTTGTTTTTCTACCTTAACTCTCATTGCCGAACAACCATGAGCTCCCAAATTCGTCAGAATTATTCCACCGAGGTGGAGGCTTGGTCAACCCCTGGCCAACCTGCCTCTGCGGGCCTCCCACACCTACCTCTCTCTGTGCTACTATTTTCACCCTGACGATGTGGCTCTCGAGGGCGGGGACTGCTTCTTTGCAAGTTGGCAGAGAAGAAGCGAGAGGGCCCTGAGTGTCTCTTAAAGTTGCAAAACCAGAGCGGTGGCCGCTTTCTCTTCCTGGCCATGCTAAGCCTCCCCAAGGTGAGTGGGGTGGGACTCAGGCAGCCATGGAAGCCGCCTTGGCCTTGGAGAGGAACCTGAACCAGGCCCTTGTGGAGCTGCAGACCCTGGGTTCTACCCGCGCAGACCCCCATCCCTGTGACTTCTGGGAGAACCACTTCCTGGATGAACAGGTGGAACTCATCAAGATGGGCGACACCTGACTCACCTCCGCAGGCTGCCGGCCCCCAGGCTGGGCTGGGTGAGTATCTCTTCAAAAGGCTCACCCTCAAGCACAACTAGGAGCCTTTGGAGCCCAGAGGCCTTTGAGGGGCCCCTCTGCATCCCCCTGGTGTCTGGCTTTTACCTGAGCCTCTCCCCGAAACCACTAGCCATTCTTTTAACCACCCTGAAGCTCTCTCCCATCCATCCATTGGACCAAATGAAACAATAAAGCTTTTTGCAGCAAAATAAATAAATAAATGTAGGCATTTACATGATGCTTTAGTGTACAGGATCCTATGTGACAGCTATTATCTTCACTTTACAAAGGAGAAAAGTGAAGTTCAAAGTTGGCCAAGTCACCAGCCCAGGGTTATGTAGCCAGCAAGTTTTAGATCTCATTAATTTATTCAAAAGATATTCATTGGTGCAGGTACTGTGCCATGTACTAAAGACAACCATGAACCAGACATAGTCATCATGGTCTTCACAGCACCGCCAACCTAGGTAGGAAAGACAGCCATTATTACAATCAGCTTTGGTGTGTGCTTCAGGGGAAGAAGGGTGAGGTGCTCTGTGACCCACCCGGAGGCAGGGAAGGCCTCAAGAATGAAGTTCGTTTAAGTCTAGATCTGAAAGATGCACCGGAGTTAGCTTGATATTGATGGTGGGATGGGGTATATGATAGAGAGCATATTCCAAGCAGAGCATTCTAAATATGTGTGAAGGCCCAGAGGAGAGAGAAAATGTAGCATCTTCTAGACAGTGAAGAGTTTAAAGAATGGAGTCAAGAAAGCAATAGCTAGCAAGATTAGTAGACACCAGATTATGAGGACAGAGGGGCAGGCTTTGAACCGTTTTTAAGTAAGAGGTGGGTGGTAGGAGGGGTGACATGGTTAGATTTAGGTATCAAAAGGACAGTAAAGCTGTAGAGAGAGCTAGAATTAGATAGGGTGGGATGGGGGCCAATCTGAAGGTGTTTGGAACTCAAACCCAAGACTGTTTGATTTGATAATTGTGGCCTCATCACTTTCTATCTACTCTTTCTTGGGAAGCTTTATAGGAGATGAAGACATCAGCAGATTTGTGTATTGGAAAGATTAGCCTCGAGCTGCATGGAGGAGTCAACGATGATTCATTCATCCCTTTTTTTATTCATTCATTAAGTATTTGTGGAGTGCCTATATATTATGCACTAGGTACTATGTGGTAGTTTTAAGTCTAGAGATAGAAAGGATGGTATAATAGCAGAGCTGCAAAGACACTTTTAAAGTCCCATGTCTAATATTCCTTGAAGAACCAATTTGAAAGCCCTCATCCAAAAGGCTTTCTTTCCCTGTCTCTGCCCTTCCAACACTACTTAAAACTCTCCTTAGTATAGCCACTTAGTCTGTTCTATGAAATCACACAGCCCTGCTGCTACTACTTCAGAATCATTCACTAATTGCTGCACACGTGTCTTGTCTCAAGTGTTCCTCAGGCCTTTCACCTGCATTGTTTTTAAGTTCTGGAGTGCCCAAAGCGGTGCTGGACACGCAACAAATGCTTAGCTAAGAGGGTTGAGTGACTGGATGAATGAATGAATGAGCAACTCAATGACTGAATAAATGAATTAATGGACAGGATTACATGAAGACAATCTTTAAATGTTTGCTGCTATGTTATATTTTATCATGTTAGGTTCCATTCTCCTATCACTCCTAGAAGACACTAGTTACATACTTTTTAACTGACAATTTTTAAAAAATCAGCCCTCTACATACCATATCACCCTCCAGTCATTACAAATTCTTGCTTGTTATAACATGCTTTAAAGGCCTGATGACTTGGATTATAAACATCATGGCAGTCAGTATTGCAAAGCAATTCAAGAGAGAAATAGATTTGTATGCTTGATATTTTTAAATTGCCTACTAAATGTAAAACATGCTTTGTATCTGCTGATAAACACCGATTTCCTACAGGGAAAAGGGAACATGCATTAAATGATTTAGATGTGCCAATAAATGTGCTAGCTGTATTTGCATTCTTTCATTTTTAAGTTTGACAGCAAAGCAGTAGAATACATGCAGGAATTTTTACTGCTCAAATTTGTACTTATCTACTGGATGTAACTTGATTGAGCAGGGAACATGTTTTGCCTCATGTGGACCCAATTGTAATAGGGAACTAGCACCTCACCTTTAAAAGCCTGGCATCTCAGGGGGCAGCAGTGTTCGGTAGCTTTGTTTCAGCAGCTGGTTTAACTCACTTGCCTTATGTTCTCTTGTTAACTGTTTGTACTTAGGAGCCATGTTGCTGTGTAAGGTCTAGAAACTTGTTGCTTTTGATCTGCTTCTATGCTTTGTTATAATTTGGTGACTCGGCTTTGTTTCTATTCTGTTTTGATCCCTCAATTCATGATTCTTGGCCTGCAGTAACAAAATATACTTGTATTAAATCCTTAGGGTTGCATAATAAATTACCACAAAGTTGGTGGCTTAAAACAACAGCAATTATTTTTCTCACAGTTCTGGAAACCGGAAGTCCAAATTCCAGGTGTTGGCAGAATTGGTTCCTCCTGCAGGCTCTGAGGGAGAGCCCATTCCCTACTTCTCTCCTAGCTTCGGGGGCTGTCAGGGATCCTTGGTGTTCCTTGGCTTGTAGCTGCATCTCTCCAGTCTCCGCCTCTGTCTTCTCATGGCCTTCTCCCCTATATGTCTCTTTCTCTTCTGTCTCTTATAGAAAGATGTGCCATTGGACTTCTGGCCCATCTGGTTCACCCAGGATGAACTCATCTCCAGATCCTTAACTCAATTACATCTGCAAAACCCCTTTTCCAAATAAGGTCACATTTACAGGTTTCCGGTCGGCATATATTTTGGGGTATTCCACTCACTACAATACTTAAAGCTAGTCTTTGTTTTTTTTAATGCTGAAAATCTCACAAGAAAAGATAAAATAATTATTATTACAAGTCTGAGATTCTCTAGCTCCTAACCCCGTTTTCCCATCCAGTAACACAATTGTTTTATACTAAAACTTGCATTAGAAATAAATAACACATATAAATGAGTAAATAACCCAAGATTTCTTAGAATTTTAACCAGTTGCATAAATGAGTTAATACCTGTAAAGCACTCAATATGATACCTGACACATAGAGTGCATAACACAAGTTAGATGTACCGTGTCTGAGGTACAGAAGAGGTGCTATTTCTCATGAGCTCCACAGTGCAGCACACAAGGATGAAAACAGGAAAAAAGGAAATCAGATAGATTGTGTTTTAGAGAGAAATGCAAAAAGTAAACCCTGAAGCATGCAGCATCTAGGTGAAAGGGTATCAGTGCTTGATTGTTTGTAAAGATGTTTATAAATATTGTTTATAAAGATCTCTAAATTTTCCACATTTTCCAGGCATAACATACTCTCATTTTATAGTAGAAAGAAAATAACTATTGAAAAGGCACTCTATTAAAAAGGAACATTCTTTGTAGGCCAAACACTCTGATAGGAACTCACTGTTTCAGTTGAGAACTAACAGAGGTCAAAGAAAGAATGGGCAAAACATGTAGAAACATCAAGATAAATAATAATAGTAATAGAGTTCATGGCATTTTAGGAGGGTGACTATGTCTGTTATGTTAAGTGCTTTCATTAGGAAAAGAAGAATATTAAATGGAATGATGAAGGAGAGGAGCAGCTAAATGAATACTTTGAATGAGTATTTATTGGAGAAGACAATAGGGACATTCCTGTTCCAAGGACACATTTTATGGTGAAGCAGAGAATGGCCTTGACAGAGATTCTTGGATCTCTGAGGAGAAAGGGATGAAGCAACTTGAGGGACTCTGTGCAATAAATCACCAGGACCAGATGGTATTCATCCATGGGTTCTGAAGGAGATAAAGTGGGAAATCATGAGTTCAGTGACAAGGATGTATCATGGATGCTTAAAAACAGCCAATATCCCTGAAGATTGTGAAGTCATTAATATGGTGTCACATATGTATGGGTGGGGGGTGTATGTGCCTGCACATGTGTGCATGTATACAAGCTCCTTGCATGCTCTGGGGCTTTTGGGAGCAATGGAGGGAGATTTTCTTTTTTTTAAGAACCAAGAAAGATTTCTTGATGAAACAAAGGACAGAGGATATTTAGGTAGGAGAAAGATTTTGAAAAGATACAAGACTAAATTAGAGATGTTTAATAACATTTAAGCAGTTATTTTCCAGGTACTCTGAGGGATGCTGTGGATATGGAGATAAATAAGCATGCCTTCTTGCTAATGGGGAGGCTTACAGCCTAATAATTTCAGTTATTTTAATGGTCTTGCTACTGGCTTTGGATAACAATTGGTAATGTAGTATCTTCAAACACAACTAGGGGATACAAGAAACACCTGGGAATTATTTCATTCAATTTACAATATCTAAGATCTGGAAACAGCCCAAGTGCCCATCAGTAGAAGAGTGGATATAAACTATAGTACATTTACACCATGAAATAATATGCAGCAGTTAAAAGGAAGGATCTCTTACCCTTTGAGACAGCATGGAGGGACCTGGAGAGTATTATGTGAAATAAGTCAGTCAGAAAAAGACAAGTATCACAAGATCTCATTCATATGAGGAATCTAAAGAGCAAAATAAACTGATGAACGAAATAGATCCAGAGACATAAAAGCATGGAACAGACTGATCAATCTCAGAGGGAAGGTGGGGGTGGGAGGGTGGGTTAAAAGAGATTAACCAAAGAAGTTGAATGCATATATGCATAACCCTGGGACACAGACAATAGTGTGGTGAAGGCCTGCGGAAATGTGAGCAGGGAAGGGCCGGAAAGGGTCAATGGTGGGGGGAGGGAAGAGGGAAGGGTACATCTGTATTACTTTCAACAATAAAGATAACATTTTTTAAAAAATTATATAGTTTCAGGTTGTTTGGCAAAAGATGGGGGCCTGGAAAGCAGGATAGAGTTTCACCTCCATCTCATAGGATCCAATTTCTATATCCTAAGAATTATCTAGTAATAATAATAACCAAGAAGCAAACACTTATTAAGTGCTTACTATGTGTCAAGATCTTGCTCAGTTCTTTATTTATATTATCTAATTTAATTCTCATCACAGTTCAGTGGTAGATCTAGAATTTTAATCTTTTAAAAAATATATATTTTTTATTGATTTCAGAGAGAAAGGGAGAGGGAGAGAGAGGTAGATACATCAATGATGATAGAGAATAATTGATTAGTCGCCTCTTGCACTCCCTACACTGGGGGTCAAGCCTGCAACCCAGGCATGTGCCCTGACCAGGAATCAAACCGGGACTTCCTGGTTCCTAGATCAATGCTCAACCACTGAGTCACACCAGTAGGGATAGAATTTTAATCTCTGTAGTCCAATACCAAAGTCATACTTTTAGCCATTACTCTATACTGACTATATATATCTTTTATTTATAAAAGAAAAAAAAAAAACTTCTGCCCTTGTTACATGTGATTCTCTTCTGTTTCATAAAAAGCATGATTATCCCAAATCCACAAATTGGTTCCCCAAGTGGGTCAGAGCCTATAGTTTCTTTAAAGAAATAAGAGTGAATCCTATATAATAAAAGCCTAATATGCTAAGTGTCTGACTGTTCATTCGACCATTCAACCTGTCGCTATGACAAGTACTGACCACCAGGGGGGCAGATACTCCAACTGGCAGATTAGCTTGCTGCTGAGGTCCAACTGATCGGGACTGGGCAAGACAGGCCGGACATGCCCTGGAGCCCTCCCATGGTCCCTCCCCAGCCCCAATCGTGCACCACTGGGGTCCCTTGGCCTGGCCTGTGCCCTCTCACAATCAGGGACCCCTTCGGGGATGTCACAGAGCCAGTTTTGTCCTGATCCTCACAGGCCAGGCTGAGGGACCCCACCGATGCACAAATCCATGCACTGGGCCTCTAGTCTACACTAATAAAAGAGTAAGATGCAAATTACTGTTCCTTCATGACACCCACCAGCCAATAAGGATTGAGTATGCAAGTTAGCCCAACAAAGATGGTGGGTTAATTTGCATATGCAGGCACCAAGTGGCCAGAGGCGGGGTGGGATGCTTGCGTCATCGCCATGGCGACAATGCAGGCATCCCGAACCACCCCAGCTGCTCCGGGCCTTTGGGCAGCATGGGAAGGTGGAAAGGCGGCTCTGGCAGGATCGAAGGCAGTGCCGGCAGCCAGGGTAAGGAAGGCCCATTCTTGAATGAATCTTCGTGCATCGGGCCTCTAGTAAGTAAATAACCACATATCTTTGATACTGAGAAATTTTAAAGCTAAATGAAAGCTCTGGTGTTAAAATCTCAGTACACTGATAAAGGTAAATCAGACCACTATTAAATTGTCTTGGACCATTTCAAGATGCTTTTTACATGGGGACAGGTATGTCTCCCACTCACTCTCTCATGTTTTCTCCCTATGTACAATGTTGAATCAAGTCCTCTGGCTGTTTTCACTGGGAAAGAGCCCTAAGAATTAAAAAGTTATTCCTTATGTTGATCCAACATCTGACCACCTGAAACATCTACCTACTGAATCTAGGGGACACACAGAACATTCAAGTAATTCTTCTACCCGACATCCTTCAAATATTTGGAATGTGGTCATGTTCCTCCTGGATGCTTCCCTCTTCAGAATAAACATTTCCAGATCTGTCAGCCATGTGTGAATAAAGACAGAAAATCCAACCCAAACTGGCCTATGCAAAAAGATGCTTCATCAGCTCACACAGTAGAAAAAGCCAAGAAATGTTCTAGCTTCTGGCACAGTTTGATATGGGACCAAATAATGTCATCAGAACAGACTTTCCATCTCTCTCAGCATCGCCTCTTCCATGTTGGTTTCTAGTGCACCTTATAATACAACTTAGGCAGCCCCAGACCTTACATCTCCTCATGAATAAAGTACAGCAGAAAAAATGAGTTTCTTTCCTAAAAGTTTCAGGAAAAATTCTCTTCCATCTCACTGGCTCTGATTGGGCGACATGCTCAATCTTCAGCTATTACTGAGGCCAGTGGCATTGATTAGCCAAGCTTAAGCCACATGCCTGCATCTAGAGATGTACAGACTGAGAGGAGCAGAAGGGTGGTCTTCAACAGGGCAATTGTTAAATACAGGCTGGCTAACAAAAAATGTCTATTAGCCTTGGCCAGTGTGGCTCAGTTGGTAGAACATTATCCCATGCAACAAAAGGTCACTGGTTTGATTCCTGGTCAGGGCACATACCCGAGTTGCAGACTCCATCCCCAGTAGGGGGCATGCAGGAGGCAGCCAATCATTAATATTTCTTTCTCCCTTCCACTCTCTCTAAAATCAATAAAAACATATATTTTTAAAAGTGTCTATTAGACACTGCTCTCATTTCATAGTTCCAAACCACTTCATCAAAGTGGCCTACCAAACACCAAAATAAAAAAGATCACTCACTCTTTTCCTCCCTGGCTGCTTGAACATCTACCTTCATCATGAATGACATGGTAACTACCTGGACCAGGAAGTTCCTGACCAACAGACTACTTCAGCGGAAGCAAATGGTCATTGATGTCCTTCACCCTGGGAAGGCAACAGTACCCAAGACAGAAATTTGGGAAAAACTAGCCAAAATGTATAAGACCACACCTGATGTCATCTTTGTGTTTGGATTCAGAACCCACTGTGGTGGTGGCAAGACGACTGGCTTTGGCAAGATTTATGATTCCTTGGATTATGCAAAGAAAAACGAACCCAAACATAGACTTGCAAGACATGGCCTATATGAGAAGAAGAAGACCTCAAAAAAAAAAAAAAAATAGAAAGGAACGCAAGAACAGAATGAAGAAAGTCAGGGGGACAGCAAAGGCCAATGTTGGTTCTGGCAAAAAGTGAGCTGGAGATTGAACAACAGAAGGAATTAAGATTCTTCAGTGACTTTATCTGTGGTGATTGTGCAGATTTTTCATGAGAGGATTAATAAACTAAACTTTTATGTGGGGAAAAAAAAAAAAGATCAATCACTCTGCCTTGGATTGGGGCTTGGCCAGAATGCCACAGTTATGTCCACCCTTACACCAACGGGATGCCTCAGTGGAATAGTCACTCCTGCTTATTCTTCAAGTGATACCTCCGCTGTGTAACTTTTCCTGTATCCTTCAGGTGGAATGAGTCCCTCCCTTCACAGAGTTCCTATGGGCACTTACACTATCTTGCAAATTAGTTGTGCTGCAGGCTTATGTTCCTCCTGACTGTGAGTTCCTTGAAGATAGGGGTTTTTTAATATACATTTCTATATCCTTTGCACCTGGAACAATACCTGATAAAGGAGGCATACAATGCCCATTATTTGAGTGAATTATCTTGAGATGGTGGAAGAGGACACCCCATTGCAATTTTTTAAAAATATATTTTATTGATTTTAGAGAGGAAGGGAGAGGGAGAGAGAGATAGAAACATCAATGATGAGAGAGAATCATTGATTGGCTGCCTCTTGCAAGCCCCCTACTGGGGATCGAGCCCGCAACCCAGGCATGTGCCCTTGGCTGGAATCGAACCTGGGACCTTTCAGTCCACAGGCTGATGCTCTATCCATTGAGCCAAACCAGCTAGGGCGACACCCCATAGCAATTCTGTAAGCAGGAGATCAACCTGCATCTTGCTCAGTCTGTCTGGGCTTCAGTATCCACACCCATAAGATTACTGAGGGGGAAAAAATGTTTCTGATTCCCTGACACACTGGGGCACAAGTGATAATAAAGCAAAGCTGAGCATTAGGCATGGACAGGCCTGAAAGGCTGGTAATTATCAGACATACAGACCAAAAACTGCAGATAGTGATTACAGAGTTAGACAGTTAACTTAAAAAGAAAGTCACAAATGTCAGAGAATACAGTCAATGCGAACTCAGTTGCTCACAGAATTAGGAGGTACTGAGCTAAGGACTAATTCTGTTGACTCTGTTTCTTTAAACGGAGAGTGGTACCAAGAAAGGGCAGAAGGGTAGGAATAAGTCTGCAGAAAACTGGCCTTGACTATGGCCAACCCAAGATCTGACTTCCTACCCTCAGTTGAGGTGGGAAGAAGAGACTCAACAATAGGTATTTACTAAGCACCCTGTGCCCGGTACAAGAGCTACAATGATGAATGACACAAATACAGTCCCCTATCACTAGCCTCACATACTATTGGCCAGAGCTGTAAGAATTACTTTATCCTACCTCACCTATGTAGGACTGAGGCAATACTTACAAAATACCGTAAACTCTCAGATTAATGTTATATAAACGAAAATACACTTAACTGAGAAAATCATTGTGTTTATTAACCTTTCAGAGAACCAATGTTATTTTAGCAAGATGAGGATGATATCAATGTGATTCCTTTGTCTCAAACAGGAGTCAAGCCAGAGAAGCAAACGTGAGAACAGAAGCTATCTTTAAACCAAGACTCATGACCATGGCAATGCCCACTGCTCACCCGCCTGTAGGAATGCAATCAGAACCATGCCCCTTGCCACCCTTCCTGTGCCACCCAGCACAGGCAATGCGTGTTGTCACAGGGGTACGGGACAGCAACGAATGATGCGGATGCTTTCCTTTCTGCCTCTTGAAGATCATCATTATTTCTGGAATGACAATTTGTAAGCTCAACCTAATTACGGCCAAATTGATTAAGAGATGCATAATCTAAGGATTAGCATTCAGGCAAATACTGCTTAATTTGGCCACCAAGGACTCAGGAGGAAACAGCTGTGTGGTTCAGGAAGCTGTTTGGAATAAAAGAGTGATTTTTTTTTTTTTTTGCCAGTAAAATGCAGCCTTGGTAAATTATTTAGCATCATCACTTTCTTATTTGAACTCTCAAGCTTGAAACTTTCTGGGATCAAATAATCCAAAGACGCTGTTCCCGTTATCTGTGAGGAAGGCAGCAGCATTGTACATGGCAGAGATGGTCTTGGGCTCCACCCCTTTTTGCCTGAATTCTCTTAACCTCAGATAGCTTAGCCACAAAATAGGGGTGATCAGCAATACCTTCCAGGGTTGTTGGGAGGAATAGATGAGTAACCACACCTAAAGTATCTAGCACGCTACTTGGGAACGAAGGGGTTTTAAAACATTTTTGTTCCTTTCCTCCTTCCCTTGTCTTCTAGAACTTTTTATAAACTTTTTAAAGTTGTGGGAGTTGTGGTGTTGTTTTTTGTTGTGTTTTTTTTTTTCCTACTAACCTGTTTAAGGTAAGTACATGAATGAAGTATTCAATTTAGAAAAGGAAATTTTTTCTTCCATTATGTTTCATAAATATACAGGTGCTTTACCAAAGAGCCTAAGAATGATGATGAAAGAAAACACAAAAAAAGCAAGGTGAATAGTTGTGTAAGTTTTCCATGTAAGTTAAAAAGTCACTGTTTTAGCCAGGCTGGCGTGGCTCAGTGATTGAGCATCGACCTCTGAACCAGGAGGTCACGGGTTCAATTTCCAGTCAGGGCACATGCCCAGGTTCCCGGCTCAATCCCCAGTAGGGGGTGTGCAGGAGGCAGCCAATCAATAATTCTCATCATTGACGTTTCTGTCTCTCTCCCCCTCTCCCTTCCTCTCTGAAATCAATAAAAATATTAAGTAATTGTTTTATAGTAAGTCAATAAGGGAGTAAGGAGGAAGATGGAGCAGACAAAAATGTGGGGTATCTAGTAAGGCTAGCCACTTAATTGGCATATTACATACGTTCATGCATTCAGCGGGCTCTTGGCACTTCTCTGGCATCTCAGCTCTGCTCCTTAGTAGCTTGGGCAAGTTACTTGGCCTTTCTGTGCCTTAGTTTCAACATCTATAAAATTGGGAAGATAATAGCACTTGCCTCATACGGTGGTTAGAATTAGATGAGTTAATACATGCAAAATTCTTAGAACAGTGCCTGGCACGTGGTAAGTATTCGATAAATGTTAGCTGTTGTTAATAATCATAGAGATGACCAGAACAGAACAGTGAGCCGAGGTGTTTGCCTGGGGTCATGTCTCGTGACGCCTAAGAATGAGCTCTGTGGACCAGAAGATTTAAGCAAAAGAGTGGAAAATGTATTACAAGCAGATTCAGACTCCCCTCACAGGGAGGGGGGTCAATAATGGGCTGCCCCCCTCAAGCCTTGTAGTCCAGGGGTATATATTTGCTACAAGCCTGCTCTATGTCTACCTCTGTCGTCACCTGATTGATTCCCTCAATTGTTCTTGCCCTGCAATGGACCTGAACTTTCCCTGTTTCTATGTTCTTCCTCTGTTCCTATGCTGAACTCTCGCTGTTTCTGTGTGTTCCTACACCTTGTGACTGCAGGCCCTCCCTTGTTTTCCCATGCCTCCCGCTTTGAGTCCAGAAACATTTTATTTCTGCTTGGTTGGTTCCTGTGGTGAGGCTGCTCAAACTGCTGTGTCTACCCCTGCCTATGTTCCACCTGCCTCTGTTCTCCACTGGACCCCTGGCCTATCCACCTGCGTTTCAAGTTAACCCTCTCAATAGTGAGAATAAGAGTAACAATAATAATATTTAAAAGCCCTTAAAAGGGTGGCGCATAGTAGATGGTCAATAAATGCTACCTATTACTACTTAGATAATAAAAGTAAATATGATTTTAAAAGGTATTCTCTTTCATCAAGTTTATTCCATGTAGGAGCTGCCTCCTTGTCAAGCAGAACTATAAGAATATCCACTCTGACTTTATTTTTACAGATTATCAAATAGGAAGATAACAAATTGTTGCCCCCTTTTACTAAATCTCTTTTGGAGCCCCTGTGAGTTGGATAAATGCTCTGATATCAGGCCACGAGGCAGGATTTCCAAGGATAGCAATTCCTCAGTTCCCTCTGTGCCTTATCTCCATTTACTGTCATAAAACACCACGTCCACACCTAACGCCTCCAGGATGGGGTGGGGAGGTGGGATTGTCTTCCTATTTCTCACAACTCCAATCCTCTGTCATTTCCCTACTTTCCAGTTCTTACCACTCCTTTCAGTGCCCACAAAGATGCAGCAAAGCAAACAACTTGTAAAGCTGCACCCCATCTGCCCTCTCTCGGGTTCACTAACTGCTTTGCCTTCTCTCTGCACCTGAACTGATCTATCCTCGCCCACAGGACACACTCAGTCATGTTCACTGATGGAATGAAGGACCTGAATCTGCAAAACAGTGTATGTACCAAGAAAATTGTATGCTATTCAGATGTGCAAATATTTACCCTTTGATCATTTCTGCTGTAGCTTTAATTAGGGAAGAATACATGTCTCTTAAACAACTTTCAAAATGTGACAGCCAAAATAGTTCAAGGTTACCATGTAAATAAATACAAAAGGAGCTAATCTCATGGCATTGATCATGTAAACAGAATAGAATTGTCTGGATACTTAGAATAGCATTGAACATGGAGGCTTGATGCACTATGCCATTAGTAACTCATCCAACAATCAGGGTGCTGGCACTCCTGGGTGCTGTGAGGAATATGAAACATAAGTTAAATCTGTTCTTTGCCTTCAAAGGGCTTATAGTCATAGTTGTAGAAGGAAAAGATACCTGAAATACAGAATATTTCATTGCTGAACTGGTGCCTCTGAGAAAGCACCTCTGTAATTCTGAGAAATGAATGATTCATTTGAGCTAGATTTTAAAAGTACATCATAAAAAGTTGGAGTTCTCAAACTACAAAAATACTGTAAAATTCACTTTAACCATGTTAATAACTTTCCCCCAAATTTATAATTGCATATATATTTCATGCAGTCTGCAGAATAATTTAGCTATGCTATACTATATCCTATATTCTTATGAATACTATTAAAAAATACATATTCACATGAGCTACAAAGCTGTAACTCAACATTTCAACAGCTATGGCTTTTAAAAAATTATGGAATTTTAGAGCGGATTCTAATCATTTCTGAACCCAAATAGAGCCAAACTCTTCTATTTCCTTTTCCAGAAATTTAAGAAACACCTAAAACATTAAAAATATGATTAATAATTTAGTTCTTTAGATTATTCACCTTGTCTGCATTATCCAGCTTTCTTTCTTCCTAATGGGGAGCTGCCTGACCTCTGGCCTTTGCATGTAAAGCACTTAGAAGAGCTCTTGGCACGTAGCAAGTATTCAACAGCTATTACTGCTATCGCTGCTGCTGTTATCACTAATACTACTCCTACTGTGGCGTCTGCTACTCCTATTACTGTTACTACTATTATTACTATTACAATTAGTGCAGCTGAAATTTACCCTCTGTGTGAAACCTTCTCCTTTCTCCCCACTCCCACTCAAAACAAATTGTTCATGACACTCTTTTACTAGCTATATGATCTTGGACACGAGATTAAACTTTCTCAAACTTCTTCCTCACTTGTAAAATAGAAATAATGGAGTCTATGTGGTACCAAGTCTATGGTTGTGAAGATTAAACATTAAATGCTTCATGTAATGTCTAGAGTAGCAATTCCCAAACTTTTTGGTTTCAGGGCCCTTTTATTGTCTTAAAAATATCTTATAAGAGCTTTTGTGTATGTGGGTTGTAGCTACAAATATTTATGATATTCAAAGTTTAAACTGAGAATTTTTTATTAATTTATTTAAAAGTAACAATAATAAGCTTTGTTACATATTGCATGATGTATTAATATAAATAATATATTTTATGGAGAAGAAAAACTATATCCCCCCCAAAGTAGTGACAAGAGTGACATTGTTTTCCATTTACATAAATCTCTTTAACATCTGGCTTTAATGCCTATTGCTGTATGTTGCTTTGATTGAAATTTACAAAGAAAATCTGGTCTCACACAAACATGTAGTTGGAAAAGAGATGAGTATTTTAATAGTCTTTTCAGATAACTGTGGATATTTTTCTCTGACTCTACCAATCTGACAAGTAGTAGTTAGGTTAGTTGAGATGCAGAATCTGGAATGATATCAATAAACTTTTCATACTCTCGCATTAAAGTACACTGGTCTATCTTGTACTTTCAATGGACACATTTCATTACACAGTGTGAAAAAAATCACATTCGTTAATGGTACTCCAACCACACTGGAAGGTTTTTAGCTTTGGGGAAGCTGACAAGTTCACAGTGCCAGACACAAATCTTCCAAAATTCTAATTTTCACATGAAAGTTCAAATTTTATCATTGGCAACAAATATTGTCAATTGTTTTTCCTTGAAGTGACAGGCTCACTTCATTCACTTTTTAGAAAATGTCTGCCAAATACCATTTTGTAATAAATGCGGTTCCCCTGTCAGTTGTGCTTTTAAGTAAAAATGGTGTCCCATGAAAAAAAGTGGCCACTCACTCACACGAGACAATCATGCTTTGGAGTGCTTCGGAAGTGCTTTATATTTATTTCCCATGTTGTCATGTGCAATATTGAATAGGTGTGAACTCAAGGGTCTAAATTTAACAAAACAATTTTTATTGCTTCATCAAGGCATTCTTAAGTGAAACTAACATTGTTTTCCCATTTTCCCATGGCAATGATAAATACAATGATACATTAGTGGCAGATTTTGGTGTGACTATTTCGATTCATGTTAAGACATCAACAGTTTTACCCACTATTGCTTTTGCACCATTGGTGCAAATGCCAACACAGTAAAATAAGCAAGTAATGTCTTAGTATTATTATGAATATTTTTGGACCTTATAGACCTCCTAAAAAAGTCTCAGGGATCCTGAAGAACACTTTGAGAACTGGTTGTTGATAGCACAGTATATGCTTTGTAAGTTTAACTAATGTTATAGTTAGTTATAGGGACTGTATTTTTTAAATGAAAATTCTGGATTTTAATATCTCCTATGATCTGCATGTGAATAGGTGCAGAAATGGAGACTGCCCCCCCATATCATTTTTGTTCTTTTCTCATTTTGCCTCATACTATAGTCAGATGTATACCCAACCACCAGACATTAAGGCCCCAAGGACAATGATAATACTTTACCTAAGCCAGTAGTTCAGCACAGCACAGTGCTTTATGCAGAGCAGGTGCTTAATAAATTCTTGTTAAACAAATGATATATGAACAAATGAATAAACTCACATGAGTGCATTCTAGGCTTTTCAGCAACTTTGGTGGAAGACAGAGGTTTAAGTGGTAGGTGGTTTATTTTTGTTTACTTTTAAGGTAGGCATTTCAACTAGAGCACTCTTGTTTGGAAAATTAAATTTGTGTGATAATTAGCTAAGGTTACCTTTTATAGAAAAATAACATTTATTTTTTTCTCCTTGTTATACAGAGAATACATTTTAATTGTAGAAAATACAGACAAAAAAAAAAAAAGGAAAGAAATCACTGGGAATTCCAACATCTAGAATAACCTTTATGCAAATTGTGGTATCTTTTTTTTCTGTGCAGATACATTACGTCCTGTTTTGTTACCTCCTTTTTCATCTAACATTGTATCGTGAATATCTTTCTATACCATTCCATATCCTTGTCTAATGTGACTTTTAATGTCTACATATCATATATTATTTGGATATTCTTCAGAAATAATTGGATAAGTGGGTCTTGCGTGGCTTTTTCTTTTTTCTTGCGCTCCTCCTGTCCCATCTCATCATCAGCCAGAAAAACTAGGAATCAGCAGTAACACAGAATGAAACCGTAAGTAAACTCAAAGGATCCACTGAGCATTTTTACCTTTCTATCGTTGTCACAAGCACCATGGCAATGAATAATACACCCATAGCAGAAACAGTCCTGAAAATAAGAAAGAAATAAAAATTTAGAACACCCACAAATAAGATATTTTAAGATGTATCTAGAGAGAAATAAACCTGGATCATGTAGCCAAGAAGAAGGAATTCCCCTCTTGGGAAGCTGCATATGAAAAGTGCTCGGTGATGGGATGTATGGTAAACTGTTCAGATGGTCCATTGAAAAGTCAACTCAGAAGCTGCAGGAAATGAATGGGCAGAAACATAAAGACTATAATAAGTAGGAATTGAAGTATAAAGAACTCTATTACTACATTGCTGAAAGGGACATTTATGTGGAGGTTAAGGGCACCCCATTCTAAATTCTGTTTCAGTTCTTTGAAAGATACTCTCAATCTTGAACTTTTTCCTTAATTTCAAAGATAGTCAGTACAGTCAGTTGAGTATAAAAGAAACATCAAACTAAGAACACTACCAAAGAGAGAAAGTCAACAGGCAACAGAATGAGATTGTAAAAAAGAGGGAGAGGGAGTGAAAATGGGTATCTCTAAAAAGAAATTTCATCTATCTATACATATAAAAGGCTAATATGCTAAGTGTCCGACTGTCCGACCAGTCTTTATGATGTGCACAGTCGGACACTTAACATATTAGAATATTTCTTCTAATTAATTTCTTTTCAACGTGCATGAATTCGTGCATTGGGCCACTAGTATATAAATATAAACCCATATTCTCTCTCTCTCTCTCTCTCTCTCTCTCTCTATATATATATATATATATATATATATATATATACACACACACACACACACACACACACACACACACACATATATATATATATATATATATATATATATATATATATATATATCCTATCTAATAAAAGAGTAATATGCAAATTGACTGTCACTCCAACACACAAGATGGCTGCCCCGATGTGGACACAAGATGGCCACCACAAGATGGCCAGCAGGGGAGGGCAGTTGGGAGGGACCAGGTCTGCAAGGGAGGGCAGTTGTGGGCGATCAGGCCAGAAGGGTAGGGCAGTTGGGAGGGACCAGGCCTGCAAGGGAGGGCAGTTGGGGGCAATCAAGCCTGCAGGGGAGGACAGTTAGGGGCAATCATGCTGGCAGGGGAGCAGTTAGGCATCAATCAGACTGGCAGGGGAGTGGTTATGGGTGATCAGGCTGGCAGGCAGAAGCGGTTAGGGGCAATCAGGAAGGCAGGCAGGTGAGCAGTTGGGAGCCATCAGTCCTGGATTGTGAGAGGCATGTCCAACAGTCGGACATCCCTCGAGGGGTCCCAGGTTGGAGAGGGTGCAGGCTGGGCTGAGGGACACACACCCCTGTGCACAGATTCCATGCACTGGGCCTCTAGTATATATATATATATATATATATATATATATATATATATATATTATGTCCTAAATATATCTACTTTACTTTAGTATATGCTATATATACTATATATAAAGTATATATTTTAAATACTTTATTTATACTATAAAATACACTATGTATACACTATATATTCTTTACCTATATTATCCTATCTAATAAAAGAGTAATATGCAAATTGACCATCACTCCAAGACACAAGATGGCTGCCCCCATGTGGACACAAGATGGCCACCACAAGATGGCCTGCAGAGGAGGGCAGTTATGGGCAATTAGGGGTGACTAGGCCAGCAGAGGAGGGCAGCTGGGGGTGACCAGGCTGGCAGGGAAGGGCAGTTGGGGGAGACCAGGCCAGCAAGGGAGGGAAATTGGGGGGGGGACCCATGCCTGCAGGGGAGGGCAGTTGGAGGGAACCAGAGCAGCAGGAGAGAGCAGTTGGCGGGGGCGACCAAGCCTGCAGTGGGGGGCAGCTGGGGGGAACCAGGTCTGCAGGGGAGGGCAGTTGAGGGACCAGGCCTGCAGGGGAGGGCAGTTAAGGGTGACCAGGATGGCAAGGGAGGACAGTTAGGGGCAATCGGGCTGGCCAGGGAGCAGTTAGGTGTCAATCAGGCTGGCAGGGGAGTGGTTAGGGTGTGATAAAGCTGGCAGACAGAAGTGGTTAGGGGCAATCAAGAAGGCAGGCAGGCGAGTGGTTGGGAGCCAGCAGTCCTGGATTGTGAGAGGGATGTCCGTCTGTCCGTTTAGGCCCGATCCCACTGGGTGGTTGGACATCCCTCAAGGGGTCCCAGATTGGAGACAGTGCAGGCTGGGCTCAGGGACACCCCGCCCCCCCGCACAAATTTTGTGCACTGGGCCTCTAGTATAGATATAATAGTATATATTTAAAATTTATATAATATTCTATATTCTAATTTATGTAATAAATCAGAAGTCCAGGAACAGTAAGTGCTATCTGATTTTTAGTTAGGTTGAAGAGGTCATCTTTTTACTCATCATGGTTCAGTGGCTTAACTAAGATTCAGAGTTCCAAGGTCTATTTTCTCAGTTTTTTCAATAAATTATGTAAAAAATTCTAACCCCCTCAGACCAGCATTCTACATCATTAAGTTACACTTAATTTATACTCCTCCACTCCATTATTCCTCCAATATAAGTTATCCAACTAAATCTGTCCACTCCATCTAAGCTAATCTCTCTACTAATTCTTGAACACATCCTGATAAATTCTGCCTCCAAGTAATTGTTTATGAGATTCCTCAAGATATTTACCCATCTTTCTACCATTAGTTCCTTCAACTTAGACCCAAATGAACTTGCCTCCTCCCACTAAATAATTTCACTTGTTTTGATCATTCATATATCAGTCATTTTAAAGAACATAGCTTATTCATATTACCACTGATATATTGCTCTCAAATTGTTTTATTGAGGCCTTTTTTATTCCTTGACTGGGTTGTTAAGTTTCTTGAGGACAAGCACCATGGCTTCTAATTTTTTCTGTTTCAAGAAAATGGAAGATTGGGAGAAGAAACAGAGAGGGAAGGAAGAAGAAAGAAAAAGGGGAAATGAAGAAGGGATGAGACAAGAAGAGAAACAGAAACTACAGCAGAATTTGCGAATCTACTTTCTAACATATACAATGAAAATTATGATGTGAAGTTGCTTTGTGAAAGTCATATTGACATGAATATGTCTAATTCTAATGAGCACTCAATTTAAGGTTGTAATCTGACCCTTTCCCATCCCTCTTCCATGCTCTATTTTTTTCTATTTCTACCTTTCTTAATTGCTATTTCTAATAAGTGATTTTAAATCTAATGACCACTCTATTTAAAATTGCAACCCAGCCCTTACCTGTTTCCCTTTTTATTTTTATATACTTATCACCTTTTAACATACTAATTCCTTATTGTATTTTTTTTTCATTATTGTCTCCCCATTCCTATCCCAACTCCAAGTAAGTTCCATAATGGCAGCTATCATCGTCTGTTTTGTTCCCTGGTGTCACTCCAGCCTCTGAAGCAATATCTGACACAGAATAGGTGCTCCGCAGACTCACTGAATGAACAAAGCTCTCTGCAAATGTCACATATATAGGTCCTGAAACTTCCACCAATACCCACAACAGAGTCACAGAGATTAGTGGAAACACTGCTCCCTCATTAGTGCTTCATACCAGCATTATCAACCACCTGAAAGATGGCTGACTTAGACCCCAACTAGATTAAACACCATGAAAAACTGATGTTGTCCAGAGTCAAGCCAAACCTTAGAGAAGACATGGCATAATGCAGGACGTTGGGGCATCATTTAACACTGGTGGGTCTTGATCCGGCATCTAGAAGGGTTCAGCAATCTGGAGAAGACTGTGCGTAGATTAAATAAGCATCCATAGACGAAAGATAATTTTGAAAGGCATTGGGGGTCAGAGGATCCTGGCTAAAGAAACCAAGTTCTCCTTGTCTCAGGACCCCTTGCTTTTTATTAACACAAATTGTCCTAAGGCAAGGTGGAGATATACACTTCAAAGGGTAGGGTTTTGTACAAAAGCATTGTCAGATTGGGGAATAGCCTACGGTGGTTCAGGTGTTTGGCCAGTAGGAGGTAATGACATGTAGATTAAGATGCCCTGAGCTGTCTGGCAACAAACAATCATCCTTTTCAGGTTTGGGGAAATGCTTTTAGCCATTCCAGCAGGCGATAACATATGTGACTCAGCCCTTGTTGAGTCCCCAAGTTTCATCAACCTTTTGATGAAACTCTTGCAATTATGACATGCTGGAATTGGCTCCCAGCAATGGCAAGTATGGACTTCACCACAGGCCCCCTGTGGGGTAGGTGTTAACCAAATAAAATGGTGACAAGAGGTGACAGGTGGCCAATCTGGCTCAGAGATCTGTACTACTCCCTCCCCACTCAGAGTGAAGGCCACAAAGTGCCTATAAAAGGGGACTTGCTGTCTGGAAATCTCTTCGGCAAGTATCATATTTCTACTGGAGCTGACTGACCTGGTGTAGTCTCTCTGCTTCCAACCCACTTGTCATCCCCATGCTATCTCTTCTGATGAAGCATCTAATTCAGTAGGCCTCTTTGATTCACAAACTGATTGTCTTTGGGACCCTTGTGGCTCCACCACAGTCCTTTGCCTGTCTAGGAGAGAAGGTTATATCACTTTTAAAAGACATGACTTGCAGGCAACCGCCTTCAGAAAATGTCTGAAAAGCATAGTCTTGCCACAATCTCAGTAATTTCTCTCAGGGTACCCAGAGCAGAAGATTCAGCAAATATAGATTCTAATACTGGTTTTACACCTCCAAGATGACTGACCTAAGAAAAACTTGACTCTCTGGACCTAAATTTCCTATTATTCAAAACAGGCAAACCTTCTTCTCAAGGCTGTGCAAACAGGCCCCTTTCCCCATCTCTAGAGCTAGAAAATTTTACCTTGAGCTTTAAAATGTTGATGCTGTGTCCACTATACTGGCTCAGTAGACTCAAAAGCTAATAATATTCATATGATGTATTGACAAGTCCCAAAGAAAATATCTCCATTACACCTGGAAACACCTGGGCTTTGAAATCTGAATCAGGTGGTGTAGCCACTTTTTAAGCTTTTTCATGACCTTGGTTAAGTTACTTTTCCTCATCTATAAAACAAGTCATAAATATTCACAAACTTATGGTAAGGATTAAAATAGATAATGTATGTAAAGAGGTTGGCATAGCCTGATATACTTTTGATGCTTAAGGACTAATATTTTTTATTAATAATATTAATACTAGGTATGGTCTAATATACACTGAGTGGCCAGATTATTATGATCTCTGAACACATAATAATCTGGCCACAATATATATATATATTAGAGGTCCGGTGCATGAATTCGTGCATGGGTAGGGTCCAGCCAGCCTGGCCAGGGGGAGGGGACATGGGCAGTTGGCTGACCTGCCTGCTGGTCGAACTCCTGGTCGAGGGGACAATTTGCATATTAGCTTTTTATTATATAGGATATACACTGAGTGGCCAGATTATTATGCATTCAGAGATCATTATAATCTGGCCACTCAGAGTATTCTCTACTGAGACTATGGCTGGGATGAAAAAGAGTTGTGCTACTTTCCTTGAAGGCTAGGTCTAGATCTTTGTTTCCCCAGTACAGTATACAGTAAGTGCTCAATTTTTGTTGTGTGAGTAAATGAATGAATGATTGAACAATGAAATAATAGAAAGAACACTACAAAGGGAGACAGGAATCCTAGATGCTTAATTTATATCTGTAACTAATTAAATAACTGAGGACCTGTAGATATTAGATCACTTCAAAGTCTTTTTGGATAAAGCTCAAAAAATCCCTTTTGGCTCTAACTCTGTTTGATTCTGTTATATTATTTTAAAAGGTGCACAGTAAACATGAGGAAATAAAGGAAACTTTTAATCTATCTCTGAGACCTGTTGCTATGGACTGAGTTATGTCCCCCCATCATATGTTGAAACCCTGACCTCCAATGTGACTATATTTAGAGATGGAGCTTTTACAGATGTAATTAAGGTTAAATGGGGTCATAAGGGTAGGGCCCTAAACCAATACAATTCATGTCCTTTTAAGAAGAGACACCAGATGACTTGCTGTCTATGCCATGTGAGACTACAAGGAGAAGACAGCCGTTTACAAGCCAGAAGAGAACTCTCACCAAAAAACAAGTCGGTCAGCATTTGCATCTTGGACTTCCCAGGCACCAGAACTGAAAATAAATTTGTATTGTTTAAGCCACCCAGTCTATGGTATATTTTTATGGCAGCCTGAGCTGACTAAGATACCTGTTACATACCATATTCATTAGAAATATCCAAACCTACATTCAGAGTTCTCTAAGAATATCATTTTTTTATCTCCACACTGCCTTCCATTCCAACCCCCTACAAATTTTATATCCAGATGCTCCTTAAATAAAATTACTGTATCACAACAGCAAATCAATAATTCTAATAAACTACTCATTGGGTTGAATTTATAAACACTTTACCACTATGCTTTAGATCATTAATTATCAGTTTGAAAAGCCGAGATCTTTTACTCTCTTGTTTACTTGACATTTATTGAGCAAATTTCATGTTTGTTAATAAATTACTCAATGCAAAATCCCTCAGATACTAAAGCAAATTTGCTGACCAATTTATCCTAACAAATCGAGTCTGTCATAGTTAGAAGAATGGGAAATTCCTTCATATAATGAAGAAAAACAATAGCTTTTGACAAACTCAAAGAACAGGTAGGGTTGGGCATGGTTTCCAAGTGGAGAAGAAATTCCTGAATAAATAGGTCTTACTGGGGAGATATGTGTACATTTTTCTCATATATTGTTCAATATGGCAGCTACTAGCCACATGTGGTTACAGAGCACTGGAAATGTGGTTAGTCCAAATGAGATGTGCTGTACGTGAAACATATCATTAATCATATTCACTATGTGTTAAAATAATATTTTAGATCTATTGGGAAAATGATATATTATTAAAATTAATTTTACACTTTTATACTTTTTAATATATTTTAAATATATTTTTATTTATTTCAGAGGAAGGAAGGCAGAATGACATAGAAATAAAAACATCAATTATGAGCCCTAGCTGGTTTGGCTCAGTGGATGGAGCATCGGCCTGCAGACTGAAGGTCTTGGGTTCGAGTATGGTCAAGGGCACATGCCGGGGTTGCGGCTTGATCCCCAATGTGGAGCGTGCAGGAGGCACCTATTCCCTCTCATCACTGATGTTTCTTTCTCTCGCTCTTCCTCTCCCTTCCTCTCTGAAATCAATAAAAATATATTTTTTTAAAAAAAGAAACATCAATGTTTCTTTTAAATTTTGATGTTTGGCTTTAGAGAAAAGTTCACACAAGGAATAGAGTGGAAGAGAAAACCCACGGTTTGGGCTTATACAGATATCAGTTTGAATTGCAGTTTATCCACTGAAACAGCCATATCACTGTGGATGAGTTACTCAATTTCTCTGCAATCAGTAAAATGGGAATAATAATAATAACTATGTTTCGGACATTAGTAACAATTAGATGAAGTATATTCAGGAATTGCATCACCATAGTTGCTTAATGAATTATATGAATACTTCCCTCCTTTGCAATTCAATATTTGCTTGGGAGTTGGGAGTATTTATAATAAAGGTGTAGCTAGCATCTAAGTGATTTTCTCAGTGCCAAGAATCCACAAAAGTGCCGTCACTCTATCCCTCAGTGCAAAGATCTTGGGAAAGAGGATATCTGTCAACATCTTTCTTAGAGGCCATACGATGGTTAAAGCACTTTTATTAACTGCAGCTGCATTTTTATTTGTCAATTAGAAATAACAGATGTTTAACATCTATGCATCTTTCTAAGTCACACTGAACCCCAATAATGGTAGATTTCTATTTCAATTTGTGCCATGTTGCCACTTGTTTTGCATCCCCAGGAGCTCGTGTAAATTGCAGAATCCAAACTTTTCACACCTATAGATACCATAGATGATTTAGTACAATCAAGAGTTAAGTATACATGACAGAATGAAAAGAATGCAAAAAATGGGAGAGTAAAGATTGATGAAAAAAATGTCTTATATTACAGAAGCTAGGATAGAAACCAGCATGATTTGCTCTGTAGACTTGCCCTTCTTGGTATAAAATTTGTATCTCATTTGAGGACCAGCTTGCTCAATAATAGCTGCTGGCTGGACTCAAATGCCTGCCCTTCATAGTTCTTGCATCATGATTCATAGACTCTCCCAGCTCTTTTGGACTGCCTGCAATTACTTGTGACAAATTACTCTTCAGTGTATTGTCTGAGTTACCTTTTCAAATGTTTCTATGGTTCACAGATAAATTATCTGATGCATATTGGACTGTCTCTCCAACAGTAGATCTAAGCATTGAAGAGCTCCCCCCAAAATTCTAATATACTTGGCAAGTTGGCTGTCCAAAATAAGAACTCTCCTAGGACACACAAATAAATTTTATTTGGATACCACAGTTAGCTATAATAATAAGCAAACAAACAAGTAACTAAATAAAAACTAGAAGAAAATGTAAGTGAATAGTTATCCCATATTGGAAAGGATTCTCCAAAGTAACAGAAGAAAGTAAAACACACACACACAAACAAAACAAAGCAAAAAAAACAGGTCAAATGATTTGATGACAAATAAACTCAAAAATTTTTTAGAAGGGATCAACCAATGAACTTGTATGTATATACGGACACAGACAATGGGGTGGGGAGGGCTTAGGGTGGGAGGCAGGAGCGGGATAGAAGAGGTCAATGGGGATAAAAAGAGGACTTATGTATTACTTTCAACAACAAAGACTTAAAAAATAAATAAACTCAAATTTTAAAAGTCTTAATAATCTGGAGAAAAATAAATCAATAAGTTGAAAAAATATGTTACAAATATGAGAAGGAACAATTATCTTTAATATGAAATGAGCCCGTAGATATTGATTTTAAGATACACTAAAAATCTTAATTTAAAAAATGGATAAAGAAGATGAACAATTTATAGAACTAAGGCTGAGAAATGACTAATAAACTACTTTAAATTAAAACCTCACCAGTAACTCAATAATTTTAAAATAAGTTAACAGTAGGAAATCCTTTTTTCCCATCCAGCAAATGAATAAAAATTTGTTTCAATAATACTAGCTTGGGGAGCTGGAGGGGTAAGAGATCAACCAGAGGACTTGTATGCATGCATATAAGCATAACCAATGAACACAGACACTTGGGGGGCGGAGCGAGGGCATGTGCTGGGGGTGGGAGTGGCCGGGGAGAGGTCAATGGGGGGGGGGGGGGGGGGGGAAGGAGACATATGTAATACTTCAATCAATGAAGAATAAAAATAATAATAAATAATACTCTCTTCAGGACAGGATGTGGTAAAATAACAAATTCATACACTGCTACATTCATGCCTTTTTGGAAAGCAAAAGCCTTTCAACTTTTCTGTAAGACTGAAATTTTGCACAATAAAAAGTTGAGCCCTAGCTGGTTTGGCTCAATGGATAGAGTCTTGGCCTGAGGATTGAAGGGTCCTGAGTTTGATTCCAGTCAAGGGCACATGCCTGGGTTGTGGGCTCGATCCCCCGTGGGAGACATGCAGGAGGCAGCCAATCAATGATTCTCTCTCATCATTAATGTTCCTATCTCTCTCTCCCTCTCCTTTCCTCTCTGAATCAATAAAGATATATATATATTTTAAAAAGTTGAAAGATAAAAGAAGAAACAATCCTAATAATGAGAAGGCTAAAAAGCTAATTCCAATGTAACCCTGATGTTTGGGGGGCTAGCAATCTGAATCTGTGCAGTAACCTAATGTACATTCTTGATAACCTATAATTAAGTCACTGCCCCTTTCTCCACAATCTGGTCTTGCAAGACCTGTTACCTAAATGCTCACATTTTACAGAGGCCATAAACTATGAACAGTACATAACCCCCAGAGGGGGTTATCGGCGCTGGCGCCAGGCCAGGCCATTAGATATGATCTCAAGACCCCCATCCCAACCCATGGGGCTTTTTGCAAAGCCCATGAAAGGTCCAAAAGTCCCCATCCATATTTGGGAGACAAAGAAACCAAAAGGGGATAAAAGAAGGGGTTCCATCATATTAGTTTGCTCAGACTTAGGAGGCAACTCCTCTGAGACCACCAGCGAAATAAGCTGTGTAACTCCATTTCTCTAAGCATCGCTTAGGTTTCTTTGGTCTTCTACAATAATAAAACCAATACATATATATTTTAATTGACATAACCTTTATTAGTTTCAGGTGTACAACATCATTCAATATTTGTATATATTACAAAATGATCACCACGATAAGTCTAGTTCACATCCATCACTACACATTATTAGTATATTTTTTCTTGTGATGAGAACTTTTAGAATCTACTATCTTAGCAACTTTCAGATATACAATGCAGTATTATTAACTAGTCACCCTGTTATACATTTCTGAATATATATATTTAAAGTTGTGAATCTAACTATTCTTTTAAAGGGATCTAATCTTCCCTCTAAAGCAGTGATTCTCAAAATGTGGTCTATTGTTCATTAGCATCATATGGAAACATGTTAGAAACCCAAATTCTCCTGCTCTCCCAGATTTACTGTTCCAGCAATTTCTGTTTTAACAAAACCTCCTGGTGATTCTGATACACACTAAAGTCGAGAACCACTGCTCTAAAGTTACAGAAAATATAAAGGTTAGAAGAATGTATTAAATAACTCTACAAGAATGCAATCAGATAAAACTAGTGTGGAAATTCTATGAGACTGATTCCTCATTTCTTTAAGAAATGGCATGGGGCGGGGGTATTGAAAGTTAAAAGAGATTTAAGAGACAACAACCACATCAAAGTGACCTTATTTGAATCCTGATTCAAACAAATCAACTGTAAAAAGATGTTTTGAGACAATTAGGAAAAGTCAAACATGATATTAAGAATTATTATTTGTTTTATTATGTGTGAACACTGTAATATGGTTATGATTTTTAAGCAGCCCTTAAAAGTCCTTGTTTGTTAGAGATTTTTTTTAAAACTATTTAAAATAGTTTTAAAAAACTATTTTAAAAATAGGTGAAGAAAATATGGCAAAAATTAATTACTAAAAAATTTAAATGATTAAAATGGAAGGTCATTAGAGTATTCTTCCTACTCTTCTGTTCATTTAAAAATTTTCACAGTAAAAAGTAAAAACAAACAAAAAACTTCAGACTTTTTGGCCAATAATTACCATTTTAGAAATTTATCTTAAGAAAATACTCAGTTATCAGAAAAAAATTTATTGATAAGAGATTTTCATTATAGCATCATTTATTTTATGAACTGTTAGAAACAACACAAACATCCAAAAATAAGAAAAATGTATAATAAATTATGAGACTTTCATGTAATAAGATAGGATGTAACTATTAGAAATGTTATGCTTAAAAAGCAAGATACAAAACACATAAGGTACAATTCCTTTTTTGTGAAAAATAAATATATGCATAGAAAAAAAGACTAGAAAGAACTATATCAAACTATATCTATCTCCCTCTCCCTTCCTCTCTGAAATCAATAAAAAAAATATATTTTTTAAAAAAACCACTAAGTTTGGGACTTAGGGTAGAAGAAGGAAGTTTCCTCCCCTACTCTTGGGGGGAAAAAAAAGTTGACTGGATAAAGCAACTCAACTATTGATTCAACTCCTCCTCACCTCATTACTCACTCTCCTTTCCATAGGATCATCTTTAGACTATGCCAAAAATCCCACTCAGGAATGCCTATCCTCATGCCCTAACCATTACTATCATCAAGGCTGCTGTTCTTATTTGGATGTTAAAACAATTAATATTTTAAAAAGTATTTTCATAGATATACTCATAATAATAGTTAACATTTCTTGAATATTTACTATATACCAGAACTATGTTCTTTGAAATTCATTTCACTCATTTGTAAAATGGAGATAATAATACTTATCTCATGAAGTTTATTGTAAGGATGAAATGAGACAATGCCTATCAAGAAGGAAAAAGGATAGTACTTACCAGACATTAGTAAATTTACTCAGTAAGTGTTGGCTATTATTTTCCTAATTTGGTTTTTCATTACTCCGTGTTAGGGTGAAAGTGTGAGGAGCTCACTGAGCCCAGTTCCTTTCGCCACCATCAATCTCCCACCCCTCCAATTTATTAAGAAAACAACAGTCACACTTTTTTTTTTTTACTGTTGACAGTTGTTTTCAATGCTAATGTGCCTGAAGTGCTTGTTAAAAATGTAAAAATCCCTTTCAGTCAGTATAAGGCAAGCAGGCCTGCCACATCGAACAACACCAGGAGGCATCATTCACATTGTGTTGCATATAAATGGGGCTTCCTGAAGTTTTGCAAGTTTGTTGTTCCGAAGTTGAAGCCCAGGAAATTGTACTTTAAACAAATAACCAGGTGATAACTCTAATAGTTTGAGGACCATTCTAACAGTCAGCCAGGATTGCAAACCACTGTCGGTATTGACAGTCCAGAGGACAGCCTCCCACACTACACGCTCCAGGACCAGCCCACAGCTGCCATCATTCTTGCTTCCCACCAGTGGCATCTGCAGAGCTGGGGGAAAGGGGCTCCAGGAGAGGTGGCTTTGGGTTTGCCAGGAAAGAGCAGTTCATCACTTCCCAGGATTGTGCTCCAAAGTGGAAGACTGAACATATTCCTCACACAGCCCAAGTCAGAAAAATCAGAGCAGAATCTCCCCTCCTCCCAAAGCCTCCAAAGAAAGCAGACCAGTGGGACCCTCCACCGCACCACACCACACAAAGCAATGGGAATCCTAGCGGGCATCTTGGGGGCAGAGGCAGAAGAATACCTCTTCCTTCCTCCTGTGGACCCCAAGAAGGAAGATCCATTTTATGTGAACCCTGAGAAGGAATGTATCTGCTGAGATGGACTCCCCATGGTCAACCAAGGGCCCAAATTTTATGAATAAGAGTCTGGAGGCCATTTGCTGACAGGGGGGTCCTCACATACTCGGGAAGAACCTCAGACTGAACTCTGGGCCCTGCTTGTTTATGCCTCTGAGTCAACCACGGCAGGGAACCCAGGTTTCCTCTTTCTATCAACAGGTCTGACAACCTGCCCCGTCCAATCAGAACTGCACAATTTGGATACCTCATTTACATCAAATGGACCTAATTGAGAACCTGGGCAGGAACTTTTGCCATAAAAGGCAGCTTCCCCTTTGTCTCAGTGAAACAAAACTTCGGTTGCTACCTGAATCTGTGTCTCCTGGGCTGCAGCTCCTTTTTGTTCAAATAAATGCCTTTTATCCTCTATTACAGTCTAAAATTAATTTTGGTTTGCACGCCGATGGGAAAATAACTCAATAAATTAAAGAACTGTTTCTTGCCCATCCTCTATCTCCCTGCTCAACAGACAGGGAGGCAGCCGCACCCCTTCCACAGACACCAAAGGAAAGCTTAGCTGCTGTTGGCATGCAGGCTTTGGGCTCCAAAGCCACTCTGTGCCTCTGCTCCTCTGCCCGGTTACAGCTCATCCGGGAGGAGCAGGAATGGGAGTCATCGGCAATAGAGGGAATGCAGTGGGATTCCTTCTGTGGCGGGGCCGCCTTCTTTCTGAGCAGTGCCTGCACTTTTTAGTCCTCTCTTTGGCTCACCCAGCTCTCCAGGTGATGCCCAGACCCCACGTGCCTGAGCCGGAACGTTCTCATTCCCTGCCACCTGCTGCTCCTTCATTAAGGCCTCTGGTTCTTCCCTGCCTTTCTAATTATGAACAGCCATTATAATAAAGAAGCTTTCTCCCTTTAAAAAAAAAAAAGTGTGAGGACCTGAGAAAGAACGTGTCCCACCAGCTAGTTCAGTGTCTAAATTGGCTGTAATCAAATGTCAACAAAATAACACGTTTTCAAGTCATCGAGTACAAGCTGATCACAGCTTTGTTATTCAGAACTCTTTCTCAGAAGCTGAATTCAGTGGAATGAGACTTTTACCTATAATTTCCTTCCAAAGGCTTCACATGGCTCTTAGACGTTATCTCATTAATCCTCAGGACAGATCTGTGAAACAGGTGGCAGGCAACGGGCTTTTCATTACAGGTAGCTTGAGGCATGAGGAGGGTTCCTAGTCCCAGAAGACCAGCATCAGTACCTGGATGGGTCTTCCACAATCTCTCCTCAGTCTTCATCATAAGACACGGAGTGTCCACTTTTTGCTGGAGGAAATCTTCACCAATTCCCATATGAGAAAGTTTGTTAAGACAAATTATATGCATTAGTTCATTCCATTCATTCACAAATATTTATTAGCTGCCACTTGATATGCCTAATATTTTTTGGAAGTAGATGGGTGCTGAATTATAAATGCACAAGTAAGCAACAGTGTTCTGAAGAAATAACATTGGGACCATAAAGGAAACACATTCATTGAGCATTAATTACTAAATGCAAGGTATTGTGCTGACATCTTAGAGTATTTCTTTTATTCCTTATGATAATTTAGAGTAGTAATTCTATATGTGTGTGTGTGTGTGTGTGTGTGTGTGTGTGTGTGTGTATACATATATATATCATCATTTATACAAATTTCTTACATTTTTATAATAATTGGTCACACATTTATCGTTAGTACATATTACAGCCAGACTTTAAGCTGAAATTTATTTGATTCCAAAATCCATGCTTTTTCCATAGCCCCTACCCTTAAGGAGTATAAAACCCAATAATAATGATAAGTACACTTTGCTGGGGCTGACCAGTAGACCCTGAGCGACAGATGAATGGATTACTCCGGCACAACGTTTGCTGTGAAAGAGAGGACTAAAGGACTGCCTGGCTAAAGGAACCAGACAGCCTTGATTGCTTGCCTCGTTTGGCTTTTATTGTAACAGCAGTTTGAGATAAAGTTTATCTTTTAGATACAATCAGTAGGGTAAGTAATCTTGGGAGGACACATGTGTTTGTAATGTCCTTTAGGCAAGGACACCCAAAGATTAAACATAAGGATTCCAGTAAATACCTGGGGGGTTGCACGTGCACAAATTTGTTTGGAAAGGTCAAGGAATAATTAGGGGCACCGCCTTCAGCACTCCCCTAAGTCAGAATTCTGATAAACAGGGCAGGCGTCCTTCCAGAACGTCCTTTTTCTCAGAACGTCCTCCCTACAACATTTCAACCAAGTCTCCTGTGCTCCCCAACAGTACACAAATACTTCAAAGACACATTATTAAGTGGATATTATTATGTCAAGAATGCTCTCTACCCCACCACACTCCACTCCCATATCATGCTTCAGATTTCAGCCTAAACATCACTTCCTCCGAGCCATCTTCCCAGGTCTTCCACTCTAAGAGCCTCTGCTGTACATCAACTTAGTTCCCTGTACTTCTCCTCCACAGCACTTTTAGCTGTGATTAAATTACTAATTATGGAATTAATTGTGGAAATGTAAGTTCTTATAGGACAAAGACTATGTGAGTCTTGTTCCTGGATGTTTACCTACCCAGCACCTACCAGTGTCTGGCACATGCTAGGCGTTCAATAAATATTTGTAGACTGAATGAATAAATGACTGCTGATGGGTGTTGGACCAGATGTGGATTCTCAGAAGGGTCCCAGCTGAAAATGACATTAATTCCGCTGCTCAGCTGATGTGAACATTTCAGAGCTACCCATGCTCATGGAGCCGTTCATCCACTCCATTGCACTCATTCACACTTTTTCTTTGTTTGCATCTCAGTGTCAAAACCTCATCCACACAGGTCCATCCTTATGTTGGATACTGTGTGGCAAAGACTCGCATTCATTTCCAATACCCTTGGCTTCACTGCACCAATTCATTTCATGTTCATCCATGGGCTTTGGCCTGCCTATCTCCTTTGTCCATCTGTTTGGACAGCAATGTGCCTGCTTGTGGGTGGTTAGGCTCTTGGCATGGGATAGAATCTCCAAACAATGCAAGAGGTTTACATGGGCAAGCTGCACTGCCTGGTCAGAGACATCTGTCTTGTGGGGAGGGTCTTCTCTCTGAAGGTCAGGGTGACACATGCCCCCTTTGCATTCTATTACACCTGTAGAAATGTGGATGCCCAAAGCAAAAAAAAGATCAAAATCTCAAAAGGAAAAATAGTCACAAAGCATTCATTTGACAAACATCACTGACAGCCCATTCTGGGGTAGGCAGTGGTGGGTAAGTGCTAAGGATACACAACCTGCAAAACCAAGGAAGAGCCATGTGTTGAGTGTGGTGTATGTAGGAAGTTATAGGAGCACAGAGAATCAATGAGAATGCTTGACAGACCTGAAGAGTCCCGGAGACAAGTCAATATATACACCCAGAAAGCAGTGTGAGGACGTTTCTGTATTGTGTTATATTAGGCAACAGAGGAGAAAAATGAACTGCAACAGGGAGCGAAAAGCTCAGCCCTGAACCCAATATGTGGCCATGCCAATCAGTGGCAAGCAGGCAAATGGCAGGACTTAGTAAGGATTCTGCCAGGGAGATGCAGCCTCTTTCATTTAAGATAAAAATGAACATGTTCATTCCAGTTATTTAGAATAAAAGAAACGTGGAAACGTGGGGCATGAGAAAAGGTGAAGTATGCTCTAAGTAGGTAGGCCTCCTTCCAGGATAGTGTTAGTACTTACATACATTCCCAAATGAGTGCATACACACACACAAACACACACACACACACACACACACATCACATCACATGGCAAGCCAACATTGTCTGCAATGGGGCAATGTTTCATAGAATTCTAAGAAGTGAATGAGCCAATTATTATGGCATGTATAATTTTGGCAGAAATATTTGTTATTTCAATGGTTTTTGTTGAATGAGCCAGGGAACTTGGGGATGTGAATCCTCTGTATGAAAACACAGCTCTTCTATAATGACTAGCACGGCAGGGCCCTAGGAATTCCAAAACTGATTTAACCTTCCTAAATGGGAGAAGTGGGTCTGAAAAGGAGGAATGAAGCAAGTGATAAGCAAAAATCATAAAGGAGACAGGGAATAATTTTATAAAGAAAACTAGAACAACAGAAGCTGAATAAGGAGAAAATAAAGCCCTTGCCCTCCTGATGTTTTTATTTTTTCAAAGGGAAACAGGCAATAATTATAATAAACAAATAAATTAACAAATGAACTCTCTAATTTTCAGAGAGTGATGAAATGGGGTCTGGGGCGGCAACTCAGGCTAAGACCTGAGAATCCCTATCTGCAGACCCGAATGATGAGGAGCAAGCCATGCAAGAACTTAGGGCAGGCATGGGCAACCTGTGGCCCTGCCAAGGCATTAGGAATGCGTTAATTAAATGTTTGACCAAATATAGCAAGCTAATTTTTTTTTTTTTACAGATATCTCCCATTACCCCCCACCCAGGCTAGTTTTTAAGTTGATAATTTTGTATGGCCCACAAATTATGTTATAAATACCCAAATGGCCCTTGGCAGAGAAAAGGCTCCCCACCCCTGATCTAGGGGAAGAGCAGAACAGGCAGGAAGAAGGGAAAGTGTAAAGGCTCTGGCCAATGTGACTGGAACACAGTGAACAAGGGGGAGTGTGGTGAGAGACAAGGTTGGAGAGAGGTAGGCAGGGGCCAGATTACACAGGGTTTGGTAGGAGGCCACAGTGAAAAGCTTGGGTTTTATTACAAGTAAAATGGGAAGCTTTTGAAGACTAGAAATAAGAAAGTAACATGATATGATATGCATTTTTGAAAGATCATGCTGTCTGTTATATGAAAAACAAACTGCCCTAACGGTTTGGCTCAGTGGATAGAGCATCAGCCTGCGAACTCAAGGGTCCCAGGTTCGATTCTGGTCAAGGGCATGTACCTTGGTTGTGGGCACATCCCAAGTGGCGAGTGTGCAGGATGCAGCTGATCGATGTTTCTCTCTCATCGATGTTTCTAACTCTCTATCCCTCTCCCTTCCTCTCTGTAAAAAGTCAATAAAATATATTTTTTTAAAAAAGAAAAACAAATTGTAGCTGGGGCAAGAGTAGAAACAAAGTTCAAAATGTATTGCAATATTACAGGTAAAGAAAGATGGTGGAAGGTGGTGAGAAATAGTCAGATTTAGAATATATCTGGAAGAAATGTATTTTATATCCTTAACCACCATGCCAAGTTTTCCACTTAGTTGCATTATTTTATACTCTTTATTATGGTTTTATTTTTGTCTTATCCCCTGAGATTGTAATAATTTTAACCCATTTATATAATTGTATGTAGAATTTTTAATTTACTTAGTAAACATTTATGGGCACCTATTATATCCTGGTGCAACAGTAATTCTTTATTAAAAAATATTTGTTTTATTTTATAGTTGTTTGTCTAATTGCCACGTGTGTATTTTATTTATACATACACAATTTGTTTTGCTTATTTTCTACATCTACAATTTTCCTTTTAAATTAGTAGTTTTCTCTCTCATTTTGTATATGTTCGCTTGGCTTTTTTATTCCTCTTTCAAATGTTCTTTATTTTTACACAGTAGTTCTAAGGTAGGCAAGAATTACAAAGTTGTTGTTTTGCTTTTTTCATAAAATACATAATTTAATACAACAATCTTATAAAGTAGTGCATGCAGCTATTCTTGATGCCATTTTACAGATGAGCAAATTGAGGCTCAGAGAAGTTAAGTGATTCACCCACAGTCATAGAGCTAGGCAGAGGATAAACTCAGAGTAGAGTAGTAGGGTCAAGGTTCCCTGCCTCCAAAATCAATGCCTTTCTACCACACTATCCTGTATCCCCTGTCTTCCCCTCTGAGCCCTCCTGCATAGCAGATGCTTATGTAAAGGAGGTGACGGATTACTCTGGTGGTGAGGACAACCATGCTCTCTCTCAGTGTATTCAATGTATTGATTCTTTGTCTGTGTAGTTAGTGTTCTCACCATGCCAAAATGTACCTTAGACTTACCCTATGTAGATTTTACCAAAAAACAAAAATTAGTCAGAAAAGACAAGGTCTCAATTTTTTTACACTTGGATTAGTCATAACTCAATACAAGAAATATTTTATTAGGTGCCTACCTTGTGCCATAAGTATTTCTCGGAAGAATAAATAATCCCACATAGTATTATATAAGCATAGACAGTTATTAACACAATCTAGTTGGAGAGAGTAGACCAAAAAATAAAATCATAAGACTATAAAATAATATTAATAAGTGAAGTAATATGGCATAGTGATTAAGAATATAGTATGCACTGCCCCTTTTTAAGGTTCTGGGGATAGAAAGGTGAACAAGACAAGATGGTTCTGCTCTCCTGAAGTTTCTACTCTTCTCTACTATCATAACCACTATTCTTGCCTTAACAGCCTTGGAGACTTCATAAGGTTCTCCATAACTAATAATAATTGCTAACACTTACCAGATGCTTACTAAAGTTAGCTTATTTGAGCCTCTCAACAATGGTATAAAGTAGGTAGCATTATTATCAGTTCCATTTCCCAGACTTAAAATAAAAAAAAATAAAAAATAAAAAAACACAGAAAGACCATCCAGCTAATGGGTGGCAGAGCTTTGAACCCAGGCAGTCTGGTTTCAGAGTTCACATGCTTGGCCCCTATGCAGGGGGAGATCACGTTTTATGAGGCACAAAGCTTATATAATTCTAGTGGTTCTGTTGGAAAAAAAGAGAATGCAACACTACAAATACAAAATTAGGTACCAGGCCTGGGAAGGAGTCCATGCAAGAATTGCGCTTTATTAGCTTCACAGTAATTCTGCCTTTAGTTTCATGGGAAACACATCTCATCCACTATGCAATACTTTAAGCATGAGGTATGTTATTTAAAACAATGACTGTCCCAATCCTAATACCTAGAAGGTGGTTAAGTGAGGAGAGTGAGAATATAAGCATTACCACGTTCAACTGTGAAACTATAGATGAGATTTTCTGGTGCTCCATTTCAAGTCAGTGAGCGATCAGAAAGTAGCTTAGGTGCTGAGCATTGTGCTACCCTGCCGCGTATATAAAAATGGTTTAAAATTATAGATAGATAGACAGATAGATCTCCTTTCAAGGACTCAGTTTATGTATTCACTGTGTAAATGCAAAAGGAGACTAATATGACATCAGTACCCACCCTTAAAGAATTTAAATGATAAAAAATACTTAATGAACACTTACTGCTTACTATGTAACTGGCATTGCTATAAGCAGATAGGGTAGCTATCAATGTTACCAGCATCCCTATTTTACAGGTGGAGAAACAGAACAAGGAGTGGCAAAGCTTAGTTCTAAACCCAGATACGCTCATCGTGCTCTTAACCATCTACTGCTCTTCTTCTCCAGTCATTTTAGAAATGCTAAGTTTGAAACACGAACAATTTGAGATCGGAAGCTTCTAGACTCCTCCCAATCACCGTCTTTGCCATGAAGCCTTCCCAACCCACCCCCTTCACCCACATAGCCTGCACACTCACCTCTCATGGGAAGATTAATGAGTCACTGGCTCCATAAACTTCCTTAGACCATAAACTTCCTGAAGGCACATGTCTTCAGCACCAAGTAGGTGTTGAATAAATTCTTAAGGAACCAAAGAATATATGAGCAATCCATGTCAGAATATGGTCAACTGGCCTGTTGATTCGGTAAATGCATTCTGCTGTAGGTTTTAGATGGCACTTGGGCAGGAAAATAAGATTTAGAAAAGGAGAGAGAGAAAGAAAAAGACATTTCAGATGAGGGCAACAGCCTGGGCAAAAGAGCAGCAGTGGGAATGGTCGTGGCATGAAAAGTGAGTTAGTTTCCTATTGCTTCTGTAATGAAGTACCACAAACTTAATGGCTTAAAACAATACAAATTTATTCCCTCGTAGTTCTAGAGGTCAGAAGTCCATAAAAGCAAGGTGTCGGCAGAGCTGTGTGCCTCCTGCAGGCTTCAGGGGAGAATCTGTCCTCTTGCCTTTTCAGCCTCCGAATGCCTGGGCTCCTGGCCCTTTCCTCACCTCTCTCCACCTTCTGGCTTTTGTTGTCACATCTCTAGCTACTGGCTCTCCAGCTCCTGCCTCCCTCTTCTAGGGACACATGTGATTATATCATTGGGCCCACCGGGATAATCCAGGATCACCTCCCCAGTGACTTTTTCGAGGAGAAAATATATATGTAACACATGGCTGAACTAAGCCAGGTAATTTCAGGAGGCGGTAGAGTGCAGTGGGTAAAGCACAAATGGCTTTGGCAGCTGACCCGAGTCCAGCTCTGTGCCTTGGACCAAGTTATCCCACTTCCCTAAACTTCATTTCCTTTTTCTCTAAAATGAGACTAATAATAGTTTCTACCTCATAGGTTTTTGTGAGGATTAAGATAACGCTAGTAAAGAAAGTACTTAGCACAGAGCAATCAATAAACAGTACCTATTATTACTACAAATCCCACCCCCTTTCCGGAACATCAAACTCAGATGAGACCATCCGAGATCATAGTTTTAAATCAGCTTACATTTCTACACAGGAAGATTCAAAATCTGAGTTTAAAAGAAGCTATTCAAGATAGGTTTCACCTCGCCCTAGCCGGTTTGGCTCAGAGGATAGAGCATCGGCCTGGGGACTGAAGGGTCATGAGTTTGATTTTGGTGGGAGGGCACATGCCCAGGTTGTGGGCTCGCTCCCCAGAAGGAGGTAATCAATCTATTATTATCTCTCATCATTGATGTTTATATCTCTCTCTCCCTCAATCTTCCTCTCTGAAATCAATAAAAATATATTTTAAAAAATAAAGATAGATTTCACCTCGCCCTGGCTGGGAAGCTCTGTTGTTAGAGCGTCGTTCCAACATGCCCAGGTTGCGGGTTCTATTCCTGGTCAGGGCATGTACAAGAATCAACCAATGAATGTATCAATAAGTGGAACAACAAATCGTATTTCTCTCTCTCTCTCTCTCTCTCTCTCTCTCTCTCTTCCTCCTTCCTCTCTCTCTAAAATCAATCAATTAAAAAAATTTTTAAGACAGGTTTCACAATATCTTCTATGAACTTTCCAGTTCTTCCCAATTAAAAAAAATAAAATAAAGAACTTTAAAAAAGACCTGTCTTGCCGAAACCGGTTTGGCTCAGTGGATAGAGCGTCGGCCTGCGGACTGAAGGGTCCCAGGTTCGATTCCGGTCAGGGGCATGTACCTTGGTTGCGGGCACATCCCCATTAGGGGGTGTGCAGGAGGCAGCTGATCGATGTTTCTCTCTCATCGATGTTTCTAACTCTCTATCCCTCTCCCTTCCTCTCTGTAAAAAATCAATAAAATATATTAAAAAAAAAAAAGACCTGTCTTCATAATGTGTATCAGACAGTACCCTAAAAGTATGTTAATAATTTTAATTCCAACTCTCAACTATTCTCAGTGTAATTTCCCATAAACCCTAATTTCTTCAATCAAGGCCTGATTTTGTTCAGCTCGGTTCCCTGTGAAAGACCAAATAAAATAGATGTCGCGTTGCAGTCAATCAGCCTGGACTGGTTGTATAACTTCTGTGAACACGCAAGCACTTGCCAAGTGGTCTGAATTAACCTTCACTTTATGCCCATTTCCAGGAGGAATGAATGAACACCGGTGGCCTGCTGGCTCAAGAGCCCCTGTCTGGTGTCTGGCACCCAGAGACGTTTCCTGGCTGACTTTTTGGAGAATGTCCAGCCCCGAGAAAAATGGAATCCAAGAGAAGTCACAGAATCGGCCTTCATGTTTGCAGAGTTGGTACCGCATTGGCCACTGGAGTTAAATATATTCCTACCCCTCAGCTCTGTGCTCTGGCACGCAAAATATTACAATGAAATTCAAGGAGAACCATTTGAAGCAATCCTTCCCCTTCTTAAAGATCACCTTTGGCCACTGGGAACGCTGATAATCCCTTGGTAGCTCCCGCCGGGGCACGTTTATGAGAGAGGCAGCTCAGCCCATCGTGGCTGCATTCACAGGTGACGGCGCTGTCCGCCTGCCTTCCCGCAGATACAAGAGACAAAACCAGACCCAGAGAGAGGAGCTGGCAGCGCAGCTTCACGCCAGCTTCTGTTTTTATGGACAGGAGCATTCGGCCCTCGGCAGCCCAGCCTCTGACTGAATTCACAGGCTTCTCTTACAATGCAAACCTCAATTCTGAAAAATAAAAGGGGATCTCAAGCAGAAAAAGAGACTACAAATAAGGATCATTCGACAGCAATAACCAAAAAATAAACCCTGGCAGCCACCGTGCTCAGCGGGCCTGGCGAAAGCCAGTCTTGCCTTCTCGGTTCCTGCTCCAATCAGTAGCACAACAAATTATCTAGTTTCCAAAATCCAGTGGGCTCTGACCACAGACACCGGAGAGCAAGCTGCATTTAAATTTGAAAAGCTGTTTGATAGAACCCTGCTGGCAGGCACAAAAAAGTACTTTTTACATATAAAAAGCGTGTTTGCCAAATTCGGTTGTTTTGTGCTGCTAAGTTATACAATGTTGTTTCCAAACAACAACAACTAAACCCCAAAATTAACATCCACCTCCCCATCAAAAAAAAAAAAAAAAAAAATGCCCTCATTGGTCCCTTCGTAATTCTTAGATTCTCTTTCGAAATCAAGAGACATTGAAATGGGGAAAAAAAAATTCCCATTACTTTTCTGTTGCTCTTAAAAGCACCTCTTTTTTTTGTAAAGCCATATATGAAAGTATGTTTTAAAAGTCAAAATAAATGGTTAGGCTCCAAACCTATGTATAGTAATGTGAGTTATTTCCTGTCTCTTTCGATGTTTACCTTTTTCCCCCCATTTAGCCTGTTTTTTACAGTTCAATAAATATTTTTCCAAGCTCCACTTGCCAAACAAAAGAGTTTAGCCTCAGTGTTACTCCTCTGACAAATATCCTTATGGTCTCGCACATGTGAGAGCCATTGATAAACAAATTAAAATTCTGTCCCAGCTCAGAGCTCAGCTGGCCCATTTTATCTTGCAGTATGGGTTTGTAAAGGTCTGGGTGTCTGTCATCCTCCCCTAACCTTGTCTTTGTCAAAGGGATACAAAAGCCTGCCCGCTCGGGGCCCTTACGATACTGATTAGTGTGAGTGACAAAGTGGTGCTGCAAGTCCACTCAGCCTTTCATAATAAATCTATCAAAGAGTAATAGAATTCCATCAATCCTGCCTCATCCCCGAGGGTCGCTGGGCTGGGATGGAAAGTGTGTTCCGTTGGGATTGTACAACTGTTATTATTCAATTACACTCTTTTCTTCCTAGTTAAAGACCATGATATCATTATCACTTAATGAATACATATAATTGGATCTGGACTCTATGTTTGGCTGATGAATACCACTCACTATTCATTCAGTCTCAGCTCATCTTCTGACCATTTATTATAGACTTTTGGCTGAAAACCATGATGACAAAGGGAATTTGAAATTAGCTGTGATTTTATTCAATGCTCAGTTAGACACAAAGACAAAATAAAATTTTGATGCCTAGATGAGTTGAGAATGGATTAAGAAGTTTTGCCTAACTCAGCAGTCTCTGATTTACCCACACCGAGTACACACACAATATCCACAGACACACAATCTCTCGCTGTCACACACACACACACACACACACACACACACACACATACACACACAGAGTTGGCCACAAAACTGTTTTAATAGTTTAATAGCTTCTAAAAACAGAGTGATATGTTAAACAACACTGAATTATTTTAATGGAATGAGGGACAGTTTCGTATTTTAGTCTCATTAAAAAAACAAACAAAACAAAAAACATGGATTAGCTGTAAAAGTGTCATCATACACACACTTACACTCACACACGTACATTAAAATCTTCAAGTCAACCCTACCCACCAAACACAATTTTATGATTAAATAACATTTAAATTTGACAAAGCAAAAGTGGTTCCAATACAGTATATTTATTACACCTAATATCAAGTCCATCATTAAGTTTCATCATACAATGTGCCCCCAAAGGAAACTAGCCCTCCTATTCATATTGTTGGGAGTAAATGTAGCATACCTCGTTTGGATCACTGGTGAACAGGCTACCTCATTAATCCTAGTTAGTAGATGCTGCCGGGCATGTGGAGCCGCCAAATCCAGATGCTACCCACAGAGGCTCTCCAGGCAGTTAGGGAATCACGGAGTACCACCTCAAGCCTTCCATACATCACATCAAATTAAATTTACATTAAGTGCTACTCCATCAGAGCTGAGAGAAGCTGACATCTTTGGAAAATGCAGATGATAATCCATTAAATCCTATTATATACATGTCTTCTAATTTTACTTAAGCCCATGCATACCAAAGTATGAGTTTGTGTTAAAAATTAAAGACCCTTTTACTAGAACAAAAGACTTTATGAACTGTTGACTTTGGGAGGTTTTATTACAGGGGCAGGCTAGTCTATCAAGACAAGTAGACTTTTTTCTGTACAAATTCTAGTTAAATATTTCTTCTGAGGACTTGTGTTGAGTTTTGTTTTAAAACACCTCTTCTCCCTCCTTGCCTACCATCCCCTAGGCTTTCCAAATAATATGGTCCTTTTCAACCTCCATGCAGTATCCTAATAATGAACGCATTACATGTTATGAATGAGACAGTGGAACACAGATTGTCTCCTTTTGCAATTAAGAAAATATTTTCTGGCAGTTTCCAAACTGGCAAGAAGAAGAAGATGCTATAAAATCATCACAGTGAAAAGCGAAGGTTTAATTAGCCTGTTATCACATATGTTAATCCCTTTATATTTTCATAGTCCTTAGTCACAGCTATTTTTACTTTGATGAGTCTCTTCTAATTTCATAGCAGTGATCTGATTATTTCTGATCCTGAGCACTTAAATTTTTATATTTAGCTGCAGTGTTTTATGTTGACATTTCTGTGTAATTTGTTTTTCTACAGCTTAAACCTGAAATAATCTGAAATTGAAAAATATTCATAAGACCATGAAAATGATGTCTATTTGCATAAAAAATTCTACCATAAGCCAGAAAACTTTTACCCAGAAATCACACACACACACACACACACACACACACACACACACACACACAATTAATTTAAAAGCTATTTATCAAATCTTTTAAATTTTAATCACAGTTTGGTTTCCCTACACTGGATTTTTACACATTAAAGCCATTTATTTAAGAATATGCCACTATATATGTCTGTATTTCAATAAAAGTGCTCTTTCTACATAAGAATTAGAGCCCTTCACTCAAGCCTAAATTTTTTTACATCTATCACTTTTCTCAGACAATGTACAATTCATTTCTTTGTTAGCTAATATTTATGGCATTACAATATTTTGATCAAGTACTGGACTTGATCAAAAAGTATTTGTAGAAAAAAATCTTTGACATACATGCTTTTATAATCCTAGTTTTTGAAATAAGAAAATTTAGTTCCCAAAATATTAAATAACATAAAATAATAAAAGTATGTACTTCATAAAAATTTTATAAGGATTAATATTAGTTAATGTATGTAAAGTGTCACACATACTAGGCTTCTCTCACAACTCTCATTCAATTCAACATGAAATCCTGTAGGGTCTATCTGCAACTACTCTATATTCCAAATATATTCTCATCTAATCCAAGCCGCTATCATCTCTCACCTGTATTGATACAAGAACTTCTAACTTCCATGTTTCCATTATTTCTCCACACAGCTTTTTTTAAGTAATTCACACATATAAAAAAAGCAAAACAAACAAACAAACAAAAAACAAGTACCCATGTATCCACCACCCAACTCTTAAAAATAGTAACATTTTGTCATATTTGTATTAAATCTTTTTCTTTAAGAAATAAAATATAATTGAAGAACCTGCATACCCATCCCCAGTTTCATTCTCATTACTTTCACATCAGAGATAATAACCATCCTGAATTTAGTGAATTGAGTGATCTTCATTTCCATGGATGGGATTTTACTTTTATTAAATGTTTCGATTCATGCATATCAGTTAGGGTTGAATTCAGCTGCATGTAATAGAAAACCCAAATCACAGTGGTTTAAAGAGAAGTTAAAGTTTATTTTTCTCACATAATTGTGAGACCTGGAGTAGGCAGTTGAGACAATGAAGTTGGTTTGGTGTCACAGGGTTAAATTCTTTGTGATTCCTACTGGTTGCTCCAACTTCAATCATTGTGACCCATTTCCAGGTGTTATAAAAAAAGAAAGAGCCAAGGACAAAAGAGTGTGTGTCAGCTGAATCATTTTTTCTTTTAAAGATCTTTTTCAAAAGCCCTACCCAACAACTTCTCCTTATATCCTATTTTTCAGAACCATGTCACGACCAATATAGCTGCAAGAGAAGCTCAAAAACATAGTTTTTCACTTGGACACATTCTCACCATAATAAATGTAGGGTTTTGCTATTATGAAAGAGGGGAAACTAATATTGGGTAGGCAACTAGCAGTCTTTTCTACAATATGTGTCTTTAATAATATAATAATTTGCATGCTTTTAAATTTTATATAAATAAAATCATGCATAACTGAAATTATACTGTTACCTTCTACAATTTCTTTTGCTCAATATCATATTTTTTAGAATCACCTGTATTGATATAACAACTAATTCATCTATGTTCATTACTTTGAAATATTCCCCTTTTGAATATGCCATAATTTATTAATTCATTCCCTGTTGATGTACATTAGATTGTTTTAAATTTTCAGTGAATATTCTCTTATGTGTCTCCTTCAGGGTAAACATAAACCAAATTTCATTTCTTAAAAGTCTCCATTTGTTTCCCATTACATTAAAATAAAATCTAACATTATTTCATATGACATCCTATAAAGGCTAGTCCCCACCTACCTCCCAATCACACCTAGTTCTGCTCTCCCTCTTACTCACTTTGCTTCATACATATTGGCCTCTTTTCAATCCCTAATATGTCAACCACTTTCCTTCCTCAGCGCCAAGAGCTGATCAAGGTTTTCTAGGTCCTGAAGCTTATTCAATTTAGGTACAACTATATAAAATTAAGTGCAGGGCATTGGAAGGGACCAAGGCAAGTAAGATCCTTAAGTGTCATTTATCTTCATGTAAAATCCACCTCAGCTCAGGGTCTTTGAAATTTTATTATTTCTCTTTGGAATGTTATTGTCCTAGATGTTCTTCCCCAGGTTCCATTTAATTATTGACTCTCCCCTTCTGCCACAGTAGTAGAATTTTTAGCTGAGTTTTTGCTACCCAGTTTTGATTACCCAAGTGAAAATTAAATTTGATAATTGACAACTAGTTGTGGCCCAGTGACTGTTTTGGTCAATGAGATGTGAGGGAAATGATGTGCTCAATTTTCAGGTGATTTCCTTAAAGGGGATACATTTTTTAAAAATATATATATTTTTTATTGATTTTTTACAGAGAGGAAGGGAGAGGGATAGAGAGTTAGAAACATCAATGAGAGAGAAACATCGATCAGCTGCCTCTTGCACACCCCCCACCAGGGATGTGCCCGCAACCAAGGCACATGCCCTTGACCGGAATTGAACCCGGGACCCTTCAGTCTGCAGGCTGACACTCTATCCACTGAGCCAAACCAGTCAGGGCAAAGGGGATACATTTTTATAAAGAAACTAGAAGCCCGGTGCACGAAATTCGTGCACGGCGGGGGGTTGTCCCTCAGCCCAGCCTGTACCCTCTCCAATCTGGGACTCCTGGATCCCACCAGGATCGGGCCTAAACGGGCAGTCGGACATCCCTCTCACAATCCAGGACTGCTGACTCCCAACTGCTTGCCTGCCTGCCTGCCTTCCTGATTGCCCCTAACCACTTCTGCCTGCCAGCCTGATCACCCCCTAACCACTCCACTGCCAGCCTGGTTGATGCTTAACTGCTCCCCTGCCAGCCTGTTTGTCCCCAACTTCCCTCCTCTGCCAGCCTGGTCACCCCTAACTGCCCTCTCCTGCAGGGTTGATCACCTCCAACTGCCCTCCTCTGCCGGCCTGGTCACCCCTGACTGCCCTCTCCTGCAGGGTTGATCACCTCCAACTGCCCTCCCTTGCAAGCCTGGTCCCTCTCAACTGCCCTCCCTTGCAGGCCGGGTGCCTCCCAACTGCCCTCCCCTGCTGGCCATCTTGTAGTGGCTATCTTGTGTCCACATGGGGGCAGGATCTTTGACCACATGGGGGCAGCTATATTGTGTGCTGCAGTGATGATCAATCTGCATATTACTCTTTTATTAGATAAGATAGAGGCCTGGTGCATGGGTGGGGGCCAGCTGGTTTGCCCTGAAGGGTGTCCCGGATCAGGGTGGGGTTCCCTTGGGGCGTGGGGAGGCCTGAGTGAGGGGCCTGTGGTGGTTTGCAGGCCAGCCATGCCCCCTGGCAACCCAAGCAGAGGCCCTGGTATCTGGCATTTATTTTCCTTCTACAATTGAAACTTTGTAGCCTGGAGCAGAGCCAAGCCTGCTGTTCCCTCCGGGGCAGCAGCCATTTCTGTGGCAGTTAATTCACCTTCTACAATTGAAACTTTGTAGCCTTAAGCGGGTGGGCCCGGCCAGGGTGTGAGGAAAGCTTTGCTTCCCCTGTTGCCGCCAGCAACCCTGGCCTGCTCTCTCAAGCTCCATTCTGCCGCCATTTGTTTGAATTTGTTTACCTTCTATAATTGAAACTTTGTAGCTTGAGTGGAGGCTTAGGCCTGCAAAGGCTATGGAAAGCTTGGCTTCCTCTGTTACCTAGGAAACCTTGCTGTCTGTGGCTGTAGCCATCTTGGTTTGGGTTAATTTGCATACTTGCCCTGATTGGCTGGTGGGCGTGGCTTGGCTGGTGGGCGTGGCTTATGTAGCGGAGTGATGGTTAATTTGCATATTACCATTTTATTAGAGAAGACTAGAGGCCCAGTGCATGAAAATTCATGCACTGGAGGGGGGGGGTCCCTCAACCCGGCCTTCCCCCTCTCACAGTCCGGGAGCCCTCAGGGGCAGGAGGCAACCCGGTAATCAGGGGAAGGCGACGCCCAATCACACCTCTGCTGCTGCCACTGCCAGCAGCGCAAGCCTCGGCCAGCCCTGGTTACCTGAGCCTCGGGCAGCCCTGGGAGACTGGGCAGCCACATTCCGAGGCTTGCCTGTGCCTCGGGCCGGCCCTGGGCTGCTGGGGTGCTGAGGAGACTGGGGGACTTTGGAGGCAGGCGCGCAGCAAGGCTGAGGGGACTGGGCGCCTCCAGCTTATGGTTGTGGGTGCCGCCATCTTTGAGGTCATGGCAGTCAATTAGCATATTCCCTCCTTATTGGCTGTGGGCATTGCCATCTTTGAGGGCATGGCAGTCAATTAGCATATTCCCTCCTTATTGGCTGTGGGCGTCGCCATCTTTGCGATGGTGTGAGAGTCAATTAGCATATTCCCTCTTTATTAGATAGGATGGCCTCTTTCCTCACCTTTGCCCTTCCCATAGGTTAGAGCCTTGGTCGGCAAACTGCGGCTCGCAAGCCACATGCGGTTCTTTGGCCCATTGAGTGTGGCTCTTCCACAAAATACCACGGCCTGAGTGAGTCTATTTTGAAGAAGTGGCGTTAGAAGAAGTTTAAGTTTAAAAAATTTGGCTCTGAAAAGAAATTTCAATCGTTGTACTGTTGATATTTGGCTCTGTTGACTAATGAGTTTGCCAACCACTGGGTTAGAGTGTAGATCTAGTAGCTAGTCATCTTGGACCATGTAGATGACACTCAATGGATAGTAGAGCAATAGCACAGAAGGAATGAAAGCCCAGACAACTTGGTGAAGAAGAACCACCAAAAAAAAACTTGTAAGAAAAAAAAAAAACAATCAAGTTTTAAGCCTCTGTTATTTTTTGTCTCTATCACAGTCAGTCAAATCCATACCCAATACATGGTCTTTTCTTTAAAATATATTTTTATTGATTCAGAGAGAGGGAGAGAGGAATACAAACATCAATGATGAGAGAGAATCATTGATGGGCTGCCTCCTACATGCCCCCTACTGGGGATTGAGCCCGCAACCCCAGGCATGTGCCCTGACCAAGAATTGAACTGTGACCTCCTGGTTCATGGATTGACCCTCAAATCCTGAGTTACACTGGCTGGGCCCAATACATGGTCTTGATTCAAATATCATTTCCTCACCAAGCCTTCTCTGACTACCCAACTCTCATATACACCAAGTCACTCTCTAGCACATCAGCTTATCTTATTTCCTTTATTGATGTATCATCACCTGAAAAGATTGTATGTATCTGTTTATTTACAATAATCTATCTCTCCCCACTATAAAAGGTAGGGACCTTGTCTTGGTAACAGTTGTGTGCCCTGTTCCTAGGACAGTACCAGATATATAAATACTTAATAATTATTTCTCGAATAGATGAAAAAAATGAATCAACAAAAAATAACACTGATTAGTTTCTACTAGACTGTAAGCTGTATGAAGGCAGGGAAAATGTCTGTTTATTGTCATATCACCAGGAACAAACAAACTTTCCAATACATTTTTGTATGATAAATAAATCCACTGGCAAATAAATGAATAAGAATAAATACATTCCCAAGGACTCTTCTGAAATGAGTCAATAATAAAAATTCCATCATGAGCATAATTTAATTTTTTAAAAGATGTTTCAAAGTCTAGCTTCCTGGGGATTAAGGCCTTTTTGTATGCCAGGCACTATGCTAAATAATTCCCATTTATTATCTCATTTAATCTTCATAACAATCCTATGAGTAGGGAATAGATATCCCTGATTCCTAAGTGAACCTCTTGGAGGCAAAATATGTTTTGGCATTCAAAATTTTTCAGAAAATGAATAGAGTACATAGACTATATGTAGCACCCCTAGCAGGATCTGGGGCAGCACCTCAGAGCCAAATACATTAATATTTCTGCAAAGAAACATAAATATTCTCCAATTAGTGGGTACATAAAGATTATAAGTAACCTCATATGCATTTAAGTTAAATTCTTCTTGAGTTCAGATCATGGCAGGTTTTCCTGGCAAATGAATTCCAAAATTTTTTGGCTTTCAAAGATTTTGTATTTTAGAATTACAAATAGAAAATTGTGCATTTATATAATCATTCCAGTTTTAAAGAAACTAAAACCAAAGAATTTATCCAAGACCACAGCAATAATAAGGGCCAGTGGATCTGAACCCAGAAAATCTTCCATGCTTAACCACTTTACTATAGTATGTGAAAATTCCATGTTATGTAAGGCATCCATTCTGAATCATGGGAGATGTTCCTGCAGAGAATATTTGCATATCAGGGTGCTGGATAACTTAGGTGACCCTTGAAGTGTTTTCTCATCCTGAAAGTCCATAAACCTCTGAAAACATATATCTATTGCTAATCCTAGTTCATGGACCACTTTTGTACATGGCCTCTTGTGGTGGTACATGAAATGGACCTCTGCTTCATTCATTCTTCTTAATATGGTTTGAGCATTCACCATGTGCTAAGCAATGTAAGAAGACATGAAGACTTACTGTACATGATCTGTGCTCTCAAAAAGTCTCCAATCCAGCTGAAGAGACATGACATAAAAACAGAACCCAGGCTATTTAGCCATCGAAATAAGACTAGTTACAGAGCCTAAATAAGAAAAAATAATGGGTGAGGCAGATAATAAATGCTTCTGGAGATCAGAGAAAGAGAAATCACTGTGGGCTAATGGAATCAGAGAAGGCTTCGTGGAGACGATAAAGCTGGGCCTGGGATGGATTTATGGATATATGAAAGAGAGGTGGTATTTCAGATATAGGTTGTGACCCACAACTGCATATCATCTAGTAAAAGGCTGTATTTATAGCCAACATATGTAAATTATTTTGGGAGACATTCGTCTTAAATGGATTCATGTGTAAGAACAAATAGTAGATACTCTGAAATGTGTCTTTTGGAATACATATACAAAAAGGACCCTCACATAAGCAGTTTTACACACCCTGGGAAAAGTTGCTTTGACCATTTCCAACCAGGTAGTATTCCAAGCACTTCTGCAGAAAAAGAGCCAGCCCTAAAATCAAGCAGGCACCTAACAAACAAAAGCTGCCTCTAGGATAGAATATTCAAGTGAACTCTCTGGGAGAAACTACCTCCTCCACTATTCAGTAAAATATCTTGAAGCACTGGGTTGATTTATGCTTTCAGTATCCTCCAAGATTTCATAACTTTAAGGCATCTACATAAATACGTCCTATGACAAGTACATACTATTGCAGAAGTATAATATAACCAGTAACATAATATGCATGTGCAGATATGCTGATAGAGCTAATACTTATGTATGAAGATAGGTAATTTCAAATTTTCACCCAAATTTCAAAGTGAATTATCACTTTTTAGTACACTCTCTGAAACAAGCTCCTAAATCGCTAACATCTTGCCTTTTAATAAAATATTGCTAAACTGACTTTAAGCCCAGAGTTATTTCTTCTTGTCTGCAAAAAAAAAAAAAAAAAAGAAAAGAAAAAGAAAAAAGAAAAGAAAAGAAAGAAAGGAAAAGGAAAGAAAAAAGGTGTAAATAAGATGGTACATATTTTGAAGTTAATATGATGTTGAGTCACACCACTTGGTTGCCTATTGAAAAGATCAGCAGAACCAGATGGCAACCTTGGTGGATTCCCTCAGAATATCATAAGGGTGATATCACTCTGCTTTCTCTGCTTTAGGAGGGCCAAAATAAAATGTGGTTCCAAAGGAACCCAGTCCATTTCTTGATGAGTTCATGACATTTCAAGCCATACCCTTTATGTTTGCCACTCCACAGATAAGTCCTGATTGAATATCAGTAACATGCATGAAGACAGAGCATCCCTTCTACCTGAAGTCTCAATCTGCATTCTTTTTAGAGCCTATCTTTTCCTGTTCTGTCACTCATTCCCTACAACATTCTAAAATGCTTCTATTGGTCTTTGAAAAGTAGATACTCAATATTATGATTAATTCACCAACAGTAGAAATAATTGTGGGGAAATTGTGTCTTAATAAAATACATGTAGAATAACATTTTAAATATCACTCAACAAATTTTTGTTCTCAGGAATTCCTTTCTTCTTCCAACATTAACCTAAACCCTTGATGTTTGGGGCGGGGAGGGTGTTATAATGTCATGGTCATAAGGAAACCCCTCTAATGTGTGAAATTATTATTGTATGAAATGTTTGCTGTGGGGAGACCCCAATACTCTGTAACTTCCAAATTGGTGAACACCCCACTATCTTGATGTGAACGTCCTGAGCCCTTAAAGTGTAAACGCCCTGCTCCTAGCATAAGGCACACCGTCTGGCCCACACCAATAAGACACAAGTTGTTTACTACTGGCTATATAAGCACCGGACCTTCTTCAGTCGACGTTTCCTGCCTGATAAGAGGAGGACTGACTCCACATCGCTCCGTGAGACGAGCCCCTGACTGAATGCTCTGCTGTGTGAGCCTGAACCAACTGCGGTCGCCGGTCTGTCTCCGTCTTCGTCGTCCGTCTTTCAGTGTGCATCGCCAGGTGGCCTTTGCTGGAGCCTAGGACCCACTAGGAATAGGTAAATAAACCCTGTGTGATTGCATACTAATTCTGTCTTGTGTGTCATGTGTTCTGGTTCGGCTCAGCTGTCTAGACATTGAAGTACCAGGGGATAGGCCCTTATTGCTGACTCCTGGTCACCTGCGTTTGTCCCACTAAGTCTCGACAGATAATTAATTAATTGGGGCATAATTGGGACAGGGGGAAAGAAGCTCTTAAACCCCTGAAATAGTAATCTTGAAAGCCTACAAATGTTTTAGTTTTTATTTCTGTTGGTATGCTTGTTTATTTGTTTTTTGAAAGAGAGAAAAGGCTTCCTTTTAAAAAGTAGGAGCATAAAGTTCTCAGAGCCTAAAGTCCATATCAAAACAACAAAATTGGGAAGAAGGAACAATGATAGAAGATCCATGTTTGAAAGTTGGGCTGAAGAAAGATTTGAGGATGGAAAGGAGAACAATGAAGTTAGGCACTGATGTGAGTCTCTGAGAAGGGAGCCTACACTCTGGTTCTCCCCCCCCCCCCCCCCCACCCGCCAGCTCAGCCCTGCATGGAGTGACAATAGAAACCTCAGCTAGGTTTAGAAGATTCTAAGAACAGAGAGCTGTACTTTGCTTCCTGAGTAAAGTCTAGAGGGACAGAAAGAAAAGCCCTGTACCAGAAATATGTGGCATCCATTTGACAGAAACTCAATGAGGTGTGGGAAGAAAGAACCTGTGAAGTTCTCCAAGCCTTCCTTGACCCCAGAAGTTGTTGCAAGAAGGCCAGTTGGTCTGAAGGACAAGAAGGTACCTTAGACATGGTCTGTAAAACCTGGAAGTCATAGTAGGACCACAGATATTGAAACAGATACACCAGTAACTAATGTCTACCAGAGACAAAGATTATCATAGACCAGATTCTTCCTTCTCCTTATCATGGCAAATTTAAACCCTAAAGCACTTAGATGTCACCTTAGGAAGAAAGGGGAAGGCTAGAGCCCTAAATTTGGCTGAGTTTAAATTTAAAAAATCACTACGTAATTAGTGGCAAATAATTAGAAAAGAATTTCCTAAAGCTCCCACCATCAATATATACCATCCTACCTACATCCATACCCATATAGCTTATTTCCCTCTAGTTACCATGGACAATGTTTATGCTTCTCTCTAAAGTTGTTCTCTTGAAACCAAGATGGCGGCATAGGTAAACACCTAAACTGCTGCCTCGCACAACAATTTCAAAACTACAACTAAAAGACAAAACATCTATCACCCAGAACCACGGGGAAGCTGGCTGAGTGGAAGTTCTACAACTAGAAGGAAAGATAAAAGAGCATTGAGACGTGCACAAGCGCTGAGAAGCTGAGGTACGAAGGCTCGTGAATCGGGCTGGCAGCAGGTGTCTGGGTGCACTGCTTCTTTCAATCCAAAGGGAGACAAGCTCTCGATTACTCTGAACTCCACTTTCTGGGGAGACGCTGGGGACCCAAACTCCTACAGGGAGAAGCTGGACTGTCTGCCATCCGGTCGGAAAGTGAGGATGGCTTTCTTGCAGAGGTGCACCCAGCAATCGTTGTTTACTGCACTGGGGCGCGGGACGCGGGAACTTGGAAACGCGGAAATGCAGAGACGGCTGACTGGCAGCCATCGCTGTTTGCCACACCCTAGCCTAGTGACTCCCTGAGACCCCACCCCGCACAATCTACAAACCCACCCAAGCTCCGTGCAGCAGATTTTGCATATAAATGGCCTGCCCTATCGCAGCTTAACCTAACAACTGCAGCTCTGGTCAGACAGCTACAAAACCTCCAAACCCCAAGCAAAGAGGAGAAAACTGTAGTTCTCGCTGTAGCTCCTGTTGGGTGGCCTCAGACAGTAGCTGACCTGCACCCCATTGGAGATCCAGAAGCTAGTGTATCTAGTGGTCAGTGTGAGATGACATCAGATTTCAACTACTCACATCCATAAGTGACACATTCAAGAGGCAGACTCAGTGAGCACCAAAGCCCCACTGAAACAAGTCCTGCCCCATAAGCGTGTCTCCAGCACAGCAGTTCTTCCATTATAGACACAGCGGGTCCTCACAGCCAATTGGCCTGGAGGTCAATTCCTCCCAGTGACACCAACAACAATCAAGACTTAACTACAACAAGGCTGTACACACAGTCCACAAAGGGGTGCACCAAGAGTGTCCACCTCAGGTAACTGGAAGGACAACCCACTGGCCCATATAGGACACCTAGAACACAAAGCCACCCTACCAACTCAGGGAAGCAGCGAAATGCAGAGACAAAGAAAGAGATCACAAACGAAAGAAATGGAGGAAAACAAACAACTGGATATAGAGTTCAAAACCATGGTTATAAGGCTTTTTAAGAATTTCCTAGAAAAGGCCGATAAATTCAACGAGGTCCTCAAGGATATGAAAAAGGACCAACTAGAAATTAAACATACACTGACTGAAATAAAAAATATTATACAGAGATCCAACAGCAGACTAGAGGAACGCAAGAATCAAGTCAAAGATTTGAAATACAAAGAAGCAAAAAACACACAACTGGGAAAGCAAAAAGAAAAAAGAAACCAAAAATTAGAAGATAGTGTAAGAAGCCTCTGGGACAACTTCAAGCATACCAACATCAGAATTATGGGGGTGCCAGAAGAAGAGAGAGAGCAAGATACTAAAAACCTATTTGAATAAATAATGACTGAAAACTTCCCCCACCTGGTGAAAGAAATAGACTTACAAGTCCAGGAAGCACACAGAACCCCAAACAAAAGGAATCCAAAGAAGACCACACCAAGACACATCATAATTAAAATGCCAAGGGCAAAAGACAAAGAGAGAATATTAAAAGCAGCAAGAGAAAAACAGTTAATTACCTACAAGGGAGCACCCATACGATTGTCAGCTGATTTCTCAACAGAAACTATGCAGGCCAGACAGGAGTGGCAAGAAATATTCAAAGTGATGAATAGCAAGAACCTACAACCAAGATTACTCTACCCAGCAAAGTTATCATTCAGAATTGAAGGTCAGATAAAGAGCTTCACAGACAAGAAAAAGCTAAAGGAGTTCATCACCACCAAACCAGTATTATATGAAATGTTGAAAGGTATTCTTTAAGAAGAGGAAGAAGAAGAAAAAAGTAAAGATAAAAATTATGAACAACAAATACATATCTATCAACAAGTGAATCCAAAAATCAAGTGAATTAAAAATCTGAGGAACAGAATAAACTGGTAAATATAATAGAATCAGGGGCATATAATGGGAGTGGATTGATAATTCTCAGGGGGAAAAGGATGTGGGGGGTACGGGAAGAGACTGGACAAAAATCGTACACCTATGGATGAGGACATTGTGGGGGAGGTAAGGGCAGAGGGTGGGGTGGGAACCGGGTGGAGGAGAGCTATGGGGGGAAAAAGGAGAAACAACTGTAATAATCTGAACAATAAAGATTTTATTAAATTTTTTAAAAAAAATTGTTCTCTTGTTGTGCCCTGGATCCTATCCTCTTGCATCTATTCAAGAACAATGCTCCTGGATGAGGACAAATATGTGATACCTTAATCAATAAAGAAATTAAAAAATAATAATTTTTTAAAAAGAAAGAAAAAAAAAGAAAAGAACAATGCTCCAGCAATCATCTCTCCTTTCTCTTATATCATAATTTTTTTCATTCCTTTCTAGGTCATTTCCATAAGCAAATAAAGATGCTATACTTACTTTGTGTGTGTGTGTGTGTGTGTGTGTGTGTGTGTGTGTGTGCGCGCAAACTGAGCTTACATTTATGTTTGGAAATACGAAGACAAGAAGGGAGTAAATGCAATCATAGATAGTATACCGTGGGCAAATCATTAGTAGTTCTCCAACTGTTATGTTGTCTTTCCGTCACTTAATTAAAAAACAAATGATTTTTAAAACCTGGGAACCCCAGATGTCTTCCTCTATGACTCCCACTTTGCAGATGACAAAATCGGGAGTCAGAGAAGGTGATCTGCCACCTCATTCAAATTGGGAGCTAAGCGTGGCACAGGAACTCGAGCCAGTTTTCCCTACTTCCAAGAGTAGAAGAGCGACCCGTTGAGCCTATACTTACTTTTATTTTTTTTTAAAGTCCTCTCTTGATGAATCAGATATCTGCATAGCACTAGAATATAATCACAGATTTTTTTTTACTAAAATGGAGAAGGCAGTTTACAATGGAGAAATCTGGTAGTCACCATTTTAACTAAGAGATCAAATTTAGCATCACTATTGTGGACAACCTAACATTATGTGTCTCTTGGTGAGATATAATATGAAGTACTCTATATATAACTTAAGATATTCTTGCAAAATATGTTTAAACTGAATCCAATTGAACCTCTAGACTTATTTTCCAGGTAATGTAGGTCCTATTACCTGGAAAATAAACCAACAAGCTGAACTATACCATGAACAATTAGAAAAATCCAGAATATGGAATATGGGATATTCCATAGGACAATAGGCTTGGATTTTCGAAAAATAAAAATCACACAAAAAAAGCAAGAGGACTTTTCTATTAATAGATACTAAAAAGACATAACAATAGAAATATGTTATGTTAAGTCCAGAAGCCAATAAATATGATTGGCTTCTGGATTTAAAAAATATAAAGAAGATTTTTTTTAGACAATTGGTGGGAGAAAGTGAACATGAGTGGATATTAGATGATGTGAAAGAATTATTAATTTCTTGGGATATGCAATTAAAATATTGATGGGTGAAGTGTCATGATGTCTGCAACTCACTTTCAAATAAACCAGAGAGAGAGAGAGAGAGAGAGAGAGAGAGAGAGAGAGAGAGAGAATGTAGAAAGATATTAAACCTTGAAGTCACCCTTTGACTCTCTTTTCCTCCCATTTCCAATTTTTCAGCATATCTTGTCAGCTTTATCTTCAAAGTAGACACTGGATCTTACAATCCTTACTATCTCCACTACTACTGTAGTCCAAGCCACCATTTCTCGTATCTGGCCTATTATGATAGCCTTCTAAATGGTCTCTCCCCTTTACTTTTGCCTCCTCCATTTTATCCTACAAAAAGGCAGCCAAAGTCAATCACTTTAAAACATGAGTCAGATCATATCACTCCTCTCTCAATCCCCTCCAACGTCTTCCTATTTCATTCAGAAAAAAAACCATAGTTATTGTTGAAAGAAATTAAAGAAGACCTAAGTAAACAGAAAAGCAAATAGATTAAAGGACTTTATATTATTAGGATGTCAATACTCCCTAAAATAATCTATAGATTTAACTCAATTGCTATCAAAATTCCAGTTGGCCTTTTTATAGAAACTGACAAGCTAGTCCTAAAACTCATAAGGAAATTAAGTTTCAAGTAATTCAGAATAGTCAAAACATCTTGATTTAAAAAAAAGAACAAAGTGGAAAGAATCACCCTTCCTGATTTTAAAACTTGTTATGAAGCTACAGTAAATTAAGTTAGTGTAGTACTAGCATAAGGATAAATATCTAGGCCAATGGAATAGAATTGAGAGTCCAGAAATAAACTTATGGTTAACTGATGTTTGGCAAAGATGACGAAATAATTCAATGGAGAAAGAATAGTCTTTTCAATAAATGGTGCTGGGTAAACAGAATATCCACATGTGCAAAATGAAGTTGGACCCTTACCTCACATCATATACAAAGATGAACTCAAAATGGATCATAGACCTAATTGTAAGAACTAAAACTCATAGAAAAAAATATAAGCATGGCCGGGCCAGTTTGGCTCACTTGGTTGAGCATCGTCCCATGCACCAAGAGGTTGCCACATGCCAATTGATGTTTCTCTCTCATCAGTGTTCCTATCTCACTCTCCATTTCTTTCTCTGAAATCAATATATATATATATATATATATATATATATATATATATATATATATGCATGAATTTTCATGATCTTGGATTAGGAAATAGTTTCTTGGGTCTAATACCAAAAGTGCCAACTGGCAAAAGAAAAAAGAAAAATTTTGGACTACATCAAAATTAAAAACTTTTGTTCTTTAAAGGATACAACTAACAGAGTGAAAAGACAACCCAAAGAATGGGAGAAATTTTAAAAAATTACATATCTGATAAAGGACATATCTAAAATATGTAAAAGACGCTTGTGATTCAACCATTTAAAAACCAATTTAAAAATGGGCAAAGGATTTGAGTAAACATTTCTCCAACGAAAATATACAAATAGCCAACAAATACATGAAATGGGCACAAAATTATTGCTTTTGCAAATGTAAAATTATTTTCCAGTTTCCTAAAAAGTTAAAAACACACCTACCATATGACCCAGGTTCTGCACTTCTAAGTATTCACCCAAGAGAAATCATAGCATGTGTTTATACAAAGACTGTACACTAAGGTCCACAACAGCAATATCTAAAAACTGGAAACAGCCAAAATGCTCCAGCAGGTGAATGGATAAACAAACTGTGCTATATCCATACAAGGAAATCCTACTCAGCAATAAAAGGAACAAACTATTGATATACAAACAAAATAGTGTAATCTCAAAATAATTAATGCTAAGTGAAAGAAAGCCAGACACCCCCTCCCAAGAAGTACATACTGTATGACTCCATTTACATAAATTCTAGAATAATAACTAATCTATAGTGACAGAAAGCACATGGGTGGACACCTGGGGCCAGAGGTAGAGGGCAATGAAGGGGCCAGAAGGGATGAATTAAGAAGAAGCACAAGGAAACTGTTGGGGATGACAAATATTCATAACATTGATTATGGTGATGGTTACATAGGTATACACATATGTCAAAATTTATCAAATTGTACACTTTAAATAAAATGCAGTTTATTTTATGTCAATTTTGCCTGAAGAAGACATATATACAAACCATTCTAATATTGAATTAATGGCCTCCCAATTACTTCATCTGAATTACCTCTTTCATGCCAATCCATTCTTTATTCTACCCCCAGAATAAGCTTTTAAAAACATATGATATTCCCATAACTCTTCTTCTTAAAAACTTACATTGCTGCCCAGCAGGTATGGCTCAGTAGTTGAGCATTGACCCAGGATCCAAGAGGTCATTGGATCAATTCCCCGCCAAGTCATATGCCTAGGTTGCAGGCTCGATCCCCAGTGTGGGGCGTGCAGGAGGCAATCAATTCATGATGTTTCTCTCTCACTCTCTCATCAATGTTTCTATCTTTCTATCTCTCTCCTCCTCTCTCTCTAAAAATCAATATATGATTCAATATTAGTATATATTGTGAAATGATCACCACAATAAGTCTAGTTAACATCTGTCACCATACAGTTACAAAACTTTTTTTTTTATGATGGTAACTTTATATATATATATACTTCCATTGCTCCCCACTGAATGTAGTTCTTAGAACATTAATCTAATCTCAACTTGCTTTCTAGGTTCATCTCTTTCTGGTCTACTGCAGCCTTTTCTATACCTGTTGCAATACATTTCTCATTTAGTCTTTGAACATTCAGTTTCTTTGAACATTCAGTTTCTTTTGCTTAGACTGTCCTTACCCCTCCATGACCGGTCCCAGCTTCCCAGCTCCGAGAATTTCTGTTCAACCTTCAAGATCCAGTTCAAGTGGCACATCCTATGTGAAGCCTTTCCCATTTCCTCCAGACATTCTATCTCTCCTCATGGTTCTCAGGACTCTGCACTTACTCTTTTTAATGGCTTTAAACAAACAAGCTTAGTGTTTGTTTTTAATTTTTAAACTGAGATATAATTGACATATAACATTAGATTAGTTTCAGGTCTACAACATAATGATTCAATATTAGTATATATTGTGAAATGATCACCACAATAAGCTAACATCTGTCACCATACAATTACAAAACTTATTTTTTATTATGGTAACTTTAAGATCTACTCTCTTGGCAGCTTTTAAATATACAATACAATATTACTAACTACAGTTACTGGCGGTTGTTTTTATACGTGTCTTCTCCATTAAAAAAGACATCGTGACTCTTAGTTTTCCCAGAGCTTAGCACAGTACCTGATACATAGCAGCAATTCAGTAAATGTTAGTTAAATGAATCAAAGCGCAGTGGCACTTTGCATATTTAATCATTAAACAATTCGCTTTAATAAAGTATTTGGAGAATCCCCTGAAATAAGCACATACCCTATGCATATACTGAAAATCATTTTTTTATAAAATGAAATGATTTTGTGCTATAACTGGGATTAACCCAACAAACCAACTGTCAGATGGTCAAAAATTTGCCAAGAAATTCTGAAGATCACCTAGTAAGAAAACCTGGAAAGAGAGATGTGGTTAATTCATCCCTGAGACTAAAGGGTATATTCTCATTTTGACGTTCAGCGATTTATATATGCAACTCCCATTAATGCTAATGGGAACTGTGCACATAAATTCTCACAAACTGAGATGAGAACACATCCCTAAATGTGCAAAGCAGGGATACACGGAGATACTCTAATTCCAAAGCCTAAGAAACTAAGCCCATAATTAAAATGTGTGGATCTCTTGGTGGCAGCAGATTGAGTTGCTAACATACTTACAGGCCCAATTCATCACAATATATCTGCAGCCTTCCAACCTCTCCCCGTCCTGGAAGGCAACAGATGCTGGTGAGCGGCAGGCTGCCTTGTCCAGGGGAAAGGTCAGTCTGCTGTAGAAATCTCCCAGGGCAAGGGGAGCAGCAATGACAAGGTAGAGCACTGTCTGGGGAAATTGAAAACTAGCCAAGATCCTTTTGTTTCTGCTTCTACTGCTTTGGTCCTTTCGCCTGACAGTAATATCTCTTTAGAAGAGAATTTCTGAATCTAAAAGCTTTGAATGAAAGCCAAGTAATCTGCTCTGCAAGAGGCTATTTATAAGTTTGGTTTACTCACAACATACCATACAAATGTTCTGCTTGGGAAAATCAACCAGTATTTCAGAAAATCCAGCTCAACGTCAAGAGGAATACAAACACATGATTTCACATAATAGGTGATCATAAGCACTAGGTCTTTACAGACTCATTAAAATTTCAACAAGTTATTCTTCATACTGCTGTAATAAATTTACTTCCAAGTTTAATCCTACCAAAAGCAGCAAGAGTCTATACTGAGCATAGCCTAGTGAAAAGCACGCTGAACTTGGAATTCAAAGATGTGGATTCAAGTTCCACCTGCTAGTATTGAACACAAAATCCCCCTGAGCCACAATTCCTGCTATTGGAAAATGAGAAGCAATAATCCTGGCCCTGTCCATCTTTTAGGGTTATTATGAAGCTCAAATTAGAGATTTAAATGAAAGAATCTAAAAATACAAACATAAGCTCCTGTGCTCAATAGTAAATTTTTCTTAGAATTAAATGTTATCCCCTAAAAAAAAATGGTTGCTTTTACTGAAAAATAACCTAATGCCCAACAGAAGGTATTTTCATCATTCCATTTCCTCTGTCCTCCCCCTGCCATCCCCAACTCTGGCCCTCACCTATGACCATCCACCAACCCTAATGATGGCTACTTTGTTTAACCTAAGTGCCCTAAAATTACAAAAGTGTGAAACTCCAACAATAGGGGAAGAGCAATAAATCATATTGGAAGTCATGTAACTTTGTTCTAGTCCCACTTCTTCTAGAAGTACCTAGTATGTGCTAACCACTGTGCTACGAGCTAGAGATTCTTCATTGAACAAGATACAGTCCCAATCGGGGCCAGCTGGCCGGGCGGGGGGCGGGGGGTGGCACAGGAGGTTCCGATCAGGGCCAGCCAGCTGGGGGAAGAGGCCACAGGAGGTTGGCCAGCTTGGGGGGGAGGGGGGGGGCGTGGGAGGTTGGCTGTGGGAGCGCACTGACCACCAGGGGGCAGCTCCTGGGTTGAGCATCTGCCCCCTGGTGGTCAGTGTGCATCATAGTGACAGGTTGACCAGTCGTTCAGTCATAACAGTTGCTTAGGCTTTTATATATCTACTAGAGGCCCGGAGCACGAAATTTGTGCACGGGGGGGGGGGGGGGGGGGGGGAGGGGGAGAGGTGTCCCTCAGCCCAGCCTGCACCCTCTCCAATCTGGGACCCCTCAAGGGATGTTTGACCGCCCGTTTAGGCCCGATCCCTCTCACAATCCAGGACTGCTGGCTCCCAACTGCTTGCCTGCCTGCCTGCCTGATTGACCCTAACCACTTCTGCCTGCCAGTCTGATAATCCCCTAACCCAGTGATGGCGAACCTATGACACACGTGTCAGCACTGACATGCGTAGCCATTTCTGATGACATGCGGCCGCATGCCAAGGATGAAACATTTGCTGCTCCTGAGGATGAAACATTTGCGACTAGAGTCTTGGAGTTAGTTTTTTCCTCAAAGTGACACACTACCCGAGTTATGCTCAGTTTTTTGGCGAAGTTTGACACACCAAGCTCAAAAGGTTGCCCATCACTGCCCTAACCACTCCCCTGCCAGCCTGATCGATGCTTAACTGCTCCCTTGCTGGCCCGATTGCCCCTAATTGCCCTCCCCTGCTGACTTGGTCGCCCCCAACTGCCCTCCCCTGCAGGTCTGGTCCCCCACTAACTGCCCTCCCCTGCTGCCCTGGTTGCCCCAAATGTCCTCCCCTGCAGGCCTGGTCTCCCTTGCAGGCCTGATCCCCCCCCCCCCCCCCAACTGCCCTCCCCTGCTGGCCATCTTGTGTTCACATGGAAGCGGTAATCTTGTGTGTTGGAGTGACAGTCAATTTGCATATTACTCTTTTATTAGATAGGATGTATATATAAAACCATAATATGCAAATAGACCGAATGGCAAAACAACCGAACAAGCAAACAACTGGTTGCTATGACCGCGGCAGGATGGTGGAGCAGGTAAGCAGGGGTGTGAGACCAAAACGGGGCATGGGTCACTGTCGTCAGGATGAGCCTCTGGTGGTTACTGAAAATTCTTTGCTCCTATATGCCACGGTCCTGCCTGGTGCCCTGCTGTCAGCACTGGCCCCGCTTGCACCCACTGCCGGCGCTGGAGCTGCCGCTTATACCTACTGCTAGCGCCCAGTGCCAGCCCCGATCACTTGGTGCCATCAGCAGGTGCAAGTGGTGGCTGCCAGCACCAATCGCCCCTCAGGGCTTCTCCACCTCCCCCTGCTCCTGAGGGGCGATTGGGGCAGCAGCTGCCACTCGCACCCACTGCTGGTGCTGGCCCCAATTGCTCCACGCTGTCAGCAGGTGTGAGCAAGGCCGGTGCCATCAGCACATGGGAGTGGTGGTGGCAGGAGGGGGGCTGCCAGCAGACAGCTGAGCATGGGCTGAGACCCACCCCTGTGCCCACCCCTGCCTCGCGGCCCACAGTTCCTTTCAAGGTGCACAAAGTCATGCACTGGGCCCCTAGTCCTATCTAATAAAAGAGTAAAATGCAAATTGACCGTCATTCCAAGACACAAGATGGCCGCCCCCATGTGGTAAAAGATGGCTGCCCCCATGTGGACACAAGATGGCCACCACAGATGGCTGGTAGGGGAGGGCAGTTGTGGGAGACCAGACAAGCAAGAGAGGGCAGTTGGGGGGGACCAGGCCGGCAGGGGAGGGCAGTTGTGGGAGACCAGACAAGCAAGAGAGGGCAGTTGTGGGGGACCAGGCCGGCAGGGGAGGGCAGTTGGGGGAGACCAGGTCAGCAGGGGAGGGCAGTTGTAGGCGATCAGGCCAGCAGGGGAGGAAAGTTGTGGGGGGGACGAGGCCTGCAGGGGTGGACAGTTAGGCGGGGGTCCCAGGCCTGCAGGGGAGGGCAGTTGTGGGCGATCAGACCAGCAGGGAGGGCAGTTAGGGGTGACCAGGCCAGCAGAGGAGGGCAGTTAGGGGAGACCGGGTCAGCAGGGGAGGGCAATTGGGGGGAAACAGGATTGCAGGGGAGGGCAGTTGCGGGGGGCCAGGCCAGCAAGGGAGGGCAGTTGGGGTGACCGGGCCAGCAGAGGAGGGCAGTTGGGGGAGACCAGGTCAACAGGGGAGGGCAGTTGTGGGCGATCAGGCCAGCAGGGGAGGGCAGTTGGGGGGGACAGGCCTGCAGGAGTTGACAGTTGGGCGGGGGTCCCAGGCCTTCAGGGGAGGGCAGTTGTGGGTGATCAGGCCAGCAGGGAGGGCAGTTAGGGGTGACTGGGCCAGCAGAGGAGGGCAGTTAGGGGAGACCGGGCCTGCAGGGGAGAACAGTTTGGGGGGGGACCCAGGCCTGCAGGGGAGGGCAGTTGGAAGGGCAGGCCAGCAGGGGAGGGTAGTTGGGGGTGACCAGACTGGCAGGGGAGGACAATTAGGGGTGACCAGGCTGGCAGGGGAGGGCAGTTAGGGGCAATCTGGCTGGCCGGGGAGCAGTTAGGCATTGATCAGGCTGGCAGTGGAGTTGTTAAGGGGTGATCAGGCTGGCAGGCAGAAGCGGTTAGGGGCAATCAGGCAGGCAGGCGAGCAGTTGGGAGCCAGCAGTCCTGGATTGTGAGAGGAATGTCCGACCACCCTGGTGGGATCAGGCCTAAACAGGCAGTAGGACATCCTTCAAGGGGTCCCAGATTGGAGAGAGTGCAGGCTGGGCTGAGGGACACCACCCTCCCCCCACCCCACCCCCGTGCACAAATTTTGTGCACTGGGCCTCTAGTATAGATATAAAAGGCTAATATGCAAAGTGTCCCCTCAGGAGTTTGACCGGGAGACCAAGAGTTCTATCGCTCGCTATGACATGCGCTGACCACAAGGGGGTGGCGCAGAACAAAGGAAGGCCTCAGCCGGCAGTGGGCAGCCAGGGAAGGAAGGCCCTGGTCAGCAGCCGAAAAGCCCCAATTGGCCCTGATCATCGGCCAGGCCTAGGGACCCTACCTGTGCACGAATTTCATGCACCAGGCCTCTAGTTCTAGTAATAAATAAAGCAGGTTAGCAGGCATTTACATCTTAGTAAACAGTAGTGTAAACTGAGAAGGCCAGGATTTTTTATCTCTTTTATTCATTGATGTATTCTCAGTGCCCAGAATAGTGCTTGGCAAATCATGGTCACTCCATAAATATTTCCTGAATGGGTGAATGAAGAGGTCAAATATTTATAAGCTCAAGGGATGATTATAATATTTAGCAAGGCTTACTGGCTTACTACATATTCTTTAATTTATTTCATTTATTTGATGTCTACTTTATTTTTATTTTTTTGTTTTTGTTGTTAATCCTTACCTGAGGATATTTTTCCATTGATTTTTAGAGAGAGTGGAAGGGAGGGGTAGAGAGAGAGAGAAACATCGATGTGAGAGAAACACATCGATTGGTTGTCTCCTGCATGCGCTCCGACCAGGGCCGGGGATAGAGCCTGCAACCCAGATATGTGTCCTTGACTGGAATTGAACCCGGGACCCTTCAGTCCACAGGCCAATGCTTTATCCACTGAGCCAAACCAGCTAGAGCTGATGTCTACTTTAATAGAAGAAATCACAAAAGTTATAAACACAACTGTTACTTCCTTACTGAGTAATTTTGGAAAGTTACATAATCTCCTTCAGATTTGTTTCCTCATCCCCAAAATGAAAGTAATACCACCTGTTTTGGCTTACAGGACTAGTGTAAGATTCAAAGGATATCATGAAAACTATAAAGAGCCACATAGGTGAGAAGAGCCAAACTAGCATTTTTGAGGATATGATAGGCATTGTGCTTAAGAAATGATAGTATAGCAAGTCCCTCTGTGCTGGTCTCCACATAAAAAACCCTAAAAGCTCATGCTTTTTCCTCTTCATGCCTTTCCCACCCCTCTATTTGCGATCATCAATTATAACTATTCACATGCTCTCTTGCACTTTGAAATACAGGAATTCTGGGAACCACAAGGCCAGCAAGAACTTGAACAAGAGGTTCAGCAAAAAGTCTAAATGTAGAGGAGAGACGTGCAATGAAGCATCTGAGATTATTCCCAGGCTAAAGGACTAAGGGCAAAACTGTTTGGGTATTGCCAGTGGACGCTCAGGGTCAAAAGTAAGTATGGCAAGTTTGGTGAACATTCTTTCCTCAATAAAATTACCTAGGAGACATTAGTTGTTTGGCAGAAAAGAGCATGGGGAAGGTGATGGGTTGTGGCACTATCGCTGCCTTTTCTTTATTCTACAAAATCCTTGTAGGTAGTGCTGTGATGGTGGTGTGCTGCCATGCTGAGAGCAATCACAACATTTCCTGTTTGCCTATCCTAGAAAAGAGAAGTCTTGTTCTCACCCTCCCCATCACAATCCACATGCAATTATCCACCATCCATTCTCCCTCTCCACTCATAATTGCACTACTCATTGAGGGCCAAAGCAAAGACCTCGAGGTAGACTGCTGATACAAGGCACTGTGTTCAATGTTCTCCATGTAGAAGTAGGTCTGTTTACTGGGATGCGCTTACATCTATATATATATAAAAGCTTAATATGCAAATGGTGCCCTCGGGAGTTCGACTGGGAGACCGGGAGTTTGACCACTCGCTGTGATGTGCGCTGACCACCAGGAGGCGGCGTGGAATGAAGGAAGGCCCCAGCCGGCAGCCAGAAGGCTTTGATTGGCCCTGATCGCTGGCCAGGCCTAGGGACCCTACCCGTGCACGAATTTTGTGCACCAGGCCTCTAGTGATGTAATAAGAAGCCAATGGGAATGAGTAAGCATGACTAAGGATGCTCTCATTTTCATGATTCTGGCTTTCAGAACTGCATTCACTACTTGAAGAGAAATACACACACTTAATTATACACTCAAACTGAGCGATCTCATTCACCTAAGTGTATTGATTAATTTCTTAAAGAGAAAGCATAAAAATTTCTCCCTTTTAAAAACATTTTAGGGGGAAAAAAAGAGGAACACATGTAGTAATCTGAACAATAAAGATTTATTTTAAAAAAATTTTAGTTGGTGTATTCCTTGATTCTGATAAGAAGAGCTCAAGTTAACACTTTAAGGAAGCCTTCGAAACCATGGCAAACTTATTTTCCCAAAAAAAACCCTAGAATTAGAATAAGATTTTCACCAGATCTCTGAATGTAGGGACTTTCAAAAATATTTCTAAAAAGAATCATACATGGTTTTCACAAGAAATGAGGCCTTTCTCCTCTTTTTCTGACATGTATTTTTCCTAGAGCACAGCTTCTCTTCTGTAAGTATGCAACATTTGCCTTCCTGCCTAGACGGTTTTGCTCAGTGGATGGAGTGTCGGCCTGCGGATTGAAGGGTCCCGGGTTCAGTTCTGGCCAAGGGCACATGCCCAGGTTTCAGGCTCGATCGCCAGTGTGGGGTGGGCAGGAGGCAGCCAATCAATGATTCTCTCTCATCATTGATGTTTCTATCTCTCCCTTCCTTTCTGAAATCAACAAATAAAAATAAAAAATAAACTGTGCTCTTTCCATTATTAAAAAAAATTGCATTCCTATAAAACTGATGTTATTTAAGAAATTATTGTAAAAACAAATGGTGTCAAAGGGGGAAGAAAGGGCTTGCAGAGTTTCAAGTTCCTAGCAGCAACGGGAAATAAAAGAATTTATAATGCATAAGTATATTTTAGTTTTGAAAGTGAAAATTATATTAGTTGATCAAATCACCATTAAGCAAATTTTAAACAGCATGTAAGACTAAATAAAAAATAAATGAGCTTTTAAATCTGTTATTAACAAATGAGAAATAAGGCATAAAATGTTAATGTTAGTATTTTTCAAAGCACAGAATCAAAATAAACAGTAGCACAGTTCAAAAGTGCCAAAAAGAACCACAAGAATAAGTTGTCAAATGAACAGCCAGCCACTCAAAACAAACATGCATGTGTTCCCAATGCTGTGTGAATAACAACCTTTCTCCTGCAACTGATGTATAGCCAACAGCTGCACGTAATACAAATCATGTTCTCTAATTACTCTACCTCCACATATCCCACTTGTACTGTGAAAACTCTCACTGTAAGAGAAATGGCTATTCATTATACCTGCCAGTCTCTAAGCGAAATTCAATTGGGAAACTCTATCACACCAAAACTAAAGTATCTCTTTGACCTTCAAGAAACCTTAAATATCAGGTATAGATACAGTGGTACATTAGAATTCTGACTCTGTCACTTACTAGCTATGTAACCTTAAGACATTAATTGAGTCTCCCTGAGTCTTGGTTTCCTCATCTCTTCAGTGGGGATAATGATACTTCTTTAAGGTGCTTGTGAAAATTAATCGAAATGCTATTAACCTCTAAGCACAAATACTAAGAATCCAATGAATGGTAGCTATCAGACAAGTGATTTCATGAAAAAAAAAAGCTGGATCATCCAGGAAAACAATATGAAGTTTCCTTCAAAAAATTAAAAATGGAATTACCATATGATTCAGCAATTCCACTTATGGGTATAAGAAAAAAACACACCATTATGTTGAAGAGATATCTGTACTCCCATGTTCATTGCAGTATTATTCACAATAGCCAAGGTATGGAAACAACTTAAGTGTCTGATGAATGAATGGATAAGGAAAATGTGACATTATATATATTTATATGAAATATTATTCATATTGAATAGACCTATAATAAATATGTATATGTACAGGAATATTATTCAGCCTTAAAAAAGAAGGAAATCTGCCCTAGCCAGTTTGGCTCAGTGGATAGAACGTCAGCCTGCGGACCAAAGGGTCCCGGATTCAATTCCAGTCAAGGGCACATACCTTGGTTGCAGGCTCCTCCCCAGCCTGGGCCCTGGTCGGATCACATGCAGGAAGCAACCAATCGATGTGTTTCTCTCACATCAATATTTCTCTCTGTCTTTCCCTCTCTCTTCCACTCTCTCTAAAAAGATCAATGGAAAAATATCCTCAGGGTGAGGATTAACAAAACAAAAACAATAAATAAAAAGTAAAAGAAGGAAATCTGACATTTGTGGCATCATGGATGAACCTGGAGGGTATTCTGCTAAGTCAAATAAGCCAAACAGAGAAAGATAAAAACTGCAAGGTATCCCTTATACATGGAATTTTTTTTTTTTTTTAAGTTGAACTCATAGAAACAGAGAATAGAATGATGATTGCCAAGAGCTAGGGAGTGGGGAAATGGATAAAGTTTGGTAAGATATGCAAAAAATATTAAGATGAATAGAGTCTGAGAACCTAATGTATAACATGGTGACTACAGTTGATAATACCATATTGATAATTGGAATTTGATAAGAGAGTAGGATTTAAGTGTTCTCACCAAATGGAGGGGAGAGGTAGATATGCAGATGAGGGATATGTTAATTAACTCGATTGTGGGAATTCTTTCACAATGTATATCAAGTATTCATGTTGCACACTTTAAATATCTTTTTTTTTTTTTTTTTTTTATCGATCAGCTGCCTCTTGCACACTCCCCACTGGGGATGTGCCCGCAACCAAGGCACATGCCCCCGACCAGAATCGAACCCGGGACCGCTGAGTCAGCAGGCTGACGCTCTATCCACTGAGCCAAACCGGTTTTGGCAACACACTTTAAATATCTTACAATTTTATTTCTCAGTTATACCTCAATAATGTTGTGGGGAGTAGTGCTGGATAATCAAAAGGAAAAAAAGAGAAGATGCAAATAAACTAAAATTAGAAATGAAAGTGGAGATATTCCGACTGATCTTACAGAAATAAAAAGGATTATGAGACTACTCTAATACAACAACAAATTAGACAATCTGGATCAAACGGACAAATTCCTAGAAACGCACAACTTACCTAAACTCCAGAAGAAATAGAAAATCTCAACAGACCTATAACAAATAAAGAGATTGAATCAATAATCAAAAACCTTCCAATAAGAAAGTAGTCCAGGACCAGATAGTTCCATGCTCAATGCTTCTAATTCCTCCCGACTTACTCATTTCAAAAACAAGTGAATGCGGCTTCTGACCTTCCCATACTGCTGAGACTGCCCTTGCCATTCCACACTTCTCCTTCATTCAAAAGGACACCTGGCAGGCCTTATGCTACATCTTTAACGTGATTGGCTCGATAAGCCGTTCCTTTCTTTGTCATTCCAGTTACCCCTTTTCTCCTAATAAATCTCTCACTGTTTCTTTCAAAGGACCATCTTTTACTTTGTGGATTTCCTCTATTTATGTTATTTAATTAAGTTCTTTTATATCATCATTTTCCCCTTCTCCTTTCTGTGGGTTTATTTTGATTCTAACTTCTTCAATTAAATCTTTAGTTCATCAAATTTTTTAGAAAATGTTTTATTGTAGTAAAATATACATAACACAGAATTTACCATTTTAACTACTTTCACGTGTACAGTTCAGTGGCATTAAGTACATTCACATTGCTGTGTAACCATCACCACCATCCTTCTCCAGAACTATTGTATCTTCCCAAACTAAAATTCTACACCCATTGAGCAAAACTCTTCATTTTCTCCTGCCCCTGGTCCTTGGCAACCACAAAATTACTGTCTGATTCAGTAATTTTTAATATTTCTTATTTGCTAATATATGCATTGAAGCTATAATTTTTCCTCTAAGTATATTTGTGTGTTTTGATATGCAGTGCTTTCACTGTTATCTAAATACTAGAGGCCTGATGCATGAAATTCATGCAAGAGTAGGCCTTCCTTCCCCTGGCTGCAGGCACCGGCTTCTCTCTGGCACCCAGGACCCGGGCTTCCCTTCGGCCAACGGCAGGCACCCAGGACCTGGGCTTCCCTCGCAGCCCCAGCTTCATCCAGAAGGTCATCCAGTCTAATTAGCATATTATGCTTTTTATTATTATAGATTCTATAGTTTCCACAAAAGTGTGATGAAGGCCTAGGAGAGGGGTAAAGGGGGAATAAAAAGGACATCTGAAACACTTTCAACACTAAATTTTTTTTTTAATTCCGTAGTTTCTATCACAATTTCTTCTTAGATCTATGTACAGGGTGAGGCAAAAGTAGGTTTACAGTTGTGAGTATGGGAAACATAGAGTTTATTCTTGTATTATTATTTAGTAACTAGAGGCCCGGTGCATGAAATTTGTGCACGGGGGTTGGAGGGAGGCGTCCCCCAGCCCAGCCTGCACCCTCTCCAATCCGGGACCCCTCGGGGGATGTCCGACAGTCGGACATCCCTCTCACAATCCTGGACCACTGGCTCCTAATCACCTGCCTGTCTGCCTGCCTGGTTGCTCCTAACTGCCCCCCACTGCCGGCCCGGTTGCCCCCAACTGCCCCCTCCCTCCTGGCCTGGTTGCTCCTAACTGCCCCCCCCACCAGCCTGGTCACCCCTTACTGCCCCCCTGCTGTCCTTGTCGCCCCCAACTGCCCCCCTCTGCTGGCCTGCTCTCCCCTAACTGCTCCCCCATCAGCCTGGTCACCCCCAACTGCCCCCTCTGCCAGCCTGGTCATCCCTCATGGCCCCACCACTGACCTGGTCACCCCATGCAGCCTGCTGTTCAATCGTTTGGTTGTCCCTCACTAACCCCCCTGCCAGCCTGGTCTCCCCACACAGCCTGCTGTTCAGTCATTTGGTCGTCCCTCACTAACCCCCCTGCCGGCCTGGTTGCCCCATGCAGCCTGCTTGTTCAGTTGTCTGATTGTCCTTCACTAACCCCCCTGCCAGCCTGGTCATAGGCAGCCATCTTATGAGGGCATGAGGGTTAATTTGCATATTACCTCTTTATTATCTAGGATGGACTTTGGGTGACAATGATATGTCAATGTAGGTTTATCAACTGTAACAAATGTTTCACTCTGGTGGGGGATGTTGATAACAGAGGAGGCTGTGCATGTTGGGGAGCAGGGAACATATGGGAAATCTACATTGAGTGGCCAGATTATTATGATCTCTGAACGCATAATAATCTGGCCACTCAGTGTATATCCTATGTAATAAAAGGCTAATATGCAAATTGGCCCCTCGACCAGGAGTTCGACCAGCAGGCAGGCCGGCCAACTGCCCATGTCCCCTCCCCCTGGCCAGGCTGGCCGGACCCCACTCATGCACCAATTCATGTACCAGGCCTCTAATACACACACACACACACACACACACACACACACACACACACTGAGTGCCCAAATTATTATGCATTCAGAGATCATAATAATCTGGCCACTCAGTGTATACCTTCCTCTGAATTTTACTGAGAACCTAAAACTGCTCCTAAAAAGTTTTTTTATGAACATGAACAGTTCTTTCAATTCAATAAATTTAGCTTTATAGAAAATTTATATTGTCTTCATTTTTCTCATTTTGCTGCCAATCAATGAAAGCCTTTTCACAGGCCCCAAATTGGGGGCCATTCATTTGAGTTACTTGCTCAGGGCTCCTGGATTAACTGATAAGTAGCTATATGGGCTTCATGGTATTTGAGTAAAGAGCCAGGTTACATCTCTCTTCTCCAGCCATCTTACCGGATGCCCTATGTTAGGCAAATTAAATTATGTTGCCTTTCCTTAAAAAATGTGTTACAGAGAGTAGCTCGGGCTTTCCCTTAGGGGAGCTTTAGCTCATTCAGTGGGTAGCTTTATATTTAAAAGAGAAAAGAATCATCATCTGAGGTCTTTTCAGAAAAAGGTAACTTTTGGAATATCTAGTTTCTTCAGAGATAAACTATAATTTCTGGAGAAAAGATTATTTTGTCATAACTATGTTTTGTGAAAATTATAAGTTTATTCACAGTATTATCTGAATAAAACAAATTAGTGGACCAAGGCTTAAAATTTTAGTTTTCAGAGTAAACACAAAAATAATTTTTAAATTATATACTAATAAAACCTTCTAATTTATCAGAAACAATAAAATTTTGTTTTATATGTACTTTCTAATATAAAAATAAACTGATATTTTTTAAAACTGTAACTAAATTTGGAAATTAAATACTATCCATTATCTCTTATTACCTAAAAGTCCTTAAAGAAATTAAGTAGTATTGCTTGCTAGACCTAGCCTAGTGGACTAAAGACTCATTAACATAAATAATATATATAATTTAGTATTTGGAGTGACAGGTATATTATGCAATTAATTTTTTGTAATAAAATAACATTCAATGACGAAAGCAAGGCCAAAACCAGCAACAAGTTGAAACACATAGAAAGGTAGAAAGAAAACTATTAGCAGTGATGTCATTAACATGTGGAGTTGTGAATATTTTAATAATTATATTACTTTTTTTCTTTTTAAAAATATTTTTATTGATTTTAGAGAGGAAGGAAGAGGGAGAGAGAGATAGAAACATCAATGTGAGAGAGAATCATTGATCGGCTGCCTCCTGCACGCCCCCTACTGGACATCGAGCCCGCAACCCAGGCATTTACCCTGCTGGGGAATCGAACCGTGACTTCCTGGTTCATAGGTCGACACTCAACCGCTGAGAACACAGGCCAGGCTGATAATTATTACATTTTTGGTCAAGTTAATACAGTTTAGGAAAAAATATTACATTGAAACAGATAAAAATTTTATTTTTGTAAGTCAAAAGATGACCAAATATCACAGTCCTCAAGATTTTTGGAAAATATAGTACTCACTTTTATTTAGTAAAATTAAGGGTGACTTGTCTTTATGCCAGGTTATCACAGGGGCATCAACAACAGAACAAAGACTGTAACCTAATAGAATAACAGACTTATTAACCATACTATTGCAGTAGCACACATTGAGCACCTACCACATACATGCCAGGCAAAGCTATGGAAGAGTGTTTATGGAGGGGGCATGAGGGTGGGGGGCAGAGCAATGTCACATGCTTCACAGAGATTTGGATATTTGAAGTTTGCCAAGCAGAGAGTTTAGCATGCAAAGGCACAAGGAAAGGTGTAACACTACCTCTTCTTTGTTTTTACTTCTGTTATCAAGGTGAAGTGTTTGTTTCTGTTATCAACAGAAACTGTTTAATGAAGATGTGCTAACTTAATCAAGTTATGTAGTACTGTACAGGAATACCAGTGAAGCTAGGCTTAGCCAGTAGTTTCATATGCTAATATTAACAATCAAAGCACTTTCTGCTGGAACTTTTTAGCTGAGTGAACAGTTCATGAACTGACATTGTGGCAAAATATTAGCTTTGATAATGAATCTGCTAATTCTTCTTCCCTGCCTGTCTTGTTCAACACTACATTCACATTCCAGCAAATAAGCTCACAAATAAATATTTGTTCAGAGAACAAATTAGCTGGTGTTTGCTCCTTGATTATAGCATAATAAGTCCTGTCAGATAAAATGTGTTCACCGTGCTTATTTATTATACATAAACTTTTAAACAAGTCATCATAAATTCATCAATTCTAACATCTTCCCCTACCAAATAACACCATTATCTCTCTGACTTTTTAAAAAAATCAAATCCATGTAAAATATTAAATTAACAAAATTATTTTAAATACTATTTAAATATTCTTTTATTGAAGCATCCTAATTTATATGTTATACTTTGTATGTATATCTTTTATATTAGAAATACAATCAGAGCTATGTGTACACAAAATTCTGTTTTCTGTTACTGCCTATAATACAGTACTGTATGGCTACATCATAAAATTGCTGTAAGAATTAGTGAATTAGACGAGGAAGAATTTTTATTATAAAAAAAAACCTATTCTAAGTGAAAGCATGCTTATAATAATTCTACATCTTTGAGCAGTTATAATACACAAGAATCATTTTATAAGGCTGCTTGTATAGCAACTTCCAAATAGTCTAATTTAAAAATGTTTTAACCTATATGTTAGGTAAAAGAGAAAGTCTAATTTTAACTTGTTATCAAATGATTGAAAATAAAAGCACTGTCAATTTAAGTATTTCAACTGCCAGAGTTCTATAGGCCAGATAATAATTTTAAATAATAGTTACATTGTTAATTGTTGAAATAATATGTAATAGTCTTTTTTTCTCCTCAATCATTAAAATCTTATATAATATTCCCATAATAATTTATCACTAAGACAGGTATTTTTCTAAGTAATGTATCACCAAACCACATTTTGTTTCTGGTGTCATCTGCTGAAATCAATCCATGTTATAAAATGACACATTGGCTAAAAACTTGATAAACTTTGGAATGAAGTTCACCGATATGCTACTAAAAATAGAACCATTTTAATTTTTTCAACAAATTTAATATGAACATGGTGATAGAAATACATTAGGATAATAGAAATTCACCCTACATTAGTTTTTAATGAATCTTAGATATCACAGTTCTTTCATATTCCAAATTTTAATTAGTCTTCAAAAATAATAACTACCACCTCTTGAGCAGTCACAACATACCCAATACTGTACTAAGCACTTGTCATGGTTTACTTCACAAAATCCTCACAACAACCTGATGCAGTACAGTACATATTACTTAGTATCCCCATTGTATAGAAATGAAAACTGACACTTAGAACATGAAGAAACTTGTTGTAAATAGAAACACCAGGATTTGAACACTTCAGGTTACTACCTGAGTCCAAAGCCCATAGTCATAACTAACCATCCAATTTTAAGAAAATCAAATCCTAAACATGAAGAAGTGGAAAGTCAGCAAAGTTAAAATACAAAGAAAGATTGGCTATGAAGAAAAGATATTGCTAATTGTTAAAGAGAGAAGGCAACATAAACTACACTAAGCATCTGAAAGATATATTTACAAAATAAGTGAGACAAATGAATTTTCATTTTTAAGAAATCTGTTTCTTTTGGCAATATTTTAAAGGTGATTGATGTTCCAAATTAGACTATTTGGAAGTTGATATACAAGCAGCCTTTTCAGAGTTTCCTCCTGAGCATGTTTTTCGTTCTAGACTAAAAATTCAAGGTCTTTTAACCACCAAGTTCTTCACACCTGTGGAGTGGTTTCACTAAAAAAAGTACATAATTTTTTAAGCATTTGATAAGTTATCAAATATTTGTGAGGAAGTAAAATACAGGTATTTAAGCTTTACACCATCATTTCTTCTCCATGGGAAATTAAGTTATTTTCAAATGATCAAAAAAATTCATGACACAAATTAAAAAACAACAAACAAGAGTCACATTTTATAAGGCGGCAATTATGTTCATGTGGTACCAGTATAATTGAAAGACAGAAGACATTTCATTCGTTAATAACACAGAATTTCTTCTACTGGGCTTCTTAGAACTCATTAGATATTCCCTGGCTGATTCTCCTAAGTAATTAGATTTTAACAGGATTTTCAACAGATCAGAGCAATCTCTGTGGGTGCCAATAGAAGAGTCCCCCCTGGCCTTACCAGCAGGGCAGAGCAGATAACATCCAGACTGGGAGTTAATAGGACAATTACTGGCCTCTTTTAAATGAGTTACATTAATGCACTTAAGCTAAATGGTTCTGCATATGATTAAATATTAACATCTGCAAAATATGAAATCATGATATGCAATCAAGTTTTGTTGTTTTAATTTCCCCAAAGAAAGATTTCAATTGTTCATATAAGTGCCTTTAAATACTGGGTATTAAACATTTTTAGGGTATACTAATAGAAAGTTGGAAACCATTCTTTTCACTTGAGTCCTAAAATACACAGACTTTTAGGATGCCCCTGGCTATGATGGAGTAACTAAAAAACAGACAAATATACAAAGTTATAGTTTTCAGACACTGGACAACAGGCAGTGCAAGACGATGATCCCTGAGACAAGGGGAATTAAATAAGGTGGTCTTTCCCCAGTGGAGAGCCAGATTAGAGAATTTGGGGAAGCCAAGGTGGCTAGAATTCAGCAGACAGAGTGCCAGGGAGGACAGAGTACCAGGATACCAATAAGACAGCTCTGAAGATCTGCAGGGGGTACCCCTCTAGTCTCATGCTGAGTGCTGATCAGCATGGGCACATAAGAAAACTACCCAAGGCCCTAACTGGTTTGGCTCAGTGGATAGAGCGTCGGCCTGCAGACTGAAGGGTCCTGGGTTACATGCTGGGGTTGCGGGCTTGATCCCCAGTGCAGGGCATGCAGGAGGCAGCTGATGGATGAGTCTCTCTCATCATTGATGTTTCTCTCTCTCTTCCCTCTCCCTTCATCTCTGAAATAAAAAAAAAAATTTTTTTTAATTTTTTTTTTTAAATAGAGAAGGGCTTTTATAGATTTCTTTTTTTTTTTAAACTTAACTTTTCATGCATTTGATCCAAAAACTCTACTTCAGCCCTACCCAGTTTGGCTCAGTGGACAGAGCATCAGCCTGTGGACTAAAGGGTCCCAGGTTCGATTCTAGTCAAGGGCACATGCCCAGGTTGGGGCTTGATCCCCAGTAGGGGGAGTACAGGAGGCAGCCGATCAATGATTCTCTCTCATCATTGATGTTTCTATCTCTCTCTCCCTCTCCAATCCTCTCTGAGATCAATAAAAAAAATTTTTTTTTAAAAACTCTACTTCAGAAACATAATTTTAAAACTGAACTCTTATTTCTCTTTTTTAAATATATTTTTTATTGATTTCAGAGAGGAAGAGGGAGAGAGAGATTGAAACATCAATGAGAGAGAATCACCAATTGGCTGCCTCCTGCACGCCCCCTAATGGGGATCAAGCCCTCCAACCATGACCTCCTGGTTCAAAGATTGACGGTCAACCACTGTGCCACACTGGCCGGGCTGAACTCTTATTTCTTCCCAGAGGATTGGTTGGTTGTGAAATCTAGTTGCTGAATGTTTGAAATCATTGTGGAAAAAATCAACATTTCTTGTTGTGCAATGCCCACTTCATGCTATTTTCTGCCTCCAAAAGAAGTTTTCTTAAACCACAGTCATCATTACCCAACTTTCCTATCTGTCATCCAGAAACACTAAGGTAAGAAAATAGATCTAGGGATGGCTAAGTAACAAAAAAAGCCTACCTTCAATAACTATTAGATTCCAAAATGAATAAAAATAATGACATATACATGGCAATTTAAACATCTATAATAATAAAAGGTGATATGCTAATTAGACCAGACATCTTCCGGACATCCATCCAGATGTCCTTCCAGACAAAGTCACGGTGGCAGGGGCCAAGGCAGAGGCAGTTAGGGGCGACTAGGCCGGCAGGCAGAGGCAGTTAGGGGCGATCAGGCAGGCAGGTAGGTGAGCAGTTAGGAGCCAGCAGTCCCAGATTGCGAGAGGGATGTTCGATTGCCGGTTTAGGCCCGATCCCGCAGGCCTAAACCGGCAGTCAGACATCCCCAGAGGGGTCCTGGATTGGAGAGGGTACAGGCCGGGCTGAGGGACAACCCCCCTCCGTGCATGAATTTCATGCACCAGGCCTCTAGTTTCAATGTATAAAAATCCATTATCACTTGATGGACTGGTAACCTTATGAAGTAACATAAGGTGTGAACTTGCATTCTTAGGAAGGAAAAAATCAGATAGAATCACTTGCCTGGTCACACAACTAGCTTGCTATAGACTGAACTGTCCCTTCCTCCCACCTCCACAATTCCTATGTTGAAGCCAGACCTGTTCATATAAGTGCCTTTAAATACTGGGTATTAAACATTTTTGGGGTATACTAATCGAAAGTTGGAAACCATTCTTCTCTGTTTAGAGAAAGGGCCAGTAAGGGGGTAATTAAAGTTAAATGAGGTCAGATAGGTGGGGCCCAGATACGATAGGATTAGTGTCATTATAAGACAACCTCTCTGAGTGCACCCAAAGAAGAGGTCATGTGCACACACAGCAAATGGCTGCCTACAAACCAAGAGGGAAGTCCTCCCCAGAAACCAGTCCTCACCAGAACCCAACCATGCAGGCACTCTAAGCTCAAACTCACAGCATCCAGAATGGTGAGAAAATAAGTGTCTGTTGTTAAAGCCACCCCATCTATAGTATTTTTTAAGGCAGCCCAAGTTAAGACAGACCTAATGATCATGAAGCTTCTCCTAGAACCAAAGTCCCTTAACTCTTAGTCTTATGCTATTTCAGTATAGGACAGTGGCCAGCACTGAAGTATTGAGGATGATCACTAAAATTTCAAGCAATTTTTCCTGAAGTTATCATTGTGGCTGCCCCGAACGCTGCTGTCTCTTCATTTTCCATCAAATAATGGAAGTATTGCTATCATGAAGATACCCCCGCAGAGGGGGGAAATGAGAACATCATCATAAATGTGTAACAAATCCTGTGGATTTTTTGAACTGATTCCTTTGTGTACAAATTCCACTTGTTATAGGGAATGGTTTTTATTATGCTTAATTTTCTTATGCTTAGTGCTTTCCTTTTATGAAGTGAGCTAAAGCCTCTCTCTTTCCTTCTTACTCTTTAGAATCTAACTGATAAAATTTGTAAAGAATAGGCATGCTCCAACTGGCCCAACTCTTTTTTCTCTTGAGATGAGCCTGTCCAGAGAAAGCACAAAATCTTTGCTCCTCCATGTTAAAAATCTTACCTAGGCAGTCCTTCCAAATAAGGCAACCCAGGACCTACTGGGTAAGTGTACCTAATGTCAGGTACACTTTGTACCACAGTGTGCCAACTTAGCCTGGATCAGTAATAAAGGTGGTATTGGAGCTACAGTGTTTATTTCTTCTTTTAATTCCTCAAATTACTCACAAAGAAGAAAAGCAGGGTGTTATTTAATGCAAGTCCCCTCAGAAACCACCAGCTTAACTGCAGGACAAGCCTTTGTATTCTATTATCACTACTGTCTGAGGGGCCAGGAGAAAACATGAACCTTAATGGAGGTAGAATTATCCTTGCAATGACTGCAGTAAATGTTTGTTGAAGGAGAAAAAAAATGGAAAGAGAAGATATACCGTATATACCCAGTTTTAATGGAAAGCCTATTTCTGCCATATACATTAGAGAAATTGTTCAAGAACAGTTCATCCATGTGAAAATATTAGCACTGTAATTCTGCCAAGGTCAGTAAGACCTAGTGATTTGCTGAGATATCACCTTCATTCCACCAGGTAAATAAAGGCTCCTTTTTCAGTGTGCCCTATCCAAGAAGGCACTCCACAGCAACAGTTAAATTATGAATACAGCACATATGTTCCATACCATATCATTTACAGCACAATTTAGCATAGACATAATGCTTTGTAACAAACTACAATACCATTCACAAAATGCATTTAAATAGCATAATTTAGTTCATTAAATTCAGTCATTTACAGTAAATCAAAATCATCACAGGAATTGAAGAGAGTACACAGTTGTTTGTTTGAATAGTTAAGCTAGGTAAGTCAATTTCTTTTTGAAGGTCAAGGACAGAGTTGTTTCCATTTTCTGTTATAAAAAAGATACAGCTGGTGTCAAAAGATAATTTAATGTCACCTCAAAATGATCCACCCTCTTTTTAATCCTCCCCCCCAACACACTTTCTCTGGGTTGCATATCATATCACTGCCACTCCTGAAATAGGTCCAACTCCCTGAAAACATTTTACATACTACTTAACTAGGATGTGACCACGGATTTTACAAATCTCAAATGTACAATTTCTTCAAATTTTTTTACCAAAATATGTACATTTGGCCCTGAGAAAGGTTCAAACACAAGATCACAGTACACGTAATCATCTGTGTGTCTGTCTGTGGTACAGACCCTACTATAAGCCTCTTGTGGGTAGGAGCCTAGTCAACCATATTTGGATTCCCACAACCTAGCACAGTGTTTGCTGATTGTAAATTCCTTGAAAGCAAGGACTGGTCCTTTCATTTATTTATTTTTTTTCTCGTGACCCCTACCATAATGGTTCACTTAGTAAATATTTGCTGATTGAAAAATCTTGTCAGAGGGGCTTACCTCATGACATATTTTATAAATACACAAACTATATATGTTATTGTCTTAGCAAACCAGTGCCTAGAGTAAAGATGACAAGGTAAGAAGAGAGAGGACAGACTTCAGGATTTAACACCAATTATTTGACCTGGCCTCACTGTTTCACTGTCCTGTGTGCTCTGAGCAGAACTGTACTCCAGGTGGACACAGCTAGGTCTCCATTTTACGGAGTCTTTCTCTGAGCCTTTGCCTGAAATGTTTTCCCCACAAACTCTGCAATCATCAACAGCCTGAGGACTTAAGCTCTAGGACAGCTGTTCTAAAGCCAACGCAATCTAGGCAGCATTCAGAGGCTCCGTATTTATCCAGACCTGTGATAACTTTATGTATGCCTTGCACTAGGCACTGTGTGAACCGTTAAGGATAAACTAGTAGACTCAAGTAAGACCTGAACTCTGTCCTCAAACTGCTTAGAATCTAGTGTGGCACACCACCAACAGCACAGTGTCTGAGGCAAGCACAAAGTGCTCAGAGCAAGCACACTACCTGGACAGTAAGATACCAATTTCCTCTACTCGGTCCTACTCACCAAGACAGTGAACCACTGTGCCACACAGGGAGAAATGATCTCCACTCTCAGCACATTTGAGAGGGCCAATGACACACTGGAAGGAGCCTAAAGGAGAGCTGCCTTCTCACACCCGCCCCTCGGGTTACCTTTTCCCTTCCTTAAAGAGGAAGGACAGCGGAAAAGAATGTTGGAAGATTAAGGGGGAAATTATTTTTTTAATTGAAAGTAACTGTTCTTGAAAGTATTTGAGTATTGCTGGTGAGTATTGCTCGTGTGAGGAACCAAGTCAGAGTCCATTACCATGAACAGCCTCTAACTGTATTAACTCCCGACACGGAAAGTATCAATAGCTCTACAAACCCAAGCAATCAAGGACACACTCCTTAGACTGCATTAAAGACCTCTGTAACCTGGCTTCAGCCATGTTTCTCTTTGTAACAGACACTGCTAGTCTCCTCCAATATCCAATCCCCGCCTCTTCTACTAGTAATAAAATTATTAGCTAGAAACAAGCCCAACCAGAGAAAGCTTTGTTTCCAGGTTCCCCTTCAGCACAATGTGGCCATGTGACTAAATTCAATGGGACACAAATGGAAATGTCAGGTGGCAACTTCTGGGAACCTTAAGAGACAAAGGCTGAGTATTGGGACATGGATGTCATGACTGAAGTTCCATCATGAGTCATGATGACAAGGGCTGCACTCTAGGGATGGTGAAGAAGAAATCCAAAAGAAATTGGGTCCCTGAGGACTTCATAGAACAGAGCCACCATACCAGTCCTGGATCGCCTGCCTCCAGATGTTTAACTGAAAGAGAAATTATCTTCTATCTTATTTCAGCCACTCTTTGGAGATCCTGCTATTTGCAACAGGCCCTCCTCTAGTGGGCCTGCTATGAGCCGGCACTGTCTAAGTCTCTGAATACATCATCTCATTTAATCCTCACAGATACTCCCACAGGTAGCTACTATTATGCGCTCTATTTTACAGACGAAGAAACTGAGACTTAGAATGATTAATTCACTTGCTAACAGGAGACAAAGCCAAGTGTGGCTTCGGAGCACTTGAAATATGGCTAGTACAATAGAGGAAATGAAATCTTTATTTGATTTAATTTTAATTAAAACAGCCACATGCAGACAATAGCTCTGTAGACTCTATGTTCAAGCTTTAGAAAACAGCTTCTTCTTGCTATCTATAGAATTAATGCTCAGTAAATGTTTGCTGTAGTATTTTGAATTGGATTAAGGTAAATATCAACCTCAGTAGATATAATCTATGTAGATTTAAAAATAAATAAATAAACAAAATAAAAAGCAGACTGAGAAAGGGAGAAACTTCAAGAAATTCAGGCACAACATGGAAAGAGATGAAGGTGAAACAACAAAAAACCAAAAAGCACCAAAGATCAGCGTTTGTAGCAGGAGAAAACCCTCAACTCATTTCGGCCTTGCCCAAGCAGAGTCTGGAAGAGCTAAGTCAAGGTGGGCAGTTATATGACATATACACCCAGCTTTTAGAAGGCTGGGCTAACATCCATTTACAAAATCCTCCAGAGGACACTGAGGTTTCTCATGTTGTCTTTAAAAAAAAAAAAAAAACACAACAAACCAAAAACACGATCTATAAAAGGTTGGAATAGGTCTCACTATGCTGGAAAGCATACGTCCAGATCACTTTATTTAACAATTATTCATCACAATTTCCATTTTTTATTCGGTGGGGAAATGACAGAAACTCACTCACTCCTGGTTACCGCAAGCCAGAGCAAAAAATCTTACAGCCATATTATTAGGCCAAAATACAAATCGTAGGCCCCTTCACTCTTGCTTTTACCTCACAGAAGAGGAGCACTAAAAAATACAGTTAGGGATCCACACTGTCAAGTGAGCTCCTCCCCGCCTGGCCATTCTGGGTGTGACCTTTCGCCAGGTCCCTGGCACAAGGCAGAGTGTCATCTCCTGGAGTGAAGCCAGAGTGTAAGATGAAAAGCCACATGCGGGGGTGACGCAAGGGAAACAATCATGACTCTCCTCTTGAGAGCCAGAAAGAAATCTGAGGGCTCATGCACACTAGTTCCTAAGCCTGGTGTTTTAGTCAGCATAATACCGCCCTTAACATTTTAGTTTTCAGGGTTTCCAGCCACAGAAGAGTGAGCATGCTAGCAATCGAACTTGGGGTGTATCACTCCACTCTACCCAGAGAGGGGCCCAGATGGCACTGTCCTGGGTTCCCACAATAACTTAAGTGGACACTTTCACAATGTCTGGAGCCCTTGATGTCCTGCAAATGAAGAAGGGGAATGTCCTCAAATTCCTTGCAGCAGGAACCCCAGCCTTGGCCTCCAAATGCAACAGCACGTCTACAGCAGGAAGAGTGACTGCATCTACAACAGGAATCTGAAGGGGACCTCAGTGAAGCTCTTGCTGGTGGCTTGTGCCATTGTTGCCATTGAAAACCCAGCTGCTGTCTGTGTCATTTCCTCCAGGGATACCGCCCAGTGAGCTGAGCTGAAGTTTGCTGCTGCCACTGCAGCCACCCCTATAACCCTTCACCCCCAGGACCTTCACATCTTCTGGTGGTTACTGATCCCAGGCATGGCTATCTTATGTTAACCTGCCTACCCCTGCTCTGTGTATCACAGCGTCTCCTCTGTGCTATGTGGACATTGCCATCCCATGCAACAAGAGAGCTCACTCAGTGGGGCTGATGTGGTGGGTGCTGGCCCAAAAGGTTCTGCGTGTGCGTGATACCATTTCCTGTGAACACCCATGGGAGGTCATGCCTGATCTCTGCTTTTACAGGGATCCTGAAGAGATTGAAAAGGAAGAGCAGGCCGCAGCTCGGGGTGAATGGACTGCTCCAGCTCCCGAGCTCACTGCTGCTCAGCCTGGGGCCACAGACCATTCTGAAGGCATGCAGTGCCCTCTGTGCCTGCCCAGCAGCTCCCTACCGAAGCCTGGAGCACTCAGCTGCCACTGAAGACTGATCTGCAGCTCCCACTGCTCAGGCCACTGAATGGGTAAGAACAACCAGAGAGTAAGTCTTGGCTGTTCTTCCACAGGCTCTTCAGCAGAAAATGGAAATATGATGGATGGAAAATAAAGATCAGTTTCTTAATCTATATATATAAAAGCCTAAGCAACCTAATGACCAAACAACTGAATGACCTACTGACTGGTCGACCGGTCACTATGAAGCATACTGACCAGCAGAGGGTAGATGGTCAATGTAGGAGCTGCCCCCGGTGGTCAGTGCACTCCCACAACGGGAGTGCCCCAGCCCAGCGGCAGCCACTCACTCCCTCAGTAGTCCTGCAGGTCCAATCTCCAGAGAACAGGCCAGGCACCGATGGACCAGCACCGCCATGGTTCCGACAGCACCGCGGCCTCAGGCACCGTGGCAGCTTCCCCTCCCTAGACGCTCTGCAAGGAAGAAATGATATAAAAGTGACCGCCAGTTGGCCCCTGACAATGGGCACAAATATCAGCAGGATGGATCCAGATCCTGGGCCAGCAAGGGCGTCCCACTGCCTGCCTGGAGGGCCGATCGTGTCACAGTCCACCCTCACCCCCCTCAAGATGGGCACCAGATACAGGGCTCACAGCTGGCGAGCGATGCTGCAGCGATGCAAGCCTTTCCTGATCAAGACTGACTGGGCGTGAGCCCACGGCAGGTGCAGCAGGGCCAGGATGAGTGGGAGCGGCAGGCAGGAGCAGCAGGCGGCGTTGGACTGCGGGTTTCAGCCTGATCCCACAGGCCACCCTGAGGGACCCCACCCATGCACGAATTCATCCACCAGGCCTCTAGTATATATATATATATATATATATATATATATATATATATATATATATATATATATATATATATTAGAAACCCAAACCTCCTGCTTGCTCCTTGGCTGCAGCCATCTTGGTTGGGATAATTTGCACCCTCGCTCCTGATTGGCTGGTGGGCGTGGCTTGTGGGTGTAGCAGAGGTACGGTCAATTTGCATGTTTCTCTTTTATTAGTGTAGATTTTAATTGATTTCAGAGAGGAAGGGAGAGGGAGAGATAAAAACATCAATGATGAAAGAGATTCATTGATCGGCTACCTCCTGCATGCCCCCCAATGGGGATCGAGCCCACAACCCCAGCATGTGCCCTTACCAAGAATTGAATCGTGATCTTCTAGTCCATAGGTTCAACCCCTGAGCCATGCTGGCCAGGCAAACATAGGTTTCTTTTTAAAATTTTTTATTTTATTTATTTTTTAGTAAAGTATTTATATTGCTTAACTCAAGGGCCCATTTTAGTCCAACAACATTTTTTTAGTTTCTACTATGTGATGGCAGTACTAAATGCTGAGAGTACAAAGAGGAATACAATGACATGGCAGTACTAAATGCTGAGAGTACAAAGAGGAATACAATGACACATACAACAAATATTGGGATATTCTGAACAATGTCTTACGGAAAACAAATATTTAAAAAATCACTGCATGCTTTACATATGCTATTTCAGTTAAGCCTCAAGAGCCTCTATGAGATTGGTATTATATTGAAGAGGTTAAAGCTCAAAGTAATTAAACAACCTGCCTGTTTGCACAACTGGAATTACCACAACTCAGCAAATCAAGGCCTATCTAAACCCAAAATGTGTGTTCTTCTCACAAGGCTACTTTCTTCTCCCTCACCCCCCAAGCACAACTAAAAGACAGATACTCAAAGACTAGCCCCCAAGTTCTAGGGAAAGGAACCTCACAGGGAGATCTGATCATAAATTCCTAACTGGGCAGGTCATGATGGGTAGTCACACCCCAGGCATATGACTTCTTTAGTGAAAGGTTCATTTTCACCTTAAGCATTCCTGTCCATGGTTCCTGTGCATCTAGGTTAACACACCTTTGAAAATATATCGTAAACACAATCAAGAGAGCACGTAATCTTGTTAATTATCCTGTAATCCATTTCCCGCCTTTCATTCTCACACCCTCATGTAATCTTCCTTATATTCCCGTCTTAATTTTAAATGCATAAAATAAGCTGCAAAACTGTTATTCTCCAGAGAATGTGAGACTTTACTCCTTGGAATATGTCCTCAGTTTGGCTAAAATAAACTGTTATAAAAATCCCTTCCCCCCCAAAAAAAATTAGCCCTACTCTACAAAGCAAAATTTTTCCTAAGAAAAATTGTTCTTGGTCAGATCACATGAATTACTTTCTTCATATTAACTTAGTCTGGAAACACTATGACATTTGGGCCAATCAGGCCTAACCAACTTCATGATTCACTAGAGAGCTACTAAATTTCAAGCATAGCAGAGAAAATAAACAGATCTTAGAGATCTGGAGACCTTTAGATGTATAAAATTTTTTTGAAATATGTAAAGCATCACGTTACATAAAACTTTGAAGTAATAATTCATAGCAGGGATACTGGATGTCTTCAAGCTTCTGATTTCTTTCTTTCTTTCTTTTTCTTTTTTTCTTTCTTGTTTATTTTTGTTTTGTTTTGTTTTTTTAGAGAGGAAGGGAGAGGGATAAAGAGATAAAAACACTGATGAGAGAGAAACATCAATCAACTGCCTCCTGTACACACCCCACTGGGATTGAGCCTGTAGCATGCCCTGACCAGGAATTGAGCCAGTAACCTCTTGGTTCATGGGTTAATGCTGAACCACTGAGCCACACCAGCCGGGCCAAGCTTCTGACTTCTAATGCTTGGTAAAACAGTGGCAGAGAGGATAAAAGGTAGGTTTTGGAATCATAAAGATCTAAATATGAATCTCCATTGCATAACAGCTATCTAGACTTGACAATTAAGTTCTCTGGAATTCTTTTACCTCCCCTGTAAAGTAAAAGGATAAAAATGCCTTTTGAAAATAATCCTGGGGCTTGAGATCATGCATGCATCTAGTTCAGTACCTGGCACATAAAAGATGCTCAATAAAATGGAATTATTAACATTACTTAAAATTTCTAGTATATTAGAGCTAGGAGAAACATATATATACAATTTAGGATTCTTAAAGTTTAAGTGACCAAAAGCCTAACTCAAACCATATTGAGCAAAAAACTGAAATTAATTAGCTTATGCAACTGAAAGATCCAGAGGTAAGTTTTTCCGACTTTCATCTAAACTTGATCTAGAGGCACCACTTCCTCTATCTCTCAGCTTTACTCTCTTCCATACTATTTTGCCACAAAAAGGCAATGTGCCATTCAGCAACTCCATGCCTACATCCTCCCAGGTTTCAGTATAGCAAAAACAAGAGTGGCTCTCCCTGGTGGCTCCCACATGAGTTTTGGGCTTTGGAAAAACTTAAGTCATGGGTCCACCCCTGAGTCAACAATATTACTAGGAATGGTAACTATGTGAAGTGATGGATGTGATGTATTAACTTAATTGTGGTAATCATTTTGCAATGTATATGAAATCATCATGCTGTGCACTTAAATATATAGGATTTTATTTGTTAATTATACCTCAATAAACCTGGGGAAAATAATAAAAGGATTTTTAAAAACAATGTTATTGAGAGTATTTGATACTCCAATTGGCCAAGACTGAGTCACCTGGTCTATTTCTGGTGGACCCTACCAACACCTGGGAAAAAGATGGTTCTCCAAAAGACATGTAGGTAGCTTCCAGAAATGATGAGGAACAGAAAAAAACAAATATTTGTTAAAAGGTAAAATAATTTTTTTAACAAACTAATAACAAAACACCAAATAAGGAAACAGATATTGTCATATATTATTTTGAGTGGGCAGTTTGGCAACATCTGCCTAAAATTCAAATGTATATCCATGCTGCCAAGTTCTACTTCAAGAAACTTACCCTATAGGTAAGTCACACCAATGTGCAAAGATGTTATTTAAAGAATGATAATTGCAGGATTGATTGTGAGAGCAAACATTATCCATTAATAGGGAAGCTGTTAAATTATGATAGTCAAAGAGAAGAATATTGCACTATTATTTTTAATGAGGTAGATCTATATGTTCCAATATGAAAAGAAGCCTATGACATGTTGTAAAGGGAATGAAGAAAATTACAAGAAAATAAGTAAATAGCCCTGGCTGGTTTGGCTCAGTGGATAGAGGGTCGGCCTGAGGACTAAAGGGTCCCGGGTTTGATTCCAGTCAAGGGCACATGCCTGGGTTACGGGCTTGGTCCCAGTGGGGGACATGCAGGAGGCAGCCAATCGGTAATTCTCTCTCACCATTGATGTTTCTCTCTCTCTCCTTCTCCTTTCCTCTCGGAAATCAATAAAAATATATTTTAAAAAAAAAAGCTTTGGAGATATGTTTTTTAAAAAAGAAAATAAGTAAATGTGGTATTCTGCTTGCCTAATACATAAATATTGGAAGAGTATCCAAAAAATACACATAACACTGTTTATTGTTGGGAAAGAAGTACTAGGAAATTAATAGTGGCAGGAAGAAGATATTTACTTTTCACTTTATATCCTGAGGGATTTCATTTACCTGAGTCCATCTGATTTTTATTACTTTAAAAAGTTAGTCTAAAAAACACCTGTCATTAACTGTTACCATGACTCACAATTAGTACCATTGGCTTTAAAGGAACAAAAAATACCTTGTTTGGCCTAGCTGGTTTGGCTCAGTGGATAGAGTGTCCGCCTGTGGACTGAAGAGTCCCAGGTTCAATTCGGGCCAAGGGCACATGCCCAGGTTGCAGGCTCGATCCCCAGTAGCAGGCATGAAGGAAGCAGCCTATCAACGATTCTCTCTCATCATTGATGTTTCTATCTCTCGCTCCCTCTCCCTTCCTCTCTGAAATCAAGAAAAATATTTTTTTAAAATACCTTGTTTGTTTGTGCTAAAGAAATGTATTAAATTATTAAAAATACATATAAATCGGATTTTACCATAACACTCTGCATACTTACAAAAAGTACACAAATCTTCTTGCTAAGAAGCAATATATTTCCACGTTAATCTAGAAGTTATCTGGGCTACTGAATCAACTTGGTTCATTTATTTACTTTGTTTATCGGTCAGACCAGCCCATCACAAGATTTTGCCACTATAAAATGGCCCCTGGACTGACTCATTCAGGCAGGCAGCAACTCCATCAAACCCACTAATTAATCGGGCAGTCCTCCTCCATATGTCATGATGACTATTCATTAAAGCAATGCATATGGCTCTTACCTACATGTGCTAGCTTTTTGCTTCTATTCATGGTTCAACAAGTTTATGAACCTAGATCCAGCAGAACAAAGAAAAAATAGTACAGAAAATATTATAATTAGGCTGAAAGTATAAAATTAGAAAAGGAAAAATAAAATTGAGAGATGTTGCCACTAACAGTAGAATTCATGACATAACAAACATCTGTTGATTGTCTTCTATGTGCAAGGCACGAGGCTAGGCTTCTAGAAACATGAAGAGATACATATGACATTGTTCGTGACCATAGTCTTACTTTTTGTTTGAGGAGATGGCACATATATTAAAAAGAATAAGGTTATCACTGGTGAGTGCCATATATTTCTAATTATCAAAATTCCCATTTGAGGTGTATAAAGCATCTTGGGAGTCATGAGTAAGTGAATTATATCATACTGCATATACTATATACTAGAGACCCAGTGCATGAAAATTCATGCACTGGACGGGGGGAGGGTCCCTCAGCCCAGCCTGCCCCCTCTCACACTCTGGGAGCCCTCAGGGGTGGGAGGCAACCCGGCGATCAGGGGAAAGTGACGCCCCATTACACCTCTGCTGCTGCCACTGCCGGCAGTGCAAGCCCCAGCCAGCCCTGGTTACCTGAGCCTTGGGCCAGCCTTGGGCAGCTGGGCAGCCACCATCCGAGGTTTGCCTGCACCTCAGGCCGGCCCTGGGCGGCTGGGGGGCTGAGGGGACTGGGGGACTCCAGAGGCAGGAGCGTGGAACAGCCTTGCCATGCACCTGCAGCACCGGGGGAGCTGAGGGGACTGGGCGCCCCCATCTTTGAGAGCGGGGCAGTCAATTAGCATATTCCCTCCTTATTGGCTGTGGGCACTGCCATCTTTGAGGGCGGGGCAGTCAATTAGCATATTTCCTCCTTATTGATTGTGGACACCGCCATATTTGCAATGGCGTGAGGGTCAATTAGCATATCCCCTCTTTATTAGATAGGATATATACCATGAGAACTACCATTAAACTCAGAGTATTGCTATGGACTAAATGTGTCCCCCAAAATTTATATGTTGAAATCTAACCCCCATTGTGATGGAAGTAGGAGGTAAAGCCTTTAAGAACTAATTAAGTGATGAAGGTGGAATCCTCATGAATAGAATTAGTGCACTTTTAAGAAGAGACAAGAGAGCTTGCTCTAGCTTCTGCTCTTTCCTTCATGTGAGGTACAATGAGAAGTTGGCAGTCTGCAACCCAAAAGAGGGTCCTCACCAGACCTGGTAAAGCTGGGAACTTCAGCCTCCAGAACTGTGAGAAAATCTCTGTTATTTATAAGCCACCCGGTCTATGGTATGTTGTTATAGCAACCCAAACTGACTAAGACAAGAATATAGAATATACAATTTCCTAAAATAAGATATGAAGATTACCAAATTGAATTGACAGTGCTTTGGTAACAGGTATTCAGAACATAATTCCCATATGATTTGTTTAGCAATACACATAAGAAGTACAAAACCAAAACACTGACTTAGAGGAGACCCTTAAATTGTTGCTGAGAATGATATAAATAAGATTGTAATCATATCATAATAACCATAATAATAGCTAAGATTTACCTAGTACTTACTATGTGCTAGGAAGTAAATATATATAGCACCTGGCACACATATACATTATGTTTTATATATAAACTAGAGGCCCAGTGCATGAAATTCATGCATGGGGGGGTCCCTCAGCCCGGCCTGCACCCTCTCCAATCCAGGACCTCTCAGGGGATGTCTGACTGCCGGTTTAGGGATCAGGCCTAAACCGGCAGTTGGACATCCCTCTCACAATCCGCTGGCTCCTAACTGCTCGCCTGCCTGCCTGCATGATCGCCCCCAACTACCCTCCCCTGCCGACCTGATTGTCCCTAACTGCCTCCCCTGCCAGCCTGATCACTCCTAACTGCTCTCCCCTGCAGGCCTGATCGCCCCTAACCACCTCTGCCTCGGCCCCCGCCACAGTGGCTTTGTTCGGAAGGAAGGCAGGATGACCGCAAGATGACTGGTCGACCCGGTCTAATTAGCATATTACCCTTTTATTAGTATAGATATATATTTCATTCTCACAACAATTCTATGATGCAAGTAATTAATTTATTTATTTATTACTTTATAGGTGAGAAAACAGAGGCACTGAGAAGTTAAGTAATTTGCCAAAGATAAGTGTCTTGGCCAGACTTCAAAACTAGACAGAGTCCAGAGTCCCCGCCTGAAACCTCCATGGTAAATGTATCATACGTATTTTCTAAATTACCACTGTGTTCATATTTTTAAGGAGAAAATACAAAGCAAAGAATAGTAAATATATTATTTCTTCTGAGATTCTGCACTTCCTTTGGGACCTCAAGCCTGCCTTACCTAGAAAGATGACCAATAAATACCTGTCCAATGAAAAATTGGGCTCTAGGACTGTGAAAATAGTATGTGTGACTCTATTCCCCACTTATCTTCACAACCCCTGACCACATTGCTACTAGGATTCTAGTAGAGAGGGTGGCGCTCTTCCCAGAGTTCTAAGCAAGAAACAGAAAGAGTGTCTGAAGTGGAAAGTATATAGTAGAGCAGAGCACTGGTCTGGAAATCAGGCCTAACACTGTTCAGTTATACAACCCAGGACAAGCTGGTTCACTCCTCTTATAAACGAATGTCCATATTTGTCAGATTGAAAGAGTTGGATTAGGTGAGTGATTTTCAAACTGTGCTCAGAAGAAAGGAAGACGAGGAAGCATGTGAACAGGTGTGACCTCTTGGGCTTCAAGGAGAATGGCTCCCCTTAAACCTGCTTTACATATTAAGTATATAAGATTTTGTTTGAATAAAGGAACTGGGGGCTTTACAAAGTTTGAAGATCATTGGATTCAATCAATTTCTTAAGTGCTGTCTCTTTTCAGATATTCTATCCCTCTTGACTGCACAGACACACTCCAGTACGTCAGACTATTTGTCTGTTCCCACCTGTTCAAGAGACATTCTACCTGAACCTTAGAATTCTTTCCATCATTACAATTCTGAATCTATCCTTTCAAAAAAAGAAATTGGTTTTTCCCCTCCGCTCACATTTATCAGTCCATTTTATGGAAGTTCTTCTTGCCACATCCTTAAATAAGTAAATAGGATAACTGTGGTAATTGCATGACCTGCAGAGTGTATAGAACTTCAAGGTTAATGCTCTTGGCACAAGATTTTCGCTACAAACAGCAGAATTCCTCTAAACCTTTGCTGAGGCATCGGTTCAATAATAAGAGAAAATCATGCCATTTATTGAATTACTCAAAAGAGAATTATCAGAGAGTGCCCCAATAGTCTAACTATGGCTACACTTTATTCCAAAAAGAACTGGTCTTAAAGAACTTCAGGAAAGGCCTCCTCCAGAGTTACAGCAGAAGAGACCCCCAAATATTTATCGACCATACAACAACCCATGCACCCAAGAATTGGTACAATTCTACCCCAAATGTTGTGCTCATTCCTATGTTTCATTTTATAACTCTGAACTCCCTTTCACATGAATGAAAAGAATTGTTACTATTAAGCCTATCCATCCTCTGAAATTCCTTTAGTCAGTTTTCATTAAGGACTGTCAAATACATACATCATTTAGGGACTTTTAAATTTTATTGAAGATGTATTACATATGGTTTAATATTTCAGTTCAGCAATGGCAATCAGCAATAAGCATTACTCTGAGAGTGGGATTAATTAAATATTCTAGCAAACACCAGTGATCCAAATAGCAAAGAAAAATCCTGGGCACTGAGCCCAGATTCCCCACCTTCTCTTATGGTATGGCTCATCTCTCTCTCAAATAAACTAGACAACCAACTAATCTTTCATCATTATTAGTGGATGTGTAGCTGTGCGATAAACGATCAAACTCTTCCACCAGGTCTCCTATTAAATTTTTAAGTAGAAAAAATTGCACAAAATCAAATTGCTCCCTAAAAGGCTATTTTTAAAACCAAGGACAAATATAGTGGGCAGAAATAAAAGGTAATTTTGCATGGTAATCAGCAGTTTTCCTCTAACTTGACTGTATCATGCCTCCAATGACAAACTGGGAGATGGTGCTAGTCTATAATTATAAATCTGTCTGTGTTATGTCATGAAGTTTTAAAGTATTTCAACTTTGTATATTATAGTGACTAGGAATCTCAGCTCCACAGAAACCAAGAGATTCGGAGCAAACTCATGGTCTTAGTCCCACAAAGAGTACTGATGATAATCCAACCTTGAATGTTAGCCTTAGAGCTGAAAGGTTTTCGTAATCTTAATCTGTTTTAATGGTGAGGTGGTGGGAGGAGCTCCAGGCAGAATATTTACAAGGTGTTTTATTCGTCAAACATTCAGGGCTCCTCTTCTTTATTCCTTCTCTCGGCTCCCAGCAGCAGCTACTTGATGACACAATAGAGATATCCACCTAATCAAAAGTGACCTAGCAACAACCATTTCCTGCATCACCAAATCTGCATTTCTGAGACACAATGTACCTTTAAACTTCTACCAAAGCACCCTCTTAGAAAAGAGATCAGATTTGTGGTTGGGAGAAGGGGGTTGGATTTACTAGTAGGTGATCAAAAAATACAAACTTCTAATTATAAGATGAATAAGTACAAAGGATGTTATATACAACTAGAGGCCCGAGGCACGAAATTCGTGCAAGGGGCTTGGCCCTCGCAGCCCCAGCTTTTGTCTAGAAGGTCATCCAGACGGTCCTTCCGCCGTCCAGTCTAATTAGCAAATTAGCTGTTTATTATATAGGATATGCTGATATAGCTAATACTGCTGTCTGGCATATAAGAAAGTTGTTCAGAGCGTACATTTTAAGAGTTCTCATCACAAGAAAAAAATTTTTTTTGCTTTTTCTTTTTCGTATCTATATGTAATGACGGACACCAAAAGCGAAGGCAACAAAAGCAAAAATAGACAAGTGGGACTACATCAAACTAAAAAGCTTCTGCACAGCAAAGGAAGCCAGCAACAAAATGAAAAGGCAACCCGCCGAATGGAAGGAAATATTTGCAAATCATATATCTGATAAGGGGTTCATATATGAGATGATGGATGTTAATTAACTTCTGGTGGTAACCGGTTCATGATTATACATATAAGCCAAATCATTATGCTGTACACCTTAAAGTTATACAGTACTGCATGTCAATTATATCTCAATAAGCTGGGGGGAAAGCACCCTCTTGGTTCAATGGGGTGGCTATTAATAAAATAACATCTTCGAAGGTAGAGCAGCTGACAAAAGAAACAAACAGCAAAAGAGCAGCAACAGCATGGCATCTTTGTAGCCATGTTTTCAAAGCACGATCAAGTACATTACATAATTTTATCTTCTCAATAAATTTGTAAGCTGGTTAGGTTGTAAGTCACTTATCTTCTGTGAACTTTAGAATCCTCACCTTTTAAAATGGGGATAATATTTTACAGGGCTGTTGTGTGGCTAGAACAAATAACATATGTAACATATTTGGTTCAGAGAATTCACCCAATGAATGATAGGCATTTTTTAATTAGTGTTATCCCTACAAATAGAGGAGGCATCGCTTAGAGAACGTAACCACCCCAAGGGCACTCAATGAATAGACTTTATTGAGTACCTGCACAGGCTGTGAATACAAAGATGTGTGAGATCCCATCTTCCTTCTATCTAAAAAATCAGATTCACCTTTAGTAGAAAAAAAAAACAAATTCTAGAAACAAGTACTCTCTTTATTCCATTCTGAGCCAATTCCAGAAAGGAAGAGGTAAACTGAGACCCATGTCAACTGCTTCTTAGATGAAAAACCTTCTTACTACACAACAGGTTTTTTTCATTGTAGTTAAGGGGACTCCCAACTTGTTATGCCCTCCTCAACCTGGCTCCCCTCAAAATTCAAAATCCTTAATGGGAGGAATTTTCCTCCTTCGAATGAAGAATTCCTTGCTTTTTGTAATGCAGTACAGTTGACTAAAAACACTTTCACCCATACTAACTAATCTAACAAGCTAACCTACTCTTCCCCACATCCTGTGAGGTATGAATTACTCAAGTTATTTTACAAAGGAAATTGAGACACAGCTGTAAGTGTCATAATCCAGACTAGAACTAGATCGATAGCTTCATGCTAGTTTAATTACTAGTTTAAAGCTTGCCCACTAAACTACATTAAACCTATACTGAAATATTTTTATACTCTTACCTAGATGTCCTCCTATTTTTTCTGAGTCTCTGTGGCATATTCTAATTCTTCTAGGGGTCTAATACTGAACCGTGTATTTGAGAGATTCCCTTAGGTAATATTTATTCAATAACCCATTCAACATCAATATCACCTTTTCAAGCATGGCTATGACTTTTACATAGACTAGATCCATAAAGAGAGATGGAGAATGATACTTTGCATTTGTTTAGCAATTTTTCAAAGTGCTTTCATATATATTATTCAGAGAGGGAGAATGGAATTTGAATTTAAGATATAAACAGGTTGTTATTGCTAAGATATAAAAGGATAGCAGAGATTCTCAAATCCAGTGTTTCTTAACTTTCTTTGGGTCCCTTGCCCATTTGAGAATTTGACAAAAGCTATGGACCTCAGGCCCAGCGAATGTGGCTCAGTGCTTGAGTGTCCACCTATGAACCAGAAAGTCACTGTTCGATTCTTTGTCAGGGCACATGCCCAGGTTGTGTGCTCAATCCCCAACAGGGGGCGTGCAAGAGGCAGCCAATCAATGATTCTCTCTCATCATTGATGTTTCTATCCTTCTCCCTTCCTCTCTGAAATCAATATATATATATATATATATATATATATATATATATATATATATATATATATCCTATCTAATAAAAACGGAATCTGCGAATTGACCGTAACTCTGTGACAAAGATGGCGGTGCCCATAGCCAATAAAGAGGGAATATGCAAATTGACGCGACAAGGCGAAAGGCAGAAGGCGGCTCCAGGCCGGAGCGAAGGCAGTGCCAACAGCCAGGGGAAGGAAGGCCTATTCTTGCTCAAATCTTCATGCATCAGGCCTCTAGTACACACATACACACACACATACACACACACATACACACACACATACACACACACACACACACACACACACCAGGGGCCCAGTGCACAAATTCATGCACCTTGAAAGGAACTGTGGGTTGCGAGGCTGCAGTGGGCACAGGGGCAGGTCTCGACACATCCTCTGTGCCCCTGCCTGGCCCCGCCCGCCATGGCCTCTGATCCCGTATTGGCCGGCAGCCCCGCTCCTGCTGCTGCCACACCCACACACTGACAGTGCCAGCCCCACTCGCACCCGCTGATAGCACGGAGTGATTGGGGCTGACGCCAGCAGCGGGTACAAGCAGGGCCGGCACCATTAGTGGGTGCAAGCAGCAGCTCGGGTGCCAGCTGTGGGTGTGAGTGGCAGCTTCAGTGCCGGCAGCAGGTGCGAGCAGCTGCTGCTGGCCCCAATCATCCCTCAGGAGCAGGGGGAGGTGGAGAAGCCCTGAGGGGAGATTGGGGCTGGCAGCCGCCTCTCGCATCTGCTGATAGCACCGATATCAGGGCCAGTGCTAGGTGCGCAGCAGCGGGTGTGAGCGGGGCTGGCACCAGCAGCAGGTGCGAGCGCCCAGTGGGACCGCGGCATGCTGGAGCAAAGAATTTTCAGTAACCATCAGAGGCTCGCACCGGTGGCAGCGACCGGCACCCCGCCTTGGTCTGGCATCCCCGCTCACCTGCTCCACCATCCCGCTGTGGCCGATGCCCACCATGTTCCCCTGGTGGTCAGCGCACGTCATAGCGATGGGTTGTTTGGTTGTTCCGCCGTTCAGTCTATTTGCATAGTAGGGTGATAAGATATAGAGATAGAGATAGATATAGATATGGATATGGATATGGATATGGATATGGATATGGATATGGATATGGACATGGACATGGACATGGACATGGATATAGACATGGACATGGACATAGACATACCAGAGGCCCAGTGCCTGAAATTTGTGCACTCATGGGGGTCCCTCAGCCCGGCCTGAGCCCTCTCACAGTTTGGAAGCCCTTGGGGGATGTCTGACTGCCAGCTTAGGCCCAGTTGGACATCCTTAGCACTGCCACAGAGGCAGGAGAGGCTCCCACCACTGCTGCTGCGCTTGCCAGCCATGAGCCTGACTTCTGGTTGAGTGGTACGCCCCCTGTGTGGGTGCACTGACCACCAGGGGGCAGCTCCTCCATTGAGCGTCTGCCCTCGGTGGTCAGTGCACATCATAGCGAACCGTCATTCCGCTGTTTGGTTGATTTGCATATTAGCCTTTTATTATATTGGATATTTTTAAAGCTATGGACATCATACCCAGAAAGGTGTAAAGATGTACATATGAACATATAAACAAAATTTTGCACAGTTTTCAGGGGATTCTGGGATCACCCCCAGATTAAGAACTAATCTAATTTGCAACTCCATTTTACAAATGAAGAAGTTACCATTTATCATGACAGCATCCCTATGAAGAGGTAAAGATTATCCACATTTTCCAGATCTGAAAACCAAGGTCCAGAAAGGTTTCAAAACTTGCCCAAAGTCTTACAGCTAGTTAACAGCAGTAGCAGAAACCAGGACTCGGGACAGTCTGGTTCTTATTCTTTTAGGATCACCCTCCCAAGGCACTATACTGGAATTCCTCTTTCTACAGCCAACAATTTATTTACCCTCCATAACCCACATAATACTTAACTTCCATTGAAAAAGCTCCAAATTCAAATATTGTTCTATTAACAATAGTAACTTATTTCTGAGAGGTTTAAAAAAGGTTGTTATTGCTAAGATATTAAATGTAGTCATTGCTAACACATTTAGTGTTGAAATCTAGAATTAGAATTGTAAACAACTCTGGCCTGGCTGGCAAGGCTCGGTGGTTGAGCATCGACCTAGGAACTAGGAGGTCACGATTTGATTCCTGGTCAGGGCACATGCCTGGGTTGTGGGCTCAGTCCCCAGTGGGGGACATGCAGGAGGCAGCCCGATCAATGATTCTCTCTCATCATTGATATTTCTATCTCTCTCTCCCTCTCCCTCCCTCTCTGAAATCAATATATATATATATATATATTTTTTTTTTTTAAATATATTTTATTGATTTTTCACAGAGAGGAAGGGAGAGGGATAGAGAGCTAGAAACATTGATGAGAGAGAAACATCGACCAGCTGCCCCCTGCAAACCCCCCACCGGGGATGTGCCTGCAACCAATGTACATGCCCTTGACCGGATTCGAACCCGGGACCCCCCAGTCCGCAGACCGACGCTCTATCCACTGAGCCAAACCGGTTTTGGCAAAATATATATTTTTTTATTGTAAACAACTCTATAAGTTCTACATTGGTAGTTAAAGACCAATCTGGTCAACTTCTTTTATCAGCAGATGAATGTACCTAAATCCAAGCAAAAGAAGGCAAAAGGGTTAGCACTTCTCTTGGAAGGGTGTGGGAAAGTAATATTTGAAGATTTAAAATTATTAATAAGTTAATTATTAATCAATATTTGCTGAATAAATTGATGAATTTTTTAATAAACATCATTCAGTTTCTCAAGTAATTTGTTTCTGTTTTCAAAAATTAAATTCAAGCCCTAACCGGTTTGGCTCAGTGGATAGAGCGTCGGCCTGCGGACGCAAGAGTCCCAGGTTCGATTCTGGTCAAGGGCATGTACCTTGGTTGCGGGCATATTCCCAGTAGGGAGTGTGCAGGAGCCAGCTGATCGATGTTTCTCTCTCATGGATGTTTCTAACTCTATCCCTCTTCCTTCCTCTCTGTAAAAAATCAATAAAATATATATTTTAAAAAAATTAAATTCAAGCTATGAATGCACTCAAATACAGTGCTTATTCACTTAAGGTCTAAGTTAAACCAATAACGCCATATTCAATACTAAACTATACATAGTGCAAATATGCTTTAAATGCTTAGTCAGATTTTATCAAAACAGTCTATGTTGTTAAGATAATGGTTCTGATGGATTTTATTATAGTTTATACATTCTCCCATAGCAATAAACATATGTAAAATATTTATTAGGAAGAAATTATCATATATATGTATAAAATATTTAGATATGCCAAGGATAGTATAACACTTATGATGAATGTTAAATTTTTGCAAGAAAATGGCTATTATTAACATTTAATTTAACTTCACTTAATAGCAAGCTATCTTGCTACACTCAAGATTTCAATTCCTGAAAAGCAGTCTTTATTTATAAGTCAGAAGGTTCCAGAATATATGCTAGGGTCCTGAGTATTTTCATATTTAGGAAGAATAAAAAATACTACGTTTTAGCTTTGCTTATTTATGCTGGCTTTAATGGACTTCAAGTCTAAATTTTAATGTTTCATTATCATAGTTTTTCTATGATAACTGGATAGATTAAGGCTTTTCTACAAAACAAATGCTTAATAAGGCACTAAACCTGTTGAAGGAATAAATTAGCAGACAGGTTATGCTTTTAGGATAGCTACACTACAGTAAAGGTATTGTACCAACTCTACCTGGCGATTAGGTTTATATTGCAAAGTGACTCATAAGACTCACTGTACTGAATAAAAATTTAGGCAATTAGTGAGCTTATTTCTTAGGAAGAACTGCTTGCTTTCGTATATTAACACAGATCTCACTCAATTAAAATTGCTCATAGTCAGCAAAAATAATTTCTGCACTGTAATGAAATAATGAAATAATTATATGCAAGGGAGGACTTGTGATCTTTTTAATTATTCTATTCTTCATTTTTAAAAGGGCTATTTGAAAACGTACTCTTATAATTGATAGCTATAAATCAGTCAAACGCATCCTAAGGATCATAAATATTCTAACTTTTAAAAGACAAAGAAATGCTAAATATTCAATGGAATACTTCACTATTCAGAAAATTTAATCTGGGGGGAAAGGAGAGACTGCTCTTTGGAAAATAAAAAAGTAAATTTGTTGTCCCGTGAAAAATGAAATATCTTGAATGTCAGTAACAGAAATGGAATTAACAAGAGATCTTTTTATTGTTTTTTAAGGTCATTAGGCTGTGAATTCTATAATTATGGAAATTGTCAGGCCAGTTCTGTAAGAATGTTTGCTCCCATCCATAAGGTAGTGGAATGTTCAATCAGTCTCTCTCGTGGGAAAGTTAGGTCATAACTGGAAGTGTACCAGCAAAATTGAATTAAGCAAAGAGATTTCATTAGTATTTATAGCCAGAAGGCATCTGTAAAAGTACAGGGCAAAGAAGTTATGTGGAAGTCAAAGGAGAGAAAAAAATGGGTTTCTAGTGACAAAGGCACATCTGAAAGAGATATAAGTGTATAATGAATAGGAGCTATTGAACGCGACTGCAAAGAGGGAGTTGCAAAGATGTCAAATATTGATTTTCTTGTGTATGCCTTTGGACTACATATGTAATTGTTTGGATTTGCTGTCTTCATGGTACAACAATATTTGTTGTCGAAGGTTAAAAAGCTTGATGTGAAATAAACTAAAAACTGAGAAACATGTTGGAGAATTATAATAACCCTCCACCCAGTATCTCATTAAGAGGGTTCTATATTTTCTTGCAAAAGAATATTTTTAATGAAGAAAAATGCTATTTATTTTCAGACATAACAAGATTCTTATTATGTTATTGAAAATTATCTTATTGACTTTCAGCATCAATTAATTTAAATTAAACTAGGTTTTCTACTTCCTTATTTTATTGAGTGGATATTCTTGAACCATATATCTAATTTTTCCAGTGTGATTATAATGAATCCAATTAAAGCTAAGTTGATAATTAAAATCTAATGTTAGTCCTTCAAAAGAAATATCTCTTATATTTTCTTTTTCACTACTAAAACGCCAGAAGGAAAAACTTGTGTAATTTGAAGTCTGTATAAGCATATGCATTTAATAACAAATTGCAAACTCAAGTAATCAAATTAATAATCAAGTTATATGGTTATTAGATAAAAGACTTTAAAAATATTTTAGGGGTTATTTTCCCTTTGAATATTCAAGTCTTAACAAACAATTTTAACTATCAAATGCTCTTTGTAATAACAGTCAGGTGTTTCTTTTATCTAATTTTATTATTTGTTAGGATCTTAAGTCATATTTATTAATATAACCTTGTTTTCTTTCCTACCTCAGGAAATTTAAAAACAGCAAAACTCGCCCTAATCGGTTTGGTTCAGTGGATAGAGCATCGACCTGCGGACTGAAGGGTCCCTGGTTTGATTCCAGTCAAGGGCACATGCCCGGGTTGTGTGCAAGAGGTAACCAACCAATAATTCTCTCTCATCATTGATGTTTCTATCTCTCTCTCCCTCTTCCTTCCTCTCTGAAATCAATTTTTTTTAAAAAGGAACGAGTTAAAAAAAAAACAGCAAAACTCTCCAGGTGAATTTTAGTGACTTAAAACCACAGTGGCTACAAACCAAAAAAAGAAAGAAAAAGAAAAAAGTGAGGCATATTAAGCATGAGGGGTGGACAGCGGTACAAATAAAGGAACAGTATAAACGATGGCAGAAGCCTACCATTTTACCAGTGCAGAAAACACTGCATAGGAAGACTACAGAGAAGACCATTTCTGCAGCACACACAAGTTTCGGGCTTTATTTTCAATGTCTCACTTTTAATGTCACTAAATATTTAATAGCAAAGTAAAACAGAGTGACAACGTTGAGTGTACGTGATATCCAAAACATTTTTTTTTTTTTTTTTGCCAGTGTTTTTGGAAGCATGTAGGATGCAAAGAAGATAATCCAACAGTAACAGCAGCTCCTCTCCGGGGTAAATACTTGTCAGGAGCAAAACATAATTCAATTGCACTCTTCTTTTCTGAAAAGGTTGCTTGCGGAATATCCATCATAAAGTCATTTCTATTTCTTAAGAGCTATTAGTGCCTGGCTCCTTGGCTTCATTAAAACACTCTTTTTCAATATACTGTATTCTTTCATTTTAGACTTCATCCCACTTCCCAGCTCCACAGTGCACACCGCAATTACTCGGCTCCTAAGGGAGACGTCAGCCACGCCCCCCAATGACTGACAGGCAAGGACAAGGGAGCCGTGGAGAGGAAGGCGGGCGGGTTTGTTGGCACTAAGTAGGACACATTTCTTAAACCCTAGAGGTTAAAAGGGAGTTTGGCCCAGTCTCCCAGGCAGAGTGCTATATCACTGAGCTGACACTAACATTACCATGCTCCCCATCAGGAGGGCATCAGCCTCCCGGCCCGTTAATCTCACCCAATGTTCTGGTGGAGCTAAAGAAGCTAGAAGTTTTGAGAATCCCTGCTGCCAGACCTCAATGTTGCCTAAGCAAGCATTAAGAGATTATGGTAATAATAGGTGTGCTTACATCAAATAAAAGGTTTCATTAATCAAGCCATATTGAGATAAACCTGTCACTGGACGGAGGAGACCAGAAATCAAACGCTGTGAAAGTTCTGACAGATTGTTAAATAGAAACCCTTTAAAATAGAATTTAATTTACTGTGATATTATAGATATTTATGCATCAATAGGCAAGTGCAGATTGAGTTCAGAGGTCGGCTCTGGTATTTGAAAAATAAAAGCACAGGATGAAACAAAGGTGACAGTTACCTTTGTCTGAAATTAGGGTTCATTAGACTAAATGGGCAGGTTCTAACTGATTCATGTAGCCCGGGCATGTGATGTGCTGTGCAATATTGGATAACAGGCAAATCCAATTAAGGGATCTTCCTTCTGTTAAAGACTTGTCTACAAACTTTAAAAAAAAACTCCACGGGCCAGCGGTTGTCTGTGGTGGTCCTCTCTCACACCACAGCAGGTGAATCTATTCCCTTTGTGGCATTACGGTGTGAGCAGTGCTGGATGTGGGAGTCAGACAGACCTGAGTTCAAGTCTCAGCTGTGTGACTTAGTAACTGAATGGTCTGTACCCTAATCAGTAAAGCAAAGTGACTCCTAGGACTACCTACCTCAGAGGGCTATTAGGAATTGGGATCAAGTTTGCAAAGTTAGTACTATGGTTAGCAGTGCTCAAGAAATAACGCTTATTACTTCTTCTTCCTTTGCCTTCTCCTTTCTTTCTCTCCCTCTTCGCTTCTTTCAGTCCCTTCCTTTTTGTTTTTTGCCCCCTCTTCCTTAAATTTTCTTTTTCCCCCTGCTTATCTCCGCACCAACCAGCAGCACCTCCAGGCATCACGTAGCCTCTGGATTGAAGGGCCTGCTGACCTTTGGTTTGCGTGTAGAGTTCAAAATGAAGCTATGAAAGACCTGTTCATTCACAGGGACTCATTCATGAAAGACCGTTGGAAGTTCCCTTGACTCTATAATGCCTCAACTTGCTTGTTCAAACAGACAGGATTAAGTTCCAGATTCTACCAAATTGATCCACAGGTGCAATCTCTCCTTCTTTCAAATCAGCATTTTGCCACTAATTTCTTATCGATTAGTAGCTAGAAATATGTGTGACAAATTACTAAGAAGATTTGCTGAATAACTTTTTAAAGAATGCTACACCCCAGCTCTGCCGGTGTGGTCAGTGGTTGAGCATCAGCCTATGAACCAGGAGGTCATGGTTTGATTCCTGTCAGGGCACAGGCCTGGGTTGTGGGCTCGATCCCAGTGTGGGGCGTGCAGGAAACAGCCAATCAATGGTTCTCTCTCACCACTGATGTTTCTATCACTCTCTCCCTCTCCCTTCCTCTCTGAAATCAATATAAAATGTATTTTTTAAAAGAATGCCACACCCCAAATGTTTTATTCTTACAGTTTGACATTATGTATTTCAGCCTTCTAATCCACGTTTCCAATATTTCTATATACTTTCTGGTCTTCGTTTTGTATTTTAATGTTTCTCTCTTTCGTAGAAAGGGTCTCTGTGGAAAAACAGAGAACACCTTACCAATAAATGAAAGATAATAGGCAGGCAGCATACAATCATGTTCCTACTACTCCCCTGTGTCTAGAAAACAGCCAAGACAAACTCAAAATGCTACAAAGGAGCTATGTGTCTTTGAGAAAGCCATTTGTCTTCCCTGAGCTAGGTGCACCTCTTCTTTTCTCTACCTATTCCTTGTTCATACCTGCATCTGAACTCTTCCCACATTATTGAAATTATCTGCCCCACCACTAACCTACAAACTATTCATGGGCAGAGATATCTTATTTATCTTTGTATCCTCTGGTCAGTAGTGGTGTTCTTGACAAATGTTTGCAGAATTGATCAAAAGTATTCATATCTAGGCCTGAGTTAAATGACCCATTGAAATCTCCTTCACGTTTATTAATTGAAAGTGGCATAATTGACCTGTGTGTAAAGATAAAATGACTCAGACTACTTGGAATGATTTAATACCAAAACAGCAGCTCTCAGAAAACTTCTCTGTAAATGAAAGTTTCTTCAAATATAATTCTCTCGTTTGAATTTGTTGGTGTCATTTTCTATTTAGTCTCTACTTATATTTTCATAGGACCATATTTCAAAGAGAAATGGAAAAAGAAAAAAGGTATGCTTCAATTCTTAGCCGCCACCACTCCCTCCAATAAATAAATCATTTAACTCTTCTGTTCCTCAGTTTCCTGTTTAACAAAATAAAAATACTGAATACAGGCCAAGTATAGATACACTGTTTTGTTTCCAATGGCCAAATTTCTTTTTTTTTAAAATATATTTTATTGATTTTTTACAGAGAGGAAGGGAGAGGGATAGAGAGTCAGAAGCATCGATGAGAGAGAAATATCGATCAGCTGCCTCCTGCACACCTCCTACTAGGGATGTGCATGCAACCAAGGTACATGCCCTTGACTGGAATCGAACCTGGGACCCTTCAGTCCGCAGGCCGACGCTCTATTCACTGAGCCAAACTGGTTAGGGCTTCATGGCCAAATTTCATAATAAAAACATCTACATTGATGATGATGATGATGATTGCTTTTAAATTGAGAATGCTCAACTTTTGTCTTGTCTATTGTACTAGTTATATATCGCTGTGTAACAAATTACCCCCAAAATTTAGCAGCTTAAAACAAAATAGCCTTTTCTCACTCAGTTTCAGGAATCTGAGTGTGGCTAAGCTGGGTGGTTCTGGCTCAGGGTCCCTTTTGAGGCTGCAGTCAAACCCCCAGCTAGTGCTGCAGTCATCTGAAGGTTCCGCCAGCACTGGAGGATCCACTTGCGAGATGGCTCACTCACATGGCCATGCGCAGAAGGCCACAGTCCTTGTTGGCGGAAGGCTGCAGTTCTTTGCCAAGTGGACCTCTGGCAAAGCTGAGTGCCCTCAGGACCTGCCAGCTGGCTTCCCCAGAGTGAAGGATGCAAGTGAGTGCAAAGCAGAAGCCTCAGAGATGACATGCCCTTATTTCTGTCATATTCTATTGGTAAGACAGACCTACCCTGATACACTGTGGGAGGTGCAATTCAAGACCATAATCACCTGGGGACAAGGGATCCTTAGGGACCATCTTGGAAGCCTGGCTACCACCCCCATAAAAATGAATATCCACACCAACACAGTGAAGAAATAATGCTTAGTTTTTCAGGGGGTGGGAAGCCTGAGCCCAAACGACTTCCCCAGAATGGAGATAAAACTCTGAACTAAAGCCACCTCAAATCATAATTAATTAAGTGGATGACCTTGGGGCTCTGGTTCTTTTTCAAATTCAAACTCCTCTATCCTGTGGTTTTTATGTCCAGAACTCTTCCTTATATCACTTATTCCCTGAATTCACCAAAAACAAATTCACCTTCCCCAACTTTACCTATAGCTGCAGCACTTGGCATCAGGAGGGAATCCTGTTTCTCCTAAGCAATAACCCACCATCAACAATCAAGATATGAAATAAACCTACACCTATGAATATAGAAGCCAACAGACACAGAATGGATATTCAGCAGGCAGCACTTCATTTTATTGCGTCCGTCATTTCTTAGCTGGTTGCACAGAAATCATATGAAACTAGATTCTTTGATTCTCAGCTGAAAAGTATAAAAGTCTGAATCCCTGTGGCTCTGATAAACGCTTCTCCACAAAATTATCATTCCTCCACCCCCAAAAATATGACTTTCCCTATGCCCTATATCCTGCCTGCTGGAAAAGGAAACTGGGAATTGAGGAGTTCTAGCCCCAGCTCTGTCATTAACTTGCTGTGTCATCTCTAGCAAATCACTTGACATCTCTGGTCTTGAACTTTAAGGAGCCAGGATTGGATCAAAAGAACTTTTCCAGGACTAAGATAAACCCTGCTTGCTTATCCTTACCTACTGTCATTTGTGACTCTAATTGCTTTGATTTCTTACTAGATTGTGTCAGAAAGCAATTAAGACAATGGCCATATCAGAAATGATATTAGGCCTTTATCCACTCCACTCCTTCACAAAAATACTACTCTGTTGGAAATTACTCTGTAATAGTCACTGTGGGAAGCTCAGCAAAAAATGAAAACACTTAGCCAATAAGGTAAAACTATTCCGTGACCTTATACCAAATTGGAGATAAATTTCAGTATGTAAATATGAAAAGCAATTTTTTTAAAATGGCTTTTAACAAAAAATAATTGATTGTAAACAGAGACAGGAAGGTGTCCCTCCCCAGAAGACTCACTCTTCATCATTTGGCAGCACAAGGAAAGGCAGAGGAGCGTGGTGCCATGGCCAGAAAGGAATGACATCTCATTAGCTGGCAACCAACTTCCCTACGAGGAGGTACACACATAGCCAAGTCAAGCCAACAGTTAGGAATGTTCCTGAATTCCCACAGGAAAGAGTGGGGTACAAAGAAAGGGGTCTCATCTACTAAGCCTAGACAAGCTTGAAGAAGAATGGGAAGCCCTTTGGCAATTTCCTGACAAAGAAAGAAAGAAGAGAAGTAACACAATGAAGGAGAGAAATAAAGGTAAGGAAGAGAAAAGGTAGCAAAAGAAAATGACAGGAAAATGCAAGAATGAAAGAGAGGAGTCTGACCAGCGTGGCTCAGTGGTTGAGCGTTGACCTATGAACCAGGAGGTCACAGTTTGATTCCCAGTCAGGGCACAGGCCCAGTTGCGGGCTCGATCCCTTGTGTGGGGTGTGCAGGAGGCAGCCGATCAATGATTCTCTCCCATCACTGATGTTTGTATCTCTTTCTCCCTCTCCCTTCCTCTCTGAAATCAATAAAAGTATATTTTTTAAAAGAAGAAGAAGAAGAAGAAGAAGAAGAAGAAGAAGAAGAAGGAGGAGGAGGAGGAGGAGGAGGAGGAGGAGGAGGAGGAGGAGGAGGAGGAGGAGGAGGAGGAGAAGGGAAGAAGAAGGAGGAGGAGGAGGAGAGAGGAGAGAAAAAAAGGGGGGGAGGGGAATTGTTTAGGACTAGAAACTCATCAAGGAAGCCCTGATTGTCTTGGTCAATAAGGTACCCCTACCACCTGCCACAGTGCCTGATGTAGAACAGGTACCCAGTGTATGCTGAATAAATGAAAGAAAGAGGATAAAGAAATAGACAAAAAACAGTTTTGAAAAGAGCAGTGTATTCATTTGCTTTCATCTGTGCACTAACTCTAGCGAAAAGTCTCACAACTGAACAACAGATCTGAGCAAGGTGAGAAAGGGTAAATGGATCAGTACAAATCTATTACCCTTCTGAAAAAAAAGAATGAAAACAAATGTCCTACCACTACATACATTGTCACTTCTTCAAATCTTCTTCTGTATATTAATAATCTGTATCAGATAAGAACCTCATAAATATTTTAGGATCTCATATAAAAAAAGAAATAAAATGATAACATTTTTATTTATATACCAGTTCAAAAAACATTCAATGGTTCTATTTTTAAAAGCATTTTATTTGGATATAGTATAGTCATCTATGTCATTTCTTAGAGCCTCTACCAATATTTTAGTATTGAAATAAAATTGTCAAGAAAAGGCAACTAAGTAAAAAAAACAAAAACAAAAAAACCAGCATCTCAATGTTTCTAGGATTTTTACCCTTCTAATATAGAATAAATTATTAGTTTACAAATTTGGTTCTTTTGGATTAAATAGTTCACAAGATCAAATTGCATTGCAGTTTGAAACCTTGGCTTTCCCCTTCTGCAGATTATTTTAGATCCTGGTCTAACACAGCTATCCCTTTAGGACCAGTCGGATTGCCATAGTAATTGCTCAGTGACCACAGTTATTGCAACTTTGACACAGGAATGACCACAGTTCTAGGTCAGCTTTCATTTCACCGAGAAATGAAGACACATTAACAAAAGTGGGACTACAGACACATTCACAGACTGGAATCACAAATACAGAATCTGTTATAGAGAGAGAATAGAAAGAATAACATCCATTTCAATATCACACAAAGACTCAGATTAAAAATACTGCTATTTTTCCTCCATCATTCCTCTCTTTTAAGTATACAAAAAAGACACTTCCATACAACATTTTAATCAGATATGCCTTTGTTTAAATGAAGTATATTCCCAAATGAAAAACAAACAAACAACATAGCCTGTAAATAAGCAATGCAATGGTTTTCAAAGTTCTTATCTTCTGTTAAATAAATACTTCAGGATAAGACTCAGAAATTAATTTTTTCATAATAAAATGAATTTTAAATTATCTAATTTTATTTCAGCTTAAAATGTAATTACTTTTAATAGAAAAACTATAAGACTGTTAATAAAATAAGCGAAATTATGAGGAATTGAATTAAAATCCTCTATATATCTCTATATATAAAAGGCTAAGTGTCTGTCCATCTGACCAATAGCTATGACATGCACTGACCACGAGGGGGCAGACTCTCAACACAGGAGCTGCCGTGATGTGCACTGGCAATCCTACATAATAAAAGGCTAATATGCAAATTGTCCTCTCGACCGGGAGTTCAACCAGGGGGCAGGGCTAGCCGAACCCCACCTGTGCACAAATTCGTGCACAGGGCCTCTAGTTTTAAAATAAACAGCACCACGGACCTGGCAAACCAACACTCAGCTTCCCCCAAGTGGGACACAGGCCCCGCCACCACCACAGAGCGACACCCCACCAAATCGCAGCCAATGCTGCCAAGACCCCATGGTGCAAATGTGGCCCACAGCCCAGCCTAGCCCAGCCTGGAAATGGTCGCTGTGGGCACCAGGTAATGATGTCACATAGCAACTCCCGGCTTCCTTTCCCTAGTGACTAGCCTCCTTGGAGTTTCTTCAGCCCAGGAATCTGACTTGCTTTATAGCCAGGTGCAAACATTTTTCAGTTTAACCAAATGTTTGTGAAGCATCTTCCCATGCCTCATCTCATTTGATCCTCACAGAAGTCCTGGAGTAGGTAGAAAGGAGACTCAGTGGAATCCTATTTTCTTTTCATTAGCTGGAAAACGGAGATACAGAAAGTTTAGAAACTTGACCCAACTGAAAAGAAGTGAGAAATGGTGGACCTTGAAAATAACTTCAGGTTTTTTCACTATGCCGAATAAAGTCAAATACTACTATAGTTAAATATTTTACCCTTTGTTCTCCCTGTGTGGTCTACAATAATAATCAGCTTTGTGTTGATATTTACTGCTGTGTTGCTGACAATTACCTGAAAGAGAAGTTGGGGTGCTTCACTGGGCTGGAAAAAGCTAAGCTAAATCAGAAAACAGGTCTAATTAAACAAGTTTATTATATATATATATATATATATATATATATATATATATATATATATATGGCTAAGTTGACTCATGCATACATGATACATATAAAGCTCTCACTGGCACCAATCACATGTGTGTGTTTCCACCTGTCATTGTCAATCATGAATTTGGTTGACACTTCTATTATAGAGAAAGGGCGAATAGTGATATTAGAATATTTCTTCTAATTAATTTCCTTTGAATGTGCACGAATCCGTGCACTGGGCCACTAGTGTATATATATGAGAATTGAAAATATTATGGTCACACAAAAACTTGTACATGGATATTCATAGCAGCATTATTCATTATAGTAAAAAGTGAAAGCAACCCAAATATCTATCAACTAATAAATGAAAGAACAAAATGAGGTATATTCATACAAGGAATGTTATTTGTATACAAAAAGGAGTGAAGTCTTGATACATGTTACAACATAGATGAACATGAAAACATTATGCAAAATGAAAGATGCCAAACATCAAATGCCACATTTTGTATGATTCCTTTTATATGATTGTCCAGAATAGGCAAACAGGAAAATCCACAGAGACAAAAAGTAAATTAGTTGCCAGAGATGGAGAGAAAGAGGAATGGAGAGTGATTGCTAATGAATATTGGGTTTCATTCCCGAGTGTTAAAAATGCTCTGGAATTTTCTGTGATGATAACTGCACAACTCTGTGAGCATACTAAAAATCACCAAATTGCATATATACTTTGAAAGGGTATTTTATGGTATATGAATTATACCTCAATTTAAACTTTAAAAAATATAGAATTCACCTAGCCGGTGTGGCTCAGTTGGTTGAGTGTCATCCCATGCAATTCACCAAGAGGTTGCTGGTTCAATTCTCCACCCACCCTCCTCCCCTAGATCAGGCACATGCCCAGGTTGAAGGCTCTCCCTCTCTCTTTAAAAGATTAATCAATAAAAACATATTTTAAATTTTTTATTAAATACAGAATTGATTAATTAAAGATACAAATCTCAAATAGAATAAGTGAATTTAAAGACATATTCAGCACAGTGTAAGAAACCACAGAACACCAAATAAAATCATAAATATTGCCCAGCTGGCATGGCTCAGTGGCAGGATTGTAATGCCCCCTTAATGAATTGACCTCTTTATCTTTATGAAATGACCTTGGTTGTGGGTTTTGGGGGTTTTGTGGTGTGTGTTTTTTTAAATATTTTTTATTGATTTCAGAGAGGAAAGGAGAGGGAAAGAGAGATAGAAGCATCAATGATGAGAAAGAATCATTGATGGGTTGCCTCCTGCATGCCACCGACTGAGGATTAAGCCCACAACCCTGGGCATGTGCCCTTGACCGGAATCAAACCCAGGACCCTTCAGTCTGCAGGCCCATGCTCTATCCACTGAGCCAAACCAGTTAGGGTGGTTTTCTTTAAATAAATAAATGTATTCTGTTAAATTTACTGGGGGGACATTGGTTAATAGTATCATATAGGTTTCAAGTATACATTTCTATGATAAAAGATCTGTGTATTGCACTACCCAAAGTCAAATCATCTTGAGTCACTATATTTTAGGCCCTCTTTACCCCCATCCTCCCACCCCATTCCCTCTGGCAACCACCACACGACTGTTTGTGCCTACCCATTTCAGTTTTATATCCCACATATGAGTGAAATCACACGGTTCTTAGCTTTCTGTGATGGACTTGTGAAATGATCTTCTTTATCCCTGCTACTCATCTTTGTGCTGAGTACCTTTTTCATCTTTCTACTTTTAACCTATTTGTATGTTTACCGTATATTCAAAGTGTGTTTCTTGTAGGTAGCATATAGTTAAGTCTTGTTTTTTTACCCAATTTCATAATCTCTGCCTCCTAATTGTTTTTATACCATTTCATTTAATGTGATTATTGATAATGATTAGGTTTAAATCTGCTATCCTGCTTTTTGTTCCATCTTTTTCTGTTTTTCCTTTCTCCCTTAAGCTAATAACAGAACTCTGAATTCAACTGTTATAGAATACTCTTTCTTTTCAAGAACATGTGAAACATTTAACAACAAAAAACAAACAAACAAATAAAAAACACCAGGTACTAGATTACAAAGAAATTTCCACCAAGTACCCAAGAATTTGATGCTTTTGAGATGAAGAAACTGAATTTTCAGATAGTTTAAGTAATTTTCCTCAGGGCATACAATTAGTAAGCAGTACATGGTTAATTCCATGGTCTCTAGTACTACCCACTACATTTTACTACCTCTATTGAAAGTTAACTAAAATTAAACATTTTCCTATATAATATAGTACACATATTCTTTCTATATTATCTCTGACATCAATGTCTAGGTGCAGATAGTCCTATTAATAGAAGCATTCTACTTTGTAATTTGAAATATGGATGATTTTAATGGGCTGTGTAAGCATGTTAGACAGAGAAAACCACATGAACAAGAAAGGCAGAGAAGCAGGATTATGGGAAGGTGGGGGGCACATCAATTACAGTTCATTCACTAGACAGAGGTAGAGTATGGAACATTATTAGGAAAGTGACATGTTTTAGAAATAATAATCTGATTGACATAAGAAACAATGGTATCAAAACTACTGCTCAGAACTACATCATTGTTTCTAAATTGTCTTGTACTTCTCTTTAAATGTTCATCTCAAGAACTAGCATGGCACTGTAGAGATAAATATATATATTAGCTGCTACTCCCTACTCTTGTGTTAGGACATTGACCAAAGTATTTCTTTTTGTTGCATCCTGGATTTTGCTCAGAATCATTCTCAAAACAATCAATTGCTAAAACTTTTTGCAGGGCTTGGCATTGTAAACGAGAATGAACTATGCTCAATTAATATTTGACAAAGGAGGCAAGAACATACACTGGAACAGAGACAGTCTCTTCAATAAATGATGTTGGGAAAATTGGACAGGTACATGCAAAAAAAATGAAACTAGCCCACCAACTTACACTATACACAAGAATAAACTCAAAATGGATAAAAGACTTAAAAATTAAAATGTGAAACCATAAAAGCCCTAGAATAAACTATAGGCAGCAAAATCTCAGACATCTCTCATAGCAATATGTTTACTGATACATCTCCAAGGACAATGGAAGCAAAGGAGTAAATAAACGAATGGGACTACATGAAAACAAAAAGCTTCTGCACAGTGCAAGAAGCCATCATCAAAATAACAAGAGAGTCCACTGCACAGGATAACATATTTAGCAATGATACATCTGACAATGGGTTACTCTCCAAAATATATAGGGAACTCATACAACTTAACAAAAGGAAGACAAACAATCCAATTAAAAAATGGTCAAAGGATCTAAATAGATACTTCAAGTGGACATACAGATGACCAAGAGACATATGAAAAAATGCTCAAAGTCACTGATCATCAGAGAGATGAAAATTAAAACAACAATGAGGTATCACCTCACACCTGTCAGAATGGCTACCATCAACAAATCAACAAATGACAAGGGCTGGTGAAGATGTGGAGAAAAGGGAACCCGAGTATACTGCTGGTGGGAATGCAGATTGGTGCAGCTATTGTGGAGAACAGTATGGAGTTTCCTCAAAAAATTAAAAATGGAACTCTCATTTGACCCAGTAATCCCACTTCTGGGACTATATCCCAAGAAACTAGAAACACCAATCAGAAAGAATATATGCACCCCTATATTCATAGCAGCACAATTTACTATAGTTAAGACTTGGAAACAGCCCAAGTGCCCATCAGCAGATGAGTGGTACAAAAAACCATGGTACATTTACACAATGGAATACTACGCGGCAATAAAAAAAGAAAGAACTCTTACCATTTTCAACAGCATGGATGGAACTGGAGAGCATTATGCTAAGCGAAATAAACCAGTCAGAGAAAGAGAAGTATCACATGATCTCAATCATATGTGTAATCTAATGAACCAAATGAACTGATGATAAAAAATAGACCCAGAGTCATAGAAGTGTGAACAGACTGTTGAACCTCAGAGGGAAGGCAGGGAAGGGTGGGTTGGAAGAGATCAACCAATAAACTTGCATGCATATAAGCATAACCTGTGGACACAGACAATGGGGTAGTGAGGGCCTAGAGTTGGGGGGAGGACAGGAGCGGGCTGGAAGAGGTTAATCGGGGGAAAAGGAGGACCTATGCAATACTTTCAACAATAAATATTTTTTAAAAATATAAATAAATAAAAGAGAATGAGATTTGGATTAGATGTCCAGCACCAGCTCTATTACCTATTTAGCTGTGTGATCATAAACAAGGTACTTGGTACTCCTCAGCTTTGGTTATAAAATGAGACTGAAGGTATTACACAAAATAATGTAATCAGTGCATAGGCCAACTAGCCATTTAATAAATGTTAGTCTTTCTTTCTTCAATATAGCTATTCAAACTAGTACATAGTATGGGCCCAGCATTTTCATAATAGTATAATCAATAGCTGGAAATAAACCCCAGCTTAAAGAATATATGGCATGCAGTTATCTTAGAGGGTAGTATACCAAGTACATATCTCCTTCAAGCCTTGGCTCAAATGTCACTTTTAAGGCCTACCCTGACAACCATCTTTAAAACTACACCAATACCTCACTCCTAATCCCTTTACCTTGTTCCTCCCTTTTTTTTCCTTACCACTTATTGCTAGGGTAATATAGAATTGTTATTATATCTTTTATTGTCTTGATAGAAAGTAAGCTCTACTAGAATAAGCATCTTTACCTATTTCACTGATGCACCCCCAGCACTTAGAACCGTGCCTGGTTTATGACAAGTGCTCTATAAAGATTTGTTGAATTATTATTCCCAAAGCATAATACACACGTAGAATGAGGTTTACCATTAACAATATAAATCCATATTTCAAAAAATAAATATAAATCCATATTTCAAAAAATCTTTCTTGATGATTATAAGTTCGTGGGCTAATTTCTTGTCAAGTCTAATTAGATCACCATTGTGTTGTTTTCATTTTGTAATGTGCTAGAAAAGGGCTTTAATTAGATCATTACTTTTGTCTTCTAATGTGGCTAAGGAAGACCTCTACTGGGAAGGGGGGAGACATCAGCTCTACCATTTTATCATTAGTAATATGTGGACGAAAGGAGCCACATGCTAACCTGACAAGCTCAGGGGAGGCCTGCGTGGCAGTCTTGCAAACTCAGAGACCTGGAATAACCACAAAGGATGGTTTGAAAATTAAATATTTAACTACAAACAGGTTATAGTGGGCAGTCATTCCTAAGCTGATACCTTCCCTGACAAAGATCAACTTAGATCTTCTTTCCTGAGCCCATTTGCCTTTTCGCCTCTAAGATAACATATCTGTGAGATGTCTGGGTAACTTGTAACTTCCTTCTTTTGCTGGAGCCCCTGGGGCACAACCAAGTGTGGTAGGCGCCAGGACAGATGCCTCAAATTCCTTCATTATCCTGTTAATTGTTCCTGTACCCACCTAAGTATGTGTCCATCATTTTACTTTTGTCCAATCCCAGGGGTTTCCCACCGTTTGACTTTATCCAATGAATTTCATGTAGCCCACCTATGTCCCTCCTTTGATGGCAATGCATAAATACAGATGTAACCCACCATTCTTCGGAGCATAATCTCAATTCGTTGAGGTTCTGCTTCCCGGCATATGTCGACAGTTTGGCTCAAATAAACTCACTAAAATTCTTTACAGGTTTCAATGGTTTTTTTCGTTAACATTACTTGGCGTAGTCGTGGCAGGATTCCAAAGAAGACTCACCCGGGATCATCCCTTGGACATGGACTTGGAGCTAGGATCCAGCAAAGGGCCCCTTGAGCCCACCGGTTCTCCGCCCATTGGGTGAATGTGGGTGAGTCGTCTCTTGGATCCAGGACCTTCCCTCGCTTTGGTAGAGGGTCTGACTTTATTTGAGCTGTTTTAAAATCCTCGAGGTGGAACCAGGGTTGACAGAACCCCAGGTTAAGGGTTGGCAGAACCCAGGCTAAGGCGGGACTGGAGAAAAAAAAATATGGGTGGCTGGTTTTGATTTTGGTTTTCAATTGGAATTGCTGAGAGTCTGAGCAAAAGTAACTTTCGCCGTATAAATGAGCTGAACTCATTCAGCTCCGAAGATAAAGGGGCAACATTTTCTTTATTTTTAAAGAATAGTCCGATTCTGAGGTGTTCTTAGGTGACTAAGAATTTTGTGGAAGTGTCAGAAATGCAGGAGCCCCATCTGGAAGTTCCGACACAACTGCTAAATGGCTTTTCTAGGGGGCCCCCATAAAGACTTGGTCTGCCCGGGCCCCAAAACTTTTTTTGTGGTTTTAGACAGCCGGGAGAGAAACTGAGGCCACATTTGACCTACTACATAACATATCTAAAGTTTGCTCAGACTACAGATATCCAAAAATAAAAAAATTTAACATGGGAAATTGTGCCTCCAAGGCTAGAAGCTCCCAAGACCCCAGCCCTCATTTAACACTCCTGATAAGAAGCCTTTACTTGCAAGTACTTAACAGAAATGAGAAAATTTAACTAGAAAATATTAACTGAGGAATGGCCAGAAAAAAGAAAGAAAAAAAATGCAGTTTGCTTGGGATACCTATGTTAATATTTTGCATGCAGAGAAAAAAAAAAATACCGGCTCTGAAATTAAAGTGAATGAGTATATGGGAAGCGTATCTTGATTTGGAAACTAGAAGCTTCTAAGAAAAAATTTTCTTCCAATAAGATGGAAATTAATAAAAAAGATTTTCAGAGACTGTTTCAGAACTATTTTGAAGTTAACAAATGTCTACAGCCATTTTTGAATAGTCCTTTGGGAATGTACTGAAATTCTAGAGAGAGGCAGTTCCCGAACCGGGGACAAAAGACACTGCTTTGGTAATTTTAATGCTAGACATTCTCTGGTGTAAATTCTTAGTGTGTTTTCTGCGCGCCTGTATAAGAGTGTTGATGTTTTTGTGTCTCTTTGTTGTTGTTTAATTTGTTGAAAGAAGAGGCAACTCCCGCTTTGGGGAAGCCTAGTTGTGTGTGGTGAGGTTGAAGGCGTGAGAGAGATTGCAAGAACGTCCCAGCAGCTGCCAAGAATTCTTATTAATCTTGGGGGCTCTTCTTGCTCTACCTCTCAGGGTTCAGCCTCCAGAAACAGCTAGTGAGATTTGTGTCTGTTTGTCTGAAAATATAATTGTGGCTGTCTATCTTTTAGGGATTTGGTTTGCTCTTTCCTTATTTGTTGTGAGAATAAACAAATCATCTTCTCTGTCAAAGAATAGTTTAGACAGCCTCCATTTTGGACTGTGACTTGGCAGCCGCCATGTTGGCCGCATGGCTTGCTGCTCCCCTTGAAAGAGCAAGGGCCAACCCCTCCCTTTGAATTAGCCAATCGGGAAAGACCATGTGCCTGAGCTCCAATCAAGAGCAAGGACAGGTTACGTGCCTTGTTAAGGCACTCTGCTTCAGAAAGAAAATTGCAAAAATTCTCAAAGCTAAGTTCAAACAGGAAACTGTAGGAGGGTAGCATGTGTCCAGTCAGGGACACTGGCAAGCCAAGCGTCATGATTCCCTGTGGGGGCGTCTGCCAGTGATACTCTGGGTATTTGCGTTTCACATATTGGGAGTTTATGTATTATTTTCAATGCTCAATACACTGCTTGCAATAAGCCATGTGCCTCATTTTAAACTCTTACATATTATTCTTTATATGTTGAAATTATAATTGAATCTAAAGGTATACAAATTTTATATTATTCTCTATGTCATTTTACAGGGATTATTACTTACCAAGAAGTTGTTGTCTTGGAATATTATATTTTATAGAAAAGCAAAGTTTTTATCAAATCTATAACCATGCCACTTTTAAATTTTTGTCATTTGTGGACAGCTTTATTCTGATGCATTTGTAGGTATATATGTCTAGAAAAATCCATGAAAAGGACTCAGATTTACTCTAACTTGCAGGCTTCTAAGCAGGTCATATTTTGAACTGGATAAAGATTTATAGAACTTCAAGGAATAAATAAACAAAAACAACTATGGGACTAAATGAATTGAAAATAATTATTCTTATGATTCTATTTAAAATATTGTTGACTCTTAAATCTCTTGTTTCCTGAATATAGAGAAAAGTAAAGAGCAGACATTCTGCATTATAGGAACTAACAAATTGGTAACAGATTCATTTCACAGTGCGCTCCCAGGAGACGAAGCGTTCAAAGATCATGGCTTACAACCAGGAGATTTGCTGTCTTAGAAAAGACACCAAATAAAAAACTCTCCAACCTCATTGGAGGGGACCTTACCAGGTATTACTAACTAACCCATGTGCAGCTAAGCTTAAAGGAGTTAGCTCATGGATTCACATTTCTCATTTAAAAAAGGCATCTGACTGTGAATGGACGTCTACTCCCATCTCTGACACCATCTCCGTCTGCAGCGGAGATCACAGACTTTTCAAGGACGAGAAGTCGCTGACCACGGAGGCAGACAGCTATCCCAAGATGACGTCAACAAGGCCTGTATACTCACAAACTGATATTGCTTGTTTTTATATCATCTGATTGATATTGATTGAATGTACATAAAATGATTTTCATATTATTATTATCCTTATGGTTCCCTAGTGGAAACAATATCTACCTCCCCAGACCTCTTTATTAGATATGAAAAAATTTAACCTAAATACCTGCTAATCTTTCCTACCTACTACACAATGATGTTCTGGTTATCAGGTATGATAGTGAAATTAATGCCTTGTTAGCCACACATTGGTCTTCTCCTATCAATATAAGCTTTGGTTGTTGTTGTTGTTGTTGTTTTCTGGCTCTATTTTAAAGGACCCACCTTAGGCAAATACCTCCAAGAATATCTCCCTGATAATTCCACTGGTAGAATTGTATATGGATGTAATCTGGATGAATATTGTATGGCTATAGAGATGGGTGATGAATAACTAAGAAAAACACCTGGATATGATGGCCAAAGGCTTGCAGCAGCCTGTGCTATCTGTCATAGCATTTCATGTCCTCAGACTCACCAGCCATGCTCTTATGGCTGGATGTCTGTGAAACAAGAGAGAATTCAATGGGTCCCCATTTCAGAAATTATTGACATCACTTGGTGGGTAGATATGTTTATAATTACCCCACTGTCCTTGTGTCCTGGACGTTTGAGGAGCCCTATGAATACTCAAACTCTAGCTCATTTGGGGGTCACCTTCACCCATTTAACTATGGCATAGGAAACTCAACATTTTTGGCTCCACTCAGTATACCCTAACTGCTCCCAAGCCATAGCTACCCAAATGGCAACAACATTTCTGGTGGATCCAACAACATTGGTCCCCCTAAAAGAAGCAAAAGGGGAATACTTGGAGCAGTAGGGGCTGGCCTTGGTATCCGGGACAAGCTGAAGTTGTATGTAGCTAATGAAGAATGTCATTCATTAGAAAAAGATTTTTATCTCAAATAGGTCACATAGAGGGAATGCTGTTTCTGGAAGAAGGAAAAACAGTGGGAAGCAGCATGGAAAGATAATAAAGCCTTAGTTTAATGGATAGAACAGGCTCGACAGACTAAAAACTCATGCCCAAACCCAACAATGGGAACATGCTTGTGCCCTAATTCAACTGGGCCTGTTGTCTATACTAATGCAAGGAATCTGAAGTGGCTATGAAACAATGGCCAACTATAATGGCTGCAGAAGCCCAGGCCAGACACTTATGGGACTCATATGGTTCCCCAGGCATTTGGAAAATTTTAAATGGGAAATGTGATCTACAATATTGTGTTTTTAAAAGCCCAGGTGCGAGTTAAATCCTAGGCTTAAATTCCCAGTAGTTCAACTGGCCGGCATAGGGACCATCCTCAATAATACTAGAATACTTCCAATGGGAAGTAGATGGGCCATATTTAAAAATAATAAACAATGTGAACCCATCTCACTGTCTGTGAAAATTGGAAAAGTGAATGGTTATGCCCTCAATCCATATGGAATACTGAATTCACCCAGTCCTGGCTTATTGTATCTACCCCAACAAATAATATAGTATATAGGAAAGGGGCGTTTTGCTGGGAAGGGTTAAAAGCAATCTTTACTGTAATATCACCAAGTTTACATTAAATAATACTAGAATATGGTGTAATACTGAAATTATAGGCAGAATGACTTTGCCTGGTGTTCATAAAATCTGTGATAATATTGATACTGAAAAACCAATGTATTGGGAAATTGAACTCCTCCCCATGAAGCCATTTTTATGGGAACTAATTGGCCAGAAGAAAATTAGAGCTTCTAGATAATGAAATAGTAGAGTCTTAATTCATTTGGCCAAACATATCATAAGGTACAAATGACAGTGGATGAAGGAGGAAAGCATAATTAGCTTAATAAAAGATTATGATAATACATGTAAAGGGTTTTTTGGTTAGCTGTGATGCTTGTTCCCCTTAGAATTTTCCTTGTCTAGTATTAGACATTTTCTGTTCCTAATCAGTGTTGTTATTGGTTTACTATTGTTACTTTTGTTCTTGATATGTAAATGTTATATTAGATGCAGAAAAGCAAAACGTAAGACAAACAGCAAAAAGACTCGGATCATGGTGGCTCAAAATTAGAAATGATCCAGAATACTTTTTAACAAGGACATATAGGATTTGACTGCCTCCCATTTACCTGCCTTTTTAAAATATATAATTCGACCTTAAATGCCATCTAAGGTTATGGTCTTGCCCCATCCCCAGTGGTCCACCTGTTCAGCAAGACATGCTGACACTGAGACATCCTAGGAATGAGCCTTCCTAGCACCGTGGGACTCCATTATCCAACCAAAAGGTTGGTCATCAATGCATCCTTTGGATTGATTTATGACCAAAAGGGGAATGTGTGGACGAAAGGAGCCACATGCTAACCTGACAAGCTCAGGGGAGGCCTGCGTGGCAGTCTTGCAAACTCAGAGACCTGGAATAACCACAAAGGATGGTTTGAAAATTAAATATTTAACTACAAACAGGTTATAGTGGGCAGTCATTCCTAAGCTGATACCTTCCCTGACAAAGATCAACTTAGATCTTCTTTCCTGAGCCCATTTGCCTTTTCGCCTCTAAGATAACATATCTGTGAGATGTCTGGGTAACTTGTAACTTCCTTCTTTTGCTGGAGCCCCTGGGGCACAACCAAGTGTGGTAGGCGCCAGGACAGATGCCTCAAATTCCTTCATTATCCTGTTAATTGTTCCTGTACCCACCTAAGTATGTGTCCATCATTTTACTTTTGTCCAATCCCAGGGGTTTCCCACCGTTTGACTTTATCCAATGAATTTCATGTAGCCCACCTATGTCCCTCCTTTGATGGCAATGCATAAATACAGATGTAACCCACCATTCTTCGGAGCATAATCTCAATTCGTTGAGGTTCTGCTTCCCGGCATATGTCGACAGTTTGGCTCAAATAAACTCACTAAAATTCTTTACAGGTTTCAATGGTTTTTTTCGTTAACAAATATATTCAAGCCAAACTTTCTTGGCAGGAATTATTTCAAACGTAAGCTATATGTACAATATATAAGGCTATTTTAATTTAACTGTATAATAACCTATAAATTCGCTTAACCCAACAAAGGCTAACTGCAATGACCTCACAGTAAACTGAGAGTAAACAAACAAAAAAATACCACGAAAGATTCTCCTCGAAGCCCCTTTGTGTTGTTCAATTCCCATTCTTCTCTCAGAATGCTTTATCTACCTTCGTTACAACTGCCTCTAGTAGGACACTTCTTTTTTTAAGTGAAAGACAGTTTATTGGTGAAGCAGTGGGACAGAGAGAAGGCTACTCCCTAGGCAGAGCAACCAGGACACTACTATTTTAAGTAACCAAAGCAAAAGCAAGAACAAATTATATAGTTTTGTCCTCTATGTTGACCAAAACAGCAAATCTATGTCCCTTCCCCACTCCATATCACAGACTATTATTAGGTTTTTATGCCAGAGTAAAGATTAATGGCATGAATATCCTGTTTATTCAGGGTAGGGGGTGGGTTGCATTCCTGAAATAGGTGTGCAAACTAAATCAGTCTATAGGGAGATGTTTTTGCATAGCCCCTGTGGAGATGCTTTCTAAGTCAGTGATTGTCCTCTTCAAATCCCCTGGTGTCACTACATCCCTTAGATAACAGGCATCTTCGGCTACCGCCCCTACAGCCATCTAACAGCACGACTTCAGTGATGTTTCTAATGCCCTTCACAATGTCAGAGGGTTCCACCAATCTAACTCTTTTTCCTCCACCCTTCACTTGAAGACACCTCAAACTGCCTTAAAAAATGCATTTTAACACCCAGTATGATTCCCTTCCTTTGTTACTTTCTCTCTGCTATTCGAGTATTCTTTTGTCAGCCATTACGCTGGATTTGCCAGATCACAGGATGAACACAGAGGGAAAGCAGTAGAGTACACCCAATGCAAAATACTCTCAACTCAGGATGGTAGGATGCAGAACTCCAAGGATGAGAGCAGATGACCATAGTTCCGAAGTCCTGAGAGTTCAATATTGGGTCAAGAGTGTACAACAGTTCACAGAACACGGTTAGGGGTGGGGGGTTTGACAAATTTCAGTAACATGCATTATATTTATATGGAAAATATTTCACAGACAGAGATCTAGAAAAGCAGTGTTGCTTAAAGCTGTTGTTCTCTTTCCAGATGAGTGTTATCTTTCTGACAGAGCATCTTGGGAGTTTATATGTTTATTCAAATGCTCAAAATTTTTTTAGAATCCTGTTTGAAAGACCCATTCTTTTGATCATCCTTAAGGATAAGAAATTGTCATTATGTGAAGCTGGCTCTTATTTGGAAAAATAGCCTGCAAAAATGAGTTGTAAAAAAGTAGATAAGCCTGGCTGGCATGGCTTAGTGGTTGAGCATCGACCTATGAACCAGGAGGGCACAGTTCGATTTCCGGTCAGGGCACATACTCTAGTTACCCACTGGATCCCCAGTGTGAGGCGTGCAGGAGGCAGCCAATCAATGATTCTCTCTCATCATTGATGTTTCTATCTCTCTCTCCCTCTCCCTTCCTCTCTGAAATCAATCAATAAATATACATATATATATATATTTTAAAAGTAAATAAGTTCAGTAGGGGTCAAAAGTTAGATGTCAATGTAAAGTAATGGAACTAATTTTCTTTTTATGGTTTTTTATAACAGATCTCATTAATTGTATAACAATACTTCATAATCATTTGGGAGTACTTTACAGATGAGAACTCAGAAATGATATGTGGTATCACAAAGAAAAGATAGAGGAGAGAAAAAACAAAGCAATTAAATTACAATATTTATTATTTGCAATGATAAAAAAAACATTACCAATAGCATTATTATCAGCTATTATTATAAAAATGGATTAGTTCGGTCCAAAATAATAAGCAATATTTTAAATATGTATATACACATACTCACATATATACATACACAGGGGTGGGCCAAAGTGGGTTTATACCTGTGAGTATGTAAAAAAGTTTATTCTTTTTTTTTTTTTTTTAGCTTTTAAGTATTTATTGCTCTGAGGTTAAAAAAAAAAATTCTTAAATGTAATGTGGCAATGGCTCTAATACACTTGTAAACAAAATCCCACTAATAAAAATTTTATTGGCATGAAATACCATAATTATGGATGTGTAAAACTTTTCAATCTTAAAGCCTCTTAACATAATCATGTATAGCTATGTATAAAACATATATAAATTTCATTTTATTTAAAACATTAAAGAGCAAATTTCAAATCACACTAAACATAATAAATATAGAACTTGTTTTGTTAAAAATCTACAGTATACATTCAAGTAAAGGCTAAACTCTCAATGCCAACTACATATGGGACAAAAGTAAAACATTTACCGCAATCCATTTACTAAAAGTGCTATTTTTTAATACCTATTAGAGGAACTCACTCTAGAGCTCTTGTTTCCATCCAAACATCTAAAATTCCTTTATTCATAGAACCAGATGCTTCTGTTACTAAAAATACATATCCAAACCTTTATAACCTTTTAAATATATTTAACATTTTAGTTCTTTGGGGGAAGAACAGGAAGTCCAAACAAACAACTCAGACCATCTTAAATTATTAGAGATGACTGACTTTATGACACACCCTGTTTCAATTAGATGTGAAATTTGATGAACATATTAATGAAAAAAGTCCCAGTCCACATGGCTAAGTTAAGCCATCTTTCTCTACATGAGAATTTGTGGAGGTCCCCGAGCGCCCACTACAACAACCTTCCTGTGATCCAGGTCTCAATGCCACACTAACAGTTTACTCTTGTATTATTAGTAGTTAATTATTGTATTATTTAACTGTGTTACACCTGTAAACCATCCCTACATATCGGATAATGAAAGTTTTGTTAGACCTTAGAAAAATATATTTAAAGTTGTAAAAACACTTATATAATCAATATCATTATTGTGCCGAAACCGGTTTGGCTCAGTGGATAGAGCGTCGGCCTGCGGACTGAAAGGTCCCGGGTTCGATTCCGGTCAAGGGCATGTACATTGGTTGCGGGCACATCCCCGGTAGGGGGTGTGCAGGAGGCAGCTGGTTGATGTTTCTCTCTCATCGATGTTTCTAGCTCTCTATCCCTCTCCCTTCCTCTCTCTAAAAAATCAATAAAATATATATTAAAAATATATATATATATATCATTATTGTTCTATTATACAGGTGACCTTAAGTACGTAAGTATAATTTTGTTACCTACAAAACTAACCCTCTTCTTGGTATGCCATCTCCAGGAAAGCTTATTTTCCCATTCCCAAAACATCCGTCTTACAGTGATGGCGAACCTCTGACACGCGTGTCAGTGCCATTTCTGATGACACGCGGCCGCTGAAGCGGCCGCATGCCGAGGATGAAACATTTATGTTATTTAAACTATAAATATCGCGAAATAATGTTTTTTCCTCAAAGGGACACAATACCCGAGTTATGCTCAGTTTTTTGGAGAAGTTTGAAACACCAAGCTCAAAAGGTTGCCCATCACTGGTTTGATATTGGTAAAATGTTAAAACTGTGGTATAAAAGACAAAAGAAAAGTACTTTAAAGTACATTTTTTCAACCTCTCTAAATAGTTTACATATTAGAAACACTGGTTTGGGAATAGGGTTTACTTATAAATTAATATGTAAAAGTCAAGATTTCACTCAAAATTTTCTTTGAAAAGAATATTTTAAGTCATTATATAATATATAAAACTAACATGGTTGATGGTATTGGTCTGAATTTGAAAGATTAAAATGTATTGAGAATTTTTAAATTTTTCTAGGAAGTAGCTTTATTAATTAACTAAAAGTTCTAGTTTTATTTTGTCTTCTTAGCATTTAAAATGAAAATTGCTTCAAATTAAGATCAAAAAATATAATCTCCTTCAGGGAGTAAGGACAATTTATATATATATATATATATATATATATATATATATATATATATATATATTAAGCTAGAAAGAACTGGGAGTTTGGTGGAAGAAGTAATTGCTTCACCACAATGTACTTTATCATTCTTTAATTTAAGATTTTTTTTTCAAGATACATCATACAGGAATGGCGTTCAGAATAAAATATATCAACATTGGACCTTAGCTTTCTAAGTAATCCCTTTTAACAGCATCTTTAACCTTACTCCAAATATTTTTTGTTTTTACTATAATTGATACAGGTGCACCCTGAAGTTGTTGTGAATGCTGCTTTTTAAATTGGTGTTGTTTTTCCCTTCCAGATTTTAACAAAGGACATCATCCCTACCCGGTTAGTAAGGACAGTCTTAAAATAAACTTTCTGCACACACTGCCTGCTGAATAGGCCACACTTAACCACAAATTTAAATATCTTCAGTCCTCTTTTAACTTCCAAGCTGTGATGTCTTGTTTTAAAAAAAAGGAGCAGAGGGAATTTCAAGTTACCCCATGGTTCTACACAAAGCTTTGTGCCTAAGAGGGAAGAGTTTAAACAATGTCATTTTACATAACACTGCTTTCTTAATTGTTGTTTTTATCGTGTGTGGGTTTTTTTTTAATTTACTCTGCACCTTTCTTCTTATCTTTTTTCATCACCTTCACAGTCCACCCAGCCTTAATAGGAAGGGATGGAATCACTTTCCATTTTATAGACAGAAAAGCAAATAGTTTTAGAAACAAGATCAGACATCAAGATAGCAAGGGAAAAGACTGGATTCTTTGTTTCCCCATCCATAGCTCTTTTAAAACTACCTCTCTAATTCTTTAGGCCTCCATATAATTTGTTAACAAATTTAAGCAGCTGAGAAAATCACATAAAGAGCCCTGGCTGGAACTCGAGAAAATTTTCCACGAGTGCCATGAGCTTCAATCCTGCTGTACACCACAGTCAAACTATTTTAGTCCTGGCTGTCTCCCAAGGGTCTAGTGACAATCATATCAAATGGAGCATCCAAAACGCAGTAAGGACCACGATAAACACTTGCACTCATTTATAGTGGAACTTTTAAATAGGATTTTGCCCCTTTCTCAACTTCCTAGTGTTTAAATCCTACTTACCCTTTCAAAACCAGAGCAAATACTACTTCCTTCAGGAAGTCTCTCTTCATCTTTCCTCCTCCCCTCCCCCTTGATCCCCCAGGGCTAAAAGAAACCTATTATGAATTTCCAGAAGTACTTTATTGGTATCTTTTATCCTACTTAATACATTCTATTTTGATGTAATATCTTATGTGTTTTAACTCTGCTATTAGTCTGCAAATTTATTAGGTTATGATCCATATTACTTAATAAGACTTCATTACACAACAAGAAAGCCCACTGCATGGGAGAACAGATTTGCCAATGTTATCACCGATAAGGTTTAATCTCCAACATTTACAGGGAACTCATACAACTTAACAAAAGGAAGATAAACAACCCAATCAAAAAATGGGCAATGGACCTAAATAAATAAGAAGAAGACATAAGGAAGGCCAAGAGACATATGAAAACATGCTCAAAATCACTAATCATCTGAGAGATGCAAATCAAAACAACAATGCGGTACCATCTCACACCTGTCAGAATGGCTATCATCAACAAATCAACAAACGACAAGTGCTGGCGAGGATGTGGAGAAAAAGGAACCCTCGTGCACTGCTGGTGGGAATGCAGACTGGTGCAGCCACTGTGGAGAACAGTATGGAGTTTCCTCAGAAAACTAAAAATGGAACTCCCATTTGACCCAGTGATCCCACTTCTAGGAATATATCCCAAGAAACTAGAAACACCAATCAGAAAGGATATATGCAACCCTATGTTCATAGCGGCACAATTTACTATAGCTAAGATTTGGAAACAGCCTAAGTGCCCATCAGCAGATGAGTGGATTAAAAAACGGTGGTACATCTACACAATGGAATATTATGCTTTAGTAAAAAAGAAGAAATTCTTACCATTCACAACAGCATGGATGGAACTGGAGAGCATTATGCTAAGTGAAATAAGTCAGAGAAAGGTAAATATCACATGATCTCACTCATTTATGGAATATAATGAACAACATAAACTGATGAACAAAAACAGATCCAGAGACAGAGAAGCATCGATCAGACCATCAAACCTCAGAGGGAAGGTAGGGGAGAGTGGGGGGAAGGGGGAAGAGACCAACCAAAGGACTTGTATGCATGCATACAAGCCTAACCAATGGACACAGACAACAGGGGGGGTGAGGGCATGAGTGGGGGGTGTGGGGGGCAATGGGGCGATAAGGACACATATGTAATACCTTAATCAATAAAGAAAAGGAAAAGACTTCAATACACGCTTTGTAAATTCAATCAACGTATTATAGGGTCAGATAGTACAGGAATAAAAATAAAATTCTGGACATTTCCAAATGGGAAATTACCAAAGAAAATACATGCACGCTTGAAAACGTGTTAGAAGGCTAGATAATAGTATTCCAATTAATGAAATAAACATTAGTTGTTAGTGTTCATCAGGAGGACTGCTCTAAGAATAGCCATCCCTCTGTACAGGAAACAAACTCCAAACTCCTTTCCATGGCCGGCAAGGCCCTGTAGGATCTGGCCCCAGCCAACCTCTCCAGCTGCGTCTTGGGTCCCCCTGGCACACAAGCACCCTTCAACTAACCAAGCTCTTTTTTGCCTCAGGGCTTTTGCTCCCAAGGTTATGCTACCCGAACACAGTGCCCCACCCTTTCACCTTCCTCACCACCCACCGCCTCCCAAAGATTAGGTCTTCATCCTTCAGATCTTAAAAGAACCAGGCAACTCTATCTTAAAAAAAGTCACCTTAGGCTTCCCAGCTATTATTTTCTACCATGACACCGTTTCCCCCTTTATCGCATTTTGTACTTTTAAAATTTGTTTCTTGCCCATTATGTAATGATTCCGTCGGATTCTATGGTCATGACAGCAAGGACCACATTTGTGTGGTTACCACTGCAGACCTAATACTCGGTATATAGTAGTATAGAAGGTTCTCAATCCATTTGTTTCAATGCATGAATGAAAAAAATGCCAAATACATGGATTTCAAACTGAAGTGTTGAAGTTGACTTCAGTGTCCTAACAAGCTTCAATTTCAAATACTGTAATGATTTAAACATGGGACTTAGGTTCAAAATCCAGTTGAATTGCTTAATAGTTGCATAGCCTTGAACACTTTACAAGTCCCCTAAGCCTCATTTTTTTCAAAAAGGGACCAAAAGTAGTATCTATTTCTCTGAGATGTGAGAAATGAATGACAACATTTCTCCCTCCCTATTTAGCTATGAAGTGCTCAACAAATGGTTGATATTATTATTCAGATTAGAATTTCTTTTGTCTCCCATTGAGTATTTGTTCTTCTTTCCTGACATAATTTGCTTTACTTAAGGCACCACTTTTATGTTCATGGGGTTATCTTTTAATTTCTCTGTTTTGTAAACAGCTTTATTAAGGTATAATTGGCTTGCCCTTAACTGCACTGAGGTTATTTTTTTAAATGTGATCTTAGCTAAAAGGATCTTGTAATAAGGAATGCTGACCAGCAACCTCGTGTATAATAACTTTCCATGCTATACGAATACTGATATGTCCCAATTGAGGAAATCTTCAGGAAACATTATGTTTAGATTAATTGAACAAATATTTAATGGCACCAGTTTGTGCCAGGCAGTGTTCTAGGGGCCAGGTATATATCAATGAGTAAAATGATCAAGAACCCTGCCCTTCCTGGAGTTGATATTCTAGTATTATTTGCTTTAATACAAAAGAATTTGTGATTTTTTGAAATTTTGTGAATTTTTTAAAAAGACATTCTTTTAAATAGTCATACACAGGCTTAAAAAGCAAGGCAGCAGTCATCTGTCACATGAAGTGTGCACATCCTATATAATAAAAGCCTAATATGCAAATTGACCAAACAGTTGAATGACCAGTGGAACAAGTGGTCACTATGATGCTCACTGATCACCAGGGGGCAGATGCTCAACGCAGGAGCTGCCCCCAGCCTGCAGGCGGTGGGTGCCAGCGGGGGGCCCCCCAATTGCCCCGCCGGTTGCCCCACAGAAGGAGGCAACAAGTGGCAGCAGGGGGCTCAAGGGATGGGGCCAGCCAGTGAGCGGTGCCAGGCCAGCCAAGGCAGGTGCCAGCAGGGGCCCCCCAGTCACCCCACCAATCGACCCTGATCACGGACCAGGCCTAGAGACCCTACCCATACACAAATAGTCCTATATAATAAACCCTAATATGCAAATCGACCGAATGGTGGAATGACCGGTTGCTATGACACATACTGACCACCAGAAGCCAGATACACAGGAGCTGTCCCCTGGTGATCTGTGTGCTCCCACAGGGGGAGCACCGCTCACCCAGAAGCTGGGCTCACAGCTGGTGAGCACAGAGGTGGTGAAGGGAGGTAAGGAATAGGGGTCCTGGACTGCGAGAGCCCTGGACTGTAAGAGGGATGTCTGACTGCCAGCTTAGGCCCGATCCCCAGGGACACCCCCACCCAAGTGCACAAATGTTGTTCATCGGGTCTCTAGTCTATAATAAAAGAGGATCTCTTTTATTTAAAGTGTACCCAGTGAAGATCTGATACCCAAGTTACAGCTGTTTCATTCTTTACCAGGGTATGCTGTGAGACACTTCCTGGCTGCAACTTCCTCCACTCGTGAAGCTAGCAGTGATAAAAACTACTTTTCCATCTGTCAACCTATAAAATTCCAGATCTGAATATAATGTAAGGAGGAAATAAATGCTTAGAGGAAAACGTGAAGGATGATGTAAAGGAAGTAGGAAGATTTTACGTGGCTTCAGAATCCTGAAAGTCAAAAAGAACGTGCTTGGTCAATTCTGTTACTTCTCTTGAACTAGATACTGTTTTATCAAACTGTTGGCCACAACTCATTAGTGGGCCATGAAATCGATTTTGTGAATGATGACTACCTCCCCACCTCCCCCCACCCCAGAATAGGGGGGAAAAAACATAATACAACACACAGCGTGAATCTTTGTTCAAAGAAATGTGTTTCATGTATGTATAATATAGTTATGTCAGTTTATATACTGAATCATATATTTCTTATTATGAGTCAAAGATAAAAATACTATAGAACCTTCATGTCGGGAGATGTAAAAGGGCTGTGGGTCACTGGTTGGTGCAAGAGAAAGAAAAAAAGCCAAGTTTTCTAAATCAAATAAAACTCAATATAAAAACTTCTCAGTGTTAATCACTTTACAGATTTTGTCTTAATCATATGAAGGGAGAGTGGGGAGAAAGAAGCATTATGACCAAATACATTCACTTTTAATCAGAAATTTGCTAAGTCAAAACAAACTCTTTTCAACCTCTCTCTGTAAGACATAAAAGTTCTGTTCAGAAATAAAACTAAGCGTATGTTGAGTGTATCTTGAAGTTCAACTCTTAGCTTTCAAGTACTGTAATCGCCCATTAAGATTTAGCAATCCAAGATCCCCTGTCCCCTCCCTGGGAGAGTTGATCCTTCCTTTGTAAAATAACATGTGAATACCTAGGGCAAGGATTAGCCTCCTGGTAAAACAAAACAACAAAACGAAAACATTCCTACCTTCACAGTTGTTTAATTCCCAACCACAGGTTTCTTAATTCTTGGCTGGAAATTATTTGCAGTGCCACATAAATATTATTTGAAGTAGGAGCCCCCACTTATATCAGGAAAGTCATTTCTCAAGACATTAATTCACATCCTCTGCGTGTTGTTTATTTACATGACTTTAAAACAATTAAGATATTTAGGGAACACATTCAACTACAGATTAATGTGCATTTTCCATTTGGACAATCCATCATTCAAAGGCTCACCTTTTCCACCCAGGGAGATAAATGTTTCAGAACCAGAGAGGCATATTTCCTTTCTGTCTGGTTTCTTAGAATTCATCTAAACATGCTTATTGAAATCTCCTGCCATGCAACATTTTAGCAAGAGTCCCCAAATTTATACAGCTTAAAGACTGTAAATACTGCAGAACAAGATTGCTACCAAGTTTTCTTCCTTAGGCAAACAATACCACAGTCGAAATTCCCTAAATAAACAATTGCTGTTGGTATGTAAATGACATTAACTTAATAAAAGAGTAAGTATAGCAGTTTTCCTCTAAGTCTTTTAAATAAACAGGAGTGAATATGCAAAAACTGTAAATGCCCCAGGGCATCAGGTCCTTTGAGAGTTAACTTAGGCCATTGACTTATAAGAGGACAAGAGGCCTGCACATTTCCAAACTAAATGTCACTTTCCAGAAACGACACTCAAATCAGAGTACACACAAAATAGTTGTCTCTTTAAGGCACTATGTTTTAAAAATTGAGTACTTAAGGAATCCCTATGAATTATAGACTGTTAAGACTACCAGATATAGAAGATTTCATAGCTTTTTTGAGACCAATTTCCTATTCTTAAAAAGGAAAGATACCTGCCAAAACTAAGTATGACTACCTTTAAACAACGCCAGATCAGGACACTACAAGGAGAATAATCTAAGCAGTGGTAATCAACCTTTCTAATGCCGCGACCCTTTAATACAGTTCCTCATGCTGTGGTGACCCCCAACCATAAAATTATTTTCATTGCTACTTCATAACTGTAATTTTTCTACTGTTATGAATCGTAATGTAAATATCTGTGTTTTCCGATGGTCTTAGGCTCTACAGCAGCGGTTCTCAAACTGTGGGTCTCCACTGATCTAAGTTAATACACAAAATTTCATTTCCTTAGTTAGGCCTCATAGAACATTCTCATGGTTTGGTACAAAATACTTTTGGGGGAAAAAATAAATTGCCACCCTTTTAGCAGATCATTATAGGTGCGGGGCGGGGGCGGGGAGGGGAGTGAAATTTTCATCCTGTTCAGCTGCCTTAGGGGTGGCAAAGTAAGCAGATCTCTGGGAAGCTAGCTAATTTAATAGACGACCTGGTTAGAGAGATTCCAATTTTGATCTCGTTTTAAACATTCTGGGTTTTATCTCTTTTGTTTTAAAGAAAAATAAATAAGTAATGTTGATGATTTTAAAGTTGCAATATTGGCTCCCACAAGAATTGGAGGCTTTGACCACAGTTTTCTATTTATCTTTCTCCACCAAGTAGATATACGAACTCAACCAGTTGAACACTGAGAACTAGCAAGTTGTCTTTTTTTTTTTTTTTCCAGAAGAGTTCTTATCACTCCGCATAGTGGTTAAAGCATAGATTTGGAATCACATAGGCTTGGGAAGGGTGGATGGTGTAGCTACGATTTAGCTGTATCCCCATGAACAAATTGCTTAACCTTATCTGTCAACTAAAAAAATGGGATATTAATCTGCACCTACTAGACAGGCTTGTTACAAGGATTGAGTAAGATAATGCATCCAAATAAGTGGTAGTAGCTCAAAGAAGACTGAAAATCAGAAAATTACCTGTGCAAGAGGAAGAGGAGAAAGGGGAAAGGAAAATAGGATGAGGGAAAGTGACAGGGAAAAGAATCCCAGAGAAGGGTGGGGCACAGGGCAGAGATGAGGGTTGAGGAAAAAGAGATCCATAATTATAATAATCAATCACTTCTTTGTAAAGTACTTGGCAAACACATAATCACATATATGAACCTGCTTTTCTCCAGTTTTGAGCAATTGGCCCGAAAACAAAATAAACAAAAAAACCACAGCCATGCTGACAAGGTATCACTTTTAAATTCATGGCCATAACTGGCAACTGGTTTAAAAATAAAGAACATTGTTTTTCTGGCATTGATTGATTCAGTTGACCAATTACATAATGATGAACCTAAGCGTTTCCCATCATTTTCCTCTGCCTGCTTCAAGGCCAAAAGATGACAACTCCAAGTATGATGTAAACATAACAATGTCTAATAGAAGAAAAGAAACTCTTTCTTCTCTGAAGATCTTTTGGTCAGCAAAAAAATCTTTCCTAGAAACCACTGAACAATCTTCCCCTTCTTTCTCTCTGGACAAAATGGTATCACTTGATTATATCTTATTCAATCTTTGGTAAGGTGGATGACCCCATCATAGCTGGATTAAATCAATCAAGTTTCAAACTCAAAGGGGCCAAAGTTTGGCCACCCTAAAGCCACTTTGTTCGATAATGATTTTAAGCTGGTTATTAAGAAACAAAAGATTCAGAAAGAATGTTTGACCCTCCCCCCTTTCCTGCCAAAGAGATTCAGGAAGGAAATCCTAGGATGTTTGCCTTAGCCTAATTTGAATTGTGTATAGTGGGTGGGAGAGCTCCAGGCAGGGGCCGGATCACCCCCACACTCTCCACACCTTTACACACCCCACCCACCGGTCCTCTGTTTTCCGAGTTGCCCAGCAAAAATGTACCTGCCATGTGTGTTCCATTCTTCCTCAATTACCTGTAAATTGCCCACTGTCACTTTTGAAATCTAACATTCCTTACCCCCCTTTTCTCCTTTGTCCAAAATGACATATATACCCCATTTTTGCTTTACCATCTTCAGAATTTTCATGCTTATGTGGATCCCCTGTGTGTACACATTAAAATCTTATCTCTGTTCCTCTACCTCTGTTAATTTGATTATTAGCACAACTAGAAGAATTAGAGAAGGTGAAAGGAAAAGTTTGTGGGGGTTTTTAGCCCCCACACCTCCCTGGAAAGGGAATGGGGCTAATTTCCATCAACATACATGTCTATGAGGATGACAGGAGATACCTGGAGAATTATATTAGTAGAAGAGAATGATATTGGCAGAATTATATATCTAGAGAATTATATTAAAGAAGAGAATTATATTGGCAGAATTATATACTAGATTTCAAAATTGCTCTGGATCAGTTATTCTTGTGTGACTCCCATTACTCCACCTTTTTGAATAGGAGTGTCTGTTTAGCAGTTATCTTATGCCTATCCTACAATTACATGTGTGGAGGAAGACAATTTGTCTCTTTGGTTCACAGGTCTTCAGATCAAGAACTGCACTCAAGGAGCTGTACTTATGAAACTACATTTGAGAGGTCTCAGTTATACCTGAACTTGATTTATATAATGAGATTCTGAACTTTAAGGTGATACTGTAATGGAATAAGACTTTGGGAGGATGTGAGTACATTTTGCATGTGGGAGTAAGATGGATTTTAGGGGACAAGAGGGTGGATTGTGGTGGACAGCCTCCAAGATAGCCCCACTGATCCCCACCTTCTGGTATCCATACTGTTATACAGTATACTCCTACATTGCATCTGGGTTGTTCTGTGATACCAATAGACCTAGAACTGATGGCATGAGGCTAAGTCTTAAAAGACACTGTGGCTCTGTCTTACTTTTTCTTTTATGTCATTTGCTCTGGGGAGCCAGCTGCCATGTCATAAGGACACGTAAGCAGTCCTATGGAGAGGCCTACCTGGCAAGAAACTGAGGCCTCTTGCAACAGACATCTGAGTGAGCTCAGTCAAGCCTTCAGATGAATGCAGCCCCAGTAAGCGGCTTGTCTGCAGCCTCATGAGAGATACTGAGCAAGAACCACTGAGCTATGCCCCTTCTGATTCCTGATCCTCAGACACTATGAGAAAATGAGCATTTCTTATTTTAATCTGCTAAATTTTGGGATAATGTAGTAATAAATAAGAGTTAGAAGTAGTTAGTTATTAAAAATTCTATCTCAATTTTTTTCCTAAAGACTGCTTGCTCTGAGAGGCTCTCAAAATTGGTTTCAAAGTTATCTTTTGAAAGAAAATAGGACAAAAAAAAAAAAGAAAGAAAATAGGACAAAATGGTTGACATATATCTTCATCCCCTAAAAGAGCAAAGCATCAAACTGTGCAGTGATGACTAGGCAATAAAGATCTCTGTTTGTTCTTTGTACATCATCTTTCATAATTCAAATTATTATTAAATTATAGAGGCATTTAATCAATATGCCCCCACCTAAAGGTTTAATTCAGTTGTGGGGGCCAGTGAGAAAGCTATTGGGGATGAGGAAGCAAAGGAAGGGGCAGGTGAAAAGAAAGATGATATTACATAGCAGTGCAACATAGTAGTTAAGAGCATGGGCTCGTAAGCCAAACTGCACTTGATATTATAGGCCCTCCTCCCTCAAAAGCCTGTTGTAAGGATTAAATAAACACATGCCAATTAAATAGGAGAGCCCCTGGCACATAGCAAGTGCTTAATAAATAACTCTCTCCATCCTGGGGATGTCGATGGGATGGGAATATACAGATGTATTTTGGATCACAAATAAGATTGAGTCACAGTGTCACTTGGCAGGTTATGCTGCTTCAATTTCCCTTCAGAACACTTCAGGAGAGTGCAAAGACAAGCCCTAATCTAACTTTGAGGTGATTAAAACTACAGAAGGTGGTATCTGTTTCAAGCACTTCCCTATGCATCAGCAGAAAACCTGATGAGCAGCTTCTGAGTATGCTCTCAATGTGTTGAAAGTTCTGTCCACTATGTATAGGGTGACCAAATAATTTATTATCCAAGCTGCAACATTCCGGAGAATAAAATAGGCCCTAGATATGATTATACTTAAAAAGTAAGCTTAAACTGGAACATTGCAACTAGCAATGAGTATTTGCTCATTGTGACTGTGGCACAAGTTCATAGAAAGAGGCAATACACATACTTTTGTGAAATCAAACAATGACGTTTTGCAACAATGCACAGAATAAAGAAATGCTCTCTACTCCCAATAATTGCCTCTTCAGAATTTGAACATCAATCTATTTATGCTTAAATAATTCCTCAGAGGTGGCCAAACCCTTATATTTACATAAAATTTACACATAATACAAATATATCTCAGAAACACCTGACCTTGTTGACTATTCAAAATTCCCTCTTTGCTTTCCATGATAGTACTTGCTCCCAATTTAAGCTTTATTTTCTCACTTTCTTTTATAGGTTTCTTCTTCTTTCTCCCACCTCTGATAGTTCCTTTCTCATCCCACACACTCCCATTTGCTGAGCTTACACACTCTCATTGCTTGAACTATCATACTTGAACGTTGATGACTCCCAAATCTTTATTTATAGTCCTGACTTCTCTCTTAAGCTCTAGACTTGAGCTATCCAATATGATATCCATTAGCCATATGTGGCCATGGAGCACTTGAAATGTGGCTAGTTCAAATTGAGATGGTTGTAAGGATAAAATACACCATATTTCAAAGTAAAAAAAAAAAAGTGAATGGAAAAATATCTCAGTAATTTTTATATACATTGCATGCTGAAGTGACAATATTTTTAGGTATATTGGATTAATAAGACATATTTAAAATCAACTTATCTGTTTCTGTTTACTTTTTTAAATGTAGCTATTAGACATCTAAAGTACACACGTGGCTCACATTTGTTACTCATATTTCCATTCAACAGCACTGCTCTAGTCTCTTACCTCTTACTAATTACTTCTATTCAAAAATTCTACCTGGGCCTCAAATTCAGTATGTGCACAACTGAAGCCATCATCTTCTCCTCTCAAGTCCATTCTCCACACTGAATATTGAGTGATATTGCTAAAAACATATCCAGTCACATCACTTCCCTGCTCAAAATTCTGCAATAGTCCCTTTCAGGAAAAAGATAATAGTCTAAGCCTCTCAATCTCTACCTTCAAGGGCTTACAATGTCTGCCTCTCTCACTCTTCACAACTAAACCAAAAACTCCTAGAAAGCTGGGACTACGTCTCTCAATCAGAAAACACAAAAGGCATTGCAAAGGCACAATTCATTTTTAAAATTTTTTGGCGAGAGTGATCCTTAGATGTGTCAAACCCTATTTTAAGTGTTTTGGGTATACTTAATCTTTACAACAACACCGTAAGGATGAAGTAAGGCACGGAGAGTCTAAGAAATTTGCCTAAGGTCACACGACTGATATATGATGAGGTTCACAGTGTGTCCTGGGACCAGAAGATAGTCCCATGGAGCTGAAGCATGGAGGGCAAATTGAACTAGAAGCAAAGTTAGAGCCAGATCATGGACATCTGAAATATTTTCTTAAAGAGTTTGGGTTTTCTTCTAAAAACAATGAGGTTTTTGATACGGGAAGTGACTGTCATGCTATGACTGATGTTTAAGGAGATACCTTGGTAGTCATGTGGATGACTCGGGAAAGAAACTACAGAGTGTTCCCCCATTTATATGTTCCCTTTTGTACTATTTCCTTCAGTCACCCAATTTTCACATCTGGTAGTTATTTCAAACTCCTCTTATGAATCAGACACTTAGTTCTACCAATTTCTCCTTCTAAATCCTTCCCCAGTTCATCCCACTTCCCTAGTCCCACTGCCAATAAGTTAAGTGCCACCTTCCTCACCTCTTACTGAGATAACTGAACCTCTTTACTACCTCCAGACTTACTTCCTTCAGGTTATTCTTCACATGCCCCCAACAAATAATTGCAAAATTTTATTTTGACCATGTCAATCATAAATTAAAAACCCTGTCATGGTTCCTTATCAATTACTGGCTCTTTAGCCCAATATTCAAGAATCTTCAGGATTTCACTTTTGTCTACCCCTTCAGTATCAACTGAAGCCACTCCCACATCTCTTGTTCCAATCATATTAAACTATATGCTGTTCCTCATGTCATGCATACCTCTGTATTTCTGCTTATACTGTGTTCTCTGCCTAGAACTCTGTTCCTCTCTTCATTCACCTGACAGCAGTTACCCATCATTCAAGATGGCTCAGGCATTATTTCCCTGGGGAAGCCTTCTTTCCCACTCCTTCTCTTTTCCAGGCAGTTACATATGTTTACTCTGCATCCATGTAACATTCTATGATAAGTATCTCTAATTCATCACACTACATTTTAACTACAGACTTTCTAGGAATAAGTCACCCATCAGAGTGGGGCTGTGTCTTACTGATTCAATTATTGAACCAATACATATTGAGCATCTCTCCACCAACACTTCAGTGCTTGGCTGGAGGCTAGGAATACAACAATGAACAAAACAGATCAAACTTCCTTGTGGAGTTACATTCTAAAGGTGGAGCCTACCTTCTTATTTAAGCGTGATTCCAGTGCCTGGCTCTTGATGAACTAATGTGATAAGGTTAGAAACATAGTTAGGTCCACCACCCAGTCTTTTCAATAATCTCTCCCTGTCAGTCTCCTCCCTAGGATCTTTACCTTTTATCAATGTTTCCTTTACATTTCCTCCCATGTGTTAGTCAACACACTTCCATGTAGCCCAGCTGGTGTGGCTCACTGGTTGTGCATCAACCCATGAACCAAGAGGTCACCAGTTAGATTACTCGATTCCCGGTCAGGGCACATGCCTGGGTTGCAGGCTAGATCCCCCATAGTGGGGGTGGGGGAAGCAGACAATCGATTATGTTTCTCATTGATGTTGCTATCTCTCTATCCCTCTCCCTTCCTCTCTCTCTAAAACTCAATAGAACACACACACACACACACACACACACACACACACTTCAGTGTAACCTAAAGGGGGTCATACTAGATCTGGACTGAATTTCTAAGCAAAGTTCTATTTTTATTTTTAATTGCTTATTTTTGTTGTTAATCCTCACCGAAGGATATTATTCCATTGATTTTTTATTTTTTTTTTTCCTGCAGGATTGCCAGGGCTGGGGAGGAGCCTGCCACCAAGGTAAGTGCCTTTGACTGTAATCAAACCCGGGACCTTTGGTCCACAGGCCAATGCTCTATCCACTGAGCCAAACCAGCTAGGGCCAAAGTTCTAGTTTTATACTGTAACTTCTCCCTTCTTCCAATTTTCATCTGTTTCCTTGTCACACTATTCCCCATTTCCCTTGAGTATCCTTTGGCTGTCCAGAAGTACAGTTAGGTACTTTGTTTTCCAAAAATACCCTAGGTTTTAATTTACTTCTCCCTAATCTTTCCTGGATACCCCTAAAGCCAGAGCTAGCTGGTCAGTATTACCTTATATACTAGAAAGTGTCACACTTTCTCATTCTCACCCCATGAGAAGGTCCTCCTCAGTATGTTTTCCTCTATCATAGTACTTACCACTCTGGAACTTGAGTTTAGTTATTCTTTTCCTCCCTAGCACTTTCTAGAGTCCAGAACTGTTTAACGAAGTTTAAATAAAAGAATAAATCAGTAAATGAATATATCTATGTATATAAAAGGCTAATATGCAGTGTCCTCTAGAAGTCCGACCAGGAGACCGGGAGTTTGATTGCTCGCTATGATGTGCGCTGACCACCAGGGGCAGCACCGAATGAAGGTAGGTCCCAGATGGCAGCTGGAAGGCCCCAATCGGCCCTGATCACTGGCCAGGCCTAGGGACCGTAATTGTGCACAAATTTCATGCACTGAGCCTCTGGTGTGTATATATATATATATTTATATATCCTCTCCTCCTTCATATCACGTCCTCCTCCTTGCATACATTGCAGGTAGATCTACAAAGAGACAGCCAGGCCTTTGTCTGGGTGGCTCAGTTGGTTGGGGCATCATCCTGTGCAACGGTTCTGGGTTTGATTCCCAGTCAGTGCACATACCTCCCCTACTGGAGGCAACCCAAAGATGTTCTCTTTCTCTCTCTCCCTCCCTCCTTCCCTTTTCCCTCCACCCCCCCCCCCCCCCTCTCTCTAAAAATCAATAAATATATTCTAGGTGAGGATTAAAAAAAAAGACAGCCGGAAATACCCACATGGGACCCAAGGTTAAGGTAGTCCTTTCTTTAAAAGTATCAGAAAGAGGAAATTTTTAATTTAAAAAGTATGTTTCAGTATCCCAGGTCATGTCACATCTGCATGTGTATCTTTAGTACATGGCTTTTACATTGTTTGTAAATTAAGTTTGACCTTCTGGATGAATACAGTGTGCATACAATGGTGTTTCTGTATGTTATCCAAGTGGGTCCTTTCCCCAGGATGTGACTGAGCCAATGGCATGGTTTTCTCCAGATTCTGCCAAGAGAAGACTGGGCTGGAACTGAGGAATCAACTTACTATTCAAATTTAAGAATCCTGTTGGGTGTGTTTGGGAGTAGGGAGGAGAAGGGATTCCTGAATCAATACAAAAATCATAAACTTTCTGAAGGGCAGAGTTGTAAGAGGTCACCTGGATACTCGGGGTCATGAATAAGTAGAAAATGGACCCAAAACTTCACGCTGAGAATCCCCTGGGACTGAATCCTCCTCCTTACACCCCTCTCACCGCCCCAAGACAGAACCCGTGCGCAGTGTAGACGTGGGCGCGGTAGCTACTGCTCCTAGGACTGGACCTCTCAACCTCTCCCTTCCCAGCCAAGTTCGGGAGACGTCCAAGATTCTTAAGCAGGGATTTTCCAATCTGCCCCTGGGGAACTGCCCCTAGGCAAGGCGGACCAGCCCGAGCTGCGATGTGGAGAATTCGATGTCCGAGCGTCCAGGGAGGAGGAGTGTATCAAGTTAAATATAACCGCTCGAATGGAATGGCGCTAAAAATAAGGCAACAGCTGGCAGGTCCACAGCCAGGTCCCGGGAAGGGCGGGGCCTGCGGGATCTGGTGCAGAAGGGCCGCTGCCGGCCCCTGTGGCCCAGGGCCGAGGAGGCAGCAGCATCCGCGGGCCTGGGCTGGAAGACCAGCGAGGTGGGCCCGAGCTGCCCAGCGCCCGAGAGGCCTCTCCCTGAGCGGGTCCTGGAGACGGGACTCAGGGTCGCTCGGTGGCCGAGGGGGGGGGGGGGGGGGGGGGACTTTACAAAAGAATCAGAAACCCCCCGGCGAACTTGCCTGGACGTGACAAGGTGTAAGGGCTGGACGCAGAGCTCCTGCCCACCCCGCCGCCAGAGGGAGCCCAACCTTCAGGGAGGCCCCGGCGTCGCCCGCGATCGGAGTGCTGGGGGACCCGTGGCCCGCGGCCCCACGCGCGCACACACACGGGGTTCCCGCGGCGAGTGGCGCTCGGCCACTGCGCTCCCCACCTTCCCACAAGCCCCTTCCCGCGCGCTCCCCTCGGCCCTGCGCGCCCTCCCGCGGCAGCGTCCCAACCATCAAGCCAACAATTGAAACGTTTCCAAAATGGGCTATTTGTTTGCTCCCAATAAATCGATCGGCAGAGATTAAGCAATCGATGTGGCCTGGGTGGGCGAGTCACTAGCGGTGAGGGAAAGGCGCTTTCGCACCGCGCCCAGGGAGAGGCCGAGGATGGGCGCGGGCCTGGGAGAGGCGTGTCCCGCCCGGGCCACACCCGAGGACCCGGGACCCGGGCGCGCGGGCCCTGCCGGCCGCGTTCCCTCGGGCGGTGGGGGTGGGGGGGGCGCGCGCCCGCCGCCCGCTTCCCTCGCCCCTTCTTGCCCCCCTGGCGCGCGGGAGAGGCGGTGGAGGACAGCGGCCCGCAAGCCACTTGGAGGCTTTTGTTGCTCCTCCTCGGGCGGAAAGGGGGTTTTGTGATGCGGGACAGATAAAAATGAGCAGCATCATATTGTTTGACAGAGTGATCCCATATGATGAAGTGTCGGCTCGGAAGGGGGTGAAAATGGTGAATTCCTAAAAACCCAACCCTCGGCTCCTCCGCGAGCAGCCCGTAGCCTGGAGGGACCCAGCGGACAGCCGGGCCGGGCCGCCTCGCACCAAACCGTGTCGGAAAGATGCGAGCTTTCAATGCCAAGTCATTTTTAAGCCCCCAATCTTGCCTGAGACCTTTCTCCTCGTGGATGAAAAGAACAATTTTCTAGAGAAAGGCTCGTTTTGATTAAATCTGACATGCTGCTGATAACTCCATGCTAATGTGAAATAATTAACATAATAGCCATAATTAAAAGCACGCTAACAATACCATAAATTTATCACACAATTTTACTAGCTTTCTGCCCCTAACTGCTCTCTCATCGTTAATTAAACGTGTTGCCTTTTACAGAATGGATGTTTATACATTTCCAATATAAATAAATTCAAAACCATCCTCTCTCTCCTTCTCTCTCTCCTCCTTTCCCTTTGGTCTCTTGCCATTTACAGGAACTTCTTGGCAGGGGCTCTGAGTGGCAGACACCTTGAAAATAAATGAAGTTTTGAGATGCAAATCTAAACAAGAACATTAAATTAGCCTTTTTTCTTCCCCACCACCCCGAAGCGATCTGGAGAGGTATAGAAAGGTGGTGGGAAATGAGCTGAAAATCCCACTGATTTGAAAATAGAAATAATCTGGGTGGGTTGGGGACCTGGCTATCAACTCAGCCCTTCCCACCTCCCTCGGTGGCGGCCACCCAGGCAGAGGCTGATCGTAGCGTAACAAACCTATGGAGATGGTCAAGAAGGAGCCGACTTCGATTCTTGGGGGGCAGGAAGCGGGGTACATTCCAAATGGGCTCCACCCACGTTTTGTTTTCTCTGCTATGGAGGGTGGCTACCCTCGGTGGCCGGACGCGCCCCTCACTGCGCAGAACCGGGTCCCATCTCCCGGATTCTAAGAAAAGCGCATCCGTGTGAGGGCATGACTCTATCCCACTTGCGTCCAACGATTTATTCAAGCCATTGGCACAGTCTCTGACTTAAGAGGAGGAGGAAGGGGACACCTGAGTTTCCTCCCGCCTGGCGAGGGTGAGGTGGGCCATTCCCGCCTCCAGCACTCTGGCCGGGCCCCTCCTTTGTGTTGACCCCTTACGAATCCAAACCGAGTTCTAATTAATTTCCCCTTCGGCGTCATAAATTGTTCCACTTCTCCCCTCTCCATTCCATCCCGGAGAACGCACACAAAATCTCCCCTCCCCCGAGGTGTCTCAATTTCCTTCCAATCGATCCGGACTTCACGTCTCGAGTTTCCTGCGGCTAGAACCCTGGCCCCCTCCACCACCATCGCCAACCCCGTCCCCGACGGCCCCCGTCCGGGTGGCCACCACCCAGCTGGATGCCACGGACTCGGCCCGCCCCGAGAGAAACCTCATCCCATCCTCCTTTGGCTGGACCGTTTCAGACATTTGAACAGGTGAGGCCGCTCGCTTCCGTCTCCTTTCAATGCCTCCTGGGAAGTTTGCTTGTGGCCCAAGTAGTCACTCGCATAGGATGTGTGTGTGCGCACTCCTCTTTCTATCTCCCCCAGTGACCCTCTACAACTCAGAAAATATCGACATTTCACCCCCTCCCCAATATTTCCATTCCCTCTATCACATTTTTCTTCTCCCGATATTATGTCACTTCCTCTCTGTACCTGTCTCGCTTCTTTCATCTCACGTTACCCTAAGTTTGGCGGTAACTGACGACTTGTGGGCATTTAGCTGCTAAATGCAATTATTTAGCAAACAGGATTTACTTAGCCTGGAATCTAGCCGGCCTGGGGCAGGACCCCGCTCAAGGTCAGGCTCCCGCCCACGCCCTTCCGCCCAGGCGGAGTCCTGTGGCGGCGGGAACCTCCTTCCCACCTGAGCTGCTCCTTCGCCTCCTTCCCTCCCCGGAGGCTGCGGGCTGGCGCTACTGTCCTCCCGGGAGGAGGGAAGCCACAGCCGGTTTCCCAGCCGAGAGTGGTAGCGGGAAAGAAATCGATATTAAGCGGATGGGCCGGTGCAGGCGCCAGACGTAGGGGCTGCAGCCAGTAGGTCCTGCGCGTCTCATCATTTAGCTAATCGAGTCGAAAAGTTTCTGTAAGGGCCAGGCCCAGCATCAGATGGTAACACTGATTGAACAAGAGATTAGCACAATAGATCTCTAACCGAGGGGAAGCGTTGCTTTTCACGCTACGCACCGTAATTAATGGTATGAATCAATTAATTTGACTTTTATTGTGTCGAAGGAAAAAAGCGCAACAAATGGAACTGGCGGCTGGGAGTTGTTCATCCCCCACCGTCCCCCCCAGGGAGGTTACAAAGAGGCACCGGGGAATGGACGGTGCAGGCTAGGTCTTGGCCGGGGAGGTGAGAGAGGCAGCGACCAGCATCGCCCAGGGAATCCTGAGAGCCAGCCCGGGCGGGACAGCGGAATCCAAATTAGGCTCATGGAGTCGCTACTTCCAGAAGACGGCGGAGGGCGGCCCCTGGAAGCCGCCACCCTCCCCGTGCGCGCACACACACGTGCACGGGTTCACGCGGCCCAGCCTCCGAGGCGGACTGTGGCTTGCGCGGCGCGGCCCGAGCCAACCACGGGGGCTGGATACCGACGCCGAGGAAAAGGAATTTCTGAATTTGTAAATTTCGGTTTCCTTTTTTTTTTTTGTCCTTCCGAGCTTCCTGTGGTGATGTTTGGGTTACTCGGACAGTGGCAGCCGCGACCTCTGCACCTGTGCGCAGTGGGCAGCCAGCTCCCACTCCGGTCGGTGTCGCGGGAGGCTGTTCAGATGGCAGTGTGAACGGTCCGAAAGCCTGCGGGCCACCAAGCTGCGCAGCTGGGAAATCAACGCAAGAGATGCATTTTAGAGTCAGGTGCAACGGGGGAACCATTTAGGTACAGAAAACCCTGGATGGAGCAACTGCCCCCACTCTCCCCCCAGCCCTGGAAAGTCCTGAGAAGTGGGAGCCAATGGGTTAGTGTTAACAAACCCAGGAAATTACCTAAGGGAGATGAGAGTCGATCTGTGTGAAACTGCCGATAATGAAGTAAGTTGACCGATTGGGGTGGGGTGGGGTGGGGTGTCTAGGCCAAGGAAAGAGAGGGGGTCGCTGGTGGGAGAGACAGACTGAGGGAATCAGAATACCGCTGTCCATCAGGAATTTAATCTGTTTCCTAGTGTCTCCTGTAAATATTTCACTAACGACGCGTCCTCGAACCTCCTCCCCTTTTGCTCTTTCCTCTGGCGAGGCCGGCCTTCCCCTCTCAGGCCTTAGCGGACAGACTGGGTTGGTTTCCAGGAGCCCGCCACACCGGGCAAGCTAGGAGACAGCCTAGAACTGCAGGAGGGAAGAGATGGCGCGCCGCGGAGTCGCCGGTCAGAAGCTCTATTCGGAAGTGCAAGGTCCACGCGTCCCAAGGAACGCCCCAGTTTTCCTACCGTCACTGACTTCCCTGGCCAGGGAAACTCGGCGTGCACGGCCCGCATCCTCCACCTGTCCTGCGGCTGCTTTCCGAGGAAGTCAAATCTTGGAAGGTTTCTCTAAGTCGTAAGAGGAAAGAATCCGGCGTTAGTGAGCAGCAGCTGAGAGCCTAGCCCGCCGTCAAGCCCCAGGCCACCCCGGCTCCCAGGAGGCTGGGCCCAGCCACCGGGGAAGTCACACCACCGGCTCCTGGGCCGTCTAGTGCCGTCCCAGCCCGGGCGCCGCATCTAATCTAAAGGCCCAAAGTCTCTTCCCAGTCCCACTCAACTTACCCAGGCCGCTGCCAATCCGGGCTCCTTCCCCAGCACTTCATTTCCCATTTTTCCCCCCCCACTTGCTAAGTTGTTTAACAACTCGGCGCAGCTAGTTATGGCTTCTTCATTTATAGGTTCCCTGTTATTTTACGTCGTTTTTATTTCACTCGGCAACTATTCTAATAGATTAATCAATAGCCGTTTTCTGACCTTCGGGAACCCCAGCTAATGCTGTGGACGCGGGAAAAAAAATACATATATATATAAACATGCCAACAACGAGGCGGGAAAGCCAAGCCGGTGGGTCAGGGTTTGGGGAGGGGGGGAAAGCGCGCTTCCCCTCGGTAGATGTTTCCACTGACTATGCCCTGAGACAGGAGGAGGGGTCTGAAGACTAATTTGCAAAACGGAGCCGAGTGTGCAGCCCTTACTCGTTAAAGCTAAAAAGAATAAAAACAAAACAGACTACTAAGTTTTTTTTTCTTTTAAAAGGGAGGGATGGGAATCTTGTTCTATGCTTCCCAGTCCCTGCCAAGGAGTGCTGGCATAAGGAGGGGAGGGGGGAAGGGTAAGGGAGAGAGGGCGGGGAGGGCAGGGCAGAAAGAGCCACCAGGTCCCCCCCCGACGCTCCCAGGCCCACGCCCTCACTCGCTCACACCCACTCTCCCTCACTCACACCCACAGGCTCCCTCGACCCCCGCGTCGGGCTGCAGCCTAGGCTGAGGTCTCGGGGCAGGCCAGGGCGCCCTCGCTGCCCGCGGGATGCCGGCGCACCGTGCGGCGGGAGTTGCGCGTCCCTCGTCCCTTTGTTGACAATTCCCTGAACCAACTTGAGTTTGGCCGGCTCCGCCGTGGCCCTGACGTCACACGTGCTCACGTGGCCCCGCCTCCCGCTGGATCTTTAAGTAGAAAGTAATCTATCAGGCCAGTCCTTAAAACGGGACTTTCGACTACGGGGGCTTCGGTGTCCCTGCACCCCCCTCCCCTCGTTGCCCCGGTCTGCGCCCTCCCGAGCTGCTCGGCGCCCGACGTCCCGCGCCCGCCTGCACAGCTCCTGCACCCCACGCCCGGCCCAGAGGCCGAAGAAGGCTGGCGAAGTGAGGGGGCGCGGCGTGGAAAAGCCGCCGGGGCCGGGGCGCCTAGTACCGAGCGCCGGGGACAGCGGGAGTTTGCAGAGTGCGGCCGCGGCGGCCGGACGGCAGCGCCTTCGCCGCGCGATGCCGGGCCGCCGAGTGTGAGCCGAGCCGGGAGGGCCCCCGAGCCACAAACGCTCCCTTCTCCTCTCTCCCAGTACCCCCATCTTTCGGGGGGCGCCCAGATCCCTTTCCCTTGAGCTCGGCAGCAGCTCCTGACGGCCCCCATCGTCCGCCGCTTCTTTCCCGCAGCCGCCACCAACCCCGAGGAGGGATGACCCTCTCCGGCGGCGGCAGCGCCAGCGACATGTCCGGCCAGACGGTGCTGACGGCCGAGGACGTGGACATAGATGTGGTGGGCGAGGGCGACGACGGGCTGGAAGAGAAGGACAGCGACGCCGGCTGCGACAGCCCCGCGGGGCCGCCGGAGCTGCGCCTGGACGAGGCGGACGAGGTGACGCCGGCGGCACCCCACCATGGGCAGCCTCAGCCGCCGCACCAGCAGCCCCTGGCATTGCCCAAGGAGGCGGCCGGGGCCGGGGCCGGGGCCGGGGGCGAGGCGGGCGCGTCCGAGGCCGACGGCTGCAAGGGCGGCGTTGGCAGCGAGGAGGGCGGCGGGAACGGCGGCGGGCCCGGCTCAGGCGGCGCAGCGGCGGGCGGTCTGACCCCGAGCAAGCCCAAGAACAGCCTGGTGAAGCCGCCCTACTCCTACATCGCGCTCATCACCATGGCCATCCTGCAGAGCCCGCAGAAGAAGCTGACCCTGAGCGGCATCTGCGAGTTCATCAGCAACCGCTTCCCCTACTACCGGGAGAAGTTCCCCGCCTGGCAGAACAGCATCCGCCACAACCTCTCGCTCAACGACTGCTTCGTCAAGATCCCCCGCGAGCCGGGCAACCCGGGCAAGGGCAACTACTGGACCCTGGACCCGCAGTCCGAGGACATGTTCGACAACGGCAGCTTCCTGCGGCGCCGGAAACGCTTCAAGCGCCACCAGCAGGAGCACCTGCGCGAGCAGACTGCTCTCATGATGCAGAGCTTTGGCGCCTACAGCCTGGCGGCGGCGGCGGGCGCCGCGGGGCCGTACGGCCGCCCCTACGGCCTGCACCCGGCCGCCGCGGCGGGCGCCTACTCGCACCCGGCTGCTGCGGCGGCCGCAGCCGCAGCCGCGGCGCTCCAGTACCCCTACGCGCTGCCGCCGGTGGCACCCGTGCTGCCCCCCGCCGTGCCGCTCCTGCCCTCGGGCGAGCTGGGCCGCAAAGCGGCCGCCTTCGGCTCTCAGCTTGGCCCCAGCCTGCAGCTGCAGCTCAACAGCCTGGGCGCGGCCGCGGCCGCCGCAGGCACGGCTGGCGCCGCGGGCACCACCGCATCGCTCATCAAGTCCGAGCCGAGCGCACGGCCGTCGTTCAGCATTGAGAACATCATCGGCGGAGGCCCCGCGGCGCCCGGGGGCTCGGCGACGGGCGCTGGGGGTGCCGGGGTAACTGGGGGCACTGGAGGCGGTGGTGGCGGGGGCGCTGCTCAGTCCTTCCTGCGGCCGCCCGGAACGGTGCAGTCTGCAGCGCTCATGGCCACGCACCAGCCCCTATCGCTGAGCCGGACGACGGCCACCATCGCGCCCATCCTGAGCGTGCCGCTCTCTGGACAATTCCTGCAGCCCGCAGCCTCGGCCGCCGCCGCCGCTGCCGCCGCTGCCCAAGCCAAGTGGCCAGCGCAATAGGGACGCGAGGTTGCCGGGACGCGGGGCCCCGCGGTGGGCCCGGGCCGCGGCTGCACTTCCAGGCTGGGCGCCCCGCCCCGGTCCCGGCCCCCCCTGCCCAATCCCAGACTCTGCCTTTCCTCCGTTTCCTGCCCCCGACCCCTCAGCACCGACCTCCGCAGCCTCCACCCTCTTGTGCGCACCTAGGCTGGCGGACCAAACTCTCTGCGCGCGCCCGCCGGGAATAGCTTTCCGTACAGGTAAAACCCAAAACTTAATTTTCCAAAAAATGTACCCTGACGGCATCTGCTCTCAGTACCGTGGGGAAGGGAGGGAAGTTCTTTGTACATATTTGTATAAAAATTATTGACTTTCCTTTTGGGGTTTTTATTTTTTTAAGAAAAAAAAAACAAATTCAGTAGATTTAGAGCTCTGAACTTTCATTTTTTTTGAAGGTTCACTCTCCACAGTTTTATGTGAGAAAAATGTATAGAGACATTGGGAGATTTTAAATGTAAAAGAATTTTCAAAAGGCAAGAAGTGTCATTCTATTATAAAAGTCTGTTTATATATGAATGAATATATATGGTATTCTAAATGTTATTCCATCGTGTTGTACACAACTTTGTAAATAAATTTTTAAAACGCTCAGCCTAGTGTTTCATTTAGGTATCTGAGGTAAACGACGAGATTTAAAAATATTTGTATTTCATCCTTACCAGAAATTCGAGGAGTTTGCTAATTCATAATTGGTTGCAAGAAAAGTTTAATTGGACAAGGGAAAGAATATGCTAATTTAAATTGTAGTAATATTTTTCTTTTAGTTTTTACATAAAACCCGGATATGGGGCATGATCTTGTTCAAAGCAATCCATTAAATCTAAATGACCAGAAATGTCCATAGATAAAATAACCTGCTACTTAAAAAAAAAAGAAAAGAAAGAAAGAAAAACAAACCTTAGTCTCAACAATTAAATCTTTTAATTAAAAAAATACCAACATATTTTGCACAATGAAAATTTTTCAAATGCAAATCTTGGTCATTAATATTATCCTTTCAAACGGATTTAAATTCCAGACATAGCCCTCAGTTTAGCATTTAAATCTTTAGTTTCTGAAATTACTTATTTTCATTGCTCAAGTGGAAGTGGTAAATAAACCCAGTTGATTGTTTAAGTGTATGTTACCGAATTTTGAATTTTGCAGTGGAATTGTATTATATTAACCCGAGAGATAATACATAATTTTATTCTTAAATGTTTTCAAATAAGATACCTCTTTTCTATGGCAATCCACAACATAATTTCAATTTCTGAACCGTTTCTTTGGATGCCTCCCCTCCCTCCAACCCGCAGTTTTTCTGAAGGCCAAGGAACAGAGTGGCCTTAATATCCTTTTTAAAACAGGTGCACATCACCCCCTCCCCCCTTTCTTTTTCTTAAAAAAAATACGTATACTTAGTGTGAAATTCGAGATCATAGGGCAGGAATGTGAAGATGTCCTTCTAGATTTCCCCCCCCCCTAGATTATTTTAATGTGCATTCCTGCTGTTGCAACCTTAAAAGTATTAAGGTACAAATGAAACATCTAGACTCGGGAGGCCGGTTCCCACCACCACTACCATATCCTCGAACGGCATCAATTCTAATTATTTTGTAATTAATTTAGGTGTTACAATTACTTATGCGAAATCTCTTTTCAAAGCTGGAGCGGGTAGCCGTATTGTCAGCTCAGCCCTAGGTTCCTCCTGTTTGCAAAACACGACCACGATCCCTGCCGCTGGCGCCCACCTGGCCTCCTGGTCGCAGAGATGCCTCGGGGCTTCAGATCCGAGCCTTATTTCTCTGCAGACGGCGTGGACGGAGTCGCTTTGAAAGACCCTCACCAATACCGAATCTGTTTTCCTGGTCAATGGTAAACATTATTGTGTCTCAGTAAACATTCCTTCTGGATCAGGGTCCCAAAATAAAACAGCCTGCCGGGAGTGAAATAGTTCAACTTGGCAAACACGAACCTGATAACCGCCGCGGAGCCACGGTAACCTTCGAGGAGGAGAGATTATGGAGCACACGGTCTCCGGGCGGGTCCCTTCTAATCTCCTTTTACAAGGAAAACTAAACGGATCTAAATCTGTTTGTGTGTTGCAGCTATAAAAGTAACAAGTTGTTTCACAGTTGTGTCTGGCTAATCGGTTTTTACACAAACAGCAAATGGTACATGATTTGTGCAAACACACAGAGGTTATTTCTAAATATAGCTGACACTCCTGGGAAAAGGGAAAGGCAGGGCTTCTTGCATTCACTTTTAGCCTCAAGAAGCTGCTGATCCAAGGCTTCTAAATGACATTGGATAACAGGGGCCTCATTCCATCCCTGATCCTTTGTTACTTATAAAATTACTCGCTCATATTTCCGCGCATAGCAGCAATACCGGCCGAGCCTGCGCCCGCAGCTTGACACTCAGCCACAAGCCGCCGCTTAAGATCCGAAAGGCTTTTTCCAGCGATGCCTTGGCGGTGGGGTGTAAAGGAGAGAACCGCCGACAACTTCCAGCCTCTTAACCTTGAACTAGCTTAAAGATGGTCCCCTTCCTTTATTTCTTGGAGGGTAGGAGACTCAGATCCAAACCCCAAACCGGCAGTGGCTGTTTAAAGTCCTGGCAGATGTCTGGGAGATCCCTCTGAAACGCTCTTTTTGTTTTAAGCTGGTTAAACCACAAAGGTTTAGAACGGAAGGGAAAATGCAAATATATAATGAACGCTGGCATTGGGTGGGGGCGGGCTTGAAACTCATATTTGATGTGACCGAACCTGCGCTCCAGCGACGAAAGGCACTCAAATTCCCTCTTAAATTGAGATTTAAAGGCAACACTACTGACACCGCTTTTTATTCCACTTAGTGAGGTTTATTTGTAACAAAAGGGGGAAACGGGTTGATTTTTATGGGGAGGATTTTAGCTTTCGGCTACACATTGGTTTGCACTCCCTCCGACACTTATTTCTAGAAAGTCAATCCAGTTCCGAGGTCTAAGATCCTTTGAGCATCCCAAGGCGGAGTCCCTGAGTGCCCCCCCCTCCCCCACGCACGCAGTCCCTTGGGGAATGGAGAGTGGATCCAGAGGTCCAAGAAAATGCGAACAAGCAAAATGCATGCACGGGCTGTACAGGGCTCTCGCTGCAATGGCGCGCGTGGCCTGTAGGGGGAGACGAGCAGACGGAAAACTTCCCCATTTGTCTCCGAGGGTCCAGCCTCAGCCCTCGGAGGCCTCTCAGACTCGGAGCACGCTGACACCCTTGCTCATCTTCCGGGCCTGGGCCATCCAGGTCAAATATCAAAGAAGCCGTTTTCCTTGGCCTGTCTCCTAGAAGGGACAGAGTCCCGAAGGGGGTTCGTCCTGAAGATTGGGAAGCAATAAAATTTAGTGATGAGGAAACATTGACTCGGAAGCAATTAAGAGTTATATTTGAGGTTATTTATTTTACGTGGTTTATAGGAAGAGTCTTTGGCAGCAAGGGGAACAGGAACGGTTGATGTGTGTGTGTTTGGGTGTGGGGTCATTTTAACGTGGGTTCCTTCAAGAACTGTCCTGAGGAGAATGTGATCTGGAAAAAGAAAAAGCTAGATCCAGAGCCAGGTATCCACCCGACCATCCCCACCTGTATCTGTGATGGTGGCAAACTGCCGCATAAACTAGGGAGTGGACTCCTCCTCCCTGGGGGTTAGGAGGTTGGTGAGGAGGTTGGAAGGGCATTCTCAGAGTTTCCAGGCTGTGCCATGGGTCTATGTGTGTCTATTTCATGGGAGGGAATGACAGGAAGCAGGGGAATCAAAGAGGCCTTGCACAGGGGGTCCGGATCAGGGATTAGGCATTTCCTGACTGTGACCTTGGACACAATGCTTGGTTTCTTTCTCTTCGTTTCCTTGCCTCTACTATGAGAACGAGGAGTCTGCTTGCAGTTGGGGCTTGCAGAATTAGGCGAGTCGATATCAGTGGGAAATGTTTTATAAACTGGTAAGAGCTAAGGGCACTTGAGATTTTTGGTTTTGTTTTTATGGTTTCTGGGCAGAGAAACAACTCTGTTCAAACACCTGCAGCGATTGGCTTGGTTTTGAACAATGCCATTTTAGGTGTGAAAAGCGTGTTTTTCTAAGAGGTCGCAGGACTTAGTCTAGCCTCCTGCCTCGTGAACGGATGGAGCAGAAGAGGCTGGTCAGAGGGAGGTTTAAAACTCTCCTCCTCATCCTGAGACCTTCGACCACGCCCTAGGCCTGCGGTGCCACCCACCCTGAGCCTGCACCCCAGCTCCAGAGGCCTGGTGTATTTCTTTCTGGCTGAGCTGCCTGCTTTGCTGTTTGCCCCTTTGCTTCCACTATCAAGCAAGTGGGGAACCCCGAGCCCTCCGTTGATAGACTCCCATTAGCTCAAGAGGTGGCCTCGGGGAGAATTAAAGGTAGCCAGATCCCAAACCCACAGAAAAGACCACCCTCCCGTTGCCTCCCTCCAACAGTTGGCACAATTACACCCAGAGCCAACTTCTCTCTTAACCATCACCAGCCCCTCCCCGTGCCCTCGTAGGAATGCACAAGCCATTCTCTGCTCCCAGGGGCAAAACCGGCCACGGAGGGCTGGTGCGCAGAACAAAATTTGGAGTGCTGCCAAATAGTCAAGGAGTAAGAAAGCATTATCACCTTATTTTTCAAAGTAAGAATTAAATTAGTCCCCTCCCTCATTTTAATGTAAAACTCAGACCAAAAGCCCTTCTTTTCCTGATGATTTTGGGCTTAGGCACACTGCTCTGTCCCATTATGGGCAAGGTGGGGAGGGAGAGGCAACACCCTCATTCCTTGTCTGAGTCCTCTGGGGCCGAATTTTGGCGGCATCTTCAGAAAAACAGACCTAGAGAATACCCTCCCTCTTTTTTTTTTTTTTTTTTTACTTAGACCCAGAAGATTCCAAGACTTCCCCAAGGCCACTCAGCAGCCCTGGTGTGAACTATGGAAATATTCAAGAAAAATTGTTCTCTGCCCAGGAAGGATGTCCCACTTGGGGAAAGAGGAAAAAAGAGAACAGTGGGGCAGAGACTATTGGGAAGAGGGGGAAAAGAGAAGGAAAAAGACAACTAGAGGCGCTCTGGGCCAAGAGGGACTCAGCCCCGGGAAGGGCGAAGACCCAGCCTCTGTGCGGTCCCGCGGCCCCGGCTCCCGCTGCGCCCCAACCCACTGGCACCGCGCCGCTGGCCCAGCGCTGGGCGGTTCTGCTGGGACCGAGGGCGCGATTCCGTTCTGGCATCGCGATTTGGGAGGGGAAGAAAGAAGGCGGGAACTCCAGGCCCCAAGCTCCCCTCGCCTGGCCGGTCACCCGCCCCCGCCACAGCGGTGGGGCGTCTCAAGTCGGTCCCCACGGGCCACCCCTCCCCACCCCTCCCACACCGGGTCGCAGTAGCACGAGCCACGAGCGCTCCGCCTACGGGACTCCAGATCCCCCGCCTAGAGGGAGAGAAGGGGGAAGAGAATTTGAATTAATCAGGGAGGAAGCCCATCCCTAAAAGGCACCCACTGCGGGGGCGGGGGGGGGGGCAGCCGGGGCGCGGTGGGGACGCTCCTCCACGCCCCACGCAGCTGCACCCCACTTGTCTAGGGAAGCTCGGGACACGAAACCAGTCCCCGCGTTGTGAACCTGCGGTCGCCGGGAGCCAGGACAAGTTTACTGCACCCTAGTTAAGGCCACGTCCCTGACGAGTCTTAAGAGGGTTGTGAGGACTTTGGAGACCCGACCGAGGTGGCGGCCGGTTAGGGGTGTCCCCACGCCGGGCCTGTTCGCCCGGCCGCCTGTGCGCGGGAAGGTGTCCTCTAGGCCATGCCCGCCGCGGCCCTCCCACTTCGGCGGTCTCGGCGTTGGCAATGCTTCCTCCTGGGACCCGGCAACAAGAGCTGCTTGCAGTGCAAGTCTTACTGAAGAGGGGAGCTTTGGTAAGCTCCCCCGTCCTCCCTGCCACTCTCCTCTCCACAGATGGTAAGCAAGACTCCGTTTTCTCCAGAAGATCAACAACACGTTTTGCTGTTTCCTCTTTTTCCCCGCAAGGGGAGAGTGCCGGGGATCGAAGGGAGCTTTGCTGTCAGCACCAGAGCAATCCTAAACCCTGAATTTTCTCTTTGCTATCAAGCTCCACTTGGGAGGCAGCACCTCCTCCAGGAAGCCTTCCTGGGCTTCCCAGCTCAGGTTAGTTGCTCCTCCTTGCTGTGCACAAAGGGGGTGATCGAAATTATTTGCCTATTAAGTAACAAAGTAGAACCATGGGGGTGGGGATGAATAATCTTGAAGGCTGTTAATTGAGTCAATCAAATCTTTCTCAAGAGTTTGAGGTCTGTTTTCTTCCCAATCCTTTTCCTCAGTCCCTTTAGAGAGTAAGGGAGAGGAAGAGAGAAACATCAATGATTAGAGAAAATCATTGATTGGCTGTCTCCTGCACACCCCCGACTGGGGATCGAGTCAAAAACCCAGGCATGTGCCCTGACCTCTTGATTCATGAGTCTTCCCTCAACCACTGAGCCACACGGGCGGGGCTTTAGTCCCTTTCTTTATAATAAATACTTTTTTAAAAAAATATATATTTTATTGATTTTTTACAGAGAGGAAGGGAGAGGGATAGAGAATTAGAAACATTGAAGAGAAACATCGATCAGCTGCCTCCTGCACGCCCCCTACTGGGGATGTGCCCACAACCAAGGTACATGCCATTGACTGGAATGGAACCTGGGACCCTTCAGTCCGAAGGCCGATGCTCTATCCACTGAGCCAAACCAGCTAGGGCTATAATAAATACTTTTGCTGTTGTTATTGTTAATCTTCACTAGAGGATATTTTCTCCATTGATTTTCAGAGAGAGTGAAAGGAGGAGAGAGATACAGAAACATCAATGTGAGATACGTCAACTGGTTGCATGTCCCTAGCCACCAGGGATAGGCCTGCAATCGAAGTACATGCCCTTGACCAGAATTCAACCCAAGACCCTTCAGTCCACTGGCCAAGACTCTATCCACCTAGCCAAACCAGCTAGGGCTATAATAAATGCTTTTATAAACTCCATTTTGAAAGTATTTCTCTCTCTCTCTTTCTCTCTCTCTCTCTCTCTCTCTCTCTCTCTCTCTCTCTCTCTGGAAGGAGCATTTGAGATCTTGCTTCCCAGCAATTGTCAGTTTGGGTTCAAATAAACTCACAAAAATTAAGAAAGAAAGAAAGAAAGAAAGAAAGAAAGAAAGAAAGAAAGAAAGAAAGAAAGAAAGAAAAGCATTTATTAGAAATCTAAAAGTATAAGGCACATTAACGTTCATAATATAATGGGATTTTCTGGAATGTTTTCTCTGCCATTGTGAAATTAGTTGAAAACTCCTCCTAAACTAAAATACCAGCAATAAGTTCCACCTCTCACCTAATGGAGAAACCCTTTAGAGTACCTTCTTCAGCCAGCTTCTGCTTCCATTTTTCCAGAAGAAGAGGAATCACTTCCTCACAAAACGATCCATTACACTGAGGGCAGCCTTTCTTTTATAGGACCCTTTTCCTTCCTTAGCAAAGTATAGAGAATTTAAGAGTCATTTGCTTAGATTTTAATATTAAAGATGATCATATTATCAGGTGTTGAGTTTCTTTATCTGGAAACACAAAGAATTCACTGTGGTTTGGCTTCTACATTAAAACTACTGTTGGTGGGGCCCTGGCTAGGTAGCTGAGTTGGTTAGAGCATCATCCTGATACACCAAGGTTGTAAGTTCGATCCCCAGTCAGGGCACATACAAGAAGCAATCAATGAATGCATAAATAAGTGGAACAACAAATAGATGTTTCTCTCTCTCTCTCTAAAAAAAAAAATAAAAATCAATAAATAAATTGTTTTGTTTTGTTTTAAAAAACTACTGTTGGTGGGGCGGGGGGGGGGGGGGCGGAGAACTGAGCAAAAGTTAAAGCTTTTAAAAAGGATCATGATTCTGTATTAAGTCAGCATTTTCCAGGACAGTCGATGGGCCTTGCTCTGATACTCACTTGGAGAGCCGTCCCCTAGGGCTGGGCTCAGACTATACTGGTGGTAAAAGTCCTGTGGAATGGTGGTTAGTCTCTCATGTTCTTTTTTTTTTTTTTTAAACCAGAAAAAAAGCATTTTTAAGAAGTTAAACAAAGCATTTCTCTTTCATTGCTATAACCATTGACATAAAAGTTACCTCTTCTCTGTTAATCATCCAAATCATTCACCATATGAAATTAGGAACTTAGATGTCTTCTCTGGGAAATATTCATGTAGATTCTACTATTTCATATAGAGAAGAAGAAAAGAGAAGGGAACCCAGATTATTTGGCCACTGCCCTCCAATTGGGATTAAGATAGTTAAGCTCTGTAGTGTATACACTTAATGTATTTATTAATTTTTATGTATTGATTTTTAGAGAAAGTGGAAGGGAGGAAAGAGAGAGAGAAAGAAACATTAGTTTGTTGTTCCACTTATTTATGCATTCATTGGTTGATTCTTACATGTATTCTGACTGGAGATCAAACCTGCAACCTTGGCGTATCAGGACCATTTGTTAGAGCAGGGCTCTGTATTTTTTATTTTTATTTTTTACTTTTATTTTTTGCAAATTTATATCTAGTTTGTGTGGTCCCTATTGATTTAGTCTTTTGTGTAGCCCAGTTAGCTTCTCTGCCATTGTTACAGATCAGACCAGTAAACCATCTTTCAAATTCTACCATCTTGCAAATGTAAATGTTGGTTACAAGAGCAAGGTGGTATCAAGATCAGCACAAATTAATCACAACCACTGTGAAGCATCTGCTTTATTGATGGTATTTCAGCAGCGTCACTTTTCCACATACATCAGGAACTATGACTGTATGATAAAGTCGATCTTGTTGCTGGGGGAATTGAGTGCAAGAGTTAATAGATTGGATTAAAAGACAAGACTAATTCCTAGTCCTAGTCTTGACATTGAACTTGGAAATATCTGATGGACTCTATATTTGCCCACTTAAAAACCACTACTAAAAATTTAGCTGTGAGAAAAAGAGGACAGAGAGGAATTATAGTATTATAACTATCATTTCAAAATTTTAGCCAACAGATCTTTTTGAGTAACTGTTTAAAAGTTTAGAGATTTTTAAAACCTTAATTTTACCTTTGTCTTGATTTAAGATCTCTACTCTTCCAAGATATCTGTCATTCAGACCTCCAGCACTTTGATGACTCCTTTACTCTGATATTGCTAGTTTATATTACAGTTCAAGGTAGGAGACTGAATCACCCCCTCTACCACCACCACCCATGGGTTCCATGGGTAACTTGAAGAAGCCCCACAGGAGACTGTTGGTGAATCAATCCATCCTCCACTTTGGGAACCATTGCTCTGGTACAGGATATTAAATATACATACTTAATGGATTATATTTATTTATCTATTGCTTTAAAATATTCTTACATAAGTGACACAAAGTGTGAGAAAAAAAACTTTATTGTTACAAAAGCTGAAAACTTACTGTGTTTTCAAAAATGATTTGTTTGCTAGAGAGGGTTTATAATTTGAGACTAGAATGATATTCTGGAAAGAGTATGGGCTTTGGATATGATCATCCTAGGGTCAAATCTTCTTTCTACCATTTCTTAACTGTGAACTTGATCAAAGTTATTTGGTCTCTCCGAATCTCAGTCTTCTTCATTATAAAATGGGGAATGTAATATAAATTACTAATGATAATGTATTTGGAGTACTCAAAAATGGTGACCATTATTGCTTTACAGTTTTGCTGATTTTATAGCAGTCATATTTTCATGAAGCTACCTTTATTTTTTCTCTGATATATACCAATAGTTGTCACATTTCATATTTAAAAATGAAGTTGCTGAGACCACTGTTCCTTCCATCTGTTTGAGCTAGGTATCATTTTTGTGTTCTCAGAACTTAACAAATGTGAAACAATTTACTCTGTAGTGCCACTTGGTAAATCATTTTTTCACTTCCAGGGCATTTTTCAGTCTTAGGGATGAGAGATCTTGACAATAGTCATTAAAGATATGATGGCACTTTCACAAGAACAAGGACATGTGCCTTATGTCTTTGCTGAGCTCTGGTCTAGGTGGACTACTTCTAACATTTTTCTAGATCTACACTAAGATTTCACTAGAAGTTGCTACCTGCCTAGATCGGATCTGATTAGGCAAATACATCATTCTGAACTTTCGAAGACCACCTCGGTTATACTATCAGCTTAATGGGAGGATGTGATGTTGTATAGTTAAAAGACGATGGGAATGAAGTCAGCCCATTGGGGTTTGCTGCCTGGTGACAAGTGGCTGAGTCACTTGAAACTGTAAACCTCAGATCATGTTAATCTAGTGGAGACATTAAAATGTCTGTTTAGTTTACTCAAATTAAACCAAACGAGAGAGAGAGAGAGAGAGAGAGAGAGAGAGAGAGAGAGAGAGAGTTAATGAATGAATGACCATTTAAATGTTAAGTTGCCCTGAGTTCTATTCAATGGCCATGAGACACAGGGAAATGAAATAAGGGTGGTATGAAGTTAGATTTTTCACAGTTAATCTCAGTTCTTTTATGCCTTTTACAGTGTGAACATCTTGCTATAGAAAATGGGATGAGCCCTGAGCATTGTGGCTCAGTTGGTTGGAGCATCATCTCTTGCACCAAGAGGTTGTGGCTTCAATTCCTGGTCAGGGCACATACCTAGGTTGCAGGTTTGATCCTGGTTGAAGCATGTTTGGGAGGCAGCCAGAATTTGAAATTAGGCAATCTCATATCCACTCCTGTGCTCTTAACCACTCCCTTATACTGCCTCTTGTTAGGCTTGTAAGTAGTTAATTCATAACCCTTTTCTTATCCATCTAAATTTGGAATTCTTTAAAATCAGTTTTAAAAAAGAAAGAAAGAAAAAGAAAATGGTATGGGATCTCAGTGTTTAAACATATCACCCTCATTTTTTGTACAACATGGTGCCTAAGTGCAAGCCAACAATTATATTGAGAGCTCAACCAAAGAGGCATCGACCTGTTCCAACAATGGAGAAAAAACTGGCTATTAGATTAAGGAAGAGATCATATGTGTATTGTAAGGGCTAATTTAAGGGATTTTGTGACTAACTTTTATTGTTTGAGTTTTTTACCTGATTTCAGAGAAGAAGGGAGAGGGAGAGAGAGATTGAAGCATCCATGATGAGAATCATTGATCGACTGCCTCCTGCACGCCCCTACTGGGGATTGAGCCTATAACCCAGTCATGTGCCTTTGACTGGAATTGAACCCAGGACCCTTCAGTCCCCAGGCCAACACTCTATCCAATGAGCCAAACCAGCCAGGGCTTATATGTTAACTTTAGAATCTAACGGCTGCACGAAATGCAATTTCCATTGTAATTTCTGCCTTACCAAGGTTGTTCTTGGAATGAAATAATATATGTTAAAGTGCTTTGCAAAAATTCATGGTGTTATAAAATGTAAAATGTTTCTGTCTTGTGGACAAACAAATTTAAATTGTTTCTTTCTGAGTTTTCACACCAAAAGTGAATTGTAGCTGAAAACAGAACAACAATCACATCAGTAATAATGATAGGAGCTAAGAAGATTAACTGACCACTTACCATGGGTCAGGAAAGGTGTTTAGTTCTTTAAGTGGATTATCTCTATCAGATTCTGCTTTGGGAAATGTTCTTCCTCTTAGATTTCTACCCTCCAGGCCCTCCTAGGGGTATGCCAGTTTCAAATATTATATACACTTTCTGAGAAGCCTTCGCATTATTTGTGTGTGTTTATCTGTGTGTTTGTGTGTACTCATCATTTTTTTCTTCTTATACAGCTGAATTTAATAGCTAAGAAGTGCTAGGTGAGAAAATACTTATTTCCTACCCAACATGTTTCCATGGGGAGAAATTGTCATTAGAGGACATGTGAGCCTTTCTCTCCTACTCCTTCCTCCCCTGAGGGAGGGAGGATGGTATATCTGGCTGGTGAGTTTGTAGAGGAAACCGGGAGGGCATTTGTACATCAGCCACTCCTGCAAGTCTTGGACCTGCCTCCTTGCAGAGCGGATGCATTGATTTTCAGCCGCTGGCATGCCATGGCCTTAGAATGTGCTCTGTGCTGTGGTTGACGTCGGCAACTGCTTTTTGCTGCCTGTGACTGGTAGGTAAGTCCCAGTAATTCAGCAACTATTAGCAAGTCCACTTGGTTGTACATTATTTATTATAGCTTTCATTAGAAATAGAGCTAATATGTCTTATCTCTCCTTCTCAATTGGTTTTAAATTTAGAAGGGAAAGAAAAGGCTTATGAATTAAACTACTTACAAGCCTAACAAGAGGCAATAAGGTAAGGGAGTGGTTAAGAGCACAGGAGTGGAAATGAGATAGCCTAATTCCAAGTTCTGGCTCCGTCCCTTATCAGCTATGTTACCTTGTTCAAGTTACTTAAACTCTTTGTTTTAGTTACCTAATCTGTAAAATGGGGGCAATAATAGTACCTACCCTCATAGAGCTGGTGAGAGGATTAGATGAGTTAATAAATGTAAAGTGTCTATAGTAGTTTTGGGTATAGAATAAGCATTCAGCAAATGTTAGCTTTTTGTATTATTGTATTAATACTAACCATTCAAGGATGCGGCCTAAATATTTGCAAATAATTTGCAAATTCAGCTCCCAATTTCCCTCCTTAAAAATGTTGATTCACTGATTATGAGCACGGAGGCTTTCTACTTTGCTCTGAACTGAGTAATTCAGTCTTTTTTCTCCCTTTTACTCTACTTGCTATAATCTGCAGGAATGAGACTCACAGTGACATTCCTTGGGGATACTTTTAAGCTTCTTCCAGGAGGATTTTAGGCCAATCCACTGGGATCATTCTTATTTAAGAGTCCCATAGTACTTTGCCTGTCCGATACAATTTAACAATTAAATGTGTGCTGTCATATGTAATGGGTGCTGAATAGGGCAGATTAAAAAAAAAAAAAGGCAAAATCATAGAATCACCTGAAGGGCTCTTCTTAGGGTGTAAATATGTTACTGTAATATTTGAGGGAGAGTGTTTAACATTTTATTATGGAAATTTTCCTACAGGACACAGACAAAGGGTGATGAAGGTCTGGGGTGGGCTAGAGGAGGCCAATGGGGGGAAAAAGGGAACATATATAATACTTTCAACGATAAAGATTTTTTTTTTAAAAAAAGAACATATATGCTTAGCCCATGGATACAGACAATAGTGTGATGAGGGCCAAGAGGGGGAAGGGCTGGGTGAAAGTGGGCAAGGGGACAGGGGGAAATGAGAGACATCTGCATTAGTGTCAATGATAAAAATTTTAAATAACAAATAAAATAAAAAGACAAAGAAAAATTTATATAGAAAAGTTGAAAGAATTTTGCAACAAGCACTTGTATACTCATCATTCTACCATTAACATTTTAATATTAGAGGCCCAGTGCACAAAATTCATGCATGGGGTGGGGGGAAGGTTGTCCCTCAGCCCGGCCTGCACCTCTTGCAATCCGGGACCCCTTTGGGGGATATCCAACTGCTGGTTTAGGCCCAACCCCTGCAGTCGGACATCTGGCAGTCGGATATTCCTCTCACAATCTGGGACCCCTCGCTCCTAACCGTTCGCCACTCACCCCTAACCGCCCACCTGCTAGCTCCTTACCGCCTGCCTGCTCTCTCCTTACCACTTGGCTTGCCACTCCTTAGCACTGCCATGAAGGCAGGAGAGGCTCCCACCACCGCCACTGCACTTGCTAGCCATGAGCCTGGCTTCTGGCTGAGCAGCGCTCCTTCTGTGGGAGTGCACTGACCACCAGGGGGCAGCTCCTGTGCTGAACATCTGCCCCCTGGTGGTCAGTGCGCATCATAGCAACCGGTCGTTCCAGTCATTCTGGTCGTTCTGCCATTCTGGTAGCTTAGGCTTTTATATATATAGATACCTGCTTTATCACATAATTGGTCCAGCTATCCATCCTTTGCTCTATCCATCAGTTTATTTTACTTCTCTGATGCGTTTCAAAGTCTAGTGTTGAAATAATCTTTGGAAATGCCAACCTTTGATTTTTTTCCTTGGAATTTCCTGCAACTCCTTGATTTCCTCTCGGAGAAGTAGAAACAGTGCATGGTGAGCAGGGTCTGGAGCCTGAACACCTGGGCTTGAAACCCAGCCCTCCCACTTACTGGCTATGTGACCTGTGTAATCTTGCTATTACTTAGTGTCCTCATTTCTAACAAGAGGATAATAATAGTACCCACCTCGTGAAGTTGTTGTGGAAATACATGTAAAGTGGTTAAAACAGTGCTTGGCCAGCAAACACCTGTACTTGTAAAGTATTAACTTGTGTTAGACAGTTGATACCTATTAACTCATTTAATTCTCACCAAAACACCACGAGGTACCATTATTATAAAATACTAGAGGCCTGGTGCATGGATTCATGCACTGGTGGGGTCCCTCAGCCTCACCTGTGGGGATCGGGCCAAAACCGGCTCTCTGACATCTCCGGAGGGGTCCCGGATTGCGAGAGGGCTCAGGCCAGGCTGAGGGACCCCACAGGTGCATAATTGGGGCCAGGGATAGATTGCAGGAGGGCTCCAGGGCGTGTCCGGCCTGTCTCACCCAGTCCCAATCAGCTGGGCCCCAGCAGCAAGCTAACATACAAGTCAGAACATCTGTTTCCTGGTGGTCAGTGAATGTCATAGCGACTGGTCAAATGGTTGAATGGTCAGACACTTAGCATATTAGGCTTTTATTATATAAGATAATGAATATTAGCTATTATATTTGGTATAGCAGAAATCATAGAGAAATAAAGTCTCTGCTTAGTTTTTGAGTTTTTAAAAGAGACATTATGAAGTTCATGGCAAAAAGATTACTTTAGGAAGGGAAGCTTTTTGAAAGAAACACTGGGCTCTTTGCCTATCAAAAAGCCTAAGTGGTGGGGGGAAAGTTGATGTCATTTACCAGTTGGTTTTAGAACAAAAGATAAAGAGTCTCACCTGCCCAAATTATGTAAAATCTCCTAGGTTCTGGTAGGGGAAATGAAAAGAAACCAGGGAGAAGATGATGAGGGTATCTGGGGCCTGCCCTTAGTCAGGCTGATTCCCAGAGTTGGGATAAATGTCCCTCTGGATAGTTTTGGGGATTTGAAAGCAGAGGAGACTTGTGCTTTCTGTGAAATTTTTTGGGTTCTTCAATGCCATCTTTCTCTCTTTTTTTGTTTTGTTAATTCCACCCCTCTCTCCCATTCAAACCAGGATTTGTCATCCCACTGCCTCAAGAAAGAGAGATCATAAGAAACAAAATAAGTTACATTGTTGGCTTTTGAGCCCCAAAACCGAAGGCATGGCAAAACAGAACAAAACAAAGATCACGTTTAGATGAGTACAGTTGTTTCTGGTTCCAGAGAAGATACAAATATTCTGGACTGGGAGAGAGGGACAGTCCCGGGTAAACCGGGACAGTTGCTCAACCTACTTGGGGTTCTTCTGTTCCTAGTTATGCTTGATGTTTACAAAAGACATTATTATTAGGGTATACTGAGGACGCTGATTCAGTATTCTACTAATAAAGGCAAGGTTTGGCAATATTTCAGTATTCTGATTATAGATGACATAGTAGATAGCTGGAACTCCCCACATTTTTTAGGAGGGATGCTTTATTTGTGCATTCCTGACTTGAATTAGCTGTAAATTTTCAATTGCTTCTATTTCTGTTTTGTTGTTTAATTTAAAATCATTGTTCTAAGCACTTTACACGAATAAGCTATATAAAAGAAATTCAGACATATTATTTTCTAATTGTTTGTGTATAACCATTGTAACCACAGAACCAGCTCAAAACGGCCCTCTCCTGTGTGACAAAGTGCTGAGTTGTTTTGCAGGGACAGCAGACCAGGACCACGAGCCTTGCAGCCAAAGCATGCGCAGAGGAGAGAAGTTCAGCCTTTGGCTGCCCAGGAATCAAAATCACACCCCACTACCCCCCTCTGCAATGGAACCAAAGAACCAGGGCATAATGGGACAGCACACTTTCAGAAGCCCAGGGGTCTGTTGTCCAGGAAGTTTCAGTGTTGACACGCCTTTCCCATAAATGGCCAAGTTCCCCCAATTAAAACGTGCCCCACTAGCACTTCTGCACACCTGTTTCCCCAGCCCCTTAAAAACTCTTAACCTAGCCCAGTGAGCAAGATAGATTTGGGGCACCATTAGGTCTCCCATCTTCTCCATTGGTGCCTTCACATTTGGAATTTTGGCTGTTCAAAGTCTCAGGCACACGAACTTGGGTTTTGGTAACACTGTTTATTTACCACAGGAAATTGAAAATCACTGTAATAAGTATAAGCAGTAAGGAGGTGTAGTGAAGGGCACAGGCTCAGAAGCCAGACTATTTGGGTTTGAATCCTAGCCTTGCCCCTTACTAGCTGTGTGATATTGGACCCGTTCCACTTTTTCATCTGCAAAATGGGAATTGAAGAAGTACTCACCTAATAAAGTGGTGTTGAGGATGAAATTAGTTAATGCGTGTGAAGTGCTTATAAAAGTTCCTGGCATATAGAAGACATTCAAGAATTGAAAATGAACAACATAAACTGATGAACAAAAATAGATCCAGAGACAGAGAAGCATCGATCAGACCGTCAAACCTCAGAGGGAAGGCAGGGGAGGGTGGGGGTAAGGAGGAAAGACCAACCAAAGGACTTGTATGCATGCATATAAGCCTAACAATGGACACAGACAACAGGGGGGTGAGGGCATGAGTGGGGGAGTGGGGGGAGTAATGGGGGATAAGGGCACATATGTAACACCTTAATCAATAAAGAAATTAAAAAAAAAAAGAATTATTAGGTGCTCTGGCTTGGTAGCTCAGTTGGTTAGGGCGTCATCCCGATATGCTAAGTTTTCGGGTTTGATCCCCGATCAGGGCACATACAAGAAGTAATCAATGAATGCATAAATAAGTGGAACAACAAATCAACGTTTGGCTCTCTTCTCTCTCTCTTGTCTTTCTCTCCCTTACTCTCTTGTTCTAAAAAAAATCAATAAATGAATAAAAAAAAACATAAGGTGATTTGCAAGCTTTTGCCTTTCTAACTTAAGAGTTTATCCATAGTTCATTTTTTCCCCCCCAGAATTAAGATTTCACTAAGGGTTGGGAAGGCAGATGAAAATGTTTTCTGAGATAACACATTATTTCCCCACCCTAACTTTTTCCCCCTACCCTATTTTTATTTTTTCAGTTTTTTTGTTTTCTCCCCCTACCCTAATCTTTAATAAGGTTGTGTTATGGACTGAATTGTGTCTCCCCAAAATTCATATGTTAAAGTCCTATCTCCGTCCCTCAGACTGACTACTTGGAGACAGGGTCTTTAGGAGATTAGTGAGGTCATAGGATAGGGCACTAATCCAATAGGACCAGTGACCTTATAAGAAGAGATTGACAGTGATTCAACAGAAATTCATAACCCCCGTCTTATGCATGGAGAAAAGGTCATCTGAGGACACAGAAGGTGGCCATCTACAAGCCAGGAAGAAACTTCTCACCAGGAACAGACCCTGCTGGACCTTGATCTGGGACTTCTGGCCTCCAGTACTGTGAGGAAATACATTTCTGTTGTTTAAGCTACCCAGCCTGTGGTATCTCTATTATAAAAGCCCCATGGTCGTAACACTGTAACAGCCAAATGCCAAAAGGCACCTGCTGAACGTTATATGATTTCTTCATGGGAACAAGTAAGTGTTGCTCTGTTCAATTCTCATCTTCCAACGAAGGTCAATTTAAGTGCTCCTGAGAAGGAAAGGTTAGGGCAGGAAACTATTCTTATCTTCATCCACAACTGTCTTCAAGGTGGGCGGGGCTGCATGCGTGGCCAGGCACCGGCGGGTGGGCGGGGACTTGACGCTGGGTCTCAGGTCGAGCAGGGTCTGGGTCCCCTGCGATTTTGCCCGGTGGGCCTCTAGTTTTGTGATAACAACCTGAGCAAACTAAGACAGATTATTAATTAATGAGTACCAAAAACTGAGGAAAGCTCTTAGAGTTGCCTTCATTTGCCAAAGAATGGGCAGGCACAGTCACCCAAGTTTTCTTATCCCATCACTCCCTACACAAAGGTACCTGATGACTAAACAGAGTGGTGAAGTAGAAAAAAGACCTGACTTCTTGGCCCAGCCCTGCTCCTCATTAACTGAGTGACTTGGGACAAGTCTTTATACCTCTCCATGCCTCAGTTTTCTCCTCAGTATAAAATGAGGTGTGGGAGATGAATATATTTATTCTGTACTAGGGGCATGGTGCACGAAATTTGTGCACTGGGGAGGGGTTCCCTCAGCCCAGCCTGCCCCCTCTCACATACTGGGAGCCCTCAGGGGATGTCTTACTGATGGCTTAGGCCCACTCCCCATCACCCCACTGCTGTAGCCACTGCCAGTCACCGAAGCCGCCAAGGTATTTTCATCAACATGGACTCCAGTCCCTTCACCATGAAAAAATGACAACTTTCTTTAGACATTTTCAAGATGTGTTTTTCATAGGATATGACATTTCTTTCTTTATTTTTCTTTTTATCCTCACCTGAGGATATGTTTCCATTGATTTTTTTCCCCCTTCTCTCCGATCCCATGCTCGGCCCCTCCCTAAGCCTAAAGCCTCCGCCCAATGGCCAGCTGGGAATGACCTGGGTGCAGAGGAGGTTCCTGGGACACAGGTGTGTATGCAAATTAACTGCCAGCTTTGTTGGGTTAATTTGCATACTTACTCTGATTGGCTGTGGGTGTAGCAGAGGTACGATCAATTTACATGTTTCTCTATTATTAGGTAAGATAATTGAGTTACTTGTTGAATCAATGACAAGGCTGGGATGAAGGAGAAGCAGCAATATAGAGCAGAGACCAAGAGCTTAAAAGACAAAGTAGTTGGAATCAGAAGCAACTGCCATGGAAATAAGCCCCTAGGTCTTTTCAGAGACGTTGGGAAGGGCGTTGGATTTTCCACAGGAGGTGGAGTGGGAGTTTGAGTCAATTTCAATAAGTCTTAAGAAGCAGGGAGATCTTGGCTGACACTTGGATTATGAAGAGATTTTTTTTTAAAGTCTTTATTGTGAAAAATATTGCATATGCCCCTCTCTTTCCCCCATTGACCCTTTCTAGCCCACCCCCTCCACCCCAGGCCTTCACAATATGCATACAAGTTCTTTGGTTGATCCCTTCCCGCCTACACACCCTTCCTCGCCTTCCCTCTGAGTTTCTTCAGTCTGGTCTATGCGTATGAACAGGCTTTGACTACTGCTCTCTAAATTAGCTTCCAGCTCTTGGTTTCTAGAATTTAATGACTACAGGGGGTGAGGAAAGGAGCAGGATGGGTAGATCAGAATGCATTTATGCTAAAACCGAAATTAAATATATAATTGATCTCCAAATCCCCCTTAATTTCTGCAAGCTACAGGAGATTGTCTTCTTTCGCATACATATTTCTCTACCTGCTCTTGAAATTCATTTTAACTTAACTGGAGTATCTTGTCTGGCTCTTCAGCATTCCCTGCAATAGCCCTGGCCCTGTAGGACACTAGAGGGAATGCTGTCCCCTTTCACTTTATCAGTCATCCACATTTGCAAGGTATGCATTAGGTTATAACTAGACCTCTCAGATAAACCTTGAGTTCCAGCTCTGACACTTACTACAATGTGCCTTTGAACAAGTTGCTTAAGCAGTCTATGCTACCAGCCATTTTATTTTCTAATCTATTAGGTTAAATAAAATAAATAACTAATATGGCTGTTGAGAGGATTAAATGAGATAGCACTTGCAAACTCCCTCCAAACTGGAAGTAGATTAGAATAAGAAACATGTCATCTTTTTAAAAATATATATATATATTATTGATTTTTTTACAGAGAGGAAGGGAGAGGGATGGAGAGTTAGAAACATCGATGAGAGAGAAACATCAATGAGCTGCCTCCTGCACACCCCCTACTGGGAATGTGCCCTCAACCAAGGTACATGCCCTTGACCGGAATCAAACCTGGGACCCTTCAGTCCACAGGCTGACGCTCTATCCACTGAGCCAAACCGGTTAGGGCACATGCCATCTTTTTTGCTCACATGTCATCTTTTTTGCTCTCATGTCATCTTTTTTGCTCTCATGCCTTTTTTTGCTCTCATACTAAGTGCTCAGTGCTTTGGTTTTTTTTTTGAATGAATAAAAACCGCTTAGCCTGGTGTCTGGAACCTAGTAAGTGCTCAAGAAAAGGACACATGCATCACCTTCTCTAGTGGTCTCAGTTGTTTTTGCCTGCCCAGTGCCTATTTGTTCATTTTCTAGTAGCAAAACCTCAGGTTTCCTTTGTGAAAGTTCCCCTCCCTCATTCTCAGTTCTCATGATTCTAGTGGGGCTGACCCCATATCTGTGTTCCACAAATTGGTATGTGGCCCAGGCTTGGCCCAATTTAGGCCAATGAGAGTCAGGCCAGGTCTTTTTCTGGACCTAATGTGAGAGATACTCTCTTTCCATCTAGGTTGCCAAGTTGGTAAAAGGTAAGCATGAAGCTACCGGTGGCTTTCTTGTTCCACGTGGGAAGAATCTGCCCAGAAATAAAGCCACGAGAAAGAAAAACAGACCTGGGGGATGGAGGGAAACTGATTCCTGATGTTGTCCCTTAGCATCTGGGTCCAGCCCAAAGTGAGCCCTACAGATAAGGAAAGGACAATAAGATTGGAAGGGTCAGGCTCTCAAGGACACACCAAGGCAGTCCAGCTAACCAGAATCTTGGTAAGCAGAAGTAAGTGAGGAAAGACTTTTCTGGACAGGCAGGAAGAGACAGCTAAGTAGAGATGGAAATGCTGAATACTAATTAACCAGGTGAATGTGGGTGGCATAAGGGTTGGTACATGTGAGAGAGGGTAGAAAGGAAGAAGAATGTAGGAAGGAAAAATAATGGCTCAAAGGCAAAACAATATGGTGCTTACAGGGAATACAATACGATCAAAGCATGCAAAACACTTTTCCAAACACTGTCTCAATCCAACATGCTAAACCTTGCCCAGTGAAAGCAATGGACCAGCTAGAATGTGTTCAGCTGCAAGGAAATGAAAACCTGACTAATGGTGACTTAAGCAATGAAGACATTTAATTATCTACAGGTAGGCAGGCAACCCAGGGCTGGTACTGTGAATCTATGATGTCATCTATAATCTCGGTTTTTCCCATCCTTCTGTTTCACCATTACCAGCTTTGGGTCATTATGCATATTATTTTTGGTAGAAAAAATAAAGCGCCCTCTCCCCCGCAAAGAGGTCCACATCCAAATACTCAGAACCTACGAATATATTATTTCACATAGCAAAAGGGGTTTTGTAGACATGATTTAGTTGAGGATCTTGAGATGGAGAGATGACCCTGATTTATCCAGGTGACCCTGATTTATAACGTCGTCACAGAGTCCTTACACGAGGGAGGCAGGAGAGGCAGAGTCAGGGAAGGAAATGCATTGACACAGCAGAGGTCAGAGAAACAGAGAGATGTGAAGATGTTATGCTGCTGGTTTTGAAGATGGAGGAAGGGCCCATGAGCCAAGGAATGCAGGCAGCCTTTCAACGCTGGAAAAGTTCTGACCTCTAGAACTGTGATATAATAAATTTGTTTCATAAATCACTAAGTTTGTGGTGGTAGTGTGGCAATAGAAAACTAATACATTACCTATGGTGTCCAGATGGCTGTCAGAGTTCCAGGTCTCACTTTCATATCAAATGCAGGCATGTGCCTTGACCAGGAATAAAAGTGGTGACCTCTTGGGTCATGAGTTGACACTCAATCATTGAGCCACACCAGCGGGGTTAGTTTATTTTTAATCAGTGTTCATCTATTTCTTAGCTATCTTATCAGAGAGCGGATTTCCTCACTGAGGGGCAGCAGTAAGATTGGTTATCGTAGTCAGAAAGTTTGGGTAGATGTTTGGGCAAAGACTGTGGCAATTGCAGCTTTTGGCAAAAGATCAGAGGCCTGTTAGGGTGTACACGAAGGAACACACAGCACTGAGAACAACAGAGAGTGGCTTTGGCAGGCAGACAAAAGTTAAACAAAAACTAAATTCACTTCAGTAGTGATCATACTCATTGGCATTAGCTGGCCCATAGGACTGCCTGGCTAGTTCTGGCTGTTGGGAAGAAGTTGTTTGTTGGAGTGGACTCACCACAATCTGAGTGGGGTGGGAAGCACCTTCCTTGATAGTCACCCCTACCTCCTATAGATATACTCACATGTATGCCTAGATGTACATGTGCAAAGATGATCATTGCATCAATGTTTATAAGTAACAAAAAAGCAGATACTGCCTAAATGTCCATCTGAAGGGGCCTGGTTAAATAAATTATGCTACGTATATCTATATAGTGGAATGCTCCAAGGCCACTTATGTGGCTGATGTAAGTGTGTTTTATATTATACTAGAGGCCCAGTGCACGAATTCATGCATGGGTGGGGTCTGGCCAGCCACACCCCCCCCATGGGGGTCGATCGGGCCAGGCCGGCTGGGGGGAGGCCCCCCGCCCCCCATTGGGCCAGTGGGCATCATAGCGACCAGTCGTTCCGGCGTTCCGGTCGCTTGGCTTTTATACTAGTATATATAGATTAAGGGAATCAAACAACACACAGAGCAGTGTGTAGAGAATATACTCCCATATGGGGCTATTGTCTCTGGGGATGGGGACTGAGGTTCTAGAGAGAAAGGAAGACACATTTTTGCTTGTTCTAAATTTTTTTTAGTAGATATATTATGCCAGTTACTTATTGCTATATAATAAATTGCCGCAAAACTTGGTGGCTAAACAACTTTATTTGGTTATAATTGTAAGGGTCAGTAATTAGAGTTGGGCTCAGCCAGGCAGTTCTCTGAGTCTTCTCTCAGTCACAGTCATCCAGTGACTGGGTAAGACACGAATGATCTAAGATGGACTCAGTGTCTGGCTGCTGATGTTGGCTGTCATCTGACCCATTTGTCTCCAGCATAGCTTCAGCTTCTTTTTTGTTGTTGTTAATCCTCACCTGAGGATATTTTTCCTTTGATTTTTAGAGAGTGGAAGGGAGGAGGAGAGAGAAAAACATCAATGTGAAAGAAACATCGATTGGTTGTCTACTGCACGTGCCCCAATTAGAGCCAGCCCCAACCAGGGCCCAGGATCCAGCCTGCTACCAAGGTATGTGCCCTTGACTGGAATCAAACCCAGGACCCTTTAGTACAGGGGCTGATGTTCTATCCACTGAGCCAAACCAGCTAGGGCAGCTTCCGCTTCTGGATATGATGTCTGTGTTCAAAGAAAACAAGAGCTGAAGCTGCAAGGCCTTCTGAGGCCCAGACTCTAGAGAAACTCATACAACAGCACTTGGGCCACGTTCATTACTTAAAGAAAGTCACAAGGCCAGCTCAGATCCAAGGACCGAGGAAAGTCTCCACCTCTTACCTGGAGAAGCCGCAAGAAATTTGTGGCCATTTTATTTTATATTAAAAAAATTGGTTTTTATTGATTTTAGAGAGAGACAGGGAAAGAAAGTGAGAATAAGAAAGAGAGAGCGGGGGAGAGAGAGAGAGAGAGAAACAATGATTTATTATTCCACACTAGTGGCCCAGTGCATGAAATTTGTACATTCAGGGGGTGGGGGGGTGTCCCCAGCCTGGCCCTCTCACAGCGCGGGAGCCCCACAATTGATCGCCCCAAAGAGGTAGTCCCTGCCCACCCATCCGGGGGTCCTCGATGGATTGCCCCAAAGAGGTAGGCTGGAGCAGGGCCGCAGGAACCCTGGCAGAAGCCGCGCAGAGCAGCCGCCGAGTCCCGCCCCCGCAGCCCGCACGCAGCATCAAGCCCCGCCCACCCTGGTGATGGATTGTGACAGCGTGACTGCGTGAGGGCATCACGGTGTGAGGGCGTGACAACCACCTAGGCTATTATTAGTGTAGACACTTATGCATGCATTGGTTGATTCTTGTATGTGCCCTGATCCAGGATTGAATCCACAACCTTGGGGTATGGGGAGGACACTCTAATCAACTGAACTACCTGGCCAGAGCTATGTCCATTTTAAATCTACCACATGCACACATTACTTTTTTTTTAACGGTGCACAAGATGGTGGCGCTCAGTCCCCTCAGCCACACCGGCACACCTGCCTTCAGAGTCCCCAAGTCTCCTCAGCCCCCCAGCTGCCCAGGGCCAGCCTGAGGCGCAGGCAAGCCTCAGATGGTAGCTGCCCAGCAGCCCAGAGCCACCCGAGGCTCAGGTAAACAGGGCTGGCTGAGGCTTGCACTGCTGGCAGTGGCAGCAGCAGAGGTGTGATGGGGGCATCACCTTCCCCTGATCACCAGGTCGCCTCCTGCCCCTGAGGGCTCCTAGACTGTGAGAGGGGGCAGGCCAGGCTGAGGGACCCCTCCCTCCAGTGCATGAATTTTCATGCACTGGGCCTCTAGTACATAATAAAAGACATTGTTGCATGGTCTGAAATAAAGAGTTCAAATGGGTCTGGAAGATTTTTCCTTTTGGGATATTTTAAAAATCAAATATACTGTCAAATATATTAATATTATTTTTGTTGGTCCCACTGGGAATTTAGCAGTTCTCCAACAGCTCTTCTTAGTCCTTAATCAATATAATCTTGATTATTAATTGATTGGTTAATGAGTTTTTATTTATTTTTATTTTTTTAAAATATATTTTATTGATTTTTTACAGAGAGGAAGGGAGAGGAATAGATAGCCAGAAACATCGATGAGAGAGAAACATCCACCAGCCGCCTCCTGCACACTCCCCACAAACCAAGGTATGTGCCCACAACCATGGTACATGCCCTTAACCGGAATCGAACCTGGGACCCTTCGGTCCGCAGGCCGATGCTCTATCCACTGAGCCAAACCAGTTTCGGCGGTTAATGAGTTTTTAAATTAATTCAGCAAATGTTTATTGTAAACCCACTGGTTCAAAATACTGTGCTGAAATAAAGGATATAGAAAAGAATAAGACATACACTCTCCTCTTAAGAAGCTTAACATCTAGTTGCAGGCAAATTTGAGTATAACTAACTACAACACAAGGAGGAGTGAATTAGATGAGGTATTAGCTAAGGGAGGTATTAGCAAAGTGGAATGAGAGTATAGAACAGTGATGGCGAACCTGTGACACGCGTGTCAGCACTGACACGCATAGCCATTTCTGATGACACGCGGCCGCATGCCGAGGATGAAACATTTGCTGCTCCTGAGGATGAAACATTTGCGACTAGAGTCTTGGAGTTAGTTTCTTCCTCAAAGTGACACACTACCCGAGTTATGTGTCAAAGTTTGGCGAAGTTTGACACACCAAGCTCAAACGGTTGCCCATCTCTGGTATAGAAGAATGATTATAGTAATGCCGACTAGTCAGAATGGGAAGGTCTTGGTTGTGCATCATCAGGTGCACCAAAAGGTTGCCAGTTCCATTCCTGGTCAGGGCACATGCCCTGGTTGCTCAATGTTTCTCGCTCTCCCTTTCCCTTCCCCTCTCTCTAAAACGTAATTTAAAAAAAGAATCCTTTTAATTAAAATTATGCATGGCCCTAGCATGTGTGGTTCAGTGGTTAGAACGCTGGCCCTCGCACTGAAGGGTTGTAAGTTTGATATCCGTTCCAGGGCATGTACCTGGGTTGCAGGTTCCAGCCCTAGCCCCTGGTGGGGCATGTGCGAGAGGCAACCAATCAATGTATCTCTCTCACATAGATGTTTCTCTCTCTCTCCACTGGCCGGCCCCCTTCCACTCCCTCTTTTTTTTTTTTTTTTTTAATATATTTTATTGCTTTTTTACAGAGGAAGGGAGAGGGAAAGTCAGAAACATCGATGAGAGAGAAACATCGACCAGTCGCCTCCTGCACACCTCCTACCGGGGATGTGCCCGCAACCAAGGTACATGCCCTTGACCAGAACCGAACCTGGGACCCTTCAGCCCGCAGGCCGACGCTCCATCCACTGAGCCACACCGGCGAGGGCTCCACTCCCTCTTTAAAAAAAAAAATCAATGTAGAAATATCCTAGGGTGAGGATTACCAAAAAGTAAAAATACGATTCTATATTTTTAGAAAAAAAGTAAACCGTGCGTGGATCTGGATTAGATGGTCTACCAAACAATTACAATCTAAGTTCTGGCATGCCAAATGAGCAAAACCATATAAGTAGAGCTACTAACAGAATTCTCCTTTATTTAATATATTTTTATTGATTTTTTACAGAGAGGAAGGGAGAGGGATAGAGACTTAGAAACATTGATCAGCTGCCTCCTGCACACCCCCCACTGAGGACGTGCCCGCAACCAAGAATCGAACCTGGGACCCCTCAGTCCGAAGGCCGACGCTCTATCCACTGAGCCAAACCGGTTTCGGCTACAGAACAGAATTCTCCTTTAACAGACTTACTTCTTTTTGGGGTTGCTAACATAGCACAATAGATTATAAACTACAATGAAACAGAGATGCAGAAAAATAATTTCTGAATTTATATGAGTATAAATTTATCTCATGTTCATTTACTGATATTTTCTTTTGTGTTAAAAAATCACCTACATAAAAAGGTAAACAGGCAGAAATTCCTTCAAAACCAGCAACAAATGCTAAAGTTGGGCTAAATTGCAATGAGAATAAATGACAAAATATCTATTTTTTTAAATGTATTTTATTGATTTTTTACAGAGAGGAAGAGAGAGGGATAGAGAGTTAGAAACATCGATGATAGAGAAACATCGATCAGCTGCCTCTTGCACACCCCCCACTGGGGATGTGCCCGCAACCAAGGTACATGCCCTTGACCGGAATCGAACCTGGGACCTTTCAGTCCGCAGGCCGACGCTCTATCCACTGAGCCAAACCGGTTTTGGCACAAAATATCTATTATGTTTACTAAAACATAAGCCTATAAACCACTCCTTTCAGAGCCTCGAAACCCTGAGAACAGGATAAATTGATGTGAGGATGGAGTTTTAACCAGCTATTGCTGCCCTTTTTGGTTTAAATAAGACTTGTAATCTCACTTTATGAGTGCCTATGTTATTTTTCAGCATCTGGTCACCTTGTGATATGCAGGTGCTAATGGAACACAGGGAGTATATCATTGAATAAATATGTCTTGAGGACAACAGATATTTTTGGGACTTTTATTGAGTTACGTTTTACTAGTCCTAAAATATTTAGAGTTATGTACTTAAAAGATACAGAGCATAGGTATTACATCCACAGAAAGTATTTTAGTCAGTGAATGTTCAATGTAGCAGGTAGAGATGAACTTAGCACGTCTTGTAGACTGAACTGGGAACAGACTCTTCAGCCATAAAATGCACTTAACAGTCTATTTAATAGTGGTGAGGTCCTTGAAAATGCAATATCCATGCTAATCTCGCCTTTTTCTAAATCACAGATGAAAAATAGGCCAGTTAGGTAGACCCTTCTCTTTCAATTTAAAGTGTGACATTTAATCTATTTAAACAACTACCAAAACTTTATTAATTACAGTTAAGAGAGGCATGCTGAGAAAGTAGAGAACTCTATTAAGAACACGAGGTATTTTTCAGAATTTGATGTGGATGTCCATTAGATCTCAGAACTCAAAGAAAATCTCTACTTGGGGGTTGCCATTAAATTAGTAACACCAAAGAAGGACCAGGGGAAAAAACCCACAAAAAACACACCTCACAATGTAATTCAATCTCACGCTGTGAAATGGCTTAAAGGACCTGAGTATTTTACAAAAGGCAAGAGGTAAAAGTTAGAAAAGGCAGCCCCCAGAGAAAGCGTTCCCTGATGCCTGTAGGGAGAATTCATTTGGGAAGAGAAGTCCTAGTATGTACAGGCAGAAAGCTTCCAGCAGAGAGCAAACCAAGCAATCCCACGAGGGCTTAATGTAACTAGGTACCAGCTCTGGAGCATTTCACTTAAGCTACCATGTTCCATAGAATTCTTTGGAGAGGAAAATGCAGGGCACCTGATAAATTGTCATTGCATTTCTCCAGGGCCTATTTTGGAGAATGACTGTTCACACTTTTCTTTCCCAGCCGCTTTCATTTATGTGAATAGGATTTAGCCCTCTCTGGCCCCACCCTCCCCATCAGCCCAAAGGTATACCTAGGGTAAAACTATAGTTCCAATCTTTCCCAAGAACAGTTACAAAGAACAAGCCCTCCAGACTTTGAAAAGTAAGCACAATGATACGCCACTATAGCTTTGGGCAGGGGTTTCGGAAAAAAAACTTTGTTGTTGTTTTTCTTCTTATTGTACATTCCCGGGTTGCCCATGAGGGTGCCGTAATTGCAGGGAGAAGATGCCTTCCTTTTCCTCACCCACTTTTCCAGATCCTGAAAGGAGTCCCGGAGGAGAAAGGGCGCCTAGAGGTTAATTCTCCTGCTTCACTGACTACCGTGGATTCAACAGTTTAGTTCGGTTCAGTTCAGCTCTTATTCCAGAAAACTCACTCCATCAATTATAGAAAATAACTTTTTATGGATGGGAGTTTTTTTTTTTCCAAACCTGTCTTCACTGCATATCCAGGAAGGATTATTTTTCTTCACACCATCAAAGCACTGAGGTTCTTTCCTTCATTTTATGAGAATCATTCAGGTGATATGTAGTAGCTCCTATTATTGGGCACATGTGGTATCTCATTTAGATTTTTAAATCTATGTTCCTAGAGGAAGAATATTACTATTGACAATATCTGCCATCCCCTTTCTCATTAAAACCAATCCCCCAAACTCACTGTAAAAAAATGGTGATAAAACATATTTTTTATTTTGTGTTCCACCCCCCTCAGTACTCTTTTTTAGTTGGCAATCTTTAAAAAAAAAAAATTGGTGAGCAAAAGCAAGAAACAAGTAGGAAAAAAAGGCTTTGTCTCTTAGCCTGTTTCTTTGGTATGAACTTTCATTCTTTACTATAAATAAAAATTTATTTAAGAGTCTGACTTTAAATCTTGATGTATTTATTGTAAAATTTACAGCTTGGAACCTCCTACCATTTTCATTGATATGATTTTAAAATGGAGTTCTTATCATTTTCCTTGGGGAGACTTTTTGGTTTGAATAGTTCGTACTGGCAGGTTGCCTCCTTTATAGTTAGCCCAAATTTTCATTTTCAAAGACCGTTTTAGACAAGTACTGTGATAGCTCTAGCCAATGGATCTGTGTGCCACATAATAGAGTGTGACAATCCACTCAGTTGTGAAAGATACTGGAGCTAAAGTAATAAAGTAGCATTTGTATTATCACATTTACAAATCTACTTAAACACTGACCCAGTAGTGTTACTCATTTATTGGAAATTATAGATGTTTGTAGTTCTCCAAAATATGTTGGGCTAAGTTATATATCACACATTTAAATTTAAATTCAAAATCCTGAGCTGAGAGACATGTAGATTTGTTATACTCCTTGGAGATTTGGGGACCATGAACCAATGAATACATTACATTGGCACATTAAAGAACTCTTTTTTATCAGTAAAGATATAAACACCATCCTATATATACACTTCAATATATTTTTATTGATTTCAGAGAAGAAGGGAGATGGAGAGAGATAGAAACATCAATGATGAGAGAGAATCATTGATCAGCTGCCTCCTGCACATCCCCTACAGGGGATTGAGACCTCAACCTGGGCATGTGCCCTGACCGGGAATTAAACCATGGTGCTCAACCACTGAACCACACTGGCCAGGCCATCCTATGTTTTAATAACTTTTAAAAACAAGAGTTTTAAAATTGTATGATTTTATAAAACTTAGATTTCCATACCAAATTATATCTGTGGACTTTTATAGACATACTAGAGGCCCAGTGCACTGATTTGTGCACCAGCAGGGTCCCTCAGCCTAGCCTGCATCCTCTCATAATCCAGGACCCCTCGGGGGATGTCAGACTGCCTGAGGGATGTAGCAGTTCGGGAAGCGGCAAGCGGCCAGGGAGGAGCCTGAGCCGGGGCTGGGCGCCACTCCCACTCATCCTGGCCCCGCTGAGCCTGCAGCTGCCTGTTGTAGCACTGCTGTGGAGGCGGGAGAGGCTTGTGCCACCGCAGCTGTGCTCGCCAGCTGTGAACCTGGCTTCTGGCTGAGCGGTGTTCCCGCTGTGGGAGTGCACTGACCACCAGGAGGCAGCTCCTACATTGAGCATCTGCCCCCTGGTGGTCAATGTGCATCATAGCAACCGGTCGACCAGTCGTTAGGTCAGTGGGTCATTCAGTTGCTTAGGCTTTTATATATATAGACTAGAGGCCCGGTGCATGAAATTCTGCACTGAGGGGGGCGCGGGGGGGCCCTCAGCCTGGCCTGCACCCTCTCGCAGTCTGGGACCCCTCGAGGGATGTCCACCTGCCAGCTTAGGCCCACTCCCTGTGGGTATTGGGCCTAAGCGAGAAGTTGGACATCTCTCTTGCAGTCCTGGACCCCTCACTCCTTACTGTCCACCTGCTCCTTACCACTCAGCTCGCTGCTCCTTCCTTAGCACTGCCGTGGAGGCAGGAGAGGCTCCCGTCACTGCCGCTGTGCTTGCCAGCCATGAGCCTGGCTTCTGGCTGAGCAGTGCTCCCCCTGTGGGAGCGCACTGACCACCAGAGGGCAGCTCCTACATTGAGCGTCTGCCCCCTGGTGGTCAGTGCGCATCATAGCAACCGGTCGTTCTGGTCGTTCCACCGTAATGGTCGCTTAGGCTTTTATTATATAGATTTCCTGTCTTATTTGCATCTAGAAATAAAGATACAAAAATATGAATGTATGTTCTTAGAATTGTTTCCTAGATTCTGTTACAATAACACTGAACTATGTGGCAGGAACATGTATTATTTCTTTTATGGTCCATATCAACAAAACTATTTTTATATGTATATCATATACATATATATGTTTTAAAAATCTGTATTTGTAGAAAAATAATTCCAAGTGGCACCTGAAACTAACAGTAAAAATAACAATGATTTATATTCTCCTGGACTATATATAATATTGGTCTATAAACTCCTTAAGGGCAGGCTGTTTATTAATAAATATTTGTTAAATAAATGAGTATACCCATAGGTAATTTGTAACTTGATTAGCTTCCTTTAATAAAGAAATTTAAATCCCTCTATTCACAACAGATAACAATGCAGTTTCGATAACAACGCAGTTGATTTCACATTGGTCCCATTTAAATATGAGGTTACCTGCTGAAGTCCCAAAAGCAATTTGTCTCATCTATAAGGCTATTTGGTGCTTTGAAATAAGGGGGACTGCATGTGTGTGCTCATACCAGCATGTATTTGTGTTTGTGTGTGTCTGTAAAAGAGAGGGAGAGGAAAGGAAAGGGAAAGAGGAAGGGTGAGGATTGGGAAGGGAGCTGCTCCGTAGAGAGAAACTTCCCTATATCAACTATATTTGGCTACACAGTGGGATAATTTATATAACAAAGGCAGAATAACCACTTGATTATTTTTCTTTATTTACCAGATTTCAAAATAATGAGTGATTTTTACTCCATCGGTGACCTTTTCTTTTTTTAATGTATCATTGTGAGCTTACAAAGAATTCAAGAAACAATTCAACAGGCAATTCACATTTGATGTGTTTCAATCCATTGTAGTTATTATGCTTACTGATGCTCAATGTGTCCCATCTATGACCAGCGGAAATCTCTTTGAGTTGGCTCCTGAGTCCCCCTTTTTTTCCCCTGTTTTTTTAAAAAATGTCTTTTTTTTTGAGCCTTTTAAAAAAAAATCTTCACCTGAGGATATTTTTCGCATTGATTTTTAGAGAAAGTGGAAGGGAAGGAGGAGGGGGAGAAAGAAAGAGAGAGAGAGAGAGAGAGAGAGAGAGAGAGAGAGAGAGAGAGAGAGATGTGAGAGAGACACATCAAATGGTTGTCTCCCCAACATGCCCTGACCAGGGTTGGGGATCAAACCTGCAACCTAGGTACATGCCCTTTACCTGGAATCAAACTTGGAACCATTTGGAGCTCAGGCTGATGCTCTAACCACTGAGCAACCAGCCAGGGCGCTCCTGGGCCTTCTTTCTTGACATTGACCCTAGTAGTCTTTAGGTTTCCTTGATATCTGGTATAACAAAATGTTACAGACTTATTTTCACATATTTCTTTTCCAAACCTATAATTAGCTATTTCTACCAGGATGCCTGGTTTCTTTTAATAGGAATAGTATTTCAAGACCACAGTCTGTGTACGAAGGATGCTCATTGTTATTAAGTTGGTCTTTGCTTTTAGTTCTTTCAGTAAAAAGAACTAGGAAATATGTTTTCTTTCTATTCCTTCCTTTTCTCCCTTCCTTCCTTCTACTCTCCCTCTCTCCCTCCATCCCTTCCTCTCTTCCTTTTTCTTTTCCCCTCCCCCCCTACCTCTTTCTTTCCCTCCCTCCACTTTTGTCCTCCCCACTTCTTTCCTTTCAATAATTCAATAAAATAAATCATAAGTTCATACTGACACTTAATTTATTTCTATCTTACACCTTTAACTCATTTTTTTCCATAGCAAGAATCTTGGTATCAAAAAACCAGGGATGATAAAATTTGAATATCACATAAATCTTCATTTTCTTTATCCCACTTTACACATACAGTAGTCTTAGAACAGTACTAATCCTAATATAACAACATGATTCTAACAATTATTTTTTTCATTTTTTAACAAATCTTTTTTTGAAAACTTAAAACATTTTTTTAAATTTACTGATTGAACTATGTGGCAGGAACATGTATTGAGCCTTTTTTTTTATTTTAATCTTCACCTGAGGATATTTTTCACCTCTTTCTCTTTCTCTCTCTCTCTCTCTCTCTCTCTCTCTCTCTCTCTCTCTTTCTCTCTCTCTCTCTCTCTCTCTCTCTCTCTCTCTCTCTCTCTCTCTCTCTCCCCCTCCACTCTCTCTCTCTTTCTCCCCCTCCTCCTTCCCTTCCACTTTTTTTTTTTTTTTTGAGACAGAAACATCCATTTGTTGTTCTACTTATTTATTTATGTATTCATTGGTTAATTCTTGTATTTGCTCTGACTGGGGATCAAACCCACAACTTTGGCGTATGGGGATGATGCTCTAAGCCAGTGGTCGGCAAACTCATTAGTCAACAGAGCCAAATATCAACAGTACAACGATTGAAATTTCTTTTGAGAGCCAAATTTTTTAAACTTAAACTTCTTCTAATGCCACTTCTTCAAAATAGACTCGCCCAGGCCGTGGTATTTTATGGAAGAGCCACACTCAAGGGGCCAAAGAGCCGCATGTGGCTCGTGAGCCGCAGTGTGCCGACCACTGCTCTAAGCAATGGAGCTACTTGGCCAGGCTGACATAATTTTTTCCTATTTGGGATCTACCATCAAATTACTATTTTAAAGTCACTTGGACCAGTTATTCTTTGTGCATTGAGTCACTAACTGTATATACACTTAAGTTCTTTTGTTTCATTTTATTACTGATTTTTACAGATTTATTTTTCCATTTGATTTTGTTTTATAATTAACTTAATTTTCAAAATTCACAGTCATACTAACGACTGTTATGTCAGTGTTTTGTCTTTTTTGTGCAATTTCTGCACTTCTGAGTTTTACATAGACATAAAAAATGAATGAAAGTAACTGTTGGGGCGGAGGAAAGTTAGACTGGTGGGGTAGACTGGACCTGGGTTCAGCAACCTGGATATTTGAGTTCTGGCTAGGAAAGAATTCAGAGCCAAGACTCACACTACAAGAGAACATCCTATCTAATAATAGAGTAACATGTAAATTACCATCACTCCGCCAAGCCCACGATTGGGCAGCGGGAGGCTGGGGGGCGGGACTCGGGGTGGCCTATCCGGCCATTGAGAGGCACGGATCCGCTGCCACTGAGGGGGGCTACCCTGCTGTTGAGAGGCGCAGGGGGCGGGACTCCCGCCCCCTGCGCCTCTCAACGGCCAGATCCGCTACCACTGAGGGGGCCTGCCACGGACATCCAGCTGCGCCTCTCAACGGCAGGGTAGCCAGGTGTCCACAGCAGCCCCCCTCAGCGGCCGTTGAGAGGCGCAGGAGGTGGGAGTCCCGCCCCCTGCGCCTCTCAACAGCAGGGTAGCCCCCTCTCAGCGGCCGCGGACCACCAAAAGTGGGGGAGCTGGGTGCCTGTCTGCTCCGGCACCACGCTCCACTGCAGAAAGCAAAAGCGTGTAGGGGACCCTACACGTGCATGATTCAATCATGCACTGGGCCTCTAGTTTATTTAGAAAATCACAGAGGGAGAAGAAGTAATTCATAGAAGAAGAAAACAAGTTATAGAGGTAAAGGAAGGACCTTTGGAGCTGAGAAGTGAGGAAGGTCAAGGTGACAGGAGAGCAGAGAGAGTGTGAAGGGAAGGGGGAGAGGGAGGGAGAGGTGTGCTTCTGGGAAGGAGAGCAGGCTGGGTTCTCAATCCTAAGGGTTTTAAGGGTGGAGATTTTAGGGGAGGTTACAGGGGGAGATCTCAATAGAATATTCAGTAGTTTTCCCAGTGTGTCCTTTCAGGGTCGGGGTCTCCACGGATTCATTATTCCACACAGCTGTGGTGTGTCACATCTGTTTTTGCTTTTTTTCTGGGCCTGGAGCTGAAATACAACTGAGGCCTACATATTATCTCTAAGTGAGGAAAGGTCACCCTGGGGATGAGATCCCACCCTACAATTGTCTGTTGCTAGGCACCCTGGTGACCTTCTGTAGCTGTCCTAGCATCCTTGCTCTGCTCATGTCTGTCTAACTGCCTACCACGTAACTAAAATCTGTGTCTAATCATAGTTCTGACATTTATTTGCTGTATCTCTTAGGGCAGTGGTCGGCAAACCGCAGCTCGCGAGCCACATGCGGCTCTTTGGCCCCTTGAGTGTGTCTCTTTCACAAAATAGCACAGTGCGATTGAAACTTCGTGGCCCATGCGCAGAAGTCGGTTTTCGGCCTGGGCGAGTCTATTTTGAAGAAGTGGCATTAGAACACTCAAGGGGCCAAAGAGCCGCATGTGGCTCACGAGCCTCGGTTTGCTGACCACTGTCTTAGGGAAATTACACAATGTTTCAAACCAGCATTTCCAACAGTGTTTCATGGGCCAGTCTGTAGAACGGGAAGTGGGAGGTAAGGTTGGGATGCGGGGATAGGATTCCACGGTTAAATAAGCCTGAACATTCTATACAGTTGACTTTTTAAAAAAAAATATATTTTATTGATTTTTTTACAGAGAGGAAGAGAGAGGGAGAGAGAGTTAGAAACATCGATGAGAAAGAAACATCGATCAGCTGCCTCCTGCACACTTCCTACTGGGGATGTGCCCGCAACCAAGGTACATGCCCCTGACTGGAATCGAACCTGGGACCCTTCAGTCCACAGGCCGATGCTCTATCCACTGAGCCAAACCGGTTTCGGCTATACAGTTGACTTTTAAACAACTTTGGAGGTAGGGGCACCTAACCCCCAACAGTTGAAAATCTGCACATAACTTCTGACTCCTCCAAAACTTAGTTATCCCTTGGTATACACAGGGAATTGGTTCCGGGACTCCCAACCCTGAAGGCTGGCAAAATCCCCATTTCCTTTGTCTATAGTCCCGTTCCCATCCTCTTGGCTTATGTAAGCCCAGGCTTTCCTTCAAAGCTCAGCCGACTCCTCCAGTGAGAGCATTTCCTGATAGTTTTTAGTTTACAGTGAACCGTCTTTTCTGAACTCCTATAGTGCTTAATGCATATACAATAACCTGCATTTAGCATGTGCTCCCTTCTGCTGCTTTCTATCCTTTTATGAAAATGTCTTCCCAGTAACAATTAAATATTTTGAGGGCAGGGACTTCGTCATTTTTATCCATATTTTCAGTGCTGATGGACTTTTAAATATAGAATACAATTTTAGATCAGGAAGTTTACCCAGCCCCACCCACTCACTTCACAGATGAAGAAACTAAGCTCCAGAAAGTTGTTCGGACCTGCCTAGTACAGAGCCATAGCCAAAATTTTGCTGATACGTATGGATTCCACATTAGAGGGGTGGGCTCATACAGAATGGCCAGATTCGGAAGGGAGGAATGAGAGCATTCTCTGAACAGAGGAGGGAATGGAGTTGTTTTTGGCAGTTCAGGAAAAGGTGATCCAAGCTGCTTGATGGGGAACGTGTAGCGGCTACAGGGAGGCAGGGCTGTTCTTCGGCATAACCCACTCGCTCTCGAAAATGGTTGGACGTTGAATAACGTTTCTTAGATGAAGTGCCTTCCTAGCCTTAACACATTCTTTTTTTAAAAAAATATATTTTATTGATTTTTTACAGAGAGGAAGGGAGAGGGATAGAGAGCTAGAAACATCGATGAGAGAGAATCATCAACCAGCTGCCTCTTGCACACTCCCTACCAGGGATGTGCCCGCAGCCAATGTACATGCCCTTGACCGGAATCGAACCTGGGACCTTTCAGTCCGCAGACCGACGCTCTATCCATTGAGCCAAACCGGTTTCGGCCTTAACACATTCTTCTTCGCAGGCAGGTAGCTTGAAGAACGTGAGGCAGGGTGGCTTTTTGATTTCTTGAGGACACAGGCCCAGAGGAAGACCTACTGGCCGGAGATGAGAACCAGCCAAGGGCTCTCCACTCTGCGAAGCGAGCCAGGGCGCGCCCCTGGCAGGAATGTGTGGGCTAAGCAGCAGCTCGGGCCTTGGCCAGGATCCCGGGAAAGAAGAGCAAGGGGCTTTCCACCTGCCCCCTGCGTAATCCGGGACCGGAGGCCTCTCGGGTTCCTGCCGCGCGTGCCACGACTCCTAACCCCGCCCCGCCCCTCGCGCTGGACGGGCTCGCTCCCGCGCCGGGCGCACGGGCGGGGCGAGCCGGCGGAGGCGGAAGCCGGAGGGTCACCCGCCGCGGGGGCGAGCGCGCAGGCGCCTTCTTGGAACCCGCTGCAGGCGCGAATCTCAACGTGTGGTGGGCGGCGGGGTAAGGCCGGGATCCTGGGGTTCCGCACCGCCCGGCTGGGTGGGGAGGGGCTGGGCACTCGCGCCGCGCCGCGGAACCCTGCACGGAGCTGCGCGCAGCTGGCGACCCGGCTCCCAGGTCCCGTTCACTGAGACGGGGGCTTCCAGGCCTCGCAGCCCAGCCTGCAGGCTCGCTTGGGCGTGGGGCGGGTGGGTGTGGACGCGGTGACAGTGGTGGGACCCCTTGGCTAGAGCGGCGTGGCCCCCTGTTCCGGTGGTCCTGAGAGTCTGGCCCGCTGGAGAAAGGCGCGGGGGACGTCCGGAGGGGTCCCTTTTGCCAGGCGCGCTCACCTGCGATGGCAGCGCTCCCTGGGTGTGGTGTGCACCTTGGGGGAAGGACCTTTCAGACCGAAGGGAACACATTCCTCCTTGGGAAGTGGACGGCCCGCTTTTCGTAAGTCGAGACGCGCTCTTAGTGCAAAGCAGGACCGAAAACTCAGCCGCCAGCGTGGCAGCTTCCTGGCCCAGGGGATGATTTAGAAAGTTGCCGTATTTTGGGTTACAGATGGAAAAAGTAATAAAGGACCCTTTTTATTCTTCAAAGAGAAGAGTCTCACATAACATCTTTAACCATTTAAGGGCTCAGGAAAACGAGGGACCTCCCCATTTTACACGTGAAGATCGCCATTCTGCAAATATAGGACTGCCCTAGCCGGTTTGGCTCAGTGGACAGAGCGTGGACTGAAGGGTCCCGGGTTCGGTTCCGGTCAGGGGCACATGCTCGGTTGCAGGCTCAATCCCCAGGAGGGGGCGTGCAGGAGGCAGCTGATCAATGATTCTCATCATTGATGTTTCTCTCCATTTCCCTTCCTTTATGAAATCAACAAAAATATATTTAAAAAATATAGGACCTCCTCCTATGGGATGAGATTACATTCATTGTTGAATCCATCCTAAGTTAAGGTGAAAATATTGTAAGTTGAAAATACATTTAATAACCTAAACTACCCAACATCATAGCCTAGCCTATCTTAAACTTGCTCAGAACACTTATGTTAGCCTAAAGTTGGGCAATTATCTGGGGTTTCATCTCAAGAGTAATTGTCTTCCCCTTCTCACCAGAAGCAAGAGACAAATAGGCAGTTTTTTTAAAAAAATATATTTTATTGATTTTTTACAGAAAGGAAGAGAGAGGGATAGAGAGTTAGAAACATCGATCAGCTGCCTCTTGCACACCCCCCACTGGGGATGCGCCCGCAACCAAGGCACATGCCCCTGACCGGAATCGAACCCGGGACCCCTGAGTCCACAGGCGGACGCTCTATCCACTGAGCCAAACCGGTTTCGGCAAATAGGCAGTTTTGTAGACATGATGGGATATGAAACAAAATCCAGAAGACGCTGGCATTACAATACACGTGGGTTGTTTACCCTTGTGATGGTGGCTGATGGAGCTGCAGGCAGGCTGGCTGCTGCCGCCCAATGTTAGAATTGTAGAGCATTATCACTAGCCCAGGAGAAGACCGAAATTCAAAATTCTAAATATGTTTCTACTGACTTCGGATTGGTTTGTCACTGTGGTAAAGTTGAACTTCCTCTGTGGAACCACGGTGAATCAGGGTCTGTCTGTACTTAAGAGTCCCTGTTTTCTGTCAACATTTTTCTAAGTACACGGAACAAAGCAACTGAGACAAGAGGATCCTTGCTTGCATGCAGCTTATTTCTAGTCGACAAAAAAAAAAAAAGTAAATTTCCTTTTATACCCTTTTATTATATAACACGTACAAGATAGTACTGTACACAACACGTAAGTTGTGACTTGTTGACTTATAAAGGAAACATCTTTTATGCACACTACTCAAATCAAGAAACAGAACATTCCTAGCATCTGCTCAGAAGAGCTCCCTGGAGACCTCTTCTAATTACACCCCCTCTTTTCTCCCCAGTGGTAATCACTTTCCTGATTTCTACCACCATACATTCCTTTCTCCTATTTAAGAGGCTTTCATAAGTGAAACCAAATATGTTCTATGGTGTCTAGCTTTTCTTACAATTATGTTTGTGAGATTGTTCCTTGTTGTTAGAAAATATAATTTCTGCTGGTGAAAAGAATTAGGAAGGAAATTAAAGGTTAGGCTACAAAACTGTAAGAGCTGGAAACCTTGGTAGAGTGGTCAGGGATGGTCTTTTGAGAGGATGACTTGAGGTGCAGCCTCAAGGACAAAAGATTGGCCAGTGGGTTGTGTTAAGAACGTCCCTGCAGAGGGGATAGAAATGGAAAGGAACTGAGGTGTGAAGGAACCTCCCAGGTTCTAGGAAGAGAGGGAAATACCTGTGGGAAAGTTGCAGGAGATGACATTGGAGTGTCTGGCAGCGGTATTATCAGAGAGGGTCTTATGGCCGGGGTATTTGAATTTTATTCTAAGTGTAATAGATGTTAGGAAGAGATGTTTTTGATATCCTTCAGTTTCTAACATGATCCACTGGTGGAGGATGGGAAGGCCTATCCATTTTACTCAAAGAAACTCTATAAATGTGATAATACTGGGCAACTAGTGGGAATTAGGAAAAAATTGAGATTTGAGAGACCAAATCTTTTTTTTGTATTGTCAGGATTTATATTAATTTAGACACATATTATGTCTCCAAAATCAGATTGAGAAGGCACTTTATAAATTAGTCATCTATTCTACACTCTAAAAATATTCTTGTCAAGTAGTTGCTCAGCTTCTGTTTAAAACTGTTAAAGAGGAGTTCCTTAAGAAAAAGCTCATTTCACGTTTGGACAGCTCTATTTGTTAGAAAAGATGTCCTAATAATTAATCCAAGTACCTGTTAACATTGGTTATCAGTTCTGGGTCCCTACAGAGCTGATAATTATCATCTGTTATCTGTTGCCTCCCTTTCAATTCTCATGCAGTTGGTTTTTGTTGTTCGTTTTTTTCACGTTTAAGGGCAGGACTTTTGCATTTATTTGAATGTATCTCTGTCATGATTCCTGGAGTTAGATTTGGTCCTTCATAGATGTTGTCCATGTCTCTTTGGATATGATTGTTTAGTGTATCAGGTAGCTATCTCTTCCATCATTGTGTGATTAACAAGCTTGATCAGCATGATATTAGTTAAGCATTATGTTTTTTAAGTTCATTATGAATATTAAGTGTTATTGGTAGTTCATTTTTGCTACTTAAGGTTCCTGGGGAAGTATTTAAATATGATTATCTGGCCCCTGGGTCCGGGAGAGGCCACGCGCCCCAGGGTCTGGGTGAGGCCGTGCGCCCCTGGATCTGGGTGAGGCTGGGTCCCTGGTCCGGGTGAGGCCACGTGCCCCTGGGTCCGGGTGAAGCCGCGCCCCTGGGTCCAGGCGAGACCAAACCAGAGGGAGTCAGACCTGCATTACCACCATTTGTCCACCATCCAGAGCTGAAAAGTCAGTGCCGACATGTACACATAAGGAACTGGTGGACATTGAAATTGGGTCTCAAAAGAACTGTTGGCCCAGAAAGAAACTCACTACAGACTGATTCATTTGCCTGTCAGCGTAACTATTATTGCTCGTCTCACATTCGGTTCTTATAAGTATATTTCTAGCAACACATGATCTCACTCATCTAGGGGAAATGATGAACAACATAGACTGATGAACAAGAACAGACCCAGAAACAACGAGGCACCGATCGGACTGTCGGGCCTCAGAGGGAGGGGAGGGGAGGGTGGGGGTAGGGGGGAGAGATCAACCAAAAGACTTGTGTGCATGCATACAAGCCTAACCAATGGTTAAGGACAACAGGGGGGTGGGGTGGGGGATGGGAATGGGGGGATGAGGACAAATATGTGACACCTTAATCAATAAAGAAATTTAAAAAAAAATAAAATAAATAAAAAAATATATATGATTATCTGGAACTGTGGATAATTGATTTAACTTGGTCATATTATTGATTTAAATTTCCAAGCAGAATATTAATTAAGCTTTATTTTTAAAACTAGAAATCTGCACTTATAAAATCAATTTTAAACATATTGTCTAAGCAAAAAGTAGAGTGTTGGATTGCAGTTTTGAAATATATAGTGGAGAATGTTGATAAAAGGGGCTTTTTGAGTTAGACTAAAAGAATTTGAATAGTTTATAATGGCCTATAACCTTGCAAACCCAGAATCAACATCAAAAAGTGATTTAATCTGTCCTCTTACTTTGCCTCTGTAATGAAAGTTCTGGTGAACAGTAAAATGATCAAAGATGGATATAGTAGGAGGGAAGGAAGAGGGGATTTATATAACCCAAATTTGAATAATATAGTTACATAACCTTACTAAATGCTTGCTGTCATTCTTGGTGTGATTGCAATGTTAGACTTCATTAGCTCTAGGGTTGTATCTTGCTATTTTTTTTAAAAACAATTCTCTCATTGACTTTAGAGAGAAAGGGAGAGGGAGAGATAGAAACATCAATGATGAGAAAATCATCGATTGGCTGCCTACTGCAGGCCTCCCACTGGGGATCAAGCCCGCAATCCCCGCATGTGCCCTTGACCAGAGTCAGACCTGGGACCCTTCAGTCCGAAGGCTGACTCTCTACTCACTGAGCCAAATCAGCTAGGGTGTATCTTGCTATTTTTATTTGAAGTAAGAAAATAATTTTTCAATAGGTGGAATGTGCCAACTTTTCTCTAAAAATTTCAGTTGATTTATTTAATTGTATTTGAAAAATATTTAAAGTATATCCTCTGGTTGAATTGGCCCGCAATTTTTGTTTTTGTTTTACGATCCTAATTTATGGATTGGAAATATTCCTTTTACTAAAAATGGAATAGACAGTGTTGACTGGAGATATTCAGAATCGGGGGAGAAAGCTTTGGGAATGATCAGGGAAGGTTGAACTTAAACTGAATTTTGTAGAATGGCCAGGATTTCTAGGAATTTGTTCCAAATTTTTTTCAGAGAAGTGGGATGGGTTTTGAGAATCAGTTTGAACATAGGTGAAAATGTCTTAATGATGTAGGTGCATTGGTTTGCAATTTTCAAAGCTTTCTAATTTTAAAACCCCCATGGAAAAAGGTGAAAAAAAATTAAATATGTAAGTGGTTAATTGCATTTTAGTGTTTTTTTGTTTTTGTTTTTAAGAATTGGGGTATTCTTACTGATTCTTGCAAAGGTTCGTAAGTTGATGTAGTTAGTGCAAGTACATTTTGGAAGAAAAGAAGTAAAAAGTCAAACTACATAAATTACATTAATGGAAGACTTTTTCACACTAAATAGAAAGATAAAATTCCTCTTTCTCGCTGTACCAAAGATAAGTTACCCCTTTGTTTACCCTTGTGGTCTTAGTTTTACCTGTAGGTAAGCATGCTCTAGATAGAACTGAATGTTCTACTGTCAACGTGTCTCTTTTGTTTTTCTTCACTCAGAAATATTTGCTTGTAAGGGCAGATCCTTACTTTATCTTTAGATGTATTAAGTCCCATTTAACAGGGAGAGCTACCTTTTGAGGTGTATTTCCTAATTAGAGGGCTAAGGAATAAGGAACTTAAAACTAACCCCTCTCTTTCATGCTCCCACCCCCACCACCCAATTCTTCATGTTCCTATGTGGTTTAATGAGTTCATTATTACAGGTACTATGCTCAGCTAAATCTTGGTATCCTTTTTTCCTCACCTGCAGGCTACTTCTTCATAGACATAAAAAAAAAAATAAAAAAATAAATATTTGTTTGGAAACGAAGCATCACTTAAAATCCTCTCCAAAGAATCGATAACATTCTCTGATCAAGAAAAGAAGTGCCTGACAGCGTGTTGAAAGTATTCTGGCCTGGTCCCGTTTTTTTCCTCCCTACCTTTTAAGAAACATGGAGAAATGGTACTTGATGACAACTGTGGTCTTAATAGGACTAACAGTACGGTGGACAGTATCCCTTAATTCTTATTCAGGTAACACATTTTTACTGTTTAAAACATTGATAAATATTCCTTTGAAGAGTTTTCATTTGTTTATTTGATTTTTGGTGATAATTTATAGTTTTCTGAATGGGATAGAGAAGAATTTCAGGTTTTATTGGTGTGGTCAAGAAAATACATTTAATCAAGTAATTCTAATAAAAAGAATTTGTGTAAGAGCTGAATAGAGGCATGGACTTTGTGACCTGAGAAAACAAAAATGTATTCTAACTGGGAAGAGGACAAAATGAGAAACTTGGATGTACTAGACTTTGAAGAGAGAAATGAGCTGTTACTTCAAGGGGACTTTTATCAATGGAGGTTTTTATTGTTTGTTCTTTTGTTTTATTTAGGGTAGAGAAGGCATGTTATTAGATTGAAAGGAAGAGATGAGTGGAGAAGAAGATTGGGAGTGATGTGAGAGAAAGGGAGGGGGAATTGATGGAGTGTGGACCAGGAGATTGGAGATGGGGTTAAATTGAACCCTGTGAGTATTTATTTAGCACTTCTCATGTTCCAGGCACTTTGCTAAGTTCTAGAAATACAGGATGAATATCCAGTACTTACAGGGCCCACATTTTTGTAGGTAAGCGGTCACAACACAACGTGATAATTATAACGTAGAAGTCTGTGTGAGGTACAAAGGTAACAGAAGGAAATGATCAGGATGCATTAGAGAAGACTTTTTAGAGATGATGTCTGAGTTCAGATTTGAAGAATGCGTTGGATTTGGGTACATTTTAGTCATGTAAATAAAGATGAATTTGAGAGGTGGAATTTGTGTGGGGGCCCAAGAACGCGTAAATCCATCTTCAGCTGGTCACAGAGTTAGGCTCCAAACTTCATACTCCAGTGCAGCTTTCTAGTGAACTAGTCCGGGCCATTCGCAGGACTCCTTTTTTCTTGGCTAGAACCAAAATAGGCAGGTCCTTTTTGTCCTGTTTCTCTCTAAGCTCACACCTAACCTTAGATGTAGAGCAAAGCAACTGCAAGGGATGAACTAGAAGATATTTATGCCAATTCCCAGAGCAAATCTGATCTAGGTCATCCATTCTAAGCCTTTCTGATATTGAGGCAATTTCCAAGTGGGAGGGGTCCAGTGACTTCACATCTTTCACATTTGGTAGCATTAAATTTTTGAATTTCTGCTAGGCTGCAGTGTATGAAATGATATTTATTGTAGTTTTAATTTGAATTTCCTTCATTGTTAAATTCATTTATTTAATTTGAATTTAATTCATTTCCAAAAGATTGAGTATGTCTTTGTGTTTATTAGCCTTTTGTATTTTTTTTTTTGCAGGTACTTAATATATTTGAAGATAATTGTATTTTCTTTTCTGTGATATTTGCTTATGTCATCTGTACATTTCTATTAGATTTTATTCTTGTATAGTCTATATTTTTGTTGTTTTTTTTATTTGTTTTTATATTCTGGAAGCTAACCTTTGTACAAGTTGCAAAAATCTTCTAGTTTATGGCTTATGTTTTCACACTTTAAGATGTCTTTTGATGAACAGAAGTTTTTAATTTTTTTTAGGTTTGCAATGATATTTCTATTTATTTACTTTTAAATGTTCCAATTACAGTTGACTTTCAATATTATATTAGTTTCAGGTGGACAGCATAGTGGTAAGACATTTATATAACTTACAAAGTGATATTCCTGATAAGTCTAGTACCCACCTGACATCATACATAGTTGTTACAATATTATTGACTATATTACCTTTGCTGTACAGGAGTTTTTGATTTAAGGTAATGAAATTTATCAGTCTTTTTCCTTTATGATTTGTGCTTTTTTAAAAAAATATATATTTTTTATTGATTTCAGAGAGGAAGGGAGAATTAGAGAGAGACTGAACGATCTGTGCTTTGCTTTTTTTTTTTTTTTGTATCTTTAAGAAATCCTTCCCTACTCCTAGGAAGATCACAAAGATATTTTCCTAAAATTTTCTTCTAAAAGTTTTAAGATTTGCCTGGCCGGTGTCGCTCAGTGGTTGAGTGTCAGCCTATGAACCAGGAGGTCACGGTTCCATTCCAGGTCACGTCACATGCCCGGGTTGTGAGCTTGATCCCCAGTGTGGGGCGTGCAGGAGGCAGCCAATCAATGATTCTCTCTCACCATTGATGCTTCTCTCTCTCCCTCTCCCTTCCTCTCTGAAATCCATAAAAATATATTAAAAAACAAACAAACCATTTATTTTTCTTATTTAAGTTATCTCCTTAGAATTGAGTTTTGTGTATAATGTTTAAAAATTTTTTCATATGTATAATCAGTTGTTCCAACTCATGCATTGAATAGCCTATCCTTTCCCACTAATCTGCATTACCAGCTCTATATTAGTTTTTCATATACGCATGGGGTCTGTTTCTCCATTTTGGTCCATTTGTTGTTTCAATACTGCAGTGTCTTCTTATTGTAATTTTACATTAAGTCTTGATATCCTGTCCTCCCACCTGGTAGTTCTGTTTTAGGAGGGTCTTAACTGTTCTGGGCTTTGCTCTTTCTTATTATAATAGGCAGAATTTCTAAAAATGCACCCCTTCTCCTAAGTTATCCTGCCCCAATCCCCAGAACCTGTGGACATGATGAGTTCTCACTTGGGAGTGATTTTGTTTTTTACATGACATAGTAGCCTTTATGATAGGGAGACTGCATTGGATTATCTAGCCATGCACAATGTAATCACAGAAGCCCTTAAAAGCCGAGAACTTTCTCCAGCTAGTGGCAGAAAGGAACTCTAGAGAGACTGAAAGCATAAGGACTAGACACTTGCTGGTTTGACAGTGGAGAGGGTCATGTGAAAAGGAATACGAGGGACCTCTAAGTTGCAGAGAGTAGCCCGCAGCTGGCAGCCAGCAAGGGAACTTCATACCCGTAAGTGAAAGGAATTGAAATGATGCTGAGAGCCTGAATGAGCTTGGAAGTGGATTCTTTCCCCGCCCTTCAGATAAGAGCCCAGACTGGTTGATGCATTATTTTGGTCTTGTGAGACCCTGAGCAGAGAACTGAGTTAAGTCCACACAGACATCTGACCTACAGAACTGTGAGATTATAAAATAATATTGTTTTAAGTTTGTATTAATGGTTGTACAGCAATAGAAAGCTAATATACACATATATGTCTTTTTAAAAAATATATATCAGATTGTCAAATCCAGTGAAAAACCCTGTTGGGATTTTGACTGGAATTGCATTCTTCAATACTTTTGATTAATGTAGGGGGGATTTGGCAATCATTAGCATAGTGGGGCTTCTAATTCATTAAGATGGTATGTTTCTCCATTTATTTAAGTCTTCTTTAGTGCTTTTCAATAATAAAATTTTATATATTTTTATGCAAGAGTCTTATACATCCTGGGCCTGGCCGAATAGCTCAAGTTTGTTGGAGCCTCGTCCCTGCGTGGCAAGGTTATAGGTCCAATCTCCGGTCAGGGCACATGTAAGAAGCAACCAGTGAATGCATACATAAGTGAAACAACAAATCAGTGTATCTTTCTGTCTTTCTCCCTCACCCTTTTCCTCTTTCTCTAAAAATCAAATAAATAGATAAATAAATTAATGTCTTACACACCCTTTCTTAGATGTGTTCCTAGGTATCATATATATATTTTTTCCTCGCCATTGCAGATACTATCTTTTTAAAAGTTGTTTTTCTAAATGCTTGTTGCTGGAGTATAAAATGTGGTTGACTTCTTATGTTTGGCAGCTTTCTAAACTCTTATAATTCTAATAATTTATCTGAAAGATCTTTTGGATTTTTCTATGTAAAAAAACTCAAATGATCTGGAACTAATGACAGTTTTATTTCTTACTTTCTACTACTTATATTTTTAATACCTTATTTTTTTATTGCTAAGACCTTATTACAGTATTGAATTGAGTAGTGATTCAGGCATCTTTATCTTGTTCCAGATTTTAATGGGTGCTTTCAATTCATGATTGAGTATGTTTTTGTTTTTTCTAGCATTGAACCAACCTTGCATTCCTAGAATAACCCTATTTGCACATTAGCACCTATATTCGCTATCTGAAAGAAATCTGAAGACTTTTGCTTTTACCAAAAAAGGTGTTTACCATACTAATGTTTGCTTTTACCAAAAAAGGTGTTTACCATACTAATGTTTGCTTTTACCAGAAAAGGTGTTTACCATACTAATGTTTGCTTTTACCAAAAAAGGTGTTTACCAAAAAAGGTGTTTACCATACTAAAGGTGTTTACCAAAAAAGGTCTTTTATAAAAGGGAAGTGGGGTAACATGAACTTTTGGAAAGTGGGGGATAGATACTCTTCACTTTAAGCCATTTCAGCTTATGAAAGTTTTCATAGGAATGCTCTACCTTTGGATAGTGGGGGAAATTAATATAACCTTATTTTTTAAAAAAAGGTATATTGCTAGATTTTAGCATCTATACTCTTAAATTGTTCCCACAAGAAAGTCAATAGAACAAGATTACTTTTGGATTACTATATAAGAAAAGTAGTGTTCTTACACATTAGAATATTTGTAGGTGGTGATTCTCCCCTTTATTATAAAGAATACTAGAGGCCCGGTGCAGGAATTCGTGCATGGGTGTGGTCCCTCTGGGTGCCCTGCAGGGATTGGGCCGAAACCCGCAGTCCAACGCAGCCTGCAGCTCCTACCTGCCGTTCCTGCTCATCCCGGCCCCACTGTGCCTGCCGCGGGCGTGCGCCCAATCAGTCCCATTTAGCATTCACATGTGAAGAACTTCTATATCATGGGAGGCTGGGAGAATTAATGAATAAGTATGACATCTGTGATACTACTAAGATTCCCCCCCCCCCATTAAATACAATGCTTTTGGGGGGGGTTATAATTTGTTTTTAACGTGCTTATTTTAGTTTGCTTATTGTTCATCTTGTTTTCAGACTATAATTAGGAAACACAGGAATGGGGAAGCTTAGTATTAGTTTATACTTCTTTTGTGGAAATGTATGTATTGGGTAGGGAAACTCATATATATTGTAATTCAAGTTTTTTAAAAATGTATACCCCTTACATATTTACAATATACCCTTTATAAGTGCTGCTTATATAGTTTTTTTTATTAATATATTTTATTGATTTTTTTACAGAGAGGAAGGGAGAGGGATAGAGAGTTAGAAACATCGATGAGAGAGAAACATTGATCAGCTGCCTCCTGCACATCCCCCACTGGGGATATGCCCGCAACCAAGGTACATGCCCTTGGCCGGAATCGAACCTGGGACCCTTGAGTCTACAGGCCGACGCTCTATCCACTGAGCCAAACCGGTTAGGGCATGCTTATATAGTTTTTATAGACCTAAACATATTGAATAAATATTGCTTGTTGCTTTTATTTATTTTATTTTATTTTTGCTTGTTGCTTTTGAACAAGTCTTGGGGAGGAGACAAATTCTGATTTTAGTATTGTTTGTAGAGTTTCACAGTTCCTCTATTATTTGATCTAAAGTGTTACCAATGTCTTTAGAACAAATAGCAGCACTCGAACCAATTTTAATAATTTCTTTTTTCCAAAGCTCCATTGGCTGCTTAGAAAGAGAAAGTGAAAAAGAATCATTTTGTTTGCAAAATGTTAATTATTGTTAAAGTATGTCTGTGCTCTGTTTAGTTGGTTAGTTTTTCTCAGCTTACCTCTTGCTACTTGTAATGTTTCTTTTTACTCACCAGGAACATATAAAGGGGCATTTTATTCTGGAAAATTTTAGCCAAATTTTCTTCTCTTGGAATGTTTAAAATTGCAATGTAAAGGCAAGTAGTATGTATTGTTTTCAAAGAAACTACTTGTGTGTTTTTTAATTTTAAAATTATTTTGAATGATTCAGCAGTTTATAAAATGAATATTTAAGTGGTACTTAAGCCCATTTTCCTGAGAATGAGACAGAATTGAAGCTTTGTAATATACATTAGTGTGTTTTCTTTATGTAATTCTGAACCTCATGTAAATGAATTTGTAGAATTAATCACATTGGAAGGAATCCTTTTTGCCCTTCCCAAGTGAAGCTCCCATAGGTACAGTTGCGTTGTCCTCCTGGGTTGCTTTAAGGGCACTTTAGCAGTTTTAAAAACTTAAGTACTAATTTCATAGCCAGTGTCAGCTGAATTTATTGAAGTAGGTCAGACTCTGGATAGAAACTTGTTTCTCAACCCTAAAGAGAGTCATTATCCATTCTTCTATTTGTTAGAGAATGGTAATAAATTCTTCCACAGTCTAGAGCAATTTCAGAAAATCTAGAAAGCCGGATTTTTTCAGGTATAAGAAATTACTTAAGATTCTCTCTGACTTTTACTATCCCAGTGCACCAAAAATAAACAAATAAAAACAAAACAAACAAAAAAATCAACTCTTTTTCCTTATAGACAATGGTTGTATTTCTGAAAAATAGGAGAACACACTCACTTCTATAAAATACACATGCAAAAAATTAATTCAATGGGGAATTATTTTACCTTTTAAACAAATTGTATGTTATTCTCCCCCTCAGATGATTAAGGCAGTTTTTAATGAAAGTATGTACTATCTGCCTACCAATATATTTCCTTTGAACTCTAGAAAATCATACAAATTAAAATTCATATTTGGGTAGCAATTAGGAAATAGTATAGTCATATGATACTGAAAATATAAGTATTGTGAGAAGTCAGTAATTAATGATCAATATGTTTTTAATTTATAAGGGAATATTTCATGGAGTATTTGGAATTTAAGATGATTTTTGAAGGTTGGATATAAATTGATGTATGAGTAGGGGGTAGGCAGCATGAACAGAGGCTTAGAATTTCAGTGTCAGACAGTAACTTAAAGATGTTTTGGGGCAAGAACCAATATATGGGCAAAGTAGCCATGGCATAATTAATTAGTCTGCCATCACAAATTGCTTAATGTTGCACATCGAGTAAGTGAAAAAATCAAGAACTCATATCTTACTTATTAAAAATTAATCCTCACTGGAGGATATTTTTCCATTGATTTTTAGAGAGAGTGGAAGGGAGGGAGAGAAACATTGATGTGATGGGTTGCCTTCCACTTGGGCCCCATCTGCAACTGAGGTTACATGCCCTTGATCGGAATCGAACCCAGGACCTTTTAGTCTGCAGGCCAATGCTCTATCCACTGAGCCAAACCAGTTAGGGCAGAAACTCAGATTTTTTGAGAATATAAAAATGGTCAAGACACAATACTTTCTGAGATACAGAGGCGTGTGTGTGTGTGTGTGTGCGCGCGCGCGCGCGTGTGTGTGTACGTGTACATACATGTGTATATGTACTATGGGTCCTTGTGACAGTCACTCAGAGCATATGCTTTGGAGATGTTAATCTGCTTTTCCCATGATTATCTCATAGTGGAATCTCTCCTTGGGTAGAGATACTAGCATTTAAAGAGTATTGGTATAATATAGCCATTAGATGCAGAAAAATCTACTTAATGTAGTGTTTCAAAGCTGGACAAAATCTGGGTTGGATTTCAGTGAGCAATAATATATCATTCTCCAACAAGGCACACCTTCCCTAGGGATTAATGACTATATTTGATTTTCACTTGCTGATTAAAAACCTGTGACTAGACTATATCTCTTTGGGCCTTGTCACAATTTTATGGTCAACTGCTAGTTAAATAGAGGGTGTTTATTTACTAAGTGGAACTGTATGTCATTTTATTTTTATTTTTTTATTGATATCAGAGAGGAAGGGAGAGGGAGAGAGAGATAGAAACATCAATGATGAGAATCATTGATCGGCTGCCTCCTGCACGCCCCACACTAGGGATCGAGCCTGCAACCCGGGCATATCCAACCATGACCTCCTGGTTCATAGGTCGATGCTAAACCACTGAGCCATGCTGGCTGGGCTCTTTATGTCATTTTACATGATTTAAGGTTAATAACCTACTTAGCAGAGTAAGAGCTAAGAGCCTGGATTATGGAGACAGTCTTTTTGGGTTCAGATCCAGACTGTGCTACTGATTACCTGGGTGACCATTACCACTGTTTCATTACCGCTGTTTTTCCAGCTGTAAAGTGGGGATGATAACAATAATTAGTTCACTGTTGTATTTGGCATGTAGCAGGCACTATCAATTGTTAGTTATTAAAGATCCACTATCACTCTATTTGCAATTTTGAAATTAAAAAACAAGCTATAAAGCACCAGTTTCTATATAACTCATTTGACAGCAAAGCTTGACCTAATGTCTTTGTAATCTATGTCTGTTCTTGGTTCTATACTTACCCTTAAGTTTTTTATATTTAGTTTATAAAAACCCTCTTTCAAATACAGATATTTATTATTATTATTATTATTATTATTATTATTATTATTTACTGTCTGTTGTCTTCTTTATTCCAATGGCCCTCTAGGTAGGTTGTGTTGATCCTGTATGCTGAGGCTCAGGGAGGTTAATTTGCCTGCGGTCACACAGTCACTCAGTGTGCTAGCAGTGCTAGGATTCAGACCTCATCTGGCTGACTCTTTTGGTAACTTGTGTTCTTTTCCGCCACCTACACTGCCTCTATAATTTAGACATTTTTCCTAAGGAAATAAAAATCTCTGATGCACTAAAGTATATTGTTGTTTTGCTCTTTTTACTTTTCATCTTAGGTGCTGGAAAACCCCCTATGTTTGGTGATTATGAAGCTCAGAGACACTGGCAAGAAATCACTTTTAATTTACCGATCAAACAATGGTATGGGCAATTTTAACTTGATTACATTATTTATCATAGTCAATTAAAATAGATTCTTTGAAGATATTTAAAAGGAAAATCATGCTACTATTTTATTTTTAATTTGTATCCTCATCTTCCTGTATACTGATGTCATATATATTACCTTGCTTACTGTAGGCCCATTTTGAAATCTTTTCAGTCCAACCAGTTAGAGTATATCTGTTCATCATTTTTACTGTTAATCATATATACTATTAGTATATATCTTTGTGTGCTTATAGTACCTCTTTTACCTATCTCCAGTGGATCTCAAGGTTTAAGTAAATGAAAAATAGCTTTTGACTACTAAGAAGCTGAAAACCAAATCAAACTGTGGTTGTCAAAATGTGACTCTTAAATTCTAGATGGTTTTTCATTGCTCTGTCCATCTAATAGTTTTTTTAAATAAATAAATATATTGATTGATTGATTTCAGAGAGGAAGGGAGAGGAAGAGAGAGATTCAGTGATAAGAGAGAATCATTGATTGGCTGCCACCTGCACACCCCTTTCTGAGGATCGAGCCCAAAATCTGGGCATGTGTTTTGACCAGGGATCGTACTGTGACCTCCTGGTTCATAGGTTGATGTTCAACCACTGAGCCACATTAGCCGGGCCATCCAATAGTTTTGAGGCTAATAATCAATTAGAACTATTTTGCACTCACTTTGTGTCAGGTAGTGACTTAACAGCTTTACATCTTTAACTCAGTCCTTTGACAACTTTATGAGGTAGATATAATAAAACTTTATGTTAATATGCCCTGTAGTGACATGAATTTGGAAATAACACAATTGTGTTATTGTGCCTGTCTTCAGTTAACCCTGTTTAGAGAAGTAGGGCCTCTGGTCCTCACTGTTGGCTGGCCTTGTGTCCCAGATTTAAGTGGTCAACAGGGGCTCCAACCCACGTGGAAATTCTTAGATTCACTGCCTTTCAGCTTCAGGTCCCAGCCCAGATATAGGATCTAGGATTATCACGGGGATGTTGCTGCTGGAGTGGACAACCACCTCCAGACAGTACCACACTGTAGTACTCTACCCGGATCTCTTGGCTGTCTAGCACACTTTGATCATTTTATTATCCCAGGTCACTCCTTTCAAACCTACATTTTATGTGACTGACATTAAGAGAATGAACATTAACAGGCGTGGGATCATGATGAATGCTAACTTAAATTTTTTTTAAAATCCCAAAGTAAGAGATTGTGATGCTGAGAAATTGTCACCCATTTGAAACAGGCTTATGAATGATGGTTATTTGTGAGTTATATAGTTTGGTCTCCATAATTGTAAATTCTTATGATTGAGAAAATAAGTTGGATAGAAGAAGCTGCCTCATTATAAAGGATATAACAGAAACCTGTTTTATGTAAATTTCATCTTCATTTCTTGAGTCATAGTAATTGTATAGTTTCTTCCCATTCTGGCCAATTGAAGGATCCTATTGGTTTATGAATGTTAGATCTAGTTTTCTTCCTTAATTTATAGAATCTTGCAAAACATAGGCTCTGGTTGCATCTTGATTTGTTTTCAAAATTTTCTATCTGTTTCATGAAGTATTTCTCTTCCCATAAACCACATCTGTATGTGTTCTTTGATATTCATTGATTACTTTTTAAGATTGTGATTTTATATTGTTTCTTTAATTTGTTAGACTCTAAGAACCAATTTGTCTTTTTTTATTACATATTTTCTTTTATACAAGTGTTAGTTATCGATTAAGTCTACTAATAGGGAGTGATACTAAGTTTTGGGTTGTCTAGGACAGTCTTGGTTTGCATCTATTGTTCTTGCTTAATTATGAATAGCTTACTCTTTCACTTTCAAGAGTGTGTTGGTTTAGACAAATTACTTAGTCACGCTACTCAATAACAACTTTTAATTGTAAGTTCACAAAAATTTTTAGAAGAGCAAAAGACAAGAAAGTTTAGATAAAAGTGTTTTAACTTGTCTGACATATCTTTTCATTTTAGTTAAATTAAATGAGATAAGATGTTAAATATAATCTATGTTCTGAATATTGATTAATTGAATGATGCTTTTTCTTTTTCTTTTTTTTTTTTAGGTATTTTAACAGCAGTGATAACAATTTACTGTATTGGGGATTGGATTATCCACCTCTTACAGCTTATCATAGTCTTTTATGTGCATATGTGTAAGCTTTTCTTCCTTAATGTAACTAAATATTTATGTCCTTAGCAGATTTAGTAGAAACAGTAGGATCTAGCTTTGTTGAATAGAGGAGAGATTGTAGCTACACAAATTTCGTGCACCGGGCCTCTAGTATTAAAATACTAGAGGCCCGGTGCACGAAATTTGTGTGGGGCGGGGGGAAGGGAGGGGTCCCTCAGCCTGGCCTGCACCCTCTCGCAATCCAGGACTGCTGGCTCCTTACTGCTTGCCTGCCTCCCTGCCTGATTGCCCCTAACCACTCGCCTGCCTGCCTGATCACCCCTAACCACCTCTGCCTTGGCCCCTGCTGCTGCGGCTTCGTCTGGAATGACGTCCGGAATGATGTCCAGAAGGTCATTCGGCTATCCTGTCTAATTAGCATGTTACACTTTTATTATTATAGATGTGCTTAATAAGTGAAATGTCACACTTCACATTGTTTTTACACTGGAAGAATTGCCAAGGTAGGGTTCTTACCCATGTTACAAGGTTTCATTGGGAGATGAGCAAGGCAGACTCTGTTTTTTAGCTTAAGTCCATTTCACATGATTAAATAAAAAAACTCATGCATCAGCCTTGACTTAATCGCTTTATAAGAGCAGTGGTCACTTCTCAAAGTAGATTCATATGTCCTCAGATGTCCTTATTGTTAAAAACGATGGGGAATGAAGTGCATGTATATATGCTTTGATTTGCAGGGCAAAGGTTATAAATCCAGACTGGATTGCTCTCCATACCTCACGTGGATATGAGAGTCAGGCACACAAGCTCTTCATGCGTGCAACAGGTAAAAGAACAATAGTTATTGAGTGTGAAATTTGACTTTCAAACATTTTTTGAAATGCTCAAAGTTTCTGTTATTATTCCTACTTTTAAAATTGTACAACTATACATATGCATATATATGTAGATTTCAAAATGTATTTATAAACTAAAAGAGAAAAGAGTAGAAAGGAATAATTCTGGGAGCTTTACATTGATTATCCCACTTAATAATTTGAATACCCAATGAGGTGAATATTATTATCATACTTATTTTAAGGTGAAGAAACTGAGGCACAAGTAAATGAGATTAATAGCTTACTTGAAGTCTGATAACTATAAATTGAAGTTTTAGTTGTTTGGGTTGTTGCGTTAATATCCTAATTCCAAATCCCTTTAGCCTTTTTCTTAAAGTAAACTTTATAGTCATATCTCATTCATTGTGTTGCTGTTCATTGTTGCTAAATTAATCCACTCGACAAATGTTTGTTGAGCATTTATTGTGTGATGTTCTAAAAGCTTTACACAACTTATACTTTAACTAGAGGCCCAGTACATGAAATTCGTGCACGCGGGCGGGGGGGGGGGGAGGGTCCCTCAGCCCGGCCTGCGCCCTCTCGCAGTCCAGGAGCCCTCGGGGGATGTCCAACTGACAGCTTTGGCCCGCTCCCCAGACATCCTTAGCGATGCTGCGGAGGCAGGAGACGCTCCTGCCACCGCTGCTGCGCTCGCCAACCGTGAGCCCAGCTTCTCGCTGAGCGGCGCTCCCCTAGTGGGAGCTCACTGACTACCAGGGGGCAGCTCCTGCGTTGAGTGGGATAGGGCCAAAACTGGCTCTCTGACGTCCCCCGAGGGGTCCTGGATGGTGAGAGGGTGCATGCCAGGCCGAGGAACCCCACCGGTGCACGATCAAGGCTGGGGAGGGACATGGGAGGTTGGTCAGCTGCAGAGGGACTGCGGGAGGGCTTCAGGGCGTGTCTGGCCCATCTTTCTCAGTTCCGATCGGCCGGACCCCAGCAGCAAGCTAACCTACTGGTTGGAGTGTCTGCCCCCTGGTGGTCAGTGCACGTCATAGCAAGCGGTTGAGTGGCCTTAGCATATCATTAGCATATTATGCTTTGATTGGTTGAATGGGCAAATAAACGACCAGACCCTTAGCATATTAGGCTTCTATTATATAGGATGCTAGCCTGGACCTTTTCCTCAATTAGTCTAAATTTAGTAGAGTTCTCTTTACTGTTCATCCAGCCATGGAATCTCAGGTCCAAGAGATAGCTGTCTTGCCTGCCTTTTCCTTTCCCACACCATTCCCCTTTCTCCACAATGCTTTAGTCCGCTCTGAACTACATACTCACCACATGACTGTTTAGTGTCTGAACCAATACCTATGTCTGCAGGGAACTCACTCTCTTTAGAGACTATTTTGTTTTCAGAGAGCCCCAATCATTAAAAATGCCCTTCTTCTATTGAACTTCCACTAGGTGTTTTAGGTTCCATTTCCTTGGGCTACATCAAACATGTCAAACGTACGGGCCACGGGCCACATGCCTTGTTTATTTAGCCTGTGTTAGCCTTTAAGTTTGACATGCTTGGGCGACATAGAACAAGACTGGTGCTTTATATACTTAATACCCTAAAGACATTTGAAGTCACCATTTCCCTGAGGAGGTGCGACATCCTCAGATCCTTTAGTTATGTCTTAGATGACCCGTTTGCTGAATGCGATTACGGTCTTGAGGCCTCTGGTTGTGCTCCTTGGAATATGTTTCAGTCTGTCAGTGTCATCTTAAATGTGGCATCTGGAGCAGAAAATAGATTACACCCATCTAACACTGACAGTTTTCTGTCATTTACCTTATTCTGGACACTGTATTTGGTGTAGTGCAAGAAAAAAAGAGGCTTTTCGGATGGCTGTGTTGTACTGTTGGAGAACTTAATGTACACTATTTGTTTTTCTTTGTTCTAAAAGGATTGGATATTCAGAATTATGAGTTGCTTTTATAAAAACTTTTTTTAGTTTCCTTCTCACCCGGGGCTCTCAAGTTCTTTATATGCATGAGTTAGTAAAGGTTTATGTATTTTTCTTCTTCATTAATCCTCACCTGAGGATATTTTTCCTTTGATTTTTAGAGAGAGTGGAAGGGAAAGGAAGAGACAGAGAGAAATATCAATGTGACAGAGACACATCGATTGGTTGCCTCCTGCATGCACCCCGACCAGGGCCGGGGAACCTGCAACCAACGTACGTGCCCTTGACTGGAATCGAACTGGGGACCCTTCAGTCTGCAGGCCGACGCTCTATCCACTGAGCCAAACCGTCTACGGCTAAAGTTAATGCATTTTTAAATAATATTCTAAAAAGATTCTCCTATGCATTGATTGCCACATTTGAGGTATTCTTCACAAGAGGAAATTGGGAGTATACAGATAGTTTTAAAAAAAAAAAAGTGGTCTTTCCTTGTTTTGAGTATTCTTAATTTAAAAAAAATATATTTTTATTGATTTCAGAGAGGAAGGGAGAGGGAGAGAGAGATAGAAACATCAGTGATGAGAGGGAGACATTGATTGGCTGCCTCCTGCATGCCCCCTTCTGGGGATCAAGCCTGAAACCCAGGCATGTGCCCTTGAGGGGAATTAAACCCGGGACCCTTCAGTCTGCAAGCTGACACTCTATCCACTGAGCCAAACTGGTTAGGGCATTGAGTATTCTTAATTTTTAAGTTCAAGTCAGAGCAAAGAGAGAATTAATTTGGACACACCTAATTGACTCAATGTGTGAATTTTTTAGAGAAAATTAAGAGTGTATACCGTATCAATTGAAATTTGGCAGAGGCCCTGGTCAGTGTGGCTCAGTTGATTGGAGTGTTGTCTCATACACCAAAAGGTCTTGGTTCGATTCCTGGTCAGGGCACATACCTAAGTTGTGGGTTCAGTCCCAGTTGGGGCGTAGGAGAGGTAGCCCATTGATGTTTCTTCTCAGGTGAGGAATTAAAAAAAAAAAAATTGGCAGATGGAAAGGGAATGGAAAGGGCTCACATGTAAAGGACTTGTCCAGAGTGAGTAGGATCTTTGGGTTAATAGAATTCACACTCAAGGTTGGAGGGAGGGAGGCAATAAATATATCATTGTAGCTCCTGATGGTCTCACAATGAAAATAATTTGCTTGTGTGTGTTTTTTTAGTGTTAGTTGCTGATTTGCTGATTTACATACCTGCAGTGGTTTTGTACTGTTGCTGTTTAAAAGAAATGTCAACTAAGAAACAGGTAAGTTTTAAAGCAGCCTGACATTTCATCTCTGAAATATTTTATTAGCTTGACTATTGAGTATGAAGCTTAAGGAAGCCATGCTTTTGGGAATAGATACTAATAGGGAATAGTATATATCTGCCAATTAATTTTCACTTAGAAAACATCAGCTTACCTTAATTATTTTAAAGCCCAACTGTAGTAATAAGATGCATTGAATTTTAGAAGTTACGTACTACTGAGTCATGCAGCATGTTGAATTTATTGCTTAGCTGGTAAATCTGAATTTATATCATTTACCTTATTCTGGACACTGTATTTAGTGTAGTGCAAGAAAAAAAATAGGCTTTTTGATGGCTGTGTTGTACTATTGAAGAACTTAATGTACAGTTTTGTTTTTCTTTGTTCTAAAAGGATTGGATATTCAGAATTATGAGTTGCTTTTATGTTAAAAACTTGTGAGGATGACTAAACTGAAAGGCATTTTGAAAAGTTGCTATGTAGTCTCACAATCACAGTCAACAAAATACTCTTTTTGGTGATTTTATATAGATTAATCATTAGATTAACTCCTCTGACCTGTGTATCTAACGTGCTTTCTCTGACTAACACCTTTTAGTGATTTCCTTTTTACTGAGGCATCCTATCCATGAGGTATCACCTCCATGAAAACTGTAGTGTTTAAAGAGTTGTTTTATAAAAATGCAATTTTTTGATAACTGGAAGGTAAGAGGGGAAACATTTGCTACTGTGTTACGTGAAGCTACACTTTTACCCTGTTTGATGCAAGTAACAGATTACTCTCTTAATTCACAATATCTGTCTTTACAGGTTGCTAATGCATTATGCATACTGCTGTATCCAGGCCTTATTCTTATTGACTACGGACATTTTCAGTATCCTTTACTAATTTAGAAATGAAGTCAGATGCATGCATATTAGGAAATCTAGGCTCAATGTGTATAATGTTATCATTCAGTAATATCTTATTTGCTAGGGTATTTACTTACATAAACTACTAGAGGCCCAGTGCACAAACATGCACTGGTGGGGTCCGGCCAGCCCGCCCTGATGGGGCCAGGCTGGTGGGAGGGAGGGGACGCGGGAGGTTGGCCGGACGGCCCCACCCTCAATCGGGGGTGGGGGGGGGGGAGACCAATTGGGGGTTGGGCTGGCTGGGGGGAGGGGCTACGGGTGGTTGGCCAGCCAGCACCACCCACGATCAGGTGGGGGGTGCCAATCGGGGGCTGGGCTGGCCAGGGGGAGGGGCCGTGGGAGGTTGGCAATGGCTGATCAAGGCCCCGATCGGGCTGGTTGGCCGCCGCAGTGCGTGTCATAGCAACCGGTCATTCTGGTCATTCCTGTTGTTCTGTCGTTCTGGTCGTTTGGCTTTTATATATATAGGTGTTCACAATGACATATAAGAATCTCTTCACAAAGCTTTTACTTCAAAGGTAAAATAAAGATTTGTTAAAAGTAGAATTGCTTTTTCACACCCGTTTGGCTTGATAACTGATTAGCTCTTCTGAAGAGTTGGACAAAGAGTGCCAAGTGTGGTTATATTCTCTTAACATACCTTCTATCTTTTATAAATGTTACCTGATACTAACAAAGGAAAACAGTCTTATAGTTTTTTTGAGTTTTAAAACAAGATGTTTCTCTAATCGTGGTAGCCAGAAGCTTCAGAAAACTGAAACTGAATAATTAAAATTTGCTATGTGTATTTTATGTGTAATTTTGATACCTAAAATAAGGAACATTCAAATAAACAAATTTTAGAGAAAAGTTGATAAAATCTGTACATGGCTCTCCAGTTTGTCTTCTAATGTATTAGATGTTGCTAACTGTCCCAAAGGAAAACAAAAAGACACAATTCACAGCAACATGAGTGCTTAACTAATAGTTTTTCCTTCTGATGCCAATCTGTTTTAGTTGTAATAAAATTAATTTTCTTCTGTCAAAGGACTTGCAAAATATATTCATATCTGTAGTTGTTTTGATCATATTTTTAATCTGATCAGGGCTATCAGTTACAAAATTCTATATAATAAAAGCCTAATATGCTAAGTGTCTGGCCGGTTGGCTGTTCAACCAATCAAAGCGTAATATGCTAATGATATGCTAAGGCCGCTCAACTGCTCGCTATGATGTGCACTGACCACCAGGGGCCAGATGCTCCAACTGGTAGGTTAGCTTGCTGCTGGGGTCCAGCCGATTGGAACTGAGCGAGATGGGCTGGACATGCCCTGGAGCCCTCCCTGGCTGGCCAACCTCCCGCGTCCCTCCTCAGCCCCCACTGTGCACCGGTGGGGTCCCTCGGCCTGGCCTGCACCCTCTCACAATCCGGGACACCTCAGGGGATGTCGGAGAGCCAGTTTTGGCCTAATCCTGCAGGCCAGGTTGAGGGACCCCACTGGTGCATGAATTCGTGCACCGGGCCTCTAGTACTGATATAAAGAAAAGAAAAGCAAGTTGTTTACAAGATTTTTAAACTATATTTACTTAGAAATAACACCAATACAGAAAAGTGCACTTACTATAAACGTGCAGTTTAGTGAATTGGCAAACTCTAATCTGTGTTAAGAAATTGCACACTGCCAGTATCCAAAACTACACTTTTATGCCTCCCAAGTACTTCTTCCTCCTCCTTTCCCAGAGGTAGCTACGTGCTAATACTGCTCTCCCCTCCCCCCTTTTGAACTTCATATATGAGAGACAACATACTAGGTATTTCTTTGTGTTTGGTGTTTTGGGTTCAACATTTTATTTGTGAGAGTTATTCTTGTAGTTGTATGTAGCTGTAATTTGTTTAATTACATTGCTTTATAATATTCCATTGCAAGAATACACATAATCCTATTATTGATAAACATTTGGATTGCCTCCATGTTTTGGCTGTGATGAATTTGCTGCTATGATTACTCTTGTAAATGTCTCTGTACACATGTAAATATATTTTTTATGAGTGGAATTACTAAGTTACAGGATGTGCACATGCTTAATTTTAGATATTCCCAACTGGTTTTTAAGCATGGTATACCAATTAATACTTCCATTAGCACTGTGTCAAAGTTTTAGGCACTTATTTTCACCAATTGTCATTCCTTTTTATTTTCACAATAGAGGCCCGGTGCATGAAATTCATGCACTGGGGGTGGGGAGGGATTTCCCTCAGCCCAGCCTGCACCCTCTCCAATCTGGGACCCCTCAGGGGCAGTCAGACATCCCTCTCACAATCCAGGGCTGCTGGCTCCCAACCACTCGCCTGCTTGATTGCCCCTAACCGCTTCTGCCTGCCAGCCTGATCACTTCCTAACCACTCCCCTGCCGGTCTGGTCATCCCTAACTGCCCTCCCCTGCAGGCCTGGTCCCCACTAATGCCCTCCCTTGCCGGCCCGGTCACCCCCAACTGCCCTCCCCTGCTGGCCTGTTCGCCCCCAACTGCCCCCCCTTGCTGGCCATCTTGTGACCACATGGGGGTGGCCATCTTGTGGCCATGTGGGCGTGGCCATCTTGTATGAGGGTGTGACAGTCAATTTGCATATCACCTCTTTATTATATAGGATTCTGGCAAATTTGTAGTGGTATCTTCTCTGTGATTTGAATCAAACATGAAGCTTTTGGGATTATGTCAGTTTATAGTGATACATTTTTTAACCACTATGTACTTTACTTTCCTGATTTGTAAAATGGGCATAAGAATAACCCTTACTTTGTAAACTTTTCGAGAATGAAGTGAATTAACATTTGTAAAGCATTTAAAGCAGTACTTGGGAAATATTAAGTATTGTATAAGTATTTGTTGCTATTATTATCTGACATTACTGCTGCTGCTGTTATTACTATTTTTTACTTTTGGGGTTCTGAAATTTTACAGTGATTGTTTAGGCATATGTATATTGACAATTGTTTGGACACTATGAGTCATTCATTTTGAAGACTCATGTTCTTCAGTTCTGGGAAATTCTCTTATATTATTTCTTTGATAATTTTCTCACTTCTTCTTGAGCTGGTTAAATGTTAGGTCTTTCATCTCCATCTTGAGCATCTCTTTGTCTGTATGGTTTGGAAGATTATCTCTAACACTTTTATTACGTTTCCTTTGTTTTGTTAAACATATCTTAAATTTCAATTCACTCCTTTATTTTTTTCTTACTATTTTCTTAATTATTTCCATTCTTCCAGGGTCAGTTTTTCCTCTTTTCATTTTGGTCTTAGGTTTTTCTTCAATGTCTATTTGATCCAAGAGTATTCTTATTTAAGGGTAAGACAGAAGAAAAAGCTACATGTGAGCTCTTTACCAGTATTTATTTGATCCACTGTAGGTTAAGTAGGCAGGGAGCTGGCCAGTACACTGTAGGATCCTTAAATTTCAGAGTGTGGAGGGCTTTGTACTGTAGTGTTAATTTCTCCACTAGCTGTCCCAGATGGTTTGTTCCATTTCTTTGGAGAAATATTCCTTCTTTTGTTGCCTGGGGTGGTAAATGGTTTGGCTGCCAGATAATCTTTGCACAGGAGTGAGGTGGGATTTGATTTCTCCATCTAGGGATTTTCAGTTAATCCTCTTGTTTTCTTTTCAAAACATTGCTCAAGCCCTCTAACCTACTTGGTGTTTCCAGAGTTCTCCAGGGGCTTGCAGGGTAGACTGGCTCCTTGCTTGCCTAAGCTTCCTCTAGGGCTGTGGCTTCTTTCATCCTATTTTATTTGTTACCACTTTTCTGTCCTCTTTCTGTCTTCTAGAAATGTGTTGAAATCTTGATCTACTGTAACCCAACTTCCTGTTTTCTTTAGGGCTGTGAGTTTATACTTTAAAAAATTCTCTATCTTAAGGGGGTTTAGGGAAGGAGAGGAGGTAAACATGAGTGCCTAGCTCACCATTTTGGACTGAAAATTTAATTGTGATGTTGTTTTAATATAACTGCTATTTGTTTATAATTAAGCACTTATATTTATACTGATGCATATTTTTAGAGAAGTATAGTGATATCAGTAAATTTTATGTTTTTTAACTTTTGAAGCATTATTTTATAATAATTGAAATAGTCTTGCATAAACAAAGCTATGTGTTAACTATTTAGAGTTCTTTTAAAGTTAAATCAGTTGCTGTGTTTAACACTAGATTTTATATATTTGAGGCCATTATTTATAATTTCAAATGTTTATATACATTCAATACCTTTAATTTCTATTTAAAATAGCTTTCATAGCTCTTATTTTTAAATTGTGTAAGAAATACACTGTATAAAATGCAAGATCTACCTCTTTTAATTACTGAGATAATTTCCTTGACACAGGGACAGATATAATTCTGTGAGTCTTGGCTTTGCTCTGTGGGGTATTCTTGGAGTATCTTGTCACTGGGACCTGCTAGGATCACTGGCATTTTGTTTAGCTATAAATTATAAACAGATGGAACTTTACCACTCCTTGCCATTTTTTTGTTTTCTACTTGGCAAGTGTTTTAAAAAAGGCCTCAAAGGAAAAGGGTGAGTGGCTTCTAAACACCAAAATTTTGCAAAGTACTCCCGAGAATGCATGTGGCCTGCTTACCTGGAGGAAGGTGGTCTTCCACCTGGCCTTTCGGTGATTTCTTACGAATGTGTTGACTATGGGGAGAGTCGGAAGAGAGATTGTCATGTTCTGTATTTACTTTAAATATTCCTAACTAGAAAAATGTTTTGATCAATGTACATTTCCTGCAGGTGATGTGAGTTGGTTTGTTAGAGCATTGCTGTAGGATTTCATCCATTTAAGAGCATGTTAGATTACATACTTATTAGAAATATAATCCTAATTTGACATTTGTCTTCATGGCTACATAGGAATGGCATCTAAGTTAAATGTTAATTAGGATGGTGATAGTTTTTTTGTTAGAGAAGTGCAGATCTTTTTTTTCTTTAAAAAAAAAAAAGATTTTATTGATTTCAGAGAGAGGAAGGGAGAGAAACATCAATGAGAGAGAAACATCAATTGGCTTCCTCCTGTACTCCCCGTCCTGGGGATTGAACCTGAAACCCAGGCATGTGCCCTGACTGGGAATGGAACCTGCAACCTCTTGGTGAATGGGACAATGCTCAAACAACTGAGCCACACCTGCAGGGCGGAGAAGGGCACATCGCAATGGTTTTGAATTTCTTAACCCTGATTTGAGTAGACTCCCATCTTAAACCTGTGTCAGTGGCATAGATTTACCATTACTATACATTTGCATTTATTACATTTAGCGTGGTTCAGATTTTCTCAGAAGTATTAACTTCTTGGCTCACGGGTTGCCTTTGCTTTTGTTCCAGGTTCGTGCTGTTCATTAAGCTGGCGTGTACTGTTGTGGCTTCCTTCGTTCTCTGCTGGCTGCCGTTTGTTACAGAAAAGGAGCAAACCCTGCAGGTTCTAAGGAGGCTCTTCCCAGTCGATCGTGGATTATTTGAGGCATGTGTACACTCTCCTCTCACTCCTTTCTGTTACCTCCCTGTGGCTGCTGGGATTTCCTGTAGAAGACCCTCAGGGAATAATAACTTCAGCTGCTCTCTTCTTGCCATCATCCCTTGCCAATTATTTAATTCAGTGTAAACCCCTAGCTCAGCTGGCATTTTCTAGTACATTACATGCATAGCTAATATTTATGCCATCATGCAATCCATAATCCAATTACACATATTTCTAATGAAAGGGATCCAGAATGAAGACAGCATGAGAAGTTACAACTACAGAGTTAAGAGCTCTGAATTTTTTTGGTTTATTTTCTCTTTTTAATCTTAGGAAATTACCTATTAAACTAATAATCATGTTTGCTTCAGAAAGATCTCATAATTCCTTGTGATATATATAAATACAACCTTCACCCACAGTAATTTTTAATGAGAATCTTCCATTTCATTTAATGCTAGCTTAATCACTCTTGTTAAACTTTAATTACATGGGTAATTTGATGATTTAGATTTAGTAATTAAACCATTTCTCTGAAACAAAAGGCCCTTTTAATAAAGTTAGACAGAGACAACATATTTATAGATAATTTGTTTTTGAATAAACATTTCTTTTAAAAAGAATTAGAAAAGCATATATATTTATAAATTTCTAATATAGAGATTGGATCTGTAAGGAGATGGACCCAGCATTTTGAGACTAAGAGAATTTGGTTTTGTGAAGGAACAAGAATATGCGACTTGTATGCTGATGGAGATGCTGCTGCTGATACTAATAATTATGAACAGTCACTATTATTATCACCACTTATTAGGTGCCAGATACCTCACATGATTTTATTTGATCCCTACAATAGTTCTGAGGTATCTATTATACCCACTTGACAGATCAGAAAACTGAGGTCATGTAGCTAGTTTGCAGCAGAGCTGTGATTTACACTTTGAAAACTATCTTCTTGATATTTTTCTAACCTGAACACTTCCTAGTACATAAAGAGAAGTTTGAGCCCTGGCTAGTGTGTTCAGTGGTTAGAGCATTGGCCCGCACATCGAAGGGTTGTGGGTTTGATTCCTGGTCAAGGGCTCATACCTGGGTTGCAAGTTTGATACCCAGCCCTGGTTGGGGCGCATGCGGGAGGCAACCAATCGATGTACATCAATTTCTCTCTCCCTCTTTCCATCCCTCCCTCCCTCCCTTCTACTCTCTGAAAAAGCAATGGGGAAAAAATATCTTGGGGCAGGATTAAAAAAAAAAAAAAAAGAAAAGTTTGATTCTCCTTGTAAGCTGCCTGGTTATTTGCCTTGCCTTCTATTTAAGAGATGGCATTTAGCATGGTAAATATAAAAATGGATATTAATATGTTTGGTGGTGTTGCAGGTCACCTCCATTCCCTTGTTGCTCTCAGAATCTGAAGAGCATTTTTTTTTTTTGATCTTACGGAGGGAAGTAGGGTGGTACAGCTGTCAGTGGTAGTGACTTTCTTGATGTTTTGCCTACACAGCTGTGAGTCAAGCAGCTGTGTAGAGGATGGGTTTCACGAACAGAGAGCTGTAGTTACCAATTTAATTTTGAAAGTGATCCTAGCACAACTGCTAATGCCTTTAAACTTCTTGATTTATTAGCAATTAACTCTTGTCATTGCTAGTAGCTAGGAAGTTATATTAGATAATTTCAGATGTGTGATAAAATGGATCACATAATATGTATTCTACACACTAGGAAAACAAAAAAATTCTAGAAACATTTCCAAAGATGAATAACTTCATTATTTAGGGATAGTGTGCTGTTCTTAGAAAAATATGAAGTATTTCTTGGGAATGTCTAGATTAGGGTTGGGTAGTGATATAGATAAAGTTCCATTGCAAAAAAATGAAAAATGCTTACCTGTGTGTGTACATACGCATTACTTAGAACGTTTAACCAACTTATAAAATTGTGAACAAAAGCTTTACGTCTCACAAGTTTATTTAGAAGTTATGGACTGTACTTTGTGGAGTTTGGTATTTCTTTCACTTATATCAGAATGTAAAACTAACAAATCTCTTTAAAGGATAAAGTAGCCAATATTTGGTGTAGCCTAAGTGTCTTTCTGAAGATCAAGAATATTTTGCCACATCACACCCAGATAAAGATCAGGTAAGAGTCACAAAGTTTGTATATGGTGTTTTGCATGCTTTCCTCTAAAGTATTATGGTAATATCTCATTTATTTGGCATCATTAGGGAATGAGCTGGTCTTTGTTAGTGAATTTTCTACATAACACTCATCTATCTCTCTATACAACAAAACTCTTTTATTTGTTATATTTTATGTGAAAATCTTCCTGGATTATTACCTACTTCTCTCCTTAATCGGTGAGTATGCTCACCATGATTGAACATATGTCGAAGAGTTGTGATTTTCAGTGATGAATCAGTCAGGGTTCAACTAGAGAAGAATGAGGAGGGGATCAGTGTGTGTGTGTGTGAATTTGCTATAAGGAATTGGCTTATACAACTGTGGGAGCTGGCTAAGCAAACTGGAAGTCCACAGGCATTCAGGGAGGAATATTGAAAGGGAAGGAAGAGCGATTCAGACCCAACTGCTGTTGAGAATCTCTGAGTTTAGGGAAGGCCTAAGCCCTTTTACTAGTAAAGAGCTTCTAACTGATTGAGTCAGGCGCACTCAAGACTATCTTCCTATAGATTAACCCAGTGATGGGCAACCTTTTGAGCTTGGTGTGTCAAATATCACCAAAAAACTGAGCATAACTCGGGTAGTGTGTCACTTTGAGGAAAAAAACATTATTTCGCAAATGTTTCATCCTCAGGAGCAGCAAATGTTTCATCCTCGGCATGCGGCTGCCTCATCGGCCGCGTGTCATCAGAAATGGCTACGCGTGTCAATGCTGACACGCGTGTCATAGGTTCACCATCACTGGATTAACCTAAAATCAACTGATTAGGGACTTTGATTAGTTCTGCAAAATCTCTTCCCAGCAGCGCCAAGACTAGTGTTTGAATAACTGGGCGAAGGAGTGTGTGTGCTGCCTCCCTCTCCCATCCGGTCCTTTCACGAATATCCCTTATAGCCCATGTAACGAGGGATTGTAGTTCTTCCAAGCCAAGCTGACCCACCACAAAGCCACCCAAAGTGGGAAAACCAGTTACTGTATGTGTTATGATCCCCGTGTCAGGGCTTTCGGGGCTGTGTGCCGTGGTATCACATGGCTCCAGATGGCTCTGCTTATGGAGTTCTCCCCCTGCCCATCAGCCATCACTAGAAGCTCTAGCAGCTTCTAACTTGTGTTGTTGTTTTTTTAATTTTATTTATCATGTGCTTGGAAACCAGATAATCAACTTTTGTGAATTGAGGGCCTGAGAGAGTCTCTTACGAGTACATTTTATCAATGTTTCTGTTACAAATAGAGCATTGTCTCTTTATACCTGGTTATGTTTTCTTATTTTGAGTATTTGATAATTGATATTTAGCTACCTTTCTCTCTATTCTACAAATGATTCTAAATAGTAAAATAACATAAGAAGCACTTACTACTATAATGTTTTGTTCTGTATTATATAATCATGTATATAGTAAAGAGCCCACATATTTCAAGGTATGAATTTTATTTAAATTTCATTTAGTCTTAAATTTAAAAAGTAAAAATAAACTTTAATTTGAAATCAATTTAAGTTGATAGGTAATGTGATCCTTATATTTAAAAAAGTATTTGTTTTAGCTATAGACCTTTACAAAGATAACAAGTATTTTATTTTTATTCACTTTTTTAGTTTTTGCTTTACATTTTTGAGCCTGCTTCCTGCATGTATAAAATTAATACTTCAGCCCTCTCCCAGAGGATTCAGATATACTCTGGTAAGTTTCCCATTACTTTATATACTTAATTCTTGCTGAAACTGATCTTTTAAAAATAGAGATAATCATTTGCTCTGAACAGGAGGCTTTATTGGGTTGGAACATTCATTTATTTGATGAACATTTATTGAGTGTCTGACATACTTAGGTACTTCGTTTGGCACTAGGTTGAGCAATCAGAAACTTTCAGTTTAATTCAACAGTTATTTAAGTTCTGCTTTGTATTAGTCAATGAGGGAATCCAAACAAGAAAACGGTGGTGATAGACATATGCTTAAATAATTATGTGATATAGCAGATGGTATTAAGTTCTATTTGGTACAGATTAGGTGCTATGATTGTGCAGGAACAGGAGCTATTACTTGGGGGCAGATGTTAGACAGCCTCTCAGAGCAAGTGGGATTGGAGATGAAGTTTGAAAGCTGGGCGAGATTTGGGATAGGAGGTTATATAGCAGAAGAGAATTCAAGACAGGAGGAAGAGCTTGAAGGTATAGAGGTGAGAAACGATAGGGAATGCTCTGGGAACAGCTATTGAACATTGTGTGTGTGTGTGTGTGTGTGTGTGTGTGTGTGTGTGTGTGTGTGTGTAGAGGATATAGTGAGAGAGCAGAATCAAAAAGGATCAAATTGTATAAGAGCTTGAGTGTCAGGTTGAATAAGTTGGAGTTGGATTTGTGTGCAAGCGGAGCCAGAAAACGATTCCTAAGCAGGGGGGGGGGGGGGGGGGGGGACAGATATCTGTTGTAGAAAGATGACTTGTGTCAGTTTGAAGGTGCATTGGTTCTATTTCCTACAGTTTAGGGTTTCTCTGAGTGGGTTTACAAATCCCTCCAGGTTGTATTTCTGTGGCACTTTTACAATTTTGTTCCTGTGTTCATGGGCCTATAAAATGACATTTAAAAAATATCTTTTAATATGTCCAGAAAATTTGGTTTATGAAAACAGAAAGTCAGTGGACTTTAGAAGGGCACAGCATTTTAGGAATTAGGGTTTCGATTCCGGGACTGCCACGCACTTACATTGCATTCTAAAAAACTAGCCATAACATAGCATACTGCTGAAATACTTCAAAAGTGCCTATCAGTACCACAATGTAAGAAAGATAGTTTCGCGTTCTTCTTCTCTTTTGATTACCTTTTTATTGACGTTTTCTGTTGTTTGATTCTGTGAATGAACTCTGAGCACACTGAGTCATCTACGGTTAATATTCTATAGGACTTTTAGAATAGAGGGATAATGCTCCAATGTCTTCAATAGGCCTAACTTGAAATATTTGCAAGCTTATATCAGATTAGGCTATTTCTCTGGCAAATAGCATGCTAAATAAAGGTATATTTCAAAGATAATGGAATGCAATTTCAGAGTTTGAGTAACTGTGGCAGCGCTAGAGATGATTACTTTCAGGGATTATCAGCCAGAAAAAACATTTTCTCTCTCTGAATTTCCTAATTTTATTCTGTTTTAATACAAGCCACTGTGTTTAAAAAACAAGAGAAAAAGACATATTAATGACTTTGGTTATTTTATTTTTGTTGGTAAAGTTTTGAATTCTTATTGAATACTTCTAAGAGCTTTAAAAATATTTCCCATTTTAATTTCTTTAAAGTGTTTTCCTTTGCATGAAGATTGAATTATTCTCAAGTCAATTCTCCATATAAGTCTGTAATTGAGGTAATTGATGGTATGAATACTAATATATTTATAGCAGCAAAATGACTTATATTTAATTCATTCAAGTAGTACTTATTGAGTGCTCGCTAATGTGTCCAGTCCTTTTTAAGGTACTGGCATGTGAGGGAATGACAGCGAACATCCCCGCTCTCTTAATTCTGGCAGAAGAGCTACAATAAACAAAATAAATCAGTTACCAAGAAAATATCTGGGAGTAGTGAAGACTATGAAGAAAATAGTGTTATGCGAAAAGACTGCGGATGGGCTTGGTTAAGGGGCACTACTTTAGATGGAATATGGGAAGGCCGTTCTCGAGAAGTGACATTGAACCTAGAACTGAGTGGTCGACCAGAAAGAGCCAATCACAAGAAGATCTGGGCTCTGATTTGATAAAAGCAACTGTTTCCTTATGGCAGGAACACGTTGGCACAATTGAGGCTTAAAGGTACAGGTCTGAAGTGCTAGTGTGAAGTGCTGGAGGAAGACTGCAGTAGACTGGAAGAGGAAGGCAGGACCCAGATGACGCAGAAGGGAAGCAATTGAAGGAATCCTATATAATAAGAGGCTAATTTGGTCATTCGCAAATGGTAGGAACGACCGGTTGCATGATGCACACTGACCACCAGGGGGCAGATGCTCAATGCAGGAGCTGCCCCCTGGTGGTCAGTGCGCTCTCACAGGGGGAGCGCCACTCAGCCAGAAGCTGGGCTCATGGTTGGTGAGTGCGGTGGCGGGAGCCTCTGCCGCCTCCACAGCAGTCGGACATCCCCCAAGGGCTTCTGGACTGCAAGAGAGCGCAGGCCGGGCTGAGGGATTTCGTGCACTGGGCCTCTAGTTTATTTATTTATTTATTTTTTAAAAAAAATATATTTTATTGATTTTTTACAGAGAGGAAGAGAGAGGGATAGAGAGTTAGAAACATCGATGAGAGAGAAACATCGATCAGCTGCCTCTTGCACACCCCCTACTGGGGATGTGCCCGCAACCAAGGTACATGCCCTTGACCGGAATCGAACCTGGGACCCTTGAGTCCGCAGGCCGATGCTCTATCCACTGAGCCAAACCGGTTTCGGCCTGGGCCTCTAGTTTAAATATAAGGAGGTTTATGTGAACAGGCATGGTGGCTGACTGGAGAATGGATTGGAAGGAGGCAAGAGTGTTACCAATTAGGAGGTATTGCAGTAGTCCAGGAAGTCCAGGAGGAAGATGGGGGTGGCTCAGACCACTCTTCCATCACCGTCAGCAGAGGGAAGGAGAGAAGTGGGTGGGTATTACACTTAGGAGGTGGTGTAAAAAAGGATTTGCTGATGGATTGGATGTGTAGCATGTGCAAGGTAGTGACCACATTTTTTTACTTGAACAACTACATTTGGATGTATACTGATGTCTGATATTCAGAATATAAACTTCTGAAAATGGGCCTATGTAATTTTTTATTTAAAACCCCAAATAGCAAATGATTACTTTATAAAACATTTATTGTTATTGAAAAGCACATTTTATTTTAAAATTAAATTGATTGTGGTGCCATTGGTTAATAACATTCTATAATTTTCAGGTGTACGTTATAATTCAACATTTGTGTACACTATAGTGTGCTCACCACGCAAAATCTAGTTTCCTTCTGTTACCATGTATCTGACTCCCTTTACCCAGTTCCCCCTCCTCCCACTCCCTTTCCCGCTGGTAACCACCATTCTGTTGTCTGTATCTATGTTTTTGTTTTGTTAGTTCATTTTGTCTTATATTCCACATATGAATGAAGTCATATGTATATATGAATGAAATTATTATGAACACTTAATATATTTTATTGAAATGCATGTTTTAGAAACACTGAAATAGATTTATTTTGCCAATTTTAGATTTTGACCTTCTTTTCCTTCATGCTTTTTAATTTAAGTTGTCAGAGATTCCAAGGGGGGATTAAGGCATGATTGTTGTATCTGAAGTGCTTAGTAGTTTTGTTTATTAATAACTGAGTCTCAATGAACTTAATATATGGTTAAGTATAATGATGTAATAAGTTTTCTCAAAAATACGTTGATTATATATTTTAATGAAATATTATGCATATTAGTGCTATGTACATATTTTCCTTCTAGATAGAAGCCACATTAAACTTTAAGGTTTTTACTTGAAATGATTTTTATCCAGATTCATAATTAAATTGCAATTATATTTTGTAAGCTGTTGTATTTCATTTCCCTTCTTTTTTTTTCTTAAAGGTTACCTGTGCACTATCATTCTTTTTATTTTCTTTCCAAGTACATGAAAAGTCCATTCTCTTAGTATCATTGTAAGTAAAAATGTTTCAAGTGTTTAATTAATTATTATTCTATATAATAAAAGCGTAATATGCAAATCAACCAAACAGCCCGTCACTATGACGTGCACTGACTACCAGGGGGGCAGATGCTCAATGCAGGAGCTGCCCCCTGGTGGTCAGTGCGCTCCCACATGGGGAGCGCCACTCAGCCAGAAGCCGGGCTCACTGCTGGCAAGCACAGAGGTAGTGGCAGGAGCTTTTGCTGCCTCGGCCGCAGGCGGGCGATAAGGAGTGAGGGGTCCTGGACTGTGAGAAGGACTCACTCCCCCAGTGCATGAATCTTGTGCACCGGGCCTCTAGTGCATTTATAATATATAAATCAGTGTATTGCATGTAATTACATAAGTGGTATAAAATACAACTATGCAAATGTTATATAGTTGCATAAAGTTATTTCATAAAATCATACCTTTTTCAGAATGATGATCTTTTACAGTTTTATTTCTTTATATTTTAAACTGAAAATATATCATAGAATTATTACCGACAGATTTCTTTCTTTCTCTATATATTCTATATGCTAATAAAAAATGTCTTCCAAAGATTGGAGTCTCTTTGTCATCTTTGCCTTTTTCATTTTCATATCTATTCAAAGCCTGTTCTCTCCATTCACCTCTTTAGGGGCTTTCTTATGTTGCCTCATTTCTATTTCTTAGACCCTATTGGCAAATCTCTAACCAGACTACTTTGTTTTAGGAGCATTAATTTTTTTCCCTGATCTTCAAAGAAATTGGGTGACAATTAGGGGTTTATTATCCCAATATTAAAATAGTATTTGCCTAGAACACATTGGAATATTTGAATCCCAACCCACAAGCACTCTACCCCTCACCCTGTTCACTACGTTCCTGTGGGAGATATATACAGAGTGATCAATGGCAAATGGGAAGTGGAGCTTTGTACTAAAACCTCAGTGCATAGCTTTATAGTAAGCTGGGCTGGCCTATGTGGAAAGCTTCTTTGCTTTGAACAAAACAGTCTCAAATCAGCTTGATTTCATCTTCCAAAGTCTAAACCTGAGTACCACTATTATATGAGGCTAGTCTCACCCTACACACACATCTCAAGTGCCAAGAACTATGGAGAGGTATTTACTTTCAAATGTGTATTTTCCCTAGAATTTCTACCCCATAGAAAGACAGTTCATTCAGTGACCTGTAATCTGACCATTCAGATTAGCTCTTGGGCCCCGAATATTAGATAATACTTGTAAGAGTTTTTTCAATTACTTAACAATACAAGATATTATTTCAATTACACCTAAGAAAAAAAGTTAAATTAACCATTTATTCAAGGACATACAGTGAGTCGGTGGCAGAGGTGAGACTGGGACTCAGGTTTTCTGATCAGCCCTCCCCCCCTTTTTTTTCAGTATGTTTTCATTGATTTCAGAGAGAGGAAGGGGGAGGGGGAGAGAGAGAGAAACACCAATGATGAGAGAGAGTCATTGATTAGCTGCCTCCTGCACACCCCCTACTGGGGATTGGGCCACAACCTGGCATGTGCCCTGACTGGGAATCAAACCATGAAATCCTGGTTCATAGGTTGATGCTCAACCACTGAGCCATGCCGGCCAGGTCCCTTCTTGAGCATTATTGCCACAGTTCAATCCAGAGGTAATGGGTCTAGAGGTTGGTGGTAAGGAGGTCACAGAATTTGCACTTATGACCCTAAACCACTCTTTGGTAAAGTCAGTGGCTCCATTTCTTGGCATTACACTTTCTGTTCCTATACTATTGCTCTTTTCATGTAGCCTCTTCCTATTGTTCCCCCCACTCTCTTTTCTTTTATTTTACAGTCATACACTTGTTTCCCTTTATAGTTCTACTTTGCCTCTGTTGTCCTCTCTTCAGTGGCAGATGATCCTATTACAACTAGTTTTAAGCTGAGTAATATGTAACATGGAAGATCATAAGAAAGAAGTATGAAAACCACTATTCTGGGAATTCATATTTACCAAATATGATGAAATATATGAAGCAGCTCTCTTTCTCTGTTTAGATTGGTTTTTCTGATTCTTTTTTTAAAACTGCTTTTGTATGATAAATATTCCACCAGTGGACTGAGTTCTGGAAGCACTTTTCCAGTTATTATGAGGAATTGACACCTTCTCTGTATTTTGACTAATTTAATTTGGGTTGATGGTTATAAAAAAGTATCCGTAGTCCATATGAAGACCTTGATGGCTGTTTTAAGTTTTTGGTTTTTTAGCTACCCTGAAAATAAGACAAAAAATGTCTTTATATTTTTTACAAGTAAGAGTTGAAATTATATTCTATAAGATTAAATTATTTTTTTCTTTATCATTTTAGACCTGTCTGCTTAGTTTTAAGTGAAATTCCTTTTATGTCTACTTGGTTTTTACTTGTGTCGACATTTAGGTGAGTCAAACCAATTTCCATATAATATTTTCAGTATAGTTCTTATAAACTCACTTAAAATGTTTTTACAAAGTGATTATGGTTTTTATTTTCCCTTATAGTATGCTACCTCTTTTACTGAAGGATGACCTTCTAATGCCCACAATTGTGACAGTGATGGCATTTTTTATAGCTTGTGCAACGTCCTTTTCAATATTTGAAAAGACTTCAGAAGAAGAACTACAGTTGAAATCCTTTTCCATTTCTGTTAGGAAATATCTTCCATGTTTTACATTTCTTCCCAGAGTTATCCAACATTTGGTAAGTTGTTTTTTAAGGAATGGTTCTTAGCTTATGCCGGTACCACACTGTCTCATTTACTATAGCTTTGTAGTTTTAAAATTGAACACATGGGTCCTCCAACTTTGTTCTTCTTTTTCAAGATTGTTTTAGCTTTCTATGTCCCTATTCTATTTTCATATTATTTTTAGAATCAGTTCATTAATTTCTCTAAAAGCCCAGCTGAGATTTTGAGAGGGATTGCTTTGAATCTATATATTAATTTATGGAGCATTACCATCTTAAGATTTTTGCCATCCAAACCCATGGACATAGGGTGTGCTTCCATTTATTTAGATATTCTTTAATTTCCTTCAACAATGTTCTCTAGTTTTCAGTGTACAAGTTTTACACATCTTTTGTTAAATTTATTTCTAAATACTTTATTCTTCATGATGCCTTGTCAATAGAATTTTCTTAACTTCATTTTCATAATGTTCATTGTTACTGTATACAAATACAATTTACTTTTTTTATAATGAACTTGTATTCTGTGCTATAAATTTTTAGTGGATTTCTTATGATTTTCTATATACAAGATCATGCCATCTGCAAATCGTGATAGTTTTACCTCTTCTTTTCCAATCTGGATGTCTTTTAATTTCCTTGCTTATAAAGTACCCTAACTAGAATTTCTGGTACAGTGTTCAATATAGTGGCAAGAGTAGACATCTCTTCTTCCTGATTTTAAGGGGAAAGCATTTAGTCTTCCTACATTAATTATGATGTTAGCTGTGGGTTTTTTTAAATAAATGGCCTTTATTTGGTTAGGAAGTTCTTGGAAGTTCTTCTATTCCTAGTTGAATGTTTTTATCATGAAAAGGTATTGATTTTGTCATCTGCTTTTCATTTATCTAATGATATGGTCATGTGATTTCCCCCCTTTATTCTATTAATGTGATACTTTACATTAATTTTTGTATATTGAACTAGCCTTGCATTCTTGGGATAAGTCCCACTAAATCATGATGTATAACCCTTTTAAAAAAATGATTGAATTTTTAAATTTTTTTTTTTTTTTTGAGAAAGGGAGAGAGAGAAAAAGAGAGAGATAAAGGTTAAGAGAAACATTGATGTGAGAGAGAAACATAGATTGGTTCCCTCTTGCATGCAGGTTTGATCCCGGACTGGGGATCAAACTTGCAAACTGGGTATGTGTCCTGACCAGGAATCAAACCCACCGCCTTTTGGTGAATGGGACGATGCTCCAACTTAGCCACACTGGTGAGGGCGATGTACAATCCTGTTTATATGCCACTGGTTTGGGTTTACCAGTATTTTATAGAAGACTTTTGCTCCTATATTCATAAGGGATATTGATCTGTAGTTTTCTTTTCCTGCGATGTCTTTTTCTGGTTTTGGTTTTTATTTTTATGTATGGTAAGCAGTGATGTCCTTTTTTCACTTCAGATTTGGGGAATTTGTACCTTTTTTAAATATAAATATATTTTTATTGATTTTAGAGAGGAAGGGAGAGGGGGAGAGAGAAACATCAATGATGAGAGAGAATCATTGAATAGCTGCCTCCTGCACATCCCCTGCTGGAGATGTAGCCCACAACCCGGTAAGTGTCCTGACAGGGAATCGAACTGTGACCTCATGATTCATAGGTTGATGCTTCTACCACTGAGCCACGTGGGCTGGACTATTTCAGTATTTTTAAATATACTAACTTTTATGTTAATTTCTGCTTAATTTTTGAAGGGCACTTTTGCTAGAAAAATTGTCTTTTTCTTTTAGCAACTTGAATGTCATCCATCCCAGTGCCTTGTGGCCTCCATGTTTTCTGATGAGAAGTCAACCATTAATCTTATTGAAGATAGCTTTGACCTGTATTTTAGTTTTAGATGCTTATTAGATATCCAAGTGGAGATAGTAAGGAGCACTTGGATATATGCATCTGGAGTTTAGGGGAGAAGTCTGGGCTGGAGACAGTAATCTGAGTCTTGGCATATAAATAATAAAGTTATGTCACTGAATGAGGTCACCAAAGGTGTGAGTATAGATTAAAAAGACTAAGTACTGAGCCCTGGGATAGTACAATTCTTAGAGATAGGGGACATGAGAAGGAACTAGCAAAGTTGCTGAGAAGGATTAACTAGTTGGAAGAAATTAGGGGAGTGTGGTGTCATGGAAGCCAAGTGTTTCAAGGATATGGGAGTGTTGTGCTATTTCAGGTGCTGCTGGGAGATCAAATAAGGCAACAAGAACAACATTGGATTTCGTACAGTGGAGGTTATCGTGGACCTTTGACCAGGGCAGTTTCATTGGAGTGATTGGGGTGAAAGCCTAACTGGGGTGGGTTCACTAATGAATGGAAGAATTGGATGCAGCAAGTTCTTTTGGGAAACTTTTCTGTAAATAGGAGCAGACAATGGGGTTAATAGATGGAGTTGGTTTAAAAAAGGGAGGAATTTTAGCATGTCTTTTAATACTGATTCAAGTTCATATTATCATGACATTTTAGTCAGTCCCATATTTCTTAAGCTTATTTATTTTTATTTTGAAAGTACGTTTATTAAACCTGGGAACAATGAAACAAAGGAGAAGCAACAGGAGAGAGCCTAGGCGGGGCTGTTGTCAGCTCACTGAAGAGTCAGAGAAAAGGGGCCTTGGGAGAAGGTTCAGGGGATTAGCCCAGGATGAGGGGCCATTGCCCATTGCTCCCCTGGTTGCAAGTCTTGTGGGGTCTCTTAATGTTTAGGAGATGCACGCCTGTGGGGGAAGAAGAGCGGAAGGGAAAGGCACGGTGTGCTCATGTGCTTTTAAGTTCAACTTGATGATTTCAATTCAGAAATTTTCACTCCTCGCACGACTGACTCAGGGATTTTCCCTTTGGAGGATACTTGTACCCTGTTTGTAAGTCTTTTTGGCTCCCATCCTTCCCACTCTTCCATCTGGAATGATCATTGCATTACTCTCTATTCAGGTCTTACCAATCCCATCATAATATAGTCATTAAAGCATCTCTTAGGGTTCTGTTTATGTCCCACCTCCTTCATGGAAGTCAGAGACTACGGTTTCTTACTGCTTGCTTTCTACATTCACTTAAGCAGCTTCTGTGTATTTATGTACTATGCTAGGGATAAAAGAAATAAGATTTGGCTCGTCCTTGTCTTAAAGGAGTTCATAGTCTAGAGCTAAACTGTCCAGTACAGTAGCCACTAGACACATGCGGAAATTTAAACTTAGCAAAATTAAATACAATAAAGAATTTAGCTCCTCACCTGCAGCAGGCACACTTCAAATGCTCAGCAGTCACATGTGGTTAGCCCCTACTTGTTCAAAGTACACAGACATAGCACATTTCCATCATTGCAGAAGTTCTGTTCAGTGCTCCGGTCTCAAGAAAACTGACTGCTACATAATTACAATGAATGCAGTAATTATTTTTACTCTTCATTATGGCATTTATTAAAATGTGTCCGTGTGATTTTATTTAACTAGTTCATGCATTTCCCCTAATTAAATGGAAAACTCTTTGAGACCAGAGGACCTTTTCTTGCATGTGTTCCACCATGCTTACTACAGCACTAGCTCATTGAAAGTGTAGTGAACATGAAATATAATTTTCCATTTGCCATGGATAACTTTTTCCATGAATGGGTTCTTAGATTAGCTTAGAATTTTATATCCTATAAGGACTTAGGGTCGTGGAGCATGCTGTGAATTTAACCCGGATGGGCAATTATGTCCCAGGTAACTTTCTTCAGTGCCTGGGTGGTATGAAATATGACAGGGGTTCTTAGACTTTCCCTATGCATTGGAATCACTTGAAGAACTTTAAAAATAACCTCAGCTGATCCTAACTTGCAATCTAGGTTGAGATCCACCATAAAGAGATTGTACCCCCCAACCCTACCCTTCAATTCTACTGATTTACAGCTGCAAATTAGTGTTACATTAAAATTTCTTTTACATTACTTAATTATACGTCTTTCTCCTTACAGTTTCTTATGTCAGTAATCACTATGGTCCTTCTGACATTGATGACTGTAACGCTGGATCCTCCTCAGAAATTCCCGGACTTATTTTCTGTTTTGGTGTGTTTTGTATCCTGCTTGAAATTCCTGTTCTTCTTGGTTTACTTTAACATTATAATCATGTGGGATTCCAAAAGTAGAAGAAATCAGAAGAAAACCGACTAGCTCTATCGCCAAATGTGAAAATGTTAACAGTGCTAAAAAGTTTTGTGAAGTTTTTGTTATGTATAAATAAAAGGATCATTCTGAGTATTATGGAATTATAGGAAACAGTGAAAAGTCATTTTTCTCTACACAAATGAAAGTATTTGGGGACCAAAGCCCAATGGACGCTTTTATTATCTATTCACTGGCCAAGACATACTGGAATTTTTTAAAAAATATTTTTTATTGATTTTTTTACAGAGAGGAAGGCAGAGGGATAGAGAGCTAGAAACATCGATGAGAGAGAAACATCGACCAGCTGCCTCCTGCACACCCCCCACCTGGGGATGTGCCCGCAACCAAGGTACATGCCCTTGACCGGGAATCGAACCCGGGACCTTTCAGTCTGCAGACCGACGCTCTATCCACTGAGCCAAACCGGTTTCGGCTGGAATTTTGTTAATATTCTGTTATTTAAGTGGGAAAACAAAAAATGCCCTTCATCCCAGTATTTATTTAGAAAACGTACTCTATAATTTGTCTTGAAAAAAATCTACAAATACAGCAAGTTTAATGGAGGAATTTAGCCCCCCCCCCCCCTTTTTAACAGGAAATTCCTAATTTTGTTATTTAAATGTAATTTTCTTGCCCTGGCCGGGTAGCTCAGTTGGTTAGTGTCATCCCAGTATACCAAGGTTGTGGGTTCGATTCCCAATCAGGGCACATATAAGAATCAACTTGTGAATGCATAAATAAGTGGAACAACAAGTTGATGTTCTCTTTTCCCCTTCAGCTCTTTTTAAAATAAATAAATATTTCTTTACATTTAAAATGTGTATTTCATTCTTTACATGTGCAAATTTGTATTTTTTTTAACAAGGCAGGAAGAGTAAACTTTTTTATTTCCAAGAATGTTAATTTACTTGAATGTAATTAAACAATGAATTTTCCTGAATTTAAGTCTAAGTGGTTTGAGTGAAGTTTTTTTATTTCTCATGAGCACTAGGTTCTAAGCTTTGAGGATCACTTTAAGTTAAATGCTCTAATGCAGAATTTTATCCTTCTGTTATTTTTTATTTTAACACTAGAGGCCTGGTGCATGAATTCGTGCATGGGTGGGGTCCCCAGGGAGGGCTGGGACACGATCAGCCCTCCGGGTGGGTGGTGGGACGCCCTTGCCGACCCGGGATCCGGATCCGTCCTGCTGACGTTCGCACCAGTTGTTGGGAGCCACCTGGCAGCCGCTTTTATATCCTTTCTTCCTTGCGGAGCATCTAGGGAGGGGAAGCAGCCGCTGTGCCTGAGGCTGACTTCCAGGAGGCTGGCGCTGTCAGGATTGTGCTGGCGGCTTTGATATGTTCATGCCTGGCCCATTCTCCAGAGATTGGACCAGCAGGACTACTGAGGGAGGGAGTGGCTGCCACTGGGCTGGTGGGCCCCAGGGATGGGTCAGTCAGCTGAGCGGCACTCCCACTGTGGGAGTGCACTGACCACCAGGGGGCAGCTCCTGCATTGAGTGTCTGCCCCCTGGTGGTCAGTGTGTGTCATAGCAACAGGTCGACTGGTCGTTCAGGCTTTTATATATATACTAGCGTTCCCGTTGCAGGAAAAATCCTGCAATAGGGTTTCCTGCTGCACTCTACCCCCACCCTGCCTGCTCTCCTCCCTTGTCCCCCGCCCCGCGATCTCCGCCAGCCCCCCTGCTTTTCTAACTTCTCCGCCAGCCGGCTCTCCTTCCTTCTCCCCTGGCCCCGCCTCCGCTCCTCCCTTCTCCCCCGGCCCGCCTTCTCTGCCAGCCCGCCTGCTTTTCCCTTCTCCCCCGGCCCCGCCTCCGCTCCTCCCTTCTCCCCCGGCCCCGCCTGCTCAACTTCCTTCTCCCCCGGCCCCGCCTCCGCTCCTCCCTTCTCCTGCCCCCGGCTTGCTTGCTTCTCTGCAGCTTTGCTCCCTTCTGCAGCTCTTGGCTTCTTTCTACGCTGTCGTGATATGCAAATTAGCCACAATCTTTGTTTGAATAATTTGCATATTCGTCCTGATTGGTTGGTGGGCGTGGCTTGGCTGGTGGGCGTGGCTCGGGCGTAGCGAAGGTGCGGTCAATTTGCATATTTGTCTATTATTAGATTAGATAGATGGTTCAAGGTTACCAGTGCCATGAGCATTGGCTACTATCATGCTTCATGTTTACTTGGCCTTGTTATTTCTGTATCACTTTATATTAGCAGAAGCCCATATTTACTCTAATATTCAATTGGTAAAAATAATGTATTATATCCATGTTGGAGTTTCTCATGTAAAGATGTGTCTTCTTTAATCTGTGATAAAAATAAAATCATTATCCCATTAAAAAATATATACATACCTTAATCCTCACCCAAGGATATTTTTCCATTTCCATTGCTTTTCATAGAGTGAAAGGGGGAGGAGGAGAGAGGGAGAGGGAGAGAGATGAATTGGGTGCCTCTCGCACGAGCCCTGACAGGTGCTGGGGGTTGAAGCTGCAACCCAGGTACATGCTCTTGACTGGGAATTGAACGAATTCACAACCCTTTGGTCCATGGGCCAACACTCTAACCACTTAGCGACACCGGCCAGGGCCCCCAACATACATTTTTAATGAATATATCTATTACTTAAGACAGCATGAAAGCAAATTAGCTAAGTGGTGGTGTATTTTAAAACAATGCAAGCATAAAGAAAATCTGGTTTTTGACATGGACAACCACAGGCTGTTGCAAGAAGGTATGTGTCTCTCAGTCTGATAAAGGGAGTGGGTTTAGACAAAGCGAAAACCAAGAAGTATTTCTTTCTCAAAGTAAATGTGCATAAAAACTCAAAGGGCAGGTCCGCAGAGGAAAGCAGCCTTGAATCGCTGCCGAATCAGCAGGAACATCGCTGTCCATGGGCACCATCTGTAATCAGTGTGCCCAAATGTCAGCATCTTGGCTGGCTGGTGTAGTCTTACTTTTTTTTATTTTTTGTAATAGTGTACTTGTGTTAGCACAGGATGTTGATTTAAGTCAATGATGAGGGAATTCTAACTTCTGAATAACTGAAACAGAGAAATGTTATTTGAAAATAAAAGTAGTATATAAACAGTAAAATAGAATGTGCCCATATTCAAGGTTATCTTGTAGGTAAATTCTGTCAATAAAATATTTTCCAGAGGATTTAATCTAATGTTACTGAATTACATTGTAGCTTTCATGGAGATTTATTAACAATTACCTTAAGTCAAATGTCTCATATCTGTTAGAAACCAGTTGAAGAAAAGTCAACTTTGTACTTGGAGAGATTTAAGTTCCAAAATATCAAAAATGTCCAGTGATGAATTAAGATCACAGAAATAGGCAATTCTGTCAGCTACACCCAGTAATATAGGAATGTTTTAATACAAAACATTTAGGTTTTATAAAAATATTAAAGATTTCTCACTTTCTTCATTAATATACCTGTCAAAAATAAACCCTTCTAAGTTATTTTCAACTTCATTTTAGAGGGAAGGGCTGTTTCTGAGAAATGCCAGTTTTCTCTGTTGCCAATAAACTTAGGGTTGCTTCTTAAAATGAAGAGAATAGGGTGTATGTTCATGTATCAGATATGAGGCACACGAAGTCATTTTCCCTTGAGCCCATAGGGAGGGGAGAAAAATCCCCGATGTAGCATTCTGTCCAAATGATAAACCACAACTAAGTGAGTGAAACATTCACAAAAGTCAAGGCAGCCCAAGGAGCCTCTCTGTTCAATAGAAACAGAGTAAGAGATGGATAGGATGCAACTAAATAATGGTTGGAGTAACAATGGTTTCAAATCTCAATTGGTCTTTTTTCTGTTATGTTCACTGGAAAATCAGGGCCAAGTGTATCCACCCCCCACCCCCATATAAACATTAGTTTTGTGTGTGGATCTTTCTGCTTTGTCCTTCATGTGGCCTCCAAGGGTGATAAAGCGAGAGTCATCTGATCTACAATGAAGAGAACTGAGAAATGATTCTTAGCAGACCCAGCTGTTCTGAAAGGCAAAAGCTTAGTATATCAAGAGGTCAGATATACAGTAACTGATTTAATAGCATTAAGCACATACCTACATAACTTGGATTACATATGAAACCAATCTATTTCTTAACTATTTCCTTACTAAAGTAGGTTTCTTTATATTGTTTTGGCTTACATTCTAAGGTTTTCAATGCTAGAACGCAAAGGAATGATCCTTTTTGGTATATTTTAGGTAATGTTCTATAAGGGCTGTGTCACACAGTGTTCTTAATATTTAGCAGACCGATTATCTCAAAAATCTTATTTAGATAGTACCAAGACATTAGAGAAGGCAATTAGGCTTAATTGGGCTACTGTTTAGTATTTGTCATTTAAATTAATAGTTTTTTAAAAATAACTTATTTTCATTTTAAGAGGTGAATTTTAAATTTCTCTAAATGGTAATTATTTTCAACCTTAATTTGTTAAATTTTAAGATGTTCAAATAGTATTTTTATTTTTATGATACACTGAATTAAATGACATGATAATATCCCATACAAATTTTGTTAAGACTTAGGTCAAGTTACCAAGGAGTAACATTTATCCCCTGTAGGGAAATCATGTTATCAAGTTATAACATAGTCTGTGATTCCTCTTCCCCTTTATTTTGTGACACAAACATGATGAATAAAACAACACCATAGAGAAACAGAATTAATGCTTCAAAATAATTTGGAGGGGATCACATATTGCCCCATAAGAAAATTCTCTTCTTTAAAATCAGTAATTTGTATAGTTCAGTTTAAAAACAACTTCATATTTAAATGCCTATTAAAAATGCATCTGTTATTTTATAAAAAGTGTGAAAATTTTGAAAATACTTTTTTTCTCTACAACAGAAATAACTATAGAGTATAATAAAAATTCACCCCTGAGATAAAAGCTACATAATAAACTTCTGGATAAATTTTTAAAGTTTTAAAAAGAATCTAATTAATACACATCTGGGTCTTTAAATGAAACAACTGGTACCTAATTCTACTCACCATTAGATTTAATGAGTTTTAAAATATACAGCTCTACCAAAGGTGCCATTTTCATAAATGCTTTATTAAATCTATCCACAAATGCTAAAAGTATACAGAAGCATACATGATATAGAATAAAAGTCAAGATACTTGTCTACATGTTGGCTTATTCATTAAACAGTCAAGAAGAAATGTATTATTTACATTGAGATTATCTACTGGTGTGTGTAGAAAGTTTAAATTAGCTGCAAGAAATTTTATCTAGACACGCACCTGCCTAGTGCTGTGATCTGGTATTTACTGGGCAGATTAATTACAAACATTTCTTCTGTTCCTTTAAATATGATCAGGCAGATGCAGAAGTTGGTGTTCAGAGTGAATACACTTCTTCTGAATGCCTACAGGATATAAAAGATGATTATTATTAAATCATCAAGAATTAGTTTCCAAATTAACATGCATCGAATACATGAGATAAGAAATGATTTAAACACCCATTTATCATGTGATTTCATACCTAGTTTAGATACTGGTAATCTCTCATTTGCTTATTTTTGAGCCTTCTAAGCAAAATTCACCTTCAGGAATAATTGTCAATATGACTACTCTGACAATATAGCACTCCTCACTTTATGTGAATATGGATTTTGACATACTTCGGAGAGTGTTCTAAAACTCCAACAGGACCTATCGAAAACATCAAAATTTACATGCCTTTTGTCTATGAGCCTTAATGGCCTTGCAGCAGGTGTTTCCTCCAACAGCTGCCCCCACCCCCAAAAGACAGTATTTACTGACATTCCTATTCACAGTGTGTCCCTCTGGGGACTCCTAGTGGTGGAAGAAGTTTTTGTCTGTTTGGCTAACTTAGGACCCTTGTGTGAAGGGAAGCTTTTAAAGAAAGCGGTCATTGGCAACTGATGGCATATATTCCCATAGGGCATGTGGACCATTCACTCCTGAAATACCCTGCCTTGATTACATTAGTAGTTATGAAGAAGTAACACATGATAGGCTGCTATTCTTGAGAGTCTATATATATATTCTTCTTATCCTATAAAAATATCGGTTGCCAATCAACTTTCACCAACTCTGGTTTGAGTCTGGTCTGAACTCCTATAGAAACTGAAGCACTCTAGCATTCCCTTAATATCCTTATATGTTATTGATACACAGTTATCAGAACTAATGGTAACACTTTAGAAGAAAGGAAGACCAATTTATTAGTTACTATGGGGGAGGCACTAATTATTTTGTACCATACCACAGGTAAATGTTATCAGTCCCATTTTATAATTAAGGTTTAGTGGAAGCAAGTATCTTATTTAAGGCCACATAGCTAAGTAGGTAACAGAGCTGGTGCTGGATATTTAATCCAAACCCTGTTCTCTATGGCAATGCCAGTGCCTTTAAAGACGTTTCATCAGCTGATCATGGCTACTAAGAAAATTGTGTTGAGAAAGATTCTGAGGCCAAATTCAGGATCCAGCAAAAATAAATACTTTGATCAATGTGAGGTATGTTGTAGCACAAGAGGTATAGAGTAGCACTATGTTATCTCTACACTGCCATACTGGTTCTAGAAAGGAATATCTCAGAATACAAATAAAAAGCAACCCAGATATAGTGATGCAGTTTATGAGCAGCATTTTGACAGGATTCATTGTTCATACAGTTATTCTTTCTAAAACATTTTGGATTGCTCCTTCACCGATCCACTTCTGCCTAATGAATAAAGTCTGAACTCAGTATCCCAGCGGTCACACCTGTCAATGATGGGGCTGGACTCTACCATTCAATTATTCTGCTTTCCTGCCTTTTTGTTCACATTTTCTCTGCCTAGTATGTTTACACAGCCTGTTAAAATTAGTCATTTTTCAAATGCCAAATTCCTAGTAAAGTGCAAAGTTTCCATTACTAGGGTCTGGCTGGCCCTCTGTCAGCCATAATGTAGAGTGGAATAACTAGAACTGACTTTAAAATCATGAACCCTTACAAGCGACCTCATTAAACCACCCTGAGATGATCTGTCTGTTGTGTATTCCTATACCACTGCTTATTCTTCTTCATTTGGCACTTGGAGAAGAATGTTTATACTTCTCAGTCTGAAGAGGAAGGAACTTCTGTCAACTCTTTTGCTCTCTATACCCCATGGAGGCGACACATTTAAATGGTCAAAGTCCAGAACAGTGGTCCACATGTTACTACTAATAGGACATGCTTCTACTCTATACAACACTCTTCCCCACTATTTTGTTTTCTTTTTACTGTCTAGTCTCAAGTCCAATGGGTCTTGGTGTTCCTAATTTCATGTTGTAGAGACCAGCCCATTCTACCTCCTTTACTGTTGCAGAGGCACATGGACATGGAGTCTATTTCAAAGATCCAGCTTTCTTGTCAGGTTCAGGAGAGCACACAGAGTTCCAGATTTAGACTCAGTGTGGAAGAAAGGAGATCCCACTTTGGCCTTAGGCACAATCCATATTAGTGACCCCAAGCTTCTACCAGAGAGACTCCTATATTGGAGATTATCAATTCCTCCACTAATCAAGTTGATACTTTGATCCTCTTTGGACTCAATCCTTTTGTGAATTTGCTATTGCCCAGAACCCTAAAAAGACAAAGGGTCAGAACTTGTAGTACTATCATAGCTTGCCTTATATTATTATTTCATGTATATAACATAAATCTGATATGCTTAGCTTGATTACTAGGTTTCACAAGGTTGACATTATGCATAGTGCTGTTTATACTAAGCCTCATACTGTTGTTAATGAAGTGATTTACCCACATTATTTCTAGATAAAGCATCCCAGTGTCCCCTACAATATTATCTCACTAGAGGCCTGGTGCATGAATCGTGCACCAGTGGGGTCCCTCGGCCTGGCTTGCGGGATTGGGCTGAAACCGGCTCTCCGACATCCCCCGAGGGGTACCAGATTGCCAGAGGGCGGCAGACCAGGCCGAGGGACCCCAGTGGTGCACGATCAGGGCCGGGAAGGGATACGGGAGGTTGGCCACCCTGGGAGGGACTGTGGGAGGACTCCAGGGCATGTCCAGCCCATCTCACTCAGTCCCGATCGGCCGGACCCCAGCAGCAAGCTAACCTACCGGTTGGAGTGTCTGCCCCATGGTGGTCAGTACACATCATAGTGAGCAGTTGAGTGGCCTTAGCATATCACGCTTTGAGTGGTTGAATGGGCGACCAGACACTTAGCATATCAGGCTTTTTTATATAGGATTATTTTATAAGACTTCATTTTTTAAAAATCCTCACCCGAGGATATTTTTCCATTTATTATTAGAGAGAGTGGAAGAGAGAGGGAAAGGCAGAGAGAAATATCGATGTGAGAGAAACACATTAATTGGTTGCCTCCTGTACTTGCCCCTACCCCAACCAGGGCCCAGGCCGGGGAGGAGCCTGCAACCGAGGTATGTGCCCTTGACTTAAATGGAACCTGGGACTCTTCAGTCCGCAGGCCAACGCTCTATCACTGAGCCAAACTGGTTAGGGCAAGGCTTCACTTTTTAAAGGCTCTGGGAGTGAATATGTATGGGGTGGTTCCCCTGACTGAGGGCAGAAGCTGATGTGCAGACAGAGAAGTTGGCCACAGTGGCACCACGGGTATGATCACTGATAGAGGTTTCCAGGGCATAGGACAAAAATCATATAGTTTAATACCTTCCCTTAGTCATGCCAGTTGGGCAGCTATGACAAATGCACAAAAGAGCAATGAGAACACAGAAGAGAGGAATCTGAGGAAGCCTCCTGTAAGCTGAGTTATAAGCAGGTTTTGAAAGCTGGGCAAAGTTTTGCCTTAGCCGGGTTGGCTCAGTGGATAGAGCTTAGGCCTGTGGACTGAAGGGTCCCACGTTCTGGTCAGGGCACATACCCAGGTTGCGGGCTTGATACTCAGTGGGGGGGGTGTGTGTGTAGGAGGCAGACGATCAATGATTCTCTCTCATCATTGATGTTTCTATCTCTTCCAACTTCTCCCTTCCTCTCTAAAATCAATAAAAATATATTTTTTAAAAGCCACTCCTTTAAAAAAAAAAAGATGGGCAAAATTTTGACAATGCTGGGGGGAAAGGTATGCCAAATAGAGGAGACAAGAACAATGGTAAAGAAATGAGGAATTTGTCTGGAGAATGGCAAATAATCTGGAGTGACTACGGCACAATGACAAATTGGAAAGGCACGTTGTGGTCCAATCAGGGAGCTCTTAAATTTAGATTTTACATGAATATGGTAGAGTAATATCTTCTAAAGCATAATTTGTCCAGTAGTAGGACAGGCTATAGAGGAAAGGGACCAAAGGGCAGAGAGGCAGTTACAATGAGGATGAGGATAATCTGGATGAGAGGTAATGAAGAAATAAACTAGTGTAGTGGGCATGGAAAAGAGAAGCAAACATTTTTGGAAGTGATATGACATGGCAGCAGTTTGGATGTAGGAACAAAAAGAGAGACAGAATTTTGAGGTTTTGAGCCTTAACATTAGATGAACACAAACACTAGGAAGGTAGAAGAAAGAACAGTTGAGGGGGTGATGAAATCAGCATATTTGGGGGACAATGTATAGCAGCTGAGATGTGGGTTTATATCAGGAGAAGGAACACAAATAGATTTGGAAATAATATACACTAAGGTAAGAACTATAGTCAAGGAATGGATGAGATCATGAAGAAAGTACCCAAAGAGAAAAGAAAACACAGTCAAAAGAACCCAGGGAAATACCTCAAAGGTAAGTCAAGTTTCATTTCACTGTTACTTCTCTTTGTTGCTTCCCACAGAAAGGGAAGTTGACTGGTAGGTCAACCTTAATTCTTTCAAGTTTTTTGAAAGTACTACTCAAATTAAAGACTTAGAAGAACACCCCTAACATGTAATGATCTTTGCTAGATTCAATGACCACAAAGCTATTCTCAGTTCCTCTAAAGGTCACTAACAAGACTGTCACACACTAAATGTGTTTGTTCACTTGTCCAATGTGTAACTGTGAATATGTATTTATGATTACATCTAATAGTTCTCTGTTGGATTTCCATAGATCAGAAATTTTATAAAAGATTTAACCCTATAATAACTACAAGTATGCATGTGTACACATATGATATCTTACTCTTTAATAGGATCTAAAACAGAGATGGGCAACCTTTTGAGCTTGGTGTGTCAAACTTCGCCAAAAAACTGAGCATAACTCGGGTAGTGTGTCACTTTGAGGAAAAAACTAACTCCAAGACTCTAGTTGCAAATGTTTCATCCTCGGCATGCGGCCACGTGTCATCAGAAATGGCTATGTGTGTCAGTGCTGACACGCGTGTCATAGGTTCGCCATCACTGATCTAAAATCTTTAACCAGTAGTGAATCCCGACATTCACAGATTACTGCAGTATAGTGGGCAAGAGTACAGACTGGCACCAAACTACACAGGTTGGTATCCTGCCTCTCTCTTAGGTAATTCTGGAACAAGGTACTTAACTTCTTTGTTTCTCAGTTTCCTACCTATAAAGACAATAACTATATCTACTTCACATAAGTTATTGTGAAGGTTAAATAGGATATCTATGAAGAGCTTATACCAGTACCTGGTATACTGAAAGTACTCAATAAATGTTAGCTGTTATTATAAGCTAATAGAGGCCCAATGCACGAAGATTTGTGCAAGAATGGGCTTTCCTTCCCTGCCTTCACTCCGCCCGGAGCCTCCTTTCCGCCTTCCCACGCTGCCAGAGGCCTGGAGCTGCTGGGGCGGTGCAGAATGCCTGCGTCGTCACCATGGCCCACCCCACCCCGGGCTGCTCAGTGCCTGTGTATGCAAATTAACCCACCATCTTTGTTGGATTAATTTGCATACTCACTCCTGATTGGCTGGTGGGTGTCACAAAGGTATGGTCAATTTGCATCTTTCTTTTTTATTAGTGTAGATTATTTGTTGTGTACAACAGAATAAACAATTTAATGAATGAAAGTGACATTTACTATATAAGGTGCTTTGCAGATATTTTAAGAAGAGCTAGTTTGTCAGGAAGCTGATACTAATTATTTGAGATACCATTTCCAAAGAAACGTATTTTCAAAATAGAATTATTTCATTTTGCATTGTTTCTAAGAGATAGCAGGCAACATCTGGTTAGCTTCTAGGAAAATTAATACTGATGCCACTAAGTTTGGGATAATGGTAGTTCTTAATGTGAACCTTCAGTTACAGGCATAGTAAACACTAATATCACATCATGACTCATATTGCTTCTAGCTAGCTAAGTTATAATAAGCTATTTGTAAATATGACATATTTTACTTGTATTGCTGAATCCACAGGAACTGTTTTGAAGAAAAGGAACAACTAATTAATATGTAATTAATCAATTTAGCACATTTGCAAATTTATAGACTTGTTATATCTTGTTCAGTCAGATGTGCCCTATAACTCACCTGTCAGTATCTATCTAGATATTTCTACTAAAGGTGCTCAATTAAGGGTCCTCTTTATATTTACTTAGATATCCTTATTCTGAATTAAAGTTAGCCTGGTCAGATCAACAATGTTTTATAAAATCAGTCTCTAACTCACAGATTTTGTCAAACTTCCCTCCTACTGTTTATCAGAACAGATTAAATATAATCAACTAAAGCTCCAAAGCACATGGCCCTATTTTCTTTGTAGACAGACAGTACCAAATTTCATGTCAATAAAATGTTTCCATCTGAACAAAGTGAAATTTAACAAGGCTATACTTAATTAGAAAGGTGAAGCATTACCTCAATTTAAAATGGCCTTCAGGAATTCATAGCTGTCAAGATGACGTAACTCTGTATGAAAGAAAAAATATTTATTTTTTTCAGAAAATAATTCAATGCAAGTTGTCACAGTATATGATGCAGAATAAATCTGAATCAAAATGAAATTAAAATAAAGAACCCAAACATAAAGTTTTATTTTACATTATAATTAGCAGTTTTGGGGCTATAAATTCCCATTTCAACTGATTTGCCTGACTCTGTTGTTTCAGAATGTATATTTAAAAATTTAGGATGAAAACTGCCAAGGGGTATATTATTATAATGTATGGTTATGGTTTATTACAATTGTCTTTTGTGCTAGCTTCTATGATTCTTCTCTTGTTCATTAGTGTATAGAAGAGTGCCTGGCTCATAGTAGGTATTCAATAAATGTTGAGTGAATGAGGCATTAAGGAGACAGCAATTTGTAAGTATTTGAAAATATTTTGGTAATTCCTTTAAAAAATTCTTAGAGTGCCCATTTGTTTTTATTCATTCACTGAACATGCACTGTGGACCTTCTATCTGGCTCTATAGTAGGCCACGGGACTACAATATAGAGATGGCTGTTATTTGTTTGCTGAGGAGGAGTCCAGAAAGAGCCCTGTAACCACACAATCACAATACACAACACTGTAACATGATACATTTATAAACACTCAGACAAGTGTTGTAGAAGCCTAAAAGATGAAGCAATTTAGCTAGGAGAGTCTCACAGAGAATGTGGCACCTAAAACTGGCCTTAAAGAATGAGCAGAAGTTTACTAGATGGAGAAGAAAGAAAGAGCAACCCAGGTAGAGAGAGAAGCAGTAGAGAGGCCTGGAGGCCCAATTTGTGAATAGCATGAATTAAAATGACTACTTTCCTCCTATGTGAGGTCTGAGCTGAAGGAAAAAAATCACCTAACACTTACTTATTACATAAGTTCTGCTTTAAACTATATAATTAGCTATATAACACTATAAATATCTATTATTACATATGTGTTTAAAATATATAAACCACTTAGAGAATTTAACTAACTTTTTTTTGAGGAGCTTTTCTGACTACTCTAAGTTAAAATGGGGAAAAAAAAGTTCACCTGTCAGATGACATAAAAGCAATTTCTAATAAATGTGCCAGAATAATTTTTCTCCATCTCAAGAACAGTTAGTCTTCAGTCTGTTCATTACTGTCTTTTTATAGTATTTTTATTTAATAAAACCTATTAAGACTACCATACAAATCTCTTTACTTATGCTTTTATCTTTTAGCTGATCAATTTTTATATTGCTGACATCCCTTCTTCACCATTTGCTCATTTAAAAATTCATAGTATGTGAGATATGTCTCTGGAGAAAATGTCTATAAAATTTGTTACAGCTGGCAAATGTGTATGAGTCAGTGATAGCACATGACTAAATGCTTCACAGAAAATAAAATTTGTTTCTGTAGTAAGCAGAACTGTTTAAATGTTATTTATTTTTATGTTTCAAAGAAAATATATTGTGAAGTGCTGCATTGATTTAATACGCAACAATGTCTGTGTACACGCTGTAGAAAGAAAATTTATGAAACCTTTGCACAACTCCTTTAATTGAATTTTCCAAATCTCTCACCACACACAAATAATCAATATCTTCTGCAGAGAAAACCAGTCAGAATTATTACAGTCTTTCGTTTCAATTTTGTTGTCATCAGCACATACAGAGCACCTGGATATTTGTAATGTCTGGTAGCAGGTTATTTATACCTCTTAAACACATAATTGCTATTAAATGAATTCAAGTCTATGTTTTTTTTGTTGTTGTTTTTTACTGATTATTACTTAAAAGATAAAAATTATCATAATTCTAGTATAATAAAAATAAATTTAAATTATGGGGAAAAATTCCTTAAAAGGCTGTAAAAAGTAATAAAGCAGTTTTTCCTTAAATCCTAGACAAATATCAAGTAAGGAGTTGAAACGTATCCCCCAAACAGTGCTAAATAATGTAGAAAAGGGATTACCATTATTATGAGGAAAGGTATAACCCAGGTACAGCTTACATGACAGCTGAACCCTTACAAAGAACTGAGGACTACAGTTGTACATTAATGGATATTTGTGTGACCAAAACTAGTATCTCCATTTTTTAAAAATCTTCTGATAAACTTAGAATGTTAAAGCACAAAGGGAATTTTTGTTGTTTCTCCTAAAACTCTTAATGTCTAAACATTAAACTTCAGTGCTTTTAAAACTGAAGTATTTGTTCAAAAAAGAATATTGAATATTCTTTAATTGTTAAGCTATAACAAAAAAAATACCCTTTTAGGAGTAAAATTATTTAGCTGATATAATGAATACTTTTTCAAGACTGAGTGGGAAAAAGAACAACATATTTTTAAGTTGAAAAATACTTCAGTGGGTGGTTAGAATGAAAAGGCAATATCAAACTATTTTATAGTCTTAGAACAGAAAAAGTTTAAAATTTGTCCTGTAGAAAAAGTTTAAAATTTGTCCTGTAATTTCTGCTTTAAAATTAGAAAACTTTAAAATCCTATAACTAAGATGAATTTTACAATGTAAGAGACAGTAAGTTAGCTAAAGACAACAGAAACATTATAGTCTGTGCTTTTCTTTTTAAGGCTAGCAATAGAAATGCTGAAATATTTTGTATTACAAACAGCTGAAACAAGCAACTTTTTTGAACAATATAAAGTTCAGATGGTTAACATTTCATTTAAAATATGCATACTACAACCTACACAATTATTCTCAAAAATGATAAAATATGTTTTGGATTGAAGTTAAGTGTCTAGATTTCATATCTTGGCAACAGCTCTATAATTTGCTTACATGCTTTTCAAAAACATTTTGTTTACTGGAAGTAGTAGACACAGACAAACAATGATGGCATTTTCTAATATCTCCAGAAAAAATGAAAATACTAAGTACTATATAATGCCATCTATTGACTTAGAGATATTTGTATCAAGTTGTTTTAAGTTGAGGTTGATTATGTAAAGTAAATAAATTTCATGCCTTACCATGTGATGATAATGTGACATTCCGTCTCTATCAACCCATTGAGTGGTCATGTTTTAAATGTTCAGCATAACAAATTAAAAATAATTATGAAAATTCACATCCAAATGTAATAGAAAAAGAACCTTTCATTTCATTATTTTTCTAATAGTCATAAAGCCAATATTATTAAGGAAAGTGAAGTTAGGCTTACTTCCTAAGTAACTTAAAAGAGAAAGAAGCCTTCCTTTGTTTAAGAAATTTGTAGTTAGCAAACTATAAAAAAGATAGAGTGTATTATACACTCAATCAAGGCATCCCCTGATTTGAAAACTATAAAAATCTCAGTGTACTCTTTTCAATTTTTTTGAATAAGTTATATAAAGTTTTAAGAATCGGTGTCAGATGTCTATTTATTTAAAACATTAGAGTGTTATTTTTACAAGTATACTCCTGTGCCTATAATAATGACTGCAACTGATGCTAAACAAGCTAGCAATGAAATTTAAAGCATATACAACTAAGGGACCAATTTGAAGAGTTCACTACAGCATTAGTCTTGGAATTCTCCTGGTATTGTCTACTTTAACTATTCTAGGAAAATTTTATAAGAATCTGAAGGACATTCCTCTTCTTTTTTAAAAATATATTTTTATTGATTTCAGAGAGGACTGGAGAGGGAGAGAGAGATAGAAACATCAAGGATGAAAGAAAATCATTGATCGGCTACCTCCTGCACATCCCCTAATGGGGATTGAGCCCACAACCCAGGCATGTCCCTGACCAGAATAGAACCGTAACCTCCTGGTTCATGGGTCGACGCTCAACCACTTAGCAACACTGGCCAGGCTGAAGGACATTCTTTTGATAATGAAACAAGTATTTGTTTATTCTCATTTCATAATTACCTAATAAAAGAAACCTAACACATATTACAGGGCTGGTTTTTATATTATATATCTCCTAACTATATACTTTCCAAGATTATGAAGATATCCAAAACATTTTTAAATTTAGACAATTCTGGGTGCCAGCATACTAAAAGAAAAAAGTAGAAATTTCTATAAGCTGTCCAAGGCCAGGACCCCAAATAAGAAACATATAAAGCAAACTAGTTTGAGATGTTGGACAAAACTAACAAAGTCCTCTTAAAATGAATGTATGAATAGAAGGAGTTTAAAGTTATTAACTTAGCAAAAAATTTACATATATATGTGCATGTGTTGCTGCACATCAACTTTAACCAAAAAAATAAAACAAAACAAAATATGCCACCAAAATAAAAATCCTATATAATAAAAGCCTAATATGCAAATTGTCCCCTTGGGTGGTCAGTATATACTGGATAACTGAAAGGTGAGAATTGTTTAACACATGGAAATAACTTTAATGTCTTAATAAATGTTTAGGGAAGGAAACAATTCTTTTGGAAAATTTTCTCCATTAATTATCAGCAGTGACAATTCACTTATTTGTTCTAAAATTTTCCCTACCTCATTTTCCAAAACTGTTGGCAAAAGCCAACTATGTAAAGCCTAATTTTAAATTAGTTCTAGGAAATCACAGATTTAAAAGAAAATCACACAATTGGCACAGAATATATAGAGTCAAGATTTCCTCTAATTGGGAAATAATAAATGTTCTAATTTCCTATTATAATTCTCTAAAACTTGTCAAGTTTAGAGAGAATGAAACCACTGAAACCCTGATATCAAGTTCTCCAGACAGGAGAAAAGAAGTCTCAAGCCTTTTAAGAAAAGGGCTACCATCACGTTCCTAAATGCTTGGGATCACAATGAAGTTAGCTGCTCAACTGAATAGCTCAGGAAGCCTGCCCAGCTCCCTTCCCACAGGGGTTCTGGAGGAGGCTTGCCATGGCTGCTGGCCTGCTATGACTTAGCTGGAACTGACCAGCAGGGAATCCTAGTGCTTTCCATTGCAAAGTCATCACCAGCTGTTAAAGATCCTAAAACACAGTCTTAACAGAACAGATTGGCTGAACCAGTTTCAGTTATGCTTCATGTCTGAATCTGAAAGCTGGGATGACTGAATGATTTGATTTGTTTTAGGAAGAGGCAATATGGAATAATGAAAAGATCATACTTTTTGAGATCAGACTGGTCTCTAGTTGGAATCCCCTGTCTGACACTTAAGTAGCAGTGTTTGGGCAAGTTACTTAACATTTTCTGTGACCTTGTTCCTTACATGTAATGGCAATAATAACAGCTATCTTACAGAGCTGCTGTGAGGATAATAATTATAGTAATTATTGGACCTCAACGGTCATCACTGGTACTCAAAAATGATAGACTAAAACATGGCCTACCTACGCATTTCAAGGCCTACCTCTAGTTTGTAGAGATTGCTAAATGGCATTCATGTCAGTAATATTAAAATGATGCCTCTTAAGTTGGTTAAAAGGTTTTAATATTTAACAGCCCATGATTATTTTGCTTACTGAGGTGTGGATGTGCATGTGTTATGGGAACGTAAAACCTGCTAATTTAATTACCCATACTGTTAAATGCTCAGAGGCATACAGTAGATTCAACATCAGTAATGATCTGCAAGTTTTCAGAACACTGGTTACAAAGTAACTTTATGCTTTGTGTCTCCTTCTAATTCACCATTAAAACCTGCTATATATTAATGCACTGTTGCCCCATTTGTCTGGATTCTCAAAAAAGAACTTTTAATAAAGCTACAAATCTTAAACTGAAACTTATATTTCAAAAGATATTTTAAAAGTTCAGTCATCAGTGAAGTTGAGCTCATCAGAACTGGTCTTCTGCTAAATGCAATACAAAATTTTTCAAAAAAGATTCCTGGTCTTTTAAGAGTACACTAAAAAACTCATAATGATTGGTTTTAAATGGTAAAATGAGATGAAAGGATTCTTTTTACATAATAAATTAAAATACAACTTTTTACCTTTATTAGAAAGTTCTGAACTCTTCTTTTCAAACAGTTTTTGTTTTATTACTTTTGTCACTAGAAGAAAAAAAATATGTTAAGAATTAATATTGAACGTGAATAATTTCTCATGTTGGAATAAACAACTTCATGAAAAAAAATTCAAAGTAATACATATGCATAGGCAGCAAGGACAAATGCAATACCTTATCATACTATATTTAAAGAATGAGCACTACATAAAAAAAGCCCAATTACAGTTTTGAAGGTACATTCTTTCCCTTTACATTAAAGAGGAATCCCTGAAATAACATATCCTGGGGTAAAAGATATGTGGCTTTTTATTCTTTAAATACTATTTCTATCATATGTCCAGTAGTGATATATATAAAGAAGTCTATCAATGAGTGGCTAAAAAAGCTGTGGTACATTTATACCATGGAATACTATGCATCAGTAAAAAAGAAGAATCTCTTACCCTTTGAGACAGCATGGAAGGACCTTAAGTGAAATAAGCCAGTCAGAGAAAGACAAGTATCATATGATTTCACTTATATGTGAAATCTAATTAACAAAATAAACTGATGAACAGAATGGATCCAGAGATATGGAAGCATGGACCAGAGCGTGGAATCTCAGAGGAAAGGCGGAAGAGGATGGATGGGTGGGAGGTGATCAACCAAAGAACTTGCATGTATATATGCATCATCCGTGGACACAGACAACAGGGTGGTGAAAGCCTGGGGTGTAATACTTTCAAAAATAAAGATTAAAAAAAAAGAATATTGAAAAACATAAAGAAGTCTATCAAATTTAAATTTGGGATAATTAATAGGCTTATCTCTAAATAGGCTTTATCGCTAAAGTTGAAAATATTAAAATATTTATCTAAGGCCTGGGTGATGCTGGGTCCCGGGTCCGGGTGAGGCCGCGCGCCCCTGAGTCCAGGTGAGGCCGCGCCCCTGAGTCCGGGCGAGACCAAACCAGAGGGAGTCGGACCTGCATTACCACCATTTGTCCACCATCCAGAACTGAAAAGTCAGTGCTGACATGTACACATAAGGAACTGGTGGACATTGAAATTGGGTCTCAAAAGAACTGTTGGTCCAGAAAGAAACTCACTACAGACTGATTCATTTGCCTGTCAGCATAACTATTATTGCTCGTCTCACATTCGGTTCTTATAAGTATATTTCTAGTAACACATGATCTCACTCATCTAGGGGAAATGATGAACAATATAGACTGATGAACAAGAACAGACCCAGAAACAAGGAGGCATCAATCGGACTGTCGGGCCTCAGAGGGAGGGTAGGAGAGGGTGGGGGTAGAGGGGAGAGATCAACCAAAGGACTTGTGTGCATGCATACAAGCCTAACCAATGGTTAAGGACAACAGGGGGGTGGGGGCATCTGTGGGGAGGGGTGTGGGATGGGAATGGGGGGATGAGGGCAAATATGTGACACCTTAATCAATAAAGAAATTAATATATATATATATATATATATTTAAGCTTGCCAACAAGGAATGGAGAGACACCATTGTAAATTCATAGTCTTCTTACTTAGTTCTTTCGTTTTCTTCATTTCTCTTTTTAAGAAACATGGTCCATAAGAAATACCAATGAGATTTTGAAGCTTTCTATTGTCCTCCAAAGCCTAAAAGAAAGTCATTTTAAATGAGTTAAGTAAGTTCTCTTCAAATATAGCATTACTGACAACTCTAATGAAAATATTGTTTCCTTCATCTGAAAAACTTAAACTCTATGGTAGGAAATTTTCTGATAGGTCAACTATTGTGAGTCTTAAAATGCTTGCATAAAAATAATTTATTAATTAAAAAGACTAAACATAATCTACAAATTTACTTTTAAATATGAAAAAGATAGGTATTACTAAAATATTATAGTTTATTAATGTTCATAAAAGAAATTGCCATGAAAAGTAAATTAAACATATCCTCTACAAACTCTTTCCTGAATAGGATTCTCCAATCTGAGGCTTTTCTCCTATTCTCTATTTTCAAATGGGATAGTAGAATTATAAAATATTCCATGCCATATGTGCCAATATATTGGACAATCTGGACTAAATGGAAAATTCCTAGAAACATACACTTTTCCAAAACTGAAACAGGAGGAATCAGAGAATCTAAATAGACAGGTTACAACTAGTAAAACTGAAGCAGTAATCACCAATCTGCATTCCCATCAAAAGTAAAAAAAATAACAACAAAAAACACTACAAAGAAAGAAAATTATAGGCCAATATCCCTGATGAACATAGATGCTAAAATCCTCTACAAAACATTAGTAAACAGGATCCAGCAATACATTAAAAAGAGCATACACCATAATCAAATGGGATTTATTTCTGGGATGCAAGGTTGGTTCAATATCTGCAAATCAATAAATTGATACATCACATAAACAAAATGAAGGATAAAAATCACATGATCATGTCATATCAGAATAAAAAAAAGCATTTGATAAAACCTAGCATCCATTTATGATAAAAACTCAGCAAAGTGGGAATAGAGGGAACATACCTCATCATAATAAAGGCAACATATGACAAACCCACAGCCAACATCATATTCAATGGGCAAAAACTAAAAGCATTTCTCTTAAGAAGGGAAACAAGACAGGGATGTCCTCTTTCATCACTCTATTCTACATAGTACTGGAAATCCTAGCCACAGCAGTCAGACAAGAAGAAGAAATAAAAGAAGGAAGAAGTAAGTGTCATTATTCACAGATGACATAATACTGTATGTGGGGAACCCTAAAGATTCCACCAAAAAACTACTGAAATGAGAAATGAATTCAGTGAAATAGCAGAATATAAAATAAATATCCAGAAATCAATTGCATTTCTATACACCAATAATGAACTATCAGAAAGGGAAACTAAGAAAACAATCCCATTTACAATTGCATCAAAAAATATATGCCAAAAAAGTGCAAACCTGTGTAATACTTAAACTTTGCATTATTCCCATGATTTCCTCTGATGATTTCTCAACTTTAGATAGCAACACTATTAATCTACGAGTAAAGAAAAATATTGTATTTAGCAAGAAGATCAAGCATTTAAACAAAAGTCATTTCCAGAACTTTCTTTTTAAAAAAAAGTATTTTACATTGTTTTCTATGCATTTTCTTTACATTTTTTCAAAGTGGTTAGAGATGTAAATGCTCCTCCTCCATTCTTTCATTCCTTTACAAGACAATATATATTATCAACCATCCTGTCTTTTAGAGTTTTGCTTTTTCCAATTCCCATTGAGCAGGAGAAAAGATTGTAGACCTAAGAAATGTCCAAACTTGTAGAGAATTTTTATTAAGTGTTTATTTGAGCCACACTGGCAACATGTTGGGAAGCCTGATCTCAAATGCTCCGGGAGTATGACAGTTTTGTTGTTTCTTTTACACATTTGGAATTAAGGAGGGAACGTGAAAAAGATTACATGAAGGTGGGAGAAAAGTATAGGATAGTTAACAAGATTATGTGCTCCCTTTTGGGTGGGTAAACCTTCAAGGGGTCTGGAAAAGACACTGTTCGACAGTTCAAAGGTGTGTTAACCTAGATACACAAAAATAGTAGACAGGGCTGGATTAAAAATCTTTTACTAGAGAAGTTACAGTCCTGGGGCATGATAACCCACTATGACCTGCCCAGTTAGGAATTGATGATCAGATCAACCTGTAAGGTTACTTCCAGTCAGATTTATTACAGGGCCCCTTTTTTGTCTACAAGATATAGTTGGTTTACTCCATTCTCCACTATACCAGTTTGAGAACACTAATAGACCATCATCTCCTTATTTACCTAGATCTAAGCCTATGAATCAGTGTTACACAGTGATTTTTTTTAAATAAAAAAGTTTTATGGCTTTAATATATTCCAATGTGAAAAAGATACAAAGGCACTCTCAAAGAAACAAAGAAAACTTCACTTCTTGTAATCCTACCTCCCGAACATATCTCTAGTTAGCATTTTAACATTCTGGAAAAATTCCTTAGTTGTTGTTTTTTCTTTTTTTTAAACATTTCTATAACTTTATATCATACTTCCTTTCTTTATATAACATTACATATATATAATTTTGGGCACATCATCCATGGCTATAATTTTGAAGGCTATAATTTGGGGTCATGTACAGGTATTTTTTAATTGAAATATATTTGACACATGTAAATTTAAAGTATACAACATGTTAATTTGATAGATTTATATGTTTTAACTAGAGGCCCGGTGCACAGATTCGTGCACTGGTGGGGGTCCCTTGGCCTGGCCTGTGGGGATCGGCCGAAACCGGCAGTCCTACATCCCCTGAGGGATGTAGTAGCGCCAAAGCAGCAGGCAGCCAGGGAGGAGCCTGAGCCCGGGCCTGGCGCCACACTGCATCGCTCCTGCTCATCCCGGCCCTGCTGTGCCTACCGCTGCCAATGCTCGGTAGGCTTGCTGCCGCTCCGCTGCGGTCTCCGCACCCATCCTAGGGCAATACTGGTGCACCCATGACCAAGAAGCGGCTCGGGCTCATGCCTAGTCAGTCCCAATGCCGGTCCTGGTCTGGATGGGGGAGGGGCGCACAGGGGGAGTCTCCACGGGAGAAGCTCGCACCACCACAGCTGTGCTTGCCAGCCATGAGCCCGGTGTCTGGCACCTGTTGGTCAGCTGAGCAGTGCTCCCGCTGTGGGAGCGCAATGACCACCAGGGGGCAGCTTCTGCATTGAGCGTCTGCCCCCTCGTGGTCAGTGCATGTCATAGCTACCAGACGACCGGTCGCTTAGGCTTTTATATATATATAGATAAGATTGCCATTGTAGTGATAATTAGCACCTTTATCATCCAATATAATAAAAGCCTAATATGCTAAGTGTCCGGTCGTCCAGTGGGCTGTTCAACCAATCAAAGTGTAATATGCTAATGATATAGTAAGGCTGCTCAACTGCTCGCTATGACATGCCACCAGGGGGCAGACAGTTAACCAGTTGCTATGACATGCACTGACCACTAGGGGGCAGACGCTCTGACCGGTAGGTTAGCTTGCTGCTGGGGTCTGGCTGATCAGGACTGAGGAGACGGGCCGGACACACTCTGGAGCCCTCCTGCAGTCCCTCCCTGGCTGGCCAACCTCCCACGTCCCACCCCGGCCCCAATCGTGCACTGGTGGGGTCCCTTGGCCTGGCCTGTACCCTCTCACAATCTAGGACCCCTCGGGGGAGGTCGGAGAGCCGGTTTCTGCCCGATTCCACAGGCCAGGCTGATGGACACCATTGGTGCACGAATTTGTGCACTGGGCCTCTAGTGTTACATAATTATCATCTCTTCTTAGTGGTTGAAATAATTAAGCTCTAGACTTAGCAAGTTTGAAGATTATAACAAATATTGTTGCCTATATTCACTATGCATTTAGGACTTATTTGTTACTTGTCTCAAGTTTCGGACCCTTAGACAACATCTGCTCTATCCCCCATGCTCCATCCTCTGGCAACCAATATTTTATTCTGTCCTTTTGAGTGATTTCTTTTTTAAGATTCTACATATAAGTAATATCATATAGTATTTGTCTTTCTCTACCTGATTTATGCCACATAGCATAATGTCTTTGATCTCTACCCATATAGTTTCATATGAATTTGAGGACAGGCTTTTCCATTTTTGGACAAAATGATGGAATTTTGATGATATAATAAATCTGTAGATCATATTGGGTGGAGGTAGTAACATCTTTAAAAAAAAAAAAAATATATATATATATATATATATATTGATTTCAGAGAGGAAGGGGGAGGGAGGGAGGGAGGGAGGGAGGGAGGGAGGGAGGGAGGGAGGGAGAGAGAGAGAGAGAGAGAGAGAGAGAGAGAGAGAGAGAGAGAGAGAAACATCAATGATGAGAATCATTGATCAGCTGGCTCCTGCATGCTCCCTACTGGGGATCAAGCCTGCAACCTGGGCATATGCCCTGACCAGGAATTGAACCATGACCTGTTGGTTCATAGTTCGACACTCAACCACCGAGCCACACTGGCCAGGCATAACATCTTAACAATATTAAATGTTCCTACCCACGAACACAAAATGTCTTTCCATTTGTTTAGATCTTCGGTAATTTCTCTCAGCAATGCTTTGTAATTTCAAGTGTATAAGTCTTTCATCTCTTTAGCTACATTTATTCTTAAGTATTTTATTCTTTTAGGTGCTATCTAAATGGAATTTCTTCTTTAATTTCCTTTTCAAACTGTTCTGCATGTATGCTGAAATACAACTGATTTTTGTGTGTTGATCTTATACCCTGTAATTTTGCTGAGTTTATTATATCTAGTAGCTTCTTGTGAATTCTTTGGGATGACCTATATATAGGATCATGTCCTTTGCAAATAGCGTTTTATTTCTACCTTTCCAATTGCTACTTGAAAGCTCACTGATATAGGAGCTATTCTCCTTTTTTTTTTTTTTAGCTTTAATATTTGAAATTTATTTCAGTTTCTGTGCAATGGTACAAAATTACATCAAGTGGCATTCATAAAAGCTCAGTAAAACATTAGGTACTAAAATATCCTTATTAGACCAAATAAGCTTTAAAAAAAATAGAGTTAAGTTACAAAAGCCGAAAATATAAAAAAATGCAAAAACAGTGGCAATCTACTAATTGGGTAAACAAAAAAGAAGGGAAACAATGTCAACAATCAATCATTTATTTAACACGGTAGATTTCTGAATTAAAGGAATATCTATCAGAGTGCGAGGAGGCTGGTTGTGTTGGCAGCTTGAAACTACTCAGCTCAGACACGATCCTTTAACAGAGGAGTTTCTAACTTGGGATATTTAGGAAATTCACATGTGGCTTGTGGAACTAGCTGAGTTGAAATTCAGTCTTGGCACTGGATATACTAGTACAGTTAAATCAAACCTGAAAATCTCTTCCCAGGATCCTTACTTAAGCAAGGCCATGCCAAACACAACTTTCCCTGCAAGAGTTGTCAGCAAATAGCTGTGCATAGGAACTATTCTAAAAAAATGTGAGCTGTAAGTAAATTGGGGGGTTCAGAAAAAGAAAAAAAAAAACAACTATAAAAAGGTAGATTAAGTGGAGCTGTTTCAGGGGGAAAGCAACAGATAATTCTGGCTTGCTTACATGGTATCACTCTTGTCCAAAAACATTTCCTCCTTCATTGCCTCCTTTCACGTCTAAGTTTGTTATACTTCATACAATTGTATTAGTCATTTGGTTCAGCAGTTCTCTGCTTTCAAATACATTATATATGATTCAGAAAGTCTTAAATGCCATCTGCTTTCACTGTATGTCCTTTTGTACAAATTGAGATTTAAAAAAATATATATGTGGTTTTTTAAAAATTGATTTCTAGACAGAGAAGAAGGGAGAGGGAGAGAGAGATAGAAACATTAATGAGAGAGAAATAACAACACGTCCCCCAACTGGGCATCAAGCCTATAACCCAGGCATGTGCCCTGACTAAACAGGAATCAAACCAGTGACCTCTTGGTGCATGGGTCGACGCTCAACCACTGGGCCACACTGGCTGGGCCTGAGGTTGTTTTTTTTACTCTGTACATATATTGTTTATATTTAAATATAGTAAGTTAAAAACTGCTTTTCTCGTAATATCTAGTTGAGACAGATTTCACTGAGGAAATGGGAACTTTGATTAGGGGAAGGAAGGAGTAGTAATTTACAACAAAAATGTTTTGGGATAGGGCACATGGAAATATTTGGAGTTGGGGGGAACATGGCTAGGAAAAGAAGCTAGGAAAAGCAAATTAAGGGGTAGTGATAAATGCAGGAGATGCCAAATGAGGGGGCTTCTTTGAGAACTTCTTCCCTGCATCACTATTGTACTCTAAATGGCACTAACTTCCTATCTTTTAAAGCAGCTTAGCTACATTATGTAAAAAAATTGACTTGTGGCCCTGACCTGGGGGTATAACTACAAATTACCACACTATTTATATGAAAAATTCATTCTGAGTTCCACTAAATGATTTAAAAACATTTTGAAACATTACCCTCAACCCATTTCTAAGATGAGGAAGGTATCCTATATAATAAAGAGCTAATATGCTAATTAGACTGGACGGTGGAATGACCTTCCGGAAAGACCAGTGGGCGGGGGGTGGGGCCACGAGGCAGCTTGGGCTGCGAAGGCCTATCCTTGAACGAATTTCGTGCATCAGGCCTCTAGTATAAGACCATAATCTCATAATGGGTAGAAACTTCATTTTTCTCATGTCTATCCATCCATAATATTGTGTGGCACCACAGAAGATACAGCTAAAAGGGTAAATGAGCTGGACATATGAACTACTTTGAAAATTTAATCCTGTTCTTATTTCAATTTTTCTAGCAGATAATGACTTCATCCAAGGCACCATTGGCAGTCCAATATGAATATGGATGGTTGCTGGCATGTTGCCTTCTAGGTTCCTCTAGATCCCTTACTCTGTTGGTTTCACTGTATTCTTAGCTCTTGAACCAGCTATTTGTTAGGCATTGTGTTCCCAGACAACATAAATCTGTAAGTCTGATTTATGTAAATTTGAAAAATCAAAGTAGTTCATACGTTCAGCTCATTTACCCTTTTAGCTGTTCCTCAGTTTTACCTTAAGCTGGTCTCTTATATATAGGCTGGGAAAACTGGGCTCAATGAGTATTAAAATTAAGGTATCATATATCACCATCATATGAACACTATAAAACACATCACAAATAAAGTATTTTACTTCTTTAAGAAAGAATACTTCCAACTCAGGTATGACTATCAATTTCTGCAAAGAAATAATTTCTCTTAAATTATCATTCACAAATATGATCCTTTTCTTTCAAGACACGTGTATATTATTTCAAAAATAACAAACTTACTCATCATCTTTTGTCGTAGATTTATTTCTCTGGGTTAAACTGAGATGATTCAAATTTTTTCTCTTTCCTATACATGTACAATAAAAAGAAGAATGTAAGGGGAAAATTGTCAAATTTTAAATAAAATTTTGATCACCAAATTTTAAATAAAATGGTAGACAAATGAAAGTAGGAAAAGAAAAAGTATCCTGAAATTTGCTATGATAAAAAAATTTCACTATTATGGATAACTTCCCAATAACTATTTTATGTTTTTCATTTCTTATTCTTCTATTTTTTTTATTCATGATGACATTATATAGAGAAAAACAATTGTTTGAAAAAATTTCCATTGGGGCTTAGTATAGTGAAGAGAAAAGTAGAAAAACTAAGTTATCCTTCATATGTGTGCAAAATTGTGTTTGATTTCATAACTCTAGTAGAACATGATGTTTACACTTATTAGAGGTCAAGTAAATGATTGTTTAATGAGCTAACCATTTAGTTGTTTGTTCTATAGTACTTTATAGTACAATATACACTACATACTTTAAAAAATATTTGATGTGTAACAAGTATTTGAGGATACATTAGCATAAATATTCTCAGTGTCTTACATATGTGGCCTTTGATAAATGTTTATTGAATGAATAAACAAGCAAATTAATGAATAATCCAAACTCTACTACTAAGGACAAATAGAAAAGTGAAATCATTTTTCTAAATGATCACACCCCCCCACACACACACTACTACATATTTTTATGTAGTTCCATTTGTTCAACAATTGGCACAGTAACTATTAATTTACTCAATGTTCTCATTATTTTTCTAAAAAATTGTTTGATACAATGTATGGTGAAAAACTATCTGACGCACCAACAGAAATACAATGTGAGTCACTTAATGTAATTTAAAATCTACTAAAATTTTTTAAAAAGGAAAAATAGGTGAAATAAATGTTAATATTCCACTTATCCTAACATACCCAAAATATAATTTTAACAACATAGAATATAAAAGGATTAGAGATAATTATAATTAATATTCTTTTCTCACACTAAATCTTTGATATGTGGTGTGTACTTTACACTTATGCACATCTCAATTCAGATGAGCTACATTCTAAATGCTCTATATCTACATGTACTGAACAGTATAGCTATAGGCGAACACTGTTGGAGGATCCAATACTTCCCAATGAAATCAAATATACAGCTAAAGTGAAGGCAATTTCTTTAAATTTTCAAGTGTAATTTATTAACATATAATGAAATATATTGTCTGGAAAAGACTTTCCAATATTGGTTTATATTTTTTCTTCATTTAATTTTTATTTCATTAATCTTACTTGCTTCTATTACTAGTGGGAAAACATAATTAAAATATATTTTCTATGCTCTGGTATTTATAATTTTATTGAGTAAAGTCATTCAGAAACTGATTAATAATAATTTCCACATTTGTTACTTTTAATGTATGCCTTCTCTCAAAAAAGTTATATCATAAATAAGTTGTCATTTCAAAATAGACTTTAATGCCAAAAAATAAAACTTATGATTTAGAAATTTTGCTAAAGTACTAATTACCTCCCTTGTTTAACTTTTCATTATCTGACTTGTCTATATCCTTAAATTCCAAACAGAATAAATTAATATGGTTAAGAGTTTATTTAATGAAGGATAGAAGGGTAAAAAGGTAACATTAATAATTTTGGAGAACTTTGAGGAAATAAGCCTATTAAAATCTGTCTCTCTAAAGAAAAAATTAAGCTGGAAATGTATGTTTTGTAGAAAACCACAAGTGAAAATCCATAAAACATATTAAACTTTATTTAGAAAATTAATATTAACTAATTTCCTGAATTTTGTACTGTGCTGTCAACATTCAATAAAGCTCCCCAATTAAATATTAAAATTATTCTGTTCTTGCCCTGGCCGGGTAGCTCAGTTGGTTAGAGCTTTGTCCCTATATACCGAGGTTGCGGGTTCAATCCCTGATTAGGACACATATAAGAATCAGCTAATGAATGCATAAATAAGTGGAACAACAAATTGATGTTTATGTCTCTCCCCCCCCCCCACTTTCCTACCTCTTTCTAAGATCAATAAATACAAATTTTAAAAAAGTCCTGGCCAGTGTGACTCAGTTGGTTGAGCATCATCCCATGCACCAAATGTTCACTGGTTGGATTCCTGGTCAGTGCACATGTCCAGGTTTCAGGCTCCATCCCCAATAAGGGATGTGGCAGGAGGCAGCCAATGGATGTTTCTTTCTCTCATCTATGTTTCGATGTTTTTCTCTCTCTCGCCTTCCCTCACTCCCTTTCCTTTCCTCTTTCTAAAAATTAAATAAAACACACACACACACACACACACACACACACACACACACACACACATAAAACCCCTCAATAAAAACATATTTTAAAAAATAAATAAAATAAAATTCTGTCCTTTTAACTTGTAATTAATTTTCACATTTTAGCACCAGTCAGTAATGTTATGTGAGAAATAGTAAAAGAATATATTATTTAAGTTTTCACCAGTTGTTCAATACCTTTCTAAACATTTTTATTATTGTATAATGTAATCAACAGCATTAACTTAATCTTGTCATAGAAGGGCTTATGTTTATGATATATATTTCCAATTGTTAAATAGGAGGAGTATTAATGTCACAAAGAATAACACCTGGATCAGTTATCCAAGACTTGAGTAGACTCTAATATATCATTAAGAGTCTTCCAGTTACTTAATAATTACTTTCCTTTATTTCATTCCATTCTGTTAGCAATGAACATATGCTAAAGGGCTGTGGATTCTATATGGTCTTTTTCTTGCTAGGTAATAAACAGTTGTGTACTTGATTCCCTTTAAATGTAACTTTGCAAAACACTGGTAATAAATATGCCATCACTAAATCTGGACTACATTCAAAATTGTATTTGGATTTTCCAGTAAGGCTCCAGGGATCCTTTTCACTAACTAATGAAGATAGCTTTCAACAGATCATAACATTTAGAAGTACAACCAATGATGATGATAATGGCTAATATATAATATTTTTAAGAGTAGGCACTGTTTTAAGTGTTATATATGTTAACTAATCAATCTGTAATCAATCTAAGGCAGACTCTCTTATTCTCATTTTACAGATGAGGAAATAGAGGCACAGAATGGTTACATAATTTATCCAAGTCCCTAAAGCCAGTACATGGCAGTCAGGATCTAAACCCGGCCACCTGGCTACAAAGGCTATGCTCCAAACCATGATGCTATGCTTATTTACTAATAGATTAAAGTTCAAACAGGTTTAGGCTAGTATCTTGATGCTACTAGATACACATAGGTTATAGCTGACACACAACTCAAGCATCATTTGATTCCAAATCAAAAGTTATGACTTGAGAAAAACCTTGATTGACCCAGAAAGATTCAAATTATTTGTGTAAGGTGTCACATACTAGTTAGCAACTTTTTTCTAAGACAGTTTGCCAGATCAAATTGGAGTTTGCAGGCTATAAGGCAAATGGAATCCTGTTATTATTTTAATTAACCAAATTAATATTAGTAAACAAGTGTGGATAGTGAACATCCTTTTAGAGAATCAATTCATGAAAAAGTAACAATGTTAATGGCACTTTTTAAGTTCAAAATACCTTTACTGAGTCCCATAGAAGAAAATATAGTATTTTAAAAATATTACCTATATTATTGAATAGAAAGCTATCAATGAAAATATTGGAACTGCTTTTTATATGCTAAAACATTAATATTTGAGAAGCAGCAACAGAACAATAAGTTTTAAAATCTTTCATCCATATTAGATTGTGGGCCACAGTAAGAAGCATTTGGCTCACATATCTCAAATTGTTTATCATATAGTTAAACTATTAGTTTATCAGCTCTTTTAAAATACAGATCATGTGTTCCTTGTTCCACTTAAAAAAAATCAGACTTGCCAGAGCCTAACATTTGATCAGTCTTTTCAAAGACCCTTCTTTTAATTTTGTTGCTTTTCTTTATTATTGCCTGTTTTCTATTTAATAATCTCTGTTCATATCTTCCATTATTTCCTTTCATCTACTTTTTCAGGTTTGTTCTATTGTTCTCTATCTTTCTGAGTTGAATGATTAGCTCCTTATTTTCAATTATTCTTCCTTTTTAAATATATGTATTGTAAGTATAAATTTTCCACTAAAAACTGTTTTGACATAATGCAATATTTAGGTATAAAATTTTCCTCTAAGTGCTGATATGTCTTCATTATCATTCAATGTCTAAATATTTTATACTTTCCATTATGATTTTTCTGATCAATGAATTATTTAGGAGTTTCTTGGTTTCCAAACACGTGTGCTAAAACTTTTAGAGGGTGGCCTTTTTATTATCGATTCTTAATGGCATGAAATTTTGATCAGAGAATGTGATCTGTGTAACAGCAATTTTTAGTATGATGAGACTTCTTTGTGACTCCAAACTAGTTATGTTTTTGTAAAAGTTCTGTGTGCTTTATTTTTTTGTTAATCCTCAGCCAAGGATATTTTCCCCATTGATTTTTAGAGAGAGAAGCAGCGGGGGAGGGAGGGGAGGCAGGAAGAAAGAGGGAGAGAGAGAGAGAGAGAGAGAGAGAAAGAAACATCAATGTGAGAGAGACACATCAATTGGTTGCCTCTTGCATGCCCTGGACCAGGGCTGGGGATTGAACCTGCAATCCAGGTACATGCCCTTGACAGGGAATTGAACCTGAGACCCTCTGAAGTGAAGGTGACACTCTAACCAAGGAGCCACACTGGCCAGGGCTATATGCTTTATTATATGTGGGTATAACCTTTGTTTGATCATTAGATCAAGATTGCTAGTTGGGTTCAAACTTTTTATCCATTCCATTAGTTTTTAAGAGAGGAAAAAAATCTCCTACTATGGTTAGGGATTTGTAAATTTCTTCTTGTAAGGCTGTCCTTTTGTCTTATTTGAGTTTTTGTTTTACGTGCAGAGGTTCAGGATTTTCTGGTATTGAATCTTTCTTTCTCAAATTATGTAAAGATTCCTATTATCTTCAATAATACCTTTTTGCTTTAAAGTCTGTTTTAGTCTATATTAATGTTCTTATACCAACTATTAGCTTCTTTTAAAAGCTAATGTTTGCTTTGTTTTCTTTTTCTGCTCCATATACATTTAATTGTCCTATGTCTTAAAATCTAAATATTAATAATATTAATAAAAACAGCTAAAATATGTATTGAAGCTTACTATATGCCAGGCACTAATCTAAATTCTTTTGTGTATTAAATAATTTAATTCTCACAATAATCTTGACAATTTTCCCACTTTATAAGGAAGCAAACAAAAACACAATTAAAAATTCAATTTACAGATTTTCCACCTGCTCCCTGAAAATTACAAGGACCTTAAATCACTAACTCCTTTCTGCTCCCTCATCTATCTTCTATGCTATTATGGAATATTATTTGTTTTTAACCCTCCACACATCAAATTGTTTGTCTTTTGCTTTATAGTCAGCACATTTGTATTCATATTTTAGTCATTAAGTTTACAATTAAGATTTACCAATTTGTTTGCTAATTAATTTTTCACCAGTATGCTTTGCATTCCATTCCTTTACCTGAGGTTTGGTTTGCTTCTTTAGGAAGTACATTCTTCAGTAATCCTATCAAGGGAGTATCTGTTAATGGTAAATTCTTAGACTTTATCTGAATACTAGAGGCCCGGTGCACGAAATTCATGCACGGGGGTGTGTTGTCCCTCAGCCCAGCCTGCACCCCCTCCAATCTGGGATCCCTCTCACAATCCAGGACTGCTGGCTCCCAACTGCTCGCCTGCCTGCCTTCCTGATTGCCCCTAACCGCTTCTGCCTGCCAGCCTGATAACCCCCTAACCACTCCCCTGCCAGCCTGATTGATGACTAACTGCTCCCCTGCCAGCCAGTTTGCCCCTAACTGCCCTCCCCTGCAGGCCTAGCCCCCCCCCCCCAACTACTCTCCCCTGCAGGCCTGGATCCCCCCCAACTGCCCTTCCCTGCAGGCCCAGTCGCCCCCAACATCCCTCCTCTGCCGGCCTGGTCACCCGTAACTGCCCTCCCCTGCAGGCTTGATCACCCCCAACTGCTCTCCCTTGCAGGCCTGGTCCCTCCCAACTGCTGTCCCCTGCTGGCCTGATTGCCCACAACTGCCCTCCCTTGCAGGCCTGGTCCCTCCCAACTGCCCTCCTCTGCTGGCCATCTTGTGGAGGCATCTTGTGTCCACACGGGGGCAGCCATCTTTGACCACATGGGGGCAGCAATCTTGTGTGTTGGAGTGATGGTCAATTTGCATATTAATCTTTTATTAGATAGGATAGAGGCCTGGTGCATCAGTGGTGGCTGGCTGGTTTGCCCTGAAGGGTGTCTCGGATCTGGGTGGGGGTTCCCTTGGGGCGTGGGGTGGCCTGGGCAAGGGGCCTGTGGTTGTTTGCAGGCCAGCCACGCTCCTCAGCGACCCAAGTGGAGGCCCTGGGATCTGGGATTTATTTATCTTCTATAATAGAAACTTTGTAGCCTTCAGCGGAGCCAAGCCTCCTGCTTGCTCCGTGGCCACAGCCATTTTTGTTGGGATTTATTTATCTTCTATAATTAAAACTTTGTAGCCTTGAGTGGAGGCCTAGGCCAGCCAGGGTGTGCAGAAAGCTTGGCTTCCTCCATCGCCGGGGGCAACTCAAGCCTCCTGCTCTCTCCAGCTCCGTGGCTGCAGCCATTTTTGTTGGGATTTATTTATCTTCTATAATTGAAACTTTGTAGCCTTGAGTGGAGGCCTAGGCCAGCCAGGATGTGCAGAAAGCTTGGCTTCCTCCATTACCGGGAAAACCCAAGCCTCTTGCTCTCTCCATGGCCGCAGCCATCTTGGTTGGGTTAAGTTGCATATTTGCTCCTGATTGGCTGGTGGGCATGGCTTGTGGGTATAGCTGAGGTATGGTCAATTTGCATACTACTCTTTTATTAGATAGGATACCTTTATTTCATCTTCACTTCCTGAATAAAAAAAATCAGCTGTTATTTCAGGCTGGTATTATTATTCCATTTCCTGCCATAATGGTAAATTGATGATGATGAGAAGTCTACTATCTGTCTGTCATTCCCTTGTAGGTAATTTGTCTTTTCTCTGGTTGCTTTTAAAATTTTCTCTTTGTCTTTAATGCTCTAGAGTTCAACAGGATATGATTAGGTATGGATTTGTTTTAGTTCATCCTGCTCAGACTAAGCATACTACCCTAATCTGAAAATTTCTATTTTTCCTTAATTATGAAAAACTGATGGACACGGACAATAGTGTGGTGAAGGCCTGGTTAAAGAGCGGGAGTAGAAGGGAGGGGGGTCAAGGGCCAAATAAAAGGGGACATCTGAATATTCTCAACAATAAAGATAAATAAAAAACTGGGAATTCCATAGAGCCTTTGTTTTATATGAGTTAGATCTATCAATCTTTACCATATAATGAATTAAAATAGAGAACATTAAAAAAAAATGTATAGTCCTTACATCTTACAATACCGGTTCTGCCCCATTCTCTCTACTTCCTCCTTGTGGAACTCCTATTTGACACAGGTTGGAGCTTCTTCCTCTATCATATTCCTTCATTGTTTGATCATATTCTCTTTATATCTCTGTGATGTTACACTGTCACAGTATGGGTGATTTCTATAGATCTATTATGTAATTTACAATTACTCACTTTAACTATACAAATTTATTGTTTATCCCGCTACCTTAATTATCTAAAAATAAGTCTGATGCATTCTTGGGAGTAAAGGAGAGAAAAATGTACCATTCTTCCTCTACTGTGAAAAGCAAAACAGTTTGGAGAAATTTGCTAAGGGGGAAGAGAAGGCAGCAATATAATGACACTCACACACATATATAATACATATGTATATGTATATGTATATGTATATGTATATGTATATGTATATGTATATGTATATATGTAATGATAAATAAATGAATATGTATGTGTGTTTATGTCTTAAATGTATGAGGTGGAATCGGTCACCCCATTTTTGGCCCATGCAGAATAAGTAGAGGGATGACTTAGAATCATATTTTCTTCTTTTCATAACTACAAACGGATTTACATTTAATATTAAGTCATATGTTCACATACAACATAGTTCAGATGTATATAGAATGTACATATCAATACCTGGAGCAAGGGTATTCCAGAATAAGAGAACTGTAAGTACAATGACCTTGTGGTGGAAAGTGGCTCAGCATGATTAACGAATAGCAAGAAAGAATGGCTAAAGTAGTGTAAACTTGGGAAGGTTAGTAGAAAATGAGGCAGGTGATATGCTCAGGTATTAGATGATGTATGGCCTTAAAAGTCATAATAAGGTTTTGAATTATATCCCAAGTATGATAGGAAGTGAGTAGTGCCTCAAATGTCCTTGAAAATGTTAGATAAAAGTGTGTATTAAAATTGTACCTTATGTTTTGTATAATATTTTAAAAGTGAGGATTGTTGAAGTTATGACTTCATTTAGAACTTAATTTATTTCATAAGAGTCAGGCTTTCTTATTTCTAAAATATGTATAAGATGACATAATCTGACATAAGAGCCTAGACAGAATACTCCTCCTTTGAGACTTCTGTATGTGAGATACATATAACAAAGAGTATATAAAACACAGTTTTAATGAATAATTATAGAGTGAACCAGTGTAACCACAATATAGACTAAGAAATAGAATATTACCAGCTCCCCAGGAAACCTTGCTATATGACTTTTAAAAAAAGAGCTTACTTAGTACTATAATCTGTGATAATTATCCACTTAAATGTCAACTGGAATCATGTGACCAGTCTTTTTATAGGCAAAAGGAATGTTCCCTTAAGTCCATATTTAATTTCAATATGGAAATTAAATACAGATCCACTTAAAATCTATTCACATTTCAGTATAGAGAAGCGCCATGTCTAAGGCACTAATTTTTATTTTTAAACCTGAGTTATATCAAGTGTATAAAAAACAACTACAGAACTTGAAGAAAATGTATACATCTTCATATATTTTTGTGAAAGCAAATCTAACAGTGATAGCTTTAATATAAAAAGCATTTGATTAAAGTAAAATAAATGTCACTTAAAAGTTTAAGATCTCATTATGGGTTTCATTACAACAAATTAGGTAAAATGAGAAGACTTCTTTGTTTCTGTGTAGCTTCTAGTATATGCTTAGCACTCAATAAATGTGAAACAATAAAATATGAATTAGGCTAATCACAGCATATCTTAAATATATTTTATTAAATTTGAGCCTACTTAAAATTTTATATTATAGAAACTTGACATGCCACTGATTCATAACCTTTTCTAGTATTAAAAATTAAACCTATGAAATCTAGATTTCTATATCTTTTAAGTAAACATTTAGCAGTAAACTACCAGAGAAGAAAAAATATGTATGGTAAAATTTAAACTAACAATACTTTAAAATAAAAAATTTAATATTAAATTAGGTTATTCTCTTATGGAAAATTCTACAAACCTTTTGCAAATTCATTCAAAATAGTAAAAAAAAAAAAGAGAAGGGAATGAAATATAATAAATAAAGGCAGCTATATAAAGAAACACAAAATGTGAATAAAACTAAATGGACAACATGTATAAAAATAACATTTAGAAGTATCATTCTTAAACTGTATAGTGCAGCGGTACCTGAATTATGTGCCCTTTAATTTATGCACATGATGGATAGCTTGTTAAGAGGCATATCTGTAACCATTATAATTGATAGTAGCTGAAGGCAGTCAGGCCATAATTTCTATTTAATGGATGGAATAGAAATGGAACAAAGTCTGCAGCAGCATTTTAAAATAAGTGCCTAGAAAGTTTACATTTATGTACAAAGTAATATCTACATTCTAGCCTTTTCTATGTTGAATTCTTTAAGAAGAGAAAAATCAGCTGCAGTAATATCCATGTATTATTAAATCAAAATTTTGATTTAACCAATAACCTAAAAAATATTACAATAAGTGGGAAAGAATGTTTAACTAACCATTTGTAGGTCCATTTTTGTGCTCTTGTTCTTTAGAGCTTATGGGAGAAGCATATGGGCTCAATCGACAAGTTCCAGTTGATGGAGAATAATTTGTCGCACTTCTCTTCCTTGTGATTCTTGAAGGCTCAAATGACTGGAAATAAACATTAATTTGGGACAAAAATACTTGTTTAGTTATAGATCTTTGAAAATATCTTTGAAAACTCAGAAAATTTAACCCATACTCTTTTTCTTGTTCTTTCTTTTGGATTTTAGGTATACTCAATTATTACCTTCAAAGTGCACACTATTTTTCAAGTTATGTAGCTATTTTAGGTCTCCACACTAACTAGGGCATCTCGATTTGATATTTATAAAATTTTAACATTAAAGGTTTATTACCTTCTAGATACTATTTCCAAACAAGATAAAGCTAGAGGTAGCTGACTCTCCCAATTATATCCTAACTTTTGCTGTCAGTTGAACCAGAAGTAATAATGGGGCCAAGCCAGGGAAACTCTCAGATTTTATAATAAATCCCACAAGGAAATCTTAGGAAGGATCAGTAATGTCCTAAACCTTCACACAGTTGCTCTGTCACAGTGTCTTGTCTTATTCATAACCAAAATAATGTTCAAACAATTGAGTATGGCATTTAAGGTCTTTGAGAATTTGGCCTATCTTACACAAATCTTCTCTGCAGCTCCCTCCTCTGTGTTCTCATACTTCCTATTGGAGCTAGCAAATTTTTAAGTTTCTGTCTGCCCCACTAAAATTTGAGTTCCTGAAAACAAGTATCACTTCTTCATCTTTGTACCCTAGGGCTCAAAACTTTGTGATGAATAAATGACTTAAAAGGAACAGTCCAACAATATGCAGATGATGTATCATAGAATTGTACACTGAAACCTATATAATTTTATTAACCAATGTCACCCCAATAAATTCAATAGAAAAAAAAAAAGAAGAAGAACAATTTGGCCAAGCCACTCTATACATTCATTTTTTTTTTTAATATTTTTATTTATTTCAGAGTTCCTCTCTGAAAGGGGAGAGGGGGAGAGAGAGAGATAGAAACATCAATGAAGAGAGAGAATCATTGATCAGCTGCCTCCTGCATGTCCCCTACTGGGGATCGAGCCCACAACCCGGGCATGTGCCCTTGACTGGAATCAAACCTGGGACCCCTCAGTCCGCAGGCCGATGCTCTATCCACTGAGCCAAACCAGCTAGGGCTACACATTCATTCTTTAGTTCATTCATCCAATATTAAATTGCACCTGTAGTCTCAGTATCTAGGTTATGTACATCTGGGCTTAGCCCTCTCGTTCTTATCTTCCCTGGAACTTAGTCTTTGGTTTAGGTCCCTATTCATGATCCACTTCTTCCAAACACCCCTTATCACACTATTAATTGCTTGCTCTTCTGAATTCCCTTTGAACTTGTTTTCTATAATGCTTACTAATCACCCAGCACTTGCTAACTAATGTATACAAAGAAATAGAATAAAATGTTCTGGCCTCAGATAGTAAGGTTTTATGTGTGCTAAAGAAATTAAGGGGAGAGAGAAAATCAAAGTGGGCTGCAATAACCTCATGGAACAATTCTTGGTGAGAGTAAAGGGTGAGGCTTAGATAAATGAAAATAAAATTATGAAAGACCTGAAGTCTAGATGTAAAACAGACATAATAGGGTAGATTTGGGGGATAAAGGAAAGGTCTGAGGTGTTGCCAACATTGTAGAATTGAACTTAGCTTGATAGCTGTCTTGAAAGTTATATAACTCTCCATTGTCAACTATTTATTTTTAAGACACCATGGCAGAAATAGTGGCTGTGTCACATTTTTCAATTATCTTGGTATTAGTTCCCAAATCTGTAGCATCAACTTTATTTTACAGTTAAGATTTTAAATGATAAATACTTTCTATTGAGGGAACAAAAACATTCCATTCTTTATTTTATGTACCCATAGTAGCCACAAATGTAACCAATATCTTTTTAAAAAATCCAACTATAATATCAAGTTATAACTCTAACACAATCTTTTTTGTAGGGTGAAAGGGTTTTAAGTCTCTTTATCAGGTGGTTATTACCTCTCCATCTTGAGTTTTCACCTGTTTATATGTATTCAGTCATAAACTATGACATTTATCCAATCCTACCCTACTTTTCCAAGAATTTATTGTCCAGAACTATTTCACTGTGTATGTACAAGAAATGAAAGTCACTACCCTAATGTACATTTATGTCAATCTGTTTTCCTATTTTCACCAAAAAATTATTTTTTCCAATTGCCAAATATCTAAACATTGTAACTGTAGATCATACCTTTCTCCTTGAAAACAATTTTCTAGCTTTCATAAAATAAGTCTTTGTGTGTGCACATGTGTGTGTATTTTTTTTCTTCCCTCACCTTAAAAATACTGAGGTGTCTCTTTTGCTTTTCTTTTTAGTCATCTGTGTTGGTTAAAAGGAAAAATATGTCTACAATTATTAAATACAGAGTAATACATACTATCCCACTAAATATTTTTCAGTAAATAAATAATTTTTATAAATCTGCCTACTGATATACATAAAGGCATAATTTTACTTCTATAAGTCTCCCCCCTCTGAAAGTTGTATCAAGATCCTCTAACTTTTAAACCTTAAAGATGCTTAAAAGTGACCCTAGAATTGATCTGAGACTTTCCATTCTGCCACCCCCCAAATGTTGAAGGACATGGCCTATTGATTAGTATCCCACAACAGGAAGAGTTAAGAATACTGGCATTTGTAAGCGGTTTCTAGTGGCTTTTCCATACAAACTACTTGTCTTGGCTCATGCTGCAAACTTTCCTAAAATCTCTCAAACAAGCAGCATCTGGCCTTGGGGAGCCTTGTACCTCTTGCTAAGAGGCCCTAGGCCCAGCCAGCACTAGGTGGCCAGCCTTGGTTCATGGCTTGGCTCTCCTGGCCACTTCCAAGTCCAGCACAACTAGCAGCTCTCTGCAGATCTCTTTGTAGCTCATGCCAGGTGGCCCCAGGCAGGGCACACTCAGTGACTGACCTTGGCCTGCACCTCCCAGGAGTCCCCAGAGCCAGAGCACTCAGTGGACAGCTTCAGACCATGCCAAATAACCACCCAACTACCTCCACAAGCAACATACTCAAGGGGTGGACTCAGGAGCACTGAGATCTTGCTCCTTGGCATGTGTCATCGGTTTGGCTCAAATAAACTCTTATAAAAATTCTCCACAGGTTTGGCGTCAACATTTACTTGGTAACTGGCAGTAATCGAAGAAGCCCAACCAGGACCATCCCATGGACCTGAATATGGTGCTAGGTACAAGCAAAGTCCCATTGTGCCCCACTGACTCCTTGCTTTGTATCAGGAGATGAAGACTTTAAAGGTCATTGACTGCCACCTGGAGATACTATTTATTGGAAAGGACAGCTAATAAAAGACACACTCCAACCTAAATGTGAATGAACATCTATGCCTGTCTGTGGAGGTTAAAGACTCCTTGAGGATGAGGAGTCACTGACACAAAGGCAGACAGCTATCCCAAGTCATTGGCAAGGCCTGTATATCTACAGATTGACATTGAACTCAGAATCTTTTTGTTTGATTGTCTTTACCTGTCTGCTAATATTAGTCATAATAATAGTTATATTTGTTCTTTGGATTTTTCTATGTAGTCCAAGTGTTTATGATTACTGAGCATGTATATGATATCTGTTAATACTCTTTCATGGCTCATGCAAATGTTATACTTAATGCCAAATACAGAAAGATGAGAAGGCAAAACTTGGATCATGATAGTTCAGAACAAGAGTGTTTGTTCACAATGAAGGCCATAAGACCTGACTGCCTTCCATTTACTTGCCCTTCCTTTTTTTGGGAAATATTCTGCCTTGACTCAAATCCCATGATTACAGTATTACCCCATCCCCAGTGGTGAATAAGACAATGTCAATACTGAAACTTCCTAGGAATGAGCCTTCCTACTGCTGTGAGACCACACTATCCAACCCAAAGGTTGGTCATCAATGCATCCTTCAGACTGATTTCTGACCAAAAGGGGCAACCATAGAGGAAAAAAGGGGTTCTATGAAAAGTAACCTCACAGAGTGATCTGATCATAAATTACTAACTGGGGAAGTCATGGTGGGTAGTAAAAAACCAGACCTATAACTTCTTTACTGATAGGTTTTAGGGGGGCCTTGCCCATTATTCTTGTGCACCTAAGTCAGGGATGGGGACCGTCCACCCCGTGGGCCCTATAAGACCTAAGAAATCATTTGGTCTGGCCCTGCCAAGATTTATCTAAATTCAATAAATCTAGGAGCTTTTTTCATAGCAACATGAATTTATATTAAGTGAGTTATATTAAGCGAATGATGTTATAAATACTCAAATGGCCCTTGGCAGAAAAAAGGTTCCCTACCCCTGATCTAGGTTAACACACCTTTGAAATGCAAGTGGTGTATTAACCCTCAAGAGAACACATACTTGCCCTAGCTGGTTTGGCTCAGTGGATAGAGTGTCAGCCATCAAACTAAAGGGTCCTGGGTTCAATTCTGGTCAAGGGCACATGCCCAGGTTACATGCTTGATCTCCAGTAAGGTTGTGCAGGCGACAGCCAATCAATGAATTTCCTCTCATCATTGATGTTTCTCTCTCTCTCTCTCTCTCTCTCTCTCTCTCTCTCTCTCTCTCTTCCTCCCTCTCTCCCTCCCTCTCCCTTCTTCTCTGAAATAAAAAAAAAGAACACATACTCTTGTTAACTATCATATAAACGAATCGCCACCTCACTTTCTCCAATCTTCACATCCCCTCCTTAATTTCAAATGCATAAAAGAAACTGCAAAACTGTTTTTCTCAGGAACATTTGAGATCTTATTCCATGGCTTATGTCATCAGTTTGGCTCAAATAAACTCTTACATTAAGAAAAAAAGGGGGGCGAACACAGCGGGCACCAGAGCCACACTAAAGTGAGTCCTGCTCCATGAAGTTGGTCCCTACAAAGCAGATCCTCCATGGTGGTCATGGCCAGTACTCCTAATTGCTCGGCCTGGGGGTAAATCATTCTCATTGATGTGCTCACAGCAATCAAGGCTCAACTACAACAGGAAGGTGCATACAGCCCACAGGGGATGCTGCGTACTTGGAGTGTCCAGCTGGGGTGACTGGGGAGGCTGTGCCACTGGGCCTACAGGACATCTACTACATAAGGTGACTCTATGGAGACCTGGAGACATAGCAGCTCTACCTAAAACATAGATACAAACACAGGGAGGCTGCCAAAATGAGGAGACAAAGAAACATGTCCCTAATGAAAGAACAGAACAAAACTCTAAAAAAAGAATGTACCGTATTTTCCGGCGTATAAGATGACTTTTTAACCCAGGAAAATCTTCTATATGCCCAGTCGTCTTATACGCCAGAAAATACGGTAACAAAATGGAGACAATCTAACAGATGCAGAGTTCAAAACACTGATCATAAGAATGCTCAATGAACTTAAGGGAAGAGTAGAAAAAACGAGTGAGAACATCAATAAGACCATTTTGTGCCTCTTGAGGTGATGTAATAGGAACTATATAGATTACCTATGAGACACTTCTTACCAAAAATTTGGACCAGAATCTAATCAATCCTCTATCTCTAACTACCATTTCTATAGGAAATAGGAAATACGCATAGAGAAATCATTTAAAGGATACCACAAGATTTTGGTTGATTAACCAAACCAGAATTTGGAAGATACTTATAAAATAAATATCTGTCTTTCTCAAAACATAAATTACAAGAAAAAGAATAACATTTAAAAAGTTCCAAAAAGACTTAAAATATGTAAGAACCATTACAATGTATCAACCTTGTTTGGATCCTTTTTTTAATAAGCCAACTATAAAAGGACATTTTGAAGCAACCATGGAAATAAGAATATTACCTTGGTGAAAGATATTATTAAGGAATTACTATTAATTTTGCAAGGTGTAATGGCACTATGGTCATGAAAGAAGTAATTATCTACTAGAAATGCATATTAAAGAATATTCTGATGAAATGACATGTCTGGGACTTACAAGCCTATATAGCATGTTACTGTTCAAAACAACATGAGATTAAATCAAGTGCCAGAAAAAATGACGCAATCAAGAGACAAAGTAAACATGAGATGTATGAAGCTGTGGCTGGCGTAACATGGCATAGTGTCTTACAGCAAACTTTTTTCTTTTACCAGTAGAAAGAGAAAACTCTAAAATACCAATAAAAGTAGTAAATACATAAACCAGTAACATACTTGTTTATTATTATGTATTATGTACTGTACACAGTTGTATGTGTTATTATTTTATAAGAATGGCAGCGCAATAGGTTTGTTTACACCAAAATCATCACAAGCACATGAGCAATGCACTGCATTATGATGTTATGATGGCTACATCACTAGGTGACAAAAACTTTTCAGCTCCATTACAATCTTATGGGACATTGTATATGAGACCCATTGTTGACAGAAATTTCATTATGTGGTGCATGACTGTACATATGTACATAAATATATGTATGTGTATATATATCCTATATAATAAAAGGGTAATATGCAAATTGAACAAACAGCGGAATGACTGGTCACTATGATGCGCACTGACCACCAGGGGGCAGATGCTCAACGCAGGAGCTGCCCCCTGGTGGTCAGTGTGCTCCCACAGGGGGAGCGCCCCTCAGCCACAAGCCGGACTGATGGCTGGCGAGCCTCTCCTGCCTCCGAGGCAGCGCTAAGGATGTCCGACTGCAGCTTAGGCCCACTCCCTGCGCCTAAGCCATCAGTGGGATACCCCCCCACACCAAGGGCTCCCGGACTGCTAAAGGGCGCAGGACAGGCTGAGGGACCCCCCACCCAATGAAGTGCACGAATCTGATGCACTGGGCCTCTAGTATATAAATAAATAAATAAATAAATAAATAAATAAAGCAAAATTAATAAAATTATTGAAACAACATGGGAGTTCATAAAATCATTTGTCCTACTTTTGTATATGTTTGAAAAATTTCATAATAAAAAGGTAAAAAAGCAAGGAAGAAGGGAAGGGGAAGGAGGGAGGGAGAGGGCAAGGAACAGAGTTGAGGCAGATCAGTAAGTAAACCTGTAGAATCTACACTAATAAAAGAGAAATATGCAAATTGATTGTACCTCTGCGACACCCACCAGCCAATCAGGAGTGAATATGCAAATTAACCCAACAAAGATGGTGGGTTAATTTGCATATGCAGGTGCGGAGCGGCCAGGCAGGGTGGGACACCTGCTATGAGAGGGAGGGCGGGGGGCAGAGGGAGCTACAGGAGTGGCACTCCAGAGCCAAGACTTGCAGGCTCCTGGGCGGCTGGGAGCGAAGCCAGGGGAAGAAAGGTCTATTCTTGCACGAATCTTCGTGCAATGCTCCTCTAGTGTAAGCTATAAAAGTTCCTAATGCTCAGAAGCCCTGTCTTAGATAAGACAAGCATAGGCCATGGAAATAAGCAGATTTAGAAGTGTCCTACCAATAGTAAGGTAATAATCTATGTCCAAATCAGCAAACCTCCCCCAAACCTGAACTGCCATTCCAGATTTCTAGCAGCATGCCGACTGAGTTTGCCTTAGCAGGAAGTATGCTCCTTCCCTTCCCATCCGTAGCATCTGCTTCTTTCACTACGAGATGGACTGAAAGGGATTGTGTCAAGCTGGCTAGGTCTACAACCAGGTAGCCAGTTGTATGTATAACGTCATCTGGACTGGTATTGGCAGCAGTTTGTAATAAATAATTAATCTTTCCTCATGAAAATTCATCAAAAAACAGTGCTTAGAGGACAAGAACTTGAGCAGCCCAAATACTGTAGGTGATGATAAATGGAAACTTTCAGGACTCCTCACTATCCCCAAATAATTTGGAAGGTTCAGTAAGTAGTGGTACTTGCAGTATACATCCTATATATTAAAGAAAGGTCACAGGGGATGATCCATACCTCTGCTTCCCCTACTAGGAGAATGATTTAAAAAATGACTTTTGCAGACTTGCCCTAACATCATGGAGCATTAATCTGTAACTCCATGGGAACACTGGAATATAAAAATTCCCAATATCTATGAGAGGAAATAGCAGATTAAGATAAACAGGCTCCACTTCAAACAAGTGGCATATAAGGGCTATCTCCTCTCCTTGACACCAAACCCTTCTTCCTTCAGCATCATATTGGTCAGGCAAAATGACCAAAAATTACTACTAGTTCCACTGTAGCTTCACAGCAATTATGTACTCTTAGAAGTCTAGCTCTATGGTTGTTTTTGTTTTTTTTTTGAATGTCTGATTTTCCTTTGCATGGGCTAAGACAGCCTCAATGGGATCACTGGCATGTGGGTAGATTCTTGGGAGCCTGGCTGTTTCAGGGCTGAGTTGTCTCTGGAGTAGATGGAAGGATAAATGTAGCTGCGGAGAGAAGACTAGACTTAGCAGTAGCGCAAAAGCTATCAGACCTAAAATGTGAATATAGAGTTGCTAACAAATGATTAGGTAGAGTACAAAAGCTGAAAATATCAGAAACAGATCAGAAAACAGAAGAGAAATGATGAAGGCCCAGGCGAGGATACTGAAAACTGGTATTTAGAAGGTGGTGGCCAAGCTAAGCCAATTGGTTTAAAGGTACAGAATTGGGCCAAACAAAGCAATGTATTTTTCTAATACAGGATATTAGCTGTGGCACTGGCTTCCTTGATACATCGTAATTTGGAGAGAGAGAGAGAGAAAGAGAGAGAGAGAGAGAGAGAGAGAGAGAGAGAGAGAGAGAGAGAGAGAGAGAGAGAGAGAGAGAGATAGAAGAGAAGAGAAGAGAAGAGAAGAGAAGAGAAGAGAAGAGAAGAGAAGAGAAGAGAAGAGAAGAGAAGAAAAGGAAGGGAAGGAAGGAAGGGAAGGAAGGAAGGAAGGAAGGAAGGAAGGAAGGGAGGGAGGGAGGGAGGGAGGGAGGGAGGGAGGGAGGGAGGGAGGGAGGGAGGAAGGAAGGAAGGAAGGAAGAAAGGAAGGGAGGAAAGGAAGGAAGAGAGGAAAGGAAGGAAAGGAAGAAAGAAAGAAAAGGACAGAAAGCCTGCCATGACGACAATTGTACTTCACAAAGAGGATAAATTCCTAAATGGCTATTCTTTTTCATTCGAATAATGTTACCATCTCCCAAAGAACAGTTTTGGGGCAGGAAAGAACAGTATTCCATTTCAAGCTGGACTACTCATCTACCCAAATACCATTTTGACCAAAGAAACAGATGCAGAATTACAGTCACAGCTGCATTCTGTACAGAGCAAGTTGGATAATGGTATCCTAAATTGCTAATTACACTGCTAATGATTTTTTTTAGTGGCACTGCAGTATTTTGCCACCTTTGTTTAAATTTTTTAAAAAAGCATTTAGGAACTTTTAAAAATGGTAAACTGTTAAAATACCAGTGAGTCTTCCAAAAAAGAATTCCATATAAAACCATTTCTTGAAATGGTATTCTCCTATGGGATTTTGTAGCAGCCTATTTATTGACTAGCTATTTGTTTTAATTTACTTTCTCACTAATTTATTTGCACTTAAGATTACTGAGGCCATAAGTATCTCAGTATTAGTGTTTGTACCTAGATCCATATTGGTATGAAAAGATAATAAACTAACATATGTCATGATAGGCTGGCATTGGGAACGTGCTATGACTAGATTTACAAAAAGTAATAGCAACAGTACAATTTTATTTTTATTGTGACAACCATGGTGAAATTTATTACAGTGTTAGTATTTTATTGTTTAATCATGCCAGCGTAGCTGAAAAAGGTAATTACATTTTTGATATAAAAATGCTGTTAATGTTTTTATTTCAGATATTATAGAAGATTATAGAATGCAGATTAAAACATTACCATTGTCCCATATTGTTTCTTGTGCATTTAAGTGGCAGAATATTTTTTCTACAAATAGTGAATTAATTTCTACTAAATTATTTCCATAGTATTTCTAAATAATTTGCCTCTTAAAAGAAACCTCAAGCTGGCTGGGAACTTCCATACATTAGATTTACAAAAATGTGTTATATGCAGAAAATGTTGTACCAATCGCAATTATGCTACAATGTTTTTTGATTATTTTTATATTTAGTAAGGTAAATTAGCTGTTAAAAAATTAAGAACACAATCTTACTATGCAATTATAAATTCATAAGTAAATACTTACATGTGCTTCGAACGGATCATCCAATTTCAGTGATCTTTTAACACTGCAAACAAAATATTTCAAGAAATCTTAGACTTGATGTGCTTTAAGTAACCAAATATTTAAGAGTAATGTATATATAAAGATTCTAGGTTACTTTCTCCAAGTAAAGTAAAATACCGTAAGAAAGCAATTTTCAGAACAATGAAACTTTTTAAAATAGCATATTTCAAGATGGACTCATAATTAAATATTTAAATGAATCTTTTTATGCATATGTGGTTTTATATATGCTCTATTATATAATTCAATCATTAGTCATATTATAAAATGATCTTAGTAAAAATTACTTATTTGTGTGTTCTAAAATACTACTAATAAAAATTATACAGAAGAGCAAAATAATTTACATACCTTCAATGGAGATACTGAAAGTACATTATTTGCACAAATAATGCACTAGGTATTAAAATAAAGGTATGAGCAAGGTGAAACAAGTTTTCCACATTTTTGTAGCTTTAAACATAATTCAATGCTATCAGACTATGACTTAACTGAAGAACAGATGCTTTATGTCTTTATAAGTCCCCAATCCATATGAAACTATTTTTTGTCTCCTTCACTAAACTGATTCAGGAAGATGCCAGGCTCTCTCTCTGCAAAATCTGTTCTGCTAAACTGGATGCCCAGCTGTTGGTGACAATGCTTAGAAAGGAAAGCTGAATATTTATAATACTTTATTTCATACAGCTGTCTTCTAAAGAGCAGTCATCAACATTTTATTGAATGCAGACTAAATGCTCAAAGGAGAAAAAGGTCAATATAAATTAAAAGTAGTTTTCCCAGTGACAAATACAGAGTTATAAATACTTTCTTGATCCCTGAGAAACAGAGATTGTTATTTAAAATATTAGAGAATTTGTGCATTAGGAAAAAAAGATTGTATTATAGCTAAAGGTTGCAGTATAGAAAACAAAAACATATATTTTAGCAATGACTATTCATAAATGACTGACTACTGACTTTCAAGTAAGTGACAGGAGTGAGAAAAATAAAAGGGATGGACAATTTACAGAAATTACTGTTCATTAAATATTAAATATAAAAATTTTATCTAGAAAAAGGTTCACTTAAATTTGCTATTACTTCTATATTAGCCTATTACATAACATTATTTCTTGAAATTAATTAAACTGGTTTAAAGAATTAATTATATCTTTTCAAAGTCTATTTGAAATCAATATAATATAAATTCTCAATGAAGCAATAATAGAGGTAAGAACAAGTAAAAATGTCAGATAACCCCAAAAGAGTATTTTTATTTAGTTTTGGAATATACAGGTTGTCCCACTTTGAATAATTATTCATTCCAATGGGTTAAATCCGAAAAGAAAGAAGCACCAATTGAGCTATAAGAAAAAAGTGTGTATACATTTTTTGGGGGACTCCCTATATGTTACCCTACTCAGGTGTGTAAGATGTTCTGGCATTTAATGAAATTTCAAAAGTAGAAATAAAAAACTAAAAGTATGCAGTCAGCATTTTTTTATCCTTTATTTTGAAATGCTGTTAAGATGCAATACTGCCCTAGCCAGTTTTGCTCAGTGGATAGAGCATCGGCCTGCGGACTGAAGGGTCCCAGGTTCGATTCTGGCCAAGGGCACATGCCCAGGTTGTGGGCTCGATACCCAGTAGGGGGCGTGCAGGAGGCAGCCAATCAATGATTCTGTCTCATCATTGATGTTTCTTTCTCTCTCCTTCTTCCTTCCTCTCTGAAATCAATAAAGAAATATATATTTTTTTAAAAGATGCAATACTACCTTTCAGAAGGAAACAAAACCCCACCCTGTTATTAACTATTTAAAATATTTTTGCTTTATTATTGCTGGTTAATTCCTAGAGAATGAAATAAATGTTTGGATTTAAAGTCTTCTAGTTTAGGTCCTAGGCTGATCTAAGTAGTGCAAGGAAATATGTGAAAGTGAGAATTAGATTGCTGTCTCCCAGTTTAACAGTTTAGTCAGAATCTAAACCATATTTTATTGTGGGAAATGTAATTTTCAGATAATTCAGGTATCCAATAATCAAAAGCTGAAAATATTTATAAGAATCATAAAAAAAATTAACAGAGAAGATTGGAGAAATCAAAGAAATCACTTAGCTAATTCAGTAAGGACAAGTTGACCACTATCACACAGCTCGAGTGAAAACTCAGATCTAGGTCCTATGCATCATAAATCTTTGTTAAATTGAAGGGGAAGGACTAAAGAAAAGGTAAGGAAGAGCAAACTTACTAGAGGAATTTATGACCATCTATTCTTACTTACCATCTATTAGAACTGAGCTCACTGTCAAGATATCAATTATTAAATTAAGCACCTCCTATATGCTTTTACATGTTTTGTTTTGTTTTGAACCCACTCTTTTATCCAGATACAACTGTAATACAAGCATGAGATGATGTCAAGCAGATTAGGATAATGTTAATAGGAACAGAGAGGAAGAGATGAATAAAACATATTATAAAGGAAGTACAGACAAAACTTAATTTGATATGTGGGCTATTTTCCTAAAGTATATACTCACCTGCTACCAGTAATAGTTAGCAATTAAAAGTGATATATGTCTGATAGTTCTGTAAAGTTATAAGCAGCTCTTGTGGTTACTACCTTGGTTTAAAAAAAATGGGGCACTCAAAAATAGGCAAAGAACTCAAATAGGCATCTCTCCAAAAATACACAAATGGCCAATAAACACATGAAAAGATGCCCAACATCACTAATATTAAGATCAGCACTAATATTAAGGAAATGCAAATCAGAACCACAATGAGATATCACTTTACAACTATTAGGATGGCTACTACAAAAACCACAACAGATATAAGTGTTGGTCAGGATGCAGAGAAAGTAGAACTCTTACGCACTGCCAGTGGTACTATAGAATCATACAGTTGCTATGGAAAACACTTGGGCAATTCCTCAAAAAATTAAACATAGAATTATCATCTAACTCAGCAATTCCACTTCTGGTATATACCCCAAAGAACTGAAAGCAGGGACATGAACAGATATTTGTACAACCCTGTTCACAGCAGTATTGTTCACAATAGCCAAAAAATACAAGTAATGCAAATGTCCATCAACAGACGAATGAATAAACAAAATGGTACACACATACACATATATATACACACAATGGAATATTATTCAACCTTAAAAAGGAAGGAAATTCTGCCCTTGCTGGGTGGCTCAATTGGTTGAAGTGTTATCCCATATACCAAAAGGTTGGGGGTTCAATTCTGGTCAGGGCACATATCTAGGTTGTAATTTGATCTCTGGTCAGTGTATGTACAGGAGGCAACTGATTGATGTTTCTCTCTCTCTCTAAAATCAATAAAAACATATCCTTGGGTAAGGATAAGGAAAAAAAAAGGAAATTCTGACACATGTTACAATATGGATGAACCTTGAAAACATTATGCTCAGTAAAACAAGCCAATTACAAAAGGACAAATATTATATGATTCCACTCAAATGAGGTGTATTTTAATACAAAAGAAATTATTCTAAAAAATGTTAACTATCATTTGATTCCTAATTAAGAACTAAGAATGATGTCATTTGAGGTTCTCTTACAGGACTTCTAATTCTTTTTTTCTTAATATTTTTATTGAATTCAGGGAGGAAGAGAATGGGAGAGATAGAAACATCAATGATGAGAGAGAATCATTTATCGGCTGCCTCCCGTATGCCCCCTACTGGGGATCGAGCCTGCAACCCGACATTTTACAGGACTTTAAAAACATTAGATTACATATAATTTTGAATAGCTGTGCTGAGGGTAAGAATGTGTGGGGGAGAGGAGGTAGGAAGATAAAATAAGTAAAGCAGACAAGACTCAGGGAGCCTTGATGCTCTGCCAAATTCTTCCCCTAAGGTTAGGCAAATCACATAAATTCACTGAGCTTCATAAACTTAATACTGGCCTGTGAACTAGTAGGAAATTTCTGAATGGAAAATAAAAATATGATTTGGTATGTCAGTGTTTCCATTTACTCCTCACTATAATAAGGATGATAATATTGCCAGCTACTTCACAGGAGTATGCTTATAAGATAACTTAGAAATCTTTTAATGAACAGAAATGGCCAAATTCACATCCCATGTGACTCCTTAGGTGTAAATTGAGATATCTAAAATGATTTTTTCCCCATTCTATGTATAGGAATGAACAACAAAGGGAGAAGAATCTTCTATATCCTCTTTGCATTCTCCCTTTCATTCAAGCCTATGCTCTTTTGTGTTCAACATTTATGATTACACGATAATTCACTATGACAGCATGGGTGAGTAGGAACATCACTCCACTACATGTATAAATATGGTCACATATGAAAACCTCTAAATAACAATAAAGCCTCTGTTCTTTGTGACAAAACTGGTCAATACTGCAACCAGTTATTGGACAACATGTTTATAGTGTCAAAAGTTTCTTTATTAAAGATTAATTAAAAAAGAGTGGCTAATGTATTCTTACAGAAGCAAAAGAGATATATTTGGGAATAATGACCCCAGAAGATAAACAGGCAAATATGAGATCTTTTTGGGGTTGAATAAAATGAGAAATGCCATAAAATTATTTCATTCCTAAATGGATACTCTCAAAAATGAACATTAATAAAATATTCATTACTATTACCTTATGCAAGAAACATATAAATATGTGTATCATCACACCTACATATATACATAAAGTCCTTTAAAAGAGTCTATTGAAAGGGGCCAAATAGGCATATCAGAATTAAATATGGCAGAGGGATATTTTATATAATTTCTTGTATATATTATATTTTACAACATAAAAAATTAATAATAATAAACTAACATTGATGCTACCCTTCCCTTTAGATTCTGGCACAATCATTTCTTTTTTAAAAAATTTATTTAAAAAAATTTTTTTTGAAATTTTGTTTAAAAAAAAGATGGACAGGTAGAAACATCAATGAGAGAGGAACATCATCTAATGGCTGCCTCCAGCAACACACCCCACTGGGGACCAAACCCAAAACCTGGGTATGTCCCCTGACCGGGACACATACCGGTGACCTCTTGGTTCCTGAGTTGACACTCAACCACTGAGCAACACCAGCTGGCCCGGCACAATCATTTCTAAGTTTTCCCTGAAGATATCCAGTTTGCACTAAGGATTCTTCCACTCTATAACTAAAGCACTTGTACATGCCTCTCTCACTAAACTTACTTATGTTGAAATAATCTATTTATTTAGTTTGTCTTCCCTCCTTAACTAAGATATTTATATCATTAGCACCTTGTCTGTTAACTGGTAGGTTATGAGTTCTAAAAATGCCTGCTAAAATATCTCGCCTACTAAAGTTAAAACTCCTAGAAAGGTACAGTATCTATTCACATTCAAATCCCCAAGGCCTGTCAGTGATTGGCACAAAGTTGTTAAATTAATGATTTATTTAATTACTTTTATTTTAAAACCTGTCTCAATTCCAAAGATATATTTAATTCTTTTAATTTTTATGATTCTCCAAATTCTATTTAAGGTAGTTTAAATGCAGGTTCCTAAAGGATGTCATAGTAACAGTCTTATGGATAGTCTCTTACGCCCTGGCCGGTGTGTTCTGTGGTTAGAATCAAGGGCAAACCAAAATATTTTAAATTTCTCTATCCAACAGTGAAAACCTAACTCCCATGATCTTCAATGCATTCATTTGCTCAAGCCTAGAAGACACAGAAACTATTTTCATAAGTGCTAGCCCATACCTCTGTGAAACAAACCTACTCACCAAGATTTCATATTCAACTCCGCCCAGGAAGCTAAGTTGATTGGAGCATCATCCCATACACCAAAAGGTTGAGGGTTTGATTCCTGGCCAAGGCACATTACCTAGGTTGCAGGTTCCATGTATTGGAGATATCTGATTGATGTTTCTCTCTCACATTGATGTTTCTCTTTCTCTCCTTCTTTATAATAAAAAAAAAATAAGCATATCCTTGGGTGAGGATAAAAAAGAATTAAAAAAAAAAGATTCAATATTGGCCAAGTATTCTTAAAATGTAAAATGTATATACAATATTCTACTGGATGTTCAACATAGTTTTAATTTTCATTTCCCTGATGTCTAACAAAATGCTTATTTGCCATTCATAAACCTTTTTATTAGGTATTGGTTTAAGTCTTTGAGCCTTTATTTCAATAAGGTTTTTGTCTTTTTACTGTTGAGTTGTAAGAATTTTTTATACATATATATTCTAAAAATAAATTTGTGTCAGATATATGTCCTATGATGTCAACCTCAACTTTAAGGTTATGTATTTATTGTGAGAATATCTGTACCACAGACACTTCTAATATAACATGTACCTGTTAGTATGTTAGGAAAACAATTACCCAAAAGTTCCACTTTTAATAGTTTTTTGGTTCCCCACTATCTATACAGAATGGGATCATAGGTATTACCACTTATTAAGCAAATGCACACCAGTTTCCATTGTATTCCTATTTAGCAGGACTTTTGCTACATTATCCTTGAAGGTTCACAAAAGTGCTAACTGGATTTTTTTATAGTGCAGCAGAAGGAAAGCAAGTCTTCTTGCTTAAACCTGGGGAAAGCAAAACCTTTTCAATAATCCTAACTTTTAAGGATATAATTGGCCCGGCAGGCATGGCTCAGTGGTTGAGCATAGACCTATGAACCAGGAGGTCACCTCGAGCTGTAGCCCCAGTGTGGGGGTGCAGGAGGCAGCCAATCAATGATTCTCTCTCATCATTGTTTCTATCTCTCTCTCCCTCTCCCTTCCTCTTAGAAATCAATAAAAATGTATTTTTCAAAAAAGGATATAAGTGAAACACATTTATTGATATTTGTGTGTAGGACACCATATTAAGTGCTGAGTTTTCTTATCTGGAAAGTATAGATAATAGTAGCCTCTACCTCCTAAAGTCCTTTTTTTTAGGATTCAATGAGAATATGTAGGTAGATTGTTAAAACTGTACCAGATCATAAGGATTCAAAAGGTTATTTTTCTTTCTTTCTTTTAATCCTCACCCGAGGATATTTTTCCATTGGTTTGTAGAGAGATTGGAAGAGAGAGGGAAGGACAGAGATAAACATTCATGTGAGATTGGTTCCTTCCTGGGGGCACTAAATGGGGTGGGGGTCGGGGGGAGCCTACAACCGAAGTATGTGCCCTTGACCGGAATCGAACCCTTAGGTCGGCAGTGGAATAAGTTACTTTAGAAATGCACAGGAGGTGGTACCTAAGTCAACCTGGGGACAAGGACAGGCAGAAATTTCCACGTGTTAGATATTAATCCCTCCACCCCAAAGAAAAACTTATTTTCTGAACTTTTTAAAAGTTTCTATATAGCAGCAATAAGGAAACTGACGCCAGAATTGGCTACCCTTCCTCCTTTCATAGCTGGAATCCAGGTCTCTTGAGACCCAGTTCTCTTTTTTTTAATATATACCAAAGGTGGAAATTTATTTCAGAACAAGTACAGACTCCCCCGTGGGGAAGGGGAAAGAATCTCCCAGCACAGATTCCCAGGTGGGGAGGCGGAAAGAGTCCCCGAGACCCAGTTCTTGAGTTGTCCTATAAGCTTATAGGAACTCACCACACCAATGGGCATTATCAAATGATAGGGCGTGTTCCAATCGACTCTATCCCATTCTTGGTACGCTAACCATATCTGAAATTACTTCAAGCACGAACCTACATCACAGACTACAGCCCGCAGCCTATACAGCCAGTCAAAAGCCCTGGAGAGTCAGGATTAACGTGGACCAACTCTACCACGTAACTGCGGCTGGAAGGTGAGCAGAGGTGGGTTGAGGGGATCCAGTAGGTAAGCACCAGGAACTGTCGGCAGAGGAGACACGTTTATACTCAGAAAAGTAGAGAGAGAAAAAAAGGTTACTTTTTAAAAAAACTCTCCTGGCTCGCGGAGCGGCCCGACAAGCAGCAATACCTGGAGGGAGATACCTACGGCATTTCCACACCGAGGGGAGGACCCCTGCCGCTGGATCCAACTAACCCCAGCAACAACCTCTTCCGAAGACAGAGCCTCCCGAAGGCAACCCTGAGCCTGAAAAGCGCGGGCAAGCCTCTGCTCCACGAGGTGTCACACTCAAGGTAGCCCGCCGGAAACACCGTCCCCGCGACCACGCATCCGAGTTCCCGCGGGGAAAGGAGGAGGGGTTGTCGGTCAGAGACCGCATCCAGCCCCCTTGCAGTGCAGCCCAGGGCCCTCGCTCCCAAATTCTGGCCAGACCAGCCCGGGAGAGAGGAGCGACAGGACCGTCTCTGGTCACTGTGGATGACCGATTCCCGAGATTCCTAGCCGGACCTTTTGGGGGAGGTGCTCTGCATCTGACTTCCGGTGGCAGAGAGGTGCCGTTGCCATGGTAACTAGAGAAAGGCCGAGGTCCGCCCGGCTTCGGTGAGCGGATCGTGGAATCCGTGCGGAGAACTGGCTGCGCCCCTCCGTCGGTAAACTGGAACTAGGTAGCGGTCCGCTCGCGGTCTCTCTTTGCGCGCGGTGCCCCTTCCTGCCCGGCTTTCCTCCCGCCCGCTGCTCTCACTCCTCTGTGATACTAACACTTGGTCCGCGGAGGTACCCGAAATGCAGCTAGAAACGCAGTCTCCTGCTCTGAGGCACACAAAAAGGCAGAGATGGTGCCTGAGATCAGCCGTGGGCCTAGGTCTCCGCGTCGGGACGGTGCGGCTGGCTCTCTGTTTCCGCCGGGCCCTTTAAAAGCCCGAGGCGCCTGGGAGTTTATTTTTCTCGCTGTTGTGTGGCTGGTTATTTATGGAGCCGTTTGCTGCAATGTACTCTCTAGGCCCCCCGTCTGACTCTCGGGCTGGAGTTTTAAATGAAGGAGGTTTCCAAGCCCGAGGGGGTACAATGATATATTTATTTAAGCTTAGGTGAGGCTCTCCTCACAGAAAGGGGAAGAATCGAGTTCTGGAACATTTCTGCCGTGGGATTTCCACGTGAGGGGGTCACCTTATTTGGAAAGAGTATTCGAAGACAATCCCCCCAAAATAAATAAATAAATAAATAAATAAATCCCTTACATTTTAAAATTGCTTGCTGCAAAATGAACGCTCTCTCTTCCTCGTTGGAACGGTTTTCCTTCCCATTTTTTTTTTTTTTTTGAGGAGATGCGTGCACGCATATGTGTTTAAAACTCTGATGCTTAATTATAGTGATACCAATTTGCAGTAACCAGACTGTGACACCACATCCCTATGGGGTCCTTCTAAATCTGGTGTAATAGGAAAGTGTCAGGCAGGCGGTCGGTGTATTACAAATAGGGTACTTCATCCATGATAAGCGATTATTATCTTTCTTTCCCAAGTGTAAAAGACCTATATAATTCAAGAAGGTGCCAGTGATTTAGGCCTCTTGAGTAAGAATCCAATGAGTCCTGAAGGGGACCCTACCTGTGTCGTCTTATTGTTGAACTTGAAATATTCAATTTATTAGGCTGGAATGTATTTTGTAAAGTCAAAGCTGGGTAAAATAATGGTGGAAGCTGTTAGACCGCCAGCACAATTTAGTGCCTCGTAGTAACTATTGTGCAAGAAGCCGTCATTCACATGAATAAAGAAGAAACTGTTACTGAAATTTACTGACCTTTGCTACCTACTATTAAATTGGCGACTCTGTGCCCCTCGATGTTCTCATCTGTAAAATGGACTGAAAATGCCTGACCACTGCAGTAGGGATACGTCGTGATGTATGGCAGTTCTTTAAGCTCTTATGAGCAGAGGTGTTATTTAAACCCAAAACATTATTATTAGTAATGGAACACAGTAAAATCTCATGATAACACTATAAATGGGATTTTTAAAATCCAGTCATGTAAAATGTGGGGCTGCATTATGGAAAGGTTAGTGAAATGACCTGCTTGATCCTGCTGTGGAGATGGATGCCAACTGCCAATCACATTACATCCACGTTCTTGTTACTGTGGAGTTTCGCTCTATCTACACCTTCTTTAGCACTTAACTTGTGCCAGGCACTGTTCTGTATGCTTCACACATATTAACTGGTTTAATCCTCATGACAATCCTATGAAGAGTCTTAACTGACTGTCCTGTGTTTTGTTTTGAGAAAATAGATGTAGGTTTTTCCTTTCCTATGCTTCTTCTTTGTATTTGTTACATCTTTGTTTTGGTTTTGTTCTTTGGTATATACATATAAATAAAGAAGAAACTTTTCTAGTTTAACAGATAATACAACCTTATACATATTTTAATGTTCATCTTTTTTTTCCCTACAACTGAAAACTTTAATGTCTTGATTCCCCCACTCCCATTTGAAAGGCAAGATGACATTTGCTCTTTAGGGGATTAACATTTACTGAACCAGTTTTTTAAATTATTTTCTAGTAGAATGGCCATCAGTCCAGGAAGTGATGCAGCCTTCTCCAGTCAGAAATCATCGCTTTCCGAGAGTCCTCGAACAAAGAAATATCCACTAACTGAAGAGGAGATGTTTTATATGAACTGTAGAGCTGCCTATTTAACTGTTTTCAAAAGCAGCTTAGAAAACATTATTTCTAAAGATCAACTTTACTTAGGTAAAAAAAAAAAAATAAGTATTTTGCCTTATTTGTTGAAAGTTAATTAGATCAGAAAGACTGTAATTAGAATTATGTTGTCAAATCATCCCCAATTTTAGTTGTTTGAGCAATGGAATACAATACATTATGCTATTGTGCTATTTTATATAGTTACATATTGTAGCATCTTCAAAATAAAACTTTCAATGTTTATGCAGGGTAGAATCGTATTTTTAAACCTATCAATTACTTGCTTTAAAATTTTTTTTCAATTCTCATTTTGGAACAGGAAGATTTACAATAGAATTAAAACACTTTTGGCATCTGAATAACTACTCTGAATTTGACCTATATTAAGGAAAATGTGAAAGATATATAAAAATGGGGTGCATGGCTATAAAAGAGAAGTATTAGGAAACTAGAGGCCCGGTGCACAAATTCATGCACAGGTGGGGTCCCTCGGCCTGGCCAGCGATTGGGGCAGATGGGGTCCAGCCGGCGGGGGGGAGGGACCGCGGGAGGTTGGCCAGCCGTGGGAGGTTGGCTGTGGGAGCGCACTGACCACCAGAAGGCAGCTCCTGCATTGAGCGTGGTCAGTGCGCATCATAGCTACCCTGGTGGTCAGTGCACATCATAGCTACCGGCCGGTCGTCCGGTTCTAACAGTCACTTAGGCTTTTATATATATAGATAACTGAAATTTTAAGAGAATTAAGAGTTCTGGGTTTGGGTTTGGGTTGGCTTGGTTTTGTGTGTGGGTGGAGGATTGGTCTTTTTTTGCTTCTCTCCATTGTGTTTTGAATTCCTCTGGTTGCAAATATCCCCTCAAACAAGGAATTTGGTTCTTACCAGCTGAATTGAATAATTTGGAGGTCTTTAGACTTAAGAGAGTGGTATACACTGAATACACATGTTATTTTCATTAAGGCTAATAACTTTCTGAGTAGAGAAGCTGAGTTATTTTGACAATGTTAGAAGCAGTTTCCTAAAAAAATATGACATATTTTTGCAATGTCTTGGGTTTGTATGCAGTAAGATCTCTATTTGAGGAAATCCATTTTGTGGAATATAACATAGTTTATGTTTTACTGTAAATTATAGTTTTAGTTTTTTCTCTCTTTATTCTTTTGAAAATAGGCTGAGATCACAAAAGTTTAAAAGTTTAACATGCCTTCTGGTACATGGCATTTAGTTTGTGAATCATTGAATAGGTATTACTAAGGTGCTATCAGTCTTATAGAATTACCTGGGAGGATAATAATGCAGTTTTTGTCACTTAGGTATTATACACACTTTTGGTTTTATGGTGGAATACTCATTGTAATGACTGATTGCACATAATCTAGATTTTAAAAAAGTGGTAGTGTGAACCAGTGATGTCTCTTTCTTACTACTATGTCTTTCATTATATCCTTCGGCCATTGCTGCACATAACATATGTTTTGACATTCCATTTCAAGGTCAGATAGAGTAGTACCAGTATCAGGACTTTAGAATTCCTTTCTCCCACCCCCATCTTATAAATAATACAGATATTATAGACTTGTGTCAAAGATTAAAGTAAACCCTGGCAGAAGATCAGTATCTTTGTGTAAACATCTATCCTATATAATAAAAGCTCAATATGCTAAGTGTCCCATTGTCTGGTCATCCATTCAACCAATCAAAGTGTAATATGCTATGATATGCTAAGGCCACTCAACTGCTTGCTATGGCATGCATTGACCACCAGGGGGCGGACGCTTCGACTGGTAGGTTAGCTTGCTGCTGGGATCCGGCCAATAGGGATTGAGCAAAATGGACCAGACATGCCCTGGAGCCCTCCTGTGGTTCCTCCCAGGCTGGCAAACCTCCCATGTCCCTCCCAGGCCCTGATTGTGCACTGGTGGGGTCCCTTAGCCTGGCCTGCGTCCTCTCGAAATCCGGGACCCCTCAGGGGATATCAGAAAGCCAGTTTAGGCCCGATCCTGCAGGCCAGGCCGAGGGACCCCACTGTTGCACGAATTCATGCACTGGGCCTCTAGTAGTTACATAATATGTTTAATGTTAACAGACTTATAATGGGCTCCAACTGATTAAAATTAGGTTAGAAGTTACTAAATTATACCTATTTCTTAACTTACTGAGTACATGTTTTGGGCATAATGAGTTTTATTCTGAAAAAGATTGTTCTGTAAGTTAACAGTATCTTTTAAAATATTTTGTTATTGAAGATAGCAACAAGCATATGCTTGTGGGAAAGAGGTTTCAAAACTGGACGAAATGCCATTTTCTTTACATGGGCTTTTGACTTCAAATAACTTCACTGGGGTCCTACTTGTATTCCCAGCATTTATTTATGTAAATATATTTTTATTGATTTCAGAGATAAAGGGAGAGGGAGAGAGAGATAGAAACATCAATGATAAGCGAGAATCATTGATAGACTTCCTCCTGTAGGCTTCCTACTAAGGATAGAACCCACAACCCAGGCGTATGCCCTTGACTGGAATCAAACCTGGGGCCCTTCAGTTCGCAGGCTGAAGCTCTATCCACTGGGTCAAACTGGCTAGGGTGTATTCCCAGCTTTTAAAGCAAGCATATCAAACTCAAAGGCTAACATGGGCCAAATAAACAAGGTTTAAGTTTATGTGGGCCGCAAAAAAACAAAAGCTTCAATTTTCGTAGAAACGTAGTTTTATTTTGATAGAGTCATGCTGAATACAAAGGGCTGAAATAAATGAGTAATCATTAACATAAAATAATAGAACATTTTAATAAAAATTAATATTTTTTTCTTGAACATTACCTTACCAGACACTGAATAACTGCACAAATTAATAAGCGCAATGCAAATAAACCTATTTTTCTTATTCTCTGAAAGCAAAATATTCCCTGTTGCACACACCTAACAAAACTAATGACGTGGCAGTCGGCTGCTAAAATATTCGCTGCTAGTATTAGTGGAGAGAAATGATGCGCCTGTGTGTAAGGTGCATGAGGGAAATGAATGCGACAAGATTATACTAATCAGTCATTAGCGAACGTTGTCGAGTGTTATTAATAGTTATGTATAACAGGATATTGTAAAAATTGTTATGAAATTTTTATTATAACATTTCTTACATACCGTTATATTGGCTGGGCCGCAAAAATATTCATTGTGGGCCACATGTGGCCCGCGGGCCACGACTTTGACATGCTTGTTTTAAAGGGTAAAGGTTGGCCGGGGATGGAATGCTAAAACGTTTATCTTTATTCTCTTGATAGATGAATTAAGGAATTGTCCATTTGTAAACTAGGCAAAATACTGCTCTTTATTCCTAAGTCAGCATGGTAATCAGGATTTTTGTCTACATCCAAGAATAGACCTGTGGAAATTTAAAGAAATTATATTATCTCCACTGTTACAAATTTCCACAAAGGCTTTCTAGGTGAACGGAAGATGTCAATTACTACAACTACACCTTTTGTAGCTCTGAAAGGCACCTCTAGATGATGAGCTTGTTTCTGTTTTTGTGCCAAAGTTTTGTCTAGAAATGATGCACTAGTATAATCTGGAGGATGGGAACATTTCTCTTGGTTTATGGTCTTCTAATATGTTATTAACTATAAATCATGACCACAGGTAGCAATTTTACACTTCAGGTGTGCACTTTCTATTGAAATTATAAAACTTAGGAGCCAAGAAGCTTGTATCACACTGTGTTATGCCTGTGCACAGTGAAAGTTCAATATAATGGACTCACAGATGTCTCTATTACCTTGATATATATATATATATATATATATATATATATATATATATATATATATATATATCTTCAAGGAAAAATATATATGCCCCTTCCTGGGATTAAGACTGCAACCCAGGCATGTACCCTGATTGGGAATCAAACTAGTGACCTCTGGGTGCATGGGTCAACACTCAAGCACTGAGCCACACTGGCCTGGCTATAGGATTATTTTCAAATGTTCTGGATAAAAATAAAAAGTGATCTGACCGTTGTAGCTCTACAATTATCTTCTCTTAAGTTTGTTGGCATTCTTGATTTTTAGTAGGACTATAGCTGTAACTAGATATTTTTTGTGCCTATATTTGACATTTGGGACATGATGATCTTGAAATTATAATATCTAGCAATGATGAACATTTTGGATATCATGCTTTGGTGATAGTACTATTGTCAAACTAATTATTTCTTCATTACATTAAGAGATTTGTTGAACCAGAAAAAGTAATAATTTATTATTTTTATGGTTATTCTTATGTCCTCAAAACAATTAAGTAGATGGTTGTTTTTTAATCTTTTCTTTTCTCCAAGCACTCTTATGAAGTAAGTCAGGTAATTAAACTATGTAGGTTGAGAAAAAACTGTCAGAATAGGAAAAATCTATTTAATTCTGGTATTAATAAATCAATAATCTTTAGTTGGATATATACATACTTATACATATATATATATGTTGGAGCAAAAGTAGGTTATTTGTATAGAAAATAATATAGTAATTAATAAATAATAATACAAGAATAAACTACTTTACATACTCACAACTGTAAACCTATATATATTAGCAAAATCAAAGGTAATATATTTGTATTTGTGTACTTTTGTATAATATTGTAATCCTATATAATAAAGAACTAATATGCTAATTAGACTGGATGGCGGAACAACCTTCTGGAATGACCTTCCTGAACGACCAGTGGGCGGGGCCTGGGCCGTGAGGCAGTCGGTGCTGTGAAGGCCTACCCTTGTACGAATTTCGTGCATCGGGCCTCTAGTATATAATGATTTAAAGAAAAAATATACTTAAATACCAATTCCAAGTGTTACTTTAAAAATAATACTTGTTTTATTGGGCAGCTCTTCAGAATGCAGGAAGAAATCCATCCCAAAAGACTATTGATAAGTATTGGACTCCTCAAACTGCCAAACTGAATTTTGATGATTTTTGTATAATTTTAAAAAAGGAAAAACCTACTTCAAAAGCAGAACTGCTAAAATCATTTAAACAATTAGATATAAATGATGATGGCTCTATTTTACACACTGACCTTTATAAACTTCTAACAAAGGTAAGATCTGTGAAACAGTTTTGTAATAGGTGTATTTTGCAAAAACTTGGAATCTACTTTTGGCAACCAAAGTCCACATTAAAAATAACGATTTCATTGGCAGGTGAAATGAATCATATATATGTTGTTTATAAAGTACTTAAGGATCCTTCTGGATGAAAGGTGCTTTGTAAATAAAAGACAAAGTGTAAAATTGAGCCCACTTTGCAATCCCCTTGTGTTTCCATGCAATTCTTTTCCTGCTCAGAACTCTATAAATCAGTGATTCATATGTGATAAATAAAAGAGAAACAAAGTATTCATGGGATTCAGAATTGATTCTCTTTCTTGGTACAATGTGAGAAAGTATCATTATTGTAATGTTAATAGTTATTACTGGATCTATGTGACACATTGTTCAAATTTAGTATATTGAAATTCAGCACACATTTACAAAAGTTAATAAAATTGTGAAATTTTATATAAGTTTTATTCTTACTTAACAATAGTACTCATTCTGAGATTTATAATGAAACTTATAGTCAAACTTATAGAAAAGATTAAAATGAATTTCCACTCTCTCCATGCATCGCAAAGTAATAGTCAGGTTGCTTTGAAATAAATTTTTTTTTTTCAGAGAGGTGAGAAGATGACTAGAGAAGAAGTAAATGCTGTAATAAATTTGGCCGATGTAAATGCTGATGGCAAATTTGACTACATCAAGGTACATAAGTTCACATTGATGTAAATTTGCTTACTATGTAGAAGTGTTTTTTAAAAAGCACATTTTTTAAATGTTGGTGATAACATACTTGTGTATTGTGTACTGATTGTACTTGAAATTTAACCTCTCCAGTCCCACAGTTGTAATCTGATGACTACATTAAAATAATATAACCAAGTTAAAATACATGCACATTCACACAATATACCCATGCAAAAACATAGAGACTCTCCTCAGGTATATGCCTTTGTGGGGTGGAAAAATCATAAAATTACTTAGAACAAATGCAAGTCTACATATGTTGTAAAAAAAAATAATAAACCACCTCTCTTTGTGTAACATTTTATTTTCACTCAGAGTATGACTTCCTCAATGAATCATGGTTGCATTTCACTAGGTCACTTGAGGGTGGTCAGTCTGACTCAAGAAAATAAAATGAGTACCCTAGTTCAATAGGAAACATATTCCATCTATCAGTCTATTCCTTGCCTACTAATGTGCATTTGCTTTCTCCTCCCAAATGTATGATTAAATGTTTTAGTGACTGGACTACTTTTTTATTTCCTGTAGTTTTGTAAATTATATATGACAACCAATGAGCAGTGTCTCAAAACTACTCTAGAAAAACTGGAGGTTGACAGCAAACTGAGGCGTCAACAGTTTGGAAGCCACATTGAAGGGTTCCCTGAAAAGGACCCATCACCAGTACCAAAACCATCGCCTAGAATCATAAGGAAAACTGATCAGGAAACATTCTCAAATAAAGGTATTTACTTTTTAAAAAAACTTTATTTTTATTGTTGACACTGTTACAAATGTCCCCATTTCCTCTCCCCTTTACCTACACCCTGGCCCCCCGTCTCTCTAGCCATCACCTCACTGCTGTCTCTGTCTATAGGTTATGCATATATGTTCTTTGGCTAATCTCTTCACCTTCTTTCATCCAGTTCCCCTCTCTGACAGCTGTCAATCTGTTCCATGTATCCATGCCTCTGGTTCTATTTTGTTGGCTAGTATATTTTGTTCATTACATTCCATATATAAGTGAGATCATATGGTATTTGTCTTTCTTTGACTGGCTTATTTCACTTAGCATAATACTATCCAGGTCCTTCATGCTGTCGCAAAAGGTAGGAGTTCATTCTTTTTATGGCTGTGTAGTATTCCATGGTATAAATGTACCACAGCTTTTTATCCACTCATCTATTGATGGGCACTTGGGCTGTTTTCAAATCTTGGCTATTGTAAATAATGCTGCTACAAACTAAGAATTTCTTCATCAAGAATGTAGGGTTATATTCAGATAAATTTTCCTTCCATTTTCACTTATTAGTGATAAAACAAATGAGAATCCAACTTTTGTCAGCTATCATTTTTAGACTCTCCTAGCTGTAAAAATCTATTGAAGTAAAATTTTGTAATGGAACTTGATTTGACTATGCTCATTATATTTTATTAAAACTAAAATTCAAGCTAAAAGGTGACATACTGAAATAAAGAATCTTGTTAGTAGCCCATAAATTAGGGACCTTTAAAGTCTGATAAATATAAAACCTCCGACTTTATTTCAATAGGAAGAACAAAGAGAACAAAATTAATACACAGACTGCGTATGCTACTTTGTATTTAACAACAAACTTTCTTTTGACAGCTTTTAATAATGGGAGACCAAATAACTATTACTTGTTGCAGGTGACTCCAGGAGTTCTTTACTGGCAACAAGCAGAAAGCTCAAAACATCTGTTTCTTTCACAATTACCATGGAGGCTAATAGTAACCGAAACTCAAAGCTAACTGAGCCAAACTCAATAAAGGTATAGTATTTTAAATTAATAGGTAAGACTTTTTCTAAAAAAAATTGACATAAAGTTTATTAATAACTATTTGGTGTCTACAGGGAACCAGTAAAGTTTGTGATGTAAATTTTTGAGGCTTTTCTGTAGATTCCAGCATTTCTACCTATTAAACCAGCTGTAATATTTTAAAGTGAAAATGATGAATAAGAATATTATTAAAAGGTCTTCAGTTTGAAAATGTTCACTCTTCAATTTTTGAACTTGATGAACAGATTATCTAATTACTTTACCAAGCAATTTTTTTGTTTTAACAAATACTTTTCATAGGTGTTTCTTATAAATAAATCATTCATTTAATATCAATTCCTATGAGAGAAAGACAACAAAGTCACTTTGCTAAGTCAATATTTGTAGAGTGTTAATATTGATCTTCTTCCTTTGTTTTCCCTTTCTAGATTCAACCTTTACCAGTTTTCTTTCAACAGAAAATAATAGCTACAAAAATATAAAACATTAACTGGAAACTGCTAGGATACATTAAAAATGTGTACCTAGAGACCTCTGTAAAAGGGGGGAAAAATGGTTATGACCACATACTATAACTGCTGTTAGAAAACTGAACTGATTGTTCTCAAGAGCTACATTTTTGTTTCAAATAACAACTCTGTATTTGTAATTGAACTCTGAAGTCCCTTATATCTTTAAATTGCTAGACAGTGACATTTGTTCTATATTAAAATTTTAAAACATTATCTCCAAGGAATTTTGTTCAGACTGTTTAGGAATCTATACACCCTAAGCAATTTGGTGTGTATGTCCAACATGTTCACATACAATATTTTGTGTACCAGCAATATTATTTTCCACTAATAGAAGCTTTTTGTATTTTGAAACTAAATTAAATGTTAATAAAATTAACTTAAATAATTGTTGTTTACCTGATTCAAGGTATAAATAAATATGTTTAGCTAGTGTAAAGAGAAAGATAAATAAATATTAATATGGATTATATTAAGGCCATAGTAAAACTTTTTCTCTGTATTATGCGCTTATTAATTGGGCCCATACCAATTCCTTTAATTTAATTTTATTCAACACTTACTTACTAAAAAGGTAGTGTATGCCAGCTCTTTTGTTTAGTTATAAAATATGGGTCTTGAATTTTAAAATATGAAAATTTTCATTTGATTATTAATATACCAATGTAATATAGCATAGTATTTCACTTATTCATTAATTTATTTAACAAATATTTATTGAGTGACCACTCTGTGCCAAGCACTATTGTAAGTGCTGCTTGAATCTTAGCTTTCTCAATTAATAACTGTGTGACCTTTGGCAAATTAGTCAGCAATCTTTCTGAGTCTCAGTTTCCTTATCTATAAATTGGGAATAATTATATTTAGTGTCCTTTTTGAAATATTAAATCATCTAACATATATAAAGCATTTAGCACAGTGCCAGGGACATAGTATTCACTTTAATAAATAATACTATTGTTAATATTATTACAGAACTAAGAAACATCTGTAGGTCTTTATAAAGGAGTAACATAATAAAAGTGTAATTTAAGAAAAGTTATTCTATTGTATACTGTGTACAGAGACCTCAACTTAGGGAGACTATCTGAGAGGCTGATAGAGTTATCCAGATATAAAGTAATGATAGTTAGGAGACTTGACTTGGGATGGTGAACATACAATACAATATACAGTTGCTATATTATAGAATTTACACCTGAGACCTATATCATTTTATTAACCAATGTCACCCCAATAAGTTCAATTAAAAAAGAAGTGAAAGAGAAAAAAAGTAAAACTAAGTAATGATAGTTAGACCTATCATGATAGTTAGGGAAGTACCTGAACATACTAAGGGAAGGACAGAGCTAATAGACAATGCCAAGATTAGTATGTAAGCCACAGTAACTGTATAACAAAAGACTACTTTGGTTTTGCATCTAAGACATTAAGAGCAAGGAATGGTGCTGATGATAATTGGGAATTAGGTAAAAGATACTAGGAGAATTTAATGAATAAAAGAAGATGGCATATTGTCAATGTTTAAACCACTGTTGTTTACTCTCTCATATTTCTTAGATGAGCTAAAAATAATTTTTAAAAAATCCATGATTCTTTTGTTATTCAGCAGGATTCAGTTCTTTGTTTGCATTTTACTTCGAAGTTACTTTATAAATCTTGTAAATCGTATATATTTCTTGAGATTCATAACAACTCTGAGAAGTACTTGGTTATGAGTATAGTTATGTATACTTTGTTTTAATTGAGATTGATAGAATAAGTTGCTAAAAGAATTGTTAAATCATATTTATTCAAATACTTTAAATCTATTTTAAACAAGTTTGGGTACCTTAATTTCATGTGGAGTGGAGAAGTATGGAATTGGGAGAAAAAGGGTCTTTTCCGAAATTAGAAAATTGTTGTAATGGGGTACATATAAACCAAATTTTAAACCATTAATCCACACAATTGATAAGGGACCTGAATTATAGGAAGAAAATAAGACCCTTATAGGGACTATGTATGTATTAGTTTCTATAGGCCAAACATAGGTACTGTATCACTATTATTTTTTTAATCCTGTAGTATATCCATTTGCTTAGGATTTATAATGTTCAAGGAGTGTCAGGAATATTTCTCTGAGAGAGGAATAGCTTTAATTGCCTGTCATGACTAGAATTAGAGAAAACCCCAAACGATGAGTGGTAAGCTCCAGAGATGCAAAACTTCCTATATCCAGACTCCTAATTAAGATTATACCTACATATATATTTTACATATATGTATGGATGTACGTGTGCATATGTGTGTTGTGTAAAATATGTTACATATTTATCTATCTATATAAAACAATGCAAATACAAACATTTTAGACTTTAAATGGCTAATTTTTTGTGAAGGTTCCCAGTAATAATTTTGTTAACAAAAGTTTCTCATATTTTTAAAATGCTGGTCAATTCTACTTGTCAGTTAGGTGGTAATCCATATCAAGTGTTCCCTTTATAAATCATCTAAAAATACCTTTGTTTTCAAGTATATACAGCTTACAATTCTTTAATAACAAAAAGTTCAGTAACTACCTACTCATCTTAATGAAAAGAAATAGCTTCCTAAATAAGTATGTGACTTAGATGTATCTTTATAAAAAACAACAGTAATGATGATAGTGTGATGGCATAATAATTCTACCTCACCTTAAGTTTTAATAATAATACAGAATTTTATGTCAAAACAAATTATGTTCCTAAGGTGTTCTAAGAAAACTGTAACTTTACTAATATTTATTTTTTGATAGCTAGAATTTTCAACTTTACTATTTTCAATTTGTGCTTTTCAGCATTTTCTTATACACTGTGAATGAAAATAAGTAAAATTTGTAGATGACAAATGAATTAACAGTTCTTTTTTCTTTTATGTGAATTTACCTGAATTAGTAGAATGTAGCACCACCTTATGCCCTGTATAAGAATTACAAGCTATTTTTTATGTTGTCAAAAATTACATTATACATGGAATTTCTTACTCTATCATTCTAAATTTTAAAAATACTAAACCTTTTCCATTTTCCTCACACTCTCACTTTTAACTTAATCTATAACTCTTTCCAATTGATTTATTTGAATGAGCCAGCAAATTTGTCAGTACTTTTTTTCTTTCAATTCATCACATTTTAGTCTAGGCCCTAGAGAAAAAGCTTTGTCTGATTGAAAGTCTATTTGTTTTAAAGGAAATTTTGCTAGAAGAAAACTCTAACAGATCTTAAGAATTTGAATGCTTCCTTTTAAACAGGAGAGCTACAAATTCTCCTAGTTATGCTATTTAGTATTCAAAATAATCTGACTATTACTTGAAGTTTGGGTGATATAAATAATGTGGAATTTGTCTTACTTCTATTTTATAATAGCTGTTGTCCTAAAAATTTCCAGCCTTAGTAACCATGGATTGTAGTATGCAGGGTGGCTGTCTTTTCAAAGAAACTTATAAATTTCTTTCTACCTGTACTGTTTCTAGAACTGGAAGTTAGGAAAGACCTCTACTAAAAATGTTTAACTCGCTTCCCAGCTAAATTTTATAAAGGTTACACCTGTCAGCTCATGCCACTGCCCCCAGAAGTACCATAGGAAAAATTTTTCCATCTTTGAGTTTCCCAGATGCCACAAATTATGTTCACTACCAAGGTACCTGGCAAGGTGCATTCTTCTTTAGTTTTATTTAAACATTTTTTTAAAAAAATGGGATGGGAGGTTGCTATATCCATGGTTACAATACAAATTTAAGAAAAAATTTTCAGCTATTAAAATCTATATTTTTAAATAAGAAAAATAAATAATTTATGTTCACCTTAATGCTTTTATATATGGACAATTCTAATGATAATGCCTTATACTTTATTATAATAATTCATAAACATGAAGTTTCTTTAAATTCTAGCTTTTAACAAAATCATGGAAAATATTTAAGTGTGAAAAAGAACAGAATTTTGAGTATAGCTTGTAGTTTGGGGAGAAGTAAGGAGACTTGGGTTCCAGCTCTGATTTTGCAGTTAATGAGAATTATAACTCAAGCATATCACTTTATTTTTCAGATTTTCATCAAACAAAAGAGAAGTCGGCATTGGATTGCTTTTTAGTCTTCTTTTACTTTTAATATTCTGTAATTCTAAATTAGTACCCCTTACCATTCCAGATGGGTAATAGTAAAAGCATTGATCCAAAAGTCTTAGACTCTAGACCTGATATTTCTACAAACTCCTTATAAAAGTCTGAACCAATAAACCTCTGGCTATCTCAATTTCTGTTTATTAAAATGACTAATTTATACCTACCCCATATTGCCCAATAAGGATGTTGTTGAAATATCATATATAAAGACTTGTTTCTGTCATGAGCAGTATACTTATGAAGATGAATCCCAGTAACTTAAGGTCACATTTTAATTTCTCAGAATTAAAAGTACACATACCTTTTATACCCCAAAGGTATGACAGTGCATGTGATTAATTATTGACTGAAACCTTGAGTAATAGTTCAGCAATAATGGTAATTTCTTAAAATTCAGTTTAAGAAGAAATCTCTAAAGAAAATATGAAAATGTAAAACTTACATAAGTTGAAAAATAAACAAAACTAAAATAAAAGGAAATAGAGAAAATGCATGCATTAAAGCTTACAATGGGAGGTTAAGATCTAAAATAGCCAAATAAAAAAATAAAATAGCCAAAAGAATTTATTAAAATATGTAAGAAAAATACCAAGTCTACAATAGAGCTATGAGAACAGGGGATGAATAGGCAGTTCACACAAGGGAGACACAAATAATAAACACATGGGGAAATGTTTATCCTTGCTAGTAATCAGAGAAATTCAAATTAATGCAAAAATTATTACAATACAATTTTATTATCATTTTGTTGCATTAATATAAATTAATGAAAAAATCATTGTAATGCATGTAAATATACAGAATACTATAATGAATATTTTATGTACCCACACTTTGCTTAAGAAATCATCCCCCACTACCACCCAACTTTTTTAAAAAATAATTATTTATATTTGAAAGTATTACATATGTCCCTTTTTCCCCCATTGGCCCCCTCCAAATTACCCCTATCCCTGCCTTCACCACCCTACTGTCTGCATCCATGGGTTATGCATATCCTATATAATAAAAGGCTAATATGCAAATTGACCGAACTGCAGAACACCCTGTCACTGTGATGTGCACTGACCACCAGGGGGCAGACACTCAATGCAGGAGCTGCCCCCTCATGGTCAATGTGCTCCCACAGGGGGAGCGCCACTCAGCCAGAAGCCGGGCTCACAGCTGGCGAATGCAGCGGTGGTGGCAAGAGCCTCTCCCGCCTCCACTGCAGTTGGACATCCCCCGAGGGCTTCCGGACTGCGAGAGGGTGCAGGTCGGGCTGAGGGACATCCCTCCCCCCCCCCACGAGTGCATGAATTTTGTGCACCAGGCCTCTAGTATGCATACAAGGTCTTTGGTTGATTACCTCCCACCCTCCACCCACCCCTGTCTTACCTCTGATATTCCACACTCTGTTCCATGCTTCCATGTCTCTGGATCCCCTCGGTTCATCAGTTTATTTTGTTACTTATATACCACATATGAGGGAGATCATGTGATACTTGTCTTTCTCTGACTGGCTTATTTTGCTTAGCATAATATTCTTCAGGTCCCTCCATGCTGTCTGAAAGGGTAAGAGATTCTTCCTTTTTTACTGATGAATTATTGGTATAAATGTACTACAGCTTTTGTATCCACTCATCTAATGATGGGCACTTGGGCTGTTTCCAGATCTTAGCTATTGTAAATTGTGCTGCTATGAACATAGGGGTGCATATATTCTTTTCTTTTTTTTAATATATTTTATTGATTTTTTTACAGAGAGGAAGGGAGAGGGATAGAGAGTTAGAAACATCGATGAGAGAGAAGCATCGATCAGCTGCCTCCTGCACACCCCCTGCTGGGGATGTGCCCGCAACCAAGGTACATGCCCTTGACCGGGAATCGAACCCGGGACCCTTCAGTCCGCAGGCCGATGCTCTATCCACTGAGCCAAACCGGCTAGGGCGGGGTGCATATATTCTTTCTGATTGATATTTCAAGTTTCTTAGGATATATTTCTAGAAGTGGGATCACTGGGTCAAATGGGAGTTCCACTTTTAATTTTTTGAGGAAACTCCATACTGTTTTCCATAATAGCTGCAACAGTCTGCATTCCTACCAGCAGTGTACTAGGGTTTCCTTTTCTCCACATCCTCGCCAGCACTTGTCATTTGTTGATTTGTTGATGGTAGCCATTCTGACAGGTGTGAGGTGATACCTGGTTGTCATTTTTATTTGCACCTCTCTGATGATCAGTGACTTCGAGCATTTTTGTCTTTCAGTTTGTTTATGTGATGTATCACGTTTATTGATTTGCAAATATTGTACCAGCCTTGCATCCCTGGAATAAATCCCACTTGGTCATGGTGTATGATCTTTTTAGTATATTGCTGGACGCGATTTGCTAATATTTTGTTGAAGATTTTAGCATCTATTTTCATCAGGGATATTGGCCTGTAATTCTCTTTCTTTGTAGTGTCTTTATCTGGTTTTGGAATTAGGGTAACGCTGGCCTCATACAAAGAGCTTGAAAGTGTTCCTTCCTCTTCAATTTTTTTGAGTAGTTTGAGGAGTATAGGTGTTAGTTCTTCTTTGAATGTTTGGTAAAACTCCCCTGTGAATCCGTTTGTACCTGGGCTTTTGTTTCCTGAGAGTTTTTGATTACTGCTTCTATTTTATCAGTTGTTATTGGCTTACTCAGGTTCTCTGAGTCTTCCTGATTCAATTTTAGGAGATTGTATTTTTCTAGGAATTTGTCCATTTCATCCAGCTTGTTGGCATATAGTTGTTCATAGTATTTTCTTACAATCCTTTGTATTTCTGTGGTATTAGTGGTTACTTCTCTGCTTTCATTTCTGATTTTATTTATTTGGGTCCTCTCTCTTTGTTTCTTGATGAGTCTGGCAATGGTTCATCAATCTTGTTTATCCTTTCAAAGAACCAGCTCTTGGTTTCATTGATTTTTTTGTATTGTTTTTTTTTTTAAGTCTCTATGTCATTTATTTTTATTATAATCTTTATTATTTCCTCCCTTCTACTTCAGGCTTTTCTTGTGGATTTTTTTTTCTTTTTTCTCTTTCTAGTTCTTTAACTGGTAGGGTTGAATAGTTTATTGTTGATTTTTCTTGTTTTTAAAAAATATATATTTTATTGATGTTTTTTCCCAGAGAGGAAGGGAGAGGGATAGAGATTTAGAAACATCGATGAGAGAGAAACGTCGATCAGCTGCCTCCTGCACACCCTTTATTGGGGATGTGCCCACAACCAAGGTACATGCCCTTGACTGGAATCGAACGTGGGATCCTTCAGTCCGCAGACCAATGCTCTATCCACTGAGCCAAACTGGTTAGGACTTCCTTGTTTTTTTGAAGTAAGCCTGTAGTGCTATGAACTTCACTTCCCTCTCAGGACTGCTTTTGCTGTGTCCCAGAGATTTTGGGTTGTTGTGTATTCATTTTCATTAGTTTCCAGGAAGTTTTTTTATTTCTTGATTTCGTTGGTAACCCATTCATGCTATTTAGCCTCCAAGTGTTTGAATAATTTGGGTGTTTTTACTGTAGTTGATTTCTAATTTCATTCCACTGTGATCTGAGAAGATGCTTGATATGATTTCAATCTTCTTGAACCTATAGAGACTTGTTTTGTGTCCTAATATGTGGTCTATCCTTGTGAATGATCCATGTGTACTTGAGAAGAATGTATATTCTGCAGCTTTGGGGGTGAAATGTTCTATAAATGTCTATTAAATCCATCTGATCCAGTGTGTCCTTTAGAGTCACTGTTTCCTTGTTAATTTTTTGTCTGGAAGATCTATCCAGTGAAGTCAGAGGGGTGTTAAAGTCCCTACTATGACTGTGTTGTCAATCTCTCCTTTATAGTCTTCCAGAAGTTTTTTTAATATATTTAGGTGTTCCTATGTTGGGTCCATATATGTTTACCAGGGTTATATCCTCTTGTTGGATTGATCCCTTTAGTGTTATGTAGTGACCTTTGTTGTCTCTTGTGATGGCCTTCATTTTAAAGTCTATTTTGTCAGCTATGAATATTGCTACTCCAGCTTTTTTTCTTTCTTTTCCATTTGCACGGAAAAATTTTTTCCATCCCTTCAATCTCATCTGTGTGTATCTTTTGTTCTGAGGCAGGTCTCTTATAGACAGTATATAGTTGGGTCATGTTCTTGTATCCATTCAGCTACCTTATGTCTTTTGATTGGAGCATTTAGTCCATTAACATTTAAGGTTATTATTGATAGTTACTTATTTATTGCCATTTTAATTCTGTATGCCTAGGTTTCTCTCTCTATTTCTTCTCATTACAGCAGTCCCTTTAGCATTTCTTGGTGATGATGTACTCCTTTTGCCTTTTTTTTTTTTTTTTTTTTTTGATCTGAGAAGCTCTCTATTTGACTGTCTATGTTGAATGATAGTCTTGCTGGATACAGTAATCTTGGTTTCAGATCCTTGCTTTCCATTACCTTGAGCACTTCATGCCATTCCCGTCTGACCTGTAGAGTTTCTGATGAATAATCAGGTGTCAGCCTTATGGGAGCTCCTTTGTAGGTAACAGTTTGCTTTTGTCTTGCTGCCTTTAAGATTCTCTCTTAGTCTTTAATTTTTGGCATTTAATTATGATGTGTCTGGGTGTGGGCCTGTTTGGGTTCTTCTTGCTTGGGGTTCTCTGTGCCTCCTGAACTTGTGTGACTTTTTCCTTTTCCAGGTTAGGGAAGTTTTCTGTCATTATTTCTTCAAACACGTTATCTATCTCTTTCTTCCTTTCTGCCTCTTCTAGCATACCTGCTATTTGAATATTGTTATGTTTCATGTTGTCCCACAGCTCTCTTAAGCTGTCTTCCTGTTTTTTTTTTTTCTTTTTGGTTCTCTGAATGAGTGATTTTTTTCACCCTGATTTGATCCTCAGCTTCCCCTAATCTGCTGTGTATTCCTTCCAATGTGTTCTTTATTTGTGCTATGTCATTCTTTATTTCTGTTTTCTTTCTTTTTTTTTCTTTTCAGGAAAAACACTTTATTTTCAGATGTACTAGTACAGTGACTCAGGGGAATCTGTTTCCAAATCCTGAGTCTGTTTTTGATTTCATAGTTACTATATCTTTTCTCATGTTTTTGATCATCTTTACCATCATTATTCTGAACTCTATATCAGGTAAATTTCTTATCTCCATTTCATTTATCTCTTCTTCTGAAGAATTCTCTTGTTCTTTCATTTGAGGGTTATTTCTTTGTCTCCTCATTTTGGTTGCCTGTTTGGGTTTGTGACTACGTATTAGGTTGATCTGCTATGCCTCTCAGTCTCTAGTGCAGGACGATGTCAAACACTGTTTTTATCTAATTAGGTCAGGCAAAGACTCAAAGCCTTGAGAGAATGCCTCTGCCTACAGACTGATAGGATTTCATCTTGATTTGCCCACAGGCAATCGTCCATGGGTGTGGCAAGAGTTTTTGTTTTGTTTTATAGCAGGGTGGGGCAATTTCTTCTGCCTGGAGGCTAATTGTTATTCTCAGCCTCTTATTAGGCCTCAGAAACTCTGTACCGTGGGGCAAGGTGTTTTCCAATAGGGTGGATCAACTGTCTTCCCCCTCAGGCAAGCCGCCTATATAGCAAATGTCTGTGTGAAAAAGGTGATCTCTACAGTATGAGGGAATGACTCAGCACAGGAAGCCTTCTGAGCTCTAACCCCAAAGCCCCCGGTCCTGGCTTCTGCTCACACAGCTCCAGTCCACTCTGCCAGAGCACAAGGTGAGAGGCTCCATAGGGAATTTTGTGCGATGGCCCTTTAAGAGGGTGCCTGGATTTCCAGCTGTCTCTCCTTGGCAGACAGCAACCCTATTACTTTTCATAGCCAGATGTTGTGTGGGTACCCTTCTCAGTTCTGATGCTCTCTGCTGGGGAGCACAGCTTGGGAATTAGACCCCAGAGTTCTCAGGGGCAACCCCCCACAGCTGAGATATCTCTCAGGAACTGCAGTTGCTGTCTGTGGGAGCCTGGCCAGCCCTTTCATGCCTCTGTCCCTCCTACCAGTCTCTATGCCATCTCCACTTTTGGTTCTCAGTTATCAGGGTTCTCTCCAGTGAGTCTTCTGTTGGTTATTCAGGAAGTTTTTCTGTATTTTAGTTGTAATTCCAGTTTGGTCCTGGGAGCATGTCCATGCAGCATCCACTTACTCTGCCGCCATTTTTAATCCTACCACCCAACTTTTTAAATAATAACACTACTGATCACATTATGGTAATGGCAAAATTATTACATTATACACAATTAGTGGCATAAAATTAGCATCACTCTGACAAAGCAATATGGGAACACATACTAGCCTTAAGAAATATACATACTTTTGTCTAGAAGTTCTTCTGAAGGATATTATTAGAAGAAAAAATTTAGATAAAATAATATTTATTTTAGCATTGTCTGTGCTGATGAGAAATTCAAAATGACCTACGTGTCCAATATTTTAAAAATAGTTAATTAAGTAATGGTATACCAACTCAATGGGTAAATATAAAACCAGTTAAATTGAAATTTTGAATATTGCTTAGCAAAAAAATATTTTGTAAGAGACAAGGTTAGCATTATTCATTCATTTATTTATTTATTGTCCTCACCTGAAGATATGTGTGTGTGTGTTTTTTATTGATTTTTAGAGAGAGATCAATATAAAAGAGAAACATCGATTGATTGCCTCCTGTACGCCCTAACCTGGATTGAACCTGCAACCTAGGTCTGTGCCCTGACCAGGAATCAAACCCGCAACCTTTTGGTGTATGGGACAATGCTCCAACCAACCGAGCCACCCAGCCAGGGCTGTGTCTTTTAAGTGCCATATAAGTCTTCCTATAATGGGTTAATAATATTTTTATATTGTTGTTACACAGCAAATACACACCTTTTTAGTAGTTATTTTAATATTATTAAAGCCTTGAGTTTATTATTTAAATATCCTTAAAGATAATTTTTCAGAATCATTCTTTGTAAAGTAACTTCAAAATCTCATTAATATTTTTGGAAGTCATTAGGAGTAGAATAGACATATGTGCTACGTTATAGCTAAGCAAGTCTACTAATGATAAAGTGAAAAGCAATTTTGCACAGATCTATGGCAATGGCACAATTTCTTATACCTTGAATAGAGAATCCTTTACTTTCTACATAAGGAGCCATCTTCAAGTTGTGTATAATTCTAGTTATGAGATCCCATATATACATATTCATTTGGATTAGGAAAAGGGATTTGGCTAAACCAGTGGTCGGCAAACCGCGGCTCACGAGCCACATGCAGCTCTTTGGCCCCTTGAGTGTGGCTCTTCCACAAAATACCACATGCGGGCGCGCACGTACAGTGCAATTGAAACTTCGTGGCCCATGCTCAGAAGTCGGTTTTTGGCCTGGGCGAGTCTATTTTGAAGAAGTGGTTCTAATGCCGAGCCACACTCAAGGGGCCAAAGAGCCGCATGTGGCTCACGAGCTGCGGTTTGCCGACCACTGGGCTAACCCAAGAGATGGTAGAGTCAATTTTATAGAATGTTCTTTCTCAAAACTGAAACTTATCAGTATTTTGCTATAGCTCTGAAACTTTTCTTTTAGTATGTAAACTTGAAACAATTATTTTCATTGTCACATACTTTATCTTTTAAATACAAAGTCCTTTCACTTTTTCTTTCAACAGATCAGTTTTAGCAGTCCTTACTTCTTCATTCCTACTATAATCCTTATTATTGCAGCATGTTTATTTATTACTAGAGGCCCAGTTCACGAAATTTGTGCACTTTGGGGCGGGGGGGGGGGGGGGGGACCTCAGCCCAGCCTGCGCCCTCTCACAGTCCAGGAGCCCTTGGGGGATGTCTGACTGCCGGTTTAGCGCTGCTGTGGAGGTGGGAGAGGCTCCTGCCACCGACACTGTGCTCGCCAGCTGTGAGCCCTACTTCTGGCTTAGCAGCACTCCCCCTGTGGGAGTGCACTGACCACCAGAGGGCAGCTCCTGCATTGAGCGTCTGCCCCCTGGTGGTCAGTGTGCATCATAGTGACCAGTCGTTTCACCATTTGGTTGATTTGCATATTAGCCTTTTATTATATAGGATTTTGTTTCAATACTTCTCTCATGCTCATGAACTTTATTTTTTTTTACTTCTTCTCTTCATTGTGTTTTTTTCCTAACTTGTCATTATCCAAGTTCAGCTGACCCTTCAAGATACAGTTCATGGATTGCTCTCTCATTTTATATTGATGAACTCTTCCCCTCCTCCCCCTCACTGCATGCACACACACACACACACACGCACACACACACACACACACCAGACAAACATTGAGCACCTACAATGTGTCAGGCACTATTTTAGGAACTGCAATTATAATATTATTTTGCATATATAATTCTTTTTTTGTTCTAATCATATACTACTATCAATTATAATTGAATTGTGTCATGTCTGTTTTTTACCTCTTAATGACAGTTGCAAATTCCTGGAAGTCAATGCTCTATTTACAGTTCTTTTATATCCTCCTTAGATTTCTTCTCCTTGCTATGCATACTGGCAACATTTAGTAAATATAAGTTAAAAAAATTTTTTTTTCTTTATTTCAGGAGTGGCAATGTATACAATCAAAAGGTTGCTTTTTCTTAGAAGAAAATGGTGAAATCATTAGTCACCAATACAGGATGCAAATAGCTCAGAGGTCCATGGTTTATTTAACAATTAAACCATTAAATCTGAGCCAAGTTGAAGGCAAGTTTAAAATTTTTATATATTTTAACCCTCTTTGAAAATACTTATGTAAGTATGTGATAGTCTTATTTGGTCAAGAAGATAATCTGCCAAAGAAACATGTGGTTACATACATTTAAAGAAAGAGTTAGTTTATACATTGACTGTTACCATATTTTGCAAAGCAAGTAAGTTGCTTTTTGTATATGTTTAAAAGTATGTTTTATTTTAAAATCTTATGACATAGAATTAATTTTTCATTTGCTAATTAATCCTTAGCTTTGTCACTTACCAAATTTTAGAATTATTATGTTGAGAAGATCTATAGAAATGTAGTTTAAAACATATGAACTGCAAGTATTTTTTAATAACGCCAAAGCCATATGTCATATGACTTAGACAATTCTTATTAATAATTATTGCATTCATGGTAATATTCTTTTTTTGTACACAAATGCTAGGTAAAAATTAGTAATTTCCAAGTGTCTAAAATGGTTATTATGTAATTTAATAATTCCCTAGAAACCCTTTTAATATTTATCGTTCTAAATATCAATATTTTCTTTAATTATGTTTACATATAAACATTTTCTAACTAGAGGGTTCTTCCCCATTCCCATTCTTTTTTCCTCCTAACGTAGATTCACTGTATATCTTGTAGGATACTTATAACATTTGGTAGTTGATGCTTTTAAATAGTAATTACAATAGTCATTTTTTAAATAAAGGTGTCAAGTTAGGCCTGCAAATTCAATGTAGTTGTTAATTCTCCATATTCTTATAAAAAAGATTTCCTTATTCATTTATTTCTCAAATATTTATTGAGGATCCATATACTTAGTAGCATTTTAGGTGCTTAGGATACATCAGAATACAAAAAAAAGACAAAAATGCCTGCCCTTATGAACTTACATTCTAGTGGGGGAAATAATAAATAATAAACATAATAAATAGTAAATGACATTTATGTTAGAAGGTGGTAAGTGCTATGAGAAAAACATAGGGGAAAGGGGGCATTGTGAATGCTGAGGGAATATGGGTTGCCACTGAAATGGAGTGGTTAGTGTATGCTTCATTAAGAAGCTGATATTTGAGCGAAGACTTTGAAAGAAGTATATCAATTGTCAACTGCTACATAACAAACTATCCCCAAACTCAATAGTTAAAATAATTAAACATTTGTTTGCTCATGAGCTTGTCTCCTGGATAGTTCTTTTGGTCTGAGTTAGGCTTGGCTTTTCTCTGCAGGGCTCACGCATGCACCTGTTGTCTGCTGCTGGTTAGCTGCTGTCTGGCGTTACTGATCTTGGCTGGGCTCTCTACTCTGTACGGGGTCTATGGGCTCTCAATTGGTACAGTTTGACTCTGCCTCATTTAATTTTATTTTTTTTTACTTTTAAGATTATTATTATTATTTTTTTTTAGAGAGAGAGGCGGGGCGAAGGGGAGAAAGAAACATTGATGCAAAAGCGAAACATAGATTGTCCACCTCCCAAACTCCCCTTACCAGCAACCTGGGGATGTGCCCTGACTAGGAATTGAACCAGCAACCTTTTGGTACATGGAACAAAGCCCAACCAACTGAGCCACACCGGCCAGGGCCTCATATAATCTCTTACCATCTAGTTAACTAGCCTGGACTTGTTTTCATGGTGTAACGGATCTTGGAGAGAAAGCAGAAGCACCACAGGGCCTCCTGATGCCTGGGCTCAGGAACGGCATGTTTCTTCTTGTTACCCACAGCAAGTCATAAGACAACTCCAGATTTACAAAGTGAAGAAATAGACTTGACCTCTTGATGAAGGAGCTGCAGAGTCACATTGCAAAGGGCTGTAGATACAGATAGGAAAAGCCATTTTTGCTGTCTTCCACCGAAGACAAGGGGGTGTACTTTGTGGGTGTAGGGTGTTGGGAAGGATGAGTGAAGAATGGAGGAGGTTAGTGTGTGCATGGTTTAGAAGAAGAACAAGTGTCTAGAATTAGTTAAGGAAACTATAAGGAACAAGGACAAAATCAGGTAAAGGGTTTTTACCATAGTGAGGACGTGGCCTTTATTCTGAGGGAAATGAAGAACCTTTAGGAGGATTTTTTTCCCATGACTGCCATCAAGATTTTCTTTTTCTTTTATTTTCAACAGTTTGAGTATGTGCTTGGTAGTTTTGCTTTTCTTGTTGATACTGTTTGCTTTGGGTTTTTGTTTGTTTGTCTGTTTATTTTGTATTTATCCTGCTTAGGGCTCTCTGGGTATCTTGGATTTATGGCTTGTTGTCTTTTATAATTTTTAGAAAAATTTCTACCTTTATTTCTTCAAATATTGCTCTGCCCTCTGTCTTCTTTATCCACTTGTACAGTGCCTGACATCTTGTCCTCCTGTGTTTGTTTTTTTTTTTTAATCACAAATAAGCCAGTGCTTGCATGTCCTCTCTCCTTTGAAAGGTCTGTCTTTCCTTGGATTTCAAGCTATTTGGTGGCCCTGTGACCTCAGCTCTGAATGGGTTCAAGAAAATTTATGATTTTGTAGTTCATGCATTTTTCCTTATTGTTTGGGTGGGAGCAACATTTTTCCCACTCCCAACTCCATGAGAAGATTATGAGTAGAGGCAGGACATAATCTGACTTGTATTTTATCAAGATCAGTCAGATTGCCATATTGAAAATAGACTGAAGGCTGCCCAGGAGAAAGCAAGGAGACCAGCTATGGTGCTATTGTAGAATTCTAGGAGTAAAGTGATTATGCTTTGAACTGGGATGTACAAAGGATCAGAAGTAAAAATTCTGGAGATATTTTGAAGGTTGAGCCATAGGGTTTCCTGAGGATTGGTTGTGATATATGAGAAAAGAAAAAAGTTAAAGATGACTCCAAGATTTCTGGCTTGAGCAACTGAAAGGAATGAATTACTATTAACTGAGATTGAGAAGAGTATAGCTGGACAGTTTTTTAAAAGGGGTTGGGGAAGGTCAGTTTTAGATATAGAAATCCAAGTGGAAATGTTATATAGGCTGTTGTTTATATAGGTCTAAAGTTGAGAGGTAAGGTTCTAGCTGGAGATAAAAATTTTGGAGTTAACACATAGATGGTGTCTGACATCTCTTTTTCCAACTATGTTTTCCCGCAGGTAACCAGTGCTTGCATCCCTTCTCTCCCTAAAGGGGTTTGTTTTTCTTTGGATTTCAGGCTTCTTGGTTGCCTTGCAACCTCAGCTCTTTGCTGAAATTCAAGAAAAATTATGATTTTTAGAAAGTGTGTATGTGGAGAATGTTTGTAACAAGCTCACTGTATATAAGTATGTGCCTTATTGCAAATGCGATTATGTTTTCATTATTTCTAATAAAGAAATCCAATGGGAAAATAAACCACTAACTTCTTCTTTAAATGGGAAAGAGTAAGTAGTGATTGCTTATTTTAACATTTTGGGTTTTTTATTGTAGGAAAACCATCACCTTGGTTATCAGTTGATACTGCCTTGTATATTCTGAAGGAAAATGAGAATCAAGCAAACCTACAGCTCATGTGTTTTACTGAACTACGAAATAGAGAAGTATACATATTTATTTTCTAATATTTAATTTAAAAATATAGTATGAATTCAAGTTTGCGGACAATAGTAGCTTTTCTATATTTTATTTTTTTAACGTTTGTATATTTTCTTCCAATTAAGGCATATACAGTATGAATATTACATATGTTTTATTGTGAAGGACTATTTCTTGTTCGCTGAAATTTAAAAATTGAGGCTTGATTGGCAGTCTTAGCTTCAGAACTTAACAGTTGTATGACATTGTACTTCACTTTCCTCTTCTCTAAATAACCGATTCCACACATGAGAACATTTTTTGTTAGACTCAAAAAAAAAAAAAAAAAAAAAGGATTGATACCAGTGGACATTTTCCCCTAAATGCAAGTAATTCAAGACTTGGGAAAAGTTGCTTTAGATGTTTATTTTACTTATATACTACTGCAAAAAAGAAAAACGTCAAGATTACTATCCTCAGGCTTGACTCATATTATAGGGTTCAAAAATAGATTGATCTGAAGAAATGCTTTTAAATGATTTTATATGTTGCTCATAGGGTTGCTCTGATCTTTTCTAATTATATATTTACTCAGAAGCCAAAAATGTGAGGCAGATACATAAATGTGGCTATTTATTTTATGAGGACTACAAAATACATCTGCTACACAACAGTAATAATACTATTCAAGGGCTTACTGCAATATCATATTTAATCTTTATATAGGTCCAACGACAGACAAACATTTCCCTGATGGAATGTTATATAAAAGTCTTTATTGTAGGCTTCCTAACAGACAAGAATAGTTATAGGCAAGAAACAAATAAAATGACAGAAGTTAATGTTTGACTAAACTCCTCTTCAGAACTGACTACAAAGTTAAGTTCAAGATAAAGCATTGTCTAAAACAATAGCTTTTCCCATTTTTGCTTTGGATAAAATTACTTTCTTATGAGATTGCATGTGTAAAAATGTTAGTACATAGCAAACCTGTAATAAAGTTTGAATGAGTTTCTATTTACCCCTTTACTATATGGGCTTCTGGTTATCTGTAATATGTCATATTTACAAAGGACTTTTCATTTTTAGTTTTAGTTTCACAAATTTTCTTTAAAAAGAATTTTGTGCCCATGAAAGACTTTCCATTTGCCATCCACAGTGGCAATTCAGGGTTATATGCGGAGGTTCATGGGATAACATATATTAGGAAGCAGCAAGAACTGTTTTTCACTCCTGGGTATCAGTCTACATCTGGCCAGTCTAAAAGATTATGGCTTCCAAAGGATGGCTTTGGTCAATCTTTAGTCTTCATAATAACTCTCAGTTTTATTAGGTTGCTTCTTGCATTAAAATAGGACATGGTCACTTTAAGATGATTATGGTTTCCCTGATTTGTGAGGGCAGAAATAGGGCTGATCCTAGAATACAGATGAGCAATTTTATTTGGGATATGCGTACACAGGATGACCTAAAATATACCTGGGTTTTGAACATAATACCCGACAGAAATCCCTAGAGCTATTCTGTGCTGAAGGGCAAATAGCTGACAGAACATTCTTAGAATTAATATATTTGACAGAGACAACCCCTAGGTTTTATAGGAAGCCATTGGACTTCAGAAAGTACCTAGAAGGTCCAAAGAGAGATACCATTTTGCTTTATTTTATAGAACAAGAGAATAAAATATTTCCCTCTACAAATATCCTGGCACTCATTATAAATATCCTGTGATGGAAAATAATTGTATATAAGGTAGATTTACATAGGATTCTGCCATCTTGTTTTATAGTCCATCTATATTAATAAAAGGCCTGTGGCCATAACGCCGTGACGCCCTCACGAACAAACGAGCAGCGGCTCTCGCGGCAGGCCGGGCAGGGTGCGAGCTACTAGTGGCAGAGAGCTGTGAGTGGTGGAGGGCGGGGCGCAAGCTACGAGTGGCGATGGGCGGGGTGGCAAGCGGAAGCGAGCTACTCGCACACGATTTTGTGTGCTCTGGGCCTCTAATATTACATAATAGAAAAATTCCAGTGCGTTTGTCTATAGAATTGGATTCTTATGAATATGGCTAATTTGTATAAATAGTTAACTCTTTTAAATATATTAAATTTTTATTTTGTGTCATTGAAATCTGAGTTACAAATTATATATTTATATTTGAATCATATTAGGGAACTGTACCCTGGAAAAATTATTCTAAGATCTCTGTCTTTGCTTTCTGTTGAAGATATTTGCTTCATAATCATTTTTGAATATGATTGTAAAAGATTTAAAAATTATATAATTTTTTACCTGTTATAGTTTTAAGCATTAAAAAAGATAGAACTACATAGAATTATATCTAATAGTCTTATACTAGAGTTACCATTGAAAAAAGATTTTGAAGCCTGTAAGAGATTGATGAAACTAAAATAGAATTGGTGAATATTGATTTTAAAATTTATTTCTAATGCTTTTTCAGAATGAAGATGAAAAGTCATTAAGATTTATGGTGGTTTTTAAAATTATTATTCTTTTCAAAACAGGTTTTTGGATGGACTGGTGAACTAGGACCTGGAATTTATTGGTTAATTCCTTCCACAACTGGCTGTAGGCTGAAGAAAGAAATAAAACCAATAACAGAAGAAGCCCAGCTTGTGTGTAGAGATGAAACAGGGGAATTGTTTCTTACAAAGGAATTTAGGTAAGTCTTGTTTCTGAAGGTTAGAACTTAACATTTAGACTGGATACATATATATTAATAGCCTGTCTTCCACCCTTTCCTTTGGGCAGCTGCCACTCCCACCCCATGATTCTAATTCAATAATTCAACTCTTACTAGGCTTCTGGAAGTGACCTTCCATTCACAGGTCTGGATTGCCATTCATTTCTGGGTTCCATACATTTAGCAAGTCAGCGTTAGTCATACATCCCAATTTCTCCTCCAGTAGGCACTGCCTTAAAACTAGATCCTGCTAGTTGCACTGTTGACTTAGATAACTGTCAAACATGAAATCCAAGCACTTAAGTGGTTTTCCCATGCCCTAGATACACACAACATCATCTGGTAGAAAGAAAGAAGAAAGATTGGAGAAAGGAGAAAAGAAGGGAACTACTATTGAGGTCCTACTATGTGTTAAGATACAATGATTGCTTTAGAAGCTTCTTTATCTCATAAAATACTACACTGAGTAAAAATATATATTTGGATACATTAGCTTTGTAGTTCACAAAAACTGTTCAATGCTTTGATATTACTTCCTTTACAAAGTTATCTTTATAGAAAGCTTCAGTCAAGTTGCCTTGAAGACAAGAAATAATTTGCTATTTTTATAATTTTAGGTCAACTTTATCAGATATATTTGAAATAATTGACTTAGATGGAAATGGTCTTCTTAGTCTTGAAGAATATAATTTTTTTGAATTGAGAACAAGTGGTGAGAAATGTGATGAAGATGCTTGGGCTGTCTGCAGAGGTAAGCACTTTTCTTTTTCTTTAAACAATATGTTTTTATTGATTTTTTTAGAGAGAGAGGAAGGAAAAGGGACAGATAGAAACAGTGATGAGAGAAAGACATCAATCAACTGCCTCCTGCAACCTGGGTATGTGCCCTGATTGGGAATCGAATCAGTGACCTGTTAGTTCATGGGTTGATGTTCAACCACTGAGCAACACCAGCTGAGCAGCACTTTTCCTTTTCTTAATGGATTATGTAAAGAAATATATAGGTCCCCTCTCATTCTTAAGAAGTAAAATGTCAGACTTCTCCATGGAATATTATTATCGAAACTAGTGGCCTAGTGCACGAAATGCGTGCACAGGAGAGGGGGGGTTCCCTCAGCCCAGCCTACACCCTCTCCAACTGGGGACTCCTTGTGGGATGTTCGACTGCCGGTTTAGGCCCGCTGTGGGATTGGGCCTAAACCGGCAGTCAGACATCCCTCTCGCAATCTGGGACCGCTGGCTCCTAACTGCTCACCTGCTTGCCTGCCTGATCACCCCTAACTGCCTCTGCCTGCCTGCCTGATCACCCCTAACTTCCCTCCCCTGCTGACCTGATCTCGCCCCCAATGGCCCTCCCCTGCTGGCCTGATCTCGCTCTAAACTGCCCTCTCTTGCAGGCCTGATCTCGTCCCCAACTGCCTTAAAACCCCTCCTCAGCCCCCACCTTAGGTTCTGCCTCCACAGTTCACCCAGATTTGGTTCTGATTGCTTGGTTTCTATGCCAGTCAGTGTCAAAAGCTCCGCCTCCTAGGCAGCCATTGGCTCCTCGCAGTTCACCCAGATTTAGTTCTGATTGGTTGGTTTCTATGCCAGTCAGCATCAAAAGCTCCACCTCCTAGGCAGCCATTGGCTCCTCCCAGTTCACCCAGATTTGGTTCTGATTGGTTGGTTTATATGCCACTCAGCGTCTCCAGGCCTATCTCCGGGCCTTATCAGAGAGGTGGGGCTGATCAGCAGCCCCCGCAGAGGCCTGGAGAAAAAGAGAGGTGCGCTGCTGGCCAGGCCCAGAGAGAAAGAGGCAAGGGCTGATCAACAGCTGCCACAGAGGCTGCGGATCAGATCCTGCCTCTCTCTTTGGGCCTCTCTCCGGGCGTGATCCGCAGTCCCCTCAGCAATCAGTGCTGGGTCGCCACAGCAACCCAGCACTGACTGCAGGACTGACTTCCGGTGTTCGGTCGAGCTTTCGGTCGTGCCTTCGGTTGTTACGGTCACTGCCTTTTTATATATATATAGATTGTTTTTAGATCATAAAAATGTAAACATTTATTTTACTTAAACTGATAGTTGGTATAGTACTCAAAGAAAATATGAATTATAGTACTTAATTGTAATTTTGTATTCAACCTGTGCTCTTTGGCACCTAGAATGTAAAAAACTTTCCCTTAGCCCTAGCCGGTTTGGCTCAGTGGATTGCGCATCAGCCTGCGGACTGAAGGGTCCTGGGTTCAATTCCAGTCAAGGGCACATGCCCGGTTGCCAGCTCCATCCCTAGTAAGGGGTGTGCAGGAGGCAGCCAATCAATTATTCTCTCATTATTGATGTTTCTATCTCTCTCTCCTCCCTTCCTCTCTGAAATCAATAAAAATGCATTAAAAATTTTAAAGAAAGAAACAAACAAAAAACACTTTGCTCTTGGTATCAATGGGACTGCAGTGGTCAAGAGCCCCAAACTGTGCCCAGGAGAGGGCAGCAAAGATCTAATAAACTAGAGTTTTACTAAAAATTAAGTTTCCAGGAAGTTGTTTATACCTATTGAGAATTCTTTGGGTTTTTTGTATTCAAGTTAAATTATAAAATTGCATCCACGGAACTATGGAAGCCAAAAATACCAAAGAAATATACTGAGAATGAGGCAAAAGCAATTGTCACTTAGGAGGAGTGTGAGAATTGGGTGGGGCTTTATATTTAAGACAAGGACTGAAAGGTCAAAGGGGGAAACCAAAAAGCCATAGCCAGAACAAGAAGTTTGAGGAGGAAAAAATACCAGATTAACTCACATATATCTATCATTGGGGCAGTACTGTGTCCTACTCTTCTGGTTCTTAAAATGATCTAAGCTTGGCAAAGTCAGTGAGCCAGATGGGAGTCTGAAAAATATTTATCTAAACAGCAAGTAAGGTAGAAAGCCTCTCTAATAAAATGGTAATATGCAAATTAACCATCACTCCGCTACATAAGCCACGCCCACCAGCCAAGCCACGCCCACAAGCCAATCAGGGCGAGTATGCAAATTAACCCCAATCCAAGATGGCTACAGCCACAGAGAGCAAGGTTTCCCAGGTAACAGAGCAAGCCAAGCTTTCCATAGCCGTTGCAGGCCTAAGCCTCCACTCAAGCTACAAAGTTTCAATTATAGAAGGTAAACAAATTCAAACAAATGGCGGCAGAATGGAGCTTGAGAGAGCAGGCCAGGGTTGCTGGCGGCAACAGGGGAAGCAAAGCTTTCCGCACACCCTGGCCGGGCTCACCCGTTTAAGGCTACAAAGTTTCAATTGTAGAAGGTGAATTAACTGCCACAGAAATGGCTGCCGCCCCAGGCTACAAAGTTTCAATTGTAGAAGGAAAATAAATTCCAGATACCAGGGCCTCCCCTTGGGTTGCCAGGAGGCGTGGCCTGCCTGCAAACCACCACAGGCCCCTCGCTCAGGCCGCCCCACACCCCAAGGGAACCCCCACCCTTATCTGTGACACCCTTCAGGGCAAACCAGCTGGCCCCCACCTGTGCACCAGGCCTCTATCCTATCTAATAAAAGAGTAATATACAGATTGATCATCACTGCAACACACAATATAGCTGCCCCCATGTGGTCAAAGATCCTGCCCCCATGTGGACATAAGATGGCCACTACAAGATGGCCAGCAGGAGAGGGCAGTTGGGAGGCACCCGGCCTGCAAGGGAGGGCAGTTGTGAGGGACCAGGTTTGCAAGGGAGGGCAGTTGGAGGTGATCAACCCTGCAGGAGAGGGCAGTTAGGGGTGACCAGGCTGGCGAAGGAGGGAAGTTGGGGGCAAACAGGCTGGCAGGGGAGCAGTTAAGCATCAACCAGGCTGGCAGCGGAGTGGTTAGGGGGTGGTCAGGCTGGCAGGCAGAAGCGGTTAAGGACAATCAGGAAGGCAGGCAGGCAAGCAGTTGGGAGCCAGCAGTCCTGGATTGTGAGTCCTGGAGTCCACCAGGATCGGGCCTAAACGGGCAGTCGGACATCCCTCCAGGAGTCCCAGATTGGAGAGGGTACAGGCTGGGCTGAGGGACAACCCCCTGCCGTGCACGAATTTCGTGCACCAGGCTTCTAGTATTAATATAAAGTTTTTAAAAAATGTATCTCTTTTAAACTGAAAGTTTATATAGTATAATCAATAATAAGAAATGTATATTGATTTATAATATTAAATTTTGGTTAACAGTATTGATAATACACTTAAGTGTATTATTTTTAGAATGATGCTATTATCTTGTAACTTTAATGATATAATCTTTGAATTCTCTATTGTTTACACTAGAGCATAGTCCATAAGAGTGATTCATAATTAGGATTTTCTTACTATAAAGTTGTTGATAAATATAGTTTGTTTAATAATTTAATTAAATTGGTAGAGTTGATAGTTAACATTTTTTGAGAACTTATCATGTACTAGGTGGAAGCACTTCTACATATCAACTCTCTGAGATATGTGCTATTATTCTCATTTACAAATAAGGAATCAGAATAAAAGAGGATAAGCCACTTGAGCATGGTTAGACTGCAAAAAATTTCACAGCTGAATTTCAAACCTAGGCAGTCAGACTCCAGACCCTTAAGCACCATGCTATAAAAAATACCCAAGAATGGTTGACTTAAAAAGTGATTTCGGGGGAATGTCTCCTTTACCAACATTAATAATACTACAAAGAAACAGGCTTTTTAGATTCTGAAATGTTTATATTTTTAGTCATAGATAATATTTTATCCTTTTCCTTGATAATAAGAAAACATTATTTATCTGTAAGATCGTTTTAGTAAACTCTTGTTAAACTTAAATGTGCCTTTATTTTATTTTTAGAGAAGTTTTAGGTTTATAGTAAAAATAAAATAGATAATCCCATGTATCCTTTCTCCCCCCTCTATCAGTTCTCTCTATTATAAACATGTTGTATTAATTAGTATGGTACATTTGTTAAAATTGATGAATCAATACTGGTACGTCATTATTAACTAAAATCCATAGTTTAGGTTAGGATTATATTGTGTTGTACAGTTCTTTGGATTTTGACAAATATGTAATTTCATGAATCTGGCATTACAGAATCATACAGAATCATTTCATTGCCCTAAAAATCCTTTATGCTGCACCTATTTATCTATCTACTAGTGGCCTGGTACACGAAATTTGTGCACATTAAAAGGGGATTAATTAGAGGAAATAATTTAATATTGCTATTTGCCCTTTCTCTATAATAGAAGTGTCAGAGATGAAAGAAAATTAGTAAAATATATATGAAAACCTTCCTCCTGTCAGAGTCTGGGGTGCACCACGGGACCCAGAGTCAAGTCCCCGCCCACCCACATGCACTTCAAAATCGCGTGAGACCCAGACCCGTCCGGCCCCCACCCCCATTGGGCTAGATCCAGACCTGGCCAGTCCCATCCTTGTCAAGCCCCGCCAGGCAGGGAATGTAGCCTCAGGTCCCCTGGCATGGCACCAGGATGGGGGGCATGGCCTGAGGTCCCCCAGCCCAGACCAGGGCAGGGGGCATGCCTTGGGGTCCTCTAGCCCAGCACCAGGACAGGAAGCGCACCTTGAGGTCCCCCGTCAAGCCTTGCCACACGGGGGGGGGGGGGGGGGGGCGCAGCCTCAGGTCCCCTGGCCCGGCACCAGGAGGGGGGCACAGCCTCAGGTCCCCCATCAAGCCCCACTGGGCAGGGGGCGCGGCCTGAGTTCCCCAGACCCAGCACTGGCGGTGCACCTTGAGGTCTCCTGTCAAGTCCCGCTGGGTGGGGAGCATGGCCTGAGGTCCCCTGTTAAGCCCCGCCAGGTAGGGGGGCGCAGCCTCAGGTCCCCTGGCCCAGTGCTGGAGCAGGGGGTGTGGCCTGAAGTCCCCTGTCAAGCCCCACCTAGTGGGGGGCGTGGCCTGAGGTTTCCCAGCCTGGTGCTGGGGCAGGGGTAGCAGCCTGAGGTCCCTTAGTCCAGCACCAGGACGGGAAGCGCATCTTGAGGTCCCCCATCAAGCCCTGCCGGGTGGGGGGCGTGGCCTCAGGTCCCCTGGCCTGGCGCCGGGGTGGGGGGCATGGCCTGAGGTCCCCCAGCCTGGTGCCAAGGTGGGAGGTGCGGCCTGAGGTCCCCTGTCAAGCCCAGCCAGGCAGGGGGGTGCAGCCTCAGGTCCCCCGGCCTGGTGCTGGGGTAGGAGGCGCAGCCTGAGTTCCTCTGACCCAGCACTGGGGGTGCACCTTGAGCTCCCCTGTCAAGCCCTGCTGGGTGGGGGACACAGACTGAGGTCCCCTGTCAAGCCCAGCCAGGCAGAGGAGTGCAGCCTCAGGTCCCCTGGCCTGGTGCTGGGGTGGGGGGCGCAGCCTGAGGTCTCCCGTCAAGCTCCGTCGGGCGGGGGGTGCGGTCTGAGGTCCCCTGTCAAGCCCAGCCAGGCAGAGGGGCACAGCCTCAGGTCCCCTGGCCCAGTACTGGGGCGGGGGTGCGGCCTGAGTTCCCTCGGCCTGGTGCCAGGATGGGGGGCATGGCCTGAGGTCCCCCAGCCTGGCGCTGGGGCAGGGGGGGCAGCCTGAGGTCCCCTAGCCCAGCACCAGGACAGGAAGCGCACCTTGAGTTCCCCCGTCAAGCCCCGCTGGGCGGGGGGCATGGCCTCAGGTCCCCTGGCCTGGCGCCGGGGCGGGGGGATGTGGCCTGAGGTCCCCCAGCCTGATGCCAGGGCAGGCAGTGCAGCCTGAAGTCCTCTGTCATGCCCTACAGTGGCAGGGGAGGGTGTAGCCTCAGGTCCCTGCTAATTGCTCCTTCAGGCTCCTTATGGGAACTTGGCTTCAGCTGTGGGTGCAGCCATCTTTGTGACAGAGTGGTGGTCAATTAGCATATTCCCTCTTTATTAGATAGGATTTCCTCCCTCCAAACTTTTGGCAACCACTGACTTTTTTCTGTCTCTATAGTTTTGCCTCTTCCAGAGTATTGTCTTGTTAGAATATCATACAATACATAGCCTTTTCAGACTGTCCTCTTTCACTTCACAATATGCATTTAGTTTCCTTTATGTCTTTTCAAGGCTTGATAGTTCATTTCTTTTTAGCGCTGAATTATATTTTGTTGTTTGAAAGTACCACAGTTTATTTATTCACCTATTAAAGGACATCTTGATTACTTCCAATTTTTGGCAATAATGAATATAGTTGTTATAAATAATCAATGTGCAGATTTTTGTGTGTACATAATTTTCAACTCATTTCAATCGTTAGAGTTAATGAATAGTATAGCAATGAAATAGTATTGCTGTATGGCATAGTAAACCAGTGTTTAACTTTGAAAGAAGTGTCAAATTGTCTTCCAAAGTGATTGTACCATTTGCATTCACACCAGCAATAAATCCTGTTGCACCATACAACATTTGGTATTGTCAGTTTTTTGGATTTAGCCATTCTAATATGTGTGTAGTGGTATTTCATTGTTGTTTTATTTTGCAGTTACTTAATGAAATATAACATCGAGTATCTTTTCATATGCTTCTTTGCCATCTGCATATTTTCTTTGGTGAGGTGTCTGTTCAGATCTTTTGTCCATTTTTTAATTAAGATATTTGTTTCCTTATTGTTGAGTTCTTAGTATATATTGGATACAAGTCTTTATTGGATATATGTTTTACAAGTATTTTCTCCAATCTGTGGCTTGTATTTTCATTTTCTTAATAGTGTCCTTCACAGGGCAGAAGTTTTTAATTTTAGTGAAGTTCCATTTATCATTTTTTTCCCCATGGATCATGCATTTGGTGTTGTAGCTAAAAACTCATAGATATACACAAGTTCACTCACATTTTCTTCTGTTATCTTGAAGTTTTATAGACTTGTGTTTTGAGACTATGACCCTTTTGGGTCTATGGTCCATTTTAATTCATTTTTTGTAAAAGATGTAAGATCCTTGTCTAGAATTATTTTTCTTCCATATAGATGTTCAGTTGTTTCAGCACCACTTTTTGAGAAGACTATCCTTACTCCATTGAACTGATTTTGCTCCTTTGTCAAACATTGCATATATTTGTATGGGTCTATTTCTGAGATCTCTATTCAAGTCCACTGATCATTTTATTTAATTTTTTGCCATTATCACACTGTCTTGATTATTGTAGCTTTAAAGTAAGTCTTGAAGTTGGGTATGTTAATACATTCTTTAAAATTTAATGGAGGATTGATAATTTTAAGTTTTAAAAGTAGATTAGTTATTAATAGTCTTTATAGTATAGTATCTGGATACGTTTTTGAAAGTAATAATTTCTTTGGATTATATATCAAATATTAATATTTTTCATTTTGCTTTACTGTATAAGTAGCTCCAACCTCCATTTTAGTGGCTACCATTTCTATGATCAAATTTAATCTTCATTTATTTTTTTTCTTGTAAAAGTTATGAGTCATTTTCCAAACTCTAAATATTTTAAACTATTATTCAGTCATCTACTTTTAAAGTCATGTCTCTGCTGCTTTTCTTACTATAATGCATACAAAAGGGATATCTCAAATAAGAGTACCCATTTGCCTTGGGTATATTACAGATAGGAGTTGGAAAATGGAATCTTTCTTGTTGCTAGGGCAGTTAACAGAATATCCTATATAATAAGGAGGTAATATGCAAATTGACTCTCATGCCCTCACAGCACAAGATGGGCACGCCCATGTCATCACAAGATGGCCACCACAAGATGGCCACTCCCACACCATCACAAGATGGCTGCCCCACATTGTCCCAAGATGGCCACCCACATGTTGTCACAAGATGGCCACCACAAGATGGCCGCCCCCACATTGTCACAGATGGCCAGCAGGGGAGGGCAGTTGGGGGCAACCAGGCCTGCAGGAGAGGGCAGTTGGGGGGGACCAGGTGTGCAGGGGAGGGCAGTTGGGGGCAGCCAGGCCTGCAGGGGAGGGCAGTTGGGGGTGATCGGGCTGGCAGAGGAGGGCAGTTGGGGGTGACCAGGCCTGCAGGGGAGGGCAGTTGCGGGGAACCAGGCCTGCAGGGGAGGGCAGTTGGGGGCAACCAGGCCTGAAGGAGAGGGCAGTTGGGGGCGACCAGGCCTGCAGGAGAGGGCAGTTGGGGGTGATTAGGCCAGCAGGGGAGCAGTTAAGTGTCAATCAGGCCAGCAGGGGAGCGGTTAGGGGGCTATCAGGCTGGCAGGCAGAGTGGTTAGGGGCAATCAGGCAGTCAGGCAGACGAGTGGTTAGGAGCCAGCAGTCCCGGATTGTGAGGGATCGGGCCTAAACTGGCAGTCGGACATCCCCCGTGGCTTCCCAGATTGGAGAGGGTGCAGGCTGGGCTGAGGGACACCACCCCCCCCAGTGCACAAATTTCATGCACTGAGCCTCTAGTAATCCATAATGAGTAGCTGTTTATTATCTATATTATAGATAAACTCAGGAGTTACACATATTTAGATACTTCTGGGTGGATTTAGTTTTGCTTGCAAATAATATTTAAATGGACATACTTATATTTGTCTGGGACATTCATGAACTCCAAAGTGTTTCCTATTATCTAACAGTTTTTTAAGGGGACAATTCGGTTAAAATAAGAGTAATTAGGCATTAGCAATCTCCTTAAATCTGGCACATCCTCATCTCCCTTTTTGAAACACCAGTAGTTTGGGGGTTATTACATCAAATCCATCCAAGTTCTGCTTGTTTTAAGTGGCAAATATATATGAAGCATTTTAATTTTTTTGAAATATATAATAGTATCTGCTCTACATAAGCAGGCAGGTTAGAATTTACCAAATATTACAGTTTTCTTTAATTTTGGAATATATTTGCATTATTTATTTTGTTTAAAAACTAAAGCATGCATTGTGATGGTTATTATGCTGAGATGTGGGAAATTAGACTCAAGCATTTTTTTTTAAACAGTTGTCTTCTTTCTTTCTCTCTCCTTCCTTACCTCCTCCCTTCCTCCCTTCCTTCCTTCCTTCCTTTCTTTCTTCTTTTCTTTCGAGAGGAAGGGAAAGAAAGAGAAACATCAATTTGTTGTTTCACTTATTTATGCATTCATTAGTTGATTCTTGTATGTGTCCTGATCAGAGATCGAACCCACAACCTTGACATATTGGGACAATGCTCACCAACTGAGTTATCCGGCATGTTTTGAGTCATTCCACTTTCACATGGCTCACGGATTCATAAGGTCTCCTTTAAAATAAACATTTATGAATAACAAAAGATAGACTTTTTATTAAATGTGTGAAATTTATATTATATAAGGAGGAACTTTTGGTTGTTTTGACAGAGAATTTTGATACAAAGAAGAATGAACTAACAAGACAGGGCTTTATGGATCTGAATCTAATGGAAGCTAATGATCGTGAAGGAGATCCTCGTGACCTCTGGGTAACTCTACTCTCAATGGGCTACAATAAAGCTCTGGAATTAACAGAGGTAAAGCAATCTAAAATTTTTATTGTGGGTTTAATGTACATAATATTTTACCCCATGAACATTTTCCCAATACATGACTTTTAAATTGGGCACTGAAATTCTTGAACTTTAGCATATGAATGAATCCTGGGTGCAACAGCACATTTTTGCTAGTTTATGAAAATTCCTATTTTGAGCTACAAAATTCCTATTTTGAGCTATTTTGTTAGTTACTACAAACATTCAGGAACAAAGGAGTTTGAACATATGATATGCAGAAAAAAATTATAATCTAAAAAATTATATTTCTTAATTGGTGATGGCTATTTGAGTTGCTAAAGTCTCATTTCTATGGGGAAACTCTTTGTCCCAACAGAATAAAAGCTCAGAATAAGGGGAATGTGTCTATATGAAAACTGGAATTCTAATTTTTTGACAAAGGATGCTTCTTATGGCAGTGCTTTACTTATTTAAAGCACTGTGTATGTGTTAGCTATCATTATTATTCATTAACATGATAGGTACAGAAGTTGAATAAGACTTGTAATAATCCAAAGGAATAATAAAAATTAGGCCCTACTTCTTTTTTTTATTAATGTATTTTTTTATTGATTTCAGAGAGGAAGAGAGAGGGAGAAAGAGATAGAAACATCAATGATGAGAGAGAATCACTGATAGACTGCCTCCTGCACGCCCCCTACTGGGAATTGAGCTCGCAATCTGGGCATATGCCGTTGGCTGGAATTGAACCTGGGACCCGTCAGTTTGCAGGGGAACACTCTATCCACTGAGCCAAACCATCTAGGGCTAAGTCCTACTTCTTAAATTCTATATTTTTGTGTTAGGTTTAAAATAAAAAAATTAAGAGTTTCAGGCCACAAATTAGATAACTAGTTTTGTTTATATTCTTAAAATTAAAAATAGTTTATGTTCTTTCTATATATAAATCATCTTAGGGTAACATTAGCACCAACCAATTTTGAGTTTTGAGTGTATTGAGACTGTGGTTTAATTCTTAGTTTTGATATTATTCAAAATCCCTTAAAAACCTGTTTTTTGAAAAGTTTTCTATACTTTTTTGTTATTATTAATAACTAGAGGCCCGATGCATGAAATTCATGCAAGAATAGGCCTTCCTTCCCTCGGCTACCAGCACTGGCTTCCCTCTGGCACCTGGGACCCGGGCTTCCCTCCGACCGCCAGCAGGTAACCGGGACCCGGGCTTCCCTTGCAGCCCTGGCTTGTCTAGAAGGTCATCTGGAAGGACGTCCGGTCTAATTATCATATTGTGCTTTTATTATTATAGATAGGAGGTAAATAGTTACAGTCACTTTTATATCCGACTTTAACCTAACATTCACTGAACCCCACATTTTAACCATGGTACAAAATCAGAATCTAATCTATGAATAATATTGCATCTGTTGTACATGCTTTCACTTAATAGAAAAATTAGTTAAGAGTTTAAAAATTTTATAGCATTTACTGGTGTCATTGACCTTTGAAATCATAGGCAAAAAAGATTTTCGAGATAAAACTTTTTAAATTTAAAGTTTATTCATTTATTTACTATATAATATATTCACATCATTGGAAATTCAAAAGGTAAAAAAATATATACAGTGGAAATTCAAAGGATGATGAGACCCCAATAAATATATTATTGGTAAAGGTTGGAATCATTAAGATATACTTTTTAAATTTTAGTAAAAATGTGTATCAATGCTCAACTAACTTCAGGCTTTTATCTTTTGTTCCCCAAATAAAAAGATGACCATCAATATGTATGAATTTACTTACTTATTCAGTAATTATTTTTTGGATGCCTATATGTGATGAACCTCTAATAAATAGGCACTGAGAATACAATGATGAATATAATAGTCAAAATTTCTGTCCTCAAGGAGAATAATTAATTAAATACAAAAAAAAATCATTTCAAAAGTGTTTTGAAAAAAATAAGCTAGAGGTCAAAGTAGAGAACAGGAGGGGAATGAAGGAGATTGGGAAATAAGAGCAGCTCTCTCTGCAGAGATAACTCTTAAACTTTAACCTGAAAGAGGAGCAGAGGTAACCATGTAAAAAGATGAAAAGAATCTTCCAAGCAGAGAGAACATTACATATAGGGAAGGGAGGGAGCAAAAGTAGGTTTATAGTTGTTCATATGGAAAATAATACAATAATCTATACTAATGAAATGGTAATATGCTAATTAGACCAGGTCGACAGGACATCTTCCGGACGTCCGATGTCCTTCCAGACAAAGACACAGTGGCGGGGCCGAGGCAGAGGTGGTTAGGGGTGATCAGGCTGGCAGGGGAGAGCAGTTAGGGGCGATCAGGCTGGCGCGGGGGAGCAAGCAGTTAGGGGCAAGATCAGGCTGGCTCAGGGGAGCAAGCAGTTAGGAGCAAGATCAACCAGCAGTCGGACACCCCCCGAGAGGTCCCAGATTGGAGAGGGTGCAGGCTGGGCTGAGGGACACCCCCCCCCATGCATGAATTTCGTGCACCGGGCCTCTAGTTAATAAATAATAATACAAGGATAAACTCTTGTTTTGTGTGCTCACAACTGTAAACCTACTTTGTCCCACCCTGTATTAAGGCTGTAACATAGGAATGAGCTTCAGTTGTTATAGAGCCTGAAAGATCGGAGTAGCTGGAATATAGGGAGGCAGAAGACTGGGTTGGATGGAGAGGCAAAGGCAACTTGTCTTCGGCTGTGGTAAAGACCGAAAGGTAGACATTAGAAAAATCCATTTCCAAAAGCACAAAACATTTTTAGGCCTCGGATTTTTAAAGGTGCTTTTATACCAACTTTGAACTGTTCGTTAGTTTTTATACATTTAGTTCTTTTCAGTACTTTTTATCCACCCATTAAGTTTCATTTGTAAACATAATTCTTTTAGAGCCCTTTGATGAGTTATTTCTATGCCCTTAAAGTTAGAAAAGGATATTAAATTAGTAATATGACATGAGTTAGCTTTAAAACAAATGGAAGAGTGGTAGAATGGTTTAAGGAAGAGTTACTGATTTGCTAGAGGTTATAGTTTTCTTTCCTTTTCTGTGAATATTATCCATTAATATGCTAAGCAAAAATCAGAATTTTATGCTTTTTTATCACTAAATTTATAGTACTAAAATCTTCTTCTAAAAGTGCATCAGAAGGACAAGCTGGGAAGTGTAGTGTATCTTCTTAAATCATATGGTAAACATCCTATCTAATAAAAGAGTAATATGCAAATTGACCATACCTCCGCCACGCCCACCAGCCACGCCCACCAGCCAATCAGGATCAAATATGCAAATAAACCCAACCAAGATGGCTACAGCCACAGAGAGCAGGAGGAAGGCTTGGGTCTCCCAGGCAATGGCGGAAGCCAAGCTTTCTGCCTGCCCTTGCCGGCCTAGGCCTCCACTCAAGGCTACAAAGTTTCAATTATAGAAGGTAAACAAATCCAAACAGAAATGGCGGCAGCCATGGAGCTGGAAAGAGCGGGAGGCGAGGATTGCCCCCGGCAATGGAGGAAGCCAAGCTTTCTGCACACCCTGGCCGGCTTAGGCCTCCGCTTAAGGCTACAAAGTTTCAATTATAAATTCCAACAGAAATGGCTGCTGCCACGGAGCAAGCAGAAGGTTTGGCTCCGCTCCAGGCTACAAAGTTTCAATTGTAGAAGATACATAAACCCCAGATACCAGGGCCTCCACTTGGGTTGCCAGGGGGCGTGGCCAGCCTGCAAACCACCACAGGCCCCTCGCCCAGGCCGCCCCACACCCCAAGGGAACCCCCACCCTGATCCGGGACATCCTTCAGGGCAAACCAGCCAGTCCCCACTCGTGCACCAGGCCTCTATCCTATCTAATAAAAGAATAATATGCAGATTGAACATCACTCCAACACACAAGATTGCTGCCCCCATGTGGTCAAAGATCCTGCCCCCATGTGGACACAAGGTGGCCACCACAAGATGGCCAGCAGGGGAGGGCAGTTGGGAGGGACCAGGCTGGCAGAGGAGGGAAGTTGGGGGTGACCAGGCATGCATGGAAGGGCAGATGGGGGAGACCCAGGCCTGCAGTGGAGAGCAGTTGGGAGGAACCAGGCCTGCAAGGGAGGGCAGTTGGGGGTGATCAACCCTGCAGGGGTGGGCAGTTAGGGGTGACCAGGCCGGCAGAGGAGGGAAGTTGGGGGCAAACAGGCTGGCAGGGGAGCAGTTAGGCATCAATCATGCTGGCAGGGGAGTGGTTAGGGGGTGATCAGGCTGGCAGGCAGAAGTGGTTAGGGGCAATCAGGAAGGCAGGCAGGCGAGCAGTTGGGAGCCAGCAGTCCTGGATTGTGAGAGGGATGTCCGACTGCCCGTTTAGACCCGATCCCATCGGGTCTAAATGGGCAGTCGGACATCCCTTGAGGGGTCCCAGATTGGAGAGGGTGCAGGTTGGGCTGAGAGCCCCCCTTCTCCCGTGCACAAATTTCGTGCACCGGGCCTCTAGTCTATACTAATAAAAGGGTAATATGCTAATTAGACCAGGTCGACTGGACGTCTTCCAGACGTCTGATGTCCTTCCAGACAAAGCCACAATGGTGGGGCCCAAGGCAGAGGTGGTTAGGGGCGGTCAGGCCAGCAGGGGAGAGCAGGTAGGGGTGATCAGGTCGGCAGGGGAGCAAACAGTTATAGGCGATCAGGCCAGCGGGGGAGCAAGCAGTTAGGGGCAAGATCAGGCCAGCTCAGGGGAGCAAGCAGTTAGAGGTGAGATCAGGCCAGTAGGGGAGCAGTTAGGGGCGATTAGGCTGGCAGAGGAGCAGTTTGGGGTGATCAGGTCAGCAGGGGAGCAGTTAGGGGCATCAGGCCAGCAGGCAGAGGCAGTTAGGGGTGATCAGGCAGGCAGAGTGGTTTGGGGAGACCTGGCAGGCAGGCAGGCAAGTGGTTAGGAGGGATGTCCGACTGCTGGTTTAGGCCCGATCCCTGAGGGGTCCCGGATTGGAGAGGGTGCAGGCTGGGCTGAGGGACCCCCGCCCCCTGCATGAATTTCATGCACTGGGCCTCTAGTATTAATAATAAATTTATTTAAATTTTGTCAGAAGGCTAAAATAAGGTTTGCTTTTTCTTTTATATCAGGCATGCCCATTTGTCATCGATATCTATGCAGACAAATGCAAGCCAAGAATGAAAGCTGTCCATATGGAGCCATGCAGTGGGCAACTTGAGAAGGCCATTTGCAAATCTGTTCTTAACAAAGGCGATGCTAAAGTAATGGATGGCTATGAAAATATTATTGTATATACTCATAAGCGTGACACCTGGATAACTTCTGTTATTGAAAACAAGGTATCAGTTATGAAATGGTTCTCATGACTGCAATGTTTACTAATATTTTCCATCTTCTTTCTTACTCTATTTTTGCACAGTAATTAAATGTTCTATTACATTAATAATATTTATAACTAGAGGCCCGGTGCACGAAATTCGTGCATGGGTAGGGTCCCTAGGCCTGGCTGGCGATCAGGGCCAATCGGGGCCTTCTGGCTGCTGGCTGGGGCCTTCCTTCATTCTGTGCCTCCCCCTGGTGGTCAACACACATCATAGTGAGCAATCAAACTCCTGGTCTCCGGATCGAACTCCCGCAGGGACAGTTTGCATATTAGGCTTTTATTTATAAACTAGTGGCCTGGTGCATGAAATTTGTACACATTAAAAGGGAATTAATTAGAGGAAATATTTTAATATTGCTTTTTGCCCTTTCTCTATAATAGAAGTGTCAGAGATGAAAGAAAATTAGTAAAATGTATATGAAAATCTCCCTCCTATCAGAGTCTGGGGCATGCTGCGAGACCCAGAGTCAAGTCCCCACCCACCCGGATGTGCCTCGAAATCGTGCTAGACCGAGACCCAGCCGGCCCCACCCCATTGGGTGAGACCCAGACCCGGCCGGGCGGGGGGTGCAGCCTCAGGTCCCCTGGCCCAGCGCCGGGTGGGGGCCTCAGGTCCCCTGTCAAGCCCCACCAGGCAGGAATGCAGCATCAGTTAGCATCAGTCACGTCCCTGGCCAGCGCCAGGCGGGGATGCAGCCTCCTGCTGATTGGTCGTTATGCGTGAGGGCGTGATGACCATTTTCTTATTAGCCTTTTATTATTATAGATTATCATGCCTAGTTTGAGTTAGAAATCTAAGAAGAAGAATTGCCTATCTATATACACTGAGTGGCCAGATTATTATGATCTCTGAACGCATAATAATCTAGCCAGTCAGTGTATATTCTATATAATAAAAGGCTAATATGCAAATTGTCTCCTCGACCAGGAGTTCGACCAGCAGGCAGGCCAGCCAACCGCCCATGTCCCCTCCCCCTTGCTAGGCTGGCCAGACCCCACCCATGCATGAATTCATGCACTGGGCCTCCAATATATATATATATATATATATATATATATATATATATATATATATATATATATATATATATATATATAGTGGCCAGATTATTATGCGTTCAGAGATCATAATAATCTGGCCACTCAGTGTATATAAAAGCCTAATATGCAATTTGTCCCCACAGGAGTTCGACCAGGAGACTAATTGCTTTTTATGACATGTGCTGACCACCAGGAGGTGGCACAGAATGAAGGGAGGCCCCGGTCAGCAGCTAGAAGGCCCCAATTGGCCCTGATCGCTGGCCAGGCCTAGGAACCCTACTCATGCATAAGTTTCGTGCACCAGGTCTCTAGTATTTAAATAAAAGCTCTCTTTTATTAAGGCATCACACAGACTACAAAATGAGAAAACTAACGGACAGAGATCAGAGGATCTGTCTGAATTTTAAAAGGAAAATTAAGCATGGGGGTTTGCCCATCTATCACAGCAAAAATGTTATTTTAGCAAAGTAATGGAGACAGTGACCTTGTTTCTGTACAAAACCCATAGTAAATGACTTTGTACATTCAGTCAGCTCCACTAACAGCAACAACTACAAAAAGTTGGAAAATATATTCAGCAAGCTTCTTGAAGTTGGATGATCTATCTTATACATAAACAGTGTATTTGGTTTGGAAGTATTACCTGTATTATGGATGCAAGGACAAAGCAGAAGCAGTTTTCTTTTCAATTCATCTTGATGTCAACCTTTTCAATTGACATTTTCTGTATGTTATGTATATTTTACAATATCAATAATAGATTAGAATAATAGTATGTGTGTATAAATTAAAATACATGTACATTTTAGATATATACTCAAAATTTTGTTAATATTTTTTAACTTTAAATAATTTTGAGCATTTTGTTATTAAGTATATATTTTTTACTTTAAGTAATTTTTTATTTTTCAATTACAGTTGACATACACTACTACATTAATTCCAGGTGTACAACCCAATAACTAGTCACCATATCACTTACTAAGTTTTCACCTTGATAAATCTGGTACCCATCTGATACCATACATAGTTATTGCAATATTATTGACTATATTTCCTATGCTGTACTTTACATCCCCATGACTATTCTGTAACTATCTATTTGTACTTCTTAATTCCTTCACCTTTTTCATCTATTCCCCCAACCCCTGCTCCAATCTTAAAGAAGACCTTTTAACATTTCTTGTAATACTGGTTTAGTGATGCTGAACTCCTTTAGCTTTTTCTTGTCTGGGAAGCTCTTTATCTGTCCTTTCATTCTGAATGATAGCTTTGCTGGGTAGGGTAATTATGATTGTAGGTCCTTGCTTTTCATCACTGAATATTTCTTACCAATCCCTTTGGGCCTGCAAAGTTTGTGATGAGAAATCAGCTGACAGTCTTATAGGAGCTCCCTTGTGGATAACTAACTGCTTTTCTCTTGCTGCTTTTAAGATTCTCTCTTTGTCTTTTAACTTTGTGCATTTTAATTTATGTGTATTGGTGTTGACCGCTTTGGGTTCTTCTTCTTTGAGACTCTCTGTGTTTCCTGGACTTATATGTCTATTTCCTTCACCAGGTAAGGGATGTATGTCTTTTGTCATTATTTTTTCACATAGGTTTTCAATTCCTTGCTCTCTCTCTCTGTTCTCCTTCTGGTACCCCCATGATGTGAATGTTGGTACGCTTAAAGTTGTCCCAGAGGCTCCTTATACTATCCTCATTATTTTTGGATTCTTTTTTTTCTGTTCTGGTTTGGTGTTTTCTGCTTTCTTATCTTCCAAATCTCTGATTTGATCCTCTGCTTTATGTACTCTACTGTTGATCCCCTGTAATGTATTCTTCATTTCAGTTAATGTATTCTTCATTTCTGACTGGTTCTTTTATTATGTTATCTTGTTCCATTTTCATGTTTCCTATCTCTTTGTTGATGTTTTCACTAGTTCATCTACTCTTTCCCTAAGTTCATTGAGCATCCTTATAACCAGTGTTTTGAATTCTGCAGTTGGTAGATTGCTTGTCTCCATTTTGTTTAGGTCTTTTTCTAGAGTTTTGTTCTGTTCTTTTATTTGGGACATGTGTCTTTGTCTCCTCATTTTAGCAGCATCCCTATGTTGGCTTCTACATATTAGATAGAGCTGGTACATCTCTCAGGCTTGGTAAAAATGACTTTATGTAGTAGGTATTCAGTAGAATCTAGTGGCACAGCTTCCCTCCCTGATCACCAGAGCTGGGCACTCCAAGTGTGCCCCCTGTGTACACCCTCCTGTTGTAGCTGAGCTTTGATTGCTTGTTGTCCCATCAATTGGAGGGATTTACCCTCAACTGGCTGCAAGGACTGGTTGGAACCAGAGTGAAGGATCAGCTCTGCAGGGGCCCAACCCACAGAACAGGACTTACTTCCACAGGGTTCTGAGTTTTCCTCTTGAGTATGTCACTTGTGGAGGTGGTTCTGGGGCCTCCTGGGAAGTGCAGGCCACGGTCTACTGCCACCTGTGTGCTGCCTGGGGCCATCAGGCATGAACTACAAAGCAGTCTGAAGATGATTGCTACTTGTGCTGAGTTTGGAGGTGGTCATGAAAGGTCAAGCTGCCAACCAAGGCTGGTTGCTACAAGTGCCAGACCTGGGGCCACTTAGCAAGAGGTTTGTGGCACCCCAAGGCCAGATGCTGCTTCTTTGAGAGGTTTTTGGAGAGTTTAAAGCATGAGTCAAGAAAGGCTGTTTGCATGGAAAAGCCACTGGAAACACTTTGGGTGGGCCCACAAGTTAGGTGGGGCTGGGTCTCATGGAATTCCCTGGGCTGGGTGAACAGTGTGGGCCAGGTTAAACTATAACATATTGGGGGGGGGGGAGGGCTGGGAAACAGCATACAAAGAGAGAGGAATCCTGGCATCTTCTGAGGATGTGGAAAAGAACATTCTATTGGAGTGGAGGTTCTTAGAAAATAGTGTAAATGCTTGAGATAATTGTTTTTCTCTTAAAATATTATTAAAGCAAATGTATACAGATAGAGCATTATTTGGAGATTTATACAGATAGAGCATTATTTGGGTACAAAATAATTTATTTAGTTTGTTAATAAAAGTCTTCACTCAAACACAACTATTTTAAATAATAGATATCATGTTTTGAAGCAATACAAAGAATTTAGCTTAACTCTTTACACAAACTTTGCAATATCAGAAATCCTATAGACTATCATTTTACTTAATTAAGTATGTTCCACTGTCCAGACCTATTTTTATCACACCTGTTATTTCTACCTTTGGCCATCTTCCCTGCACTATTGATATTGCAGGTCAAGAGAAAATATGCATAAATTCTTAAAGTCAAAGACAGCAGTTTTCTAGAAATTATAAATTTTCATAAATCCTTGCTCAATATGGCTGGGGTTTTTTGTGGTTTTTTTTTTGTGTGTTTTTTTTAAGAACTGTTGGTTTATTTCTTTTAGTTCCTGGGTGATATTTTCATTATTTTTATGTCTGCCATAAATTTCTTAAAGGGTTTAAGAAATTGGCTGAGTTTTGAGTCAATGTGAGTAGTATACATTATGTAACCAGCTCTCCTAATAAAATAAGGACCACTAGAAAGTGTAAAATGGTCTCAGCTTTCAAGGATTTTATGGCCTAGTTGAAAAGACAAAATTAATATTCTTAAAAGAGAGCTGAGAATAATTAAGCGTTAAGTAATGCTGTACTAATGCTATGTGCAATAGTCTACTATTTTTGTATCTCTTATAATTGATATTTGTTTGGACTATAGAAGTTGGGAAGGATTTGTGATAATGAGAAGGGGACTGTGATGTGGGATTTGAGCATGTGGTGTGGGATTTAAAGGACAATTAGGATTTAGATTTGCAGAGAGGCAGTCTTTAGAAGCAGGGGAAACAGTGTAAGGAGAAATGTGAGAAAGGGTTAATGTGAAGTGTTGAGGAAAGAGTGAGACTGTTTGCTTTGCAGAAACAGAGAACTTTATTTGGAAGAGTATTAGGAAGATAAATACTAGTACATAGGTAGAATGGGTCCAGATTATACAGGGTAGGATGAAGGTAGGTTACAGTTGTGAGTATGCAAAACACAGGGTTTTTTTAATATTATTATTTATTAGCTAGAGACCCGATGCACGAAATTCGTGCACTGAGTGGGCGGGGTGTCCCTCAGCCCAGCCTGCACCCTGTCCAATCTGGGACCCCCTCGGGGATGTGCTACTGCCGGCTGTGGGATCGAGCCTAAACCGGCAGTAGGACATCCCTCTCACAGTCTGGGACTACTGGCTCCTAACCGCTCGCCTGCCTGCCAGCCTGATCACCCCCTAACCACTCCCCTGCCAGCCCATTCACCCCCAACTGCCCTCCCCTGCCAGCCTGGTTGCTTCTAACTGCCCTCCCCTGCTAGCCTGGTCATCCCTAACTGCCCTCCCCTGCCAGCCTGGTCGCCCCTAACTGCCCTCCCTTGCCAGCCTGTTCACCCCTAACTGCCCTCCCCTGCAGGCCTGATCCTCTCCCAACTGCCCTCCCTCCCCTGCAGGCCCGGTCGCCCCCAACTGCCCTCCCCTACTGGCCTGGTCACTCCCAACTGCCTTCCCCTGCCCAGCAGTCTTGTGGTGGCCATCTTTGACCACATGGGAGCAGCCATCTTGTGCGAGGGCATGAGGGTCAATTTGCATATTACCTCATTATTATATAGGATTATTGTATTATTTTCCATACAAATAACGGTAACCCTACTTTTGCCCCACTCTATATGTTACCTTGAAAAAGAGGTAAATGAATTTGGATTTGATGAAATAAGCTAGGGTCCCCAGCTAGTAAATTGCAATCTTCAAATGGATCATAAAGCCTTGGAAGGTGATTCTGAAAATCCATCATGTTTTTCTTTCTGCTCTCTATGTTTTATTGGGATTACAGGGGTAGAAGGGAGTCACTACCTTACCCCACTTCCTCTGCTCTGCTATAACTTATCATTTCTCAACCCTCTACATCCTTTTCCCTCAAGGAAAATTAAACTTCCTTCACTAAAATGAAGTCATAATAGTTTAGAGTTTGCAGTGTATGAGGCACTTAATATATATTAACACAGTTACTTTTCACAACAACTCAATGGGATAAATACTATCCCCATTTTACACACAAGGAAACTGAAGCACAGGGATGTTAATTTGCAAAAGGCCACACAGGTAAGTAGCAGAGGGACTGAGAAATGAATCTGGGTTGTCTGATGTTACACTATCCCTCTGTAGCCATTAGGGAGTGATTGCAGTTCTATAGCAGGGGAATACTTTGACTTGCATTTCTCTCACTTCTCAGCTCCATTCTGCTGTTTCTTGCTCCCTATCCATCCTAGAGGCCATCATCTATTATCTCAAGTATCACTTCTTCCAGAAGGTCTTCCTTGATACCCCAGTCTCAGCTAATGTTTCTGTATTTCTATAATGTCTTTCGTGTTTCTATGGAACCCTATGAATACCTCTATCACAAGACTTACAAAATGCCTTATAATTACCATTTTATTTATCTGCTTTATTAAAGACAGAGCTAAGAACTTATCAAATCTTTTTTGTAGTCAGATAATAAAGTGATTATTCACATCAACAATGAGCTAAGTAAAAACTGCATAAACAACAGAGGACTCAACATATTTGCAGTAGAAGTGGCACCCAAATCTACAATGGTAATGAATTGTTTTCTAACTAAACCTTTCTCTTCTGTCAACTGGGGGGAAAAATTTGCTATAATGCTATGAATAAATGTATATATAAAATAAAGTGGAGAGTTATTTTAAGTCTGGTATTTGTATTAGTATCATCCTATACTAGAGATAGGAGACTTGGTTCTAATCACTTACCCTTTCTGTTCCAGTCTATTTAAGTGTAAAATTAATATATCACCAGCTCCAGGTACTTCACAAAGTTAATCTAAAGATAAAATGATGTACATGAAAGCACTTTTGAACATCATATACAAATACAAAGTAGTATTAATAGTAATAGGAATTTTGTTAATCCACAATACTTTTATGTATATTATTTAGATTTTCCAAGGTAACCTGAAAGAGAAAATGCCTCTGAGTTTTAGGTAACCAGCTAAGTCAAGTCAGGAACAGCTGTGGTTCCAGTGGTAGCAGAACTCTGGGTTTCTGACTTAGCCAGGAGTTCAAAGGCAGGGACAGATCAGTAGATGCTGAAACTAGTCTAAAGAAGGGAGACAGGGAAAAGCTTTCTATTCTCACCCTTTCTTTCTCCATACTCTCTGTGAAATCCTAGAACATTCTAGAACAGGATAAAGAAAGGAGATCTTTTATAAAATCCCAGTGAGGATTTTATAAAATGTTGTAGGTAATGAGGAAAGGATATTTACTCCTCTTTCCACCATCCCTCTTTATCTACCTTCACAAACACTAATTCTATTAAAGTAGAATTTAGGCTGTCTTATCCTGTTAGACATCAGATCATAGACTGCAGGTCCCTGCTAAGGATAAATATTATAGAACTTTACAAGTACAGGGATATTTTTTACATAGGGTCTAGAAATGTCCTATTGAAAAATTAGCGCAAAATAACAATATGTAAAAGGAAAGTAAAAACTCTCTATTTTTATACGCAGGTTTGTCAACATGTAATGCCGCTGAATGAACGACAAGAATGGATATATAATTGTGTATATTCCCTTATATCTTAAATACCATTTCTAGAAAATAATTCTACATGAGACTATCAGACTAAGAAGAATTATTTCATGTTTAGATGGTATCTATTGATCAACTAAATGCTTTTCAATTTAACTAATATACATAAATAATCTATTTAATTTGTATGCATTTACATTTCCTCCTATATTATATACTTTATTATTAAAATATAAATAATTTTAAAATGTGTGGCCTTATTTAATGGGAAATCTGGGCACATTTTATATATAATATATAGTAAATAAAAATAAAATTATAGATAAGCTTTTAAAAAGTAATATTCGCCCAGCCAGCATGACTCAGTGGTTGAGCATCGACTAATAACCCAGGCGGTCACTGTTTAATTCCCGGTCAGGGCATGTGCCCAGGTTGTGGGCTTGATCCCCAATGTGGAGCGTGGAGGAGGCAGCTGAATGATGATTCTCTCTCATCATTGATGTTTCTATCTCTCTCTCCCCCCCTTCCTCTCTGAAATCAACAAAATATATTTTTTTTAAAGTAATACTCAATGAATTCTACAAAATCCTAAAAGAAAATGTAAATGGGCCAGCTGCAGCAAGTGCCCTGTGTGATCTCTTTGGCTTTTCCATGCCCTGTCCAGGGAACGCTCGGGTCCGGAACTCCTGTCTGCGCCTGTGTGGTCGCTGGCATGTGGAAGGACCAGGGGACCTTTTGGGTTCCTTCTTCTTCCTGCTGCTGCTGCTGCTGTTGCTGCAATGCCTGCCTCTTCACTGGTAGCCTCTATGTCCTGCTCTGTATCTTTAGCTTTGAACCTGTGCCTCCCCCTGGGCCCTGCAGGTGCTCAGCCTGGGACCACATTCCACCATTTCCAAAAAAATATCTAGGTGTTCCAAACCTCTCCTGTGTCCTAGGTCCCATCCCTACCTGTCTCCTTAGTGTTTGCATTAAAGCTCCCTATAAGTGAGTCTTACCTACAAACGCTCCCTCTATGTTGGCTTTTTCCTGTTGTATTTACACATTATAGACTTCTTATCTGTAAGAAACCTCTCATTCCCTTTCTCCTTCTGCCCTTATTTCTCTTGTCCACATTTGCCATGCCCACTTTCTTGTCCATCATTCTTTCCATTCTCTCCAGTTAATTCGACTACTGCTATTCCCCCATAGACCCCGATAACTTCCTTGTCATCAAATCCAGTGGGTATCTTAAAGCCCTCTCTCCAATGTTAGACATTGCTATCTTTCTATACTTCAGATTTTCTTCCCACCTGTGACCTTTCCTTTTCAGACTTCTTTCCAACCATACTTCTGTACCTTCTCCCAATTTCCACATCCTCTCTCATCTCAGGCCCTTCGGATGGAATGTTTCCTTCCTGCCTATAGAATAATTCTTCCCTCTTCTTGCTTCAGGTCCCAGAAAATAAGTCACCTTTCCCAAGAATTCTTTCCCTATTATTGTGCCCACCAAGACAACTTTGATGGCCCTAACACTTTGTGCTTAATCTTTGTTGTCACACTCACCATACTATCCTGTAGTTACTATTTATCTGTACTCTTCACTAGGCTGAAAGCAGGGACAGTTATAATTCCAGCATATGCCATAGAAACCATAATGGATATACAGTAAGTATTTGTTGGACAGTTGAATAAAGTGGGAAGAAATTTAAAATAAACTTACATGCGGCATAAATTTTTCCTAATTCTTAGGGCTATTTGTAAACTTAAAAAAATAGAAACATTAAAAAAGTCTCATTACTATTTAATCCCATTTATGCAGACTTTTTTTATGTCATTAATTAACAAGTTAAAATAACTAAAAAAAATGAAATAAAAATTTAATTTTTAAGCTAATTATCTAACATGCAGTTTTCAATTGGAGAGGAATAGACTACATGATAAGTAATTCCTTCCTACTTTAAAATTCTACAGTTCTATTTTAAAACTGAATTAGTGTTAAGTATCAAATGCTATCACACGCAATTCTTAAATTACTATATTTAATGATTTTGTTCCTTTACCATATTTCTGTACCTTTAGATACTGTAGTAGACCTGCTTTGCTTTGTTTTTTAAGCCAATGGCCTTCTTTTAGATCTATTTTTGGTGTAGGTTAAATATGAAGCAGAAACTTAATACACCACACTAATCCTATTTTGAATATAATCCAGGAAAATGGAAATGTATTTCTGATTTTGGCCACCAGAGGGTGAGCATATTATTTTATTATTCATTAGGGAGGGAGGGAGGGAGGGAGGAGAGGAAGAGACTGATAGATAATATTTCTCAGCACTGCATTAAGTCTTTTATGACTTTTAAGATGGCTTTGTTGAAATATATTGTCTACTATGGATACATCCATGCACAGGTATGTATACACATTCTTATTAGAGAATATATAAAAATTATTTCTAGCTTGTAAGTGGATGCTAAGTCTTCTTTTTCCCAACTGACCCCCACCCCCCACCCCTTAGCCATTCCCACCCCGGCAAGCCCCCACCGCCCCAGTGTCTGTGTCCATTGGTTATGCTAATATACATGCATACAAGTCCTTTGGTTGCTCTCTACCTCCCCCCTCCCTTGCCATTTGTCTCTGGATCTATTCTTGTTCATCAAATTATGTTGATCATTATATCCCACATATGAGTGAGATCATATGATATTTATGACTTTCACTTTGTTAAAATTAAAAAACAGAGACTAGGTTTGAAAATTCCCTGAGCAGACAAAACCAGTTTAGTCATACAAATAAACCTTAATTTAGCTTATTTGTAAGACTGCCTTGACTTGGGTCATTTCTTGCTTATGCCTCTGCAAGTCATAAACAAAACTTCAACTGTTTCCCAAGGTTGATAGGAAGTAGCCACTGAAAATTCTAATATAACTAACCACTATGAAGAATAAACAGTCCCTGCTTTCTCACTACAGCATATAAACTGCTTTATAACAATATGCCCCTGAGCCTTGCTCCATGTTTTGGTTTGAGTGCAAAGTGCTTTTTTTGGTGAGTGAACAATAAATTTTTACTAATTGCTACTTCAGTGATTCGTTGTTTTTACTTCTGTTGTATCTGAACCTTTGATAACTTCATCATGAAATTACAAGCATAGGAGCATATAGAAATGTAACCAAGGGGTCTGGGCTGCCTGTCACTAACAGAAACAGAATCATATATGAGCATTTACTAATATTCCAATAATGCCAGCAGTATGGGAGAGCAGATGATCATCCACAAAGATATTCTCTGCCTCTCCCCATAAGCCAGCTGCTTATATTGGGTAGAAGGACAAATATTACATGGGAAAGTAAGAATTACAGGCATAGGAAAGCAGGCAAGATAAAATGATTACAGGGTACAAGTAATGCGGCCTGGTGGGGCTGCAGAAGGAGGTGCCCCCAGGCGCTCCAGGACCAGATTACAGTCAACAGAGGGTGGGTGCCTCTAGGCACCTCTGGAACCAGATTACCCGCAATAAGGGCTGTGGGTTGCAAAGGGCGGGTGACTCTGGGACTAGATTGTTCAGCAACCAGGTTGTAAATCTTTCTATAATGATAGGCAGTTCTCGGGAAAGGAGGATGGCTGCATTCTGATGTTAGCTTCCAGGTCCCAGGGCATACAACTCTCAGCCAGGTTAGAATGTACTTTCTCTAATCAGAAAAGAACCATCACGGTTAACAGAGCATGATGAATATTTCTTATAATTATAGCTAGTCCCTAATACTCTATTTCTGCCCCTAATAGAAATAGCCCTGCTAGCTTTACAGAGGATTATAAAGCTTACCTTTCTACTCAGCCTAGCTTTATTTCTAGGGGAAAAAGAACTATGTAATTATTTGAGGGGAAATAAGGCAAATAGTAGAACTGATTTATGGAAAGTAGGTGAGATTCATGTGAAGTGACAATTTAGGGGACAGGAACTAGGAATTGCTGCTAAAAATAGGTACTCTAGCCTTGGCCAGGTGGCTCAGTTGGTTAGAGCGTCTGCAGGGGATGGCAGTTGGGGGGGGGGGGGGGGGGACCAGGCCTGCAGTGAGGGGCAGTTGAGGGGGACCAGGCCTGCAAGGGAGGGCAGTTGTGGGCGATCAGGCCAGCAGGGAGGGCAGTTAGGGGTGACCGGGCCAGCAGAGGAGGGCAGTTGGGGGAGACCAGGTCAGCAGGGGAGGGCAGTTGGTGGGGACCAGGCCTGCAGGGGAGGTCAGTTGTGGGGGGGGCAGGCCTTCAGGGGAGGGCAGTTGGGGGCGACCAGGCTGGCAGGGTAGGACAGTTAGGGGTAACCAGACTGGCACGGGAGGGCAGTTAGGGATGACCAGGATGGCCGGGGAGGGCAGTTAGGGGCAATCGGGCCAGCCAGGGAGCAGTTAGGCATCGATCAGGCTGGCAAGGGAGTGGTTAGGGGGTGATCAGGCTGGCAGGCAGAAGTGGTTAGGGGCAATCAGGCAAAGGCAGGCAAGCGGTTGGGAGCCAGCAGTCCTGGATCATGAGAGGGATGTCCTAAACGGGCGGTTGGACATCCCTCAAGGGGTCCCAGATTGGAGATGTTGCAGGCTGGGCTGAGGGACACCTCCCCCCCCCACGCACGAATTTTGTGCACCGGGCCTCTATATATATATATATATATATATATATATATATATATATATAGAGAGAGAGAGAGAGAGAGAGAGAGAGAGCGCACTACTGCTATGCAGAGATGAACAAACTAGACATTGTTCCTGCTCTCATTATAGTCTATCAGAAAAGATAGATTGTGAACAAGTATTTCACATGGTACCTGTAACATACATTTTTTAAATGCCTCATCCTTCATGAAGCCTTTAATCTTTTCCCCAATCCAGAAGAAACTATTTTACTTCTTGAGCTCTATTTTAAAATGAATACTTTCTTTTGTCATGTTTTTATTTCATATTAAAAATTATAACAATAAATTTGACCTCATTTTGGGAGGGGGTATGGTTGTATTAACACATGTATAGATCCATTTAAACACCACTGCAGTCAGGAAATAGAACGTTCCATCACCAAAAACTCCGTTATACTATCTCTTACAGTCACAACCTTGTCCTCTTGCATCTGTGCCTCTCCCTCCCTCGCCACACACACACACTTTAGCCTCTGTTTTCCATAGCTATGGTTTTCTCTTTTGAGAATGTCATAGAAATGGGATGGTACAATATATATCCTTTTGAGATTGATTTTTTTCAGTCACTATAGTGCCTTTGAGAATCCTCCAAGTTGTATGTATCAATAATTTGTTCCTTTTATTGCTTAGTAGTATTTCATTATATGGTGGTATCAGAATATGTTTATTCCTTCATCTGTTAGGTTGTTTTCGGGTTTTGAGTTCAGTATTAATAGAGCTGCTCCAAACATCTATATATATAAAAGCCTAAGCAACCAGCCAACTGGCCAAGCAGCTGGTAGCTATGATGCACACTAACCACAAGGGGGCAGACACTCAACGCAGGAGCGGAAACCACAGGCATGGAAACATGGAACAGACTGATGAATCTCAGAGGGAAGCGGGGAGGGCAGGAAGAGATTAACCAAAGATCTTATATGCAAACTAGAGGCCTGGTGCATGGATTTTTGCACTGGTGGGGCTCCTCGGCCTGGTCTGTGGGGATCAAGCTGAAACCAGCTCTCCAACATCCCCCACACGGGGTCCCAGATTGCAAGAGGTCACAGGCCAGGGCGAGGGACCCCACCAGTCCATGAATCTGTGCACTGGGCCTTTAGTATGGTATAAAAGTGTATATTTGATGAAACTGCCAAAGTTTTTTTAGTGGCTATACCATTGTGCATTTCCTCCAACATGAATGAGAGTTCCAGTTGGTATTATCAGCACTTGGTATATCAGAACTTTTAATTTTAGCCAGTCTAATAGATGTGCAGTGATATCTCATAGTGGTTTTAATTTGCATTTCCCTAAGGGCTAATGATGGACAACTTTCCAGAGGCTTCTTTACTCTCTGTAGATATCCTCATCAGTGAGGTATCTCTTCAACATTTTAAATTGGGTTGTTTGCTTTCTTACTGTTGAGTTTTGAGGATTCTTTATAAATTCTGGATGTATCTTTTGTTAGATATTTGATTTGCAAATACTTTTTACTACTCGGTAGCCTGTTGCTTGCCTTTTTATTCTTTGAACTGTATTATATGGAGAGGACAAGTTTTTAATTTTGGTGACATCCAATTTATTAATTTTTCCTTTAATGGATCCTGTGTTTGGTGTAAGTCTCAGAATTTGTTGCCTAACTTCAGGTCACAAAAATTTAACTTCAGCTGGTCAGCAAGAAGTCACACTTTAGATCTCTAGACAATCAGGCTATGAGTTGACTGGCTCATATCACTTCATAAAATTAAAGCATCTGTATTAATTTCCTAATTAGTTGCCACAAACAAAAAATTCCACAAACGTGGTGACTTACAACCACTTGGTGGTTTAAATATATTTTTCCTACAGTTCTGGAGGCCAGGAGTCCAAAATCAGTATCACTGACACTCTTTTCAGTAGATTCCAAAAATGAATTTAAAGGTGTTGTCAGGTTGTGCTCTCTCCAGAGATCCTAGAGGAGAATGCATTTCTCACCTCTTCCAGCTCTGGGTGGCTGCTGGCACTCCTTGGTTTGTGGCTGTATCACTCCAATCCCTGCCTCTGGTTATACTGTCTTCTGCTTTTCTGTAGTCAAATCTCCCTCTGCCTCCCTCTTACAAGGACACTTGTGAATAATCCAGGATACTCTCCCTTCTCAAGATTCTTAATTATATCTGCAAAGTCCCCTTTTGCCATATAAAATACCATTCACAGGTTCCAGAGTTGAGGACATGGATATCTTTTGGGGAGCTAGCACCATAGCATCTTGATCCCTTAATCAAGAACATTGATGAAATAACATAACAGAAGACATTCATCGTCTCTTTAAAGATGTCCTTCATAATCTGTATTTTTAAAAACCTTATCTTTTTGCCATCTAAAACATTAATATTTGCATATCAAATACACATTAATTTAGACTGATATCTTTTATAGTAGGTTCCAAAAATGAATTCTAAGAAGAAAAAACCCAACTTATCATATTTCAATCTTTTTAAAATATAGCTTCATGAATAATCATTTGACACTGAAACATGAGTTCAGAAACTATTATTATTTTGGCACAGGAACAAACTTAATTTCAGAATGACAGACTCCAGATATCCATTAACTTTTACTAAAATAAAAGTTTTAAGCTCCTGGATAACTTAGGAATACAAATAGAATAGATGTTATATGGTTTCATATTGCTTCCATATGTAGGAACTGGCCATTTCAACAAATTACAAATAGATAAAAAAATTTTCACATAATGACCTAAATCTTCAGCCACAAAGAACCTATGATTTAGGTTTAACAAATGAACTAAGATGACATTTGCAATTTTGTTCAGAATTAATGTGCATGGGTTCATATGGAATCATCAGTCAGTTATTTGCCAGCTATAAGCAATTGAGAATTCTTGTAGGAGATTATCTACAACTTCCCCATTCCTTCAGAATTCTCTTAACTGAGAGATGTCTTTCAGGCCAAGTAGAACCCTTGGGTGGGAGAAAGATTGGGGTGACCATTCTAGGTCTACACTGAATATGATCTTAATATTTTTCAATATGTTTCTTCCACCATCATTTATACCACCAGATAGGAAGTTGAGTGTAGTACACAAATAGAGTTGTGTGGTGTTTTTTTTTGTTGTTGTTGTTAATCCTCACCTGAGGATATTTTTCCATTGATTTTTAGAGAGAGTGGAAGGGAGAGAGAGACACAGAGAGAGAAACATTGATGTGAGAAAGACACATGGATTGGTTGCCTTCGCACAGGCCCAACCAGGGCCAGGGACTGAGCCTGCAATTGAGGTGCATGCCCTTGACTGGAATCGAACCCTGGACCCTTCAATCCACAGGCCAACACTCTTTTCACTGAGCCAAACCAGCTGGGTTAGAGTTGTGTTTTTAACAGTAATGTGACACATACTTTTATTATATGGCATACTAGAGGCCCGGTGCATGAAAATTCATGCACTGGAGTGGGGGGCTCCCTCAGCCTGGCCTGCCCCCTCTCACAGTCTGGGAGCCCTCAGGGCAGGAGGCGACTTGGCAATCAGGGGAAGGCAACACCCCCATCACACCTCTGCTGCTGCCACTGCTGGCAGTGCAAGCCTTGGCCGGCCCTAGTTACCTGAGCCTCAGGTGGCCCTGGGTGGCTGGCAGCCGACATCCGAGGCTTGCCTCTGCCTCGGGGGTCGGCTGGGCAGCCACCATCTGAGGTTTGCCTGCACCTTGGGCTGGTCCTGGGTGGCTGGGGGGCTGAGGGCGGGCCCAGCCGCACCGTGCACCTGCCGACCCCCTGGCTGGGCTGAAAGGACTGTGGGACTCTGGTGGCAGGCGCAAGGAGTAGCCAGACCCGCCTGAGGGTGGGTCCGGCCGCACTGCGTGCCTGCCACCCCCCTGGAGGGGCTAAAAGAACTGGGGGATTCCAGCGGGGCTGAGGGGCGTGGGTGCCGCCATCTTGTGGCTATGGGCGCCGCCACCTTTGTGATGGCGTGATGGTCAATTTGCATATTCCCTCTTTATTAGATAGGACCAGGGCTTTCTAAGGCTTTGTCTGCATATTGTTAATAAATTATTTTTCAGTATTTTTATTTTGATAATCAGTTTCTTTATGAGTCATGTAATTGCTGTTAGCAGCTCATGCCACTAGATCATCCACTTCACTATCCAGTGTTTCCAGGATAAATTCTGTACATGTTTTTTTCATTACAAATTTCACATGGCCTACCATTTGTTATTTGTTGCAGTCATCCAAGTTTGATATCCTATAGTAAACACATTTCTTGAAATCATTACAGTTGGAATGCAAAAGATGATTTGTGAAGGGTGAAGGTAGAGTTGTCTTTAATGAACACTATATTTGGAAATGGCATTTGATCAACTATTGTACATTGATCTGGCCAGGATTTTATCTTCCTCCCAGTCATACACACTGGTATATGTAGGCAGAAAAATCAAAATCATTCAGGACTTTCACAGAATTGCCAACTGCTTGTTCCTTGACCTAGATAAAATTCTGGATAAATTTGCTTGAAGGAAGACTCATAAATGGCATATTAATAACTGCTTAAGAAGTAAAATTCTTTTGCCTTTGAATTTAACCTAATAGATATAAAGTCTGTTTTATGAAAGGCTGGATGACACATCTAAATCTTCTTCATGCTGGATTAATGTTTCTAAACAAATTATCTTTCAAAGGTAGAAAAGCCTAACTTTCCACACTCTAGTTCCTGGACTTTATTTTTTTATTATCATTAAAAAAATACTTTTTTATTGATTTCAGAGAGGAAGGGAGAGGGAGAAAGAGGGATAGAAACATCAATGATGAGAATCATTGATCAGTTGCCTCCTGCACGCCTCCCACTGGGAATTGAGCCAGCAACCTGGGCATGTGCCCTTGACCAGAACTGAACCCGGGACCCTTCAGTCTGCAGGCCAACACTGAGCCAAACCCGCTAGGGCTAGTTCCTGGACTTTAAATGTTGGAGTTTCTCAGAACTTGGTGTTGACCATTGTTGTTAAATGGTTGAAGTGTAATTTTTAAAAAATACATTTTTATTGATTTCGGAGAGAAAGGAAGAGGGAGGGAGAGATAGAAACATCAATGATGAGAATCATTAACTGGCTGCTTCTTGCACGCCCCCTACTGGGGATGGAGCCCACAACCTGGGCATGTGCTCTTGACTGGAATTGAACCTGGGACCCTTCAGTCTGCAGGCCAACATTCTATCCACTGAGTCAAACCAGCTAGGGCTAATATATTTCCCCCTGTACTCTATATTCTCCTGTTAGGTGATCTCATTCACTCTCATGTTTTCAAATGCTATCTACATGCCATTGGATTATAAATTCATCTCATGCCCAGGTCTCTTTTCTAAGCTCTAGACATCTATATCTAACACCTTATTCTGTACCCCCTCTTGGATGTATGCCAGACACCTCAAACTTTACATGTCTAAAACAAAATTCATGGATCACAGCGTACTACCCTCCACCCCCACACTTCTTACGATAGTCACAGTCCCAGGTTGCTAGGAAACACAACACCTTTTCTTTATATATATATATATATATATATATATAAAATCTATCAGCAAGTCCTGTTGACTCTACTTTCTGAAAATATCTTGAGTGTGTTCACTTCTACCCATCTCCATTGACCTCAACTTACTACAATATACCCTATTTCCACCTGCCTATCTGGCTCACTTCATCCACTTTTCCCCTTTCATTCAGTCACACAGCAGCCAGAGTGACCTCTTAAAAATGCTATTATGATCACAGTATTCCTCTGCTTAACACCCTTTTGTCATGCTACAACAGGTATGAAACTTGAAGACATTATGCTAAGTGAAATAAGCCAGACACAAAAGGACAAATATTATATGATTCCATGTATATGAGAATAGAATAGTCAAATTCATAGACAGAAAGTAGAATGGTAGTCATTAAAGGCTGAGGGAGGGAGAAATGGAGGGTTAGTGTTTCATGGGTACAGAGTTTCAGTTTGGGATGATGAAAAAGTTCTGAAGATGAATAGTGGTAATGGTGCACAACAATGTGAATGTCCTTAATGCCATTGAATACCTTTAAAATGGTTGAAGTGTAATTTTTATATATTTTTTACTTCAATAAAAAACATACAGCCTTTTGGTTGTCCATTGCTGTTATGATCAAGATCAAAATGCTTTACACTGTCTAGAAAGTCTGACGTGATCAGGCCTTCCACTCTATCCCTCAGTTTCCATGCTTCAGTTACACTGGCTGCCTTTTAAATCTTTGATGACACTAAATTTCCTTCTTATTTTAAACCTTCCCTCTTAATGTTCCCTCACCTGGCCAATTACTACTCATCCTTCTAGTCCTCAGTTTAGGCATCACTTTCCCCACAATATTTTTCCTGACTCCCCCCAGTGATAGACACTCCTATTTACATCCCTATAGCACCTATACTTCTTTGCAGCATTATCACAATTATGACTTATTATTCAGTATCCATCTCCTCCAACCTATAGCAAGCTCTGTGAGACCAAAGACCATTTTGACTTGTTCACCTAATACCCTTTAAAGAGCTGGTGCTCTGTAGAAGTTCAAAACCTAATTGTAGAGTGATTGTGAATGAATCAATACATGAATGAATATCATCTATATTCTATAGGATAAAGAATAACTCAATGAAATTAGAATGGCCAATTACAAAAAGTACTAAAAAAATGTATTTTTATTTTATAGAACAATACAAATACCCTATGGAAAACATGGAAAATCTGGGTAAAGCATAAAGAAGGAAATAAAAATTACCCCATTTCACAAACCAGAGGTGATCGTTGTTATATATGTTGATATATTTCCTCCTAGTCCTTAGCATGTGTGTGTGTTTCATAAAGAAATAAAATACTCAAGTAGGATAATACTATATATACAATTTTGTTGTTTTTTTTATTCATGTTATACTATTTAGTTAAGCCCATGTTGTAAGTAATTCTAAGTTAGAGTATCTTCTGATAACTCTTTGACTGCATCTTGGATTTTTATTAGAATTAATGAAAGTAGATACACTGTATGAACATGAAAAAATATGAATCAGATAACAAATGAAAGGGTTATACATCTTACCATAATCTAACTGTTCACGAAAGACAATTTACTTTTTTTTTTTTTTTAATAACAACTTAATGTTTTCCAAACTCCCTTCTGCTCTGGTGGCAGAGATTTCTATGAGTGGATATACATCTCAGACCACAGTTAGGTGTTTGGGAAATAACACTTATTTTTCTAGAATTCATCTTTTTTTAAAAAAAATAAATATTTTATTGGTTTTTTACAGAGAGGAAGGGAGAGGGATAGAGAGCCAGAAACATCGATGAGAGAGAAACATGGATCAGCTGCCTCCTGCACACCCCCCACTGGGGATGTGCCTGCAACCAAGGTACATGCCCTTGACCGGAATCAAACCCGGGACCCTTCAGTCCGCAGGCTGACGCTCTATCCACTGAGCCAAACCGGTTAGGGCTAGAATTCATCTTTTTTTTTTTTAAGTTTTTATTGATTTTTAGAGAGAGAGGAAGGGAGAGGGAGAAACATCCATGAGGGAAACATCAATCGGCTGCCTTCTGTACGCCCCCTACTGGGGATTGAGCCGGCAACCCAGGCATGTACCCTGACCTGGAATCAAACTGGTGATCTCTTGGTGCATGGGTTACGCTCACCCACTGAGCCACACAAGCAGGGCTGGAATTCATCTTGATTTCTATTTCATTTGGCTGAGATAGCCCATCTGTGGCTATTACTAGGTACAGTTAGTTCATCTAGTGCCAAAGCATTGGAGAAAAAGAATACCTGGCCCTTTGGTACCAAATGTCTCTGGAGCACAGTCATCCTGTCTTATTGTTGGTCTACACTGTCAAGAATTCCCATTTCTCTTTCTATGGACTCTTCAGGTCCAATGGCTTCTTTTCTTACGTTAGTGTCATCCACGAGAAAACTGGAATCATTCTGCTGCTTTTCTCAACACTACAACTTGGAAATCTCCGAAATCAGCTTTGAGTACAGGAAGATTTCACTCCCCAAATCATTACATTACATGGCAAAGAGAGATTTCCAGGTATGTCTAATCAAATTACATACGAGTTTTCTCTGGCTGATGGCAGGAGAGGGAGTCAGAGATTGCAGTCATAAGAAGGACTTGATGCAAGTGGCTTCTAGGAGCAGAGAGTGGACTCTGGTTGACAACCAGCAAGGAAACAAGGACAACTGCACGGAAATGGATCCTGCCAACAAGCTGGATGAGCTTGGGAGCAGATGCTTCCCAGAGCCCACCCTAGTTGACACCTTGATTCCTGAGCATTCAATCCAGCCAAACACACCCAGACTTCCGACCTACAGAACTGTGATAATGAGAGGGTGTTATTTTAAGCCACTGAGTCTGTGGTAATTTGTTACACAGCAAGGAAAGTAATACAAGGAAAATGCATAAAGGCATGGTTATCAAGAGACAAGGATGATGGGGACCGCTTGCCACAGGAGCCCAGCCAAGATCAGCAGTCTTGACCAAATCAGACCACCCAGTTAACTTTTAAAATCGTGAGCAATAATAGTACATGGTGATTGTATTAAGCCACTAAATTTAAGAGTGGTTTGTTATGTAGTTAAAACTAACAGTTACAACTTCTGAGGTGAGAGAAGTATGGAATAATTCCTCTTAAATGAAAAGCCCCATCCTGCCAGGGCTGACCAGCAGCCCCTGAACGATGGATGAACAGATTAGTCCTACACAGTTTCACTGTGAAAGAGAGGCTAAGGGATGGCCTGACCAAAGGGACCAGGCTGCCTTGATTGCCTGCCTCATTAGACTTTTATTGGAATTTTTATATTTAGGTACAACCAGTAGGGTGAGTAATCTTGGGAGGATACATGTGTTTATAATGTCCTCTAGGCAAGGGCATCAGGGATTAAGCATAAGGATTCCAGTAAACACCCAGGGGTCTGCATATACACAGGCTTGTTTGGAAAGGACAAGGAATAATTAGGGGTGCTGCCTTTGACACTCCCCTAAGTCTCCCCTAAGTCGGAATTCTGATAAACAGGGCAGGCAGCCTTCCACACACTCCCCTTTTCTCAGAATGTCCTCCTTACAACTTTCCAACCAAGTCTCATATGCTCCCCAACACCATCCTAGTTCTGAAGACAATGAAGAATGTAGAAAGAGCATGGGATCTGACTTTGAGCCCACCATTCTATAATAATGAATTACCGTTTATTGAGTACTTACTAGCACTGTGTTAGGAGCTCTGTGTTCAGTAGCTGATTTAATCCATACAACTCTGTAAAGTAGGTATTTCGAAGACTCAGGGATTCTATGCTATATTTTCACTTTGTCAAGTTAGATACCTTTAATTACATTAACCATTTTATCAATTCTCTAGCCTATAAAATGGGTTGATTATAGAGCTTAATTCACAAGATGATACTACTCTATAAGCTTTGTGAATTTCTGTGTAAATATTGGAAATCCTTACCAGCAGTCCAGGAATTAGTTTTCACGTTATTTGCCCTGAAAGTCATCTACGGTGATGATATTAAAACCTTTTTATATCGACAAAACAGCTATTGAACATGTATATCAGCACTTGATTTCTGAGAGTCAGCATTCATGTGTCTGTCAGCCTCTGCTTGATCAAGAGATACCAGTTAACCATTACAAGGGCATAAATATAATCAAATTCACAGATTATAATTCACAAGTTCTGGTTTTGGAGCTGGGGTTGGGGAGCTAATATTTTTTGAGGGCCTCTATGTGTCAGGTACCATTCCAGGTGATTTACTTACATCAGCTGATAATGATTGAATCTGTCTGGATTGGAGCTGAAGCATGGATAGTTTATAAAGTGTATTGGGTGATTCTACTGTGTCTCCACGATCGAAAACTACTGACATACAAAATCCCAATGATTCTTGCAGTAATTCTCTAAGATAGGTTTTATACCCATTTATGGTAAAGAAATGGATGCCCACAGATACTAACTAACTTTCCCAGGTCACACCTGTAATTAGCAGGAAAAAGTCAGTTTTTTCCCACTTCACCATGCAGAGGAGACAATCACTCCCACCAAATCAAGGGGGATGCTGAACTCAAGATCCCTACTCAATAATCCAGTCTCTTTCCCTGACTCTCTATCTACCATGAATCCTTTCTGGCCACCTCAATCCTCCTTGATCTCTTCACCAAATTTCTATTACATGAATAACTGGCATGTTTTGATGGTACTATATTCAGCCTTACCTTACATTTGTACCCACACTTATCAAGGCCTCCCAGTACATTTATGTCCTGGTTGTCAAACCTGGAGAGACAGGCAGGCAAATCATGGTAAGAGCCCTGGTTTTGGAGCTACGCCCACGTGAGTTGGCCTCCGCCATGCGCTTATCTCTACGGCCTTGACAAGCCATTTGTTTTTTGAATCTCAGTTTTGTAAGCATAAAACTGACCCCTGCACTTTAGCAAGGATTAGAAACATTATATTCAGTAAAACCTTACTTATTAGTATACCCACCCTAACCAATGGAAGTAAAGTGATACGGAGAGTAGTAAGAATAATTAGACCTTTGAGAGTTATTTTTCTAACACGAATACCCTAATATTTGGAGAGAGAATGAAAGAACGAGGAGTCAACATTTAGGTAAGGCTGCACTTTTATCCCTCAGAACAGGTTTCCAGAAAATTATTTACTGGAAAATTTATGATACTCTAGCCGAACTACAGGAAATCGTTGTGCTCTGTATTTTTCTCACCCTGCCTCAAGTTCTTGTCCTGTGACCTGGCCCCTTCCCCAAGCTTCGCCCTCCATTTATGGGAGGAGTTGAGGATTTCATTCCCTGGCGGTTTGGTTGGGGTGGGGTGGGGAGTAGGGTAAATCTGAGAGGCTCCACCCATTTCCCCAAGAGGCCGGGAGGTGTGCGCACCCCATTCCCCTCCCACTGAAATCTGCCGGGAGGTGGGCTGGCGGCGGAGGGAGGGCCCTGTCCGCTGTCCCTTTAAGGAGAAGGGCCGAGCAGGGCCGGAGAGCCGGCGTTGCCCCTACCCCGCCCGCGCCCTCACCCAGAACAGCTGCAGCCTCCGCCCCGGCCGCCCCTCGGTCAGCAGAGCCCGCTCCGGCTCCAGGCAGCCAGCCGCCAACATGGTGAAGATCGTGACAGTTAAGACCCAGGCGTACCCGGACCAGAAGCCGGGCACGAGCGGGCTGCGGAAGCGGGTGAAGGTGTTCCAGAGCAACGCCAACTACGCGGAGAATTTCATCCAGAGTATCATCTCCACGGTGGAGCCGGCGCAGCGGCAGGAGGCCACCCTGGTGGTGGGCGGGGACGGCAGGTTCTACATGAAGGAGGCCATCCAGCTCATCGTCCGCATCGCCGCCGCCAACGGGGTAAGGGACGCGCCGGCCCCAGGCAGCCAGCGCCCGGGCGCGGGGCCGTGCGCTACGTGCGGCTGGTGTCGCCCGCCCGCCGGGTCCCGGCCACTTCCGTGCGCGGCCGCCCCAGTCTCCACCCCCAGCTCCGCTGCGCTCGCTCCCGCCGGCCCGGGGGCCCCGCGGAGGTCGCCGCGTGCGGGCAAGTGGCCACTTCGCCGCGGAGCTGCTCTCGCGACCCCCTGGGGGACAGGAAGGCGCGGGCGGGGGAGCAGGGCTTGACCTTGGGGAGCCCGCCTCCGCCCCCTGCCCCTCCCATCTCTCCTCCCCCTTCCCGGGGCCTCTGACATTTACGTGAAGGTTTCCTGCGCCTAAAGATACAGTTACCGGGCGGAGTGCAGTCAGTGCCTTAGCCGAGAAAGGTTAGAGGCCGCCGCCTGGCTCAGAACCCCCTCGCTTCCAGCCCCGGTTGCTTTCTCTTCTGGTCTGGGACTGGCGCTCCCCGCGGGCCCCGAGGCCGACGCTGCGGCTGGAGTGGCCCGGGCGCCCGCACAGCGGAGTGGATGGTTGTCTCATTCTCCACCCGGCAGTGTGCTTGGGACAGAGCGCCTGCCCTTGCGCGGCCTGGTTGCTGGGACCCAGGGTTTTCAAAGGCTAGTCTTTGCCCAGTGGCGCCTCTGGGTCTTTGCCCAGTGGTGCTTCTGGATCTGTTCCACGGAGGGGCCTGGAGCTGAATTTTCACTGGAACAGAAACTACATACCCAACGGCGCTCTTGTGCAAGCAGTTCAGGAAATTAGTGCAACACTGTGTCCCTTCTCTGCCCCTCCCCCCTGCCCTCCGGCCCCCCAGGAACGTTAACTGATTTAATTGGGCAGGTCCACTCGGACAGGTGAAACTTTGAGATAGACTTTGCAGTAAACCTGATATACGGAAAAAAAAACGCATTTACAAAATAGGTAAATCAGGGCTGATTGTTCACCCACTTTTATAAAACGTCTTCCAACGAGTTTTTTTTAAAGACCAAGTTTCCTTTCTATATTTAAAGTAAGATTTGACCTTTACCCCCAACTCTTATGAAACTCATTCCCTTTACTAATATTTTAATTCATTTTAGTAGTACTTTATCTCATTAACATAGAGTGCCATTTTGCCAAGCACCATGAGAAGCCCTACACACACAGCAGCTCATTTAACCTGCTGCAGCCCTGTGAGGTCGATGCTACTATGGCAGGGGTTCTCAAACTTTTTAAACAGGGGGCCAGTTCACTGTCCCTCAGACCGTTGGAGGGCCGGACTATAGTTTAAAAAAAACTATGAACAAATTCCTATGCACACTGCACATATCTTATTTTGAAGTAAAATAACAAAACGGCAAAAACACCCGCATGTGGCCCGCGGGCCGTAGTTTGAGGATGCCTGTACTATGGGCATCCTCAGGTTGCCAAGGAGAAAACGGGGGCTTCAGCAGGTTAATCATTTGAAGGCACTGAGACTGCAGCACGGAATTTGCACAGCTTCCGGGAATCAAGGGACCCTTACATCTGAAGATCTGTTTTCTAGTAGTCTCCTAACCCAAACTGGACCTAACACATCTGCCTCCTTGGACCAAACCTTATCTGGATTTTTCTTCATGCTCAAGTTTTCAGACAACCTCAAATTCTCTTGAAAGAACAAACTAGCTATATCCCAGGATAACCCTTCATTTCCTTATCATCTGTGTTGAATTTGCCTTCCATTCATTCATTCAACAACACTGAGCCATGAACAGAGAATTGTGTGGGTAAAAAGACAATTCAGACACAAGACTTCTCATTAAGGAGCTTATAGAATAGTAAGAATTATAGGGGCCCAAATGAAAATTATCTATTTGGCAGTAGTGTGGGGTGGGAAGGAAAGAATTAGTTAAGATTAAAAAATTATGTTCTTAAAAACTTTTCACCTTTTAGCGACTGCCCTATTGTTCTCCCCCGTTATGCCAATCTTTGTAAAACGTGTTTGCGTTCACCATCATTGATTTCTCACCTCCCATGCACTCCGCACCCCACTACAATCTGGCTTCTGCTTTCTCTATCACTCCACTAAAATTTCTCTCACCAAGGTTACTACTGACTTTCTGGCTGCTAAATCCATTGAACATTTTTTAGGCCAAGCCCGCCAGTGTGAGGATCACTAACACTGCAGGGAACTCACTCGGAATCTGTGAGCTAAACTGCACTGACTCCTGGGATAATGCAAGAACGAGACAAGCCCAGTCAGTCCTCACCCACTTGGGACTTAGAGTCAAGAAGGTTTGTGTTGGAGGCCAGATGGGTTACAGACAGCAAACCAACAACTGCTACAAGGTGCAGTGAGAGCTATTATGGAGGCGAGCAAGGCTATGTGAGCAGAAAAGCGGTGCACCTGATTCAGGCACAGAGGCAGGGAAGTGACAACTACCCCCAGACTTGGAGATGAAGAGGAGAAAAGAATATTCGAGGTGGAACCAAATGTGAGAGAGCATAGCATGTTGAAGAGGTAGGTTGGAGGCTCCTGCACCTTCCAACTCTGTATTTTTGTTTCATTTTCTACAAGAATTAACTGCATTAAAAACACACCTCACGTTGTATCTTTTACAAGACACTTTCACGGGCATTGCTCTATTTCCTCCCTAAAGTGCAAAGATTTCAGGTGTCACAGGTCACAGAGTCAGGAACAGAGACTGGGAACGGCCCCCTCTGTTCCTAGGAAGGAGAGATGTGACAGAACACCCCAGGACTGAGCTCCAAATACCAGGTTCCCACTGGGAGTGGCCGAGGACATTGCCAGTCTGGGAGAAGTTTTAAGTAAATGAGCATTTGGAGAGGAGAAGTGTGCTGACCTTGCTGCTTGGGGTGAAGCCACTTGCTCACTATTAGATTGACTTGAAACCAGTTAATGGAATTGCATGAGGCACAAGAGGCAAAATCCACATCAAGACATGACTGTTTTTCTTCCTTTGATGACTCACATAAGCAATGAAAACTGAGCCAGTAGAATATAATTCTAGGACCAGCTGGCCTCCCTGGAGTCAATGGGGGCAAATCATCCAATGAATACTGGGAAGTCACATTTTACCCTGGGATGATGGAGTCTCAAATTAGAGTGGAAGGTGAGGCTTTAGTAGAGTCAAAGTCATCCTTAAAAAAATCTTAGAAAAGAACCACATTGGAAAACAAAATATGTGGTGCAATACTATGTCTTTAAATCCCAGAGGCAACTAGAAATTTTTGCCACGGACCACTCTTTGGCCATGCAGACAATCATGCCCATTCTCCTTCCACCCATAAAACACATCACACTTTCCCAGGGGAGGTGCCCTAAATTCCTTCCAATAAACATATGGAGATATAAGTGGAGCATTCACCAGCCATAATGTTCTCAATCCACAAAGAAAACCCTTTAGCAGAGCCACGACCTCCTTACCTGCCTGCAGACTGGCTCGTCTTTGCCTGAGCTCCTTTCTGTATTGTGGCAAGAAGCAGTCACCTAACACTCCACTCGGGAATTCTCCCAACCATTTGCCTGGAGCTACAGGTTTGGTTGGCTAGTGGTCTGCCTCCCAGGGTGGCAGTGGTAATGCTTTTGCCATGGTCTAAAAAAGTATGCCGATACCACACACTTTAGATTCTGTTTTGGTACAGAATACCAAGTTTTATTATTAGTGAAAATGTAGATTTGGCTGCTATCACCGTTTCAAAACAAGTTACTTAACAAAAACAAAAGTTCATAGTAACAGAGATCTTTCTAGGAGACTTTCCAGGACCAATATGGTGGCTTCATTGTGTAAGGGGACCCATGTTTCTTTCCTGTTGTAGCTCAGCCTTGCATAGTGTGTTGCTTTTATCTGCAAGATCCAAGATGGCTGTGTATCCCCATAGGGTGGGTCTGGCCAATAGGGAGGGGAGACAGAGGACGAAAGGCACTCCTTTTTCCGAGACTACCTAATTTCACTTGTGTCCTGTTGGTCAAAACTTAGTCTAAGGCCTCTTTTAGCTGCAAGGGAAGCTGGGAAATATCAGTGTTATTCTAGGTGCCATATGTCAGGCCAAACATGGGGTTGTCAAGCTAAATGGAAGGGAGCATCGATGTTGAGGGACACCCGCCAGTCCTCACTGTCTTAAATATACTTTCCAAATTTGGTGATATCACTTTCAAGTGATATAGTTTACAGAGATGACAGAAACTTAATTTTCTATACAAAAGTAGATTTTTGGAAGAGACCTTGACTATTATTTATTCTAACCTCCATCTTAGAAAGCAACCAAGGCACAAATATTCCCATTGTGGAGGACTTTTAAAGTAAACTACTTTATTGAGATGTAATTCACATACCACACAATTCATGCATTTAAAGTGAACAATTAAAAAAAAAACTAAAAAAAATTAAAAAAATAAAGTGAACAATTCAATATTTTAGTGTGTTACAGATTTGTGCAACCATGACCATGATCTAATTTTAGAATATTTCTATGACCCTAAAAGAAGCCCCATGTATTAGCAGTGAATCCCTCTTGCTCCCCTATGCTTTCGGACCTAACTAAGCAACCACCAGTCTACCCTAGGTCTCTATAAATTCACGCGGATGGATTTTGCATGTGTTCAGTTTTGGTTGCCATGCAGAAGAAGTTCATTTAGCAAGCGCAGCCCCTGGGAGCATGAGAAGCAGAGGCAGAGGGTTTGTGTCCAGAACAGAATTAGTGTCCCAGGCTTCTGTCTACACTGCCTTGTGCATGGAGACACAGAGTTGAATCTGATCCCATTCTCAAGGAGACTGGTTGAATGGGAGAAGATGGACATACACATAGAAAGGCAATCACCACTATCTAGTATAAGAACTAATACTTAAAGGAAATGAGATGGCTGTGGGAACTCAGGGCAGGAGCACTTGCCCCAGCCTGAGGTGGGTCTCTGTGTCAAGGGGGTAGTGTGGTCAACGGAGGCTTTCTGCATGAGATGAGTCTGTTTTTCTCAGCAGACTCCCTCTCCAAAGCAGACAGGCTGTCAAAAAAGGAGGAGAAATTTCTCCAGGAGAATAGCTTCTTTATTTTCATGAGTGTAAGCAATCAGATTTCCTTTTTTTACAAACATATTTGAACTTATATATCCACATTAGTATTGTACCCTGCCAAATCACCACTCTGGGAACCGTACACTTATCCCAGCGATGCGTCTAGTGCGCCTAGCATTTTGAGACTCCTCTCTGGGAATTATTGCGCAGCCAGTCGGTTTATGGGTCACCTAGGAAAACCAGTCACATTATTTTAGAGTCATGCCTCATTTTTCACCTAAAACGATGGAACAAGATTTGATCACCCACTTTATTCATTAGACACGGCTCCAACCAATTTTTGTCTCTTTCCAAAGTTCAAATCTATTCTCCAAGGATGACATTTGTTATGACTGAAGACTTTCAAAGAAAGTGCCACAGACTGTAAAGACATTTGCCCAAAAAAAGAGTTCCAGAAATGTTAGTGCGATGTCAGCATTGTTTGAACAACTATGTTGCTTCCCAAGGTGATTGTGTTGAAGGAGGTAACATTAATTTAGATGAAAATACTCTGGCATATCTTTAAAACGAGTTACTGTGTTTTATGCTGTTCAAGCACACTCCCCATCGAGAGGGTCTTAGAAGTCAGTTCATGCTGAGATGTTTTGGCCTCCACTTTCCTTCTGCGGTCTACCGTGGTGGCCTGGGGGCACAGTTCTCTTCCATTCTGGTAAACAGCTAAACATGCTTGGGTTAGGCATTTAGAAATTGTGCACAATGGGGAGGTTTCCTAAAACAAAATGGCCTTGACCCAGGATGAGAGTCCTGTCAACTCTAAGCCACAGAAACCTCGATGGTAAGCCTGTGCCCACCTGACTCTGAGAAATTGGCCCATGGTGGCAGAGTCCCGAAAATGGAGCTGGGATGGCATAACTGGGTGGAGATGGGAAAGATCTTTTGTTTTAGTAGGAAAACTATCATGTTACACCACCTCCATGGGAAATGCATTCTGTGGAGCAAGTTGAAATCCATTTAAAAAAAGAAACAGAAGGGAAATACGTAGGAAATTCAGGTGGAATTGGGAGTGAGGATTGTGCCTGTCACGAAAGGCAAACTGTCTCTCTGAGCAGGCTGCCTGGGTGGCGCCAAGCCCTCTGCAGTCAAATCCACGAGAAAAACACCACACCATTTAGCCAGTTCCCCGTATGTAGGTTTGGTATAAAAAGATTAATAATAATATCTGCCTTGAAAGACTTATGTGAGGATGGAGTAAAATGTGTGAAGCACTTGGCACAGAGCCTGACACTATGTTTAGTAAATAGCAGATTCTGATGCGTCTAGCAATTATTATGATTATTCCAAATGCTGAGGCCATTGGAGGGCAGAGGGAGGGTCTTCTGTGTCTGCCACCATCCCCGCCACCTAGATGTCCTGTCCTGTCTTGGTCCACACAGTATCCCTTGAATTTGACCTGCGAGGCAGAGGTCCACAGTTGCTGTAAGTCTCAGTTACAGGCCCATTGATGTCAGACCTTCACCTCGTTGGAGTCATGAGCTAGCAGTGGGTAGCTGAAGATGGATAACTTATGAGGATGGGCCCAGGCTGATGTCATGTTCCAGACTGGAAGCCACAAGAAATGTCTGCTGGCATTGATGCAGACCTCCTGGGCTGCATGGGTTTGTTCTGTCCACAGCATTATTGAGCATCTTTGAGCACTCTTTATGCTCCAGGCACTGTGTGAGATGGTTGGGGGTAAAAGATATATAAGACAGAGTCTTAGGATGCTCATGCTAGAGAGGAGCATCCATAGGTGGTTACAAAAATATGGTGTGAATACTAGAGTATTAGTTTCCTCTGGCTGCTGACAAATGACTACAAACTGAGTGACTTAAAACTACAGAAATATATTTTCTCACAGTCATGGAGACCAGAAGTCTGAAATCAAGGCGCTGGCCGCTAAAGGCTCTCAGGGAGGATGCTTCCTTGCCTCTTTCAGCTTGTGGTGACTCCAGGTGTTCTTGGCTTTGTGGCTGCCTAACTCCAGTTCCACCTGCACCTTCACGGGGCCTTCTCTGTGCGTCTTCTCCTCTTCTGTCTCTTTTAAGGACATTTGTTAATGGATTTAGGGCCAACTTGGGTATTCCAGGATGGTCTCCTCACGAGATCCTTAACTTAATTACATCTGCAAAGACCCTTTTATCAAATAAGATCACACGATCAAGTTCTGAGTGGAATATATCTTTGGTAGGTGGGTGGGGATGGCTACCATTCAACCCACTGCAACTAAATGAGAGGAGCTATTCAGGAAACCATGGGAACACAGAGGAGAGGCACCCAGCTCCACTTTGAGGGGGAAAAGATGAACAAGGATGTTCTCTCTTCTCAGATGAGATGATTTTTTAGGCAAACGATAATGATAAGGAGGAACCAGAGAAAACTTGATGAAGAGAGAAGTGAGAGTGGAGGCAAGGCCCAGTCACTAGTTTAATGCGTATAGCTAATATCTTTGTTGTCCTACTTAAAAGTATACCAGTGGTAATAATTGGCAAGAAGATTTCAGAACTCCATGATCCACAATGCTTTTGTAGACTCTTGTCATAATGCCAAATGGAAGACATGCCACTTGGGGGCTCCCTGAATCTTACCAAATAACTTGAGTTCACAGTGAGGGGTTGGAATGGAAAGGCTCAAATCTCAGTTGTACAATTTACTGTGCAGTATTATGATGTATTTTGCTTAACTGATCTAAAACCCAGTTTGCTCACTTGTAAAATGGGATTAATTTTAATTAATATCTGCCCTACTAGAGTGTTTTATGGAAATTAAATCATGGTCATGCAAAGGTTTGGGGAACTCTAAGGTACAACCCAAAGGTGAGTTGTTACGTTTATTTTGAAATTGCTCCAGAAAAGTCACCTCACTGGACTGATGTCAGCCTCCTGCCAAAACACATCTCAACATGCAGTTCTTATCTGGCATCTGTCAAAGTCCAAAGCTGAAGATGGCTAAAGAATAACCAAAAAGTAAAGCCATCACGCCATTTTGAGGTTAGCGGGACAGCAAATTCACTTCCTTTACATTAGAATTTCATTGCAGTATAACTTTGGTGTCAGACAGACTTGAGTTTGATTCCTGGATATGCTGTTGTTTATTAGCTAATTAATCTTAGGCAAACTGCCTGAACAGCTTTTGTTTTTTTTTCTTGACTCACTGGTAAAATTAAAATACTATGTCATAGAGGTGTGTTTAGGAAATAATAAGACAATGCATAGGAAGTTACCTAGCCTAATGCCTCACAGTATTTAATATTACAATAGTCATATTAAGTGGGCTGCTCCACTGGGCAGTGGGGATTTTGATGGGAAATACAGACCCTTGAAACTTCTCTTTGCTGATAGCCCCCCAGCCACCTGCACCTTCTCAGTTTCACTTTTCTTCTTCTCAGCTGTGTCATGACCTATCAAGATGCTCCACACCTGTTAGCCTATAAGATTCCACAGAGAAGTGTCTTTTGTTTAGAGAATGTTTCATGCACAGGGCCTGGGGTGGGGGTCGGGGACCTGTTCTACATAACTTTAGGTTTTCAGTAGTATGTTATCTGCCTGATACTTAGTTGTCTCATCTCAAAAGGACACCGTGACCAGCCTCCAAATAAGCAGAATTGTCCCTGAGTACTAGCTTAAGTGCTAGTCAGAGTGCCTGGTGTTTGCATCCCAGGTCTACCCACAAGGGTCTTAGGGTAGCAGTTTTAGTAAATAGTTGCTTGAATCTACTTGCTCCAGCAACTTCTCCTGAACAATACTTGAAGGGGTGCTTTCCATCCCTCAGACATAGCTGAGCATTTTCTCATTGCTCTCTATTGTGCTGTGCATTTGGGGCATACACCGCGTGTGCAGTCTCCCGCTCCGTGGAGCTGGTCACCCAGTGGGCTCTACAATAGTGTGACAGGTGCCTCAAGGGCCATTGAGAGCCCTTGGGAGGGACACATGGAGAGGTGGTCAGAGGAAGTCTCCAGGGGAGATGCACTCCAGCCAAGCCCTGAAGGATAACAAAGAGGAAGCCAGGAAAAAGTGGAGACATTCTAGCAGAGGGAACAGCACAGGCAAAACAAAGAGGCCATTGTGGGAAGTAAGGGCTTGCTTAGACTTTAAAACAGCACTGTCTGAGCTCCTGCATTGCAGGGAGGGAGGAAGTGGCTGCAGCATGATGAGTTATTACCACATGGGTCCTTAACCCTGAGCTCGCTTTACACAGGCCAGCCTAAGACACAGCCTCAGAATTATCTTATGACCCCCAAATGGGAAGGGAGAATCTTGGAGACTTAGCTTAGCAAATCTAAAAAGTTATTTATAAGGAGGGCTGGGTCACAGCACTTATCCGGTAATACACTAACGCTCTAGCAGTGTGCTGAAACAGTCTTTTAAAAAAATATTTATTTGGAGTAACATTGGTTAATAACATATGAATTTCAGGTGTACAGCTTTGTAACGTGACATCTGTATACTCTATTGTGTGCTCACCACCTGAAGTCTAGTCTCCTTCTGTCACATATATTTGACCATCTCTACCCTCTTTGTCCTCCCCAATGCCTTCCCCTCTGGTAACCACCTTCTGTTGTCTGTATCTATGAGTTTTTTTTTTGATAGAGGGCCAACCACTGTCTGCCACAAAACTCCAGGGAGCATGATTCTCATTGTATTCCATGTGAACGGGCTCCCTAGCATGGTGCAATGTGGCTGGAACCAGTTCGTGTGCCCCCTTGTGAGGCTGTGGGAATGTTTGCTTGTTTTTTCCATTTTCTACCACAAGAGGGAAACATATAACCATGAATGATTTAAAAATAAAGGAATTTTTAGGATAGACCTGATTTTACTAAGGGATTTTAATATGTACATAGTTCTTGGTAATAGTCAGAAGAAGTCAAATATTCTGTTAGCTCCAAATGAATATTCCTAAAGGATTTAAATGAAAATTGTATTGAGGATGTTCGAAAAAGAAAATAAGGTATATATATGAATATGAATGTTATATGAACCATATAAATTGCTGTTTCTATAGGTCAAGATTGTTGAATATTGGTAATATATACATATATATATATATATATATATATATATATATATATATATATGGCTAATATGCAAAGTGTCCCCTCCGGAGTTCGACTGGGAGACCAGGAGTTTGATCGCTGCTGTGACATGCACTGATCACCAGGGGGAGGCACAGAATGAAGGAAGGCCCTGGCCGGCAGCCAGCAGCCAGGGAAGGAAGGCCCCACCCGGCAGCCGGAAGGCCCTGATCGGCCCTGATTACTGGCCAGGCCTAGGGACCCTACCTGTGCATGAATTTCGTGTACCGGGCCTCTAGTTTCTAATAAAATAGGAGTCCTCCTCACATGGGATTACTAAGCCCTAATAGAATGAAATATGTGAATTATACCTCAATTTTTAAAATTTAAATTCTTTAAAGTATTACATAAGTCTCCTTTTTCCCCCATTGACCTCTCCCCAGCTGCTCCCATCCCCCAGCACATACCCTCACCTCCCTACTGTCTGTGTTCATTGGTTATGCTCATATGCATGCATACAAGTCCTTTGGTTGATCTCTGACCTCCCTCTTCCCCCTGCCTTCCCTCTTAGGTTGGATAGTATGTTCGATGCATCTATGACTTTGGCTCCATTTTTGTTCATCAGTTTATGTTGTTCATTTTATTCCACAAATGAGTGAGATCATGTGATATTTATCTTTCTCTGACTTGCTTATTTCGCTTAGCATAATGCTCTCCAGCTCCATCCATGCTGTTGCAAATGGTAAGAGTTCCTTCTTTTTTACAGCAGCGTAGTATTCCATTGTGTAGATGTACCATAGTTTTTTTAATCCATTTAGCTACTGATGGGCCCATAGGCTGTTTCTAAATCTTAGCTATTATAAATTGTGCTGTATGAACGTAGGGGTGCATATATCCTGTCTGATTGATGTTTCTGATTTCTTGGGATATAGTCCTAGAAGTGGGATTACTGGGTCAAGTGGGAGTTCCATTTTTAATTTTTTGAGGAAATATACCTCAATTTTTTACAAAATGCATCTCTTACCCAGCCTATGTGGCTAAGTGGTTGAGCATCGACCTATGAACCAGTAGGTCACCGCTCGATTCCTGGTCAGGGCACATGCCCGGGTTGTGGGCTTGATCCTCAGTGTGGGTTATACAGGAGACAGCCAATCAATGGTTCTCTCTCATCATTGATGTTTCTATATCTTCTCTCCCTCTCGGAAATATATATATATATACACACACACACACCAGAGGCCCATTACATGAAGATTTGTGCAATAGGCCTTCCTTCCCCTGGCTGCCGGCACCAGTTTTCCTCCGGCACCCGGGACCCAGGCCTTCACTCTGGCCACCGCCTTCCATCTTCACTCCGGCTGGAGCCTTCAGTCTTCGCTCCAGCTAAAGTGCCACTCCTGTACCTCCCTCCGCCCCCTGCCCTCCCCCTCATAGCAGGCGTCCCGCCCTATCCGGCTGCTCCGTGCCTGCATGTGTGCTGCTCAGAGGCCCAGAGTGGCTGGGGGCGGGGCCGCCACCATCTTTGTCAGGTTAATTTGCATACTCACTCCTGATTGGCTGGTCGGCATTGTGAAGTGATGGTCAATTTGCATGTTGCTCTTTTATTAGTGTAGATATAATGCACATCTTAAAGAGAGTTAAAAAAAAGAAAATAGTACCTACTCCTTAGATTCATTGTGTACCAACAAATTAGCAAGATTGTTTTTAGATTTAACCACACAAATCCAGACTGACATTGTAGAGAAGGGGAATACCTTCCATAATTTCTCTCTCCTCTGAGCGCTCATAGGTCCCTTGCAAGCTTACAGGTTAGCACTTTTTACTCAATTTTTAAATGATTTGTTGGCTTACCTATCTCTCTTTTAGACCAAAAGTTTCTTGAGAACTTGAGCCTGTCATCCTCCTGAGGTGCCTGGTGCCTGGTGAAATGACTGCAGTAAGTCCATGTATGCAGTATCTGTCGAGTACATGGATGGACACACAGATGGACAGCAGACTGATGGATGCTAAAGGATGTACATGCCCTGAGGCATCTGTTCTGTTTTTAATTTCAAAATATGCTCCAGGAGTCTTTTTGAACCCGAGTTTCTGTACAGCTCTAAGCCATCTGTCCCTTGTAATTCTTCTGGCCTTGTACCTTCTTTATGGTTGACTGTAATTTCTCCTTTTCTTTAAAGAACATTTCCTAACTCTGTTAAAATGCATATACCCACACATAGGTATGAAGCACAGCTACATTTCTCAGGTTGATTCAGGACAGTAATAAAAGCTAACACTTATGTAGGGCTCATAAGGCCCTAGAACCAGCTGGTGCGAAGCTCCTGGCATTTATTAACTCATCGTATCTTTACATAACACACCAATGCAATAGGTACTATTTTTTTTTAAACTGTCTTTAAGAGATTTGTTGTTATTTTTTTTTAAAGTGTAATTCATATATATCATTCTATTAGTTTTAGGTGTGCAATACAATGATTCAATATTTGTATGTGCTGCGAAATGGTCTCCACAATGAGTCTACCAGTAAGTAGGTACTATTTTCAATCCCTATTTTAAAGATAATAAAATGGGGGCACCAAGAGGTTAAGTGCCTTGCCCAAGATCACCCACCTAGTAAGAGGCACTCTTGCTTTGTCTCCTTGCTGTTGATGGGGGTTGCTCAGAGAAGAAGGGGTGGGGTCTCTTCTTGTCCTCTTCTTGCCTGGGTGGGACAGCAGCAGGTGAGCCTGACTCGGAGCTGGCAGATGGGAGCCAGCCCTACAGGGCCCCGCCCAACACAGTGGCAGTGACAGAAATGCAGTGACCCACCAAGAGGACTGTATCATAAGCCCAGAGGGCTGTCTCTTGAAAGCCAAGGGTGGGGTGTGCAGTTGGGCCTCACCAGAGCCTGAGATGGGAGGAACCCAGGCTGCTACTCTGCTTCATTTTCCTCTCTCTGCTGATGCACTTGGTAATATAAGTTTGTGGTTGTGTGTATGTGTGTGTGTGTGTGTGTGTGTGACGAGAGAGAGAGAGAGAGAGAGAGAGAGAGAGAGAGAGAGAGAATATCGGTTATAAATTCATTTCTTCAAACTCCTATGAATGTTTTGAGCTTATAAATACAATGTGTTTATTTATTTCTTAAGTTCTTTGTCTAACAAGCAAAATTTTAAAAGTATTCAAATTGTTTTATGTAATCTAGCAATTATAGCAGCAGATACTTGTGCAGGGAATCCTATACCAGTGTGATTTTAGAACTTTCTGTATCTTACCTCATTCAATCATGACTGCAACAAGTGAGGTTAAGGGGAACCGTTATTCTCCATTCTTTTTTTTTTTTCTAATATATTTTATTGATTTTTTACAGAGAGGAAGAGAGAGGGATAGAGAGTTAGAAACATCGATCAGCTGCCTCTTGCACACCCCCTACTGGGGATGTGCCCGCAACCAAGGTACATGCCCTTGACCGGAATCGAACCTGGGACCCTTGAGTCCGCAGGCCGATGCTCTATCCACTGAGCCAAACCAGTTTCGGCTATTCTCCATTCTTATAGATGAAGCAGTAGAAGCACAGAGAGGTTAATTAACTTGTCTGAGGTCACACAGCTAGTGACTGGCAGAGCTGGACTTCCAAACCTGTCACTCTGGCCTTAGAGTCCATTCCCTGAAATATTATAGCAAACCGTCTACATTTGATGATTTAAACTTATAAATATGGTATAAAGTTTTCTTGAGTATTCCAATAATGTTTCTAATTTTGATGAAATTCTCTTACCCCCTTAAACTTAAAATCATAAGTAAAAATAAGTTACTCAACTACACATCACAAATTAGATTTACAAGGCTAATCTGTTAAACTAATATCTCAGATGTGCTAATGTACTTAAAGTACCAAATATTCTTAGATTTTCTTCCAAACTTGTTACAAACATAAGAATACTGTAAGTTTGATTTATTTTTTCTGTATACTATGAATTTGATTTACTTCATCAGGTCTATACTTAATTCTAAATCTTTCTATATTTAAAAATGCCCACTTCAAGACATTCTCTCACCCAAGCAATTAGTAGTTACCTTCCCATTGAATTGGGGGTGGCATTGTCAGCTGGCTGGAACCACCTCAGTCCAGAACAGCAGTGCCAGTTGGGAGTCCTAAGAGGCTGTGTTCACCCACATTCCCTGATTCTCATGTCTCAAGAATCTGAAAACCCTACCCTCTTGAGAAAATTAACCTAACCTATTTTCTGCTTGAATCTATTCTGAATTCTTTCCCAGTTCTTCTCGTACATCAGGCCCAAAACTCTTAGAGATGACTAAATGATCCAGATCCTCCACATGTATCCTCATGTACTGTCCAGCTATCAGTCACAATTCTATGGAGAGTCTCATGACACGACTGAATCTGACTAGTACCCTTTTGTGTCCTGGTTCTAGATTGCTAGGAAAGAAAGTATGGCTGCTCCAGCTTTGGTCAGGTGTCCACCCCTGGAGATCATGTTCTGACTTCAGAGTCCTGTAGTAGCAACATGGCCCAGGAACCTAGTCCTGTGGGATAGGGTGGGGGTGGGGGGCAGTTTTCAGAGAAGAGAGGGAATGAGTGGAGAAGGGGTCAGAGGAAAGAGAGATGTTTGGGTAGTATCTTCATGTTAGAGCAAAAGAAAACCCAACTGGGCTCAACTGGCCCAAGGACTCAGAGTTAAAGTCAGGCGTAGGAGCCAGCAGAGGAGCAGCTCTGGGCGGGATCACACTGACCAGGTGAGGAAGGGATCCTTCAGAGCCACCACAGCTGAGGAAGGAGTCCTTTTTGCAATCCTTGGTTAGTTTTTCTCCAGTCTCTGCTACTCTAAGCTATTCACTGCACCTCCAGAGCCACTCAACTTTCCAAAAAATGTATGAGTTTACACTCCTCCTGCTTAAAAATTTCCATAGCTTCCGGTGCCTACAAAATAAACTTCATTGTGGTTCATGAGACTCTGTATTTCTTACCCCAACAATTTCTCCAGTCTCACCTCTTGAGAGCCATAGCCCTGTACACGCACCTCTGGGGCCCTGCCGACGCCACCGTGCTGTGGTGGCTCCTCTCTGGTCCGATCTTCTAGGAACAAAGGTCCGTCCACCTTTTTTACTATCCCCACCCCTGCCCAGAATGTGAAAAACATTTTTCATATTTTACATCATTTCGTAGTTCACAGAGGCTCCCATGGACATTCAGTGAGGTCATTTTCACAAAAACTTTGTGAGGCAGGTATTGTTATCCCACGTTAGGGGTGAAGAATCTGAGAGTCGGTAGGGTGAGGGGACACATTTACTGAACATTTGCTATGTGCCAGACACAGTACTGAGTGTTTTCACGAATGTTTCCTGATTCAATTTTCAGAACAACCTTGAGAGCTATTCCCATTTTACAGGCTCAGTTCAGTTGAGTAACACGCTCAAGATTGAACCTCTCATACATTTTGGAGTCAAAGGGTTGAGTCCTGCATGTGTCTGGCTCCTAAACCTATGAGTCTTCCCATTTCCTGTAGTGCCTACCCTGGGGCTGGCATTTAGCACATGCTTGCTTATTGGGGAAATGAATGACTGTTTCCCAGCTTGCGTGTCCTGTCACTGGGCTCAACCACCCCAAGCAGTCAGGGGCAGGCACCTGCAGCCAGTCACAAGCTCAGGGCCTCTGATCTGATGATTCCTACTGCTTTTAGCCCAATTAGTAGCTTTCCTTCCAGTGCTTGTGCCCAGCTACAGGGTTAGCAGTTCTATCCTCGATGCCTACTCCTGGGGCATTTGCTAAAGAAAAACTCTTGGTATGAAGAGGTGAATCTATTTAGGCCCTGGGTTCAGGCTTCGCACCAGCCCTGTGACATGGTAGTTAGCTACCCGATAAATATTTATCGACGGAAAGAAACAAAGAAAGATGGAATGAATAAAGGCTTGGCAAGCCTACAGTGTCTGCCGTGTTCTACTTGGAAGGCATCCTTGCTGATCAGAATGGGGGCTGGAGTCTTTGCGAGGCTGGGAGCGAAGGGGTTCATAACTCTGCCATTGTGAAATTGATTGGACCCAAGACCAGTATGAAAGTTCCTTGTCTGAAGGGAGTCATCCTTAAGTCCCCCATATGGTTTAAATGTAATTTGTGTCATTGTGAAGGAGTACTGGCAATGCAGGCGGATTCATTAGGCCAAATTGGGTTTGCTATGCTCGACAGTAACATTCCCGAAGATGGAGTTCAACCTTTGCTGGAGAACTCCAGCAAATGAGCTTCTTAATAGCTGCCCCACTTAGTCCGAGCGCCTGCGGGAGCTTAATGTTTTTAATGCCTCTCCTTTTTTACCACACTTCACAGTCCATCTAACATTGCTGCTTCTGGTAATATTTTTATATGGGGTTGAGTACTTTAGTGGCCATAAAATTATGACGCAGGCCCATTCTTAGAATAGAAGCTTTTTTAGGGCAAGGCTTATGTCTTTTTTGGTCCGGGCTTGCATATTGACAAACACCAGGACAGACATGAGTAGTTGCTGAAAACGTTGCTCTCTGTTTTGGGCACAGACCTCTTTCCGTGGAGCCTTAGATTTGGGGTGCACTTAAATGGTTGGGTGTTTATCGATGTGTGCGAGAGTCACGAGAGATGGGAATCTTCCCCAGTCTGTGCCAGGCTGTACAGCTGGCTCACATGCAGGGAAGTGAAAATGTAACTGTGCCCACACAGATATTCCACCCAAGAGGGGGACCCTGGGTTTACCTAGTGTGCCAGACTTCCCATAGACATGTATGACCTCTCAATGCTCACGCACTGCTCTCTCTTCCCACTTGTGTTAAGGAATTATTTCAATATGAAGATGACCAGCTGGGGTGGTACATTTAACAATCTCGAAATGAAGAGGCAAACAAATAATGAACTCCAAGGTGGCATATCACGTATTTGGAAAGTTAAGAAATGGAATCGTGCCAGCATTATTAAGTTTGCAATAACTGCTTTAGAAACATTATTTTAACCTTTAAAAATCAGAATATTTACATTTGGAAGACTTTCTGTGCCAGTCAGTTTTCAGATCGTTAGAAACTGGCACGAGGCCCAAGAGTAGGCTTAATTCTAGAAACAACAGTTACAATGTGAAAAAATATTTTTAGAAACAAGTTTTGGTGCACGTGAACACACACCAATAAACGGAGGTGTCCTAGTATCCGATGTGGACATGGTCTTCAAGGAAGCAAAGCAAGCGTTCGCCATCCTTTGAAACAAGATCTGCTGTTGGATCTCATGCTGCAAATGAACCCGCTCTTATGTGTATATATTTTTTTGTGTTGAATATCTATTTTGAATTTGTATACTTACGCCTTGATTCTTCATAATTTCTCATTTTATGGAATCAATTAACCACAAGCTATAAATGAAATAAGTAAATATGTGGAGGAAAAACCCAACAAAACGTGATTCTTTGAGTTCTAACTTCGGCAAGAGCGTCACGGGGATGGTGGCAGACCACCAGCAGAGAGCATGCTGGAGTGTGTGGGCAGGGGGGCACCCTTGTGACCGAGTATCCCTGGCCCTACCCTGGGATTTCAAGACCTCATTCAGAAAACTACCAATTATGTGGCTGGTTGTTCTGTTATTCCCAATGAAAAGATTATTGGGTTGATATTTCATGACTCTGCATCTATTATTAAATATGTCAAGACCCATATGCTGGCTTAATTTGCAAGCCTTTCTAAAACCAGAGGAAACTGGGCACCGAACTTAAAAAATATGAATAAAAAAATGCATTGTAGTAAGTTGAAAAACAGTGGGTGTGTAAACTGTTAATAAAGCAAGCTTACTTTGTAAATTAACTTCTAAAGAATTTTAGTTTTAAACACTATCATAAGCAAAAATAAGCTATAAAAAGTCATTGTCTTTTGGCCAACTGGTCTTCAACTGGAGAGCTGTGTCTTGTGACTTGTTTAAATGCTATGTCTCAAGGTCTTCCCTGCACATGGACCAGCCCCATGTGTCATTGGAAGGAAAACAGGCTCCCTTGCCGGTAGCTGCTTTCTGCTCATGGGGCTGTTGGTTTTGCTGGTCCTGCTCAGAGCAGACCCAGGACACGGGCATTTGTGACTCAGAGAGGGCAGCCTGCTGCTCTCAGTAGTAGCTCGCTTTCGGACCCTGCTGAAAATCTGGGAAATACTCAGATTTTGTTTGTCAACAGGTTATTCACATTTTCTCTTGAAAACTTTGACTCCTCAGTGCATGTCAAATTCTTCAAACATGTGGTATAACTAGTCCTGGTTTACTTTTTAAGTATCCTTAACAAGTCCGCCAAAACCTTGACAGTGGAGCTTAATTAACAACTTCTGCTGAACCAGATAAAGAACACACATGCATGCATTTAAGTAGATTATTAATACAATCTCAGGGGTCAGATGGGGTTGGAATTCAAATTTATTCAGACAGTATGTTTCAAAACATTTTAGGTTCTTCAAATGCAAAGGACTTAAACTGTTTCACTAAAAATGTTTTCTTAAAAGTCAAGACTATTTGAAACTGTGAATATTAAAACTCAAAATTTAATCTTATGTTTATAGTATTTTTCTAAATAATAACTTGACCAAACCTTGTACACTCAAAACACATACTTCCCCCCTTCTCCTCTGCTTACGTTTTCAAGGGTTTGGTGCATCTTCATTCCCACTTTTCAAGGAAACGACCAAGCTGTCAGTTATTCACGGCATATTTGTAGGTGTCTGTTCTTCTAGAACTGAATACTGTTTCATTAAATCCTTTGTGATCAGTGAATAAATGTGTTCCGTTAAATGATTCCCCCCCCCCCCCCCCTTTTACCTGGAATTGCATGTAGGAAGTAAAAAATCACTTGGGTATCAAAGTGACAGTGATGTAAGAAGTCTAGAGGTCACTGATTCCTCACTTCCATTTTAAGATTGACCTTTAACTTGCTAGATGGCATGGGACAACTTTAGCTTCAGATGGCCTTCTCGGTGATGACTGCCCAGAGAGGCTCTGGTTTAAGGGGTGTCAGGAGCAGCGGGAGCCACACCAGGGTGTCTTATTCACAACCTGCTTCCTGGGTCTGCACTGGCTGTCTCTGCCTGGGCTCGGAGAGTGGAGTCTGGCAGCCATCTGGTGTTTGCAACTGAAGTCTGCTGCACGCAGCACCCTTCGGAGCTATCTCCACCCGAACGGGATACGAGGCAAAAATAATAGAAGGGTATTTGGCTTGGTTGTGTGGGCAGAAGTGTCCTCACCAAAACAACTTTGAAGATTGCTTTGTGTGTGGGTGTGGGTGGGTGGTGGCCCTGAACTCGTTCACAAGGGGCGGCCACAACAAGGGATCAAGCCAGCTTCCTCCCTGAAGCCATTGTCCAGACAGGGCCGCTATTTTAGTTACTCAGAGGACACTGTTGCAGTGTCAGTTTGTACGGGACTATTTGGGGAGCTCTTCACTGCTTTCTGGATCCCCGCGCTGAGCCAAGTGGTGGAAATGAAAGATGAGTGATTTTGATGAATGGATTTTTGGGAAATACAGGAAAATGGAAGAAGGTCCTCTCCCTCTGTTGACTTTTGCTACAACTCCCTACCATGACCAGAAACCGGGAACTAGTGGATTACGGAAGAAAACCTATTGTTTCGAGGCAAAGCCAGGCTACCTGGAAAATTTTATCCAGAGCATATTCTTTTCTGTAGACCTAAAAGATCGCCAGGGATCCTCACTGGTGGTTGGTGGAGATGGGCGGTATTTTAATAAGTCGGCAGTAGAAACAATAGTGCAGATGGCGGCCGCCAATGGGGTTGGTATACCATGTGTTGTTGCGTTTCTGGTTCTCCACATAACCTCTTAATTGTGCAGAAATATACAAAAGTACAAGGATTTGTTTGGGGTATGCACCTCAGTTCTACTAACATCCAGTCAGGTTTCATTGTGACTTCAGAGATAGACTGCTGTGAAAATGCTGCTGAAATTACATGCCACATTGCGACATAGGGACGTAAGTTCAACTTTTTGTGTGCTGTGCTCTGTACCTATTGCTTGAACAAGTACCTGTTGCTTATTAGACATTTAAAGCGCACCCCCAGCCGTAAGCTCTCCTGTGTACATTCTAACTAGTTTTGAGGGCACTCTGTCCTTTCTAAGAAGGCTCTAATGAGTAGTGGAGAGAGGAGGATTTTGTTTTCTCTCAATGGCTTCCTTGTTGAAGTTCAGTCACTTGTCAAACAGGAAAACAAAAGCCAGGGCATGCTGTTGTTGATGAATCCTGGTAGTCATGCAGAAATACGAGGAGGGGATTGGAAAATGTTAGGTGTGAGTCTTCCAAGAGGACCTGTTACAGGGGAACCTGCTCATCATGACCTTGGACACAAAGAAGCCCTGTGTGCGGTGAATTTGTGCAGCAGAGTAGAGATAATAACTCCTGTGAGACTTTACTATAAGGAGGCTCTGCTAACGCTTCGCATTGGGAAAAAACCTTGTTGGCTGAATTAACCAAATCAGAAGGAATCTTGTGCCCAAAAGCACTGATCTTGATAATCTAACAGTTTGCACAGCCCACTGATTTATAGGAAGGTGGGCAGCAGCACATCACTGTCTTTGCTCTGCAAATCCCTCTGTGAGACAAAAAAAATATATTTTTAGTGTTTTAGGTTATACTTAGCAATAATTTGGAGAACAAAGTCTTTTAGTACTTATAAATTTATAAAATCTTTTCTACTTGCTCTCTGGAAGCGATTCTGTTACTGGGATCATAATTTAGCATTGCCATCAAATGTGTTGGGCATTCATTTTCTGTCTATTTTAATGATATGCCAAGCAGGTGTGATTGCAAAAGCCAAATTAAACAACAACAAAAATACTACCAAATTAAAATTTTAAATGTTGGTAAATCCTATTGCTTCTAATGCAACGTTTCCTTTCTACCTAGTTTCAGAATCTGAATGCCTTTCATGTAAAAATTGCTGATAAAGCACTCACATATGAAATTATTATGACACATACACATTTTTAAGATAAAATGTGACATGCTATAAATTTCACCTTTGAGGAGAGCTGCAAAGGGAATGGTATTAAGATGCTTTTAATCTTTTGAGAGAGAATGAATGGAACATTATTTCTCCGCATATATCTGGGCTGTTGAGTGCATCTGGTACACTGTCCCCTTTGCTGTGATGTATTTGGCTTCATTTCATTTTTGTGTGGAGCTGAAGGATGTGGAAGAGGTGGTAGGAATGTGTAATTCAGGCAGACTCTAGAGACTTTCTCAGTTTTACAATCTGAAGGTTTGCTCAATTATACATTTAAGTGCTAATCATTGACTAAATATGGTAACTGCCTATGGCGTGGCAGCCAGCGCAAGCAATATTTTCATGTCTTTGCAAGGGCATTCTTTATTCAAAATAGCGTTGCCTTTAGAGCAGTCCTGCTACCCAAATGGATTACTTAACACATTTAGTGGGCCAATACAGCCCTTTAATCTGGTAAAGCTTCTAAAATCCTATACAGTGTGATTTCTTCTTTGTCTAACATATCCTAAATTCCGACTATTTTAGCATCCCTTTGATTGTGGGCAGAACTCTAGGGAGGAAATCTAAAGGAGAGATAATCTTCTACCACAGAGTTGGGTAGAAGTCAATGTTCCTTCCTTGCCTTTGTCAATACCCACTCCATTCATGAGCCAGTTCTTGGGAGGACTTTTCAGCCTAGCGAGCTAAATGGAGATCATTCTTTTTTTTTTTTTCCATCTTTAGTACACTTATCTGGTGCATTTAAGGATTATGGAATATAATTTGCCTTTGTTAGTTTCTCTTTGTTTTTGTTTGCATAAAGCTGTATGCAGTTATAGGAAATTGTAATGTACAAAATAAAATATTGGTGGTGCCCCGTTTCTAATACTGATATCTCAGATGGTCCCCAGAGCTTTGAACTTAGAGGTATGTTTAGAAATGAGACTTGAACCCGTGTATATGACTAGCAGGGCGAAGAAAATGGATCTTGTCTTTTGTGAAACATAAGAAGACACGAGGCCCTATTTTCAATTAAAAGGAAAATGTAAGTTTTCTCCCTGTCATGTCTGACTATAAAATATTGGGGAACAGTGAGGTACCCATTGGTGGTGTGATATGAGAGAGGCAGACAGGAGTAGCAGGAGAGGAGAAGGGCAGGGAACGCTGGTGGGAGAGGGACTCTCAGTGCCAGGCTGAGGGGGTTCCCTCTGAGTCGGTAGACATTGAGGAATCAGAGAAAGATGCATCTTTTCTTCTTTATTTTTTTTATGGTGAATCATACATAACAAAATGTTGCATTTTAACCATTTTTAAGTGCATGCTTCAGTGGTATTGATTACATTCAGTGTTCTGTCACCATCATCATTATCCCTTTCCAGAACTCTTTTATCATTCCATCCAAAACTGTATACCCACTAAACAATCACTCCCCGTGCTCGCTTCCCCCCAGCCCCTGGCGACCTCTGTTCTACTTTCTGCCTATGAATTTGACCATTTTAGGTACCTCATATAAGTGGAATCAGACAATATCTGTTCTTTTGTTTCTGGTTTAGTTTATGTTTTCAAGGTTCATCCCTGTTGTAGCATGTATCAGAGTTTCATTCCTTTGTAAGGCTGAGTATCATTCCATTGTATGTATATACTGGATATTGTTTATCCATTGATCTGTTGATGGATGTTTGGGTTGTTCTCACCTTTGGTTGTTGTGTATAATGCTGTTATGAACATGGATGTGTAAGTTATTTGTTTGAGTCTCTATGTATATCTTTTGTGTGTATTTCTTTTGTGTGTATATCTAGAAGTGTAATTTCTGGATCAAATGGTACAGGGAGGATTTTTGAGTTGAGGAGGGACACAGGACTATAGAAAGGAGAACTAGATGGGCCTGAGGAGGTAGGCTCAATTCGGCCAGGTTAGAGCAGCAGAGGTACAGTTGGGAGAGAAGCAGGGGAGGTTACAGTCAGGAGCTGTTATAATTCTTCAGACTTCCTTAACGGAAGGACGGTAACAGAGTAATATTTTCCCAGCATCAACTTTACAGTTAATATTCCTGAGGGTGATTCATGGGAAAGAGTCTGCTTTGGAAGGGGATGTTTTGGCCAGCTGTACCTCTTCTTGGGCCCAAGAGAAAGAAACTACTAAGGGCTTCCCTGGCTTCTCTCTCTCAACTTTCCTTTTTACTATTACCCCCTGGCTTAGTCCCCTCAGTCTTGGGCCATCACTGACTGCAGACATCACCATAAGGAATGGTAGAATTAAGGGGTGATTTGGGTGGCATAGATTAATATTTTTTTTTACCAGTCTCTCCTTCCACACCATATGCATACAAAGTCTAAGTAAAAGTCAGTATGCTTCAGGTGCAAATACAATTTCCAGATAACTCCACCAGCCACCCTGGCTGATGAAGTTGCCATTTCTAAGCCGTGCCTATTGAAATCATGGAACTCCTCAACCATAGTCTTTTATTCTCATCAGAACCACACTGGGAAACTGCTGGACGTGTGAGATGTTTCCATTCCCACTGTATTGAGTCAGGAAGTTTCAATGCTTTTCCCAGCTATTGCCACTGGATGCCGTGTGACCTTGTCATGTCATCGATCCCAGTGTCTACCATAGCACCTTCCCATACTTGCTTGTTGTTCTTGCTGTTAGGTGGATGGAAGAATGAGCAAATGGGCAGGAATGTGACAACTTTGACCTCAGCTGCTTCATCTACACAATGGGAGGAGCCCTTGTGAGAATGAATGGGAAGTGCCAGGGGCTGTAGAAAGCTCTCAGAAGCTCAGGATAATCATAATATTGATTTCACACCATCTTCAGGTTTCTCTAGTTTATAAAGAAGCCTATTTACAGCCCCTACCCTGGTTGTTACCACTTCCTGAGGGAGGCAGGATATAACAAAAATATTAGTATAACAGAAATTGTTCGGAGATAGACATATGAGCCAAGAGGTGACTGAAATTGAACCAGCTGCTTCCTGGGAGGTGGGTGGTGGTGGAAGGTGGAATTATAAGGCAGTGACCGATGGGAGGGTGACCTCTGGGAGGATGGCAAAGGTAACAGTCACAGAGAAACTTTCCAACGGAATCTCATTGGCATGTTCACCATGAGAACACATCTACTCTCAAGTTGTTTCTTCGACCATATTTATCTCTGATGGGCCCAAAGGAAACAACAAATGGAAAATTTCAAAGCATTCCCATCCCTTTCTTGTCTCACAAGAAAGAATGGAGGGAGGGCACAAACTCCTTACTTATAAATCTTTTTATGTGGCAGTCACATCTTCTCCAAGTATGTCAGTCTTCTCCATGTGTGTCCAATGTGGGTCATGCTGAGACATATAAATGACTATCATGTTAGTGAAGGAAGAGCTAGGAGCTGTGCTGATACCATTTTGAGAGATAATGGGAAGGTGAGTTAACACAACAAAACTACTACCTGTAGCCCCTTCATGTGGGTAGTTCTGACTGGTTTACCCAGTACTAACTCCCAGCATTCCAGGCCTTGGCCCAGAGGTGACTCATACAGTACCTGGCATGCTATTGTGTTAACATCTAAGCTTGACTGGAAATGTAAATTCTGAGATACATTTTGTAATAGACTTCATATAAAGTTTGCCTTTTTTACTTTTGTAAACATTTTAATTTATAGAAGTCTTCTCATTGGATTAGAATTTCTTTTAAGCTGAACTTATATTCTTTTCCCAATGTGGATGGAAAATATGATTGAATTGGATAAAAATGTGGGTTTCCTCACACTCTTTCAGTGTATCCAAATTATGAACCTGGTCTGGAAAGACTCTGTTTTGCATATTCTTACGTTTTCTTGCCAGAGTCTTACAGTACAGATCATACACTAAAACTGCACAGCCCCCCAAAACTATTTGAAGGAATGGCTTTGTTCAACAATAATGATTTTACTTCAGTAATAGTATTATTTGTCAACAACAATAATATTCCACTTCAAAATAACAATAACCACCCAAACTGTAAAGATTCAATAAAGAACACCTTTCCTGGTCCAATAGGATAGCTCTTGGTTCATCTGCCTGTGGTACTGGGGTTTCTGTGCAGGAGCTCTGGACTCACTGATGCGAAAGTGTGTGTTCTGGATTGCTTCTCCTAGATTGGCCGCTTGGTTATTGGACAGAATGGAATCCTCTCCACCCCTGCTGTTTCCTGCATCATTAGAAAGATCAAAGCCCTTGGTGGGATCATCCTGACAGCCAGCCACAACCCTGGAGGGCCCAACGGAGATTTTGGAATCAAATTCAATATTTCCAATGGAGGTGAGCGTGCTGTCATTTTGAGGATGGTCAGTTTTATGTTCAGTAGGATAAGCCAATAATCAATGCCGTGGGAGGCCAGGGTTCTGGTTCTGGTCCTTAGTAAGGGGGCTCTTTGTTTCCTTTTGGTGGAAAAGAAATGCTTCTCATTCTGCTGTACCTGAATGTGAGGAGCCAGGCACCAATGGTCATTAACATGGTATTTTCTTTTAGAAAACCCTGATATTTTGCTGCCTGGATGATGAGATGAATGGCAGATGTGCGAGTGAAGAGGAATTGATGAGTTTCGCGTTTTTGTTTTTTTGTGTGTTTACGTGTGAGCTGTACAAAACGACCCACTGTTCACTATTTGGTTTCCAGGTCCTGCTCCCGAAGCAGTAACTGATAAGATTTTCCAAATCAGCAAGACGATCGAAGAATATGCAATTTGCCCTGACCTGAAAGTAGACCTTGGAGTTCTGGGAAAGCAGCAGTTTGACCTGGAAAACAAGTTCAAACCCTTCACAGGCATGTTTACCTCCCCCTTCCCCTCCTGCCCACTCCTAGTTCCAACTTGAGCGATTTGCCTTTCCAGGTTTTAATAATATGGGTGTTCAGCTTCAGAAAGATTGTGGTCACTGAGCTTTGCATGCATTAATTAGCAGATCTGGAATTGGGTCTGGGACTCTAGAGACCTGGGCTCTCTGGGCACTGCCAGTGCTCAGCAGTGTGACCCTGGGTAAGTCATTTCCAAATCTCAAGGCCTCAGCTTCCATATCTATATCACGAATTTGGCTAGAAGACTTGTAAGATTATAATCATAACTAACTTTTATTGAGCTTTTTTTATGTGCCAAGCTCTTACCATTTATTATCCCGCTTTATTCTTGCAGTAGCCCTGTGAGGGCAGCACTGTCGGTATTCACTTTTTCCAGGTGAGGAAACAAAGGCTGAGAGAGCTTGAGTAACAGGCTCAGCTCACGCAGGGAGTGAGTGGTAAGCCGGAATTCAAACCCAGGTGTGAATGATTCCAAAGCTTGGGTTTTGATTTTTTCCCCCTGCCCTAATATTCAGTAAAATCAAACTACACCATTTTGGGGGCTAAATGGAAACTCCCTGTGTAGGCAGTCGTAGTAAACATTTTGTTGTTAAATATCAAGGTATTACAATGATTGATGGAGTAAATGTTTGTGAAATTATTCATATTAATCAAATAAGGGTGAGATGGTTGGCAACGTGACTTTCATTCTGACTTTGCTCTAACGTGTGTTCTTCCCCCTGGACTGCATTTTTTGTTTGCACCCACCCATGGAGAGCGGACAGCTGCATCCTAACAAAGAGAAGGTGGTGCTTTGCCACATCCTGAAGACCTGCTTAGAGTTTAGAAAACATCAGTAGAGAATTTCCTAAATTCTTAATGTCTTGAAAATGTTCAGACCCCTGAAAATCCAGCAATACTAAGTTCTTATATTTATTTTATTCCTTAGTGGTGCATGTGAAAATGATTCATTAAAAAATACTTTTTCCTGCTTTTTACCATTAAGTCTTGATGGCAATGGGCCTGGAAAAAGGAAAGGAAATAACACATTTTCTGTTATTTATGACACCAAAATACACTCATGAAGATGGATTGGGAATCAATGTGGCAGAAAAGCTGAGTTTACCGCCAGGCAAACCTCCGTCAAAAATCCCCTGAGTGCCCCATCCCAGCTGTATGGACAAGTGGTTTAACCTTACAGACCTTGCGTTTCCTTGTCTACAAAATAGGACCCTATCATTTACCTCCCAGGAACATTGTTAGTATTGAATACGGGATCCTGTACCAGGCCTGGCATCCTGGGGCTGCTCGGTAATTGGCTTTTTAACATAGCCATGGCGTGTTTACAGCCACGCAATCATTGCAGAGGAGAACATTTCTAAATGTGCTTGGTTCCTCCATCTTTCAATATTGCCTCTTCCCACAGTGGAAATTGTGGATTCGGTGGAAGCTTACGCTGCGATGCTGAGAAACATCTTTGATTTCAGTGCCCTGAAAGAACTGCTTTCTGGCCCAAACCGACTGAAGATCCGCATCGATGCCATGCACGGAGGTACGGGGCCACTTCTCTGCCACGCCCTTCTCTCAGATGTGAAGCTGCTCTCTGCTCTGTGCATCATGATGCCTTAACAGGCCTTTTCTTAAGACTCTCTCTGGCTCTTCTCCCCTCATTTTTTATTTAAATTTATTGGGGGGTAACTTTAGTTAATCACATTATCCAAGTTTCAGGCATGCAACCTTATAATACATCATCTGTCTATTGCATTGTGTATCCACCACCTAAAGTCTCATCTCCTTCCGTCACCATATATTTGACCCCCTGTACCCTCTTCATCCACCCTCCACGCCTTTCCCCTCTGGTAACCACCATACTGCGGTCTGCGTCTATGCGTTTGTTTGTTGCTTTTTGTTTTGTAGCCCACATAGGCGTGAAATCATGTGGTTCTTGTATTTTTCCATCTCTGATATTTTTCAAACAATTATTTTGCAACCATTTCAACTAAATGGTTTTATTTCAACTAGAAATAAAAATCTAACTGTATGCAGCAGGCAGTAGGGACATTCCCCCCAGCAAGGTGAAGGGCAGCGTTTCCACATTAAGCATCAGGTTTGTGTCATGTGCAGCTGCGTTTGTGGACTCTTCCTGCCTCTCTGAAGATACCTTACTTTCTATTCTAAATACCCCACTATTTCCAAGGGGGCGTTTTGTCATTTACATGACAAAACGCCCCCTTGGATGGGGTGAACACTCTCCTGAGCCCCACAGCCCCTCTCGCCTGCCCCCGCATGCTCCTTTTCTTAGAAGCAGGCAGAGCAAGCCCAGGATTAAATTCAGAAACAACAGGATGTGTGTCTCTCCCTCTTCTTCCTCTGGGGGTGTGTGTGGCCAGGTCAGTAGAGACAGCAGCTGTCATTATGAAGTGAACCATGAGGTTGTCTTGTGTGTAGGAATATGGGAATTCCTGAGCATTTAGGTTGTTCATTTGTTTTGTAATAATTTAGAATTTTGGAAGCTTTGAGTAGCAGTATTTTCTTTGGTGTTGGAATCCAGCTGCTTGTCTGGCTGAGAAAGACTTTCTTCTGTGCTGAACCCTTTTGACAATGCTGTTGAGAGCCTCCTGTTAACACTGCATAACCAGGGTTAGCAAGCCTTCTCCTGGAGGCTGAATCTCCCATCCTGGAACTCCTCCCCTTGGGCCCTAACTTGGCTCTGGAGTCCCATGGATGGGTCTACTTTTTTGTTAAATCTCACCCGAGGCCATGCTTAGAGAGATTAAGGGAGATAGAGATAGATAGATAGATAGATAGATAGATAGAGAGAGAGAGAGAGAGAGAGAGAGAAACATCAATGTGAGAAACACTGATCGGTTGCCTTCAGCACAGGTCCTGACTGGGGATCAAACCTGTAACCCAGGCATGTGCCCTGACCGGAAATTGAAGCAACAACCTTTTGGTGCACAGGACAATGCTTAACCAGCTGAGCCTCTCCAGCTGGGCTGGGTGTACTTTATTCAGACAAAAGCTATTCTGTTTTTTCAAACCATGAGACAGACATGTATTGAGTACCTACTATGTGTATGCTTGGTGGGTAGGCCTGGACTCAAAGAGCTTGCAGTGCCTGGGGTGATGAGATGGGTAAAAAAATTAACATCACCAGGCCCTAGCTGGTTTGGCTCAGTGGATAGAGCGTCGACCTGCAGACTGAAGGGTCCTGGGTTTGATTCCATTCAAGGGCATATGCCCAGGTTGTGGGCTTGATCCCCAGTGTGGGGCGTGCAGGAGGCAGCCAGTCAATGATTCTCTCTCATCATTGATGTTTCTATCTCTCTCTCCCTCTCTCTTCCTCCTTGAAATCAATATAAATATATTTAAAAAAAGAAAAAAAAAACCAACACAAAAAACTAACATCACCAGGCCAACAAAATGAGGATTAGATAGAATTTCAAGTATTCTCTTTGGGGTGTGGAAGAAGGTATAGTTTGACAAGGCAAGCAAGGTTTCTTGGAAGAAGTGGCAACCAATTTAGCTTTTATGTAAGACAGATCGAGGGTGGTGGAAACTCAAGTGATGGTCATTCCCAGTGAGGCAGTGGCTGTCGCAAATGCACGAAGTTTTATGTTTGTAAGATGCCACAGTAGAGGAGTGAGAAAGCCTAGGTTGGCTCAGGAATGAGCTTATCATGGAGCATTTGCTGAGAGGAGCTGGTCACGAAGTAGACTTCTTTCTCCAGGCCTTTCCGTTGTTCCTCTAATGCCTCCGTTTCTATATCCCTTACAGCCCCGGGCTGCCTGGATCTCATTCTGTGTTGTGTCAGCAGCTTCCTTAACATGTGGCTCCTAATGGGAGATGCACATTCTATCCTGTGCTGATCTCCGCAACATAGTATATTGGTGTCAGTACCTTCTTTGAGGAAAACACGTTCTCAGTATTTTAGAGATGAATGTTCTTGGTAGTTACGCTGGGTGTCACCATAAAGTACGGGACTAGTTTTTCCTGATGTTCATTGTTGTAGTTACTGTCTTTGTCTGTACTCTTTTAATCAGTTTGCCAGATAACTGATGGAGTAGAAAGATTAGGGTTCTGAATCCCAGCTCCCACTCCTACTGGGTAAGTTTGGGCAAACAGCTTCATATCAGAACCTCAGTTTTCTTTTCTATAAATTGAAGGTGATAATCATAGTGCAAACATTTATATCATGTACCAGTACTGTTTTCAGTGTTTCATATTTATTAACTCACTTCACCCTGCTAGATAGCTACTACAATTATCCTCATTATGCAGATAGAGGAGACAAAGGCACAAAGAGACTAAATAACTTTCCCAGAATTATACAGCTGGGGATTGGCAGAGCTGGGGTTTGAACCTAGGCACTCCGATCCCAGAGTCCATGCTCTTACACACGGAGCTGTGCCACCCTGTGGGCCTTTTCAAGGGCTGAGTGAGCAAACGGTCAGGAAGTGTCTGGCACAGGTGTGTTGTAGGGCCTTCATGATGGTCAGCTCCTTCCCTTCTCCCCACTCTTTCCTTCATCAACTGTCCCCACCCTTTCCGACCTAATCTCTCAGTACTCCTTTTCGTAGACCCTCCTACTCCAGCCGGGCTATGTATCCGCTAGCTCCTGCATACAGTTTGCACATTCTCATTGTCGTGCATGCCATTTTCTACCTCGTCCCCCAACCCTCACGGACTTTCATAAGCGTTATTTTCTGAGTCTTCATTTCATGCTGGACACAGTGGTGGGGCCGTATGTAAAGAAGATCCTCTGCGAAGAACTCGGCGCCCCTGCCAACTCGGCAGTCAACTGCATTCCTCTGGAGGACTTCGGAGGCCACCACCCTGACCCCAACCTCACCTACGCCGCTGACCTGGTGGAGACCATGAAGACAGGAGAGCATGACTTTGGGGCTGCCTTTGATGGAGATGGGGTGGGTATAGGTCCCTTTAAGTGAACTCTGATGCAGGCTAGGCCTGATCCTACCTAGCGGGATAAGTGGGCTGCACCTGCCTGACCCTGTGGGCCTAGTGAGTGAGAGTCAAGATCTTTCATTGCACCTGGGGTCAGGGCTAAATAATTAAAAGATCTTCTTAAACAGAAATAAGAGTCCTTGAAATTAACACATATTTTCTTTTTTTAAAATATATTTTTATGGATCTCAGAGAGAGCAAAGGAGAGGGAGAGAGAGATAGAAACATCAATGATGAAAGAGAATCATTGACCGACTGCCTCCTGCACACTCCCTCCTGGGGATGGAGTCTGCAACCTGGACTGGGAATCAAACCGTGACCTCCTGGTTTATAGGTCAGCCCTCAACCACTGAGCCACACAGGCTGGGCAACCCATATTTTTAATTTCATACATTTATATTTGCTAAGAGTGGCAGGATATTTAGGGCCTTGTTATGATCTAATGACTACTGATTCATAAGCTGGCTGGGTTCTAGATACCTATCCTAAGATAGGTTTCTATTCTCAACTAGCAGCTAGCTACTTATTCAATTTCTGGAAAGGATTTTGGAAATATAATATCCCCATTTACAATAGCTGAATGATGGAACTATAATGAAAGCATTAACCTTTTATTCCCTCTCTATAATTAAGATTTTTAATACCCACTCTTTTATTTACATTGGTGAACATACGTATACCAGACAAGGAGGAAATGTGTTTTAGGTTTGTATTCTTGATATCTCAGAGATAATAGGCACTACACATGTCTACTTCATTGAAAATTTGTATATTCTTTATTGTTGCTTGTTGTTCTTTGACATTAGCTAGATTTGTTATTTTCCTGAAATATAAGTTTTCCCATATCAAAATTTGGGGAAATTGAAGGGGTCTGGAGCAGACACTATTTTGCAATGCATCTTTCTGAGGCAGTGCTTGATGGGAGTTTCTCTTCCCCGTGTTCTAGAACTTTCTGCATATCAGGCACCGAGGAAGCAGGGATGGTGGCAGCATGCCTTGTTGGTTCTGCACCAAATGGACGGGCCATGATTTAGAAACCCTTCCTAGAAGAAATCTGCTTTGTTCCTCAAAGGATGCCAGACAGGCCTACCAAACTGTATAAACAGCCAACATTTCCATTCTTATTTCTATCTCTCCTGTCCTCTGGGAGAGAGGTGATTGGTTCCAGGGTTTGGGAAAGGTCTGGGAGGTTAAAGTCAGCCAGCCTCTGGAGGGAGAACAGGGTATTCGGTTGAGAAGGAGTTGGCTTGCACTTTCATTGAAAACAGTTTTAGCTCTTTGACCCAGTGGTATTGTACAGATCCATTCGAAACAAAATCCGGTGTTTAGAACCCACACTGAATAAATGTATCAGTTTTAGGTTTTATAATTCAAAGTTTCCATTCCCCTCCCCCGCCCCCACCATGTGGGATAGTTTGATTTCTTCCACAGTTTGACTAAAAGCTCTTCCTTTGAAACCCTTCTCTCTCAAAGGATCGAAACATGATTCTGGGCAAGCACGGCTTCTTTGTGAACCCTTCAGACTCCGTGGCTGTCATTGCTGCCAACATCTTCAGCATTCCATACTTCCAGCAAACCGGGGTCCGCGGCTTAGCACGCAGCATGCCCACCAGCGGGGCCCTGGACAGGTAGGTCTCTCCGTTCCCTTAGCCCTCAGCAGGCCCTTTTCTGTGCTTGGAACACTCTTCCTCCCCTTCCAGCCAGGGCATCTGATGCTAAATAAGTGCTTATTTTAGGAAGGAATGGGTGAAGTTTTTTCTGGGTGAGATGTCCCGTCTCTGTGATCCCTTAGCACCCTGCACTTCTTTCACCGCAGCATGTACCACGCTGTGTTCTGGTAGACTGTGTACTTGACTAGCTGTCCTCATGGACTATAAACTTCTACAGAGAAAAGACTGACTAATTCACCATCCTAAACTCCACCTGACCATAGTGTGCCTCGTACGTAGATAATAGGGGATATACACACATGCACGCACACAGTTTAGAAAATGAATGATTGAATGTTAATGAATAAATGAATGGATGGCCCTCCCACTGTAGCCAAAACATTATTCTAAAGAGCCACTTCCTTTAGCAGTGTGCAGAGTTCGGGGAAAGAGCAGAGTTCGGGGAAAGAAAAACACTGAAGTAAGATCAGTGTTTCAAAGAAGCATTCCTCGTCACTCCCTCATTGGATACCCATGCACATACAAACACAGCAAATGTTCACTTATCAAAAATTGAAATAAACTGAAAGCTCAAATAGTTTAAAAAATTACATTCAGTTTTTATGAGAAAGGACCCAGTGACAATAAACAGTGGATATCTGTGATTTGCTTATTTATTTATTATATATAACCTCATTTATAAAGGCTTTAAGGTGGATTATAAGATCACATCTAAAATTATTGAAAAATATCAGTAATAAATAACAAATGAGGGCCAACCAGGAAGAATGTTAACTAGAACGTTAGGTGCCCAGTAAATGCTGAATGAGTGAATAAAGAACAACTGAATGACTAAAAGGCCAGAGCAGGTAGGAAAGCAGAACGCATATATCTAGGCTCTTATAATAATAACTAATATTAATTGAGAATTACCTAGACACTGAGCACTTGATATGTTATGTCATTAATTCTCAGACCAACCTCATGGGGTAAATGCTATATAAACACACTTTACAAGTGGGAAAACAAGAGGGACAAAGAAGTTAAGTCATATGCCCAAGGTCACCCAGCTAGTAAAAGGCTAAGTCAGGATTTAAACCCAGAATCTTTGCTCTTAACCACTGGGCCATGTAGCAGTTTTCTATTGTGGGTTTTGTGTGTATGTGTGTTACAGAATAGTGCTGACGTCAGCTAACAATAGAATAATGATTAATATTCATATAATGGTTTATGGTTTTGACATTCACCATCTCAATTGATCCTCACAGCAATCTTTACTTTTTCTTGTTAATCCTCACCCGAGGATATTTTTCCATTGATTTTTAGAGAGAGTGGAAGGGAGTGGGAGAGACACAGAGAGAGAAACATCGATGTGAAAGAGACACATCGATTGGTAGCCTCCTGCACGAGCCCCGACCAGAGCCAGGGACTGAGCCTGCAACCTAAGTACATGCCCTTGAGCTTAATCGAACCCGGGCCTCTTCAGTCTGCAGGGCCAATACTCTCCACTGAGCCAAACAAGCTAGGGCATTGCAATCCTTATTTTTAAGAAGAAGAAACCAAAAAAGAAGCTAGCTGTCTTGTCTAGGACCCCACAGCTAAATAAGAGCTTGGATCAGAACCCAGGGCTTCTGCCTTGCATCCTCCACCTAAAGTCGTGAGCTGGTGTGTGGCCACATCACTGTACATTAGACCTCTCAGGTCCTGAAATACTTTCTGCATCATCCAGGAACAGTTTAATTCCAACTTTTGGAAAAATTGATAATCCATACATAGAATCACAATGGAAACACCTCATTACCCAGTTAAAAGTTCATTGTATTTCACAGTTTTCAAAATCTTATCATTTTCCTCAAATGTTAGAATCGAAACTCGACACTGTTTTGTTAGTATCAGGCACGCGTTCTGGAAAGCAAAACTCACTAAAACAGTGAATGAAATGTGGTAACTTCCTGTTCAAAGGGCAAGGCATCTAAAAAGAAGTCATTTAAAGAAAGTTTTAAATAATCTAAAGAAGTATAGGGAGAAGTAAAAGATGTGTTGGAGGGGGCAGGGGACCATGGGTCAGTGTGGATGAAGCTGGTGCAAATGGGAGAGCCTGCTGGGCACTGTCTTTGCGGGGCCTTCTGTTGAAATGAAAGGAACATTCGACTGGCAGCTGAATAGCAGGCCCTGGGCATCCTGGCTGTGTGACCTTGGGCTGATCACACAACATTCTGCGCCCTCTTTCCTTCTCTGTAAAATACTGACCTCCTAGACCCCATATTCTATTATTTTGTCATTATAAGTAGATCAAAACACCATTCTTTTGTTCTTTATAGAATAGTTATAGATGTTGACTGTCTCCAAAACACGTGCGGTTAAATAGCTCCCAAAACAAGCTTTCACATTTTGCTCCTGTTGCTTCTTCTAAGATATTAAAGTCAGTGAGCTGAACTAATTCTTTCTTCTTCCTCTTCTACCCCCTCCTCCGCGTCCACATAGAATAGCCCATTGTGCACAAGTTTTCTCTGACGATTTTCCACCAATCCTAGAATTGTGTCTACCTCTGAGCAGTGCTAAATGGGACCCTTGATTACAATAATGGTTGCTATTTTCCCTCCCTCACATGGCTATGCTAACAGTCCTGCTGTGATGTAACTCTGATTTCATGCCTTTGAAGGGTGGCTAATGCTACAAAGATCGCTTTGTATGAGACCCCCACCGGCTGGAAGTTTTTTGGGAATTTGATGGATGCCGGCAAACTGTCCCTTTGTGGGGAGGAGAGCTTCGGGACTGGTAAGTACGCAGCCCCGCGCTACCCCTTTCTTTTCCTGTCAGCACGACCTGCAGCGAAAGCTTAGACTGCGAGGGCCGCGCTGAAATAGCAACGGTAGCCGATGTGTCCTAAATCAGGATGCAACTTATTTATAACAACCCTGGTGAAGTGTACACATTCGAAAAGCGGCAAGCACGTTCAGCCAAGGAGGGCCAATTTTAATTTCAGGAGGATCACATCTACCGAGACAGGAAGCTTGGGGGCCGCCTCGGCAGCCTGGTCATTGAGTCTGTGGGGACTTAACAGAGTGATAAACATATTTTTCTTCCCTCAGTGGTCAAGGAAACCTTTATAAATGTTTTCATTTCTAGGAAGAAATATGGTAGCGCGAGTCAGTTTTTCATTTTTATTTAAAAGAAGGTTTCAGCACAGCATTAAATCATTCTTTTTAATAGGCCCAGGTTTTCTATAGCAACAAGTTGTGATTTATTGAGGTTAAATGAAGGGAGACCATTAGGGTGGAACTAAGTTGCTAGGTGATCAAGAAATTAAAACTACTTTCTTGACCATGAGGATGTATGTGTAAATTGTGGTACAATGGAAGAGTGGGATATGGTATGCTTAGGGGATGTCCCAACACCCTTAAACCCCACTTTCTATGCTCTCCCTCTTCTTTGCCTCTCCGATGTTTACCTGAAGTCCCACCTCTGTGACCTTCCCCACTACCCTATCCTACTACATCGATCTCCCTTCCTTTCCAAGCATCCATTTCAGTGTGTGGCCCTTTCCTACGTGTTAGTCTCCACCTAGGTTGCAAGGTACTTCAGTGGCCATATTTCTTCTCCTCCTATTCCCTCTACCCCATATTTTGAAGTAAAAGGACCAATCTTCTATGTCCTTCAGTACTCTACTTCCATTCTTTAGCAAAGAAAAGAAGACCAAAATCTAGTGTTCTATGAGTCTTGCCATTGAGTTGCAGTTCATTTGAGGTTAAACAGAATAGAATGCTGATTTCATTTATTATCCCACAAGTACTGGGGTAGGGTGGGAATTTTGAGACACCTATTTATAAAGTTGCTAGAGGCCCGGTGCACGAAATTCGTGCATGGGGGGGTGGGGTGGGGGGGTGGGGGCGGTTTCCTCAGCCCAGCCTGCACCCTATCCAATCTAGGACATCCCTCACACAATTCAGGACTGCTGGCTCCCAACCGCTTGCCTGCCTGCCTGCCTGATTACCCCTAACTGCTTCTGCCTGCCAGCCTGATCACCCCCTAAACACTCCCCTGACAGCCTGATCGATGCCTAACTGTCTCCTGCCAGCCTGATTGCCCCTAACTGCCCTCCCTGCTGGCCTGATTGCCCCTAACTGCCCTCCCCTGCAGGCCTGGTCGCCCCTAACTGCCCTCCCCTGCTGGCCCAGTCAACCCTAACTTCCTCCCTTGCCAGCCTGGTTGCCCCTAATGGCCCTCCCCTGCCAGCCCGATTACCCCTAACTGCCCTCCCCTGAAGGCCTGGTCACCCCTAACTGCCCTCCCCTGCTGGTCTGGTCACCCCTAACTGCCCTCCCCTGCTGGCCTGGTCGCCCATAACTGCCCTCCCCTGCCGGCCTGGTTGCCCCTAACTGCCCTCCCCTGCTGGCCTGTCACCCCTAATTGCCCTCCCCTGCAGGCCTGGTTGTCCCCAACTGCCCTCCCTTGCCAGCCTGGTTGCCCCCAACCTCTCTGCCCTGCAGCTGGTCCCTCCCAACTGCCCTCCCCTGTAGGCCTGGTCTCCCCCAACTGCCCTCTCTTTCAGGCCTGGTTCCCCCCAACTGCCCTCCCCTGCAGGCCTGGTCCCCCCCACCTGCCCTCCCCTGCAGGCCTGGTCACCCCCAACTGCCCTCCCTTTCAGGCCTGGTCCCTCCCAACTATCCTCCCCTGCCGGCCATCTTGTGTCCACATGGGGTGGCCATCTTTGACCACGTGTGTTGGAGTGATGGTCAATTTGCATATTACCTCTTTATTATATAAGATAAGCAATTTAATATCCTTGAGGGAGTGGCAATACTTCTTGGTAATGAATTGGCTTGATAGAATTGGAGGGTATTAAGAAAGATGAATGAGTTGTAGCATTGAACAAAGTGTCCACAAAGAAGGCTGGATGATTTCCCAAGGTTCTAGGTCCACTTAGGGTACCACTTAGTCCTTTCCTACCTCATAAAATATGGGTGATGCTACATTACTCCACAGGACACTAAATGAATACGCAGTGAACCTGTGAGGTGGTCTCCTCCCATGAAATTCCCCCTAGTGTTACCCAGAGCAAGCTTGGTACCAGTCACTCTTCTTTACGGATGAAGCTGTCTTTGAAGGCAAACACCATGTCTAAATCTTTGGTGTTCTAACTCCATGTGCCTGTTTCAAATGAAAGAGAAAAGTCTAGAACAAGGTTTCCCAGGGTGTTTGGAAGTCTAGAACAAAGTTTCCCATGAGAGGGTTCTGAGTTCAGTGATGATTGGGAAAATTGGATACACCTCTCTGTCTTGGCAATTCACATTATTAGCATAGGAAGATTCCAAAACATTCTACTGTAAGAAATCCTGTCTGTATAGTTTTAGCTAAACATAGTTAAGTGCCTTCCTCTTTTTGTGTGTGTGATATATCTAGTAACTTCTTGCTCCACAGGCCCATGTGGGAATCACTGGTCAAGGTAAGTCAGAGCCCTGGAGCCAACTAGGCATCCCTGGTACTGAGTGGCTGGGGATGGGCCTGAAGACAGGACAGCACAAGCTGCTCCTCTCTCATGTGACAGGCCTGCAAGGACTGGAAGGCAGTCCTCAGGTTCTCTCTTCTCCAGGTCACCCTCATGCCACATTACTTATATACCCAGCTCCAACTTCTGGGTGCTCCCAAGTTCACCAGTGCTCCTCGTAGGAAATCAGGTGCACACTGAGCCTCCAAGGTTGACTGGCAGGTAAGGAATAGAGTGGGATGATTATTTCCAGGGAACTGGGCTCTGAACTGTGCTTGATAGGACCTTCACTTATGTTAGCTTTTAGGACATTTTATAATACTGTTTGGCCCATATAATGTTATAGATAATGAAACCCCTTTAAGTTTTTACTCAAGAGCATTTGGCAAGAAAAGTTTCCCATGTGACATTTGTGGAATTGATTTCTTTGAACCCAAGTATTTGACTTTAAAAAATACATATTTTTTTTTATTGATTTCAGAGAGGACGGGAGAGGGGAGAGAGAGAAACATCAAGGATGACAGAGAATCATTGATTGGCTGCCTCCTGCATGCCCCCTACTTGGGCTCAAGCCTCCAATCTGGGTCTGTGCCCCGACTGGGAATGGAACCATGACCTCCTGGTTCATAGGTCAACGTTCAATCATGGAGCCACACCGGCTGGGTCCAAATATTTGACTTTAAATTTCCTGTTAGCCTTTGTTCTTGTTTATTCATTTGTCAGTCCACTAAACAAATACTAAGTGCCAACCATGGTTCTGTCTTCCTTTAGATATCTTTTTTTATTCAGACAGAATGCATCATGAGAAGAATCCGCAAGCTCTTTCTCTCACTCTTCGAAAAAAAGAAAATTGTTCTCTAATATTTCTGAGATAAACATTTTAGAAATCAGACTGGATAGCCATGGGTCTCCACTGCTGTGAATGAATGTAGCTGAACTTATTTAACTTCTCTTCTCCTAACTTATAGAGGAGTTAATTTCTACCTACTACATCCCTTGATGGCAAATGTTTCTAATAATTCCTTTACAGAGTTTCTCAGGGTTCATATTAGTGATTCTAAAAGCTTTGAAATATTTGAATTCTGTAGTTTAATTGCGTATAGGGTCATTTATGTCTGCATTTTTCCAGGCCAGATTAGAGGCAGTTTCTTAGGAGAACCTCCCTAACCTTCCAGAGTGGGTCAGATCCCCATGGCACCACACACTTCTTATTTGTTGCACGTATTGCAGCTGTAATTTTTACATTTATCTATGATTACTTGATTAATGTCTTCTCGCTCCACTAGACTATAATTTCCACGAGAACAGGAGCCACATGTGTCTTATTCTCCACCATATCCCCAGAGCCTCCTATAAAGCCCAACACATAATAGGTGCTTAGCAAACAGTTGTTGAATGACTGAGAGAATGCACTATTCATTTGGCACCCTCTTTTACAAACAGAATCCTGGTGTTAGAAAGGAAAAAACTTTAAAAGTCACCCGATACAATTTTTTATGTGTTGCTGGAATCATAAGTGACCAGTCAGTGCTCTTCTGCTTAAACACCCACCTCAGTGGAGAATCCCCACCTCACCCCTTGCAGCAGTCTGCAACTCTTCTGGGGACTCCCAACCGCTCACATTCCATAATCCAGAGTTGGGGACCCAAGGTCTTTGTGAGAAGAGATGAGCTTTTATAAAAGAAAAAGGAAAGTTTACTTGCAAAGAGGTACAAAGGAGTCAGACTTCAGAAGAACTGGCTTACCAAATAAAACAAACCACTAGCATTTAAAAGCCCAAGCCCTGATATTACTAAGGTTACCAACTATACATTAGTCTGTTTATGTTGGAGAAACAGCAACTATCTCACTGGATTATTATAGCCAAAGAGGCTGGGACACTCCCTCTGACATCAGCATTACAAACACTAGGGATAAAGGTGTGTTTTTGTTACGGACTCAGACATGGGCACTAGAACTAGACAGCATGAACCTGTTATTTTTGGTTGATCTCAGGGTGCAAAGTTATTTCCCCCCCTCAACTGTGGATGATGATGTACATGTTTATACACAATGGCAAAGGGCAAAGTGGTCAGTTCTGTTCCACCTTGAACTTATTGGGAAATTGGGAAGATCATAGAAAGTGAAGCCACTGAATAGAATAGAATGTCACTGCTTTTGAAACTTTTCCTCAGGAAAATGGGGCCTTGGAAAAAGGGATAGGGAGCCAGGTTGAATATCAACTTGATATCCCATGGAACTATGCCAATAGATTATGATCTGGCCAGGTGTAGAGGTTAGCATCATTTTTCTCCTGTCCCGTCTTTAAAAGGTCCTCGTGCCGATGCATCAGATAGGAGTGATAACTTAAAGAGGTGCACCATTCGTGCTTTGCAAATTTCTTTTAATTTACCTCCATGAAAAGACCTTCATATTTGTACTTCTTTTCATCAATTCATTCCTCAAATATTTATGGAGTTTCAACTGTACCCCAGATGCTAGGTGATGCTCTGGGGACACAGTGTGGTCCTGTTGGAGGGTCTGTGGAGTCCATATTTGGGGAAGGAAGTCAGATCCTGGCCAGGTAATAACAGGTGTGCAGAATGATAGAAGGCAAATACAGGGCGCACTGGGAACTTTATCTCAAGCACCTCACTTGTTTCTGTTGTGTAGAGGATCAGATTTTCTATCTAGTTCTCTGCCTGTTCTAATCTGCAATCTCTTGAGCACATTTCCCTGTAGGTAAAAACCCCACAGGAAGGTTAGCGCATCCCATCTCTGAAGTTCCCAGAGAGAATACCCCAATAGAATGAGGTTAATACCCTAATTATAAGAAACTCAGTTCAATTGTTACCTGCACACCTGTCTCCCTCACCTGTATGTCTGTGCTCATCTGTGAGGGCAGGGTCTTACTCACCTTGATATTGTCTCATGTACTTGGAGCATGAAGTCACTGATTCCTATTTCTCGAGTATAAAATGGAGTTTGGGTTAAGACACAGTTCCTGCTCGTCAGATACCTACTACGTTTCTCCATAGGAAACGAAGTTCCAGGGGCAGTCCCCAGCCAGTGCCAGATTGATTACTAAGTGGAAAGTTTGGGGAGTCCCTCTGGGGCTGGTGTGATCTGGAAAAGGCTTTCTGAGGAGCTTACCTGGCCTTTCAGAGTGAAGTCCTCTGTGCAATGAAAGCCAAAGAGGACAGGCCTCCTGAACCTCCCAGCCAGTCAACCGGGGTCTGACCATTGTTTGGGTAAAACCTTATTGAGAGCTGACTGTATGCCAGGCACCATCCAGGGGCCACTCATGGTCTAGGGTGGGGTAAGCAGAGACAGGCTGTGATGGGATACTGGTAAGCACAAAGGGCGAGAAGGAAGGCATGCTGATTGAGTAAAGTTTAAAGTAATTGTAGAAGTTGCTAGCTAGATACATGTGGAGTAGCAATTTCCAGGCAGAGAGAACAGCATATTTAGGAGACTGCAGGAGAGCTAGAGATGGGCAGAGAAAGTGAGAGACAGAGAGAAAGACACAAAGACAGACCCTAGAGCTTTCACAGAACTCCGTGTAGCTCTATTTTAGCTGCCATGTCCCCATCCGCAGGCCTGTCACCGGGAGGGGACAAGAGCCAGGTCCCTCCTGAGATGCCTAGACTAGTCAATGGAACCTAATCCCTAAACCGTTAGCTTTTGGCTTCCTCTGCAAGGGTTGACATTTTTCTTGGCTGAGACTCAGACTGTGCCCTGACTGAGCCGAGTTTATACTTATCACAAGGTGCTGATTAGGCTGAAGTCAAGTGACAGGTGGTTGAAGATGCTGAAAGAGCAGAATTCCCATGTGCTCCGTCGGTCCCTGAGCTAGACCACGTAGGAGGACACCTATGTGAAACCCGCGGCCACTTTGTGTCACCGGGGCCAGTGGTGCTTGCTGACAGTGCTCTCCTTCTCACAGCGAAGTGAGCTCGGCTTAGCTTAGTTTATTTTAAATTAAAAAAAAATCATGTCAGTAATTCACATTTATAATAGGAAAATTAGATAAGAAGAGAAAAACATTGCAATCCCACTGCCAGAGCAAAGAGCATATTGAATTGTATTCTTTCATTTTCTTCTCCAAATGTACATTTAAAAACATCATTTTTGAAAACTTAATAAGGTAGTGGAAAACTATAATTTCCCCTAAACTTTTTTTTATTGGTACCCTTATTCATAATGGTATCCTATATTTATGTAAGTACTTAGCAGTTTATAAAATATTTCCACTCTATCACAGTAATGCCTTAAAATTATGTGAGAAAGGGGGCTTTATCCCCATTTTATAGTTGAAGAAACTGAGGTTCAGAAAAGTTAAGTGACTTGTCCAAATGTCAATAGCTTCTAGATAACAGTCTCAAATTTAGGTTTTCTGATTCTTACATACAAAGCATCTTCCATTGAACCACAACTGCCACAATTGCAAAAACAATAGCTTTAGGAACACCTTTTTTTCAGTAGTAACTTGTCATCATTCATGAGAACCTCAGGAAAATGAAATTTACCCAGACTTCCTGAGTATTAGAGTTTTGATACATCCAAAGTGATCAGTGTGATTAATCAGAATTTCCAAAGAGACTGGATCACACAAATAGAATAGAATATTTGTTTATGTTATCCAAGGCAGATATTTTGTGTATAACATTAGGTGTGTGATTTAGTTATCTTCAAGTACTTGATCAGAGTTGGGCAAGATTTTTAGATTTTCTTTTCATTTTCACATAAAAGAAAGCTAAATTCTTTATTTAGAGCAGGAAAAGCACAAAGGAACATTGCCTCCTATTCTTTCAGTGTAGCCTAAAACAAAATAAACAAAATAAAAGAAAGGGGGGAAAAAAGAGAAGGAAGGCAGAAAAAAAATCTGAAGAGTGCACAGACAAGTAATTCCAACCTATATGCTTCTGTGATGAATTCTCGGTATGTATAATGGGAAGTTTCCAGGATCTTGCTTCCCAGCATGAACCATTATAAAACACTAGAGGCCTGGTGCACAAATTCATGCACCAGTGGGGTCCCTTAGCCTGGCCTGCGGGATCGGGCCGAAACCAGCTTTCCGACATCCCCCGAGGGGTCCTGGGTTACAAGAGGGTGCAGGCCAGACCGAGGGACCTCACTGATGCACAATCAGGACCAGGGAGAGACGTGGGAGGTTGGCCAGCGGGGAGGGACTGCGGGAGGGCAGCAGGGTGTATCCAGCTCGTCTCACCCAGTCCCGATCGCCCGGACTCCAGCAGTAAGCTAACCTACCAGTCGGAGCATCTGCCTCCTGGTGGTCAGTGCACGTCATAGCGAGCAGTTGAGCGGCCTTAGCATATCATTAGCATATTACACTTTGATTGGTTGAATGGCCGACCAGTCGACCAGACACTTAGCATATTAGGCTTTTATTATATAGGATATCATTATTTGCAAAAGCTCTAAGAGGCAGAGAGCTAACTTTTTATTCCTTGAAATAGCTGTAAAGGCAAATAAAAGTCCATAGATAATAAAATTAGGTAAACATTTCCAAAATATGTTATACAATGCACTAAAAGTCTTGCTTAATACCTCTAGTTTTGTCAGCATCCAGGTTTTAAGAACTGTTATTTCTAAAAGTAGTAACTTATTAAAGAGAAAATCTTTTGAAAGAAAAAGTTGTGTGTTTTTTTGAGCTGAAAGAGAGAGAAAATGTTGGAGTAGATTAATTGACTAATTTATTCATGCACTTCTTCACAATTAGCTATTTATACAATGTTTCATGTGCTATGTTAATTAGCGGACTGAGTTACAAGGGTAAATAAGAGATGCCTCCAAGAAATACATGGTTGGTGGGCTGAAAGATTCATAAGTAGATGATTGAGGCTCAAGGAAGATGGGGCTGTACCAGATGTTTTGAGCAGGTCACTATCAGAGAAGAGAGAGAAAGTAGCTCATAACTGCCTATGGAAGCTGGGAGCTCATCTCAGAGATGAGAGGATACTTGAGCTGGGTCTAAAAGGATGAAGAGGGAAGGGAAACAAACCTACCACATGCCTACTACCTAGCTAGCATTGTGCTAGATACTCTGACAATTCTAAGAGGAATAAGACCCAGTGGGGAGTCAAAAAAGGCAGACAAGCCCATATAATTCAAGGCATGATAATATGCAAAGTACTATTAGAGAGGGATCTTATGGAGTCCTATTCAAAATCAGAAAGTAGAGCTCAACATTGTTTTTTTGTTTTGTTTTTTTAAGAATAAGGACGTTTATGACAAAAAAATGAGAGTTCTGTTCCACATGGGCTCTTGGTAAAGGATCTCCATGCATATAAGCACATCCAAAGTATTCAATTTGTTATTCTGGGTAAAGATTTTAGTGGGAGACAGATGTACCATAGCTTATTTAACCAAATTCTTATTGATTAAAGAAAGATGTCTTAAAATTGGAGTAGCTGGATCCCCAAGTAGGTCCATTTTTAAGCCTTTGATATTTTTTGCCAAATTGCTCTCCAGAGGACTGTACCCCTCCCAGAAACCCCATGTTGGAATCCCATTCCCCTCACCCCTCTCCCAATACTTGGTGTTCTCATTTTGAAATCTGTGGCCATTTGTTAAGCAAGTGGCAGTTTCTTATTGTGGTTTTAACTTTATTTTCTCAAAAACAGTGCTAGCTTTTTATTATATTAATTGGGAACCTGTAACTTTTCTTTAGTGAGTTGTGTATTTATATCCTTGGCCTGTTTTTCTATTGAGGTTTTGCTTTTTTCTTGTTAAATATAAGAATTTTTCTACTCTGAGTATATTAAACATCTACTTTATATTGCAAATGTGTTTTAAAAAATATTTTTATTGATTTCATAGAGGAACGGAAAAATATTTCTATTGATTTCATAGAAACATCAATGATGAGAGATAATCATTGATTGGCTGCCTCCTGCATGCCCCCTACTGGGGATCGAGCCTGCAACCCAGGCATGTGCCCTGACCAGGAATCGAACTGTGACCTTGTGGTTCATAAATAGATGCTCAACCACTGAGCCACGCTGGCCGGGCTGCAAATGTGTGGTTTTTTTTTTTTTAAAGTTTACAAATGACCTTTTAATTTTATCTATAGTAGCTTTGCTAATAGAAATGCTAATCTTTATTTAGACTAATACATTGATTTTTTTTCTTTATGAATTCTGAATTTACATGTATTTATTACCTCCAAGTTTTAAAAAAAGCATTAATATATTTTTATAGTATTTAAAGGTTTCCAATTTTTACATTTGAATATGCCATCCTTTTTTTTTTTTTTTTTTTTTTTTTGGTATGGTGTTTTATTGGGGGAAAATCCTGAATTTTTTTAAAAAACTATTTAGCTACTTATCCAAATACTATTTAAAAAGTAATCCATTTTTTTCCTACAGCCCTGAAGAGGTACCTTTCTGATATATTCAAGTCTCATACAGATTTAGGCCTCTTCCTAGTTGCCTCATTTTGTTCCATTAAGCTATCAAATTATTTTAATTATGGAAAAATTTTTATGGTCTTATTCTCTGCTGTTTTTTTATATAAGATTTATTTTTTCACCACTCACATTAACACTTTATCATTACTATATCAAATTTCACCAGATTATTCCACTGACATTTTTATTGACATTTGCCTTAAATTTTTAAAATTACTTTGGGAGACATCAACTTCTTTTCAATATTATGTTGCTTTATTTAATATGTGATTCCTTCCGTGTACCCAAGTTTTTCAGTAAAGTTTTAATTCCTCTTTGGCTGGATCTACATGTTTACTGTTGAGTTTATTCCCAAGTGTTTTAGAGAAATGACGTTTCTCACAGCTGTTTGCTCTCCCCCCACCAGGTTCTGACCACATTCGTGAGAAAGACGGACTCTGGGCTGTCCTTGCCTGGCTCTCCATTCTAGCCACCCGCAAACAGAGTGTGGAGGACATTCTCAAAGATCACTGGCAGAAGTATGGCCGGAATTTCTTCACCAGGTAAGCCACAGCCTGGCTGAGGTAGGGTGGGGAAGTAGGCAGAGAGAATTCTCATGCATACAAATTCTTTCCTGTCTTAACCGATAATAAAACTCTAGTTCATCCAGCCTCTACCAATTGGGGATTTTAAAAATAATTCAGTCAGGTCAAGATGAAGTCAGCCTTTATGTTATCCATAAAGAACGAGGCTTACAAAATTTAGTTAACATTATTCAAAAGAATAAATGTTTTTAAAGCCTTTTAATGCACCTCTCAAGTGGACATGATAACAGCATTGGATTTAGATTAAGAAAAATGGATTCAAATTTTATTTCTGCTCCTTAATAGATTGGGAAGTCATTTAACCTCTCTCTGTACTCAGTTTTCTCATTCGTAGGAATGGAAATAACAGTCCAGCTATTGAGTGAATTAAATGAAATATGAATCTGAAAGTGTTTTATAAACTCTGGGGCACTAAAAGTATGGAAACTTTTTTCTGAAATTATGGAAATGACTATGCTTAGTCCAAATTAACTTTTCTGACTCATTAAAATAGGTCCCCAAAGGCTGTGTACGTGTCAATACTTCATTCATTGATTCAACAAATATTGATTGTGTACCTACTTTCCACCAGGCCACTAGGGATTCAGCAGTGAACAAAATATTTAAAATACTTAGCAATTCTTCTGTAACGAGCATACTTCTATTTTTAAAAACATTCACTTATTATTATTATTTTTACCAGTAGTGCTTTTCATTAATTTCAATTTGCCTTTCCCTAATATGTGTGAAGATTTAACAAAATTTCTCCTGGACCTCTAAGGAAAGGAAATATGAGGGGAAAAAAAAGATATTAGGTAAATTATTTATCTGTGAAAAACAGTTGTAATTTCTCTGGACCTGTTTGCCTTTTCTATAAAATGGGCGAGTTAAACTAGAGAATTGAAAAAATATATCACAGATATGAGAGTCCGTGATCTCTGGATAGTAAAAAAAGAATTCAACCTTTAGCAACTTGGCCTCCTTCATCAGAATTCTTTCATCAACTTTGGACAAGTTCAATGTTCTCTTCCTCCTCCAAGTTACTCTTTTGTGGGAGGTATAAGTAATGACTGCCACACGGTAGCCCGGGAACCAAGCAAGGATCTCCATTCTCTAAGGACCAGAAAAACCCGGTAATTCAGAACAGTCGTCATGAACTCTCTAGAGCATAGAGTATCACTAAAGCATGCTCCATGGTATCATCAAACACCCAGCTCATAGTTGACACTGTAAATATGCTTTGAATAGACAAAAGAATGAGTTAAGCAAACAGTAGCCAAGGTGGAATAATGTTAGGAAGGCTTGTTTAGAGAAAGGGTCCCTCTTGACTGAGTTAAAGTCTCCATCTAAAAACTATTTTAACATATTTTTATTAATGTCAAATAACTGCTAACCAAGCATTGATATTTTTCCATTGATTTTTAGGGAGAGTGGAAGATAGATGGAAAGACAGAGAGAACTATCGATATGAGAGAAACACATCAATTGGTTGCCTCCTGCAGGAGTCCCGACCAGGGCCTGGGCCAGTGAGGAGCCTGTAAACAAGGTACATGCCCTTGATGGGAATCAAACCCGGGACCCTTTGGTCCTCAGGCTGACGCTCTATCCACTGAGCCAAACCGGCTAGGGCCGTTGTAGTCCACTTTTGTAGAACAAAAGTGCTAGGCACGTTTGCACACATTGCTTCATGTCAGCCACAGAACAGTTATTAATAAGGCAGCTGAGATTCTGAGAGATGAAGCAACTTGCCCATAGCCCCACACTTAGTAACCAACAGAGGCTGGATTCATAGTTTGTTCTGTCTGATTCCGAAGCCCACATTCTTTCCATTATACCACTCTGTGCCTAGGATTTATAGAACATTTCCCCTAAACACCCAAAGGTCACAGATGTAAAGCACAAACACCTGGTTGTAATTTCTGGCTGTTTATCATTTTAACTGGGGGAAAGAGCTGACTCTAAGATGAAGGCGACTGCTGTCCTTGATTCATAGAATCCTGGAGCCAGAATAGGTTGTCCTCCATTCCCTGGTATTTCTCATGTCTCAGAGGTGTCACCTTGCGCATATCCTATTTGTTTCACTATTGCAAATAAATATAGACTCTGCTATCTTGAGCCTCTACAAAATAACTCTCTCAAGAGGGTGTGTGTCACTAGATCAAGAAAAGCATTCTCCTGAGAAAGAAGTCAGAATAGTTCTCGGAGGAAAAATAGTAGTCATAGAATTTCATTCCTGGTGCACTTTTTTTTTTCTTGGTTCTTTTTTAAAAATTGTAATTTAATTTTTAAAATTTATTTCTTAATCCTCACCTAAGGACATGCCTACTAATAAGAGAGAGAGAGAGAGAGAGAGAGAGAGAGAGAGAGAGAGAGAGAGAGAAACATCAATTGGCTGCCTTCTCATATGTGCCCAGACTGGGGATGGCACCCACAACCTCGGTATGTGCCCCGACCGGGAATCGAACCCTCAACCTTTCAGTGCATGGGGCAACGCTCCAACCAACTGAGCCACCCAGCCAGGACTTTCTTGGTCCTTTTGCATCCACTCCAGGTCACCTCTGTCAGGGTGAACCCAAAGCAGTTTGGATTAAAATCACCTCTCACTGAAAGGACGGAGGTGTTTCAGATGTAAAGCGTTGGGGTTTGGCTCCTTCATCTGGTCAGTGAAAACTTGGCCCTGCTTTAGGAGCTCCTGTGGAGACTGGAACTCTCCTTCGCCAAAATCTCAGCGGCCTCGGGCCGGTCCCAGCCTGGGAGCAGTGCCAGCACTGATCCCACAGAAGCTCTGGGCGTCTGGAAGAGAAGCTGCCCCGAGTCACGTGCTCCTTTCCTTTGTGCAGAGTTCCCGAGAGATAACAGGGCTTTTAATTCTACCTCCTCAGGATGTGATGGTTAAACGTTAGATAGTATCTCTCAAAAGCCTTTGAAGCTCCTTCGAGCTTTCTTCTGTGGAAAAGCTCCTAACCCTTCCCTGAAACCCTCCGATCCCTGCCTTTCATCCCTGGCCTGCTCCATCCCCGGGGACTGACAGGCTCATCTTTTTGCCAGCTTCTTCTGAAGTTAGGTGGTTTGGGAGAGGGCCAAACAGATGATGAAGAAAGTGCCGATAGACGTTGGTGGGATCTGGAGGCAGCCCGCGGGTCTCAACTTCGTGACTTCTTCCAGGTACGATTACGAGGAGGTGGAGGCCGAGGGCGCCAACAAAATGATGAAAGACCTGGAGGCCCTGATATCTGATCGCTCCTTTGTGGGGAAGCAGTTCCCAGTGGGTGACAAAGTTTACACCGTGGAGAAGGTCGACAACTTTGAATACAGCGATCCAGTGGACGGAAGCATTTCGAGAAATCAGGTAGGAACAGACTTGTGTGGATGTGGGAGAGAAGCCTTAGAACACCATCTCTGAAATCCCAAGGGAAAAAGAGAAAGAGGCCCTGTGGTCATTTCTCTCCTGCTGCCCTGTTTTTCTAGGGTAGCTCTTCTCAACTGGTTTTTGGCCGCATCACACACGACGTGCACATGTTCTCATAGGGGAAGTGGTTTCGCCCAGGTTGTTTGCACTCCCCTAGGCCCTCATCCTGCGGTGTTTAGCCTGCACTCCAGGGGGGTTTTGTACCTCTGGAATCACATGCAAGATGTTGTGTTGAGTGAGTGTGTAGAGAGGAGCTCCAGGATCTAAAAAAAAAAAAAAAGACCTGCAGCCTTAGGAATCAACCCTCCTCATTTCCTTCAAGGGATTGTAGCAGAGAGCTGGCGTGAGAGTCATTATTATAGACTGATACATTCCAATTTCTAAGAAAGAAGAGAAAGAGATAAGCCATTCACAGAAACATTCACTGTTATTATCTGCAGCACGTGACTCTCAGCCAATCCTAACATCACGCCTGCGACCTGGTCCGTGTCTGGATGGAGACAGCGCTGTTAGGGTTTCCCGCTTTGGGTGCCAGGGACCAAGGCTGCAGGCTGGGTCAGGCCTTCTCCAGGCTTCTCACAAACACTCGGGGCCCACGGGCCTCTCTCTTCTGGTTCCTCTGCCAGAACAGAATGAACGCATCTCTCATAATTTAGAAACAGATAAGAAAGTGCCCGGGGTCTCCCTTTCTCAAAATTCTAACCCAGAAGCTTTTCTTCCACATGCCTTTTCACCATCTGTGAGAACTTTGGGTCTAGTACAGGCGATTGTAAATTATGCCTGAGATAATTAGAAAAAGAGAGGCCTGGAGTGGAGGAAGGGGGTGGTTACAAAAGGGGAGGGTGGGGCCCAGGGATGGAAGGGTAGAAGAGAGCAGACGTTTTTTGTAGCAGAGCCTTGAGAGAGAGAAAAACAACCCCCAACCCTGCACGGCATCCAGCAGCTGCTAGGAGGGAGGAGGGGAGCGGAAGCAGGCAGGAGGGGTGTCACCATGAACCTGGGCTCTGCTCTCTGCTCTGAGGAGGAAGTCAGCAGCTCCACATTCTCTAAGAAAATCTGAGTATTTAGATGGAAGACCAGGTAGGAGGGAAAATCTGAAGTAGATGTAACATCTGCAACCAAGTGCAAAGAATTTAGAAACTTCACGCTGAAGCTGTGGAAGAAGAAGACCGATCCTGGTGTGTTTCTAGAAAGTAAGCCCTGGTGAATGGAAATGAACTACGTCTTGCCACGATGACCAACCTGGGACTGTCCGCTGGGCATCTCATCTGCTGTCTCCACTGCTGAATGGCAAACACTGGGTGGGGTTTGGTGACGACTGGCCGGTGTGGAGTGGTGTCTTGCCTTCTGGCCAGACTCTGGCTTTATACAAACCTCTTCTGTTTATGGAAGAATTCATAAAGACGGAAGCATCTTCAGATAACTGTCTTGCCCAGTCTTCTTACCTCAGGCTGTGCCATATCTACGCAGGAGTCCCCACCCTTTTCCTCCAAAGCAAGAAGATTATTGAGGATGAGAGATGCATCTAGGGAGGAAAAGGCGAGGGCAGCAGAGAGAGGGGGCTGGGCTTGGCATCGCACCCACATGAACCGCTTTTAGTCCTCAGACATCGGTGGGAGACTGGCGACTGGATCCTGCTTGTTGGGCGGGGGGTAGCCTGTCTCTGCCACGTGGGGCCTGTGGCCTCCTGTTCTCTTTTGGAGGCTCCCCACCAGTGTTTGGCAAAGAGTTCTTCTTCTGGTCTGCCTGAAACATCTGCTCAGGTTTCAGTCCATTCTGTCCATGTTTCCTCCCTGGTCCGGGGGTTGAATTTTCGCACTTGGTGGCTTATTTATTTGCTTTATTAAGCTTCAAACTGGAATGGTTGGTCCATAAATCACAGTGGAGCAGGGAGGGAAGGATGGGCCTGGCGTCACCCAGCCTCCCTGGCATCAGGTCTCCTGCCCGGCCTTGCAAATGCTTCTCCCCCATGAGCTCAGCCCCCATTGCTTGGATGCAATGACAGGTTGACTGAGGGCTCAGCTGCTGCCATTTATCAAGGATCTAATCCTCTGATTGATCAAGTACCGATGAGATTAGACCTCCAAATGCACGCCTTGTAATTTGCTAGCCTTCAATCTCCCTTCCAGCGTACGGGGTGGAAAATCGGTGCTTATCTTTTCCAGGGCTTGCGGCTCATTTTTACAGATGGTTCTCGCGTCATCTTTCGACTGAGTGGCACCGGGAGTGCAGGGGCCACCATTCGACTGTATATCGACAGCTATGAGAAGGACATCGCCAAGATCCACCAGGACCCCCAGGTAATGCCCAGGACCTGGACCCTGACTAGTTCTCTCTGTTGGGAGGAATGATAGTGGCTCCATTGTCAAATAGGTGCTCTCACTTTCCTGCATGTCTCCTTCAGTTTGTCATCATAACAGTGACAGCTGACAATTATCTGAGCATTTGCTATTTGCCAAGCTCTGTTCTAAACCCATTACACGGGCATACTCATTTCATTCTCAAATGAGGTAGACTCTGTTATTTTCCCTACTGCAGATAAGGAAGCTGAGGCACAGGAAGGTGAAGCAACAGTTAATAGGTTCACACGCCTGGAAAGTGGCTGATCTGGGAGAGCTAATCTTGGAATTGGCCCCTCCGCTGGTCATTTGCCGCTTTTTCTGGTCCGATTGCCTGCCCTGCAGTACATACGTTGGTTCAAGATTTGATGGTGAGCGAGAGAGTTTCATGACCCAGCAGGAAATGTCTTTATGAAAAAGTCTGTGGACTTAGAGCCTGGTTGCTTCGGTTCCCAATCCCACCCAAAGAGTCTCCAGAGCCCAGCCAGCGTGGCTCAGTGGTTGAGCCAACGCTGACCTATGAACCAGGAGGTCAGAGTTCAATTTCCGGTCAGGGCACATGCCTGTGTTGTGGGCTTGGTTCCCAGTAGGGGGCATGATGGAGATAGCTGATCAATGAGTCTCATCATTGATGTTTCTATCGCTCTTTCTCTCTCCCTTCCTCTCTGAAATAAATAAAAATGTATTAAAAAAAAAACAAACAAAAAAACAAGGCGTCTCCAGAAGTATGTCAGAGTGTCGAGGGACCCTGGGAGCCAGGGCCGGGACAGAGACCTTGGAGGGCAGATGCCGGTGGGGGAGCCTAGGGGAAGCAGTGACACAGGGGACAGTGTCCCAGGTGCACTCCTTGTCTTGGCGGAAGCTCCCCAACCAGAGCTCCAGAGCTGAAAATGTTTAGGACGTGCTGCACGTTAGCGCCTTCTTGGCAATTCACAACACACTGCATTGAAAGGCTCTGAGAAGAGACACCTGTTTAAATAGCATTCACCGTGCTTATTTTTCCACAAAGCTTATTTTTCTTCTAACACCTAATTAAAACTCTGTGAAACTCACTTGAAAATCCCTGGCACCGTGGTCTTGAGCATACGCTTCGGAGTTAGAGAGATGGTGCTTTTCATTCAGGGTCTGCCCCTTAGCTGCCTGTCCCTGGGTAAGTCGTGTCAGTGATCTGAGCCTTGGTTTCCTTGTCTGTGAAATGCCAGAATACTGCCTGTTTCATAGAGTTCTTATAGGGGTTTAACGAAACAATGGGTGCAAAATTCTAAACACTGAGCCTGGCACATAGGGTTAGCTTTTGAGTGGCCCCTATAGTTGTTTTTATTACAAAAAGAGGGCGGTGGGAGGATACTTCTCTCTGCACTTTTCCCAGGCTCCAGCCCAGTCATCGCCAGATCTCTGTTGTGTTGAAAGCATCCCTAAAACTTAAACGAGAGGCATTGCTCTCTGCATTGTAGACCCACAGAATAATAGAGAAAGAGAAAAAGAGGAAGGAATTGTGTTTCTTTGTCCTAATGCCTGACAGAGAATGAGTGAAAGATAGATTTCTTCTGGACTGTAGCCCTGAGGAGATGGGGGCACTGAAGGTGCAGGGCGCCCACCGTGCCCGGTGTACCGCCATTCCGGCTGGGGAGATGCCTCCCCTCACTCTGGAGCGGCTGGGCCTCAGCCCCAGTACTCTGTCGGGACTGTGGGAGCCCCGAGGGGAAGTGGCAAGTGGTGTGGTCAGCATATGGAGTCGCTTCTCTAGTTCTCACCGAGGTAGAAGCAGCTGGTGGATTCAATGAGGAAAAGCACCAGTGGGCAGTGGAAAATGTGCTTCTCTTGGCTCTGCCCTGGAGTGAGCTGGTCAGATCACCCCTTTGGATATCTGTTTCCTCATCCGTAAAATGGGCTGTTCAACTAGATAAGTAGTTTTTATTTATTTTATTTTTTAAAATATATTTTATTGATTTTTACAGAGAGGAAGGGAGAGGGATAGAGAGTTAGAAACATCGATGAGAGAGAAACATCGATCAGCTGCCTCCTACACACCCCCTACTGGGGATGTGCCCACAACCAAGGTACATGCCCTTGACCGGAATCGAACATGGGACCCTTCAGTCCACAGGCCGATGTTCTATCCACTGAGCCAAACCGGTTAGGGCCTAATTTTTATTTTTTATATTAAATATTTATTTACTTAAGCAACAGGAGAATTTTTTCAAGTGAGAGGAGGATGAGAGGGGGTGTAGTTGCATTTTGAAAAGACCTCTTTGGGTTCAGTGTGGGAAACAAATTGGAGGATGCAGAAGTGGATCTGGAAGCACCATTGTCCCAGGTAAGAGAGAGAACATTGACTTAGCAAGAGTTTGGCACTGGGATGGAGAGAAATGGGTGCTGTGGAGAGATGTTTAGAAGGAAAAAACGCCACAAACTTACGCTTACTGATAGATTGGGAAAAGGTTTGCAGGAGAAGAAAGGTCAAGAATGACTCTTAGTTGTCCCTTTGCTTTATGTGATAGATAGTAGTGTCAATTCACTGCAGCAGAGAATGCTGGTGGGGGAAGAACGGGTCTGTTTTTAGACTGGTAGAGTTCGAGGAGCCTTTGGGACATAGGCAGTTGGACAGGTGGGCCGGGAGCTCAAAGGCAAAGTTAAGGCTGGAGCTAGGGTTCTGTGTCTAGAGAAAGTGATGGAAAAGGCTTTTCTTTTTGTGTCTCCCTCAGGTCATGTTGGGCCCCCTGGTTTCCATTGCTCTGAAGGTCTCCCAGCTCCAGGAAAGGACGGGGCGCACCGCACCTACCGTCATCACCTAAGAAGACAGGCCAGTTGCAGTACGTCTCTCCATCCCTGGGCCCTCCAAGGCATCTGATTGAAGAGCATGGATAGAAATAATGCGTGTTCACCCAGGCTTTTTAGGATTTGGTTTTTCCACTAACCAGTTTCTGATGAATGGTACGTTTGCAAAGCACTGCCAATCGAGGTGCCTGTAGGAGCCATGTGGGAAAGGGGCAGAAAGGACCCAGGGGCTTATGTTAATGTCAGTCCTTTTTTCTTTTTTCCTTTGATATTTTTATTGATTTCGGAGAGGAAGGGAGAGGGAGAGAGAGAAACATCAATGATGAGAGAAATTATTAATGGGCTGCCTCCTGCATGCCCCACACTGGGGATTGAGCCCGCAACCCGGGCATGTGCCCTTGGCCGGAATCGAACCAGGGACCCTTCAGTCCGAAGGCCAACGCTCTACCCACTGAGCCAAATCAGCTAGGGCAATGTCAGTCCTTTTCATGCCCCTTCCCACTGCTGCTGTGTGGGTATTTGCCTCTTTAGCACCAAGTTCTGTTTACACTACAATGCGAGGTGGAGGTTGAGCATTAGCTAATGAGGCCACTTTTCATCCTTAGGATGTGCCAGTGAAATGACAGTGCAACTTTCTTCTCCTTGGTGAACCTTTCCCCCCGTTTACTGTTTACATGGAGTCCAGCAAAACGCAATTTCTGGTGCCTTCTCTCCAATCAGTTCTTCCCTCAGAGAGAGACGTACTTGTCGACAGATTTCTGCCTTGTTTTGCAACATAGTTCTATTCATGCAAATATTTTGGGATATTAAAGCAAAATAAGCTGCTATTTCTTGACGTCTTTTATTTCTTAGTTATAAAATTCTTGTTTTGTTTCAGAAAGAAAACAGATTTGTTTTTGAGAGGGAGGAGGGTATTTTATTTTGTTTAGATGTCTTAATTAGAAAAAAAGTTATCTGTGCTAGGTTTAAAATGCTTACACTCAAAACTGATCATAGCAGGGTTGATGTAGGCTGGATCCTTCCGAGGTGAATAAAGCAAGCTTGGCGTGGTTAACTTGGAGTGAGAGAGAGGAAGGTGATTCTCAGGAGGTCTTCAATAGCAAAGCACTGCCACGTGCCTGGTGGTGCTGAGATGTCAGGATATCTGTTGAGGGGATGGAAGCAGAACTCTCAGAATCCAAGAGCAAGATTATTGGCGTTTGCCTGGATGTCTTAAACCCATTGGCATCTTATTCATCTTTGAACATTCAATCCACAGGTGTATTATAGTGGTTAAAAGCATAGGCTTGAGAGCCAACAGACCTGCGTTGGAATCCCATTTAGGACCTTGAATCACCTTTGAATATCTTTCTCCTCGTCTTTAAAATGGGGATGAAAATAGCTCCAACTCTATAGCGTCATTGAGACCCTTAAGTGAGTGGACCTGTGAGAAGCAGTGGGCACAGTATCTGATTCATGGTCGGTTGTTAAATAAGTTGGAACTGGGACTATGCTTATTACACTATTGTTTCTAGATTTTTAAGCATTGGAAAAACAAAAACTCTAACTCTAACGTTTGCACTGCATTTTATGGTTTCCAGATGGGCTATTCCAGAAACACAGTTCAGCTCTGTACCCCTCTGCCACCCAGAGTGGAATCATGTTCCGGGTGGCAGGGTGTTTGTCTGGGGTGAGATGTCCAGTGTTGCCATTTAACGTGGGTCCAGCCCAGCAAACCCAGCTGAGCTTTGGCAATGATGAGATGAAGATGAGTACTTACGGAACAGTAAATGCCAGGCTTTGTTCCAAGTATCTGGCTTCCCATATACTCTTTAAGTGCTCCCAATACCGCTGTGAGGTAGGTACTTTGAATAGTTCCATTTGACAGATGAAGTCCGGTTCCTTGCCCAAGGTCACACCACTGGAGAGTGGCGGCGTGCCCCCAGGCCGTGCAGCTCAGCCCCACACGGTTTACCAATAGTTTGTATTGCCTCTTCCACGGACTGGCTGCTTCCACGGGTGGAAGAAAGGTGTGCAAATACCCCTGTGTTTTACTTATTAAGGGGTGCTAACTGTGTGCCTTGGGTGCCAGAGACTCTGTTAGTTTTAGCATTATTGTCTCTACCCTCCCCCCAGATCTCAATATCTGGCTGTATCAGTCAGCCAGGAAACAAGTACCAACCCACATTGAGTGTGTGATGCCATGGGAACAAGAGAATGTATAACGCAGTTACTGCCCTCCAGCCGCCTGTAAGACTAGCCGGGCGAATGAAGTCCACGGCCAATAGACTGTATAGGATGAGTGCCTTATGAGTTGTGTGAGCAATACCTGCAGTTAAAATCCAAATTTCCCAGACACCTATTCTGTTTCAGGTGTTGGGCTAGACGCTTTCAAGTAACTCTCGAAGCGAGGCGTTGTTATTCTCTCTTTGGAGTCGAGGCAACTGAAGCTCAACAGAATTAAGTAATTTGCTCCAGGTTCCCAGCTACCATGTGGTGGAAGTGGAATTTTGACCTGAATCTCACTCTCTTTCCATGACCCTTCCCTGCCTCCCCATCTGTTGAATCAGCTGCAGACACTCCCAGGTCTGTGGCCCTTGGAATGGCTTCACAGATTTCCTCCTTGTCCCTGGTCATAATTCAGCTGCTTCCCCTCACCCCACTTGGCTACAGGTTTGGGAGCTAAAAGCTCAAGGGAGGAAGAGGGAGGTGGCTGGGGCCCTGGAGCAGTGGGGGTGGGCATGGGTCAGAGCCATCTTCCCTTCCTTTGTGGCTTCCAGAGAGACACCCAACACACGTGTCCCCAGGACTCGCAGGAGATGGAGCCCTGAGAGGCTGGCCAGCAGCAGCAGCAGCCACGCTTTCCTGCCTCTCAGCACTGCTGTGGTGTGTGAGTCAAGCCTGTTTTCTGTGGGGTGTGGTGAGCACTGCAGTGAGATAATTGGGTTGCAATTGTTTGGGGCCCAACTCTGAAATTTCACTTTTCTCCCCGCTCTTGATGCTCAGCTCTCACTTAGGAGAAGCCGATTTCTGTTCAGGAATGTTCCCCGGGCCCAGAACATGGCCAGGCTTCTCGGGGATGGGCCATGCCTCAGAGAACGAAAGCAAAGGCTGAGCTGGCTGCAGAGAGGAGGCAGGCGCTGGGGCTGTGTCCCTCTGCCTCCTCCACCCCGAGTTCATCCATGCTGCTTTCTGCTGCATTTCTTGTTGACGCATTAGACAGGAAGTGGCCTTTATCCTCTGTGTAAGAGACGCTCCCCTTGTGTTTTTCACATTTCCAAAACCCAAGCAGAAGAGGTGGGACAGGAGTAGTAGCGGCCATCATGCATCTCACCTGAGTTATAGCAGAGGCCTCCTCAGGGCCTCTGGCCTTCGTTCTGCACCCCTATTCCATTTTCCACATCATCAGCTACGTGTCCTTGGAAATGCTGAAGTCCAGATGTCTTTGTCATGCAACCTGCCTGCCACCTACCCCAGCAACTCCTCTCCCTCTCTTTCTGCCTTTGGTCCATGTTCAGCCACATGACCCATCTGCAGTTCTCTGGAAATCCTGTGCTCTCTTGACTCCAGGCCCTCGTACCTGCTCTTCCACCTGCCTGCATCACCCTCCCCCTGCACCCCTCCCTCTATCAACTTCCCTCTACCAAGTTCCCAACTCCTACTCATTCCTCAGGTCTCAACTTAAACATCATCTCCTCCTAGAAGCTTTTTCTGAGCCTCCAATGTCTGGTTCGGGAACTTTTTCAGGTATCCCTATAGCACCCTATTTATGGCCCTTCCCACACTCTATGTTCATGGCCTGTTTATTTTCCATTCCCCCTACAGCGCTGGGAATTCCTAGAAGGCAGGGATTGCCCTTTTCATCAGCCTTTATCCAGGATCTAGCCCTGTGACTTGCACATCGTAAGTTTAATAAACAATTAGGAAAAAGTGAATGAAATCTAGTTGCAGAGTGTTTTCTAACGCTGTGAACTCCCCAATCCAATGAAGTACGATTGTCTTCCTGTTGCAGGTGATAAGGGAGCTGGGCAGCTTTCACAGCTAGTGAATGCCTAACTGTGACCCCTCACAGCTTTAGAGGTGGAAGGTGGGAAATCACCCAGGAGAGAGAGTCAGCGTGGATACTAGCAGCAAATGGGAGGTCACTTCGCATAAAACTTGATTCAAATGTTAAGACGTATTTTATCTCCCGTTGCTACAAAAGCTCATTGGGTGTGTAGCTGGGGAAGGGCTCACCAGATTAGCCTGAATACAGAAAGAAGTTATTTTTCAGGGAATAGAGTCAACAAACCTCTAAGCCCTGAAGCCTCCCTCCCATTCCCCGCATTGAGCAGACTCACAGAAGGGAAGGCACGAGGGGACCCCGGGCCTGGGCCTCACATGGGCAGGGCACACAGCATGCACTTCCGGAAGGCTCAGAGCTCTTCTGGGTGCCCATTGTCAGAGCTAGGAGCATCCCCGCACCTTGGCTTGTCATTATACCGAAGAAGTGAGGTCACTGCCAGCAAGAGCATGTCTCCGGTCTGTCTGCTCGTCCTCTGGGAACCTCTGAGCGCTTTGGCTTGGTTTTCACCAAGTGTGAAAGCTCTGCCTAGGGGCTGTGGGTGCGGGCTAATGATGTTTTCCTCAAAGCATGTCGTCTGTGCTTCAGAGTGCTGCTGCTCTCCAGCTGCTCTGCCGAGGCAAAGCAGAGGCCGCTTTGCATAGAAAGTCGTCACATTTCTTTCTTGTCTTAAAGCAATTTAAATCTAGCTCTGACTCCCATTCCACTAGGCTGTCAGGATTTTTGTTTTAATTGGATACTTGACTCATTTAATACAACCAGAGAGACAGTTTGATTTTATTCCCATTTTCTAGATGAAGAAGCAGAGGGTCAGGGTGGGAATGAGTGACAGGTCTCGGATAAAATGTAGGAAGTCCAGTCCTCACTTTTCATCATTACTGCTCAGATTTCATCTTGGTCATTGTGTGTACCAATGAATGATGAAGAAGATGCTCTTCTGACCTGTAACTCCCTTCCACCATCGGTCCCTCCCCTTCTCATGTTTCTAAAGCACTTGTTTCATTCATATTTAATTTATCCACACCTTTGCCAGAGAATTTCCTGGCAAAGTGTGATAATTCGAGGTAACAATGAGGACTTTCCTTGTGCCGGGTACTGTTCCAGGGAATGTGGAGAAAAAAAATTGATTAAATACGGTTGAAAATTACATATTTTGAAATATTAATTCAAGTTGCTGTTGGTTCAAGAATGGATTTATTTTTGAAGTCCAGATGCTTTCCTCCTTTTGAAAAATTACACTTTGAATATATTTTTATTGATTTTAGAGAGAGAAAGGGAAAGAGAGAGAAAGATCGATAAGAGAGAAACATCATCGATCAGCTGCCTCTTGCAACCCCCCTCCCGCCCTCTCCCACTGGGGATCAAGCCTGCAACTGGGCGTGTGCCCTGACCAGGAATTGAACCGGTGACCTCTTGGTTCCCGGATTGACCTCAACCACACTGAGCCACACTTGCTGGGCTAAAAAAATTACACTTTGTAGGAAAATTTTCCAGATTGTCAAGTCCAGCCCTTACATGCTTTCCTTTGAGAGTCAGAGCTTAAGTCGCGAAGTGGTATAGGTTCCAATAATCAGGATATTTTCTGTAGGTCATGTGAAGTGTGACATGACAAAACCTAAACAGTGTGTTTATGAAGGTCTTTTTAAATGGATCTTACTCTTAACAGACTCTGCTTGGTAATTTAAAATTATGTTGTGATGCTGCACATTAAAATCACACTGGTCAAGTCTGCATGGTGAGTGAGCAAGCCATTTCCCACAGTGCTCCACGAGATGATTGTTATCACCCCCATTTTACTAATGCGGAAACTGAGGCCCTGAGAAGATGTCACCGACCCATGGTCTCAGAGCTATAAGTGATAGGCAGTTAGACTCTAGAGTCTTTTTAAAAATTTAACTATAACTCAACATACCAAAAAATTCACCCGTTTAAAGTGTACAAAACCTTTAAAAAACCTGGTACCCATTAGCAGTCACTCCCCATTCCCCTTGCCTCCAGCCCCTGGCAACCATAGATCTACTTTCTGTCTCTGTGAATTTGCCTGATCTGGACATTTCATATGAACGGAATTGTAAGATGTGTGACCGTTTGTGTCTCTGGGGCTCTTATTTTAACACAAAGCAAATGCCCCTGGGTTGCGAGCCCCTCCAGCATGAAGACTGTTCTGTTCATCTTTGTCTTCACAGGGCTCTCAACCCACGGTGCTTATTAAATGAATGACTGAACACACACACATGAATTACGAAGCTAACACATACACAGACGCTAAATAAACTCAGAGTCTGATGTTTGCTGAGCGTCCACTCTGGGCCTGGCACGGTGCTCAGAGCTTTGCAAAGGTGACCGCACTCCACCCTCCCAACACCCTTCATGAGATGAGCACTGTAACGTGCCCGCTGCATGGATGGGAAGGGTAGTGAGGTCAAGTGACCTGCTGCAAGCCTGGATAGCAGCGGAGGAGCCAGACTTGAGCTCCTGTCCCTGGTCTCTGGTCTGCACGTCTCAGCTGTAGGCACAGGAGAGCCCTTTGGAAATAGGGTCTCCTCTCTTCTGCCTGCAGCAAGAAAACGAGTCTGTAACGCACTCGCAGCTACTTACCGAGCTCGCTCGCATGTCAGCCACTGCACGATGGTGGAGGTCTCGCTCTAGTCAAGAACAGAGGTAACTCAGCCACCAGGGGCACTTCCTGGGACAGGCCCTGGGGTGGAGGCACGTGTGCCTCCAAAGCTGCGGGAATGGTGGCTCCAAGGCTACTTGCCCAGGGCGCACAGCCAAGGGCCTGGAGCCAGCCTTCCACAGCTCTGCTGTTAGCAAAACACATCTCCCTGAGTGAGCTCATGGGGCTCCTTGTCACGGCCTCAACACGCCGAGGGTTGCCTGGGAAGGATGCCTCCACTGGGTGGTTTTCCTGGCCTGTCTGGGCGCAGGTAGGGAACCGTGCCCTGGCGCTGGCTGTCTAGGCCCCGCCTCTGTGTCTCAGGAAAGCAGGCAGCGGGCTGGTCTCTCCCCTGCTGCGGGCCAGGGCGGAGCTGCCAACCGACTCCCTTAGTGCTCCTGGCCTGCTAGTGGCTTCTCCTCACAGACTGCTATTTGGATCTGTTTTGCTAAGTCAGACAGTTCACTGATTTTCACCTCGGAACCTGGGGCCAGCATTCCATGTTGCCAGCCGCACCGCACAGGCCGTGAGGGAAGAAGGAATGCGGGTTGCTGGAACAGGGTCAGAAACTGCGCTCCTCCATTGGGGGGATGGAGTCAGGAGAGGCTTCCCATGCCCAGTGTCTAACCGGTGCCACACTTGGAGCTGGTCAGCAAGAGGCAAAAGGGCTCTGGTGTCAGGAGGAGCCAGGCTCTAATGGGCCAAGCCCCCACCACGCTGTACCACACATTGGCACGAAGACCAACCCAGCACTTGCCCCAATCCTCTCCTTCCTTTTCCCTGTTCCCCTGTCTTGGTCTAGCGTTCAGGATCAGGGCAAACTGTGTGTGGGGCCCTGCCATGATGTAGAATCCCAAGGCCAGGCTGGGCCTAAGAGGTGGAGAGAAGTTGTCACTGGGGGCAGCCAGGGGCCTCATAACTAAAGGAAACACCTAACTAAGTGGAGAGGGAGGCAGAAGTTCCAAGCCAGAGGAAGGATGCAGATATCAGAGCTGTAGCTGGCTCAGTTCTGGCCACAGGCCGAAGGAGGGATTGTGAGGACAGAAACCAGGGAGGTCAGAGACAAGTTTGGAGGGTCAGGAGTGCCCCGGTGGCCAGTGGTCAGTTAAAGGCCTATGTGGTCATCGTAGGGGAGAAGAGATGGCTGCAACCCTCCGCTTGGGCTGTGAGCGTTGCTCAGTGGATCTTTCTCCGGGTGCATCCTAGATTGAGGGTCTCCAGAAAAGTTCTGTGTTTGTTTCTCCCAGGTTCACCCAGGGTATGACTAGCCTGGACCCCTTTGCAAAGTTGAAGATTTCAGGACCATACAAGAGGAATTTCACCACCAAATCCATGAGAAGACTCATGTTTATATTGTTTCAAAGGAGAGGATTTTCCCACCCAGAGCCCAGGTTTAGACACAAATGCTTTCTTATCATCTCTCCATGGAGGCGGGCACATAATTTTTGGGGGTCCATTATTTCCTCATTTATTGAAGTGCCCAGCTTTATGTGTGGTATGGGCTCGGGGGAAATGTTCTCAGATCTAATACTCATTTTCATTTAAGCCAAAGACCTTCTCTCTTTCACACAGCTGTTAAAATATAAGTCTCAGCCCTGGCCAGTGTTGCTCGGTGATTAAGAGTGTTGGCCCATGCACAGAAGGGTCTCAGGTTCAATTCCCAGTCAAGGGCACTGTGCCTGGGTTGCAGGTTCAATCCCCACCCTGGTTGGGGTACGTGCAGGAGGCAACAAATCAATGTGTTTCTCTCACATCAAGTTTTCCTCTCTCCCTTCTCTCCCTCCCTCCCTCCCACCCTGCCTCCTCCTCTCAGTCCCTTCCACTCTCTCCAAAAACATCAATGGAAAAAATATCCTTGGGTGAGGATTTTCTAACTAACTAAATAAAGTAAGTAAGCCTCTTGGTTACCTATAATTGGAAGAACTTTCTAAGGGACCTGCAGTTTCACCTACTCATATGATTTTCAGTGTCCTACTTGTCTTTGCCGAATGAGGATTTCTCACACTTTCTTGCAAGTTCTCCTGTGCATCTAAAAAGATCTTTGCTATAGTTCATTGAGCATTTCTAGATACTTTTTAGGTAGTTGTGAGGTGTTTCAGTTTGCCTAGAATATGAAGTCCTTTCTGCTTCTATTCGTTTCCATTCCATTTCAGTCTTACAAGAGCCATTGTGATCTTTTAAAAAAATAAACTTTGTCTTGTTTTCACTTGCATACAACCCTTCAGTGGTTTCTCATAGCTCTCTGCTAAGTGTGATATTGTTTTGTCAATGTTTTTGTATATCCCACAGTCTTTCCCATTCTCTTTTATAATCAGCATCACTTTCCTTTAGGGGAAACTTCTTCCATTCCATATTGTCCTGGGGCTGTCAGTCATGGTGCCTCCCCTTCTCCTTTCTTCCCCCTTCACCCTCATTCTAGCTGCAGCAGTAGGAACATGGCCTGGGTCAGGCTAATCATTGTACCACATCCTGGTAGACATAGTGATTGGTTCAATATCTAGGCATGTGACCCAGGTTGGGTCAATCAGAGTATTTCCCTGATTTTTTTTCTTCTAAATGGAGATGGAGGGGTAACTTTCTCTTCCTTTCAGATTGTAGTTGGAAAGCGATAGGTCTGGTAAAAATCAGTCACTGTTTTCTTGCCAGATTGACAGAATCTGTCAGTGCAAGAGAACATTAGGCCAACTAATAAGAAATGCAGAAACAAGAAGAGACAATTAATTAGTTGAAAAGAAAGTCTTGATGATACTATTTGAGCTCCTGGATCCAGCCACACCTGAAGCTTTAACTCCAGACCTCCCAACTATATAAACCAAAAAATTGCTTTTTTGCTTAAACTAGTTTGCATTTGGTCTTTGCCATATGAAACAAACAAACAAAAAAGACTTGACCAAATATGGGGCTAAATCCTTAACATGGCATTGGAAGGCCCTGTGTGATCTGGTTGCTGCCTATCTCTTAACCCTTACCTCACACCACGCTTTTTCTCTTTTGATGATCTCATCAGTACATAAGTTCACTTCTTCACATGTGCCAGACTCCTTCCTGTCTCAGGGTCTTCACACATGTTGCTCTCTTAAATCACTTTGCTTGGCTAATTCCGACACATCCTCCAGGTGTCTGCACGTATATTATGTGCTTAAGGAAGACTTTCCTGACTGACTGACTAGGCCAGAGTCCTCCTCTCCCCTCTGCATTATGTACTCCTACAGCACCCTGCGTAGACCCTTGTAGACCCTTACCACAGAAATAATGGACACATTCTTGTGTACAATTCCTTGTTGATAGTCCATCTGCACAATAAGCCTCATGAAGTTAGGAACCATTTGTCTGGATCACCATTGTGCATTCAGTGCCTCGCCCAGTGCTTGGCACAAAATAGGTGCTCAGTAAGTATTCGTCAAGTGAAGGAAAAAAAAAGTTTCAGTGTTTGACTTGGAAGCCCATGCTTTCAATCTCCGTGGGCTTTGTTAAGCAATAAAGAAACAGTGGCAGTCCTGACTCCTTCTGTGGCCACCGAAGGCTCCCTGGGGGGCGTGGAGAGCCTGACGTGCCATTGGGTCAGGTATTCTGAGCTGGATGTCTGCCTGGCCAGCCTGAGTGGACGGTGCTCCCAGGAGATGGCAGTGTTGTGCAGTCTCTGACTCTCCCAGGCTCCCAAGTAATTTCACTTTCCTGAGGCCCTGGAACTACCAGACTGGACCTTGACCCCTCCTGGCCCGGCAGCCCCAATCCATGGCCCTTTGAAAGAGCTGTGTGTACAAAGCAACTCAGAAGCAGAGCCTTTGTTCCAGAGACTGGCGGTCCCTCCAGCCAAGATAAACAAGCCCTGGATTGATTGATTCATCTGGTTTGGTCCCTGTACACGTGGCCCCATGTCTTTTAAGAATTCCATCTTTCTCAGGGTGGCTCCCAGGCTGCCTGCCAGCCTTTATGCTCTGCAATCTCACAGGAGAGAAGACACAGGCCAGAGTCGGTACCTCCTGGGGCTGTGCAAGGTTCTTCCTACTCATAATTTCTCTCAAATCCAGAGGCTGCTACTGAAGGTGCAAAATAGCACAATTCCTAACGCGGATCCACAGGTAAGCAGTTCAAATCCTGGCTCTAGCACTTACTGGGTGACTATTGGATAAACACCTCACTTTCTTACAATAAAAGGATAGTAATATCTACTTTTCAGGCTTGTGCTGAGTGATAGAGCCAACATCGTGGAGACCACCTGATTTCCTGCCTAGAGCATAGTAGGTGCTTAATAAACATCAATTCCCTTCCTTCTCCCTCTCCCCCTGCTACCCCCAGCCCCGTGGGGCCACGTGTACAGGGAGAAAACACGAGAAAGCCTGCTCCGTAGGTTTTTACTGGCAAATCCCTAAAAACAACAACCTTTTTCACTTCCCCCAAGCACCTTCCTATCCCCATTGTGACTCTAAAGCCAGATTAAAAAGTGCCCCTGGTCATTGGAACACACGCCAGTCAGATAATCCACATCACGGTCCCATCCAGTGCTCCGCTGGGGGGAACCAGGTGCTCCTGGGAATCCTGAAATCTCCCCGGGCCCAGAGGCCTTGGCTCCTTTTCAGTTCATTTCTTTCTTTTGTGGTGGAGCATCTGGGCCGTGGAGCTGGAAGTGTTTTGGCCCTGGTGCGGGGGCCCTTATCTCCGGGCTGTGTGAGCCCCATTCCTGCCATGTCAGAACCCATTAGAGGCCACTCCGCTGAGGCTTTTGAAGGAGTAATCGGTTTGTAGAGGGAAGGGGCCGTGCCAAGCCAGGCCAGATGGAGTAAGTAATGAAGGCCCCAGATTAATCTCACTTGTCTCTTTTTTCCAATATGAAGGCTCAACCCAAGGGCTTGGCAGTCTCAAGACAAATTATACTTGTCAGCTTCAAAGCACAAGCTCCCTTCCAAGTCAGCATGTTTGTGCTTTCTCTTTCTCTCTCCCCGTCTCCTTCTCCCTCTCGCTTGAAATAAAAAACTGGAGTAAAAAATGGGGTGCATATGAAATGTTGTGACATTTTTGCATCATCGTAATAATAAGAGCTTCCATCAGGCATTTACTAGGCAACATACTGAGTCCTCTACCTGTGTTCAAATCATTCATTGCTCACCATAACCCTACAACACAGGAATATACTGGTGTCCCCCTCTTACAGATTAGGAAACCGAGGCTCAGAGAAGATGACTAACTCAAGGTCATACAGCTAGTAAAGGGTGCAGCAAGGGTTCAAACCTAGGTTTGTGTTACTTCAACCTGCACACTGTACAACGCATTCTTTAGTTTTCGGAGCTGTTGATCTCCCTGATTTAAGTCTTTGCCTGAAGGGAGAATCCAGCTCCCAAGCCAAGCATGCATTTCCTACTCCTTCCCATGGTTAAAAATGCCCCCTGGAGTCTTGGGCTGACAGCAAGGAAGGGGTAAGGATTGGGTTCCCAGAGAGGCACTTCCCGAGGTGTACTTAATAAAATGCTAGTCTTGGAGATGTATGGGAACAAAGACCCTGTGGCTACATCAATTCGGGGAGTACATGCTATAAATAATGGATCCCTCTAGAGTCATAAGGCATGTGAGCAAGCAAGAAGTCCTGAAGGTTAAAAAAAAAACCCAAACCTGATGAGCTTTGTTTTACCCACGGTTCCCCCAAATTATTTGACCCTGTTATGTTTTTCAAGGCACACCTAGGAACACCCACGGAACTGAGTCCTGCTCCAGAGCCCTGCTGCTTAAAGCGTTGTGCTCAGACCAACACAGCAGTGTCGCCCGTGTGCTCGCTAGAAATGCAGAATCTCAGGTCATGCCCCAGAACCCTCCCCCCCGCCCCCCAGGTGATGTGAAGGCCCTAACATCTGGGAAGCTCTGCTCTGGGTCAGAGTAGCCACACCGAGGTCAGTAGACTGGGTAGCTCACCAGGTAGATAGGTCTCATCCAGCCACCCAATGATGTCAACACAGGTGTTGTACATTTGTTTTGTTTTGTGTTGCCCATTTGTAAAACTAGATTAGAAAGAGCTAGTTCCTACCTTGTCCAAAGAGCCCCAGCCCCACAACTGAACATGAGATGGCATGGAGAAAGAATGCCATATTTACCTGGGCCTGCCAGTAAGTTTCTGGAAATTCCTCCTTAAGAAGAGTTAGCTCTATGAAAGGTGGTTTCCTCCTTCATTTCATACATGCTGCTTCAGCACTGAGTTCTTATCATTTTGGATAAAAATCCAGATGTCATCCTGGCTGGTGTGGCTCAGTTGGTTGGACGTCCTTCGGTGCATGGAAAGATTGCTGGTTCGATTCCCACTCAGGGCGCATGCCCCTGGTTGTGGGCTCAGTCCTCAGTCCTGCAGGAGGCAGCGGATTGATGATCCACTCTCACATAAATGTTTCTCTCTCCCTCTCCCTTTCTCTCTCTCTGAAAAATCAATTTTTAAAAATCTTTTAAAAAAAATCAGCCGAAGCCGGTTTGGCTCAGTGGATAGAGCGTCGGCCTGTGGCCTCAAGGGTCCCGGGTTCGGTTCCGGTCAGGGGCATGTGCCTTGGTTGCGGGCGCATCCCCAGTGGGGGGTGTGCAGGAGGCAGCTGATCGATGTTTCTCTCTCATCGATGTTTCTAGCTCTCTGTCCCTCTCTCTTCCTCTCTGTAAAAATCAATAAAATATATTAAAAAAAAATCTTTAAAAAAAATCCAGTTGTGTGAGCTGAGCCAGATCTGGCAACCCCACCATCTGCCACGCTCACAGCCCTGCCCAAGGGAAAGTGCTCTGCCCATAACCCCTGAAGGAGAGGCAGTCCTATGTGCCACAGCAACCCGCTGTGCATTCCTCCCAAGTTTCAGCCGGGCCGGGGGCAACTGGGCCGCAGATGGGCACTTGACTAGTGCAGCCAGCCTATTTGCTGACTATCAAATGGATGGGCCCTGGGGCAAAATGCAAACTATGAAAAGCGGTGGCTGCCTAAGCTAAAAGGCTCTACTACAGAGAAGCTGGACAGGACATGGGCAGGCCAAGTGTAAGCCAGCATCATGATAGAGCAGAAACTGCAAAGGAGCAGAGGCTGTGAGGTGGAGAAAAGATACAGCAGAGGAGGAGAAGGGTGAAAGAACAGAGCAGATGTGTGCATGGCTGGGCATGCTTGACGGCAGCAGCGGGCCAGGACTCCTACCTGGTATTGGTTTCCTGTGGCTGCTGTAACAAATGGCCACTAACGCGGTGGCTTAAAACAACAGAAATTCATTCTCTCATCGTCCTGGAGCGCAGAAATCTGAAATCATGGTGTCTTTAGGCCACGCCCCCTTTAGAGGCTCCAGGGAAGCATCCTTTCTTGCCTCTTCCATCTTCTGGTGGCTGCCGGCTCTCCTTGGCTTGTGGCAGTGTTCCCTGAAAGGAAACTTGGCCCTGAGCGGGTCTGCCTTGGATTCTTGACTTCGAGCAGGAGAGATTTCACGGCATGAGTCCAGGTGATTTTGAGAGCACATTAAAGCTGGGGACAGTGAGACAAGGAAGGGTGTAGCATAGAGGAAGCAACAGGAGCGCCGAGGCGGGTCTGCTCTGGCTCACTGAGAAGTTAGAGAAAAGGGGGTCTTGGAGACAGGTTCAGGGGGTTAGCCCGGGATCAGCCGCCACTTCCCTGGTTGCAAGTCTCCTGGAGACCCTTAGATTTTAGGAGATGCAGGCATGTGGGGGAACACCAGGGGGAAGAAAAAGGCATGGGCGTGCTCCTAGGAGGGAGAGCCTGCGCTGGGACCTTCGTTTTTGAGGGGTTTTAAAGGCTGGGAGTTTAGGGGAGGTCTGAGGGGAGATCTCAGTAAAATGTTCACCAGCTTTTCCAGGTGTGCCCTTTCAGAGTGATGGCCTTCACTGATGGGTCAGCGTCAGAGCAGGGAGTCATTAGTCACTGCAGCTGGTCCTAGCATCACCCACTGCTTTTCTGGGCCTGGAGCTGAAATGCAACCCAGGCCTAGATGTTATCTCTAAGGAGGAAAGGTCAGGGGGTCTAACCTGCATGGCCAGGGATATGCCAGGGGAGGAATGGCCACCCTGGGGGTGAGGTCCAGTACCAGTTTTGCCCCTTACTAGACACCGGGGGCTTTCCACCCTGGTGACCTTCCGTGTCTGGCTGTAAATTGCTCAGCCAGTTTGTTCAGCTGTCTGTTTCGGTTTCCCCATTCCACTTGCCAGGGAATTCTCCTGGCTTGGTACTGTCCTGCCTCAGTGGCATCACTCCGACCGCGGCCTCCTTGGTCACATTGCCTTCTCCTCTGTGTCAAATAACCTTCTCTCTCTCCTAAAAGACACTTGCAATGGCATTTAGGGCCTACTGGGATAGTCCAGTATAACCTCCCCATTTGAAGATCCTTAATTTAGTCACATATGCAAAGTCCTTTGTCCAATTAAGTAACAGCTATGAACTGATTTTTGTATTCCTCCCCGGCCCATCTCCCCCATTCTCATGTTGAATACCTAATGCTCAATGTAACTATATTTGGAAATAGCTTTTAGGAGGCAATTAAGGTTAAAGGAAGACATATGGGTGAGGTCCTAATCGGATGGGATTGGTGGCCTTAGAAAAAGAAGAGAGAGTGCTCTCACTGAAAAAAGCCCCTGGCAGGCGGGAGAGAGACGTGGCATCTGTCTGCCAGCAGGAAGAGCGCCCTCCAGGGACCAAGCCCACCAGCACCTTGATCGTGGACTCCCAGCCTCCAGAACTGTGAGAAGTAACTTTCTGTCGTTGAAACCACCCAGTGTGCGGTGTTTTGTTACGGCAGCCTGAGCGGGCAGTGGTTCCAGGTGCCATTAGGATGTGATATCTTTGGGGGTCATTATCCAGCCCCCTGCTCACCTCCAGCCCAGGATCCTTGCCCTGGGGGTACAGTGGCTTTCCAGTGTCTGTTCACGCTCAAGTCTGGGGTCAGCGCTTCTTGCTTGCTTTTTGTGTTCTGTTTGGAGACTTGGAGCAAGTCTCTGTTCTTTGTGATCCAAAGTCCAGGTGACCCAAAAGACTTATACAAATTTATACAATGTGTTATAGGAGACCAGTTGTCCTAAATCTCACCTCTCCTCTAAAGCAAATTCCAGTATTTCATTCCTCCATGACACACATTGCCCTCAGCCTATATTTTTCTTTTAAAATGAGAATACCCCTGGGAAAGATAACAGATTAAACCCATGTCAGTCAGAGTCCAGTCAGGAAATAGAACTCAGTAGAGAGGATTTAATTCAGATAATTTGTTACGGAGGTGTCTAAAGGTAAGAAAGTGCAACCAGAGGAAGGCAAGGGGACCCAGAAATGAATGAACTTACGAGGAGATGATAGCACCGGAGTCCCTGGCGGGAGCTGGGTCCTTGGAGGAGGGGCTGTGTGAAGGGCCACAGGCCCAGGCCGTCAGGGAGGAGCCCACAACAGAGAAGGGTGCTCCATAGGAAGTGGACCCCAGAGGAGATGCAGCTATGGTTGGAGGTGCTGCCTGGAGCTGAGAAAGGGAGTGAAACACCCTGGCGTCTCCCCGTCATTTTCCACTAGCGCCTCTCCTTTTCTGAACTCGGCCAGAATCTGGACGAAGGAGCCGAAGAAACATTTGCAGGGATGGCCATGAGATTCAGGACAGAGCAGGAGACGGGTGGGAGTAGATCAGAGAGCTAGTATAAGTCTCCCTAACATTTAGCAGAATGACTGGCACAGAGCAGGTGCATGAGAAATAATGTTGAATTGAAATAATCATTTGCAGCCCTAGCTGGTTTGGCTCAGTGGATAGAGCATTGGCCCAAGGACTGAAGGGTCTTGGGTTCGATTCCGGTCAAGGGCATGTACCTCAGATTAGGCTGGATCCCTGGCCCTGGTCGGGGCTTGTGTGAGAGGCAACCATTTGATATGTCTCTCTCACATCAATGTTTCTCTCTCTCTGTCTCTCCCCCTCCCTTCTACTTTCTCTAAAAATCAGTGGGAAAATATCCTCAAATGAAGATTCACAACAACAACAACAAAAGAAATAATTATTTGCATTCCTCCGATGTCGGTTAACTCATTACCTCTCTCTATCCAAGCATTATTGGAGTTTACTTTCAATGTCATGAGCATGTGAAACTAAAATTGAAAAAATCATGCTAAAAACTTAGGCTGGGGACAGATTTATTTTATTTTATTTTATTTAAAAAATAATTTAATTGTGTTTTTTTTCTAGAGAGAGGAAGAGAAAAACATCTATTTGTTGTTCCACTTATTTATAAATTTATTGGGGTAAATAAGTGGAACATATGTTTCTTATATGTTCCCTGACAGAGAATTGAACCTTGGGGTATTGGGACAACACTCCAACCAACTGAGCTAACCAGCCAGGGCTCAGTTTTATTAATCTTACCTTGTGCCAGGCACTGTGGTAAGCACTTTCTATGGATAATTTCACTTAATCCTTAGAACAAGTATTAGATTGAACCATATGGAATTGCTATTTCTATAGGTCAAACTGGTTAAACAGTGAAATTTTCATATGCGTCTGTCCTATGCATGGGTTAGCTCTTATTATTGTTGTTCTCATTATAAGGAGGAAAAATCTGAGATTGAGAAGGTAACCTAACCATGGACTCAGAGACCTGTGCTTCTCAAACTGTGTGCAGAGAAATCACTGGGGACCTTGTTAAAGTGCAGATTCTGACTCAGTGTGTGGGGGAGGGGCTGAGGCGCTGCATTTCTGCAAGTTCCCAGGTGGTTCCTGCTGGTCTGTGGACCACACACTCTGAGTAGCAAGGAACCCCAGAGGAGATGCAACTATGATTAATTGATAGATGCAAGGAATAATTAATAGCTGATCGGAGCTTACCTGACTCTTAGACCTGAAATGGGGATCAGGCAGAAAGACTACCAAGCAAGTTTGTACTATATTAATTTTTTAGAATGGGACTTTTCTTTCATTCCGTTTTATTGAGTGCCTACTATGCATTGAGCATATGCTAGGCAACCATTTGCCAACCGGAAGACTCCTCTCCCCTTCCTCCTTCCCCCCTCCCTCCCTCCATCCCCCTTCCTTCCTTCCTTCCTTCCTTCCTTCCTTCCTTCCTTCCTTCCTTCCTTCCTTCCTTCCTTCCTTCCTCCTGTTTCTGCTTTCATCTATCTCTCCCCACCCCCCTACTTCTCTTTTCCCTTTGGTTGCTATTGTGTTAATTAATTTTTTTTCAGATGCAAGTAACAGAAACTGACTGTTTTTTGTTTGTTTGTTTGTTTGTTTTTTGAGTCAGAAGAGAAATTGGTTGGAAGATTATGCAGGCTCACAGAATTTCCAGAAAGTTTAGAGTCGTGGTCGGCAAACTGTGGCTCGCAAGCCACATGTGGCTCTTTGGCCCCTTGAGTGTGGCTCTTCCACAAAATACCACAGCCTGGGCGAGTCTATTTTGAAGAAGTGGCGTTAGACAAAGTTTAAGTTTAAAAAATTTGGCTCTCAAAAGAAATTTCAATCGTTGTACTGTTGATATTTGGCTCTGTTGACTAATGAGTTTGCCGACCACTGGTCTAGAGGACCACACTTGAATAACAGATGTTAGAACCAAGACAACTCAGAAGGCCAAGAAGCCAGAGCTAGAGGGAGCTGTGCCGAGACACTGCCTCCTAGTGCAGATATGGCCACTCAGCCAAAGATGCCCCTCTCTCCCCACAATAGCTGCTGGTATAAAACCATTGTAATGACTCTTCACTTTCCCAACATCCCATGAGGAGTCCAAGTCCAGGGCGAGAGTGTTCAATTGGCTGTTCTTGGGTTATATGCCAGACCATGATGCCAGGGGACCAGGAGGGGACGGGGCGCTGCCAGGGGACCAGAAGGGGACGGGGCACTGCCAAGGGCCGGCAACCACAGTGGCCACCCTAATGAAAGGGGATTTACGCTGGACAACCTGACCGCGCATGTCCACCGCAGCTATGCACGGCTGGTCTCCTTTAGTGCGCCTTTTAGAAAAGAGAAAATATCTCAGCTGCCCTACAATGACTGAGAACCTCCAGGAAAAAGGTGGAAAGTACAGCCTGTGCAGCAGAGAGGCTAATGACCACAGTTTAAACAACACCGGGATTTTTTTATCTGCTCAGCTGCAGGAGAAAGGGAGGAAGGAAAAACAGTTTTTACCCTGATTTAGAACCTATTGATGGAAGTTCCCAAGCACTTGCTGATGACTAAATGGTTCTGTAAACCAAGTGGTTCTCTGTCGTTCACCATGAGCAGAGGGGCTTGTAGGAAATGTCTCTTTTTCCTTTCTCCCCATTCCCCCCCTCCTCCCTGCCCCCTCCCTTTTTTATGCTTTCATTAATTTATGCATGTATGTATTTAACAAACTTTTCTTGAGTACTTACTATGTCCCAAGACCTGTGCTAGGTGCAGAGGAAGTGAAGATGAACAAAATAGAATTCCTTAGGGGGATCTCTGAGAGCATGAGATAGTAGGATATGATCATGATAAAGTGAAACTATTGTCCAGTTAGTGCTGGATGGTTCCGGGAATCGGGGGAAATGTTTTATTTAGGTGAATAAAACATGTCTACCTCCTGTTGGCAGTTTTACTATTGAAAACAAAATGTTCTTAGCCGTAAAGGCGTTGGGAGGTTTTCCAGGCAAGCAGCTCCCAGCCTTCACCTTACAGAGCCAGTCGCCCACCATTTGTCACCAGTAGGGGGCGACAACACAATAGATTAACACGGGTCCACGGAGAAGAAAACCTACAGGAAGCATTTAACCTCCTCAAGTAAAAGCCGGCAGTAAAAAATAATTATATCTTTTCTTGTAGAAAGCTGTTTCAAAACTTTACAGTCTGTTCTCAGGGAGTAGTCCTTATGTTATTGAGGAAGGAAATTCACATAAAATAATCAGATCCAGAATAAAATCAATGGGATATAGCCTATAATTACAAGAGCCTCGGGGACCAAAAACCTAACAAAAATATTCCTCGGTGTTAAAATATAATGTGTCTTTATGGACCAATTGATTAGCAGTATTTATAGAGCAACTACTTGGTGGTGTTCTAGGGACTGGTGTGGCATTCAAAGAAGGCAACCTACCTTCAAAAGAAATATAAATTTTAACTTTTTTTTTTAACTGAGCACATGACAATGAGATTAGCGTTTTTGGTATCAGGTCTACTTTATATGGTATTGAAAGCAAAGGAGTCTTCAAATTTGGTTTGCTTGCTTCCACAAAGCTCTCCGTACTCAAGAAAATGTAAAATTATTTCCATTGTTGAGTTGTCTCATTAATCAATCAATTAGTCAGTAGTGCACAAAGCACCCATGTGTTGGAAAACAGAGAGATCCTGAGATCTCAAAGACATGTTTCTGTCCAGAAGTCACTTACAATCCAGCTAGAAAGGGTAAACATGGGGGCAAACATGCTGTTTAATAAGGAGGGAAAGAGCTAGATGGGTGGTTTGGATGGACAGTCAGGGTGATGGGAGACTGCCTACTATGGGGATGAAGAGTAGACTTCCCGGTGAGCCGGCACCCTGACTTTACCTGTGGTGGTGGTAGGGGTGTGGGGGCTGGGCAAGTCTTCACCCTCACCAGGAAGTCCATGGGGCTCTAGAGACAGAATACTGGGTTTGATTCTGGAACAAGACCCTTATCTCTGTGGGAACTTGGGCAAGTTCACCGCTCTGAGCCTCAATTTTCTTGTCAGTCAGGTGGAAAAGATAGTAAGAGTGCCAACTTAGTGGACTGGTTGTGTGGATAATCTAGATAACCCATGAAAAGTATTTAGTCCATTGTCTGGTGCATTATGAGATTGTATTATATTTATGGTATGCCTCAGTTTCTTTTTCAGTGGCCCACATTTCATAGGGCCATTGCAAGGCTTACGTGTAATGAAGGATGCAAATTAGTGAGCACAGTTCTTGGCACATAATAAATATTCAAGAACTCCTGTGAGTGAAAGAGATCACTTCATGCCAGTGGAGTCAGGGGAGGTTTCTGGAAAAAGGGAGTCTTGAAGGATGGAAGGAGGTATTGTAGGCAGGGACACACACACATAGGCAAGGCATGGAGATGGAAAGATGAAAGACATGCTTGATAGAGGGTAAGGTCTCTGAATGGAGCACTTGATCAAATCAGAATCTTAGAAAGGCCATCAGATCCAAGGATTAGATTCAATTTTGGCAACAGCCACACTTGTTGCTAGGTCATGAGACAAATCACTTCCACAAGCCACTCCTCTCTCTGGGTCTGAGCTTCTGGGCTGGAAGGGCTAGACAAGAATGATTCCTCATCAGGGACTCTTCCAGGGCTAACATTCTCTTCCTACATCCAAGACTGGTCCACAGAGGATTAAAATACATATGTGAGCATACATGTTTATACAACTCCAGAGGACTTTGAAATTCACGTGCGAATATCTCAGGGCTTACACCAGGAAGCAAAGTTTCCTTGACGTTGTTCATTCCTTTTTTTTTTTTTTAATTCCTCCAACTTTCTATTCCTCCAGCAAGTGTTTACTGAGCACTTACTATGTGAAAACACTGCTCTAGATGCCAGGGATTTTTTTTTTTTCTAAAACCAAGATCTGACCATGTTACAGCCCTGCTTAGGTGCTTTCAATGACTTCCCACTGCCAAGTGCAAACTCCAGGTCACACGCACCAGGGACTTGCTCATCTGCATGCTTTTGTTTATGCAGTTTTCCTTCTCTGGATGGTCCCTTCTAGTGACCCAGATGCTTTTGAAATGTCCTTCCTCTCTGAAGTTGTCAGCAAACCTGTCGAGGTTCCCATCCCTGCCCCTCACTGGCATATTCTCTGTTCTCTGCGCTTATACAGCACGTTGTGTCATCTCTGTTACTGCCCTTGTCACTTTTTGTTTTAGTTCATTGTTTGTGTAGGTTTTTCTCTCACTAGATTTTGATTTCAGGAACAGTATTTTATTCACTTCTGAAACCTCAGCACCTAGCATCCTGCTTGGCACATGAGAGATAATTAAATATTTGATGAATTCACTGGTTGAAACTTTGGAAGTGGATGAGAATGGTAATATGAATAATGACAACAATAGTAACCACTTTATAGCACATATTTCTTATATGCTGAACTCTTGAGCCCATAGCTTTATTTATATCCATGATCTGTTTAGTTTTCAACCCCGTGATGTCCTGGGAGGTAGGGGCACAGAGGACTGGTGAGGTGCACGGTGTCTCTGGAGTCAGAACCAGGGTTTGAATTCAGCTCCATAAGTTCGCTGTGTACTTCTGCTCTTTGTGCCCTTCCTAAGAGGGTTTACCTAAGAGGGCAAGTGGAGTTAAATGCTCTCTCTGCTTGCAAAGCCAATGAGCTGCATCTGCCTAGGGGAGAGGGTACCTTTTCCATCTGTAGAAAAAAGCACCCTGTGGGCAGTGCTGGCCTCATCTGGCCGCACACCTTGCCAGCTTGGCCTTGCACAAGTTCCTTAACACTGCTTTTTGCCTTGACTTCCTCATCTGTACAATGGGGTTATAGCACCACCATCCTCAGAGGGTTCTTGTTAGGGTGAGGTGGGATAACATGTGTGATATGCTTGAACCCATCTAACATATGCATTCAATAACTACTAGCTATTGAGAATATCAAGAGAAGAGAGTTGGCAGAGAACAGAACATGGGGCATTTCTCCATTCAGGAGCATCAGCAGGAACCAGGAGAGAAAAGGGCTGAAGACGAGCAAGAGTGAGTTTGAGGAAAAGGTGGTTAGGTGTTCAGTGCTTCTGAGAGATTAAGCTGGAAGAGGCTGAGAAAAATCCTCTGAATTTGACTGTGAGAGTTCATCAATGACCTCTGAATGAAAAAGTATCAGAATAGCAGAGGAGAGGAAACCAGATTGCTATGTGTTAGGGAATCAATGAGCGATAGGGTGGCAATAGTAACTCTGGCCTATTCATCAGAAATCAGGTGGTGAACGTTCAGAGGCAAATAGATCTGTTGCTCTCGCAGAATGCAGGATGGACAAACAGCCCACTCCCACATACTTTATGTAAGGAGATAGGCATTGCCTTCACAGGGCCAGATGAATGGAGCTCTCGGGGAACGTAGATACCCCTGGCCCCACCTGAACCCTAAATGTGTTTAGAGAAATCAGGCAATCGCTCCAGACTCCTGGAATGACAAGGAGAATGCCTTGTCCCAACTACCCAGCTTCTAGATGGCACCGTCTTTAATGTAAAGAGAGAGGAGAGCTGAATGTTTTTGTTTTGTTTTGCTTTTTTGTTCTTTAAGTAGAGGACAGTCCACAGAATGCAAGTACAAAATAGGGGGATGGGATCAAGGATCCAGGTGAGTTGATTCATCCTAAACAGGGAGGGAGGATATGGAAAACACAAGGGTGAAGACACATAGACGGCAAGGATATAGCAGAAGGAAGCTGAAGGACTGTGGAGGTGGTCTGTTTTCTTAGAACAGAAAGAGGCAAGTTCTGCTGAGAATGCGATGAGTGAAAGGCGAAGGCCTTTGCATGAAAATGCTGTCTTGTCTGCATCTTCATCAGTCAGGATATGTACATGCTGGGACAGACAACCCCTGAGTTTTAGTGGCTTAATGCAATTTAAGTTTATTTCCCCTCACATCAAGTCAGGCCAGTGTGGGTTCAGAGAGGCCTTGGTTTTGTGCAGTTATCAGCGACCCAGACTCCCTTCATTTTATGGCTCCTGTGGGGTCTCAGAGTCCTGTTCTGGACCGTCTGCATCTGCTGGCAAATACAGGAACAGAGGAGCCTGCAGAGGAGTGTGTGGGAGACTTCGTAGGTCACTCCTGGGCGTGCTGCACATCACGTTTGCTCATGTCCCACTGGCCAACCCTAACCGCGAGGGAGGCTGGGAAATATCAAACTAAGCACAATATTGTCTTGTCTCCATCCTCGGTGCCTAGCACAGTGTCTGCAGTAGAGTGGGTGCTCAGTAAGCATCATTGAATAATGCATGGGTGCACATTATCTCATTTGTTCCTCCCCACAGTTCTCTCCCTGTGCTCTCTTTGAGGTTCAAAAACCACACAGACCTCATGTCCCGGGTGTGAGCGAACGGCCGGGCTTGTGCTCGGAGCTGTTCCTGCTGTGGTGCCGATGTGCTGCAGGGCTCCGTTCACACTCGCTGCACCTGTATGGTTGCCACTGGGGTTGGCCTGAAGTCTGTGCTAGTAAAGCTGGTAGTGTGAAGCTGGCTTGCTCTCAGGGAGATAAAGATCGGGGTCTTTTTTCCAAAGCCCAGTACTATAACAAGTTGAACTAATCAGTCAGGAAAGTACATTAACCGATACCTGACCTACAGTTTCCAATCCAAATATGAGCTAACCAGCCTGTAATTTTGTTAACCAGATCCCACCTGAACTATCCAGCCCTTTGCTAAACTAGCCAGTCCCAACATGAATAAAGAAGTCACTGATTGAGCTAACCTTCTCTCAGTTAAGCTAACTAGTTCCGAATAAAACTATTGGCCACAAGTTACCACAAACTCATCTGTGTTCTACAGAGAATGATTACAACCCTGGACTGGGATTAATCTTCTCCATAACCTTTATAATGGCTCTTTTTATGGATAACATAAGCTCTGGAAAGGGAAGGAAAGCTAGTGATATGACTCACAACTTCCCTAAAGGGCAAATAAAGGGCTCCTTATCGGGCTGGCAAAGCTCGCTGGCAAGCAGAGCCTGATGCAGAACCGTGTCGGGCAGGGAATGCCAGGGATATTTTTATAAACAACTCCAGAGATATCAACAATGTGGGGCTGGTGCAGAGATTCCCATATTTGCAGATGAAATTTCATGACCAAGGGTGCCCGTGAATGAGAGCGCGTGCCAACAAGCCCAAGAAGGAAGAAGGAAGCAGAGGCCGACGGTTATAAAACAAGTCACTGTTTCAGACCTGGGGAGACACAGAGGCGAGGGCCCACGTCTCTGACTCAGCCAGCCTGGTGCGGGGCAGCAGAGGCGGGCCTGGGCAGTTGGGTGCTGGGTGACTGTGAAAGGGGACAGCAGCCTGCCCAGATGGAAGGGACCATGGGATGAGGGCCCTGATGGTGAGGAGATGGACAGCTCAGGGGAGCCCTGATGGAGCATGATCCCCCGCCCCCTTCTGAACCTGAAATCTGTCTGGAGAATTTGGCCCGCTCTCCAGACTCCTGAGATAGCAAAGAGGATGATTTTCCCTCAACTCCCCAACTCCAGTCAGGACTGCGTTGAGCTGCTCATGATAGAGCAATTATTTCAAAGCCATTGTCGTCCTTGTCCTTGTGCTGTCATGGGAAGCGGCCAGGCTTTGTTTCGTGAGTTCTAATCCCTCCAGTTACCTCTCAGAGCTAGTGGCCTCAGGCAATTGAGTCAGCCTCTTTGGGCCTCAGTTTTTTCTTCTTTAGAATAGTAATTCCATTTTGCAGGTTAGTGAGGACTCAGTGAGATTGTGCATGAAAAGAGTCTAACCTTCTGTCTAGAAAGCCGTAGGTGCTTATTATAAATGTTCCTTCCAGCCCCTACAAGCCCTACTCAATGCTCTCCTGGCCAGGCTTAAGCCTTCGCTCATCACAGTGGACCGGTCTCTGGCATCGTTCCTGCAGAGACAGCCCTGACTGGCCTGCCCTGGCCCGTGTGGGCCTGTGATGGCTCCAGCCTGCCTGGAGGAACTTCCAGCTACTCCCAGCTTCCATCCCTGTAAGGAGTCAGGGATGGAAGCTGGGAACCTGCACCAGATTTCACACAGGCAACCACAGCCGGCCTCACGAAAAAGGCAGTGGTAGCTGGAGGCTCACTCCTTCGTGTCTATATCTAGTAGCATTCCGTTCTGCAGAAGGAATATTCTGAAATTCTTGACCTAAAGAAGGGCTAAAATCCAGGCACATTTATGAGCTGAGCAGGTATGAATGAGAGCTTGTTCATGGGCAACCAGGGAGCATTCTGCATTCTGGAGTCAGGCTGGGATGGTGTTGATTGTGGTCCAGGGAACCTTTAGCACATGCAAAAGTCCAAGCTAGTGTTTATTGGGGGGGAGGGGGGAATCTCTGGGTTTCCTTTCCCGCCACCTCCAAGTTAGATTTGGGGAACCCCAACCTTTCTCGTTGACCCCATCTCCTGTACTCCCCACTTTCTCACTCTGCTCCAGCCACCCTGTTCTTCCTACTTGAACTCTCTAAGCATTAGCACCTGGAGTCTTATTCCCACTCTTCCTCCTGCCTGGCCCTCTTCCCTCACCTCCTCAGGACTCCCCTTATCAGAGAGCCTCTGACTGATCACCTTTTATAAAATGGCAGTCCATTGCTAGCATCCTCTATTTCCTTAACATGATGTTTTTTCTTCTTAGAATGTAGCATCAGGCCTATTTGTTTACCACCTGTCTGCCCCCACTGGAATGCAAGGGCAGGATCTCTTTTTGTTCACTGCTGTCCTCTCAGTTTCTAGAACAGCCAGATTCGTAGTAGGCCTTTCATAAATACTTGATGGATAGATATTGAAATGGACCTTCAATTTGGTCTGTTGTCAATATAGTGAATTAGATAGAAAGTTGTCCTTAGTTACATTATACAAATGAGAAAATTGAAGTTCAGAGAGGTTAAGTAACTGCTCAGGGTCATCAACTAGTTAGAGACAAGGTCAGAATCAGAACCCAAATACCTCGAGTCTCAATCTGATGCATGTGCTACTAGCCACTTGTGTCTCCTTAATTTTTTAGCCTTTTTCCCCCAAAAGAGAGCCTGTTGCATTGTCTTAAAGACCACCCTTCAATGGAGCGCTGACTCCGTTTTAGCTTGATTGATTTTGCTCATGGACTTGTCAGAAAACAGAATCTAGACGTAATAGGCAGACCAGGGTTTTTTAGTAAAAATCACTTTTCAGTTCACCCAGCCTCTGCTCTGAACTGTGTTTATTTCAGGTCTCATGTAGAAAATATACGCACTAAAAAACAAATTTAAAATAAACGATAAGTGAGTTAGAAACTGCCCAGGGCTGTCACGAACTTATGCTCCATGCTATGTGGGTTTTGAGTAAATATTTGCTTTGCAAGCCAAGAAGCAAAATGTATTTACTGAGGCAATCTCCGGCTGAAGGGCACATATGCTACTTCTGGGATTTGGCACAATTTCTCCAGAGAAGTGTGTCTAAGCACTATGGAGTTCAGAAAAGGGGAGGCAACTTGGCATCAGGAGACCTGGGTTCCCACTTGTGCTCTGCTCTTCTCTTGTTGGGTAAATTGGGGCAACTTATTGCCCTCTCTGGACCTTTAGCAGAATCCTATGACTTTAAGAGAGAATGTCAATAGTTTTCTTTTTAAAAATTAATTTATTTTTATATGAGAAACATATAAAAGAGAGAGAGAGCGAAACATCAATTCGAGAGGGAAACATTGAGCAGTTGCCTTTGGCACTCGGACTAGGGACCAAGCCTGCAACCTGGGCATGTGCCCTGACTGGGAGTTGAACCAGCAACCTTTCGGTGCACAGGATGACACACACACAGAATGATGCTCAACCAACTGAGCCACACAGGCCAGGGTGAATGTCAATAGTTTTCTAATCAGCATGTGATTCAAATGATAGAGAGAAAGATGTAATTTAGCTATCTGTTTCTTCTGTCTTTTCCACTACGTTGACTCTTTTTCTTTCTCCTTTTTTCCCAACTCAAGCATCTCTTTTTCCAAGAGTGTGTAACCTATGCTAGAACATGCTGAGAGTTTTTACTCTCTTCTTCAACAAGAGCTAGTACCTGTGTCCAGGGCCCTCTGGGCTCGTGGAGTGGTTGGCTATGTGGCTTCTCTGTCTGAAAACATCCCTCATCGAATCCCACAATGGTAAAGACTCAGTGAACACAGTCATTCAGCAACGTATTGACCTTCTGTCACAGGGACACGCTAGGGAACAAAGCTCAGTCCCCACCCTCATGAAGCGTGAGGTCTGGTGATGGAGAGATAGTTAAGGATTAGTTGCATTTCGTGCTCCCATGACACAACTGTAGGCAGCTATATCCACAGGAGGCCCAACCAACTTGTTCCTCCATCTTCAAGGGCAAGGTTCTGGCAAAACCTTTCCTAATTAAATGAGAGGTAAACCAAGACGTGAAATGGGGAGAATAGGATGTATTCAGGGAAAGGGTGCAGAGAGAAAGTGTTCGAGGCTGAGGGTGTAAGTGTGGGTAAATGCAGGGGCCAGGGTGGGGGTGGCGTGTGTGTGTGTGTGTGTGTGTGTGTGTGTGTGTGTGTGTATGTATGTATGGTGGGTGGGGGGTGGGGGAGGTTGTAATCAAACAAGGCAGAAAGCCCAGTGGCTGTGGTCTGGAGTGTGAGGGGGAGGGCAGGGGATGGGGACTGAGAGGAAGTTGGGTGCCTAGGTCTTGCCTCCAGCCTCTTGAGCCACTTGAAAGAGCTTGGATTTTGTGCCCCTGGCAGTGAGGAGTTTCTGGAACCGTGGAGTGTCACAGTCAGATTTTTATTTTAGAAAGGTCACGGTCACTGCAGTGTGGCACCCTCCTTGGAGAGAGTCAAGGTTGGAGGACCAGAGACTGGGTGGCTGGGTAAGAGCTATAATTGTGCAGAAGAATCTTTGCCCTCTGAGAACAGGTCCAGGGTTTGGAACTTCTAGAACAAGTTCCTCTCCTTTCTTAGACCCCCATTGTTCCTTTTCTCCATGAAACACAGCATTCTTCAAGTTTATTTCAATGCGTTCTGGGGCTTAGGTCACATTAGAACATAGGCTCCAAGCCCTTTGAGCATGAGGACCCTTTGTGGGAGTAAAAGACTTCACCCCCACATCACAGTCATTGTGCTCTCAGTATCTGTTACTTTAGAAAGTACCTAAAGCACAAAGCCCCTGGTAAATGTAAGCACACTTGGAAAGCATGCCTATGTATATGTGGGAGCCAGTATTTAGCCAGTCTATTGACATGGCTATTGTAACATATGGATCCCCAGAGCCATCTGAAAGAGTCTACATCCCCCAAGGGGTTGGGAACCACTGCGCCGGAACACGTGTGTGAAGAAGCCACATAGACATCTGTCCCCAAAGAGTAGTGCATGGCTGCCTTCTCCATAAACGGTGGGGTGCATAAACTCAGCTGGTTCTAATTGCATGGGGCATGCCATATTGTTGCCCGATGTAATGTCAATTTTTATTTATTTGTGTTGTGAAAAGCAGGCCTGATTAGACCACTTAAAACTACACAGGCTAGTTAGAGCCAGTCTGGCGTTAGTGATTTCAGCTGCCCTCCCTAAAGTCATCAGCGCTCCCCGCTCTCGGCCTCCCTCTGAGAATGTAAACTTGGGGCCTGGTGCTATCATGATTTCTATTTCATCCTGACTCTTATAAACTACCATATAAAAAACAGCCGCTGAAGGTTTTTTTTTTTTTTTTTCAATTTCATTTTGAGGCTTGGAAAATCACAAAATAAAAATAGCCCTGAGAGTGGAAAGTTTGGGGGAGTTTGTTTAGCTTTCTTTGAAATACACTTTGTGAAGGAATAAGTCAGTCATAAGATCCCTCTTTGTGGAGTGCTTTAGAGTTTATGTAATTTTCACATCCCTTTTCTCTTGTTTGATCCTCACGAAGACCCGGTGAGGTGTGGATTATTACTATCCTCATTTTACAAATGAGTCAGAAGCTCCGGAAATGGCAAGATTGGCCTAGGCTAAGATCACATGACCAGGTAGATCTTTTTTCTAAATCCCGGCCGACCCCAGCATTCCTCAGTCTCTTCTAGAGCCCTCACCCAGGCCAACTCTTGCCTTCTGCCCTCCTCAGGGCCATCCTCATGAAGGCAGGTATCCAGGCCGTGTCTGGACAAGCACAGGCTCCATGATAGTCACCCAGTGTCTCCCTCCATATTAAGGGACCTACTGCTCAGTATAACACTTACTTACAAGCCTGTCCAAGTCTCCTCACAAGCTGCTAACTCCTGGAGGGGAGTGCCTTTGAGCTTGTCATCTCTGTGTCCTTAGGGCCCAGATCAGGGTTTAGTACACAGTAGACGCTCCGTAAATGTTTTCCAAACTGAAACATCATTGAAGAAGAAAGTTGAATTTTAAAAATCATTCTTCTGTTTCATTCAGTTTCTGTCCTCACGTATGAGTTGGCCGTGGGAAGACCGATGAGAGTCTTGAAGTTATTACTTGACTCATCATTTCCCACGCTGTGTTTTGAGGAGTGTTCTGAGACGCGTCCATAGATGTTCCAGAAAAATGAACAGTTCCATAGTCGTATAAGCTTGGGGAAGACTGATTCAATAAGTTCAACAGATTTTTTTAAATTGCAATTTCTCTCAAAGCATAGATTCTCTTTCAGGTCTGTTTCCCTTCAAGCTCTCCTCATCTGTGTGAGTTTCAGGCATAGCTCTCCATCCTCATGATTGTTTAATGAGTCACTTTTTAAACACACACATCTGCACTCATGCACAGGCCCAGAGTTTTCAGGGCTGTTTCTCTCACAGTGTTGGCAGTTTTCAGCAAAGGGAGGGGAGTGCATGATCCTCTCCATTTTATTTTATTATTTTATTTTACTTTACTTTATTTTATTTTATTTTATTTTATTTTATTTTATTTTATTTTTGTTAATCCTCACCTGAGGATATTATTCTGTTGATGTTTAGAGAAAGTGGAAGGTAGGGGGAGAGACAGTGAGAAGGAAACATCAATGTGAGAGAGACACATCAATTGGTTGCCTCCCACACGCACCCCGACTGGGGCCTGGGATTGAGCATGCAACCAAGGTACATGTCCTTGACTGGAATCAAACCCAGGACCCTTTAGTCCATGGGCTGATGCCCTATCCACAGAGCCAAATTGGCTAGGGTGATCCTCTCCCTTTTAACGTTCTGAGCATTCTACCCATTTTCGGCCATAGACCTCCACATAGCTGAAAAACTCCCTTTCCTCCACTTCCATCCCATTAACCTAAAAAGTGCTCATGTCTCTTTTTTAAATTTATTATTATTGATTTCAGAGAGGAAGGGAGAGGGATACAGAAACACCAATGATGAGAGAGAATCATTGATCAGCTGCCTCCTGCATGCCCCCTACTACGGATCAAGCCCGCAACCCCAGGCATGTGCCCTTGACTAGAATCAAACTGGGACCCTTCAGTCCATAGGCCAATGCTCTATCCACTGAGACAAACTGGCTAGGGCTCATGTCTCTCATTTAAAGAAATCTTTCCTTGACCATACCATATCCTCATGTGGTTCCATTTCTCTTCTCTTTGACTTGAAACTTTGTGAACAGCCACTCAGCCAAGGTCACACCCCCTTCCTGAGGACAGTCTGCACCAAGTGAGTAATGAGTGCATGGGAGTCAAGTCAGCCTCCTTGCCTTAATTCAGTATTACTCTGTAGGTCCATCCAAGTTCCAGAGATCCACCCAGAATTAGCTGAAAACTTTGCTGTGAGTGCTTCAATACCCCAACTCCTTCCTCTGTTCAATTCTTTTTCTTCAATGTCCTTCAAAATGTTTATCCTGAGACTATTCCCCAATAAGTTTCCCATATGCTTATGTCTACCCCAGAATCTGCTTCCCAGGAAACCTGACCTGCAGCAGTTGGTTCCTGGAGTATCCCGAAATGCGTATGTTAATATGAAATTTTTGAGCTGGACACTGGTGACAAGAATGCCATTGCTAGTGGTAGATGGAACACAGATGGCTCCTGGCACAATTTAAACATTGCAATTGTTAAAAAGTTTCCCACAGTGAACTGGAAGGTAGAGAAGTATATTTCTATTAGTGATGTTTCAGGGGTTTGGGTAATACTGTATAGAGGGAACAAGCTACAAAGAGAATGGAATTGGATGGGTATGACTTGGAATAATTGATGCTTTGGAGAAAGATAATGAAATTCTGAGTGTAAATATTCAGTAGCAAATACAGAGACTCTTATTTCCTGAAGTCTGGAAAGGAAAGAGCTGAGGATCAGGCCCAGGATTTAGATATAAGAGTAACAGAGATTCTAAACCCAGACAAGATCACTCCATCAATGTCAAACCCTGATTAGTAAGGAATGGGACCCTGAGATATAGCAGGAGAATATCTGAGTGGATGTAGTTGACAATCTCCAGATTTTCCTGAATCTTCCAAGTCTGTGGAAGTAGCCTACCACTCCCATCAAAGGTTAGTGCTTCCCCTGTGCTTGAGGATGATGCAGAGGACTTTGCCTTGCAAGAGAAAACATGACACCCCTATCGGCCACAGGAACAAAAAAAAATAAAATAAAATAATTAAATCACAATATAACCCCGTTAGGGGAAGTGACCAGCCTGGTGAAAGAAGAAAAGAGCTCTCTCCCAGGGAGCAGCAGAACCAAGCCAACATGTACCAGCAGAAGTTGGGAAAGTGCACGGAACTAGATTCTGAGGGTGCTCGATCAAGGAATGTTCAGACCATAAAACTGGATAAGGGAAAGTCTATAGGTATGGTAGGACCCTGGGAAAAGGTGCTAACACACTTCAGGATAACTCTTAAAAAGTTGAAGAAGACTATATTACCCACAGAATGTGAAGTTGAAATAAAATAGTTGCTATGAAAGATGTTGGAAGGAAAGATCAAATGGACCATGGAAGTATGCAAACTAGAATGAGTGAACTGTGTAAGGCTGGGAAATCCATCAAAAGACTGTGTTGCACAGGTTGGCCCGGAAGACACTCCACTTGCCAAAGCAATGGGGAATGAATACACTGGCAAGAGTAAGGCCAGTTTCACTGGGAAGCGCAGTGATGCTGATCTCTGTAGGCCAGAGCTGATGCTGGGAGAATTGGGTTCCTAATAACAATAAAGATTATGTGATCCCAAAAATGGGGGCCAGATTTCATCATTTAACTACCAGAATCAAGGAAGTTACAATTACCATGAGTGGTAGTACTGAAGGGCCAGATTTGCAGAAAGTTATGGAGATGATGCGGTGTCCGTAATAGGTTGAATAAGCGAATCTGGAAACCAAGGGTTTTGTGCATGCGTAACCTCCTTACCATCTCTCTCAGTTACTTGGGGGAATTTGTGCTTCATTCCCACAACTCTGAACACTACGGGCTTAGAGGTCTTAGCTTACAAAGGGGGAAATGCTTCCACCAGGGGATACAGCAAGAATCCCATTACATTTTCAGCCACATCTTGTTCTCTAATCCCTTCAGGCTCCTGGCAGGGGTAATTGATCTCAATTATCAGGAAGAGATAGAACTGATGTTACACGATGCGGGCAGGGAAGAACATGTTTGGCACCCAGGTGATTCATGAGTGTTCCTTGATACTTCTTCACCCAGTTTTGATGGTAAATAGACAAGTGTAGCAGCCATTGTCTGTGGACGGCAGAGTTTAGATCCCTCAGACATGAGAGCCTGGGTCATCAACCAGGTAAGCCATCTAAACCTGCAGAGGTGCTAGCTGAGGATGAGGGGGTCTGGAGAGTAGAGAAAAGAGATGATGAGTATCTGCTTTGCTCTTGATACAAGGTACAACGGTCAGTGAGGTAGTGTATGCCATAACTTTCTTTTTTAAAAGTACCTCTAGAAAAAGAAGTCCACTGGAACCCTAAAAGATCTGCTTCTAAGACATATACCAACAAATGGATCTGAGCACATGAGGGATGAACTGTAGTGGATTCTGGGATATACCAGCCAAATTCTGTACCCATTAAGACCAAATGACTCATTCCCAGCTACTATGAGTGTTGGCAATTGACAAGGTACAACTGTCAACCCCCTGAGATTGCCCTTGTCTAAAGAGACTTGCCTTGCCCTATGTCACACACCTTTCTTGAGGAAAGCCCTGTCCAGTGAGTCATTGCTGTGGGGTTATAAAGGCTCAGTCCCGTTACTCCATTTGGGACAATGCTTCAGGGCCAACCAAGTGCCAGAGTTCTCCATGGGATGGGCTGAGGCTATTTTTGTGACTACCTCATAACCTAACTTCACCCTGTGCCCAATCCTTTTCCTTTACTTCGTCCACAAATCGTGATCCTGAGAGCCCTCCCCAACAAGCTTTCCACATGCTCTTCTTTCACTTGGTCTGCTTTCCAGAGAACAAGGCATGCAATGGAAACTGATCCTTAGAACCCAAACTCCAAACTGGATATATATAATCTCTCTCTCTCTCTCTCTCTCTCTCTCTCTCTATATATATATATATATATATATATATATATATATATATATACCACACACACACACATACCTATAGATATAGGCATAGATAAATAGAGATAGAGATACTAGATATTGATATAGATATCTCCAATATCTCTAGCTTGGAGAAAAACTTCAGAAACTCCAATATCTTAGCCAAGAGAAGCCGCTAGTAGGCAGGGCCAGACTTGAACCCCTCACCTTTCTCCCATTACAAAGTGAATAGGGAGACTGGTTTAGACACCACATAAATATGAGTGTTTGGCACAGGTTGGGCAAGTGCTCATAAATGTATGTATAATAAAAACAATAAATATTAACTTATTTGAAGGGTTTCTCCCAGACTTCTTTACCTCCAGACCAACGTGCTTAATCATATCATATCCTAATCCCTAAATGCAGAGAGCTTTATCAACCTTCACTCTCCCAACCCTGCATCCCTACACATTCCAGATCTTTGTCTTTCTTCTCTATTTAGTCCATATTTCCTAGCACTTAGTGCCAATTGTGGGATGAGAGTCTGGGAATGGTTTCTCCAGTAGGGCTTGTGACAGGAACAGCAGTGGCAGACGGAAACCGCCCATAATATCTACCACATATGTAGGGCTTTCCCAGCTGACAGCCTTCTTAGAAAATGAGAATCCATCTGGCAATAAATAACAAGGGCTACAAAGCTGTTCCTACTCTTTGACTCAGTAATTCTACTTCTGGGAATTTACTCCAAGGAAATAACTTGGGAGGCAGGGCAGGGGAGTCATCTGTCTAAAGAGGTTCATACCAGTCCGATTCATAAGGAAGGAAAATGAAATAATCATAGACATTCCCAAAATTTGGGGAACAGCAGAACAAATCATGACATTATCACAGTAGAATACTCTATAGCTATTACAAATGACAAATATACACACTTGGAACTGCACTTGCAAAGAAAACATTTGAGTGTCTATTGCATGCAACACCCTCCAAATCCTGAAAGGTGATAGAATTGTCTGGTTCTAAGGATAGAGAAACTGAGGCTCAAAGGGTTTAGTGACCTGCCTTGAGAAGTGGAATTCAAGCCTGGATCACTCTGATCCCATAGTCCACATCTTCCTATAAATGTAGCTCCCATCTGTGTCTAATTTTCTAGCAAACATCTAAAGGGAACATAAAGTGATCCAAGGAGATTCAAGTTTATTTTTAATTGTTTTGTTAATGAAAAATTGTTTAAATTTAAGTTAGAAAATGGGGGGGGGGGGGGAGGGATAAAATGGGATTTGTCCCATGAAGGCCAGCCTGACTGTAGCTTGACTGGCAGCCCTCTCTTAGGATCCTGGTAGTGGAAAAGCCCACACTAATTATCTCCCCGTTATGTATCCAAATCACTTGAGAGGCTTTTCACTCCGCACATGCCTTCTTCCCTCTGCTCACATCCTGCCTTGAAATTCTATGACTATGCCATAGTGAGTTACTGCTCCTGGTAGAAGAATGAATATTGATTTTTGGTTTGTTTGGAGCCTAAAACAAAGACTAAAAATCACCAGTAAAAGCACAGTCTTCAAAAGGTTCCTGCGAAATCCCAGGAGTTTGTATGTCAGATGGGAAGAACGAGCATTTTCTTATTTTAAACATATCACCCATGCAGGTGACATTGTGTTGAATGTATTTGTGTGGATTTTGGATTAAGGGTGACTTGGGTTCAAGTTTTGGCCCAACTGTCATGGTAGTTAAGCCCTATTTCTCTCTCTCTCTCTCTCTCTCTCTCTCTCTCTCTCTCTCTCTCTCTCTCTCTCTCTCTCTCTCCCCCTGGGCTTGTCCTTAGAAACTCTTAGACTGGCACATTTATCTTGCCCTTGATGCTAATAAAGTTGAATTTTGTAACCAAGAAAATGTCCTGGCTTTTAGACTAACAAGGTGTGTCAGCAAAATATAAGAATTAGAAATACTTTGTTCCTAAAGGTCTTCTGTTCCTTGGCTGCTGTGGATTGAATATTTGTGCCCCCTCAAAATTAATAGGTTGAAACCTAATCCCCAATGTGATGGTATTTGGAAGTGGGGCCTTTGGGGGATGATTAGGTCATGAGGGCTCTGAATGGGATTAGTGCCCTTATGAAACAGACTCCAGAGAGCTCCTTCCTTTTATTCAGCCGCATGAGGACACAGTGAGAAGACAGCCATCTATGAACCAAGAAGTGGGCTTTCATCAGACCCTAAATCTGCCAGCACCTTGATCTTGGACTTCCTCACCTCCAGAACCCTGAGAAATAAAATGATGTTGCTATAAGCCACCCAGTCTATGGTGCTCTGTTCCAGCAGCCTAAATGGACTGAGATGTTGGCTGATGCTTGTGTTTTTACTCCTTGTTTTTTGCCCTAATGCCCCCTCCGTCCAAAGCTGCAGTGGCAGCAGTTATCCTGATTTTCCCCAAGGCCGCCCTGCACCTGCAGTCCAGCTGGCTGACTTCACCACCTCCTCCTTACCTGCTCCTGACTGGAGAAGCAATCGGATCACAGGCTTGAATTGACCAATGCATAAAGGGCAAGGGGCCATTTTGAAGTGGTAGCCTCCTGGTCCTAAAAAAAAACTATAAAACCAATCCAGGTAGAAAAGTGATAGTGGTCTTCAGGTTCAAGGGCAATAGGCCCACAGGGCACCTTGAAATCAGGGCAGTCCCTTCTGAATTGTCTTTCTTGGGTGCCCTTCAGAGTCAGAGGCTGCTCCCTTAATGACTTTGCAGAAGTAACTAGATGAGTTTGGTGGGAGAAGACAAGGGGCATGGGTTTGTGAGACGCTTACAATCAGCTGATCTACCTGCCTTGCTTGCTTCACGCTGCCATGACCACTTTTCAGTTAAAAGTATTATTTTTCTTAAGTGGCAGTTGGTTGGGATTTTTTACTTGCTATTGCAAACGCACAGGAGACTATAACTGTAAGGGTCAGGAGCAGGCAGAATAGCTCAGATATTAAAGTCAGGAACTTGGTCACAGGGCAGGAATGAGAAGAGGAGGCCCATGTTGTATAGACCCCCAAGAGCCACCAGCAGGCACAGTGACTTACAGTGTGACTTTGGACCAGGTACTGCTGGCTCTGAGAAGGAATATAGCTGCCAGAAAGGACTCCTGTGGGTAACTGAGCCCAAATTTATAATCAGGATCTAGCAGCCATTGTTTACAGAGGCCTCTGACACATAATGTATATCAGGGAAAAGCCTCATACTGAGCTGCCAAGCCTTCTGCACTGTATTCCTGCTTATCTGAGCCAAACCTTATAAAGGATGTCCTGGAATTATTTATTTATTTATTTATTTATTTATTTATTTATTTATTTATTTTTAATTCTTTTAAAAATATTTTATTGATTTTTTTACAGAGAAGAAGGGAGAGGGACAGAGAGTTAGAAACATTGATGAGAGAGAAACATTGACCAGCTGCCTCCTCCTGCACACCTCCTACTGGGAATGTGCCCACAACCAAGGTACATGCCCTTGACTGGAATTGAACCTCGGTCCTTTCCGTCCGCAGGCCGACGCTCTATCCACTGAGCCAAACCAGTTAGGGCTATTTTTAATTCATTATTGTTTAAAGTATTGCATATAGTATTACATATGTCTCCTTTTCCCCTATTGACCTCTCCCGGCCACCCCCAACCCCCACACATGCCTTCAACCCCCTAGTGTCTGTGTCCATTGGTTATGCTTATATGCATGCATACAAGTCCTTTGGTTGATCTCTTACCCCCTGCCTTTCCTCTGAAGTTTGACGGTCTGTTCAATGCTTCCCTGTCTCTGGATCTATTTTTGTTCATCAGTTTATGTTGTTCATTATATTCCACAAATGAGTGAGATCATGTGATATTTATCTTTCTCCGACTGGCTTATTTTGCTTAGCACAGTGGTCGGCAAACTGCGGCTCACGAGCCACATGCGGCTCTTTGGCCCCTTAAGTGTGGCTCTTCCACAAAAATACCACGGCCTGGGTGAGTCTATTTTGAAGAAGTGGCGTTAGAGAAGTTTAAGTTTAAAAAATTTGGCTCTCAAAAGAAATTTGAATCGTTGTACTGTTGATATTTGGCTCTGTTGACTAATGAGTTTGCCGACCACTGGCTTAGCATAATGCTCTCCATGTCCATCCATGCTGTTGTGAATGGTAAGAGTTCTTTTTTTTTTTTACAGCAGCGTAGTATTCCATTGTGTAAATGTACCAGAGTTTTTTTAATCCACTTATCTGCTGATGGGCACTTAGGCTGTTCCAAATCTTAGCTATTGTAAATTGTGCTGCTATGAACATAGGGGTGCATATGTCCTGATTGGTGTTTCTGATTTCTTGGGATATATTCCTAGAAGTGGGATTACTGAGTCAAATGGGAGCTCCATTTTTTTTTATTTTTTTTTAGGAAACTCCATACTGTTTTATTTTGATCAATGGGCTGAGACCTGCACCAATCAATCAGAGCAACTCCATAAGGACTAATTAGAGTATCCAATTCTGACCAATTAGAACAGTGCTATTTGGACCAATCAAACTGTGCAAATTTGGATTCCTCACTGCATAAAAGTGGACCAGTCAGGGACTAGGGTAGGTACTTTGTCTATATAAGCAGGTTTTCTCTTTGTCTGGGGGAGTGTACTTTGAATTTTCACTAAGGCGAGTTTTCCCAAGTTTACAAACTGTTCACACAAATAAAGTTTCTCATTTTACTGGAGTCCAGATTGGAGACGTCTGTTGGCATTGGTGACCTTTTATTGACATTACTTAACCTCTTTGATAGAAGTTTGGTTTTGCCCTACTGGAGTAACCATTCCCAGACTCTCATCTCACAATTGGCACTAACTGGTAGGAATTATAGACTAAATACAGAAGAAAGTTAAAGACCTGGAATGTGTAGGAATGCATGGCTGAGAGAGTGAAGGTTGATAAAGCCCTCTCTGATCTTGAGGTTCCATATGTGTAGAATGGGGCTACTTCTTCCCAGTGGCAGCATTGTTATAAAGATTAGAGAGAATGTGTCTAACGTGCTTGGATACCAGTAGCCACTAAGTGAATGAAATTTACTTCATTGTTGTTGTGCATTGGTCTATCGGACTCTCTTCCTCTTTTTTATGCTTCCAAAGTTGAACTGGCAGCGAATCGATGGAAAAGTGGGCATGACAAGTGTCACCAGTTGAGATGGTTAGTTTTGTGCATCAACTTGACTGGACCACGGGGTGCCAGACATTTGGTCAAATGTTATTCTAGGTGTGTTTATAAGGATGTTTCTATGAAGATCAACATTTGACTTGATAGACTGAGGGAAGCAGATTGTCTTCCCTATTGTGGGTGGGCCTCATCCGATAGAACAAAGATGCTGAGTAAGAGGGAGCTCCTTCTGCTGGAGCTGGATTGTCGGGCTTTTCTTGCCTTTAGACTTGAACTGAAACATTTGCTCTTCTTGGGTTGCAGACCTGCTGGCTTTCAGACTGAGATTTATACTATTGTCTCTCCTGATTCGTAGGCCTTTGGAATGGGACTACAGGTATACTACCAGCAATTCTGGGTCTCCAACTTCTTCATTGCAGATCTTGGGACTTCTCAGTTTCCATAATCACTTGAGCCAATTCCAAATATATATATATATATATATATATTTTTAAGGGGAGGACCTCCAGAGCCCCCGGAGGCCTTCCACACTGAGAGAGAAGATCCAGCTGCAGGGGCCAAGAGCAGGGATGATAAATAAGGAAGGGCAACTTTGCTCCTTTCCTTGGAAGCCAGCTTTCACTGCCAGAGACAGTCTGACCTGGGCTGGCTCCTCTTAGTATTTATTCTAGGAGTGGTCCCTGTTTGGCTGAGCCCAGAGTGACCTTAATATGGAGAACAGGCAGAATGAAGTATCCCACCTTCTGTGTGCCCTGAGCACTTCGTTCATAGCAGGACTAGGACCATGCAGTATCCCACTGTGTTCTAATTACATGTCGGCTCTCTCACTGGTCTGTGAACTCTGTGCAGAGAGGGACTGAGTCAGATTTCTCTCTATTTCCTCACTTCCTAGCTGGCACCATGCCTCACTCAAAGTGGACACTTTTGTCCTTTGAAATTGTAGATTAGTATTTGGGTGATGAAAACACCTTGTTCTTTCACCCTTTCCTACACATTTGCCTCCTCTGTTTCTCAGATGTAAAGAAATTTAAACCCAGTAGGCTTTTTTTGATCAGTTTGGGCTAGGATGTGTTGCACATATAGCCCACTCTAAAATGTCAGTGACTTAAGTCAAGTGTGTTTCTGAGTCATGCAAAGTCCCCTGTGGTTATGGGCGCCCCTCCAGGGCAGCTGTTCTCCATACAGTGGCTCAGCAATCCCAGACTCCTTTGATTTGGTATCTCCATCATTTCAGTACAGGCAGGGCAAGAGCTTGCAAAGGAAACACCCCCCCCCCCGCCCCGGCTGTTCTTCAGCCCAGAAGTGTCCACCGTCACTATCCCTCAGAGCCCTTGGCCAGATCTTCTCACGTGGTCCCACCTCACTGCAAGATTGCTGGCATGAGTAGTTTTCCAGGTACTAAGAAGAAAGGGAGGCCTGGATATTGGGGTGTACTAATCATGCCTACTGCAAGGGTCCAAGATGAAATGCAGGACGGCCTAAATTAAAAGTGGGAAAATTACCAAAATTTCTTATTCTTGTTATAATACATATATTTATTTATTTAGTCATCCAACAAATAGTTTTTGAGCACCTACTAAGTGGTAAGCATTATTCTAGGTACTGGGACACAGTTACAAATAAAATAAAGTCTCTGACATCACGAGTTTGCATTCCATGAGTGACATATAATACATAACTATATGTATATCATACATAGGTATATGTATTATATCTATGTATTATATGTTACACGGGCTTGCATTCCATGAGAGACATATAATACATAGGTATATAATTGCTCAGATTATTATATGTGCTATGAAGGAAAATATAAGAGGCTAAAGGGTAGGGAGAAATAAAGAAAGTTGCTATTTTGGTAGAAGAGGAGGTTCTTGCTGATAAGAGGTTTGGTGAAGTGAGGGAGACATGCCAAAACATGGGGGAGGGGAGATAGTATTACAGGCAGAGGGAAGACTTAGTGTAATGATCAATTCATTCATTTAGTTCATTCATTCAGTAAACACTTACTGAGCTCTTACTACTATGCAAGGCACTCTCTATAGAGCTGTTGATACAAATATGAATGAAACCCAGGCATCGGCCTCTAGCAGTCCACATTTCAGCAGGAGAGACTGATGTGCAAACAAATATGTACAGTGAGAAGCAAGGGGTCAGAGAGGACACAGAAGAGAGAAATGCAGTTTCCATTTGGGTGTAGAAGGGTCAAGGAAGATGCTATACAAGAGGTGACTTGATGGTCTAAAGCGGAAATGAGGGAAATCAGCTATTAATATAAAAGTGTTATATGCATTATCCACTGTTATGTAACAAAATATCTCAAAAAAATCTCAAAATCATGGCTTAAAATCACACCATTTTATTATTTCTTATGATTCTGTGCAGTGGCTGGGCTCTGTTGCACAGTTCTTCTGGTGCATGTGGTACTGACCAGATCACTCATGTGGATCATTCAGCTGAGAAGCCTGGCAGGGGCTGTGTGTACATGATGGCTTTGTTCGCACGCCTGGTACTTCAAGGTGGCTGAGACAGTCTCTCTGTCTGTCTGTCTCTCCCTCCCTTTTTCTCGCCATCATCTATTCTGACCTGAACTTCTTTACATGGTGGCTGGAACACAAGAGGGTGCAATGTCATTTCCACTGTATTTTATTGGTCAAAACCAGTCAACAAGCTTGCCCAGATTTGAGGGGAGGGGAAACAGACTTGATCTGCATGCCTGTGCAGGGCTGAGAGGAATGGCAGAGGCCATGTTTTCAGACACTCTACCGCAACAAGTATTAACAATGTAGAAAATCAGGTATGTCTGTGTGTTCCCACGCTGCCTCTCTCCGCGACATGAGCTGTGACAAAAAGCACTGATTGCTCCCAGCACACTTATCTGCTGCGCCTTCCCAGGTCAGCACCCCAAGCAGATTGGCCAGAGTCAGGGCAACAGATGAGACCCGTTTGTCATCCCAGCCATAAAGGAATGTAGCAACTGCCCAAATTGTCCCTGTGATATGATATACTAACTTTATAGCTATGTGAACTGGGAATGGGGACAAATGTTAGGATTGTGGGTGATGCTTTGTGTCGTATTTTTGTGATATACAGTTTTAAATGCCCAAGGAATGCAAATATTAAAAAAAGAATTCTACTGCAGAACAAAGATTTTGAAAAAAGAAGATTAAAAAACAAAAACAAAAAAACCTCTGGCGAGGGCATTGGGTGAAGAGCAAGCATGGCTGGCCTAAAGGGAGGGGAGTTCAGAGGCATCCAGCAAAGGAGGCTGGTGACATAAGCATTTCAAGGGGTTCTAGAGAGAATAATTTTGGTTTGAACTCAAGAGACCATACTGGTTTCCAGCCAGAACGAGCTTGGCACTCCCAGCACCGGGGCTTGTGGAAATTGTCTAGCTGGGTTTCGAGGTGTAACAGGTTGGAATGCAAAAGCACCTTTGGGTGTCTAACTGCTAGCTGAATTCTACAGCAAAGCTCAGTACCTTCATTTGACCTGCTTCTACCAGGTTTGAATCGATCCCCAAACACACCATAATGTGCTGAGAGTGTTATATTTCAGGCTCCTCATTGTGAAAGGTTACAGAACAACAGTGGGTCTGCTTTCATAAAGACAGAGGCAAAAGAGGAGAAATATTTGTTATTGCCCTTGGTGGTGGTGGCAACTGAATTAACGAGACACCAAAGTGAGGGGGCAAGGGGTTTCCTAAGAACTTGCGTGCTTATGGTGTCTTCTGACCCTATAATTATAGATATTTTTACCCTACCCCTTTCTGTAAAGCCAAATCCTGACGTGTGGGCCCTGTGTGTAATTTAAGGCCAGAATGTCTTTCCCTGTAAACCCCTAGGCAGTGGTGATGTGTGGGAAGCATGTTGAATCTGGAGTCAAGAGAGGTACTCCCTCAGGGGCATCTGCAGTGGGTTTTGGCATCATCAACACGTGGACTTGAAGCCGGACCCTGACATTTCCCAGCTGACATGGCTAGGTTGGCAAGTTTGTAAGGTGGTAGTAACAATGCCTTCTTTTCAGAGTTGTTGTGAAGATACAAGTATCTTCAGAGTACCCATGGTAAAGGGTGCTTGCCATCTACGGGCTCTCATCATTTTATTAGTGCTTATCAGCCCATGGGTCTTCAGATGAATGGGTTTCATTCTCAGCCAAAGAAGTTGAATTCTGCTGCAACTTAAAGGGAGCTGGTCCGGTTGCTGAGTGGTCCCAGATGTAGTAGCCCTGGACCCTCCCTACCAAGTATAAAGAGATCCTTTTGTGTTGAGGCTTCAAATTGACTATCTATGAGGCCAAATCACTACAGGTTCTGGAATTCAGGGAAAGAATTTTCCCCAGGTAAAATAGAAAATTGCCTTTCCTGACATCTAAGCCACCATCTGTGCTTCCTTCTACATGAAGTATCATATTTTGGCTACTGTACCCTGTTAAAACATTTACCATAAGCTCTACGCGAGGGTATTTCAAGGCCCTCCCCATAAAACTTCCTAAGCAGAAATATCCTTTGGGAATACAAGGGATGGTCATGGATTAGGAGAAGGATTGAAACATTTCAATTTATCACCTGGGAAACCTTCACAAAGGTATTTTATTCCGGAATTTCTTCTTTTGTTTTATTGTAAGTGCAACGTCATTTGTGTCCAAAATGTTTCCGTATTGCCATCTGCTGTAGTGTTCTTTGGGTCTGTCTGGCTGAAAGAAGCTCAAAGCTTAGTACAGATTCTCTCCTGGACATTTTAGAAATACTCCTGTTGTTTCTTCAAGGTATTTGCCACTAAGTTTCAGCCTTTCGTTCACTCACTGTGTTCTGGGAAGTTACCTATTCATCAAACACGCATTGAATGATACTGTGAGCCAAGCACTTATCTGGACATGGATATACAGAGAACAATGAGACAGGTCTCGGCCCTTGAGGTGTTCAGTCTAGTGAAGGCCGACCTCTGACCAAGGGCCTTTCTTGTCCTCAGAAAGACTGAGTAACCTATACGTACCTTATTGATTTATTGACTGCCTGCAAGGTAGAAGGAATTATGTTTCACAGAAACTCAGAGAGCCTGGCACTTTGGCCCCATCTACCATATTTAGTTAAGGTAATGCTCGATGCTGTAACAAATACTGTACCCCCCAAAGTGTAATGGACCAATAGAATAGAAGTTCATTTCTTGTTCATACCAAACCCAAGTGTGCATCTCTGTTTAACAAGCTCCTCTCCCAGCAGAAATGCAGTGTCCTCCGGATGCCCGGCTTCCCACCAGTCAATGGGAAAAGCAGGAGTAGAGAAGGCATACCCACTTCTTAAACACTCCAACCCAAAAGTGACAGGCATTATTTCTGTTCATGATCCATTGGTGAGAACGAAACACATGGCCATATCAAGACGCAAGAGGAAAGGGAGACCCTGGCTGGCAGTCACTTCCCAGCAACATCTCTCCACTAGGGAGGGGAGCATGACACGTGGTGGGACAGCTCGCAGTGTTTTTACTTCCAGGAGCAGGTGAACCACCTTCTCACTGATTTGCCTGTCTCACTCGGTTTTGTATATTTGCTTTGCTCCTGTATTTATTTACTCTTGTAATTCCTTTCTTGTGTGGTGGGATTACAAGAATTCTGAACTGGAAGTCAGAAGATCTGGGTTTTAGAATTACAAACTCTATCTCACTGGATGATCCTGAGCAAGTCATCTTCCTTCCACCTGCCTCAGTTTTCTTATCTGTAAAATAAAGATGGTAAGGCCTATCATACAGGGGGATGATAAAGATTAAATGTGATTCACATCCAAGTGCCTAATACAAATGCCTGACAAATAAGAGAAGCTCAACATAAATTTACTTATTGAGTGAATAATGAAAGAAATTGTTACCAGCCTTTTTTTTTTTTTTTTTTTTTTTTTTTTTTTTTAATTTCTTTATTGATGAAGGTATCACATATTTGTCCTCGTCCCCCCATTCCCATCCCACACCCCTCCCCACACATGCCCCCACCCCCCTGTTGTCCTTAACCGCTGGTTAGGCTCATATGCCTGCACGCAAGTCCTTTGGTTGGTCTCCCCCTTTACCCCCACCCTTCCCTACCCTCCCCCTGAGGCCCGACAGTCTGATCCATGCCTCCTTGTTTCTGGGTCTGTTCTTGTTCATCAGTCTATGTTGTTCATTATTTCCCCTAGATGAGTGAGATCATGTGCTATTAGAAATACACTTATAAGAACCGAAAATGAGACAAGCAATAATGGTTATGGTGACAGGCAAATGAATCAGTGTGTAGTGAGTTTTTTTTCTGGGCCAACAGTTCTTTTGAGACCCAATTTCAATGTCCAACAGTTCCTTATGTGTACATGTCAGCACTGACATTTCAGTTCTGGATGGTGGACAAATGGTGGTAATGCAGGTCCGACTCTGTCCGGTTTGGTCCTGGGCAATCTGCAGTGATGCACAGCTGCTAACTGCTAGTATGGGAAGGCCACATCAGCGTCTTCCGTCTCTGGACTGCTTCTCTTCTGTCTTCATGGCTGGAGTAGTCCTGTCGATTCCTCTCTTGCTGGAATCCACATGGTCTCGGAGTTGTTTTCTGAAAATATACAAACATATTCTCGACCAAAGGTTAATAAAGGAATATTTTCTATAAATTTGACTGGGGATCCTTTTTCAATTTTTGCCCAAATGATTTTCCTCTGGCTTGTTTTGTCACCTTGTGTGTTTTTCATGGGTGTCTTGCTTTTAGCCTTACAATTAATTTTCTAACGTATTAATTTTCTAGATATAATTTACTTACAGGATATTTTTCCTTACATGATATTCCTCTACTATCCCCTCCTTTTTTGATTTAAATGTTAGGAGGCTTTTGAAAATGTTATAATGTATTCTTGGTGGCTTTTAAATTTTAATTTTTTGCACTATAATATAGCTGTTTTAGGTTCATTATATGGTGCACACTTTTATCATGAGATGAGGTACCAATAAAAATTTTAGTTGACTCTTTAGGAACACCTTTTTGTCTGGTACAATTAATTTTTCTAGAATATTCACTTGTTTCAACTAGCCAATTTAAATTTGTCTGAAAACTTGACTACTATTTTACTGTCAAATTTATTACTCTAACAATAATCTTGTTTTACCCTGTAAATATTGGTGGAAGGGATTATTTGCCTTCTTGAGTAGGTCCTGAGCATTCCTGGTGGTAGGCTGGATTTAGATATCGTAAACCCCCTTCCCCACACCATGGGTACAGGGCAACTCAAACAATTCTTGTTGGAGTGAGAGGGCAGCTGCTGTCGGCCAAGTCTCTGTCGGTCACCTGGGTCCTGATCTGAGCTGGGCATGGGAAGCACAAAGCAGCCATGGGGGCAGGAGACCTCCCTCAGAAGGGGCTAGGATTCAGGCCCCTGCAATGTTGGGGGGGTGAGGGTCTGTGCCCCACCTCTGTTGATCCCCAAATTCTCTCCTGATGGCCCCTCTGCGACTGTGCCTGTCTTAGGTTGTTCCTTCCTTGAGGAATCTTACCCGTCATTGACTAACCAGCCATCCTCCGGGGCCAAGCAGGGTGACGTGAGGTTCAGTTTTGTCTCCTTGGTAGCCTATGCCCCCGTGGCCTCCATGCCCAGCACCTGCCTTGGGATCCCCTCGCCTGCTGGCGGGGCCCCAGCACTGATCACATATCTTTTGGAACCCGGGTTTCTTCTCCAGGGAGGGCTCAGTTCGCCCTACTGGGTGATAGACAGATCCATGGCACCAGTCGTCACGAGACTTCAACCTCGACATGAACTGATAGCTCATGCAACAGCTGTGAGCAATTGAATTGTGAGAAGAGGGTCTCTCTTGGCCTAAAGGGTAAGAGGGACCCATATAGAATGCTCAGGTGCCCTCCCAGGAGGCCCTCTACCCAATGAAAAGGGTTAAATCCTTACATGTCCTTTTTAAATTGCTGCCAGACATTCAAAGAATTAGTTTGTATGTTTGCTTGGGATAATTGTATATTATGCTGTAGTAATTCTAAAGTATCAAGAGATGTGTTAAGTTTGTCTCCAAGCACCAAACATATGCCTTTTTTTATTTTATTTATTTTTTATCCCCAAGGGTGCGAGGAACTATTATAAGTACAGGGGGTGTTCCAAATCTGGGAATAATTTTTAATGACAGTGTAGGATAATATCATGTAAGGATATTCTTTGTTCTAGTCCATGGGAATTCCCTTTCAGACTGGCTGTCCATTTCTTTTTATATAGACAAGGTCTTAGTTACATTTTCTGCACCTCCACCGGGGGCATGTAATGATAGTAGTGACACCCTTTCTTTGGTGTCCACACAAGCCAGAAACCTCTCTTTAATTGTACACACAAAGGGGCATTGTTTTGATTTCGTATCATACAAAAGGGAAGCTGGGTGGGGACCCCTATGTATTTATACTTTCTTGCCCCACCCATGGACCTCCTTGATGTCCAGCGTGTTTGGTATTATTGGTACCTATATTAGTCAGAGGATCAGCCCACGTAAGGGGTCTTACCCATGAAGGGTCAGGAGCGTAAGATCAAAATACTTACCCTCTTGTCCCCGGTAAAATTACCGTACATCTGATGATTGCTAGCGTGGCTAGAGAGGCGTTCTCAGGCATTTTTGGGTTTCTGGTTACCTCACAATTTCTTCCCTGCGGTTTGACGTTCTGATTGATGTTTCTCTGTTTCTGGATCTATTTTCCCCCCCATCGGTTTATGTTGTTCATTATATTCCACAAATGAGTGAGATCATGTGATATTTATCTTTCTCTGCCTGGCTTATTTCACTAAGCATAATGTTCTCCATCTCCATCCATATTGTTGCAAATGGTAAGAGCTCCTTCTTTTTTACCGCAGCGTAGTATTCCATTGTGTAGATGTACCACAGTTTTTTAATCCACTCATCTGCTGATGGGCACTTAGGCTGTTTCCAAATCTTAGCTATGGTGAATTGTGCTGCTATGAACATACGGGTGCATATATCTTTTCTGATTGATGTTTCCAGTTTCTTGGGATATATTCCTAGAAGTGGGATCACTGGGTCAAATGGGAGTTCTATTTTTAGTTTTTTAAGGAAACTCCATACTGTTCTCCACAGTGGTTGCACCAGTCTGCATTCCCACCAGCAGTGCACGAGGGTTCCTTTTTCTCCACATCCTCTCCAGCACTTGTAATTTGTTGACTTGTTGATAATGGCCATTCTGACAGGTGTGAGATGGTACCGCATTGTTGTTTTGATTTGCATCTCTCTAATGATTAGTGATTTAGAGCAGGTTTTCATATGTCTCTTGGCCTTCCTTCTGTCTTCTTTCGAAAAGTGTCTATTTAGATCAGTTGCCCATTTTTTGATTGGGTTGTTTATCTTCTTTTTGTTAAGCTGCATGAGTTCCCTGTAAATGTTGGAGATTAAACCCTTATCGTTGATATCATTGGCAAATATGTTCTCCCATGTAGTGGGCTTTCTTGTTGTTTTATTTTTTTTTTTTTTTTTTTTTTATGTGCTACTAACTTAACAGAACTCAGTGGCGGAGTGGAAAGGGCTTTGCAGCCCCGCAGCTCTGGCTTCAATTCTGAGCTTCATCAGGAGGCTTTAGGTACCTCACTCAACCGTCCCAAGCTTCAGTGTCCTTTTCTGCAAAATGGGAGCAGTAATCTTGCTACCTTCCTTCCCCGTCCCCCTCCATCGCAGGGTGGCGGAGAGGCACACTAGTATAAAGGTTAGGAGGTTAGGCTCTGGAGGCAGACGCCTGGGGCTTGTGTGACTGTAGGCAAGCTATGCAGCTCTCTGTGTCTCAATTTCCCCACATGTAAAATGGAGACAATAATAATGCCTACCATATATGCTTATTGTGAGGACTAACTGAGTTCATTTATATAAAATGCTTAAAAGAGTGCCTGGCACAAAATAAACAACCACAATAATAGTTATTAATAATTATTAAGCTATAATAGTTATTATTAGTATTATCAAGGATGAAGCGAGAGAATGGATGAGGAATTGCTTTGAAGAGTACAATATGTGTTGTGTGTATTTTTTTAAAAGAATCACAATGGAAAAATTTCTTAATAAAACTCACAAGTGTAATTCTTTCAATTTTTATTTTTTATTTTAAAGCAGAGCTTCTGGTCTCCCTAAGATCTGCTCTACTATCTTTTCCCCCTTGTTCAGGCCAAAGTCTTGGGTCATCCTTGACATCACTCTCTCCTTCACATTATTTTTTACACCCAGAACCCAGTCATTTCTCATTACCTCCACCACTAACTCCCTGGTCCAAGCCACCATGCCTCATGTCGGGATTATGGTCTCCTCACTGGCCTCCCTGCTTCCACCCTGGCCCTGAAATGATCCAGTTTGAATTCCAGGGAGGTCATAGCATTCTCTGCTCCCAGCCCTCCAGTGGCTTCCCCTCTCCATGCTCTCAAAAGTCCTTGTCTCTTACTGCTCATTTCTTACCACTTCGCTCAACTCTGCTCCAGCCACACCGGCTTCTTTACCACTCTTCAAACATGCCACCTGTGTGCCAGTGCTTAAAATAGGATGAAGTTTTTCAGGGAGAAGGAATCAGTTAACAGGGTGATGGCTGTCTGGTCTTACTGTTAACTTAGACGTATCTGGGGACGTCTCTTGCCACCTGTGCACAACTATTGAAGAGTAAACTCTATGCCCACAGGCCAAAGCTAGATGTCATTCTGAAAAGTGCTTTTTACCAGGAATTAAATGAAAATTGAGGTTACTGTTAGTAGTGTGTTAACAATGACAATTTAGATTTTTAAAAAATATTTTTATTGCCCGGCTGCCGTGGCTCAATTCCCGGTCAGGGCACATGACCAAAGTTGCAGGCTCAATACCTTGTAGTGGGTGTATAGGAGGCAGCAATTTTTAAAAAATAAATTTTTATTGATTTCAGAGAGGAAGAGAGAGGGAATCAAACTGTGACCTCTTGGTTCATAGGTCGACGCTCAACACCTGAGGCACACCAGCCGGGCGACAGCTTAGATTTTAATTATTACAATTCCTGGGAACATCTCTTGTCTCTGTGGCTACCCAGGGTTTTCAGAGTCCTTTCATGTGGATTATTTTATTTAATTCTCACATCAGCACTAGCTCTTGGGTAGTATTTTCCCTCCTGGGCACAAATGAGTAAGAACCAACCGGATTTCAGATCCTGAGTTACTTTCCACCCTGAAGCTATCCCAAGTCACTCCTGGGACATCACCTTGGGCTTCAAGGATGAAGTTTAATTATGAAGGTTTTTATGTGGCCTTTTTGTTTTCTAATGCTAGAAATGTGAGCTGTGTACCCAGTGAAAACGAGGGAAAAGATAGTGTTTACCACAGTGACCTCAAGAATGGAAAAGAACACAGTGTCCAACACATAGTAGCTGCTCAGTAAATATTTGTTGAATGAATGAATGCAGCTCATACAGAGGGAAAAAGACTTGGAGGAAAAATAAAACCAAACCTCTAAAATGTTGTTATTGGTCGGTGATAGTTTTAGTGCTGATGCATATATTTTTTCTATCCTCTAGAGTTTTGTAGTGTGGTAATAAGATTATTATAATAATAGGTAATTATGACCAAAAGGAAATTAGAGCCAGAATTAAGGGATCATTTTTATATGAGGCAGAAGCCTGCTTTTAGAACCTGAAGTTCAGCTGTGGGAACCAAGGCCCATTGAGGAAGGATACATTTATATATCATTTTCACCTTGGCTCTTTCTCCTTTTTTATTTTTATAAGTTCAGCTTTTTTATTTATTTATTTATTTTGGCTCTTCCTCTTTAAAAAGAACCAAATCTCTTGCTACTCCAAGTGAAGGCATACCAATCCTCTTTCCCCCAAATTAATTAGTGCCCAATCTAAGATCCTGCCAAGATCCTAAAGAGGGGAGATTTTTGTAGTAGTTGATTAAGACATAAGGCTTTAGAACAGACAGATCATATTATTTATTTATTTTCACAAACTATAAGAGCAAGTTTATTTAGAATGTCACAGAGTTAGAAGAAGTGAGCTGTAGAAGGAATGGGCTCAGAAAACAAGTTACAGAGATAAAAGGCAAGCCTTGAAGCTTGGGGGAGAGCAGGGTGAAGGTAAGCCCTGTGGGGAGAAAAGGGGAGTGGGAAAGGCTGTGGGCATGCTCCACAGAGGGAGAGGGTGCCTATAATAGACAGATTATTTTAGTGCCTTAAAATGTACTGTTAATTCTGAAAAAAAAAAAAAGTCCTCATAGTACATATTTTTTCAAAAAGCCTGTTTCCTGATTTTAACCTTGAGTTGTGAACTACATAAAGCTCACAGTAAACAGTTAGCTTTTTACTACGACCTGGGATGGTACAAAAGACGTACTGTTGTCCATCCAGGGATAGATTAGATTCGGGGGAAATCCTCTCCCAGACCTCCCTGTTCTTTTATGAGGAGTTGGTCCTAAAATATTTACCCATTATCTTCTAACCCCATAACCCTCCAGGCTAAAATAAAGCCTGCCAAGGGAGCTGTGGCCATTTTAGGATTAGGCCAGAAGAGCCTGGCTCCTGTGCTATCTGGTGACAAGATTCAGAGACAAGGTGGCATCACCCCCTACATCTCCTAAGACCTGGTCACAAACTCCATGTGGCATGGGGAGGGATGGTTGCTATGGTGATAAGCTGACAAAAGCACTCCATGAACAAAAGTGGCATTTATAAGAGTTTCACCTTTCTTTAAACTACTCAGAAACCCTCTTAGCCACAGAGCCAAGTTGAGGTACTTGAACTTTTGAGGCAAGAACAGGTCTAAGAAGTCCTGATATTGGAGATTCCTGGAAAGCAGCTTCTGCACCAGGGAATCCCCACTCCATGCCTATTGGGCAGTTGCCAAGGGGGTCTTGGTTTTATTCCTGGCTCTGCCAAGAACTGATTGGGTGACTCTCCTCAAGTCACTTGGCTTCTTTGGGCCTCAGTTTCCTCATCTGTAAAGTAGGAACAATAATCCTCACCTCATAGGGTTGTACTGATGGAATGAGATAAGGTAGGTGTGAATGCCTGACAGGTGGGCACTGCTCAATCATTTTAACTCTCTGCCCTCCCCCCCACCTTTTTTTTTTTTGGTTTGTTTGTTAATCCTCACCTGAGGATTTCCATTGCTTTTAAAAAAAATATTTTATTGATTTTTTACAGAGAGGAAGGGAGAGGGATAGAGAGTTAGAAACATCGATGAGAAAGAAACATCGATGAGAAAGAAACATCGATGAGAGAGAAACATTGATCAGCTGCCTCCTGCACACCCCCTACTGGTACATGCCCTTGACCAGAATCGAACCTGGGACCCTTCGGTCCACAGGCCGACGCTCTATCCACTGAGCCAAACTGGTTAGGGCTCCATTGCTTTTTAGAGAGAGGATTTCCATTGCAGGAAGAGACGGAGGGTAAGAGGGAGCGAAAAAAAACATCTATGTGAGAGAGGCACATCAATTGGTTGCCTCCCGCATGCACCCCAACCAGGGCCAGGATCGAACCTGCAACCCAGATATGTGCCCTTGACCAGGAATCCAACCAGGACCCCTCGGTGCATGGGCCAATGCTCTAACCACTGAGAAACAATGCCAGGGTTCTCACCTCCTTCTTTCACTACAAAGAATCAGGACAGTGCCTAGTGCACTCAAGTTTGTCAACCGCTGCACCAACCTAAGCTAAGTCCCTCCACATATCCCACCTGAGTCAGAGGTTGTACTGCACGCTGGGTGCACTGGGGCTCAGCTCTGTCACAGCCCAGGGCCTCTCAGTGTGTTCCCTCAAGGATTTAGTGCAGGAGCACTGTGGGTAGGACCCATGCTGCTCTGAGTGCCTGGGGCCACACCCTGGTGTTTGGGAGTTGGTGGCGGTAGTTGAATTTGGTTGTTGGTTTGTTTGTTTTAAAATATCCGCATCCTGTCCAACAGCTGGGGGCATAAAATCAAGCTTTAGTTGTGGGATTTTTGTTTACTTTATTCACTAGCTGGGCTGGTCAGGAGTTGAACCAAGGTCAATGCCTGTATGTTGCTTGGATCCTGCAGAGAGACTGTAGCAGTTTCTGCTGGTGTACAAAGAAGGAACTTAAAAAAAAAAAAAAGTTAACCCACACAGTCTGCTTGCTTTGAGGATAAATTCATTTTTGTTTTGCTTAAAAAAATAATAACAACAAACTTCTAAATGTTTATATGTTTTTATTTTGCACAGGCAGCTTTGGCAATGGGGATTTTTTGTTTAAAAAAAATAAAGAAATAAATGTGGCAGCTCTCACAGCTGCAAATCATTGATTCAGCTCCACTGAGAGTTGAGAGAGAGAGAGAGAGAAAGAGAGAGAGAGAGAGAGAGAGAGAGAGAGAGAGAGAGAGAGAGAGAGAGAAAAGAGAAAAGAGGAAAAGAAAACAAAAAAGAAGAGAAAAAGAAAAAGGTACTTAGCCTTATTGCCAGAGGATGGCTCCCTGTCAGCTCCATAAAGTCTTCCTCATTTCCATTCTCTCAGAACATTTCAGAGGTCTGGAAAGTATTTGATTTTTAAAGGCTGAGTGTAGACAAAATAGAGCTTCTCAAAAATATTTTTTCAAAATTTAATAACACTGTATACTGTTTCCATGATAAACATAATACATGTTCATTAAAGAAAAATGAGAAAAGATTGAAAAAATGAAAGGGAAAGAATTCCTGGCTGTTCAAACACAACTGTTACTGATGTTTTCGTGTACTTTCTAGCAGTCTTTTTCCTTTACATATGTTTCCTCATTTGTTTCTCATAGATAAAATGACAGGGGGTGGGGGGTGCTTTTGTGCCCTGCATCTGTCACATAGCAGATAATAGCATTTATGGAAACCTTGCTGTTTGTCAGGTACTGTCTGCCATTACTCCGTATCTCTAAGCCAGCCTGACAGTCTCATGCGTCCATCATCACCATCAGCTACATAAGCATGGTTAGGTTCCTGTCTGTTCCTTTGGCATCTCATTGTGTGAAAACAGCTGGATGAAGTTTCACCCAATTTGAGGGGTATTTGAGGATGGTCTTACTTCAGATTTGAGCTACATGACATGAGATTTTTGCCATGGGAAGCCTTGGGTGCAGGGGGGCCTCCTCTTTCCTATTTCCACCCGGAGGGAATACCGTGACACTTTATTCTGAAGATTTCACTGCGTTGAGTTCAGACATTTACATTTTTAAAACTTTGCTATAATTGTATGGGTTGGTTCAATACACTTAAAAAATAATCATCTTATCCCCCCAATGGGTACATATTAGAAATTATATCTGACCCAATGCCCTCTAAAAGAATTAATTCAATGTAAAGAAGAATTTTTTTTTAAAAAAAGAGAATGTTAAAAGAGTTTAACAGCTTAGTCACATGAGATCAATGTTTGAAATCCAAAGAGGGCACATGCAATGAGACTTTTCTTCTTGGCAGTTGGTCAAGAGAGATCCATTTTTCCAAGGGCATCTGGGGCAGATGTCTAACCTGAAAATATTGAAATACCCAAGTCCATAGGTTACGTCCTTCAGAACAATGTAACTGAGGCACAAAGAGAGGCATCTGTGATGCCAATTGGAAGAGACAGGGCATTGGATTAAGCTGCCATGGACATATAAAACCAACCGTGGTTTCAAAGATGAGGCTTAACCCAAAATTCCTGTGGACATATACTCCAAGATATAGCAATGAAGCATGGCATTGTACATATATATAAACTTGATGATTTGGGGTGAGACATAAAGATGTATTTCCCTATAAATCTCAATCTAGTGGCCAACAAAAGTGTGTATAAAAACAAATTTTTAAAGCAAGTCAAAATTATTAGAGGTTTGTTTAAATTATTACAACTCTACACATTAATTTTTAAATAGGTTCTATTAAACGTAATGATTCTCCTGAGCAATTTCATATATTATGAAATAATAATGACTACACTTATTAAGTTAAGACACTCCCTAATACTCAATAAGAAATATGATAGATGGCATGCTTAGTACTGCATGCTTCATTTCAAATAATCCCTACAATAATCTCATGAGATAGAAACCATTATTATCCCTATTTTATAGGTCTGGGTTAGGACCAGGGTAAGACAAGTAAGTTTCCCAGGGTGCAAAATTTAAGGAGGCGCTCACTCTCAGGCTCTTTAAATGTTGCCAGCCCTATGAGTGAGTGCTTCCTTAAATTTTGCACCCCTGAGTACTTCAGTTGCTTCACTGTAGTCCTTGCAGTCCTTGTGCCTTTATAGATGAAGGAACGAAGGTCTAGGAGGTTAAGTAATTGTCTGAAGTGCTCAGCTAATAAGCAGCAGAGTGAGGACTCGAGCCTGGTCTTGATCAGCCCCAGATGATTTCAGTTCTTCATTTACTAAATACCGACTGATGATTATTGTCTATGTTGGGCACTGAAGAAACACAACCTCTCCCCTTAAGAAATTGGTAGACACCAGGGGTGGGACAGATAAAGGTGCAGTAAGAAGAAATGTGTTATTATCTTAACAGTAGATATCAACTGGCATTCTTTTAAGGGATAAACATTCTTTGTTTGCAAAAACGTCTTGATCAACGATGGAGAAGGAGGTAAAACTGTGTGTTGGTAGAAAAATAAAGAACGAAATGGTTAAGCTGTTCATGGGAAAATGAGAGAGAAGAAGGAGGAGGAGGGGGAAGGGAACAAAAGAAGGGGAGGAGAAGGGAGGGATGAGAGGATCTGATGAACTAGTGTGAGGTTGGGGATTATGTAAGAAGAAGTGGCACTTAAACTTCCTGGTGGAGAAGAAGGTAAACAGTATTTTAAGAATAGAAGTGACCTTCATCTCCCCCTGCTCCCACACACATCCCAGGATTGAAATAGCCTTCCTATCACAAAAGCTTGCTATAAGAGGGGTTAGCATTGGACATTTAGGAAGGGCGCAGGCCACTGCTAGCCCACATCATACCTTTGTGCAAATTAGTAAAAGAAGCCCGTTCTGGGTGGATGCAGAAGGTGAGCAGGGCATAGGCTCGTGTTCAGACCTCCTTGTCCCCTTAGCTTGGTGACTTTGATCCGGGTACAATCTATATAGCCCTATGTGATGGCTCTGGTCATACCTGGGTCAAATTTTGTAGACTAGAGGCAGCAGGAGTAGAAGCAGGAGCTACAGAACGGGGTAGTGGGGGGAAGGAGGGGGGGACAGGAAGGGAAATAGACCCCTAGGGATTCACAGAAGCCATAGGAAAGGCTTCACAGGGCGTAGGTTTGGAATTCAGTGGACCTTATCCAGCTCCATGGGCCTAAAATCTGGATTGCCTATATAGACACACAATTATAATACGGTGAGTGTGCTGTCAGAATAGGTACAAAGTGCTGTAAAGTCCAACAAAAGCTTGGGAGAGCTGAGGAGGCTGCCTGGAGGAGGTGGCGTTTAAGATGCTATTCAAAGACTGAGTTTGCTGAGAAGAGAGGTGGGAGGAGACGTTTCCTGGGGAGGGGTTCAGTTTGGTTACTGCAAGACTTGTAAGTGGGGAAGTAGCATGGCATGGGAATAGAGGAAAACCACTGTAAAGGGCATAAGTGCAAGGATTTGACTATCCTGTGCAGGGTGGGGAACCTGTTTTCTGCCAAGGCCATTTGGATATGTATAGCATCATTCGAGGGCCATACAGAACTATCAACTTAAAAATTAGCCTGCTATATTTGGTCAAACAATTAACTCACCCCTAATGCCTTGGCAGGGCCAGACTAAATGATTTCTTGGATCTTAATGGCCCTGCGGGCCTGATGTACCCCACCCCTAGGGACTGGGAAGCACTGGCTAGGTAATTAGCAAACTTTCTCTGACATCAAGGAAGAGGATGAAGCTGGAGAGAAGGTTTGCCATGTTCCAGGTGACGCAGGATGAGACCAGAACTTAGGTAATAGCAGTAGGGGTTGGGGAGAATGTGCTACTTTGAGCAAATATCAATTAATTAGGGTTGCTAGGACTTGGTAGGGGGATCTATAAGGAATGAGTCACAGTCGAATTGAACTTTGTAATTTGGGATACTGGGCAGTCCTCCAACCAAAGTGCACTTTGCTATGTTTCGAGGGCCTTGCTCTCCTGCATGCCTGGCCCTGAGGACAGCAGGGTTGTTTCTCAGTCTCTTCAGGCCCAGAGTTAGACAAGGGGGCTTCGGGAGGTAAAGACTCCCCAGGGTATGAAAGCCGTGCATAGCTTGGCTGTTTCTTACACGGTCAAGAGCGGAGTGGCTGCAGGTCAGTTGGGGTAGATGTCCTGTCTTTCCGGATGGTGGCTGATGGAGCAGGAGGAGGGCAGGAGCAAGGAGCCCCTCCACGCACCTCCACCAGCCTCCCTGAAGCAGAACAAATGCGCTGAGCTAGCACCTAGCATGGCTTTGGAAGAGCACTGCTAGACTGAATCCATGAGACAGATAATGAACTAAAACAAAGCTAGTAGAAGATTGACTGAATCCTTCTCGCCCTCCCACGTGCCCTATTCTGTGGGTCTGCCTGAGGCAAGGCTTGGCTCCAAGGGCCTCTCAGAGGCAGGAAAGTCATCTGAGATCTGAGGTCTGAAGTTGAAGGATCCAGTAAGGTGAGAGCTGTAGGTCTGACAGATCATAGAGCTCCCATGCTATAGATGATATTCAGGTTCAGAGAAGTTAAGCAACTTGTTCAAGGTCCTCCAGGCAGCAAGGGTTAGAGTCAATAAGTATAGGCAACCCTCCCCTGGTGGGTACTCTGTGCAGGCATTGCTCTCAGCATCTTTTCCCCACCACTTCCATGGAATATAATTGACATAGCATTGTATTATACAACATAATGGTTTGATATCTGTCTATATTGAGAAATGATTACCACAGTAAGCTTAGTTAACATCCATCACCTCACGTGGATACGCATTTTTTCTTGTAATAAGAACTTTTAAGATCTACTCTCTTAGCAACTTTCAAATATACAATATAGTATTATTAACTACCGTTAACATGCTATACAGTAGATCCCCAGGACTTATTTATCTTATAACTGGAAGTTTGGACCTTTTGATCAACCTCACCCATTTCTCTCACTTCACTCCCTAGTTCTGGCAACCACCAATCTATTCTCTGTATCCATGAGTTTCGTTTTTTTTTTAGATTCCACACGTAATTGGAATCATACAGTCTTTCTCTGTCTGACCTATTTCATGTGACACAATGCCCTCAAGATCCACCCATGTTGTCACAAATGGCAGGACTTCCTTGTTTTTGGTTCAATAATATTTCATTATATTTATATACCACATTTTCTTTATCTACTCATCCATTGGTGGACACTTAGGTTGTTTCCATATCTTGGCTATTGTAAATAATGCAGAATGAACAAAGGAGTGCATACATCTTTTCAAAATAGTGATTTTATTTGCTTGTTTTCAGCATCTTATTTGAATGATGTCATCCTTGTGAGGTTGGTGCTGTAGTATTCCTATTTTACAGGCAGGGAAACTGAGATAAAGAGAGCTTCAGTAATCTGCCCCAGGTTACAAAGCTTGTATGGTGGAGCTGGAGTTCAGCTGTAGGCAGTCTGACAGCAGTGTGGGTGCCTGTCCACGATGCTCCTTTGTCTTCAGCACCAGCCAAGTCTTCTGATTCCAAGCCCACTGCCTTTTCCCATACATCGTAACAGTCAGTTCTTGGCATACAAATGTCAAATATCATGCAAATAGTTTCATATGTAAGGGATTTCAAAGGTATACCTCTGGGGAGCCTATGATCTCAGCCACATTGTAAGAAATAAATTGCTGGAGTTTAGTGCCTTAAACTCAGATCACAAACACAGTATTAGCAGTGGGGTGGAAGTATTAGTAAAAATTCATCTTATTAGATGAACATCTGCTTTCTGGAATTTAACAGCATTCCCATACACGTATGGCTAGGCTGGGATGGCTCACTGAGAAAGTTTAAGTATATTCTCTATTGCAACTTTCTTAGTTATAAAAACTAGAAAGATGAAGTCCGTGGGTAAGCAGTCTGAATTTTAGTATTCCCCAAAAAAGAAGGTATTCTTTTATCTGCCTAAATCTAGAGTCATTGCATCTCTCTCCCCAGTCTAGTGCTAAGAAGACGTAGAAAGATTGGGCAAGTAAATAGCACTTAGTGGACAAAAGGCAGGGAAGTAGGCATGGCCCAGAATTCTGGGAAATGTCACTGCTTTTCATCTACTTTCGGGATTGAATCCTGTGGAAGACTGACTGCAAAATATATCTGCAGTTCTTCTGCCATCTATCAAGAGATAGAGTCTATTTCCCTACCCCTTGAATCTGGGCTGTGTTGTGACTTATTTGCCAGTAGAATGTGGCAGGAGAGATGGTGTACCTAAGATGTAGGACATTTCTACCCTCTCTTGTTCCCCTGCCTTCATCATAAGAGAAATTAGCCTGCTGAGACATGAGACACCATGTGGAGCAGAGCTGTCATCCCAGCTGAGGCCATCCTAGATCAGCCATCCCCAGCCGACCTTCCACCTGGTGGCAGACACATGAGCAAGCCTAGCCCACATTATCTGAACCTTGCCCAAATCAGCAGAGCTGCTCAGCCAACTCTTAAATGCGTGAAATAATAAATAGTGGGATGTTTGCTGCACACATTATTATGGAAATAGATAACTGATAAAAGTACCAATGGCAAATCTCATCAGTGACAGGAAGTCCGTCCATGTCTCTCATGCCCTCTTTCCCTATGGCCTTGCTTGTTTCTTCTGCATTGCTTCCTATAGTGGCTACAGCTCCATCCTCACCCAGCCCCATAGAAAACCTGAAGTCCAGCCATGGGTTACATACTTGGGAAAGGTAGCCAACTCTTACATTACAAATGCAGAGGAAACCACACTCATGCTCCCCCAGCCTAGGAAAAAAAAAAGTCACCAACATGGAAGAAATCCAGACCTTCCTCCCTTGTTCCCATCATGTTTCTATTTTAATCTGTTTCCATTTAATTCCCAGCCATGGCTCCACTTCCCATTTTGAGAGGGAATAGAGTTTGGAATCAAGAAACCTAGAGTTGCTCACATCTGGATTCAGACTCGGGCTCTGCCACTTACTAGCTGTGTGCCCTGGAAAAGTCCCTTAACTCATTGAGCCTCGGTTTCTTTGTATAGACCATGGGGATGGTTATCTATAGGGTTATTGTGAAGATTAAGTGAAGTGTGCACTTAAGACACATTAAGTGCTCAATAAATAGTAATTATGATTAATTTGTTGATTATCCGACCCCATTCTCTCCAGTTCCAAACTCTGGGGCTTTCTCTCAGAACTCTGGTTTTGATTCAGACTGCCTGCTCCAGCCCCAGCAGTACTCCCGTGGAACCTGGCTTCTTAGACCCCGAGTCCAATCTCTAGTCTCTGTGAGCACCCAGAGCAATGTACTAGCGTGTCCCCTGCACATTCACGCTGGAACGACAAAGAACAGAGTCAACGTCCTTCTGCAAGCAGGTCAGTGGGCAAGCCCGCCTCCCCTAACCCCCAAGCTCTGCTGACCGCTTGCGATTATTTTCACATGATGCAATGCTCCCTCTCCCCTTTGGAGCAGTATTAAGTTTCCTCCTGTTCCCATACACTTCAGAGACTGCTGCCCCTCTCACATTTCAGACGCTGACCCGCTCCTTTGCACTTTTCCCCTCTGCTTGTCTGGAGCCCCGCATAATGAAATTCAGACAGTGGTGACTGCTGCGCTCTGTCCCTCTCCCCCTCGGCATGGGTGACGAGGCCTGGGCAGCTCAGCCTTGCAGGGAGCGTGCTTCTCCCGGGGCCCGGACGTAAAACTGGGCGAGAGCAAGCCCGGTGACTTCATTTCTTTTGTGTCAGATCGGAGGTTCCTCACTCTGAAGAGAAAGGCAAACACGTTTGATCTGACTATGGGGAGGTGGGGAGACAGGGTGGAGTGGAGAATACATGTGATATATGAAATGAAACAAGCTTTCCAAAAACAACAAGGCTGAATCATAATAACTTACATTTGTGGAACACTAGTTTTTTCACGCGCAGTGTCTCGTTTGCTTCTCACAGCAGCCCTGGCCAGCAGACAGGACACGGATTAACATCCCTGTTTGACCAGGAGGTCACACAGCGAGAAGGTGACAGAGTCCCGGCCCACACGCAGGTCGCTGGACCCCACACCCAGTGCTGCGTCCTCTGTATTATTCTGTCTTCTCTTGTGCATTTCATCCCATGACTTAGGCCCAACTGTTTGCAAAACTTTCCCATAGAAACATCCCTTATGGCAGAGGGGGGGAATGAACATCCTGGAAATGCAAAATTACTACCAGATCCTGTGTTTCATCTAAAAAATTCATTCAAACTATGAGTTGTGATTCATTAATTATGTCATATTCACATTAAATATTCAGTTGCCTCTTGAACAACGCGGGCACGATGGGCACCTAACTGCATGGTTGAAAATCCATCTGTAACCTTTGACCCTAAAATTGGCCCTTCGCCTCTGTGGATTCAACCAACAGTAGTTTCCAATCTTGGTTGGGAATGCCAAAGTACTGTTTTCTATCTGCAGTTGGTTGATTCAGCAGATGTGAAACCCCTGGATAGAAAGGGCGGACTGTATGTATTGACAAAAACCAGCGTGTAAGGAGACCCATATAGTTCAAATGCGTGTTGTTCAAGGGTTAACTGTATTATATATTCTTAATGTAAGAGTACAGTCTTAATCTAGCTTCCTTCAGATAAAATAGATAGGAAGATGGTTTTGCTTAGCCCCTGATAACTTCAGGGGTTTGTGGCACCAGGTTCTAGATGCTTCCAACCAGTGTGCAAGATGAGTGTGCAACACATGCGTAAACCACGGCAAGCGCCTGAAGAAGCGCTTTATTTTAGCTCCTACCTCGGTATGGATGCTATTTTTTAATTGGCGCTGTTGACTGGGGCTTCCTTTAAACCATCTGCCCCAGACTTTCCATCCTGCGTTTTTTGACAATGAAAAGACACATGTTGGTAAGGTATGTTTTGTGTCTGAGAGGCTGAAGGAATGAGCTTTAGGGCTTTCCCAGAGGCACTGAGTGCATTTGCAGAGCAGACAACATGCACTCTAAGCAGGAACCAAGAAGGGGGAGCAAGAAGAGCCAGAGGATCAACAGCGGGGGGGCTTTTAAAAGGGGGTGGGACAGAAGATTGAGGTCCTCAGATTGTTGTAACCATGCAGTGCGGTGCATCACCCTCTGGGCACTCTCCCTTGATGGAGCCTTGAAGAGGAGCCCTCTCCCTGGGAACACTTTTCTCTCTACTCCCTGCAGGGCGCCAGGGATCTCTAATTCCTCACTCTGACGCCAAAGGGCCCTGCAGGCTCAGGTTAGCCTTGCCAACCTTTGCTGTCCGCCCCAGAGCCCTCGCCGGTGGGCTGCTTGCTCCCGAGAGGTGTGCTGGTGCCGGCAATGTGCACAGGTGGTAGGGACAACTGCAGCACGTTCATGGGAACAGATGGCTCTGAACCCGAGCGGAGGTGGGGAGATCATCACGAGAGCTGACTCCTTTGGTGTGGGTTTCAAACAAATGGGAATATGGTCTGGCAATTGGTTGCAACTATGGGGCTGAGATTTGCTGAAAGAAAGGAAGAAGGATGATCTCAATAGCTAGCATGCACGAGAGCCTCGTGCGTGCCAAGCACTGATCTAAGCATCTTAAACGCATTAGCTTATTCCTACAAGGTAGATGCTGTTATGCTCATCCCCTTACACAGATAAAAGCACTAAAGCACAGAGAGGGTAAGTAGTTTGCTCAAGGAAAACAGCAAGTATATGGCCCAGCCAGGATTGGATCCAGGGACTTCACACTTTTAGCCACCAGGTTGCGCTGCCTGCACAACACTCTCAGGAGTAATAGTAACACAACCTTCTTTGCCTTATCTATGCCAGGCACTGTGCTAAACACTTGGTGTGCCGTTTCCCACAGTCCTGACAACATTCCTGAGGCTCAGAGATGTTAACTTGCCTGAGGTTACATAGCTAATAAGTGACTCAGGAAGTCCTTACTCTTAATCATCCTGTTTTATGGCCTTCCATGTAAACTGCATAAACTATAAAAAGTGGAAAACAAATGAATAAGTTTACAGGGAGCCTCCTTCCATTCTAGATACTAAATAGGTACAATTTCATTTCCAAGAAAATTTTACGGGAATGGAGACCTAGCAATATCCCTGAACTTGTGGTCAAAAGATCTAGATTCAATTCTCATCTCTGGCACTCAGGGCTCCCCCTGAGTTTCCTCATGTGTAAAATGAAGGTGACAACAAAGTCTGCTTGTGGGAATTGAATGATAGGACATACGTGGGGCTTTTAAAAAAGTGTTTTATTGATTTTTTTTTTTTTTGAGAGAGAGAGAGGAAGGGAGAGGAAGAAGGGAGAGAGAGAAACATGGGTCAGCTACTTTCTGCACACCCCCTCCTGGGGATCGAACCTGCAACCTCTTGGTGCCCTGATCAGGAATTGAACCTGCAACCTCTTGGTGCATGGGTTAACCCTCAACCACTGAGCCACACCGGCCAGGCACGTGCGGCTTCTAACAGATGTAGGGTGGGATTTTCTTGTTTTGTTTTTTTTTTACATTAGAGTTCACTCTTGATATTGTACATTCTAAGGATTTTGACAAATATATAATGACATGTACCTACCGTTATAGTATCATACAGAATAGTTTAACTGCCCTGAAAATCCTCTGTGCTATGCCTATTCATCCCTTCTTTCCCCTTAACCCTCGGCAACCTCTGATTTTTTTTTTTTTACAGTCTCCATAGTTTTGCCTTCTCCAAAATGTCCTATAATTGGAATCATACAGTATGTAGGCTTTTCAGACTGGCTTCTTTCACTTAGTAATGCATTTAAATTTCCTCCATGTGTTTTCACAGCTTGATAGCGCATTTCTTTTCAGTGCTAAATAATAATAATATTCCATCCAGTGCTAAATAATATTCTATTGTCTGAATGGACTAGAGTTTATTAAGGGTTGTTTGTTTGCTTGTTTGTTTTTTAGCTCGCTTACTCTCTTCATTCTATAGACAAAAAATCTGAATGCTAACGAGGTTAAAAAACTGGCTAACGTCCCACAGCTAGTTCATGGCAGTCAGAAAACAACTCTTCAGCCTTCAGTCCAGCACTTTGGTGACTTTCCTGGGCTGATTTTCGATATTCTATAGAGCTTGTGCTTGACAATTCTCCTCCTATTACTTGTGTCTATTTGCTAAACCACAACTTCTTTTGTATCTGTGGAATTAGGGGCAGAGAAGACTTTGGATAAGGTTATGCTCATTCTCTACTACCATCTAGCAGGCTAACAGTTTTCCTTTCTTTCCTCATGTAGGAGGTTTAAAAGAGCAGCTGTGGCAGGTGGATTTCCATCTCCTCGGTCTCCTGCTCATCTTTGGAGGACATACCACCAAGTGAGGATGTGAACCAGGAGATAAGGGAGGCACAATAAAGTCCTTTAGGGTGGTCCTGTCTGTTGTAAAGGCAGGTGTGGTATAGTGGGAAGAGGGTATTACTAAAGAAGAAATCTAACAGGTATCAATGGAAAGTCCTACATTTTGTTTCAAAAATTAATTGTACCCAATGCATGGAATAGTCGATTAGTCCACACAGAAATGACCTTGGGGTGTTAGCTGTAGAAGCTCAATAAGAAATACACTTAGTGGCCAGATTATTATGATCTCTGAATGCATAATAATCTGGCCACTCAATATGTATATATATTAGAGGCCCAGTGCATGAATTCGTGCATGGGTGGGGTCCAGCCAGCCTGGCCAGGGGGAGGGGACATGGGCTGTTGGCTGGCCTGCTGGTCGAACTCCTGGTCGAGGGGACAATTTGCATATTAGCCTTTTATTATATAGGATATACACTGAGTGGCCAGATTATTATGTGCTCAGAGATCATAATAATCTGGCCACTCAGTGTAATATTGCTATGGGGTTGCCTAAAAAGCGATTGCACTCTTAGAGTGTGTTAATTGAGTTGCTCTCTAGCCCTGACTCTGTCATGAACTGAGAGACTCCAGCAAGTTTTTAACCATCTCAGAGTGAGGACTACAGAGTGAGGAATCCCTCTGTATTTTGTATTTGAGATGCATAGGGAGGTCCATTTATGGATGTCATCTCTAAACCTTGTATTGATAAGCTGGAGCACAGGCAGAGGCTGCCGAAAGGAACTCACCTTTGTGGGGGCCTTCCATGTACCAGACACTGGCTAAGACTTTACCTACAGTTGCCTCTAGTCTTAGTTAATCTTCACACCAACCCTGACATGTAGTTTTTATTAATCTCATATATATATTCTTTTTAAAAAATACATTTTTATTGATTTCAGAGAAGAAGAGAGAGGGGAGAGAGATAGAAACATCAATGATGAGAGAGAATCATTGATTGGTTGCCTCCTGCACGCCCCCTACTGGGGATCAAGCCCACAACCCAGGCATGTGCCCTTGATCAGAATCGAACCCGGGACCCTTCAGTCCGCAGGCTGACGCTCTATCCACTGAGCCAAACCAGCCAGGTCATATATATTCTTTAGGGGAAGAAGTTTACCCAAGATCATTTCCCTTAAGAGTGGCAGAGCTGGCTTCCCCCACATGTCTTTCCTACTACCAGGACAGTGAAAAATCTAAAAGCCAGATCATAAGACGACAGCTGTGGAAACCAGGCACACACAGATATCCAAAATATTTGAAGGACTATCAAGTGAAACAGGGCATTAAATTTATTCCACTTTGGTCCCCCTGCACCCCTCAAAAAATTAGAGCCACAGGGTAAGTGATACAGGGAAGCACTTAGGTAGTTGGTGTAATGAAGAACTTTCTATTAGAGAATGGTTCAACAAACAACCCAGCTGCCTTAACTCATCCCGAGTAACTCCCCACTGAAGGAGCATTCAAGGAGAAAAAACTGGCTAATGGTCAGGGATGTTATTCATTCATTCAACCAATATTTAATAAGTAGACATATGTCTCATGACTGTTTTAGGCCTTGGGGATTTGGCAATGAACAAAAGAGATAAAAAATAAAAAAATAAAAATCTTGCCTTAATAGGGTTTATATTGCAATGTAATATAGTAGTAGAGAGAATTCCATCATTCTCTCATACATTAAACTAGTGGACAACCAAGGTAGCAGTCATAGATGCTGTCTGGGCCTGCTGGTGTCCCCTCAGCTTATACCACTGTTGGGCATGCTAGCTCAATTTTCAATGATCAAATCCCATGACTCTTTGCCTAAAGGCATTCTCTGGTCATTGGAGCCCATTCTACCTGAGTGCTGTAAGTGATAGGTGGATTAACACTCCCCCCAGCAATTGTCACCCAATGACTGATTGGAAAATACCCCTGCCTTCTTGTCCCTTAGGTGGAATAACTCTAAGATGCATGATCTATGCTGTTTCCCAGAGTTCCCTAGCAGAATGACACCCCAGTTGTCTGTGGTAGAAATTTGTTTGATCAGTTCCTTCTCTTCCCTATCTCACTTCCCACTGCTCAACCAGTGGTCCCTGAAATTACTGCCCAAATAAACCACTTGCACTTGAATCCTTGCCTTACAGTCTGCTCTGAGGGATCCCAAAGTAAGGCAATCCCTATGATTCATGAGCACTGGCTGAATGTCAAGGGATTTGACTTTTCATTGTGTCTCTTGGCTGTATGCTCTTAGGCAAGCTGATAATCCTCTCTGGCTCCTCATATTCTCAGAATAAGAGCATTGAAAAAATAAGAGCATTGCACTGTATATATCTGTGCCATCTATATCCATATCCATAAACATACCTAGTACTTTGTTGATTATTTTACCTGCTTTTGAAAGATATTTCACATTCATGTCTCTTGGATCCGCAGAAATAGCTCCAGGAATTAGACTGGGTATAGACAACTTTGCCCATCTCAGGGATTAGACAATTGTGTACCATAAAGATTTAGTTTTCTTTTTCTTCTAAACCTTTTAAGTAATGTCCCAGAGTTTGAGTGATACCCATCCTTGCTCTCCTGATCTCCACCTCCAATCTTGTGTAGAGTGAGTTTCCTGCTTCTTGATTCCCTCTTATGACCAGGAGACAGCTAAAATTGTGGCTAAAATAAGAGCCTTTGGGATATAAAATCACACATTCAACAGCCCATGCAAGTTAGGTCTTGTGCGGGCTAAGACTGTGGGGGTAAACATAGACTCTGGGCTAGGTCCAGATGGTTTTGTGAGTTGTGTGCCCACACGCTGATAAAGGCAGTATGGGATGCCGTTTTATATTTCTCTATGGTTTATAGAAGCACTTTTATATTCTTGATCTCACTTGATTCCCACTCACCGTGTAAGATGTGATTTTTGTTATTCCCATTTTGATTGGCAAACAGAGGCTGAGAGGTTGAGTGGATGTGATAAGTGTGCAGTCTCCTTTAAAATGTTCAGGCAGAGGCCCATGGAGGTTATCATGCCCAGGCCTGTTCAGTGGAAAGCTGTTGCTATGCGTCCTGTGGGAGCTGTGTAGACTTAGTCGGAGGGTGCTTTCCAGAAGAAACCAGAAGAACTCAGACATAAAGAAGGAAAAGTAAAGACAGGGACACTGCAGATCCTGGGATTATGATGAGAGAGATGACTTCACGTCACCCTGCAGAGAAAGAAATCAGACGTTAGCACTCCAGAGATCATTCTGGTCCAGAAAGGGGATCGGGGGACTTTCTTTAAGGTTACACAGTTTGTAGGGTGAGCAACCATCCCCCTTTGCAATGAAATTCCTGCCTCCTGAGAAACCCCTAAGTCCAAGCAAATTGGGACAGTTGGTTACTCTACAGCTCGTAAATGTTTTTGAGACTCCCACGTCTGTCTGATTCCCAAAGATAACCTGTTCAACCACACAGGCACTAAATGTCATCATGAGTGAGTTGCTTTGCCCCTCTGAACTTCATTTTTCTCCTCTGTAAAATGGAAGCAATGATATCTAACTCAAAAATTTGTTGTAGGATCAATCAGAAAATGCATGTAAAGTACTCACTGAATGGTCGATGCTATGACTATTATTACTACCTACCAAGACTAGAAACAGGCTTTCCTGGCTTTCTACATACTTCTTTTTTATTACTCTTGGTTGCCTCCAGCAGAATTAACAAATTCCCAGTCAGGGCACACGCCCGGGTTGCTGCCTCAGTCCCCAGTGTGGGGCGTGCAGGAGGCAGCCGATGTTGGCAGTCTCTCATCATTGATGATTCTATCTCTCTCTCCTTCTCCCTTCCTCTCTGAAATCAATAAAAATATATTTTAAAAAAATACAATAGAGTGGAAGAATTTAGATATATTTGGCACCAAGGGGTTAGCTAATGTTTGTGGCAGGAGAGAATGACTGTACAGTCAAACCTTGGTTCTTAAATGTCTCCCATCTGGAACAATTTGGTTCTTGACCAAGTTGTTCATGGAAAAAAAATGTGTTGGTTAACTTGGGTTCTCGACTGGACAACCCTTCATGCTGACACTTCAGCATGACAAAAAGAGTCTCTCAGGCCACAGAGAAGAGAACGCCCCAGTATGAGTCAATTTACAGTGAAACCTTGGTTAACATCTCAGGAAATTGTGCTGTGGATATTTCTGCAAGTTTTTTTGTTTGTTTGTTGTGTGTTTTTTTTTGTATTTGTTGCTGGCCAAATGGATGATTAGCTCAATTTTAAAACATAAAGAGGCCATCAAGAGTGCTAATGTTGCTAAAGGTGAATGAAACAATGATCACAGGCAGTTGAAGGGGCAGAAAAACTGTTGCTGTTTTGGAAAAATGAAAAGCAGTTAGCCAGTGACAGCATTTCCGAGGCAATGATATGTGAAAAAGCTAGTATGCCGCATACTGACCTCCTGAAAAACACCCCTGGAATGGGTGCTGAAAGTGATTTGTTTAAGGATAGTAGGGGGTGGTTCAATACATTTAAGAAGTGTTTGTGTATAGATTAAACATTCCATTAGACATGTACTGTTTATGAGAAAGGTTAAAACAGGGAATCATTTGGGGGTCTGGAACAAATTAATTCAATTTACATTACTTCTAATGGGGAAAAATGGTTTGGTTTTCGAACAGATCACTTCTCGAACAGGCTTCTGGAACAAATTAAGTTCCAGAAGCAAGGTTCCAGTGTATTTCTTAAATCACATCAGATTATGCAGAATAAGACCAAATTGGATATAGCTACTATTTGATCACATTTCTCTACCATTGCCACTTCTGCCCATGCGAATATGCTAGTATGCTAGTGCATTATATAAAGTGAATAACAAGATCCAGCATTTCATGCGAGATTTAGAAGGCCGTCTGGTTCTCCTGTTGTAGTGTTCTGAGTGGGCGTTTGAACTCTGAAACCCTGAAGACTGAGCCCCTCAAACAGGCTCTTTCTGTGTCTCAGTGGGAAGCTCTTTGCTTCTCTTCTTCAGATTCTTCAGCTGTAAAACAGGAATCCAAATAATTCCCTCTAGTGCAGGGATTCTCCGAGCCGGTCTGTAAAATTACACAAAGATGAAAAACCCTACAGTGACAATAGACGCCTAACATTGTTATGAGTCTAGAGATCAATGAGATTTAAAAGAAAAAGGGGGGAATCTATCATCCAAGAGGAAAAACCCAAAGTGCTTTCTGCTTAAACTGGGGTGTCTTGTGATGAACTTTTGGGGATCAATTTCTGTGCACCTTCCTGGGGTGACCTTGCATATGTTTTTCTACTCTTTTTCCCTAAAGGAAGCCTGTCCCATCATAATTTTTATAGGATTCCTCCTCCTTCTCCTCCTCCCCCTTCTTTTATTTTTAACTGTACTAAAGAAAAAAAAAATTGAGTGCAGCTTCCTTGCTGATTGTGGAGAATAAATCTGTATCTCTTTGGAAGCTTGTTGATCAAAAGATTCGTGTCATCTGTGTGTAGGCCGTTTCTCGAGGGGAAAAAGGCAGAGTAATCAAGAATGCTCGCTTCTCTTCCGAGAGGAAAACAGATGCACTGCGTGCGTAATGGGATTGCGTTTAAAAAACAAAGTCAAGGGCCTGGGAGAATTATACTGGTGCCCGCCCTGCAAATGTGTGGAGATAATGGTGGCTCAGAAAGAGACTCCACATTCCAGAGCTTTCGGTGTCTATGGCAAGAAACAGATGAAATGTGTCAATAAAATCTGGCCTTTATTAGGCAGATAAGGACGTCTGGAAGTGAATGGCATACTCTGAGTCAGACGAGAAAAGGGAAACAGGAACTCTTCTTTAGCGTTTGTCTCGGGTCTGGTGGTACCTAGGTTTATGATTTAGAATGCTTCACATCTTTCCTTAGAAGGATTATTCGTTTTTGGAGTGCTCTCTTCTTGGCTTGCTAGGGTTCACATATCACACCAGATCTCTCGCTGTATTATTGCAAAATTAAAATAGAAGATGCGTTGTGTGCAGTGCATTTTCTCTAGGGGGATGAGATCCACAAAAATATTAACCACAAGCATTTCACTGTTTGAAAAAGCAAAAGGAAACAAACCATCGACGTAGAGAGAGTCAGCTGCCTCTCTTCCCAGCGGTGGCTCTTCCGTAGCTGGATCTCACTGTCTAGGACAATTCTCCTCATGGTGGCCTGTGTTTCACAGTGACAAAAGCCCCTGTAGTCAGAATGCTCAAAACTTCAAGTGATTCTGTACATTTCATTATGAGGAGAGACAAATGAGGAGATGTATCTGTTTCTGGACTTGGGTTTTCGAGAATGCTTTTAGATTGGCTAGTACTGTATAGTTCATTACAGGCTTCCTGATTCAGTGTTTAGGTTGAAAGAGGAAAAATATTTTGTATTGACAGAAGATCAAGAGCAGATGTACGCCAAGGTCTCAAGCATACGTTTTAACTTACATTGTGTGCTGTGAGGAACTATCTCAGAGCCAAAAAGTGATTTGTATTCACTAATTGTAGGCAGTTTGGTAGTTTTTGCATATAAAAATAACTTTTAAAAATCTGTTATCTGTTGGTTTCCCCTCTCTCGTCCTAAATATGTTCTGGGTTTTTACTGTGCGGGCTGATTTAAGGTTTAATGTGGAGCTAGCTCAGTGTCCTGGGCAGCACTGGGTTTTACGCCCATCAGTGTCCTTAGGAAATTTAACGTTGTTAGAAAATCAGTTAAAATAGTGGCTACCAGAGCCTAGGACTATGGAGAGGGGGCAGTTGCCAGGTACATTTGATCAAGGTGGAATGTCAAGTTGGATCATTTGAGAGTCAGGACCCCCAAAATGTATCGACTTTGGTGTCTAAAAGAATCCAAATTGAATATCTACATTGCTCAAATCTGCTGGAAGCTTGCCAGATCTCGGCTTCAGTTGGCGTGTGTGGAAACTGCTTACACATGCAGCCTAGAGGGAGTCGATTCTGTTGAATGGCTGTCCAAATGTCAACATAGCTCATCATCATTTCTAGATGACAAATCATAAACATGGTTGGCCCTCCGGCAATGACGCTTGACTGTGTGAGGCAGGTGGTGGAAAACATGAGTTGCACACAGGAATGCCCACGGGGCCAGGTTTATGTGATCATATGTGAGGCATGGTGTCAGGAAATGAGGAATGGTGGGGACCGTCAGGGCATGAAGGACCTGCCCCTTCTGGAGGGGCACCTATTCCTCCCTCACCTGCCGCTCCCCGCTGCTCTTCTCAGTGCAGGCTCTGTGTGGCCAGATCTGCTCATTGCTTTTTCAAAACAAGCAGGAAATTCCTATTTTTATGTGAATACTCTAAAACTTCATATGTTGACTTACATTTTTAAAAATATATTTTTATTGATTTCAGAGAGGAAGGAAGAAGGAGAGATAAAAACATTAATGATGAGAGAGAATCATTGATTGGCTGCCTCCTACACGCCCCCTACTGGGAATTGAGCTCACAACCTCTTGGTTCATAGGTGGATGCTCAACTATTGAGCCATGATGGTTGGGCTGTTGACTTAAAAATTTAAAAATACGATACACTCAGCATCTAAATACTTCAGAAGGCCAGATATGGCTGCCATCTCGAGACCTTGAAATTAAGTGACTCTGGAAAGAGATTCCCCCTACTCTCTATCTAGAGACCGTTTTTCCAGCAATCTCAGTGGATATTTGTTTGTTGTTGTTTGTTTTGTTTTACAAAAGAACACTCAATTCATAATACATGTCCTACCCATCTATCTTACAAATTAAATTCACCCAACTAATATTTATATGAAAACCTACCTGAGCATATCCTATTTCATCTTCAAGAAGTACTTATGAGGTAGACTAGAGGCCCAGTGTATGAATTCGTGCACGGATGGGTCCCTCAGGTTGGCCAGTGATTGGGGCCGATTGGGGGGGGGTGGGAAGCTGGGGCAGGGACTGTGTGGGGGTTGGCTGGCCAGCCTTCCCACCCCCATCAGGGCTGATGGGGGGCCGGCTGGCTGTGGGGAGGGACCGCAGGAGGTTGGCTGGCCCCAGGAGGTTGGTTGTGGAAGTGTACTGACCACAGGGGCAGTTCCTGTGTTGAGCATCTGCCCCCTGGTGGTTAGTCCACGTCATAGCAACCAGTTGACTGGTCATTGGGTCTTTCAGTCATTTGGTCGCTTAGGCTTTTACATATATAGATATTCTTAACATGGGTACAGAGATGAAGAAACTGAGATTCTGCACATTTTAAGGAAACTGCTCAAGGTCATAGAGATAACTAATGATGAAATAGAAGTTCAGACTAGATTTTCTGATTTTAAGCTTTACTTTTTATTGTGAAAACAATTCTTAAAATAGACCTATAATACATTTAAATCATCATCTTTATCAACAACATCATTTTGACCTTTTCTTATCTAGCCCCTAGACATAGAGTTTACAAAAAGAATTTTACCTGGGCAAGTTACTGCATCTTTCTAGGTCTCAGTTTTCTTATCTCTTAAATGGGAAGAGTAAGACGAGACGAGGAGGCAAACTGGCATTTCAAGGGCTGTATTTAGCTAGAAGATGTCTTTGCTTGGGTCTAAATTAAGTTTTTTCTGTTTATAAAACACTCAAGTTATTGTGGTGTAGCTGACATAAAATAAATTGCACATGTTTTAGGTGTATGATTTGATAAAATTTGACATACGAACTCACCCATGAAAACCATCACAATTACGATAATGAACTTATCCATCACTCTCAAAAGTTTCCTCATGCCCCTTTGTAATCCATCCCTTGTCTCTCCACTCCTTGTTCCAGGTAACTATTGATCTGCTTCTTTTTATTATACTTTTGCTAGCATTCCCTAGAATTTTATGTCAATGGAATCATACAAGATGGATTTTTTTTAGTCTGGCTTCTTTCACTTAGCTTAACTATTTTGATATCTATGTTGTTGTGTATATCATCAGTTCATTCCTTTTGATAGCTGAGTAGTCTTCCATTACATAGATGCATCATAGTTTCCAACAAAACAACATGATATAAATGAGCAAATGACCCAGATCCAACACCAAAGAAGATATGCAGGTGGCAAAGAAGCACTGGTCAAGATGCTCAACATCATTAGTTATTAAGGAACTTCCAATTAAAACCACATTAAGATACCACTACCTACATATTAGAATGGGAAGTTAAAACATTGCTCATTGAAGTCTTGAGGATGAGGAGAAACTCCCATACACTGCTGGTAGTAATGTGAAATGGTACAACTTTGAAAAACATTTTGACAGTTTCTTATAAAGTTAAATATGCACCAACCATATGAATCAGCCATACTGTTGGAGGCAGCAAGAATGGCATCAGGTGTTAGACCCATAGGGTCAGACTGGACCTGTGTTCAGCAACCTCGGTACTTGAGTTCTGGCTAGGAAAGAATTCAGAGCCAAGGCTCAAACTATAAGAGAATATTTATTCATAAAATCACAGAGGTAGAAGAAGTAATTTGTAGGAGAAATGGGCTTAGAAAACAAGTTATAGAGGTAAAGGAAGGGCCCTTAGAACTTAGAGGTGAGGAAGGTAAAGGTGACTCCTCTGGGGGGATTGAGATAGGGAGGGGAGGAACAAAGGAAGGACTTGGGCATGCTTCTGGAAAGATGAGCATAGCTGGGTCCTCTGACCTAAGGGTTTTAAGGGTGGAGATCTTCCGGAAGGTCCCAGGGGAATATTCAGCGGATTTTCCTGGTGTGTCCTTTCAGGGTCATGATCTCCACTGATTGATTGGTCAATGCGAGGGCAAGAGGTCATTATTCAATGCAGCTGGTTCAGAGGTCAGCCTTGGCCTTGGCATTGCTTGTCTGGTTTTGCTGCTTTTTTGGGCCTGGAGCTGAACTATAACTGATGCCTAGATATTATCTTTAGGGAGAAAAGGTCAGGTGGTCCAAACCTCATGACAGCTAGAGAGGAAAGGTCGCCCTGGGGACGTGGTCCCACCCTACAGTTGTCCTTTGCTAGGCACCCAGGGCTTTCTGCCCCTGTGACCTGTACCTGGCCCATCATCCTTGCTCTGCTCATGTCTAACGCCTACCGGTTTGTTTTCTTATTACTGAGTTTTGGATGTCATTTATACATTCTGAATACAAGTTCTTTATCTGATATACAACTTGCAGATATTCTCTCTCAGTCTATGGCCTGTCTTTTATTTATCTCAACAGTGTCCTATGTCGCAAAAGTCAAATTTATCAATTTATTTTTTAGGTATTGTGCTTTTACTAGTAATTGTTAATTAAAAATATTTGCCTACTCCAAGATTACAAAGGTTTGCTCCTAAATTGTCTACATGATTTTTGTACACAGTTCTATATAACTTAAAAAGTATTTGCCAACCTTTAAAAGTTGGAAGATTTTATATAAGAAATATGAATTTCCAGTTTCTCTTAGAAATGGAAGAGCTGGGTATACTGGCCTGCATTTCCACTGGATGGTGCTCCATTGGCCCTGAATGATGCTCCAGTCTTCCATGGTCTCACTGGGTTGGCCTTACTCATTTCCATTCTCAACATGCATATCTGTGTGCATAGATATACCACTCCACAGCTTGATGCCCTCCATTCCTTTGCAGTTCTAAGCTTTGGTGATGTTACAGATTTTCCATGTATTATTACCGATAAGCCTTCCTTGGGAGTTTAGGAGAGTGAGTTACCCTGCAGTGGACCTGGAGATCTTCCTGAGATTCTGGAAGATTCACTGTAGTTAGTATCTTCACTTCTACCATAGGGGTGGGGTTTAACAATCTGGGGACATTTCTGAAGTAGTTTAAATCTGAAAGTGATGATTTGACATAGCTCTGGGAACCTGCCTACTGCCTAAGTTTTTCTCATTTGCTTTCTGCTGTAAATTAAAAATTTGTTTTGAAGTATAAATACATACTTGTAAAATGCACGCATCTTAATATGTACCACCCCAGTTGTGATATATAGCATTCCCACCACTAGGGAAATTTCCCTCCCCCTCTAGACTCAACCACTAATATAATATCTAACCATAGCTTAGTTTTATTTGTTCTTGAAATTTGTGAAAATTGAATCATAGATTAAATACTCTTTTGTGTTTTGCTTCTTTCTCTGAGCATATTTTTGAGATTCATCCATGTTGCATCAACCAGCAATTGTTCTTTTTATTAATAAGTAATATTCCATAAGATGAATATGCTACATTTTACTCATTCACTCTCCTGTTGATGGACATTTGGTTTGTTTCTAATGTTTTGCTATTATGAATAAAGCTGCAATGAACATTGATGTACACATTTTTGTACATGTGTTTTTATTCTCTTTTGGGTAAATATCTCAGAGTGAAATTGTTGAATCATAAGGTAAAGTGTATATTATCTTTATAAGAAACTTAAAAAGTTTACTACAGTGGTTATAACGTTTTTCATTCTCACCAGCGATGAATGAGAAACCCAGTGGCTCTCCATCCTGTCAGCATTTGAGATTCTATTCTCTTTAATTTTAGCCATTCTAGTGAATATGTGACAGTAGCTCCTTGTGATTTTAATTAGCATTTCCCTGATGACAAATGATGCTGAACATTTTCCCTTAATTTTATTGACCATTCACTTAATGGTGTTTTTGATGAGCAGGTTCTTTTAATTTTGTTGAGTTCTAATTTATCAATTTCTTTTTTACAATTACTGTTTTCTGTGTCCTAAGATATCTTTGCCTCACCCCAATTTACAAAGAACTCATGTATACTTTATTCTAGTAGCTTTATAGTTTTAACATTTACATTTAAGCCCTAATTTATCTCAAATTAATTTTTCTTTATGGTATAAGGTACGGATCAAGGTTCACTCACCCTCTCCCCTAGTTGGTAAAGTACCCTTTATTAGACTTTCTGTTTTTCATTAAACTACATTGGTGACTCTGTAAAAAGAAAAAAATCAATTGTCAGTATGTATGTGAGCCTATTTGTGAACTCTTAATCTGTACCATTGATATACTTTTTCTGTACTTATGACATATTTACCATATTGAAATTTTCAATCCTTGAGCATGATATAGTTCTCCTGTCACCTCATATTAGGACCCCTTTCTTCCCCCACCCCCTCCCTCTGGCCACCACCACACTGCTGTTTGTGTTCATAAGTTTCAGTTTTAGATTCCACATATGAGTTAAATCATATAGTTCTTAGATTTTTCTATTTGACTTATTTCACTTCGCATAACGTTCTCAAGGTCCATCCATGTTGTTGTAAATGACGCTATTTCATTCTTTCTTATGGCTGCGTAGTACTCTATTGTGTATATATACCACATCTTATTTATCCAGTTCTCTATCATAGGGCACTTTGGCTGTTTCCAACTCTTGCCCACCATGAATAATGCTGCAATGAACATAAGGGTGCATATATCTTTGTGTATAAATGATTTTGAGTTTTTTGGGTATATACCCAGGAGTGGGATTGTTGGGTAGTATGGTAGCTATATTTTTAATTTCTTGAGGAATTGCCAGACTGTTTTCCATAGTGGTTGTACCAGTCTACATTCCCACCAGCACTGAATGAGGGTTCCCTTTTTTCCACAACCTCTCCAACACTTGTTGTTGCTTGTCTTGTTGATAATGGCCACTCTAACTGGTGTAAGGTGGTATCTCATTGTAGTTTTAATTTGCATGTCCCTGATTGCCAGTGAGGTTGAACATCTTTTCAAATATCTATTGGCTGTTTGAATGTCTTCTTGGGAGAGGTGTATTTTCAGGTCCTCTGCCCACTTTTTGATTGGATTGTTTATTTGTTTGTTTTTTGAATACCTAGGACTAAACTTAACAAAAAATGTGAGAGGCCTATATACTGAAAATTACAAAACATTATTAAAAGAGATTGAAAAAGGCACAACAAAGTGGAAAAATATCCTGTGTTCATGGATTGGGAGAATCAACATAGTTAAAATGGCCATTTCATCCACAGCAATCCCATCAAAATCTCAAAGTCATTTTTTAAAGAAATAGAACGAGAAATCATCAGATTTGTATGAAACCACAAAAGACCCAGAATAGCCAAAGCAATCCTGAAAAAATAGAACAAGGCTGGAGGTATCATGCGACCTGACTTCAAAATATACTACAGAGTTACGATAATGAAAACAGCATGGTATTGGCAGAGAAACAGATACACAGATCAATGGAACAGAATAGAGAGCCCAGCTATAAAACCACATGTATATGGACAGATAATTTTCGACAAAGGAGCCAGAAATGCACATTGGAGTAAAGATAGTCTCTTCATAAATGGTGCTGGGAAAATTGGAAAGCCACATGCAAACGAATGAAATGGATTGCAGTTTGTCCCCAGGTACAAAAATTAATTCAAAATGGATCAAAGACTTAGACATAAGACCTGATACTATAAGTCACATAGAAAAAAATATAGGTACCAAACTTAGGGACCTGCGTGGTAGAGAACATTTTATGGATTTGACCCCAATGGCAAGGGAGGTAAAGGCAAAAATAAATGAATGGGACTATATCAAACTGAAGAGCTTCGGCACAGCAAAAGACACAGACAACAAAACAAACAGGCAGCCAACCAGACAGGAGATGATATTTGCAAACAGTAGCTCTGACAAAGGTTTAATTTCCAAAATATATAAAGAACTTATATAACTGCAATGACCCTTTGAAGCACCCTATCTGCATACCTCATCCCTAGCTCAGGATGTCTTATATATCTCAATCCCTCTTTTGATCTCTGAACCTTTCCTGCATATGGGATCTCTGACTCTCATTTTTGTGGGGTTTCCATACATATGTATATATTAAATTTGGTTATTTTCTCTTGTAAAATAAAATGAGTAAGAAAGTGTTCTCTCCATATCTATATATCTATATCAATATCTATATCTGGTCCTCACCCAGGGAGTGAGGATATTTTTTCCATTGACTTTTAGAGAGATTGGAAGGGAGGGGGGAGGAGGACAGAGAGAGAGAGAGAGAGAGAGAGAGAGAGAGAGAGAGAGAGAGAGAGAAAGACATTGATGTGAGAGAGACACATGGATTGGTTGGCTCCCAAACTTGCCCGACAGGGGGCAGGGAACAAACCTGCAATGCAGGTATGTGCTCTTGACTGGAATCGAACCCGTGACCTTCTGGGGCACAGGCTGATGCTCTAACCACTGAGAAATGCTGGCCAGGACTCCTCCTATATTTTATTTTAAAAATTTGTGTAATATTGGTATTATTTCTTCCCTAAATGTTTAATAGGATTCACTTGTAAAGTCATCTGGGCTAGGGATTTTCTTTGTGGAGAGATTTTAAATTAAGAATTCATTTTTTGCCCTGGTTGGGTAGCTCAGTTGGTTAGAACATTGTCCCAATACACCAAAGTTATGGGTTCCATTCCCAGCCTGGGCACATATAAGGATCAACCAATGAATGCACAGCTATGTGGAACAACAAGTCAATCTCTCTCTCTCTCTCTCTCTCTCTCTCTCTCTCTCTCTCTCTCCCCCCCCTCTTCCTCTCTCTCTCAAATCAATAAATTAAAAAATTCTTTTTAAATTAAGTTTTCTTTCATAGATGCACAGCTATTTTGAGTGTTCTATCGGTTGTGTTTTTCAAGGAACTTTTCCATTTCATCTACATTGTTTTATGTGTTGGCATAAAGTCATTTATAAGAGCCCCTTTACTATCTGTAGGACCTCTGGTCATAGTCTCTCTTTCATTCTTCATGTTGGTAATTTATAGTTTTTTCTCTCTTATTTTTATTACTCAATATTACTAGGGATTTATCAATTGCATTTATATTTTCAAAGAACTAATTTTTGGCTTTGTTGATTTTTCTCTATTATTTGCCTTCTATTTAATTAAAGTATCTTCTTAACCTATTACTTCTTTTCCTTACTGTGGGCCTGCATTCTTCTTTTATAGATTCCTAGCTTAGATCATGATTTTAGATCTTTCTTGTTTTCTAATATATACATTTAAAGTTATGAATTTCTTTTTTATACCACTTTAGCTGAATCCCCTAAATTTTAATATGTTGTGTTTTTCTTATAATTTAGTTCACCATATTTTCTAAATTTCCTTGTGAATTGTTTTTTGATCCCAGGGTTATTAAAAATTTGATTAATTCTCAAATTTTTATGAATTTTTTACATGTACTTTTATTATTGAATTCTAATTTACTTGACTTGTGGTCAGAGAATATACTCTGTATGATTCTAACCTTCTGAAATTTATTGAGACATTTTCTTTGTTCAGCATTATGGTGTTGCTTGATGAATGTTCTCTAACTGTTTGAAAAGAAATTATATTCTTCAGTTGTTGGATATATAGTGCTCCATAAACATTTACTAAATCAAGTTGTTTGATAGTGTTTAAATTTTTATGTTGTTACTGATTATTTATATTGTTTTTCTATCAATTACTAAGAGAGAATTATTCAAGTCGAGAGAGAGAGAGAGAGAGAGAGAGAGAGAGAGAGAAAGAAACATCATTGAGAGAGAAACATTGATCAGCTGCTTCCTGCATGGCCCCCACCGGGGATTGAGCCCACAACCCTGGAATGTGCCCTGATGGGAATTGAACCAGGAAACCTCTTGGTGCATGGGTCGACGCCTAACACTGGCCTGGCAATTCTCTTTGTTTTGAAGACCATTTTTTCTGATGATAGTAAAGCACACCAATTTTCTTAAAATTACTATTTGTGTGGTATATCTTTTTTTATGCATTTGCATTCAAATTGTGTTTTTATATTTCAACCATTTATATCTCTTGAATACAGCAAATAGGGAATTTGTGCTTCCCCTCCCCATAACCTTGGACTTTGCTCACATAGAAAGAATTCTTCCACTAGGCTCACAATAAGAGTCCTATTAAAATTTAAGCTGCTATCACCCTGGCCGGGTAGCTCTGTTGTTTGGAGCGTTGTCCTGTACATCAAAAGGCTGCAGGTTTAATTCTCAATTGGGGCACATAACTAGGTTGTGGGTTTGATCCCTGGTTAGGACACGTACTGCAGGCAACTGATTAATCTCTCTCTCTCTCTCTCTCTCTCTCTCTCTCTCTCTCTCTCTCTCTTTCTTCCTCAAATCAATAAAAACATATCTTCAGGTGAGGATTTAAGAAAATCAAACTGCTGTCCAGTTACTTTGGATTCCTCATATAAAGAGACCAGTAGGCAAGTAAAGGAATTATCATCTTGGCAGGAGTAATTTTTCCAGGTCATCAGGAAGAGGATGGTCTTTTCTGAATAGTGTATAATTCTTTACTACACACGGCATGGTCACACAGAACCCTAAAGTCTATGCTGTGATTCTCCCACTGAAAGTTTCCACTAATTAATTCCAGACAGCACCTTTCCCCACCACAGACACCCTTCAATAACATGTGGCCTGCTGTGTCATATGGGCCCAAGCCTCAGGGCCACTTGCACTCCACTTGTTTCTGTTGAAGAGCTTTTATATACTTGCTGCACTGTAGTATATAGGGACCTTCTTCCTGAGATCTGGCCTTTCCCTTAGTCAATTGAGTTCTGGTCAGAAAACTGGTCCTTGCCTGCAACTGGGGTAAGGTAGCATGATTTTTTAACTGGGGAAGCTGCCCTCCACCTCCTGATCATTCACCCTCGATTTCTTCTGGCTAAATGGTTTGGACAATTCCTTTGTTGACTGCCCATATATCGTGCCCTATAGGGACACTGTGTTCTATTAAATTCTGTGAGCCAGGGTTCCCTGGCTGCCCCTCCAACCTCACTGCTCATCACAACAATTGTGTCCATGTTGCATCTTCAGTTAAGCACTTCCACCTGGCCTTTGTTTTGGGATATTATCATCTCTATTATGATTAGCAATATCAGTTTGATAACAGCATCTCTTACCATCAATGCTGGCCTGCAGAGGAAGGCCACTATTGAGGATGTCCTTGTGTCCTCTCACCACTTACCCCTTTCCCACAACTATTTCTTGGTTTCAACTCTTTCAGTATTTATCTTCACTATATTAAATAACATATAGCCACATTTTGATATTTCAGTTTTAGTTATTATCTATTGACTTTCCACTATGAAATAAATATGAGCTCTCTTTCACAATCACCACCACCATTGCCATCATTCACTTCTCATTCTTCTGTTCTCTCATCATAGTTGACCATAATTTTGTTTAGATTCAGGGTTTACAATATTATGTCTATGCAATCACTAGCTACAGCTAAACCATGTATCATACTGTTTATTTTTCCCTTTTTTTTTGCACAACTTTTTTGTGTTCCATGCAGTTAATAATAGTTTATATTTGTCTTTATTTATTTTTCTATATGCTTATCACCAATTCATCCCAAAACTTTTCTTCAAAAGCAAGACAAATCTCTTTCAGGCCTCAATCCACTTGAGATGATTTTTTTTTCCAAATGATGATTTTTCTCCCAGAGTCTTCAGATCTGTTCTAATCTTGGCGAATTCTCTCTAATTCGTTATTCAGTTTTCTTCCTGGGACATGCTTTCATTATCATCCTAGAAATTCCTTTCTTCTCTCTTTTTTTCTAGACTCCATATGTTCTTTTTTCTTGATTTACTTTTTGAATAACTGGGGTATATCCTCTGGTAGCTTTCTTATAGAGGATATATGGTAGGCTGAGTGATGGCTGCCCAAAGAGCTCGAGTCCTAATCCCCAGAACCTGTGAATATGTCCCTTTTCATAGCAGAAGGGACTTTGCAGATGTGACGATATTAAGGATTTTGTGGTAAGATTATCCAGGTTTATCCAAGTGGGTCTTTCATGATTATAAGGGTCCTTATAAGGGAGAAGGAGATGTGAAGATGGAAGCAGAGAGAGACTAGAAGATGGAAGAAGGGGCCATGAGTCAAGGAATGCAAGAAATGCAGCTCTAGAAGGTGGAATAAAACGTATTCTCCCTTAGAGCCTCCGGAAGGAGCCAGTCCTGTTGACACCTTGACTTTAGCCCAGTAAAACTGAGTTTGGACTCCTGGCCTCCCAGACTAAGAGACTAAATCTGTGTTGTAAAACTGCCAAGTTTAAGGCAATAGAAACTAAAACAGGGTATGTGGGAGATACTTCCGAGGTTTTGCACGTCAGCAAATTTTCTTCTCTCATTCCAAATGACAGTTTAGCTGAGTATAGAATTTTAAGTAGAAAATAAATTTCCTTCGGAATTTTGAAAGCATTTCTCCAAGGCTTTTCTTTTTATTTCAACCCATAGTAAGCATTTTTAATATCCAGGATTATTGTTGTTCCCTGCATCTTTCTTACCCACTTCCTGTCCTTATTTCATAAAAACAATATTTTCACTTATGTCTGAATGTTTGAAAAAGAGAGGGAAAGAGAGAGAGTAGTTTCTTTTACCTACATAGTTTATTATGTGCCCTGGCCAGGAATCAAACCCGCAACCTTTTGGTTTATGGGACAACGCTCCAAACAACTGAGCTACGCAGCCAGGACCCAAGTTGCTTTTTTATTGCTTATTTTTATCTCTGTCTTTTAATTTTAGAACTTTTCCTCAACTGCTGTCCTTTGGCTGTCTGGATATATTTATATTGAAAGTTGATTGAGATATATAGCTGACACACTAAACTGAATATATTTAAAGTGTATGACTTGATAAGCATGCCAGTTATGAGCTTATTGCTCTCGGTTCTGAGTGCACCAGTTAGTATATGCTCTATGATAGACAGTGGAGTTTCTTCAAGCATGTCTCCTTCAAAGTGAGCTTTTTCAGTATCAGGCTCTGGAGGGCACTGCAGGAGTCAGAGGCTTCTTATAGTTTCCAGTATGGGCTAGGTGGTGTGAGTGTGAGAACATTTGTGGAGGCTGCTCCAGCGCAGGTCCACAACCTGATCTCTCTGCTACCTTCTAGCTTTGGCCTGATAATAATCTTTTTCTCAGGCCTCTCAACATGAAAACCAAAGCCCCAGTGTGGCTTGCCTGCAGTTACGTGTGGCTCAGAGGGTCACACACTGGGCAGTTGCCCCTTCTGTAAGTCCCTATAGCTCCACATTGACTCCAGGGATTGGAGGGGGAGACACAGAGCTGCCGCTTCCTCGGCAGGCCCCACACGGCCCACCGTCCTGAAGGCCTCCTGTCCACAGCAGCGCCTAGACCCCCCACTGCAGGCCCGTGCCATTAGTTGCTCTCCCCTGCCTGCACTCCAAACTCCTCTGCTAGCCAGTGGGTTGAACCATACCTTAGCCAATGAACCCCTCCTATGTTTGTCCTTCTTGGAGTATTCTCTTTCAGCTCTAAGGTACCATATATATTTCCTCGTATATTATAGTTACTCTTTTATCATTGTTAACAATTATTTCTGTTAAACTTCTCCTGTTTAGCCTACTGTGTAGTTTCTATCTCTTAATTGGACCCAGACTGCTACAATGAGTTTTGACATATGTATACAACTGTGAAACTATCACCATGATCAACATAATAAACCTACCCATTACTACCATAGGTCCTAATGCCTGTTTGCTGTCCATCCTCCCATTTTTCTATCCCCAGGTGAACAATGATATACTTTTTGTCACTATTGATTAGTTTGCATTTTCTAGGATTTTATATAAACACAACCATGTAGTATATAGTCTTTAATGAACTCTAGCTTATTTTACTCAGCATAATTATTTTTATATTAATCCATGTTATTATTTGTATTAATAATTTATTCCTTGTTATTGATCAGTAGTATCTTATTGTATGGATGCACCAGAGTTTACCCATTCACCTGTTGGTAGAAATTTGGGTTGTTTTCAATTTTTACCCATTACAAATAAAGTTGCTATAAATTTTTATGTGAAAGTCTTTGTATGGACGTAATGTTTTCACTTGTCTTGGGTCAACACCTAGAAGTGGAATGGCTGGGTTATATGGGAGATATAGGTTTAGCTTTCAACTGCAAAACTGTTTTCCAAAGTGATTGTACTATTTTACATTCCCATCAGCAATGTATGAAAGTTCTAGTTGCTCCACATCCTTGCCAACACTTGATATGGTTCATCTTTTTAACTTTAGCCATCTAGTAGGTATGTAGTGGTGTCTCATTATGGTTTTAGTTTGCATGTACCTAATTATTAATGATGTTGAACACCTTTTCATGTGTTTCTTTGTTATCTGTATATCTTCATTGGTGACGTTTGTTCAAATATTTTGCCCATTTAAAAATGTAGGTTGTCGTCTTTTGATTGATATGCAAGAGTTTTTTGTATATTCTAGATTCAAGTCCCTAGTCAGATATGTGTTTTGCAAATATTATACCCCAGTCTGTGACCTATCTTTTTACTTTCATAATAATGTGTTTTGAAAAGCAAAAGCTTTTAATTTTGAAGAAGTCCAACTTATCAATTTTTTCTTTTACAGTTCATGGCTTTGTGTCTTCTTTAAAAAATCTTTGCCAAACCTAAAATCACTAAGATTTTCTCCTATGTTTCCTTTCAGGTTTTTTTTTAGGCTATATAATCTTGGTATTATGGTTAGTAACAACCCCTCACTATTCTTGAATTTCTTGTTAGTGAACTTCTGATGATGATACCAAATTGAGATCTCTCTCTCTTTCTCTCTCTCATACACACACACACACACACACACACACACACACACAGCACCTCAGTGATGAACAAGAGTCTCTATAGGTACTATTATTATTATTAATATTTTTAATCCTCAGCTGAGGATATGTTTTTCCATTGATTTCTAGAGAGAAGAAGGGAGAGAGAGAGAGAGAAACACCGATCGGTTGCCTCCCCTAGGCGCCCCGACCAGGCATCAAACCTGAAACCTGATTATGTGCCCTGACCGGGAGTTGAACCCATCACCCTTCAGCTTACGGGACACCGCTCCAACTAACTGAGCCACACTGGCCAGGGCTCAGTAGGTACTCTTATCATCATCACCATTTTACAGATGAGAGACTGAAGCCCAGAGGGACTGATATTTGTCCACAGTCACTCAGCAGAGACCAGGGAAGCTGGATATGAACCCAGGCAGCCTGATTCCAAGCCTGTGCTCCTAAGCACTGGCATTTACTGAACTTACATAAGTATTTCCTTTGTCTTTTTTTTTTTTTTTTTAATTTAAACAGGAAGCACCTTTTCTAACTTGTCCTTTAGGAACTAGTAAGTTCCCGGATCTGGAATGACTGAGGGAGTGCTTACCCAGGTTTCTGCTGGTTGATGTAGGTTCTGGTTCTGGCTCTGGTCAGCTGTGTGACCTTGGGCAAAGAATGTTCACCTCCCTGAGTCCCACGTTTCTCCTCTATAAAATGTTGAGGGGGATATTCTAGTTAATTTCCAAGGCCCTTTCCAGCTGTCACATTCCTCACGTCTATGATTCTGTGATTAAGTTCCTGGAAGGTTTAAGTACTGATAAAAGTGCCATTAAGTTCTGTATACTCAGCCCTGGCAGCCTGTTACCTAAGATACCTGGGGTGGGGGTGGGGGCTAGGGTGGGTGGAAGGGAAAGCCTTGTGTTTGGCAACTGCATGTTGTGCTGTAGATGATGGCAGACTGTTCAGCAACGGGCAGTGTCGCTGAGTTTCCTCTGATTTCTGGACCGTGGTATATCGCGGCCGACCATCAAAAACAGTTTTCCAACAAGAGGAACTTGTGCAGTGAGTCCCCCAGGCGAGTAACTGGAGATAACTGAGATGGGATTGAATGGGTCTCAGGCAGAGAGATGTGAAGGACAGACCTGTTTGGGCGATGATCGGGTTGACCCAAGGCCTCTCTGTCTATCATTCCTTGACCTCAGGTCAGAGTGATAGAAACGGGGGAAGCTGACAAGGCAGTTGGGGATGCTCCTGCCCTGAAGTCTCGGAGAAGAATAAGTGACTGTTTGTCCCACACGGGTTAGTCGTTCACCTGCCTGAAGGCAGAAGCCTGTGAGTCCATGACCCCCTGGGACTTGGTTTGGGCTAGAAGTCCTTGCTTTCAAGGAGGTGACTGCTCGTTATAAAATCCTAAGGCTGGGTGCTTAGAGGATATTGTCCCAGCAGTAACAGCCATCTCCACTGCGTGCTTGTTATATGACAGGCTGTAGCTAAGCACGTTTAGCTCCATCATGACAAAGAGACTCATCATCTGCATGACTGCAGGCAAGCCGCTTATTTTCCTTTTTTCATTTCAATTTCCAAATCTGTAATATGACGATAACCTATGTAAAAGTGCAAGGTGGTAAATAACAGTGGTCGGCAAACTCATTAGTCAACAGAGCCAAATATCAACAGTACAACGATTGAAATTTCTTTAGAGAGCCAAATTTTTAAAACTTGAACTTCTTCTAACGCCACTTCTTCAAAATAGACTAGCCCAGGCCGTGGTATTTTGTGGAAGAGCCACACTCAAGGGGCCAAAGAGCCGCATGTGGCTCGCGAGCCGCAGTTTGCCGACCCCGGGTATATAATGTCACACCTTTATGTCAATGGAAGACTAATGAGCAAATGTACACAAAGCACTAGGCAAACAGAAGGTATTCAGTAGGTGATCCATAGACTGTGGGCTTCAGTGGTCCTTAGGGCAAGACTGACTGGTGTCTCCATGACTCTTGCATCCTCGGAGCCTAGATCTGGGCCTGGAACACAGCAGGTACTCACCACTTTATAGGATCAAGGGCCCCCTGCACAGGAAAAGGCAAACTGTCATGAATATTTATGCATCACAAAATTTGTAACGCTAAACCAAGAGACACAGACAAAAACATACTGTTAGTAGGAGACTTCAGTGTCCCTCTTGGCCCATGGCAGAGCAGCTGGGCCAAAAAACATGCAAAGATGCAGAGGCCTAAATAACATAACAAATGTAAAAAGGATCAAAGGGAAACAGTCCTCTATCTTCATTTTCTGAAAAATACCTTCTTTCTGGAGACCATGGGACGCTGACAAAAACCGACCACAGAGAAATCCTCAATAAATCTCCAAAGGGAAGCAATGAAACTAGAAATTAAAGACAAAATGGGAAAATATAAATCACTTGGGTACAAGAGGCAAGCAAAAGGGAAACTGCGCGATATCAATAAATATTCAATTACCCAAGGGTCACAGGGCTAACAGTGGCAGAACTGAGACTGCCCGAATCTGGGGCCCCCTAACCAAGCCATTCAGCCACGAACTGGTTTGCGACCCCGGATGAGTCACCCTGGGCCTCAGTTTCCCCGGTGATCAAATCGCCTCTAGGGCCCCCAGGTTTGAGGCGAGGTGGGGGAGGGGAGGTGGGCGTGCGAGGATGCGCAGGGGGGACAACTTTCTGGGCAGTCGCAGGGTGCCGGTGTTGCCAGGCGGCAGCAGAGGGCGCTGGGTCGCCGGCCTGGGCCCGCGTCTGCCATTGGTCCGGACTCGGGCTGGAGAGTTGGTGGAAAGTGACAAGTTGAGGGAGGCTGAGAGCAAGGGAGCGAGCGCGAGGAGCAGGAGGAGCCGCCGCTGCGGCCACGGAGGGAGCCCGGGACCACAGCCGTGGGCGCAGGGCTCGCTCTTCTGAGTCCCAGCAGGGAAGACTCGCCCTCCGCCAGTGAGACGCGGACCGTCCAGGACTGACCGGCTGGCCGAGGCGAGGCTGCAGCCGGAGAGCTGGGGAGGGACCGCGCTCACGGGGTCCTGAGGCTGCAGGGCGGCGGCGAGGGAGCAGGTTAGAGGGACAAAGAACTTTGCCGACGGCCCCCAACATCCTGCGGGGAGAGCAGCCGGGACGAGGTGGCTGGGACCCCGGGCAGAGCCCGTGGATGTTCTGCGCGCGGCCTGGGAGCCGCCGCCGCCAGAGGAGGAGGAATGCACCGGCCGCGCCGCCGCGGGGCGCGCCCGCCGCTCCTGGCGCTGCTGGCCGCGCTGCTGCTGGCGGCGCGCGGGGCCGCTGCCCAAGGTAAGAGGCGCGTCCCCCGGCTCCCGAGCCCACCCGGCCCCCGGCCATCCTCCCGTCGGCCAGCCCGGCGCTGGGCACACCGGAAGAGCTGAGCTCACCTCGGGGCGGCCGCGACCCGTCGTGGGTCTCGCAAATGCGACCCCAGGCGCCGGGGAGGCAGGCGAAGCTTTGCCCTGGAGCCCCGCTGCGGGGTGCGCCCGGGCACTCCTTCCTCGGCGCCCAGCAGCAGTTGTCAGCGCTGACAGCGTGGAGGGGTTGGGGTTAATGGGGCACTTCCGTGCTGTTCGTCCACCCCATCTCTAGCTGGACCCTTCTGGGTGTTCAGGCAAGTCTGCCCTCCTGAAGAGCAGCCGTCCCGGAAGGCGCGGTCCAGGAGGGAGTTTTTGTATTTTCGGTGGTTCCTGCGAGAGCCCAGGCTGTCCGCACACCGACCCAAACAAAAGCCCGGTCCTTCTGGGACTCGGGCGGCCTCGCCTCTCCACCGCCCCCGGCTCTTCAGCCTTCTGGAGGGTCACCGGGGAGGCCACAACGTGTGCGCGGCTGCCGCCGCCACTTTGTGCAAAATGTGCTGTCAGAGGCGGCCTAGGAGTGTGCACGTGTGTGGGGTGTGTGTGTGTGTGTGTGTGTGTGTGTGTGTGTGTGAGACAAACAAAGGAGAAAAGCCATCTAATGCATACTTGATTTTGGTAATCTCCAAAGACAATTGCAACAGTTAGAGAAAGACTCCGCCGAAAGCCGGAGCGTCTTAGTTCGCTGCGGGAAGCTGGGATCCTTGCTGCGTGTGAGCCGGTACACAATGAGAGGGAAGCGCCCGGCTGCGCCTGTGGAGACAACCGATTCATTCTTTGGAGGTTGGAGGGGGAAAGTTGATTAAAGTCTCCAGGGTCTTGGGCCTCACTTTTAACATGCATCCCTTGAGGGGGTGCCGGAGCCCCTGGATTCTTTTCTCCAACCGATAAGTAGTCTCTGCCCTTTTATCATGCATCTTTCATTTTAGTTAGGCTGTGTTTAGGGAAAGAAAAGGCTGTTTTGCGGTTGAGGGGGAAAAGATCTATTCACTACATAGACTGTAACTTCAGAATTCGTCATTTTTGACTAACACCCAGCTAATAATCTTCATGGTAGAAAACACTCTGGAAGGAAGCTGTGTGTGCGCGCATTTTGATTTCTAGAGATGTTTCTGGGGAAGTGGGGACCGCATTTTCTGAGGATGACTCTGAAACGGATCCTATCTTGAGGTTGTGCTATTTTGGACGCTCCTGTGGGGAAAGTAAAAAGAGCTGCTAATGGTAATTAAGAAGTACGTATCAGCTGGGAGTGCACCTTTGTGGTGAAAATCCTAATGAAACGTCAACAGTCTGGTCACATGGATGTTTGCTTCTATGATGCCTAACATCTGGCCTCAACACCTGGGTGAAAATGGGCCATGCTGCTAAACAGTGTAAACATCCTGCTGATGTCAGGTTGCCTAGCACATGGAGGTGGAGATGACCAGGTGATTCTCGCTAAGGTAGGGCTCCTGGTTTGGGGCCTCGATGAATCCGGTTATATCCTCTGTCTGACTCCCGGTTGCTTTTAGATCATGGGGGGTGGGGTGCGGAGCGCGCCATGCAGTGGGCATTTGCTGAGGGAAAGGCAATTTGGTTTTCAGCAGTCACCCACATTTTGTCTTGTTTAACTGTCTATAGGCTTTTACAGTTTTTAAAAGAGGGCTGCCTGTTCCACACTCTTCAATAATGAGCTCAGATCTGTTATTATTGTCTAACTTGTTGTCTTAGAAATCTCTTTGCATTTCTGTGCATATTTGATCTTTTCGCTGGGGACAAAGCTTCTAGAATCTAGGGGAAGGCAGATTTACTTTCTTGTCTGATCCAAGATTCCTAAGGTAACTCAGACAGTGGCTTAGGATCAGCTTAAAGGGGGGATATGTTTCATTTATTTATTTAAAAAACACACAACAACTCTGGGTTTCTTCTATCACTTTGCTATCATATTAGCCAGGAGGAGGAAAACCTTTAAATTTATTTTTTTCTGGTATGTGCATTGTTGATTTCATCCACCATCTATTCTATACCTACCCAGAGCTACACCTCTCTAGGAAGTTGAAGCCTTTATAACTTCACCCGGAGTACAGGGTTTTGGGAACCTGCCTGGGGCTTCCTCAGAACCCCCTCGATTCTGCGGTTTGGCTCCTTGGAGTCAGAGGGAGGTGGCCTGCTACTGTGTTTGCTGTCATTTTGTAAACCTTCCAGTGCCATTTGCATAGGTGTCTGACCCGTCTACCTTTACAAGAGGAGTCTCCGGAGGGTAGTAACACTGAGGGCCAAGTCAGCCACCCCAACTTTATTGGAGACTCCTGCAAACATTCCCCAGACAAAGCCACGCAGAGGTCCTATGGACAAAGGGTTGGTGTGTGGAAAATATTTAATTTCCAATATCGCTTCAGCATACTGGGTAAGCTGTTTGCCACCCTGATGCCTCGGATCATCTTTTTGATATTTAGCTAGGAGTCCTTTAGAAACTCAACTTTAGCCTATATTTTTCTTTCCATCTCCTGCCTGGTAAGCATAGGCTTCAAATTAGACTTGAAAGAAAATTAGTAAGTGGAGTGTCAGTTGCATCCATTAGTATCCAATTTGGCTGTGGTTTGATGGTGACCACATACCCCATTTCAAATATTTCTGAAAATTTTACTCAGCATCCTATGGAGAATGGAAAGCTCTGTAGACTACATGTATATCGATGTGTATCTACATGTAAATGGCATATGTGTACATACATATACTAGTATAGTATGTGGTCCACAGATTTTTGTTGAATGAATGGAGGATATCTTTTTTGGTCATATGTAAAAATTTTCCGAGTAATGCAACATGGCATATTTTCAAGGATTTTTCCTTTTCTTACTCCATTTTCTAGCATGAAGGGGATGCAGTAGGAGTTAACAGTAGAGCTTAATGGTTATGAGCACAGTCATTGGTATGTAACAGGGCATATCGATTAGTTTTTCTGAGCCTTACCGGCATGTTGTGAGTGTTAAGTGAAACCACGTATATCAGTACTGGAGAAGAGCACCCAGCCTAGAGGGTCTTAACTTGGGCCACCTGAAATTGAGGATATTCGGACCCCCAGAATGAATATACAAAAATTTTATGTGCATTTTTGTGGTTTTCTGTTTTTAGCTATAATTTGATTTTCTGAGAAAATTGCAACCCCCAAAGATAGGAACCATGTATTGAGTTGGTGTGTTTGATGCCTGCCCGGAGCAATGAGTTGCCTTCCTGGTTAGGTGTCAAGGGGTTAGGGTTGGTGATGTGTCCTGGGCCTTAGCGCAGATCTGCACAATCCATGGAACCTCTACCTCTCCTCACTTTCCAGTTTCTCTCCCACCAGGCTGGCTGCTATTGGGCCTGGGGAAAGCTGAAAAACACTGCCAAGTCCTTTGACCTCAACTAAGAATGTAATTCCCTAAACCCAAGCATTCTGAGATACTTCTGTTACTACAGTTTATTTAACAAACACTTGTGTTCCGGCCAGTCACCATTCTAAGCATTTTGCAAGTTTCAACTCACTGAATCTTCACAACCCTACTAGGGAGATAGCATAAATCGCTCATTTAAATTTAGGCACAGAGAAGTTAACTTACGACTAGGAAATGGCTTTGTTGGGCTTACAGACCCTGAGAGGTCATGGCTTTGATCTTAACTGCTGCCCTGGACAGTCTCTTCTGGGTTGTCTTACATTTTACATTATCATTATGAATGGGCAAAGGTTCCCTTTCTCCGGGTTTTCCAAGAGCAGCAAAGGAACATCTTCTTAGCCATATCTAGGGCTTACAATAAATGATCGGAGATAGCCCATTTCAACTTTCTTTCCTGTGCTGGGGTTCCCTGAGCCAGTGTTGCTGTAACTCAGAGATGGGGCCGAAGGGCCCCCAAATGGTCTTCACTCTGATCAGGAGGAATTACATTGTTGTAATGAATTGCAATTTTCATAAGGCCTGAGGAGTGTGTCTGGGGGTTCTCTCCAACCAGCGATGAGATATAGTTTGATGAAGTGACTTTGTATTTGCATCTCGGTCGTGGACGGAGCTGGGGTGATTTATTGGAGTGCTCTCTGGTGGGAGAGCTAGCTTGCCAGCTCCACAGTCCCGGTGTGGACCAGACCCTGGCGAACGCAGCCCCAGCTGGGAAACGCTACAGCCTCCGAGGCCTTGTTCTCAAACAGAAGGGCCTCAGCTTGGCCTTACCTATTCCCCGAGGGGTGACAGGAGAGACTGCTCTGCAGACGCCCGAAGAGAAAGAAATAGTCTTCTAGGAGTCTGAGAAAGTTCTCTGGAGTTGAGGGGGAGGGGATGGCGGGAGTGGTGGGGGGAACGCTTCGAAATCCTTAACTAAATGCAGCTGCTTGTTACATGGAGCCTGACTTGCATGCCAGGAATATCTAAAAAGCTAACGAATACAAAATACAAATAAACAGCAGTAAAAAGGCTCTCTCTTTGTTGCAGTAGGCTCGGTTGGGGTTTGCAGTTTGTTTAGGAACGGGATAATTGTGGCGTCCACTTTATTTTGGTAAGGCAGTGAAACGTGGATTGATGTTATTGTCATTGGGATGCTACCACCACCACCTGAACTTCTTCCTTCTCACCTCCCCCCTCCGAAGGCCCAGGCCTGGACAGCCACAGGGCCTGAGTCTCAGCCTGCTGCCCCGGAGTGAATTACATTGGAAGAGGGCAGATAATTTAATGGGATAATCTTGGCAGGGCCAGCAAATTTCACACCCCATCTCTCACTAATAGAAAGACAGTAGAAGGCTACAACATCCTCAGATGAAAATAAAAGGCTCTGCTTAACAGTAACTGTCTGTCCATAAATAAGGTTCTGTAGAGTTTTGATCCCAAAGCTGTTATTAAATACTGATAAGCCAAGCCTCGTAATGTTTGGCCTCCTTACATTTCCTCCCCGCCCCCCTCCTCTCCATAGAGCCATCGCTTTTTTTTTTTTTTAAGAGGTGAAAGGGACCTAAAAGAGCAACCAGTCCAAGCTGTTTATTTTCTCAAGTATTTCTATGCAGAAAGGACCTTCTTTTATAGCCATTTAAAGAGGCAGTATGGAGTAACAGAAATAGAATGGGATTTGAACCTGATAGATGAAGGTTTGAATTTGGACTTTGCTGCTTACTGGCTGTGTGGCCTTGGGAAAGTTCTTTGCTCTTCCGAGCCTCAGTTTCTTTCTCTCTAAAATGGGCATAACAGTGGTATCCGACTTAGAGGGTTTTGGTGATAATTAAAGGAGATAATGGACCTAAGGCACCAAATAGTGCCATGGGCCTCCTAAACATGCAGTATGATAGCCACTATCAGGAACTTGCTGGAAAAATGAGAAAACCTGGCTCCAAAACAATGATTGTGATGCTGTGAGATAGGAACCAAGACTCAGAGAAGGAGCAATTTCTACAATATGTTAGGACTCTTGAATGTTTCATTTTACAGGGAGCATATAGACGGACACTCTAGATCGGAATAGTACCCAGGCCAGTGCTGGGGTGCAGAGATTCCACTGTGCAGTTTTGCAAAGCCTTAAAACAAAGGCTTTTTTCAGAACAGCCAGCTCTTTGGGGAAGAGCAACCTCTCCCTGGTGCTTGGTGTAATTCCAGAATCCTGCAATGGGGAATGTTACATTTCAGGGACCTCCACTTGTAATCTGACCGTTTTTAGCTCCAATATCCAAATAATCTTGCTGAGCACAACTTGAAAGAGAAGGATAATGGCTGGAGGAAGGAATCCTGAGGTGCTCTGTTAGCCATTTAAAATTTCTGAGTACAAAAAAAAGTTCATGTTACCCAAAGAGAGAAGAGTAATGAAGTGTGTGGGAAGGGACAGGGGAGATAAAAAGAACTTCTAAAAACCGTGGTAGGGTTTTTAGAAGTTTGTGTTTTTTATTTTTATTTTTCAACAGTGAAGCTTATCATTCAATGCATTTCAGCAAACATTTATTGTATATTTATTATGTGCAAGATATGGTGTTAGTGCCCAGAAATAAAACGTTATCCCTGCCCTCCAGGGGAGGGGGGGCGGGAATTCTTCCTTTTTAAAGAACCTACTATGTGCCAGGAATAGTTTGTTATAGATGCTAAGCTTATATTTCCCAGCAGCCCTTTGAGGTTGGACTTCTAATCCCATTTTACAGATAAGGAAATCAAGACTCAGGGTGGTAAGTATCTTGGCCAACCTCACACAACTGTTAATTGGGATTTGGCATTTGAACCTGGACATTTGAACATAGGTATTTTGATGCACCAGTGCTATTTTCACTGTCCTTGAAGTGTAGTTGGGGGGACAGAATGAACAGACGTGGCCCTCCACATGGACTTCTCACAAGGGAGCTATAGGAAAGGGTTGTGGGAAAAGTGCTATGGGAACACAGAGGTAGGAATTCTCACTGGGGGAATTGGAGAGTCAGAGGGAAAGCATACTTTCATAGACTTTTTGTGAGGATGCAATGAGATAATGTATAGAAAAGTGCTCAGTACAGTTAATACACATAGTGGGTATTAGTGAGCGCTCTGCCGTAGTTATGTAGCCAGAGAGAGGCCTGGTCAGGATTTACCTGCCTCAGAAGTCGGGTGCTCTGAATTGTTCGGCTGTGCTCCTTTCCACAGGCATGTGGTGGTTGGAAGAGTAAGTGGCTATGCGGTCCCTAAATGGAAGGGAAGACACTAAGATAGTTTCTCTAATCCAGACTTTTGGACTCAGCTCTGCTTTGGGTGGAGAAAGGGATTTGCACATGTGTGAGTTTGGAGAGGATCACAATGCCTAATCATAAACTATAACACTCCTGGAACTCTGGCCAGAATCTACCACGTTCACTTACTGTGAGCCAATATTTTGTTAGTCACTGGAGACATAAAGACTAGATTCTTTCCTTGGAGGGTTTTTTATTTTTTATTATTTATTTATCCCCCCCCCCCCCCCAGGTCAGGTGCTTTATTTATTTATTTTTTAAAATATTTCAAGAAAAACAATTTTAAGTATAATAACGTTACATGCAATAAACATTAATATTTCAAGAGAAACGATCTATATATATAAAAGCCGAAGTGACCAGCCCACCATTTGACCATCCGACTGCCTGACCAGTAGCTATGATGCACACTGACCATCAGTGGGCAGACGCTCAATGCAGGAGCTGCCAAGCTGGGGTGACTTGGCAGCTATGGTTCTCAGGTGATGCACTTGGAACCAGAGAGGAGGCAGCCCGATTCAGGGGTGCGTCACCTGAGAACCGCCTTCTCTCAATCCGGGACCCCTTGGGGGATGTTGGAGAGCCGATTTCGGCCGATCCCCACAGGCCAGGCCAAGGGAGCCCACCGGTGCATGAATCCGTGGACTGGGCCTCTAGTTTTAAATATAATATTACATGCAATAAAAATTAATATTTCAAGAAAAAATATTTTAAATATAACATTACTAAAACTGTACTAACATAGTATAATAATCACAAAAGTTGTAGGAAATATTAAAAATCTGCAAATAACAGGATTACTTCTATTATATTCTAAAATATATTTTTTTCTCTGGCTCTATTTTGGTTCATCAGTTTATGTTGTTCATTATATTCCACAAATGAGTGAGATCATGTGATATTTATCTTTCTTCGACTGGCTTATTTCACTTAGCATAATGCTCTCCAGGTCCATCCATGCTGTTGCAAATGGTAAGAGTTCCTTCTTTTTTATAGCAGCATAGTATTCTATTGTGTAGTTGTACCACAGTTTTTTGATCCACTCATTGCTAATGGGCACTTAGGCTGTTTCCAAACCTTAGCTTTTGTAAATTGTGCTGCTATGAACATAGGGGTGCAAATGTCCTTTCTGATTTCTTGGGATATATTGCTAGAAATGGGGTTACTGGGTCAAATGGGAGTTCCATTTTTAATTTTTTGAGGAAACTCCATACTGTTTCCTTAGAGAGTTTTTTAAATGGCAGATCCATGTCAGAGATTGCTAGCTAATCACCAAATCAATTTCCATCTCTTCCTGGGCACGTGGCTAGACTACATTTCCCAGCTCCCTTGCAGTTAAGTAAGGTCATGTGACTAGATATTAGCCAATAGCATGAGATTGGAAGCAATGAGCTTAACCCATAAAAAAACTTCAGAGAGAAGATTGATATGATCCCAAACATGATAACCCTAGAACTCGTGAGTTGAAGATACTACAAGATGGAAACAGCCTGGAACCCTCCCTTAATCACTGCACAGTGGAAGCCACCTGCTAGTCCATATCTGTTTAGGTTTTATGTGAGCAAGAAATAAACTTCTATTGTAGTAAAGGCTGAGAGTTGGGAGTTTATCAGTTATAGTTGTAATGCTACCTTAACTAACATTTTATATACCACCAGATAATTTTCTTGGGTCCAGACCAGCATTTTTATATAGAATAATATGCTAGGAATAAGAAATACCAGAGTGCACTACATTATTAAGGTGAATATTGTTTTGGGAAACTTTAGCCTCCATTCTGTATATGCTGATTTGGACTTTTATTGGGCTCCCAGAATCAAAAGTCTGAAAGCCACTGGTCTAGTGGAGGCAGACAAGTCACCACCTCTCTTCAATGGAGAGTGTAGTTATGGCAGAGGTAGTTAAGTCCTCATGCAATGGAGACGCAGTTAAGGAAGTGCCTAGAAAGCAGAGATGGCATTAGGGTTCATTTCCCCAGTCAGTTGGTATGGGCTGTCTGTGGATCAGTGTTGAGAAGGTTTCTGAAGTTCTTCCAGGATCTCTGGGAAGGAATGCTGTGGTCTGATAGCAGCATCAGCCCTGGGCTTGGGGAGGAGGAGGAGAGGCTCAGGCTGGTCTGCATCTGACTATTTCACATGGAGTCTGGGCTCCTTCCAGTGAATTAACCCCCTTCCCAAGTTTATAGCACACATACAGCGTCTCTAGCACTGTGCTAAGCACCTCGAGGTATCTAGAAGAACTACAACTAGCCCTTGGGGAATTTACCTTTTAGGGGCAATAAAATAGGCACTTGGAAAATAATTATACAGCCAGTGAATGCAGAGTTAGCAATTATAGATGCAGAATCCCGAGAAGGGAGAGGTCTTTAGGGAGGAAGTGGGATATGATGCAAGCCTTGAAGGACAGGAAGGACTGAGATGGGAAAGGAGGAAAGGAGCTGAACATTCTGAAGCTGCCCGGGTGTCCATGGACTTGCCCAAGCTCTCCTGGGTTCTTAAACTGGGCCTTTATCCAGGAATGAAGTTGGTCTTCAGGGGATTGGAGAGTAATGAAGAAGAAAGAGGGCTTTGAGGGGGTGCCAGCTACGTTTTTTGCATATGAAGGGCATGGGGGAGGGGAAGAGGAAGCAGGGTTTTACTGGGAGTATGATGACTTACCTTTCTCTCCAAGAGAGTGCCCCAGAGAGTTAAAATGCAGCACATTTCAGGGCTGCTTGTCAAAGGCATATTGTGTCTTATTCCCTCTGCTGTAGCAGTTTTGTTCTGTAGTGTAGGCTACTGAATTCTAGTCCACCTTTTGCCTGCTTGATGGAAATCATAGTAGTATGGTAATGATTAACACATCAAGCATCTTGAGTACCGAGGACCATTCTAAGTCCTTTAAGTATTTTAACTGCCATAGTCTTCAGGGTAGCCTGGTGAGGTAGGCATCAATATTATACCCATTTTCTAGATAAGGAAACAGGTACAGAGAAGGTAAATAACTTGTTCAAGGTCACACAGGATTTGAACATGGGTATCCTGAGTCCAGGGCTTTGTTCTTGATCATTATGCCATACTGCATCTCAGGTTTGTTTTTTTAAAAAACCCTATCTGAGAATTCAAATTCTCTGTAAGATCCCAGCCAAATAGCCGAGTCAAATAATTGTAATTAAATCCCCCATTTAAATAGGAAATTGCAGCTTACCAGATTATTTCATGTCTAATGTTATCATTACTTTTCCAAATACTTCAGTGAAATAGGGTTTCTTTCTTTTAGCACATGTAAAGTTGGCAGCTCACCTAAGTCACTATAGCCGGTCAAGACCATCTGAAACCCAGCCTCCTGGCTCCAGGCCCCCAGTGCTTTCTGCTCTAACAGATCGCCTGTGTTTGGAAGTCGGGACTCTTAAGATACTGACACTAAGATACTGGCCTATGTCTATCTTCACTGTCTTTCACCTCCTAATGAATTTGCCAGGTTCTCCTCCAACCAGCTTTTGTTTTCAGAAGTAGCTGTGAGATACTTGTAGGTGGGACCTGGAGCTAGCACACCTGTAACCTAAGGGAATTTACTTGCAAATAGACTGAGAGAAGTTGCTTAAAAACAAGTTTACTAAGCTGTTGGTGATTCTTAGCAGGTCGAGGAGCCATTCATAGAGGGGCTTTGGCCTCAGAGGTCTTGGTATGAAACTGGGCTCACCGTTTTCCTGCCTGGTCAGCAAATTACTTGGCCTCTGAGAGACGCTTTCCTCAACTGGCAGGTTGGGGAGGAATGAAGGAGGTGATTGTACAGTGTCTGGGGTGTGCCCAGCATGTACGCTCAGTCACTCCGTGAATTAAATGGGGAGCAGCAAGAGGAGTGCACTTCCTTCTCTGAGATTTTCCCAGGACGTGATAGGGCAAAATTTCCAAACATCAGCACCTTGTTAGTCTTTATTTTTATAATATAACTGGGGACCCAGTGCACAAATTCATGCACCTTGAAAGGAACTGTGGGCCACGAGGCTGCGATGGGCACAGGGGTGGGTCTTGGCCCATCCTCCATGCCCCTGCCTGGCCCGCTGCGGCCCCTGGTCCCCTGTCTGCTGGCAGACTGGCTCCCGCCACAGCTCCCATGCGCTGACAGTGCTGGCCCTGCTCACACCTGCTGATGGCACAGAGCGATTGGGGCCTGCACCAGCAGTGGTGCAAGTGGGGCCAGTGCCCTCAGGGGCGATTGGGGCTGGTAGCCACTGCTTACATCCGCTGACAGTGCTGAGCGATTAGGACTGGCACTGGGTGCCAGCAGCGGGTGCGCATGGCAGCTCTGGTGCTGACAGCAGGTGCGAGCGCTGGGCGGGACCTTGGCACATGGGAGCAAAGAATTTTAAGTAACCACCAGGGGCTCACCCCAATGACAGCGACTTGCGCCCGCCTTGGTCTGGCGCCCCCGCTCACCTGCTCCACCATCCCTCCGCAGCCCACGCCCGCCGTGATCCGCACTCTGCCGCCTGCTGCCAAAGCCTGCCATGTTCCACGTACACCCCCTGGTGGTCAGCGCACGTCATAGCAACTGGTTGTTAGGATGTTCCACCGTTTGGTCTATTTGCATATTAGGGTTATATATATATAGGTATCTCAAGGACAGGGGCTTTCTTATGTTCTGTGAAGCTACACATCCTAAGGTAAAAGCAAATCCTGCCTCCTGGAAATCCTAAATACTCTCTGTTCTTCATGGGAAATTGACACCATTTCTTGATGGGTCAGGCATACATCAAAGCTACTTATTTTACTTTTTCTCCATAAGAATGATGATATCCTCGCCTCTTGGACTTCACTCCCACTTGGCGATTTCATAGTTTTGACATAATTTTCACATTCCCTGCATAGTATTGCTTTTCCCCTCACCTGAATTTGTAGTGGGATGAAAGTTAGCCCTTCATGTGGACTCTGAAAGGTGTGCCTGAAGAAAGGTGTGCTTAGCTCAGTGGCGGCTGTTTACCTTCTTCTCCCTTCACTTAACTGTTGAGGGTTGTATAGGAACTTTCAGTCCCAAACCATCGCCATTTGAGATTATCTGACCATAACTATCATTTTGATGATGTTCTTAATCTACTGATGAGTTACCCTCTTTCTCTCTATGCTGATCACAGCACTCTGCTCACTCCTGTCCAGTGTCCCTAAGCCAGTGATGGGCAACCTTTAGAGCTTGGTGTGTCAAACTTCGCCAAAAAACTGAGCATAACTCAGGTAGTGTGTCACTTTGAGGAAAAAACATTATTTCGCAAATGTTTCATCCTCAGGAGCAGCGAATGTTTCATCCTCGGCATGCGGCCGCCTCAGAGGCTGCGTGTCATCAGAAATGGCTTCGCGTGTCAGTGCTGACACGCGTGTCATAGGTTCGCCATCACTGCCCTAAGCTAAGGAATCAAGTGCTTTTCCTATAGGCAGGCAACCTTCAGAGAGTCAGAACCTGCTGTGGGGGCCTTGTAGGGACACCTGGTAAAGGGCCTTCTTCTTCCCCACTGAGCAAGGGAGGAGCTGAGCTGAGCTGAGCTGAGCATGCCCAGTTTGTTCTACCCAATTCATCAATAGGTCACTGTCTAGTTCTGGCCCCCAGCCCTTGCAAGGTGTAGTTAAGTTAATAGAGGGGCAGAGAGAGTCCAGCACTTAACACTAATTGGTTTCCCTCCCAAAGACGAAAGCATTGGGTGTAGGGGGTAAAGCATTCCTCCCTTACCCTGGCTGCAACTTGATTTTTTCTTTAAAGGAGCAATTGCCAGATTTCATGGTTGTGTTGGGGTTAAACTATATATAGAGATGAGATGGTCAAAATATTTATAAATAACCCTCCCACATCTTTGACTCAGGAGTCAGGCTTAGAAAAAACTTTCTTAACTAATCCAGGATGTTGGTTAGAGCGGCTTCCCCTGGACTCTTGGAATCAAATGAACAGAGCAGTCACTTTGCTGGCCCAGTGCTGGTGCGGAGGAGCCAAGGAAAGAAGGGACCCCAGGCACGCAGCTCCTTCACCTGCCTGAGTGATATGTCCTGTGTAAACTCCCCAGGTGTCACTGGCGAGTCCATTTGGTTAAATAATTATTGAGTAACTAAGGTGGATGCAGGATAAATGTATGGCAGTGCCCTCTCTCTTAGGAAGTTTATGATTTTTGTTAGGAGACAAGATTGATTACCCCCCTAATGACAGGGAAATAATTCACTGAATCAAACCTCACTGTCCTGCAGCCTCTAGGATCTGTGTACTCTAGCACCTGCCCCAGCTGCACAGCATATCTGGCTCATGCTGTTCCTTCTCTCCATCTCCCCTAGCTGAACTCTTGTCTTCAGTCCCCAGTGCTCCCACATTCAGGAATCCACCCATCTGCTCTTCCTTCCCCTGCGCCTTCATGCTCAGCCAGTATTCTCACACGGGCCACCTAAGGCACATTCGCTTATTCTGATTTAGCCCAACACTTAGATTTTTTAAAAACGATTTTTTTAATTGATATTTCAGAGAGGAAGGGAGAGGGAGAGAGAGAGAGAGAAACATCGATGAGAAAGAATCATTGATGGGCTGCCTCCTGCACACTCCACACTGGGGATCGAGCCTGCAACTGGGGCATGTGTCCCGACCGGAAATCGAATCGTGACCTCCTGGTTCATAGGTCGATGCCCAACCACTGAGACATGCCGGCCGGGCAACACCTAGATTTTTAATCTTTGTAATAATAGTCTCCACCATCTATTGAGCACCTACTATGGAATCCTGTTATTGTGTCTCTCCGGAATTATTGTCTCCAATTCAACCCTCCTCCCCTTCTGCCTCTTCAGCAATTGGGAAAAGACACTGCTTTTGCCTGCACTGCACTGCAAGCTTGTTATGGGGACATTGTCAATCATAACCCCTGCCCCCCAGCCTCACTATGACGGGCCAGTCATAGTTCATCCCTGGGATTTAGAGGAAGCCCTCCTGTGGTGGAGAAGCTGGGAGATGCCCTTGGCCATGTCTCTGTCCTGGAAAGAAGCTGGCGTGTAGGAGGATGGCTTTGAGATCCAGAGCAGGCTCTGCTGAGAGGTCTGGCCTTGGTCCAGTCTCTCCTCCATCTCAGATTTTCTGCCCAGAGCTCCTGACCATGCACACACCTTACCAATCCTCACAAGAAAATGAAGTATTATTATGTTTTTTTTAACCTAAAAGGAAGCAGTTTTAATGCTTCTTCTCATGATAAAATATTTGTCCATTAAAAACAACATCAGAAATATCATACAAAAGCCAAATAACCTGCCACCCCCTCTCAGGCCTCACCTGGCGCTCCTGTACATGCTGCTTTTCCATGGCCTGTCCCCTCCCTGGGAGCATCCTTCCCGCCCACCAGCTACCAGCCCTCCTGCTCTGGCTTAAGTGTCACTTCCCTGAATGGCCAGACTAGATTGGGTTCCCACCCACTTGCTTTCCCAAATACTTATGTGTGCAACTGTTACTTTTGTGATACCTTCTCCATCACTGGATTGGATGCTCCTTAGAGTTGGCTCTGAATCTGGGTCACGGCCAGTACAGTGCCTGGTGGCCAAATAAATCGACTCGTTTACTAAGCTTCTAAGCTTTGCTTGTGTTTCTGGAGGCTGGAAGAATTCCAGTTTGCTTTGCCACTACTATCCAGCAATTTAAAAATGCATCTTTGAGCGACTGAAAATCTCAAGACTATCTCTTTCAAAAGATGAGGGCTCCACCCCCTCAAAAAGGCAATCACTACTCAATTAAACCTCCTGTGGGTTTTAATTGCAGGGGAGCTGGGGGCAGCGGGAGAGCTGGGCTCTTTTCCCAAGATGCAAAATCTATGATAACTCTGGGTCCTGCTGCTGCTGTAAATTAGGGTCACTCTGTCCTTAATTGGCAACGAATTAAAATTCTCCCTTGCAGCCCTCCTCTCTCTCTTCTTTTATGAAATGGATTTTTGAGAAAAGGTGTGGGAAGTCCTGGCACCTGCCCCAGTGGAGAGGGCATTGTGCCTGCGCCTGGGGGCAGGTTCGGGCTGTGGGGCCCGCTGGGAACTGGGGTGGTGAGTGATTCTTCCCTGTCACGAGCATCCTCCCCCTCCCCTAGTCCTTCTGCTCTCCAGTCCCCTTTCTTTGTTGAGGAATTTTGCAAGGTCTCATTACTAGGGAAATATCCCGTGTGGGTGTGTGGGTGTGTGGGTGTGGGGGTGGGGTGGGGGGGGAAACTCTTACTCTCTCTGCTTTCTCTTAATAAGTAGAGGGGGAAATTCTCTAAGTTTTGAATTTGCAAGCAATCTGGATGCCAATCTGGCCAGAAAGGCCTGTGGGAACCATCCGCTTCAGGCTGAACCACCTTTCCTCCCTGCAGGAGAGAGAAAAGGGAGGCTAACAAAGCTCTGGTTGCATATCTGGGGGCTGAGGCAGCTGTGGGGAGAAGAAAGCCTGGGCTGTTTTCTTCCTGCCCTGCTGGTGTCCATCAGGAGAGCCCTCGGTCAGCATGCACACTGGCCCGCGGGGTGCCCGGCACTGCGCTGGGTGCTGGAGCAATAGGAACTTCTGCCAGGAGCTTGAGGGCTGGGCTCGTGGGGAGCAGCTGTGCAGTAAGGGCCTGGGCACAGGCAGAGAGGGAATCAGGAAAGGTGTCTCACGGAGTTAGTGTCTGGGAGGCCTTAAAGCAATAACCCATGATGCACTTTTTATCCTATTGATCATAATGGATGGGTTTATTTAGACAAATAAGTTGACAAAAATCTGCTGTCTGTAATGTTCGGTGTTCAACTAAGTGATAAAAGCCATTTCTCAGCCCCCTCTCTATAAGCCAGCCCTTCTGAGGGAACCTCAGCTGTTCCACTAGGGCCGTGGTCGGCAAACTGCGGCTCGCGAGCCGCATTGACTAACGAGTTTGCCGACCACTGACCTAGACTCTCGATTCCAATAATGACAGGCTGTTGTTGTTCCTTGTGATTGAGCCCCTATGGCCAAAGCAACTCAGGGAGCCCAGGACGCCCGGTGGTTCAGGACCCAGGCCAGGCCTCTGCCTCTCCAGAAAGCTGCTCTGCTCAGAGGTCTGAGGTCTCAGTTTCTTCATCTCTGCAGTGGGACTTTAACTCCTTCCCTGCAGATTAAGGAAGATTAGAGGAGATGAAGGATGTAAAGTCTTATCTGAGATTGAAGGGTCAGATAGCAAACAGCCCTTTATCTCCCTCCCTTGGTGAAAGGATCCGCCAGGCTTCCTTTAGTTGCTCAGCAAATATTTATGTGGCTGGCAGTGTTCTGGATGCTGGGGCGTTAAGCTGTGAACAAAACAAAGACCCTACTCATGGAGGAGTTTGAAAATACAGATATCTGGTGCCTTATCAGGTGATGTGCTAAGAAAGATGAAGTAGGGTAAAGGAACTTGTGACGGGGTGGGCAACGGAATGGGCTACGGCAGTGGTCGGCAAACTCAGTCAACAGAGTGGCAAACCGCGGCCACAAGCCGCATGTGGCTCGTGAGCCACAGTTTGCCGACCACTGGTACGGGATGGTGGGTGCTGTTGTGTAGGGTGGGAGGGAAGGCTCTATGACGAAGTGACTTCTGTGCAGAGACCTGCATGAGAAGAAAGGGTGAGCTTCGTGGCTGGGAGTCCTTCAGGGTGGGGCCAGCCAGTGCAGGAGCCTGGAAGTGCTAGTGTGCTCAGTTAACAAAGCACAGCAGGGACATTTGTTACCATTGGTGACATTTGTACAGCGCTTACGGTGTGCCAGACAATAGTCAAGCATCACTTAATCCTAAAAACAACCCCCTAAGGTAGGCCCTATTATTATGATACCCATTTCATAGGTAAGAAAACTAAGGCCTTCTCAGCAACAAGCCTAGCTAGCATTCAGATAACCGGGGAAGAGGGAGCCGCTCTCATTTACATGAGGTTGTATATAAGCCCTGCACAGAGGAAAGAATGCATGGTTTGGGAAGAAAAAAGAAATCTGAGTTTGGCCCAGCCCATGTGGCTCAGTGGTTGAACGTCGACCTATGAACCAGGAGGTCATGGTTTGATTCCCAGTCAGGGCACATGCCCGGGTTGCAGGCTCGATCCCCAGTAGTGGGTGTGCAGGAGGCAGCGTATCAGTGATTCTCTCTCATCACTGATGTTTCTATCTCTCTCTCCCTCTCCCTACCTCTCTGAAATAAATAAAAAAATTTAAAAAAAAATCTGAGTTTGTGCCTTGGCCTGCCATTCATCTGTTGTATAATCTTGGGTAAGATGCTTTTCAGTTATCTGGGCCTCAGTTTCCCGATTAGTAAAGTGGACTAACAAAATCTCAGAGGATTATGTATTGCAAACTGCACAGCACCCTGGTAATGCTACTTCATCTCTACTACTGCGCCCACACCAATTCCAGTCCTCGCCACTTGAGAAGAGAGAGAATGAGAAAGAATTTGCAACTTATTTCCTCTTCTTTCCCTGAAATTTTATTTTAGGCTAATGTCTCTGAGGGTGAACTAATTACAGCATCCAGTGGAATTGGTAAGCATTTTTCTGAAAGATTAGAGAGCTTTGAGATAAAGTTGGTGGTGAGGCTTCTCCCATTTCTAAAGAAATCACACGAGGTCCTAGAATTCCCGGTCCACTCTCATTCATATACCAGGCTACCCCAAACCTAGAAGTTTATGGCAGCTTTCTTCAACTTCGCATTGTGTAGCTAGAAGGTGCTCAACAACTTTTAGTTAGGTGGCCCTAAATAATTGTACCCTTTTCAGTTACTCTATGCATTTGTCCCAGAGTCCTGTGGGATGAATGGCTAAATCCCAGGGGATGTGGAGAGATGGATATTATTATTATTTCGGGCGTCAGAATGGGAAAACTGAGGTGAAGAGACTTACCCAAAACTGAGTAATGGGTGGCAAGCCTGGGTACCCATTCTCATGTTTGGTGAGGAACACTTTGCTTCCATCAACCATGGCAGTGGGTCAGTAAGGTCATTCGTGTGTCACCTGATTGAACAACTGCTCTGTGCCAGGCACAGTGCTGCTCGGTGCAGGAAATGTAATGGCGCGGGATGGTGCTTGCTCTTGGGACTGCCCAGAGAAGATGCTCAGGAGATCTTCTTGAATTTGCATGCTTGCTGCGGCCCTCCTGGCAGGTCCAGAAAATGCAGAGGTGGCGGTTGCTTTATTGTCACTAGATGACTGGCAGGCGTGCGCCCATCTAGCTGGCACCACATCTGGTGCCGTGACCAGACCCGAGTCACGCAGTCTGCGCTTTGTTGTTCCCAGCGCGGCACTGGCTTCCTGCGATAAGCTCCGTCTTGGCTGTGATGCCGTCCTCCCCCGGGGCTGGGATAACAGCCTCCTGGGGACCGTGATTAATTTCAGGAGAAGCCGAGCCCCCAGGGAAAGAATGCTGTCTCCCCTCGTGTGCACCTGGGATTAGGGAGAGCCGCCACTGATGCAATTAGGTAAAGCCCAGGGCCCGTGCTGGGTGCAGGAAGCCACCGGTGAAGGCTTGCCTCACTATCACTGCTTCTTAACACTGAGTGGGCCTGGGAAAGCAAACTTATTCTGAAGTCGAAAATACTGGCTGTGGGAGTCAGCTAAACCCATTCAGATAACTGTGACCTTGGGCAAACCTCAAAGCCCCAGTCTCCCATCTGTGCAACGTTGGGTACTGATCCTAACTATCTCATTACCTTTTGGTGAGGAAGAACTAAGATAATGGCATGCACTGAGTGTACACAGTAAGCATCAGTAACTGAGCTAAGAGGACCACAGGGACTTTATCCCTGTTTTCTAAGGGCTCCTAGACTAGTGGAACTTTTGGGGTGGGCGTGGTCAGTGGGGATGGGGGGAGACATAAACCAGAGGAATCAGAATGCATTTTGATATGCGCCTTAAGAGAAAGGGTGAGTCTCGGCCCCCAGACGAGGCTGTCCTTGGGTGTTGCAAGGCTGCGTGTGTGCGCGCACACATGGAATGATCCTGGATGGTGTACAGCGAAGGGAAGCCAGAGTCCTGTGTGCTGAGGAAGGGGAGTTTGTGGTTGAAAGGGCAGGTTCAGGAGGTTCCAGTGGGAGGGTTGGCAGCCAGGCCCGTGCTCCAGGGGGCTGATGGATTACATTCCTCCGGTTAGAATCCATCAGAAACCCCACTGAGAGGGCTCTTGTGGCTTCGGAGCTTTGCTGGTGTTTCCTCTCGCAAGGGGAAAAAATTAGTTTTTGCCTTTAAGTGTTACCTTTCTGTCCTCTTGGTTTCCTAAGTGTGGCAGGATCCAAACCCAAACTATTTGCGCTAAACTTGTTAATTTTAACAAAGTGGTAGAATGGAATCAGAATGGGAAACAGCTGAAATGCTGCCAGTGTTCCTTCCCTTTGTGGTTGTGTTTTCTGACCTTTTAAAGGAAGTTCTGTTGAAAAACCGGTCAAACTCATGACTCTAGATGGTGCCTGTGACACGTGGTCTCCGGAACATAGTGTAGACCTACTGTGTACTTGGGCCTGAGCTAAGTAATGATGTGGAGCAAGCTTTCTTGAACTCTTAAGATTGTTAAAACACAGTTCAAAGCCACAGAAGCCTTGGGGAGTGATCTGAGGGTGGGCAGCGGAGGGAGGCTTTGAAGCCACCCTGTTTGAACACTTAGACTGCTAAGTGCAACTCTTCAAGCACTTCGCATGCCTTAAATGGTCTCATGCGTGCAAGGGATACTTGGGAACAGAAGCTCTCCTGTTGATCCTGGGATAAAAACCCCTTATCGCCTCCCTAAATATTGATTTAGAATAATAGCTTGTTTTGAACTCTCTCCTAATCAATTAATTTTTAATTTAGAAAAATACCTCTAGGGAAAGTTTGGGAGATATGGGGTAGCTGATCAGGAGGGTGTCTTCAAAGAGATGAAAGAGGGGGCAAGGTAAAGGCATTACTTTAATCAGAATACTCCCCTCCCCATATCAGGTTAATCCTGTTAACACATTATTTTGTGTATATTTTATTTGCAAGACTCTGTTCTGGAAACCAAGGGAAAGACTGTGATTTGGCCCCTGAATTTTGGTGAGTGTATCTATTTACATATGTGTGTGTATTGTCTTTGCGAAAAGAAAATGAGGTTCCCCCCCACCCCCGACCCAGAGAGAGTATGGAGTAGCAGAAAGAATTCTCAACTGAATGTCAGCAAACTTAAATTTATCTCCTAGCTCTGCCTCTAACTAGCTGTGTGACCCCAGACAACACCTTTGCCCTCTCTGATCCTCAAGTTCTCTTTTGCAGCAATGAGACTGGACTCGGCTCTGTGGACCAGCAGCATCAACATCACCTGGTAGCTTGTTAGAAATGCAGAGTCTAAGGCTCCTCTCCAGACCTATGGGATCAGAATCTGCATTGTAACAAGATCCCCAGGTGATTTGTATGCAAATTAAAGTTGAATAAATGTTACTTTAAAGAGTAATTCCTGTTCTAATATCCTAGTAGTTTATATTTTTTCTTAATATAGAATAAAATGAAGTTATGAAGAATTTATTCAAGACTGGGTCAGTGCCCAGCCGGCATGGGCTGAGGAGGTCATGGTTTGATTCCCAGTCAGGGCACATGCCTGGGTTTCGGGCTCAATTTCTGATGGGGGGCATGCAGGAGTCAGCCGATCCATGATTCTCTCTTATCATTGATGTTTCTTTCTCTCTCTCATTCTCCCTTCCTCTTGAAATCAATAAAAATATATTAAAAAAAGAAAAAAGACCAGGCCAGTCTTACCCTTCAAAAGTTTGTACTGTGTGAGAAAAAAAGATTTAAAGGCATAAACATGCACAAATAGTTATACACTCAATTCCAAATGCTATATGTACATATTTCTCCTTTCTGCCATGCGGCTTAGGTCTTCTGCAGTATGGTAAGGACAGCTGTGGGGGAGGAGCAGAGGAGTTGTCAAGGTGATTGAAGGTGGGGATGGCATAGAACTGGGACCTTCTGAGCTGGCAGGTGACAAAGCAGTGGGTCTCAGCCCAAGTCCTCAGAATCATCCCAAGGGTTCTGAGGATCAAGCATCATCAGTGATTGCAAAATAATGTCTCCTATTTTCTTATGTATTTATGAACTAAATAAAAATTCTTAGTGACTTTTTGCCGTTCTGTATATTTCTAATGAGTTGATGCAAAGTGTTAAATGTAGTCTATATCATTTTTGTATTAAATTGTTTACTTGAAACAATTGGGAACCATTGGAATAGGGGATACTAATCCTATATAATAAAAGGCTAATATGCAAATAGACCGAATGGTGAAACAACCGAAACAACCAAACAACCAGTTGCTATGATGTGCACTGACCACCAGGGGGCGTGTGTGGAACATGACAGGCATTGGCCGCGGATGGGATGGTGGAGCAGGTAAGTGGAGGCGCCAGACCAAGGCAGGGCAGCAGTTGCTGTCATCGGGGCAAGCTTCTGGTGGTTACTGAAAATTCTTTGCTCCTGCGTGCTGTGGTGCTGCCCGGCGCTCACACCTGTTGCCGATGCCGGCTCCGCTTGCACCCACTGCTGGCGCTGGAGCTGCTGCTCGTACCTGCTGACAGTGCCTGCCCACTTGCACTTGCTGCTGGCACCAGCCCCAATAGCTCCGTGCAGTCAGCGGGTGTGAGCAGGGCTGGTGCCATCAGCGCACAGGAGCGGCAGTGGCGGGAATGGGGCTGTGGCGGGAGGGGCCAGGCGGGGGTGCGGAGGATGGGCCAAGACCTGCCCTTGTGCCTACCGCAGCCTCACGGCCCACAGTTCCTTTCAAGGTGCACGCATTCATGCACTGGGCCCCTAGTTCATAGCGATGTTAATGATAATGGCTAACAGATGCTGAGAACTTTCTAGACACCAGATATCATGCCTTATAAGGAAGGACCTTTGGCATCTGCTAATCAATGTGTGGATAAGGAAACGGAGGCTCAGAGCGGTGAAGTGACTTGCTCCGCCTCACACCTTGAGAGCTGTCAGCAGGTTTATATCTGCCGTGCCAGGCTGTCTGGTTTGGCCACCTGGTGCTCTGGGGTAGCACGCATAGGAACGTTGAGGGGAGAGGAGCACTTGTCCTGGATTCCTGCTGTGGAAGTCACATGCTGTCAGACTCAGAGGAGCTCATGAGCATCTTCCTGGGCCAGTCACTGTATTTACAGGTGAGCACACCTGGCCTAGCAAGGGAAAGGGACTTGTCCAAGGTCAAATAGTTAGTTGGGTTTTGGTCTTTCTCTACCTGAAATTCAGTTCTTTTTCACAAGAGAAGTGGGTGAGTGAAACAAGCCCCTCTAGGAAAACAAATGAACGTGGTTTCTAATGTTGCATATCAGGTTTTTGTGAAGATTTATATGTCTTTAAAAAGGATTTAGCAGTCACTGGTAATTATAAGCACTGAAATTTTATAATAAGACTTTTTGTTATTGTTATTATTAATTTATTTGTTTTTAATGAGCTTCGCATATTATATTTAGGAACAGTTTTTTTTAAAAAAGTGGGATTGAGTACAGTCTTGACTCTCCCCTATGTTCTTGATGGGACCAGAATTCTGCCAATCTGAAGCTGCATTTCTGGATATTGACTTTAATCTGTTTATTAAGAAACAAAAAACTTAGAACTTTTGACCCTTCCCCTTTCCTGCCCAAAAAGGTCAGGGAAACCTGCTTCAGGAAGGAGAGTTTAGGATGTTCCCCTTAGCCAATTTGAACTAAGTATGGAAAATAGAGAGCCTCAGGCAGTAAATAGTTAGCCTGTTAGCTAGATACTCCCTGTGTCCCATTGTTTCTGAATCTCCTAGCAAGGATTTCCCTGGCATGTGTGTTCCCCTCTTCCTCAACTACCTGAAATTGCCTACTCTCACTTCTGAAATCTAGTACCCACTCACCCCTGACCCCCTTTCTGCTTTGTCCCAAATGTCTTATATACCCAATGTTGCTTCACCGTCTTTGGAACTTTTATGCACATGTGAATTCCCCACCCGCATGCATTAAAACTTTGCTTTTCTCCCGTTAATCCATCTCTTGGTTATTATCTTAGCCAGAAGAACTTAGAAGGTGGGAAGAGAAGTATTAATTTTTTTTAGCCCCCATATTCTCTATCTTAACAGTAACCTTTGAGACAGCAGACCACAAAATCCCTTTTCATGAATACAGTACCACACAATCATCAGAAACCATATAATGCAAAAGGAGAAAGTTAGTGTTGGCTGTTGGGGCAGCTTCTTCCATATTATGAGCCCACAGTTCACTTACTCGAGTTGAACTGAGAAACTATCTCCTAGACCGCAGGTCTCCTGATCCTCAGAAAAGAAGAATCAGATTCCAGGAAGCAGGCAGGCCCCTTTCTCTGTCACCTACAATTGTTACTAATCTAGGGAAATAGGAGCCTGGTTAGAATCAAGGCCAGCTTCGTGGTGTACAACCTGTGCAAGTGAACAGGGCCCCACCCCGGGCTCTGCAGTTGATTTAATGCTCTGTTGTTGCTCTCCTGAAACTCTTAATATTATTTCAAGCCAGGGGACCTGCGTTTTTCTTATGCACTGGGCCCTGCACATTATGTAGCTGGTCTTGGTGAGAATGATTCAGATTCAGGACGGAGAGCCCCTGAGGAGCTAGTCACTGACTGTCGCCTTTTTAGGGAGGAGGAGGAGCCACAGGCCTGACCCCTTGTGGTGGTTTCCAGTATTGTGTGGGGGCTTGAGACAGGCCATGCAGTCAGCTGCCATAGACAGAGGGAGAGCAGGGTGGATCTCTCACTGTCCTAGCACTTTGCCTTGTGATTATGGATAAATCACTCACCTCTCTGCATGTCTTCTTTGCCCCCCTAACCCCACTTGCATATAGTACCCAGCATGTAGTAGGTCCTTATATTAATCTAGCTAGTTGGATTACCTTTTCCAGCTCTATCACTTATTAGCCACATGATTTTAGACACACAATGTTTCTGAGTCTCAGTTGCCTCATCTTTAGAAAGGGGATGATTATGTCTATCTTGAAGGGCTGTTAGGAAAATTAGAGAGAATACATGTAAAGTTCTGAGTATAATAGTGACTGGCACATACAAGGTAGTCAATGAAGAATCGTTTTTCTTATTATCCTATATAATAAAACCCTAATATGCAAATTGACTGAATGGCAGAATGACCAGTTGCTATTATGTGCACTGATCACCAGGGGGCAGATGCTCAACGCAGGAGCTGCCCAGCCAAGTGGGGGGTAGCGGGGGCCCCCCCAATCGCCCCACCCACCAGTCGCCCCACAGATCAGCCCTGATAACCGGCCAGGCCTAGGGACCCTACCTGTGCATGAATTTCGTGCACCGGGCTTCTAAATTATAAGATATGGTATATATGATATATAAATAGCTTTCCTCCTGTCATTTCCTCTCCTAAAAAAAATCCTCAATGGCTCCCCATTGTTCATGACCATGAAGGGTCAAGGCTCTTCATAATATAGTCATAGTGTTCATTGGGTAATTTCTCCCACTAGCATTTTAAAACTACTAGAATGCTAGTTGGGATTGTTTTTACTCTTTCTGTGTCTTGTCTCCCAAGGGCATTGGGAATCCCTTGGCAATGGAATTCTATGTCCTCCCTTGAATTCTCGGGAGAGTGCCTGGCATACAGTGTCTGTGTGGTTATTGGTTACTAACCATGTGTATTTCAGAAATATAGTGCAACTTTGCTTGTTTTGCATCTGTTTTTACCACTTACCTCATTCAAATTGGAAATGGATTATGATTTTGCATCTGAATCATGAAGAGGAAAAAAACACCCATCCTTCCTCTTCTCCCGCTGTCTTTTTTTAAGAAACAGCCACTGTCCCTCTCCATGAGGATTGCTGCGTACATGTTTGTCTCCCCGTCTGGACTGTCAGCTCTGGGTGGGGAGGAATGATGTTTTATTTTCCTTCCTATCTTCAGTTGCCCAGCATATCGAACCTGGCACAAATGAAAAAAGCATTCATCAAGTGTTTGTCAAATCAATGAGTATTGAAAAACTCAAATTTTTATGGCAGACAAGGGAGACAGTGGGAGCTGCCTTTTTTATTGGAAAAACATTGTTTATTAGATCTGTATGGATCATTTAGAAAATATGCAGTTGGATATCTTTTATGGTCAAAGAAGAAAATCAGTATAAAATGCTTAATTAAAAGCAGAAGCTCACATTTCCCCTTGTAATGAAGGCAGGATCATGAATATTTTCCTTTCCTCCGCCCAGGAGATGGGCAGGCAGCCAGGCTTAAAGACAGGGATGCTGTGCAGACAGATAAGAAAGTTTGACATGAGGAGGACTGAGTCCTGGGGTTACCCTGGGTCCATCTTTGCTTCAATGTTTCTCATGGAAAAGTGTTTACTCCTTTAAGATACTTTGACAACACTGTCAACTCCCTTAAAATATTTTGCTTTGTGACCTATAAAAGTATTACTTGTTTCCCTGGCTGATGTGGCTCCTGGCCTGGTGCCTATGGAGGCAATGGATCGATGTTCTCTCTCTCTCTCTCTCTCTCTCTCTCTCTCTCTCTCTCTCTCTCTCTCTCTCTCTCCTCACTAAAAACATATCCTGGGGTGAGGATTAAAAAACTAAATGAATAAATAAATTGCCACTTGTTTGTGAACTTAATACAATGGCATCATTTCAAGAGTAGGTTCTGAATTTGAGGGGAAAAGCCTCAAAAGGTGTGGGCCTTTGTCTTGCTCTCTTGGTGCTCCTGGCCCTTATGAAATGGGGTGTCTTTTACCCATACAGCTGGGAGTAAGAAACTGGTGAGCACTGGGAGCTAGGGAGACAGAGAGGGCGATGATGTTCTGAATGACCTCTGCTACCCAGAGGAAGTTGGCCCTCAGAGAAGGGTAAAGAGGGGATGTACTCTAGGACAGGACCTTGCTACTCAAAATGTGGCCTGAGGGTCAGCAGCATCAGCATCCCTTGGGCGTTTGTTAGAAATGCAGAATCTCAGATGCCCTCCGGACTTGACTCAGACCCTGCATTTTACCAAGAATCCCAGGTAACTCATGTGCACATTAACACTGGGGAAGCACTGCTCTGGTGAAAGAGTCTTTCTCACCCTTGAAGCTTGATAGTCTGGATATTTGTAATTCTAGGGTGTAGCATGATCCTTGATCCCGGAACTGCCTTGAATCCCAGAACTGCCAATATGGAGGCATTACTTGGCACACAAAAAAATGTTTTTATTGATTTTAGAGAGAGAGGAAGGGAAAGAGAGAGAAACTTCAATGTGAGAAAGAAACATTGATCTGCTGCCTCCTGCACTCCCTCCACCGGGGATGGAGTCTGCAACCGGGCATGTGCCCTGACCAGGAATCCAACCTGAGAACTTTCGACCTCTTGGTATATAGGACAACGCTCACCCAACTGAGCCACACCAGCCAGGGTTTACTTGACACTTTTTAATTTTAGATTTTTCATTTATAAAACGTATGTGTTGTGTATTTTGTTGATTGTGTGTGTGTGAGTGTATTGAATTAAATATAACTTTCTTAGCACATAGTAGTAACTCAATAAATGAATTTTACATGTTGTTATTATTTTATCTGAGCCTTAGTGCAGACAGTGAAACTACTCATTATGATGGGAGAATTGCTATGCTATCATTACTAACATGTAATTTTGCATTAACTTTATATCTTTTGTATGAATGAATGAGTGGTCTTAAATAATCAGTAGATTCTGAATCCTCCTCCTTTTTACCTGTTTTCCGCCCCCCCCCCCCTACTCTTAACATGGACATAAGTGTTATATAGCTCTATTTATGGCCATCATCTAGTTTTTAAATATGACAGAATCACTTATATTTTCTTTTTGAAGTTTCCTTTACCCCTTCACTGATAATGATTAAGCAGAAGCCGTCTTAACCAGCATTAGACAATTAATGAAAAGGGTCAGTTAAAGCAGGGAGTGAAGAAATAAAATCATTTTATTTAACTTTAAATGCCTAGATGTCCATCCATTTAATCTCATTATTTAGGGCTAAGGTTTTCCTTTGAGCCCGGGCCTGTTATTTGGAGGTCCTTGTCTGCTTTCATGTCCACACCTTACTAATAACACATATCCTGTGATATCCAGTGTGGTTTTCTCTAAAGTGAATTCGACATTTAAAGACACACGTAAAGCAATTCTAATGGAGAGTTCTTGTAGATATTTCTACCTTTCCAACTTTTTAAATCTTTATCTCATCGTTAACATAGTGGCAAGTTTTATTTTTGGAGGGGGGTTATTTTTATCCCACTTTTCCAAAGAATTTGACTTAGTTTCCATAAAAGTCACCACTCTTTTCATACTCTTGTTTTAACAGTTTACATTCTGTACAGTTAAAGTCATAAAAAAAACATCTAACTGTGTAATGAATGAGCTTTGCGACCAAACCCTATTGATTCTGGTTAGAATACAACTCAAGAGGTGGGAACAGAAGTGGGTGGGTTGTCAGGAGCATCATGGACACAGGTAGGTCCTCTCTGCAGGGAACTGACCAGTCCAGCGAGGTAGTTGTGTGGAGGTTGGTTAAAAACATCTGCATTTCTACTTATGTTCATACTGCTTCACCGTTATTGAAGCAGTTCCAACTGGATTATCCCATTTAGTTGTCACACACTCTTGTGAGGTAGGCAAGGCAAGAATTTAGAGGTGAGAAAATGGAGGTTCATAGAAGTTGAATTGTGTGGACCTAAATTTCATTGAGAATGAGTTGGGAATAGAATCCTGATTTTTTTGGAGTTGTATGCCAAATCTCTACCTATTCTAGTTTATTGCCTCTTTTTGTGAAGTTTGAAAGCAGTGATGAGACTTTGGCTTTATTCAGATACCATTTTCTTCAGGCATTATGCTACAGGGCATATAAGTAATAGTAACATATCACATATGCAATGTTAGACAGTAATCACCTCCAGAAACCTAGATACAAGCAAATAAACAGACAAACAAACACAAAACAAACAAACAAAAAACCCCTCTGGACCAGTGCTATCCAATAAAATTATTACTTGAGCCACACATATAATTTTAAATTTATAGTAGCCACATTAAAAAAGTGAAAAAAGCCCTCGGCCGGTGTAGCTCAGTTGGTTGGGAGTAGTCCTGTGCCCCAAAGGTGGCCATTATTCCCGATCAGGGCACATGCCTGGGTTGCAGGCTCAGTCCCCAGTAGGGGGTGAATAGGAGGCAGCTGATCAAGGCAGCAGCATTGCCACCCACCGACTGATCAATGTTTTGCTCTCACACTGATGTTTATCTCTCTCCCTCTCCCTGCCTCTCTCTCTAAAAAAAATAAAATCAATAAAAAAATTTAAATAAATAAGTAAAAATAGTGAAAAAACCCCACGCCAACTTCATTTTATAGTATATTTTCTTTAACTCAATATGTCCAAAATATCATTTTAGTATGTACTCAATATAAAAATGATTAGTGAGATATTTTGCATTATTTTTGTATGAAGCCTCTGAAATCAGGTGTGTATTTTACATTTACAACACAGTTCAATTTGGACTAGCCACACCTCAGGTGCTCAATAGCCACATATGTGAGCAGCACATTTTAAACTGTGAGGAAGATAATTGTAACAAGTACAGGAATGGAAGCAATTTGAAAACTTGAATACTTTGAGGCCATTTCATTTAAAGACAAATAATTTGACAGATATTTATGGCTCATAATAATGACCTCAAATAATTAAAAATAAGATGAAATGATTTACATTGCACTGTAATTAAGAGGGCAGAGTTGTACATAAGAAGGTTTGACATACTACCCAGCAATTGTTCTCCTGTATATTTGTCCCAGAGGTATGACAACTTACATCCATCCAAATGTCTGTACGTGATTGTTCATGATAGCTTTATTTGTAATAGCCCAAAATTGGAAACAATCCAAATATCCTTTAATGAGTGAATGGTTAAATAAACTGTGGTACATCCATATCACGGAATACGACTCAGCAGAAAGAAGAAATGAATGACTATTACATGCAACAACTTGGAGATATCTCAAGGGAATTACACGGAATGAACAAAAACTAATTTCAATAAATACATTTATATAACATTCTCAAAATAATATTTTAGAAACGGAGGACAGATTCATGGTTGCCAGATTTTAGGGCCTGGTTTGGGGGTTCTAGGAGGTACTTGACTATAAACTAGGAGCCTGGGGGACCTTGTGATAGAACAGTTCTGTATGTCGATCGTGATGGTGGTTACAAGAATCTACATGTGATAAAGTTGCATGGGCTGTATATGCACACACACAAATGACTGCATGTAAATTTGGTAAAATCTGAGTAAGGCTTGTGGATGGGCATACCAAGTAAATGTCCTGATTTTTCTGTTGTATTATGGTTATGTAAGATGTCATTACTAGGGAAACTGGGGGCAGGATATCTGAGATCTCTCTGTACAAAAATTCCTTTGAATCTATGAACTTATTTATTTTGTTTTTTTTTTCTACCACCATTATCCCCTCTATGCCCTTGAATCTATGGTTATTATTTTTTTTAAAAAAAATTTGGTGCTTGAATGGATGTTCCATCATTTGGAAAGCCTCTTGCCTACAAATCCTAGTGAAGAAACCTAGTGAAGCTGAATCATGAAGATGAAGTACATAGACCTTTGTTCAGGGCTGCCTTTTCTATCTGCTGAGGCTGGACTCACCTCAGAGCAGAGGCAATGGTCATGGCCTAGCTGCATGCTCTCCCATGTAAGGAGGAACCCCTGTAGGATCACTCCCAAGAGTACTCTTGTTCCAGCTGTGTCTTGAGGACACTGCAGTGGACAATGCCACCAGGAGTGCTAAGCCTAAGGCACCTTGACCCGGTCCCTGAACTTGAATGTCCCCTGAGGTGCCATTCTGCAGTTTGACCCCACCTTGAGAATGCTGGAGAGACAGTCTTTTGGCAGCCGGAGATCTCGTCAGTCTCAGCCGAGCTCGCTCTTCACGTTTTCATATTAATGTGTCCTTGGCTTTCAGCACTTGCTTCTCAGTAATGCGTTTAGTCCCGGGTGAGCATTCCATAGCCAGATGAACTTTAATCTCTGAATGCTCTGGAAGGGAGTGTTCCTTTTCCTCTTTTGAAGATCTGCTCCCCTATAAGAAAAGTGCATGATTTAATTAATGGATGAAAGAAAAGGGCCCAAACTGAGCCAGAAGGGAGTCAGCAGCATTGCCACCCACCTGCAGACATGCAATAAGATGAAAGCAGCGCCTGATCAGCGAGGGAAGGACCCAGCAGGGTGAGGGACAGGCTTTGCCACTGAGGTAGCCAGAGTTGGGAAGCCTATGCTCCAGGACCAGCTTGGTCGCTAAGTGTGACCTTGACGCCCAGTTTCCATGGGCTTCGTTTTTTCATTCTTTTAAAAGGGAATGTAGATCCTTCCTACCTCCAGAAATGTGAAGATGACAGAAAGAGGAAGGGGGAAAGTCCATTGCAGTCTTAAAATGCCCTATAGTGTAGTCTTTCTTGATTGCCAGTAATATATTACTTAGAATGAAACCAGCAACTCAAATTAACAGAGGGAAGATGCAGAACCTTGTTCTTTAAAGAAAAGCAAAAAGGATGATTTCTTGGTAAAGAGTAGTAGTCTGACTTGTCTTTCAATGATAACAGTAAAATTACAGTTGTGTTTGCGCATTCATCTATAGGGGTATTTCCCCAAGTGTCACACACTGCATTCAAACAAGTGCTCCTTGACTATATAAGTAAGGCACATTGTACTGCCCTTTGGAGATTTGTAATAAGCACATTAAAGTTTCTGCAAAGCCCTGCCACAGAGAAATCTGTTGGACTTTGTTTAATTCAGTAATTCCTCAGTTTAATATCCATGGACCTCCCTCCTGTTCCCGACTTTCTCTTAACTTTTCAAGGACCCAGGTTAAGTTCCCTAGAACTAGTATGTGGTTCAGCAAAACTCTGAACTGAGTTCTTGGGAATTTTGTTGTTAGCTTGTTTGTGCCTTTCATACGGCATACGTTTCATAAATAGTTTTTCTTTTTTTTTTTTGCTTTGGCTGCAAGGAAACTCAGAGAAAATTTGTAACTCAGGGTTAGCTTCCATTTTAGAATATTGTGCTCTTCCTATCTTTGTATGATGTTTTCCCAGTTTTCGTCCTTGTCTTATTGACAAATTAACTAGCTCTGACTTTCAAATTTTTGTTATATTGTTCATAGTATCATAAGTCACTTTATTATTATTTTAATATGTCTTTATTGATTTCAGAGAGAGGGAGAGAGAGACTGAAACATCTACGATGAGAGAGAATCATTGATAGGCTGCCCCCTGCATGCCCCCTACGGGGGATTGAGCCAAAACCCAGGCATGTGCCCTGACCGGTAATCTAACCATGACATCCTGATTCATAGGTTGATGCTCAATCACTGAGACACACTGGCCAGGTCATAAACCACTTTAAATTCTCTCTGTGTTGAGGTGGATTATGAATGTAGATTAAAAAAACAGCAAAGTAATAATTATATAATTAATCTAAAAATGACAATAGCAAGTCTTTACTATTATTTGTCAGGTACTCAGTTGTGTCCTTTGCACAAATGATTTCTTCTCCATTTGATCAAGGTGTTCCTAACTTTTATCTTAAGGAGTTTCAGATCTCAGGATTCCAATTCAGATGCTCAGATTCTTACAACTGGGAGGCACTTTTGAGAGCATCTGACCTTAAGAAATAACCTTGAGGGAGGGGAAAGTCTAAACCACCCAGGGCAGACGGTCTTCTGAAGCTCTCCATGGCAACCCCTGCAGCTAATCTCTGCCCTTCTTCCACCCCTGAGAACATTGCTTTAGGGAAATGCTGTTTTAATGGAGACCATGAAATCAGTAATGATGGGCAAGGTGGGGGTTTGGGTGGCTTGTGTTTGGAATATGGAGATTCAATTCCTGTCTTCTGGGGGGAGCAGCAGCTGCGTGAGGGATTATCTAGGACAGTTTCTGCCTGCTGGAAGAAGAGGGCAGTGTCTCCACTCAAGTGGGCTTAGCAGGGCTCTCTTACGTACTGAGCTGACATCAGCATTGGTCCTCTGGTTATCCTGCCTTCAGCTATCCCAACGTCTCATCTAAGACCTGTTCTACTGGTAAGAGTCAACTGATGCCATCTTTCCTCATCCAGGGCCATTTCTGGCTGTCCCAGGCTTCAAAGAATCTTTCCTCCTTTGGAACTGGGCTTGGCAATGCCTAACTGCATCGTCTTTCCATGCACATGTTCCCTCTTGCCTCCCAGACTAGACTGAGCCCTCCTTAGGGCAGATGATGCCATATCCATATAGTTGTTTCCCAAGACCCAGTTCAGTACTGGTCACATATTGGTCCTGGGGGAATATTTACCATTTCTACTGATTGGCATCAATAAATATTTGCTAAACATGAATAGAGTCCAGGGCTCTGAGCTGGTCTCTGGTGATACAAAGGTGCATGGACACTTTTGAGTTTGTAGTAATAACTGAGCTCTTTGAGGGAAGGACTAGGATTGATTTTTTTCTATCCCTGGTACCCAGCACAGTGCCTGGCATATAGAAGTATGGCACAGGCTCCTGCTTGTTTTTATTGTTCTCTTCCTCCTTCTATTCTTCTTCCTCCTTTTTCTATAGTAATAGGAGCTTTCACTGGGAAAATTTCCCAGCATTCCTTGCAGCTGAATCTGTCATGTGACCAGGCCAAAGGGATGCAAACATATGTAATACATATGCTAAACTTCTAAGTTGTTCTCTTAGAAGGAAAGGAGTAGGCCATTTCTTTTCCTTTTTTCTCCTTGGGTTGGAATGCATGTGGGCCACCTTCAACTATATGAATAAAGGTAGTACCTTCAGAATGGCCGAGCAATAAGATGGAAGGATCCTGGATCCTCTCACCACTGAGCTGTCATCCTAGCCCTGGACTGAACGTCTGGACTTTTTATCTAGAGAAGAATATATAAATGAGAGAGAAATAAACGTCTATCTTGTTTAAGCTTTTTTAACTTTGGGGTTCTTCTTGCAGCAGCCTCTTGTGTATTCTAATTAGCTCAGTAATTAGTGTTTAGTAAATGTCTAGTGAATGTTTAGTAATAAACATCTGCTTTACTTTATCATCTTACAGTTTTAGCAGCAGTCAATGAACACATTGATATTGGGAAAGAAAGTCTCTCATTTGAGTTTCATTTTCTAGCCTCTAGTTGAGAAAGGTGGAAGAGGGGTAAGAAAGAGGAGGAATGAGTGAACCAATCCGTAGTGCTTGTCAGTCACATAAGGGAAAATTACCTTTGACTCATATTGTTTAGAATTACAAGGATTTCAATTTTTTTTTTAAATTAAAAGAATATCAGCCACCCAATTTGAGTATCGCCAGAAGAGATATAGTTCTTAACCCAGAGGAACCAGATCCTGGGAAGATAAGATGTCTTCAAAGGAATAGAGATAATTATCAGTAGGGACCCTGGGGCTCTGTGGAGTCATCTTGTCATACAACTTGATTCATGGCCACCTGGAACTAACTACAAAGGGATATTGATGCTGAGGCCACCTGTTGCAGTCAGTGCCTTAAATACTTTCTTTGGGGCCATAGCTAGTCCCAGGTAAGGGATGGCTATCCCAGAGTCTGCAGATGAGCTGGAAAAGGTAGTGTCAGGAACATTCAGCAGATCCTTATTGAGCACTTCTGTGTACCAGCCTCGCTAGGTACTGAGGATCCAGAAACAAGTTCTCTGTCATCAGGGGGGAGATGGCGCAGCAAACCAATGGGCGCTCCGCAGCGTAATGAGTGCCTTTGTAGAGCACCTGTAAGTATTAGAAGCAAAGGGGAAAATATGACAGAAAGAGCAGCAGGAGGTGCCTGGAGCTGAAATCTCCCCATTTCAGTGCAAAAGAGACTAGAAAACAGTTGATCTGAAATAGTTGGTCTGTTTCCAAATTGTGTTTTAATTAGCATCCTGGGTGTCACATGTGCATTGCACTTGTTACTGTGTGGAGAATGGAAAGTTTCAGAGACGTTTAGAATAGAGGCACTATACTCTTCTCTGTCTAGGCAGGAACTGCAGAAAACCAAGTTCACTTCCAATATGATGCCTGAGTGGAGAGGGGGGGGGGGGAGGGGGGGCGGGGCACGGCGGGGCATGCAAGGCCAACTTTCAGCAAATGAGTTTTTCTCCTTTTGATTAAAGAAAGTTACTCATGATCATCCCTCACTTCAGGCAGTGGATATGGAATTCTGAAAAGATCTGTATAAGAATATAAGAAAGTCGGTAAACTAAAATCATTTGCTATACCTTGTCAAAGCCCCAGAGCACATTGGACATTTAACTTTTTAGATTTTGGATTTTCTTAAAGCAAGGCACACAAGAAGGTCAAAGAAGGTGCTCTGAGATGCTGATAAAGAAGATACACAGAGTCTAATTCTGGTTAACTCATCTTATCAGGGGAAATTTATAAAGAAAACCCACCCATGGTTTAACTCACCCACTCTTGGATTCCAACACTCCATGCAGGCTGGATGCAGGCAACTTGCCCGGGTTCAATTGATTTTAAAGGCCAGGTGTTTGTGTAGGGGGAGGAAAAACATCCAAAATGCATTCAGGAAAAATGTATTCAATTAAGAAAAGAGCAACCCATTTTGAGAATTTAGTGCCTGTGTTCATTTTATAGGCGTGTTGGGAAATTATCAGCAGGTGAATGGATTTGGTCACAAAGCCTGTGGGTTGATTTGGGAGGAAGAATGTTGCTTCTTGGGCAGTGGCCAGAGGAGTTGAGATGTTTTGGGAACATTTGAAAGCATGCTCTTTTCTCCTTTTTGTTGATGCCTGCCCAGCTGTCTGGCCCCGAACCTCTTATGTGCAATAAGAAAGCATAGAGAAGTAGAAGGCACGCTTCATTTCTTTACTTCACTGTGTGTCCAGACACAATGCTGAGTTCTTCAGATAAAAAGACACAGTGCCAGCCTTTAAAGGACTCAGAAATGGAGACACATATATCAGGGGTCCTCAAACTTTTTAAACATGAGGCCAGTTCACTGTCCCTCAGACCATTGGAGGGCCGGACTATAGTTTAAAAAAAACTATGAACAAATTCCTATGCACACTGCACATATCTTATTTTGAAGTAAAAAAACAAAACGGCAAAAACACCCGCATGTGGCCCGCGGGCCGTAGTTTGAGGACGCCTGACATATATCATCTCAATAATGTCATGTCATGTCATGTCATGTCATGTCATGTCATGTGATAAGTGGTATAAAGTGTTGCAGTTTTGGAGAAGAACTGATTAATTGTCCTGAGTGTCAGGTCCAGCCTGACGATTGAACCGGGCTGAGGTAGGGAGGTGGGATTTGAGAAGAGAAAGAAAGACAGGACAGCGGGATTCGGGAGGTCCACAGCTCTCAAGAAGCTCTGGCAACTTTTATTAGTAATACAGTGCTTTTTATACATAAGACACTAAGCAGGGAATCACTCACAAGGAAAACATTCTTTGTTTCTCTAAAATCACTACTGGAGGGATAAGTTGAAGGACAGGTTTCTTGTTACAATAAATCTCACTAGTTGGATACATATTTCTTGGTAAGCCATGAAAGTAGCTCTTATCCTACTGATAGCAGTCATATAAACAAACCCTGGGAAAGCTCTGTAGGCAGGGGCTGCTCTCGTTATACTGATTAGTTGCCATCCAAACAGGCCTGGGAAATCTGTGCGGGTAGGGTGCCAGCCTTGCTAGCCCCTACAGGTGCAAGGACCGTGTCAGCTTACAGCCTGTTCCCCACAGATCCCCCTTCTCTGTCTTTTAAGCGAAGTTCATGTAGTCCTATTTGCAGGGACCGGATGCTGGATCCAATGGTTCGGAAGCAGACTGGAATTAAACAGAGAATAACGAGAGCAAGGATAACAATAATTGACAGAGACCAGATAAATGATTGTAATCTATGAAAAGACATAAGGCTTAGAATTTTATCAAAAATATTCTGTGCCACTTCTCTAGGAGGCAACAGAGTAGAACCTGCATCATTAATAGCTTGAATCTCTCTATGTAATCTACTGATATCTGTTTTTTAGGCTACTAATAATAAAAGTAAAATTTAAATATCAATAACAAAGCTCTAATATTAAAACAATGCCAATGCAAAATTAAATTATATACATGTTATCATTTTTAAAACTTGAATCTTAAGAGCAAAACTATGGCTATTAAATAATAATAAAATAATAAGAGAGAAATCAAAACTATGGACATATTAATATTTTTAGCTACTAAATGAAAGAAAGTCTCTTTTGCTGCTGGTGTTCCTGTTGTATATTTACTTAGAGTCTTTTGTTTGCGTGCTTAAAACTTTGTAGAAGACTGGCAGCTAATAGATGCTAGCATGAGCAGGAACATGGTTGAAGAAGTAGCTTCAACTTCTTGCTTTTCCATAATCTGCTGCACTTCAGTTGTTAACTTCTTCAGATGACTCTATGTTGGCACCTCAGTCCCTTGCATAGCTTTCAGTTTTTCTTCTTCCTCTGCTTTGCTGTTATTAGGGTAGTACTTAGTCCTTTCGAGTGAAGGGACACAGGAGCTTGTCTGAGTCCATTGCGGTGACACACGTAACACTCTGGCACCCGAATTGGCTGCATTGCTCCTTCTGGAAAGATATAAAACACAATCTCTTCCCCTTTTTTGTTTTTTAGTAAATGATTGTAAGAGTATGAATGGTTCTTTCTACAATTGAGTGACATTCTTCTGCTAGATATGATTAGGTTTAAGTCCTTGGGGATTTAACCCTAAAGTTGGTATAAGAAGGTGGATAATATACTGAGAACATTGCTTCTAATAAAATATGGAAATTGTTATTGTTAAATAATATTTTAAAGGCTGAAAATTAAATGAAAAATTTTTGTACATTAGTGTGCCTTATAGTAGCTGTTTTAATAATTTTTGCTATACTTAGTATATAAGTACTATTACTATATGTTGATGGGCTTCATAGTAAAATCTGTTAAGGTATAAATAAGAGCTTGTATTTCTACTGAAATATAAGGGGTTTGAAGGACCTTTGTTTTTTGCTCTGTGTTTTCTGCTGTAGTTTGAAGGTTGAGCCTATAGGTGACTAGTTAGCTATATTATAAGTACTTTTATAGTAAAGCTGACTATTAATTTACTTTTAAATTTAATATTTTAATAACAATCTTAGTTTACCCTGTAAATATTAATGGAAAGGATTATTTGTATCCCTGAGAAAGCCCTGAGCATTCCTGGTGTTAGGCTGGATTTAGATATAGTGCAGCTGCTGTTAGCCATGTCTCTGTTATCTGGGTCCCGATCTGAGCTAGGCCAAGTCTCTGTTACCTGGGCTGGGCGTGGGAAGCGCGAAGCAGCCATGGGGCAGGAGACCTCCCTCAGAAGGGGCTAGAGTTCAGGCCCCTGTAATGGTGGGGGGGTGAGGTTCTGTGCCCCACCTCTGTTGACCCCCAAGTTCTCTCCTGATGGCCCCTCTGCGACTGTGCCTGTCTTAGGTTGTTCCTCCCTTGAGGAATCTTACCCGTCTTTGACTAACCAGCCATCGTCCGGGGCTAAGCAGGGTGATGTGAGGTTCAGTTCTGTCTCCTTGGTAGCTTATGCCCCTGTGGCCTCCACACCTAGCACCTGCCTTGGGATCCCCTCGCCTGCTGGCAGGGCCCCGGCATTGATCATATATCTTGGGGAACCCAGGTTTCTTCTCTAGAGAGGGCCGAGCTCACGCCATTGGGAAAGAGACAGATCTATGGTACCAGCCACTATGAGGCTTCAACCTCAGTAAGAATAGAGAGCTCAGGCAACAGCTGCGGGCAATTAAATTGTGAGAAGAGGGTCCCTCTTGGTAAAAAGAGCAAGAAGGGCCAATATAGAATGCTCAGGTGCCTTCTCAGCGGGCCTTCCACACAGTGGAAGGGATTAAATCCTTTTATGTCTTTTTAAATTGCTGCTAAATATTCAAAGAATTAGTTTGTAAGTTTGGGATAAATGTAAAATATGCTGTTGTAAAATATCAAAAATTACAATGACATTATAGAATTATATTATGTAAGGATATTTTTTGCTCGAGGTATGGCAATTTAATTTTAAACTGGCTGTTAATTCCTTTTTGTATAGACAAGGCCTTAGTAACTTTCTTAGAATACTTAATTAAATTGCTTATAAAGATATTGGCTTTTCTTTAAGCTAAAAACCTTGATTATAATTTAATAAGCTAATATTTTTAAGTAATTAAAGTAGGTATCTTTATTTAAAATAAAGTAAATTATGTCTAATTTTATAAACTGTAAATGTTGCCCCGCCTCTAGCTTAATGTAAGAGGCTACATAAAGTTAGGTAGTAAATGGTGGCTTCTGATCTGTTCCTAGATTTTACTTGTATTTAATTATTTAAACATTAGTTTCTTATGTAACTTAATTTATATGAGATCTTGATTATATTTTAAAAGGCTAATTTATAAAGTAACTTAAGTAGGTATCTTTAATTAAAAAGTAAAGAAACTTATTTAGTAAAACTTATAGGTTTAATACTTTATTGGTCTGATCTAAAAGTATGGCTATATTAAGAAACATATTGTTTTTGCCCTTCTTACAGGTGAAAACCTTTATAATATTTAATATATATGTATAAGTAAAATATATTAATTTATATTTGATAAAGCTTTCTATGTGATTTCAAGTATCAATTGGCTTAATTAAATAAAAAAAATTTCTTTTAAGAGAGAACAGACTTTTGAACATATCGGGGCCCTTTGAGATGCTCAAAAGTCACTCTCAGTCTTGAAATAACTTGGAAAGATTAAACATATATATATGTATATATTTATATATATGCTTTAAAAATTATATACCTAAATTATCTTAAAGAATATCAATTACATTTAAACTGGATTATAGAATTAATCCTCTTTTAAAATCAGACCAATAACTAATATATTTGAATTCTTAATTATTACAGAAAACATTACATTTTATTTTATCAAAAACATATTTTTATATATTAGGTAATATAATTACTATATTTATAATTTCTCCTAATTTAATCTGTACTTTGAATTTTTAGAGCTTGTAAATCAAATATTTTTAGTAGTTCTTAGATTGATGACACTTTTATATTTCTAAGAGAAATACAAGATATAATCAATTAATGGCTTTAATTCTGTCCTCTAGATATTTCTTATGAGGTAAATTTAAATTTTACTTTTTATTTGCTAGTAACTCTGTTGGGGGAAGGGCACCTACCCCTTCCTCTATTAACAAAGGGTGTAGTTAGTTATCTGGGCTACTTAGATCTTTATAATTAATATATTATTTATATTTTAATAATTTCTGAGATTTAAATCCAATTCTAATTATTTTAAAGCATTTATTTTGAATAAATTCTATGACAGAGATAAATTTACTTATATTCTTGAAGGCTTTGAAAGTCAACCTTTTAACACACTTTATTAGTATTTTAAAAACAGCTCTTTATTATGGAAATGCGAATCTTGTTGCTGGAATTAGCTTGAATTTCTTTTAAGAAGACTTTTTCACTGTTTCTCTTAGGAAAAATAACCAGTTCTGGGCTTTTAATTTTCTATAGCTTTTGCAGAGAGATTCCAGCTGAAGACAATCTAAATGTCTGAAATCAGACTATGCGCGCATTCTGTCTTACAGCTAAGTTCTCTCCCCACTAGCATAGAAATTCCAGACACATTTCTAAATTTTTAAGGCTTTTTCATGGCGAGAAAGGAAACTTTAAATTTGTATACTGGGAGAGTGGGCATCCATATTGGATCGTCACGTGTCTCTTCCTTCCCCCATATCCTGCTTACTTCAGGGGAAATATTAGTAACGGATCTGGCCAAATTTCTGTTTATGCTTAAAAGAAAGACAGATCTCAAATTTTTTCTTTCTTTTATGCTTTCTGAAGTAATAACTTATACCTAATTTAGCCAAGATTCGCATTTCCCTGTAAGTTCTTTTATAATTCTTAAATGTAACTTTAAGTAATCTTATTGTAAGTAATCTTATTGCGGGAGAGCAGATAGCCCTGCCCTCTCCTGCCACTCCTGGTGTAATCCTTTTATAGTTAAACTGCTTCTACCTAGTAAAAGGCTAAACGTCCCTTCAGGAGTGGGTCTATATACCCCTGTAAGGATGGCTTGTGGTCCCAATTCTGGAGTTAATACATATCGCTTTATGGATCCAAGGTCCAACCCGGCACTTCCGGGGGTTGCTCAGAATAACTCCTGTATCTGTTTTGCTCCTGGGGCAGGCTGGATGCTGCACAGCCAGCTGGCCTTGAGGCGGCACAGGGGCAGGAGGGTAAACAGATAGTGCCCCCATTATTTGTCGGGGCTGGGCTGGCCCCTTTCGGGAGTTTCCCAACTGCTGCTGAGGCAAGGGATTTCCCTGGATATCTGTCTTAGATTTACACTCATTTGCCCAATGTTTTCCTCTTTTACATTTAGGGCACAGTCCAGGTTGTTTGGGACCTCTGCCATTTCCTTTATTAACCCCTTTATTAGAGGGACACTGTTTTGCCATGTGTCCTGTTCCTCCACAAGTGAAACACTTGTGTGTTTGACTTTTCCCTGTGCTGAACTGTTGCTGAAGAATTCCTTCAATGGTGGTTCCCTTTAATGCGGCTGCAATAGCGACTCCTTGTATATACGAGGGTCTAATATCTGTACAAATGCGGATATAATCTGAGAGATCCCCTTTTCTTTGATAGGGCCGCAATGCAGCTTGACAGGCAGTGTTAGCATTTTCATATGCCAGCTGTTTGACTATTAACATGCCAGCTTCTCTATCCACCACTACTCGGCCAACAGCCTGTAGTAGCCGAGAGACAAAATCCTGATACTTTTCATCTGGCCCTTGAATAATCTTTGAGAGCTCCTCTGTTTTTTGACTAGAGGTGGGAAGCTTTTTCTAGGCTCTGATCCCAGCTCTATTAATTTGTCCATAAGCTTCCAGGGGGTATTGAATTTGATTATGGGTATCAGCATAGTCTCCTTCTCCTACCAGCATTTCATAAGAAATATTAACTTGTGTAGCTCGATTACGAGCAGCTTGCTCCTTAGCCTTTTCATCATATTCTGATTTCCACAAGAGATAATCTCCTCCTGATAAACAGGCTTTGGCAATAGCTCTCCAATCATTAGGTGGGAGAGCCTCTGAGGCTATAGTTTCCAAGATGGTTAAAGTATAAGGAGAAGTAGGCCCATACTGAGCACAGGCTGTTTATAACTCCTTCAAGGTTTTAAAAGGAAGCGGTTCATAAGTACGCTCACGCTGTCCCGTGTTAGGGTTCACCCGTTCCATAACGGGGAAGGCGTGAATGCCTAAGTCCTCACCAGCCTTTCGTGCCTCCTGCAAAGCCATCTGGAGAGGGGAAAGTGGAACTGGTGCTGCACAGGGCAGCGGAGAGCGGCGGGGACTGCCCCCACGGCTTCTCTTTTTCTTGCCAAGACGCTTTAATGCTTCTAAAAATTGTTCTAACACATCTTCCACATCACTACCCTCTTTAGTTCCAGAAGAAAAATAATCTTCCTCCTCTTTTGCCTGAACAACACCTGTATCATCATCATGACAAAGAGCAGTAGCTTCCTCAAGATCCTCTTCATCTTGAGGATTTAATTTGTCTTCAAAATTTACATTATTCCTTTTTAATATACTGTCTTTTTTAGACCCCTTTTTTTGTGCCAGTACACTGCTTCTCTTTCTTTCCTGGCTTAAGAGATGGTTGATTATGTTCATGCCTGGGATCTAAACAATCCCGTATCAAATCCCATAAGGAAAATGCATCCTGAATGAATTTAAAAAAATTTTTTACTTGCTTGTCATTAACTTTAGTTCCTTTACTGTTGAGCATAGACTTTAACATTTGCCCATAAAGGGCATTTTCTCTAGATTCTAACTGTCCCATGCTTTACTCCCGACTATCAAAAAAATGCTCCTCCCTTACCTTATCGAGTGCACTCTTTATCGGGAGGAGATCCTCACCTTCTGCTTCCCAAGTCCTCAGGTCCCTGTTCGGGCGCCAATTTGTCAGGTCCAGCCTGACGATTGAACCGGGCTGAGGTAGGGAGGTGGGATTTGAGAAGAGAAAGAAAGACAGGACAGCGGGATTCGGGAGGTCCACAGCTCTCAAGAAGCTCTGGCAACTTTTATTAGTAATACAGTGCTTTTTATACATAAGACACTAAGCAGGGAATCACTCACAAGGAAAACATTCTTTGTTTCTCTAAAATCACTACTGGAGGGATAAGTTGAAGGACAGGTTTCTTGTTACAATAAATCTCACTAGTTGGATACATATTTCTTGGTAAGCCATGAAAGTAGCTCTTATCCTACTGATAGCAGTCATATAAACAAACCCTGGGAAAGCTCTGTAGGCAGGGGCTGCTCTCGTTATACTGATTAGTTGCCATCCAAACAGGCCTGGGAAATCTGTGCGGGTAGGGTGCCAGCCTTGCTAGCCCCTACAGGTGCAAGGACCGTGTCAGCTTACAGCCCGTTCCCCACACCTGAGGGCATCAGAGAAGGCATCCCAGAAAAGATGGAATTTGGGCAGGATGTTGAAGGGTCTTAAAGGTGATTGCCAAGAAAAAGAGGATAAAAGGGTAGACCAGGTGGAGGGATCCACATGTGAAAAGGCACAGAGGTGTGAAACAGATGGGACCCCAGAGAGCATGGCTGGTAGTTCATTTAGCCCAAGAAAGGGTTTGGAAGGCCCATGGAGGGTACTTTGGGAAATAATGCCAGACTATGAATGGCTTGATAGCCTAGCCTAGGGAATCTTAAACTTAATCATTCAGGAAATAAATAACTTCTCTGTAGGAAAATGACTGTAAATGGTAGGCAGAGAAATATATTGTGTTTGTTAAATACACACAGAATTTCTGAGTGTGGACCTTGGGGGCTCACATGTAGTGTCTGGTCTCTCCTTGTTCCAGTGGGGGTGTCAGAAACCCGAATTGTGTCTGAAACTGACCCTCGGGGAGACAGGAAGTGTTGACAGGCCACAGAACCAGCTGACTGTACAAAACCGTGGGATTGAGGTTAATATATAATTTGCTTTAACTTGGGTGAATGGAGTTTAGGGAGACTGCCAAGAAGATAAGTTCACGCTCATCTGATTATAATTGTGTGCTCTGAGCACCTTTTCCTCTAAAGTGGGCTGGGCATGGAGAGAAACGAACCTCTCTTCACATAGGCAGGTCAGCGCCTGAAAAACCTGGTTAAGACCGGCCAGGAGCTGAGCTGAACGGTCAGAAGTTCATGATCAGTGCTCCTAAAACTGTCAGGTAGGCAGTTAATTGTGAGAAATTGGTATAGGTGTTTAGGTAGCTTTATTTTTTAATCCTCACCCAAGGAGTGAGGATATTTTTTCCATTGATTGTAGAGGATGTAGAAGGGAGGGGATAAGGGGAGAGGGAGGGAGGGAGGTGGGGAGAGAGCTAGAGAGAGAGAGAGAGAGAGAGAGAGAGAGAGAGAGAAAGAGAGAGAGAGGGAGAAACATTGATGTGTGAGAGTGACACATTGATTGGTTGCCTCCCACAACCACCCAACTGGGGGCGGGGCTCAAACCTGCAACCCAGGCACATGCCCTTGACTGGAAATCAACCCTCAACCCTCTGGTGCATAGGCCGATGCTCTAACCACTGAGCATGCTGGCCAGGGCTAGCTTACTTTTTGAAATAAGATTTTTATATCTCTCAAAGAATGAGTTGTCATGAAACCCCATTTGGCCAAGGAGAGCCATGTGGCCTGTCCTTCTTTACCAAATCCTGCAGGCTTCTGTGAGCAACTGCTTTTGGTGTAGCAGGAAGGACCCTGATTTTTAGGACTGGCGGCCCACCAGTAATTCTAACTATAGCTGTTAGTTACCTCCTGATTAGGAACACGCAATGGCACTTCTTTTCTCTGGGCCTCAGTCTCTGCATCTGTGAGGTGAGGGCATGGGACACTCAAGGCTTTTTATGATTCTGACAGGCTAAGGGTCTGCCTGCCTTCAAGGCCTGTTTTGGGTTCTCCCTCTCTACTCACCAAGTGACCTGCGTTTTATAATGAACTGGGCAGCTCAGGCTGTTGGTGTGGAAAAAAGAGCTGCCTTACCTTTAGCTCTGTCTCCTCAGGTTCATTGGATTCAATTCCAATAAATAAAGAAGGCTTTCGGGAAATAAAACCAGACTTTTTAAATTAGGAGCTTGCAAACTAAGGCCTCCAGGCCAAATCTAGCCTGTGGCTTGTTTTATAAATAAAGTTTTATTGGAAACTTTACACCCATACATATTCCTTTACACATTGTCTATGGGGACTTCTGTGCTACAATGCCAGATTTGGATAGTTGCATCACAGACTGTGTGGCCTGTAAAGGTTAAAATATTTACTATCTGGCCCTTTATTGAAGCATTTTGCTAATTCCTATTCTGCATCATAAGCTTTAAAAGGGTTGGGGACATGGCAGGTGCTCAATAAGTTTTAGTTAAATGAATGAATGGATGGATAGATGAATAGACAGAAAAATGTGAATTTATTAAGTAAGTACATAACTTGACAATCAATTTCTTGTGACACATTTCAGGTCCCAGTTTCCCTTTACATAAAATAAGGACAGTAGTACTTATAAAATAGGCAGTACTTAGGATTATTTCCCTTAATATAATTTCAAGTGTTTAAATGCTATTAAAATATAACTACCATCTATTAAGCTTTATATGTGTCAAACACTCTATTAAGGACTTCATTTTTATTACCTCATTTAATCCTCATGACCACTCACTGTGAGGGAGGAATTATTGACCCCAATTTATAGATGAAGGAACTGAGCCCAGAGAGGCTAAACCACTTGCTAAGGTCATACAGCTGGGAGGGGATCGAGCTGGGAGTCCAGCTCCAGTGTGTCGGGTTCTAAGCCTTTCCTTCATGCCCCGTGGCCTCAGGGTGCCCCCGCTCCCCCCTCCCCCCCTTTGTAAATGGGAGAGGTAGATATTTGTCTTGAGGGGGGTCTCAAGTTATAGAATAGTAAAAGGAAAAAGAAAAAGGTTGGCTTTCAAAAATTTCAACCACTTAAATAATTTAGAAAACCATGAGGTTACTCATCATTAAAAGCACACTTTAGAAAACTCTCCTCCTTAAAATTCAGCTCAGTTATGTTTTATAGAAAAGCTAAATCAGAGACCATGTTGTTCCCTTGGAAAGAAAAATTATAGTGAGTTTTAGGGAGGTGGAAATTTTTCATTTGTTCAGCAATATTGTATGCAATGGTAATATGCATTTAAAAGCTGCCTTGTTCCAGCCCTAGCCGGTTTGGCTTAAAGGTTAGAACGTCAGGCTGCAGATTTGATTTCAGTCAAGGGCACATCCTTGGTTGCAGGCTCCATCCCCAGCCTAGGTCAGGGCGAATGCAGAAGACAACCAATTGATGTATCTTTCTCATATCGATGTTTCTCTCTCTCTCTCTGCCTCTCCTGCACCCTTCTACTCTCTCTAAAAATCAACGGAAAATTATCCTTGGGTGAGGATTAACAAAAAACAATCAATCAATCAATCAATCAATCAAACAAACAAGCAAAAGCTGCCTTACTCCAGAAACCTTCCTTGCCGTTGAAAGGACCTCGCTGAGAACCATGTGCCCAGCATTTAGCAGACATTCAATAAATGTTGAATGAATGAATGAATGAATGAATGCCTTCTAGCACTTCATGATACTGCCTTCCAGTATAATTGGGTGTGTGTGGGTGTGTGTGCTCTTATCTATTCCAGAATAAACATCAGTGCCCTCCTTGCATCTTTGTACCCCCTACAGAGTCTACCTACCACAGTGCCTGGCACCAAGTAACTGCTTAATAAATGTCTGTGCCATTAAAGTGGCCACCAGAGCTTTATGGACTGAGTGAATGATATGTCAGAAATAGTGTGAAGACAAGATGGATTTTTCTCTGTATCAGGGGAATGATTTAAACCCATAATTATATTGAGGGTGAAAAGACCCAACAAAAACAAAGAAAAACATATTTGTTGCTTTAGATAGAACGCCTATTTGTTTCTTTTATTCTGGAAAATATATTCCAGAATATACAAAAGGTCATTGAACTTGCTTTACTTTTTCCTACTCAGTTGCCAGGTCCTGGGGTTGTTTAATGCTTCCACTTAACTTTATATTGAAGCTTTCATAATATCAGTGGCCCCGAATGAGGATTTCCCTCCATCAGCTTCTTCACTTGCCAATTAGTTGTTTATCTTTTTCGTGTTTTACAAATGACCTATTATTTTTCAAGCTGCTTTGGATTGCGGGTGAACATTTTAGCTTTTGGGAGTCAGGCAGCTGCTCAGGGGCCTGCTTGAGTCACGCCAGGGTCAGAAATGCTTTTGTTTCCATGGCAGAAGTTGTCCTGGAGCTTTGGACAGACACCGGCATCTTTCCTGCCCTTTGGCTAAGAGGACAAGCAGGCAAAGTCATGCATTGCAACCTCGGCTTGGGGTGACTCCTTACAAACAGGTTCCCCCACCTTTTTGCATACTTTCCCTCCTGATTTGCTGCACGTGGGATCTGGATGGCAGCCATTGTCTTTTTGCAGCCTCCTAGTACTTCTGCATTGAACTGGAATATCTAGTCCCCTCAGCTAGGAGTTTGCATCTACTCTGCCCAATTTCCTTCACCACCAGCCTTTTTCCTCTCACTTAATTTGTTTCCGCCTACATCTTTGATCTCTTTGGGAATAAAAAGCATGAGGGCACTGGAATATTATTATTGGCCTCTGTTTGTTTATTTTTGCAAATGCACTATAATCCGTGGTTGGCCTTCTGGCCCGCCCGAGACCACCTGACCCTCAGCAGCCCTCCACGTCACTGTATGGGAGAAAAACAGTTTTGCCCATTTTTTCCCATTGACCTTGATGAGAGTCTCTGATTGATGAAGATTCTCTGGAAATGGAGAAAAGCAGAGCCAGGGGAATACCAGTAATTATCCTAATCTGAGAGCATTAACTCTTCAAATATGCATTTTTGGATAAGCAATTCTGTTGTTTTTGAAGTTTGGTTGCTTTTTGTTGCTTGGGTGATGGCCTGTAATTTTGTATTAAGGAAATATGCCGAACCTTCTGTGTAGACTTGATGTGGAAATAGGGCTGGCTTTTATTTTTTTGTTTTTCTTTTTGAGTGTTCATGAAAGGAGACCGGGAGGATGTGTGGGTCTAATAATATACTACTTTGTGTATGAAGATGAAACTAATAATAATAATAATAATAATACCATCTTCCACAGTGAAATGCTTTTAACTTTTAAAGCATAGCTCTTTTTACGAACTCATTTTATCAGTCAGAAAGGTGATTTCAGTTCCTTTCCTTTCCCCAGTGATGATGGATCTAGGCAGCCCGTCTGACTGTGTAGGTGCGAGTGAGAGACCTCATGCCCAGCATTTTTAGACAGGGTGAGCGCAGAGTCACATAGGGAGCCCTTGTGAATTACACAGGCACAGATCTGCCCAGGACCTGCAGGTACAGACAGACCAGATGGAGGTGTGACCTGCCCATTTGGAAAAGTCCTGGGTGATTCTGTTGTGTCCTGCTGATTAAAAACCACTGCATCAGTCCACTCCCTGTCTGGACGCCTCCAGGGGTTACAGGTGGGATGCCATGCCATCTGTGACCAGAACCCAAGGAGAGTGATTACTGATCTGGGGATTGTGTAGAAGCTGCCACGGCAGTCACTCTTAACCACTGGCAGAACTTTATTAGCTATTTTAACAACTGCACATTTGCACTGTGCCCAGTCCATAGACAGTCCTTGTGCCTCTTATCTCATGCAGCTATTTAGACCAGTTCCATCACCAGAGAAATGTGTTACTAACCAGTCCCTTGAGAGAAAATGGGCCGGATTCAGGAGGTGTGATTTGAAGAGAAGGATTTAATGGCTTTTCACCAAGGTGGGCTTCTTTAACCTCAGTTTCTTTGTCTGTGGTATGGGGCTAATGATATGCACCTCACAGGATGGGGGCAGAAGTAGGAGAAATAAAGGCTCAGGTGCTGCCTCTGTCCCATTCAACCTTACGTAGTCTCCCTGAGGATCCATGTCTTCATTTGCAAGATGGAGTTAAGAATACCTACCTCACGGGCTTGTTGTGAGGACTCCATGTGGTACAGTAAGAAACTCACTTTGCATTCTGCTTGGGACATTGCAGATGCTCAGTCCCTGGTTGGCCTCTTCCTTGCTGCTCTGCACTGGAGGTCTGTGGGTGGTAGGGAAGTATTTTGTACAGGTGTCGTCCTGGAAGGGTTGCTAATGCCCTGTACTCCTGGTAGTGTGAAGCCATTGATGGCTATGACAGTAGAAGGGGCTTCCTTTGATTTTTTAAATGCTCACCCGAGGACATGTTTTTATTGCTTTTAGAGAAAGGAAGAGAGACAGAGAAAGAGAGAGAGATAGAGATAGATAGATAGATAGATAGATAGATAGATAGATAGATAGATAGAGAAACATTGATGTGAGAGTAAACCATCAATCAGTTGCCTTCTGTATACACCCCAACCAGGGATCAAACCAGCAGCCGGGTATGTACCCTGACCAGGAATTGAACCTGCAACCTTTTTAAAAATATATATTTTTATTGATTTCAGAGAGGAAGGGAGAGGGAGAGAGAGATAGATGAGAGAATCATTGATCGGCTGCCTCCTGCACGCCCCACACTGGGGATTGAGCCTGCAACCTGGGCATGTACCCTGACTGGGAATGGAACCATGACCTCCTGGTTCATAGGTTGACGCTCAACCACTGAGCTATGCTGGCCAGGTGAACCTGCAACCTTTTTGGTGTACAGGACAACACTGCAACCAACTGAGCCACCTGGCCAGGGCAGGAGCTCCCTGTTATTGAATGCCAGGCCACTGTGCTAGGCACTGGGGATACACTGGGGAGAGAAAGATGAGTCTCACTGAGCTTCACAATGAGAAGGCCACAAAGAGAAAGTTTTTAAAGTATTACTCTTTTCTGTGTGCATGAAGTGGAAAGCTTTAATGTAATTGGATGGCTTCAAAATGTGGGTAGCGTGTGGACCGTGTCTTCTGGGAGGAAACTGGAGTTTTGCATTTCCTGCCTGCTTGTGCTTTTGAATTTGTGGCTCTAATGCTGCCCAGCCTGAGGTTTCAGCAGTTAATATTTCCCAGGGCAGCATGCTGGAAACGCCCTGTGGTCTCTGTACTAGGAGGATACACACCGGGCAGAGGGGGGAAAGGACCATTTTCAAAGTCTCCCTTGAAGACTTTGTTGAGTTTTAACTTGAATTTCTCCCCATCTCCTTCCTCAAATGTTCCTAGTGCTTGATACGCATAAACATGCCAATGTTTTGGAAGATTCAGGTTTGACCACCGTAAATTGGTTCATATTTCCAGCAGGGCAGTTATTTAATTTCCTGTTGGAAGTCTACAAATGTTGGCACTGTTCGCTCTTTGGCAAAGGACCAAAACCCGGTACAGTATCATTAGCATGTTCTGCTATATAGATTAAAGCATGATTGTCTTTAATAAGAGGCCATCCCTGTTTGGGATGGGGCTTGTGGGGGTGGGGTGGGGCTATAAGGGCACAGGGAGGCAACAACTGAGCTTTTTAATCAAAACCAAAGTGCAGTGACTGGGGCTCACTCAAGAGAAGGGTTAGAAGGAGGGCAAAACTCTGTTTCCTTGTCTCGATTTCATTTGTTTGGGTTATTTTTCTCTAGACTCTGGGAGAGTTGTTGAGCCTGAGGCTGGCCTGGTTTGTGGAATGTCCTCTTTGAGGCCTTGTGCTTCTTCCTGACTCTCTATCTCCCCCTTCTCCGTTCCCCCTTATTTCTCCCTCTCCCTTTCTCTCTCTCCCTCTCTCTTTCTTCCCCTATCCCCCCAAGCAGTATGGCTTCTGGGAGCCACTTACTCCAGAGGCCCCACTGGTAAAACATGGAGTGTCTCCACAAAGCCTACTGTAATCATTGAAATGTATCTCAACCGGGGCTTGAACCCAGTCTGTCTCTTTGAAAGGTTCTCGCTCTTTCCATTGCTGTCTATACCCTGGTAGGGTTCTGGGGAAAGAAAGGGTTCGAGTTTTTGGAAGGAAGGGTGAGAAGTTTGAAAACTGGCTAAAATGAAGCTTTGGGATTATTTCTAGATACTTCATAGGTATGATATTAACCCTGTCTTTCATTAGCAGGGTCCTTTGGTAGAATTAGTATAGAGAAGTATTTTTTCCCTTCCAAACATTGTATCATGAAAAATGTCAGACATATTGATAAGTTAATGATGGTGAGTATATGACTTCTAGCTGATTATTTTCTTCTATGTGCCAGGCACTATGCTCACTGCTTTATTAACCTCATCTCATTTGTCCTTTCTTTTTTTCAATTAGATTAGCTATTTATTTATTTATTTATTTTAAAATTTATTGGGGTGACATTAGTCAACATGAACATATAGGCTTTTTTTAAAAAAAACTTTTCTTTTTTTTTTTCAGAGAGGAAGGGGGAGGGATAGAAAAATAGAAACATCAGTAATGAGAGAGAACCATTGATTGGCTACCTCCTGCATGCCCCCTACTGGGGATTGAGCATGCAACCCAGGCATGTGCCCTGACTAGGAATCAAATCACGACCTCCTAGTTCATATGTCAATGCTCAGCCACTGAGCCGTGCTGGCTGGGCTGAACAAAAGGTTTTAGGTGTGGGTTTCTATGTTACAAGGTCTGTATATTGCACCATGTGCTCACTACCCAAAGTCAAATCTTCTCCTGTCACCATATATGAGGACTCCCTTCTCTCCCCAACTCCTCATTTATCTTTCCATCATTCCCAATTTAAGGAGGAGCAAACTAAGCCTTAGCAAAGGTAACTCCCTGAGCTTCTCTAGCTAGGAAGTTGCATAGAACTGGGATTTGAAACTGGTGCATGGAGACCATGGTGTAATTTCTTTGCATTTCAAAAATATTCATCCCTTTCTTTCTTTTCTTCTTTAATGTCATATTATTTAGAAAACCAGGGTCTAGATGAGAGGTCAAAGAAGGTTAAATGAGGCAAAATAAGGCAAAATTGCTAAAGCCCCAGAAATCAAAGGCTCAAAGTAGCTCCCAACGATTCTCTGGGGCAGTGGTCGGCAAACTCATTAGTCAACAGAGCCAAATATCAACAGTACAACGATTGAAATTTATTTTGCGAGCCAAATTTTTTGAACTTAAACTTCTAACGCCACTTCTTCAAAATAGACTCGCCCAGGCCGTGGTATTTTGTGGAAGAGCCACACTCAAGGGGCCAAAGAGCCGCCTGTGGCTTGCGAGCCGCAGTTTGCCGACCACGGCTCTGGGGGATAAGACCTTCTTCCCCCAAGGATCCTCGTCAGATTCTCCAGGGCAGGGGCAGAAGTTCTGCTCTCCCCACAGTGTCACAGAAAGTTTCTGTAGCCTTTCGAGTTTCTTAGGACTGACTCACATCTTCCTTTCAGACATTAAAAAAACCCCAAAAAACACAAACAAAAAACCCAACCCAAACCTATACCTTTGGGTCGGTTAATTTTTTCATGGTGAGCTCTTTTCTGGCATACTCAGATGTACAGACAGCACATCTTTCCTCCTGGGGAAGGGGGTGGCATTGTGAGCACTGACTCATGGGAGCAGGTAGAAGTGTGTGTGTCCTTTTATGAAGGACCAACCTTGAAAGATAATTGGTGCTTTTTGGCATATGTAGGCTGGAACCTGCTAATTGGATGTGACCTTGAGCATTTCATGTAAGCTTCTTAAGCTCTGGGCCTCCCTGCAACAGTAATGATTGTCAGGGGGATAGAGAAAAAGTACAGATAGAGTTCCTTCCATCAGAAAATTGAAGCCAAGGCATAACCCACGAAGAAGATGCATTTGCAGAGGGAGGACTCGGCAGAGACAGGAATTGCTATGGAAAGGCAGCAATGAGAAGAATTGACTGTTGACTGGGCTATGTGAGGGGAAGAATAGAAAGTGCCTGGGGCTAAAGTTAGGTTAAGATCCCAGTGCTGTCACTCAATAGCTGTGTAATTAGGCTCGTTGGTCCCCGAGTTTTCCTCATGAAGTGGGGTTACTAATACCTGCATCATAGTATTATTGTGAGGACTAAGGTTGCATACTATATATAAGTTTCTAACATAGTAGTTCATATTATTTGGCAATAAAAGATATCCCTTGTAAGTGGGAAATGGCAAAATTGAGGTAGGTCTTGAAGTCTGAGTTGGGTTTGGATATGTGAAGTGACCCAGTTCTGAAAGTATCTTACAAATATCACCATAGAATATTATGCAGACATCAGAAGCATGGTTGAAACCATGCTTAATAAGGCAAAGGTGGTTAATTAATTAAGCCCAAAGTTCCAACTCGTTTGGTAAAATGCCATTGGTAAGATGTCAAAATGTCAGGTGCCATTTTGGTTGAAGCTCAAGTTGGTAAGGTGGAATTGCTGAGCTGAGTGACATGTTAGAAGCTGTTCTAATGTGTTAGCTATGTCTACAAGGCATCTTAGGAGGCTGGTGGCTCTTCCCCCACCTCCCAACCCCCAACCTTTTCAATCTGCTGTATTCTTCTACACATCTGTCTGGTTATTTCGTGAAATCTATCCCCTGTACTGCCTCAGGCACAAAGAACCAGTGTTCAATAAGATGGACCTAGGAAATTGAGGCTGTAATTGAACTGTTTAAGATTTTTTTAATTTACTTTTTGTTTTTGTTTTTAGTTTTTAGCTGGAAGGGCCAGGACCTGGGGGGGGGGGGGGGCGCGAGGGGGAAGGTGTCACCCTGGAATAACTGAAATCATTGTCTAGCATGTTGAGAGTGATTTTTGATTTTTCTTTCTTTCCTACCTTGCAGCCATTTCCGCTGTGTGTGGATTAAGGTTTGATGTGAATTTGAAGTTTAGTTGGACGTAGTTCTTTTATGGCCTTGAGGAGTATGTGGATAAGAAACTTAAAATACACCAGTACAGTAAAATTCAAATGTCGAATGAGGTTCTGGGATGTGTCACTTGCTTGGAGTGTTTCTATAGCAATAGTATTAGGACTTTATAAGCATTTTGTTCATATAATTCTTATAATAACCATTGTTATAAGGGAAGTATTTTTTTCAATGTGTGTTAAGTCATTTGTTTATTTCTCGATAGGTGTTGCTTTTATTGCTGTTGTGCAGATGGGGATACAGATGAGGGAATGGGAAGTTTAATAACTCGTGCGGAAGTAGCTGGCACCAATCTCTGACACCAAGCCCTTCCTTGGAGTCACAGTGGAATACACTCTCTCCATCTCAGACTTCTCTCCTATAGAGAGCTGTGCAAGCTGGTGTTCCATAAGGAGCCCCTGGGAGCAGAGGAAGGGAAAAGAGAACATCTTTGTGCTCACTCTTCATCCAAATAGGCATTTTTATGCTCAAGATTACAATGAGGAGAGAAGCAGTGGGACTCTCTGTATTAAGTACCCCTTGTACCTGGATCAAAGCAAGGTGTTTTGCATAATTCTCACACTGAACTAGGATATCATCATCCTTATTTTATTGTTGAGCTTCAAAAACACAAAATACCTTATCTCCTAGTTCACTCAGGGAGAGTGTGCTGCTGTTAAGATTTGAATGCAGGCCTTGCTTCCCTATTCCGTTTTTAAGGACTTCTACCTGACAATTATACGATGGTGTTTGCGGCTTTAATTTCAAAGACCTTTTCCATTATGGCATGGTCGATCTATATGGTACCCGCTGGAAACTGCTGAAAGTTCTCCCTGCTACATTTGGGGAAAAAAAAAAATGAGTTGTCGTGTTAGTGATTCAGGACTTCTGGGAAACTGAAAGCACCCGTGTGTACTTATTTTGAGTCAATATGTTAGGAACGACTCTGGCCCAAAAGGAGAAATATCTGTCTTCTGAAACTGAGTGCAGGTCTCTGAGTGGCTTACCTCAGCAGGGAGCCAGTTATTGCAAAAGCGGAATACCAGGTCCATGGGCTTCCCCAGCCTGAAAAAGAAGCAGTGTCTGCAGTTATGAGGAAAACAGAAGGACCCATTTCTCTGTGGAGTGATACTGAACAGGCAGCTTCAGCCACGAGGAGCGTCTGGCCGGAGGAAAATGTAGCTTAAGAAAAGCCCCAGCTGGTTCAAGTAACTTAAGCCTAGCTATTCACGAAATATCTGACAGCTCCCCCCTCCGCAAGTGGCTGGGGATTGAGTCAGAACCGCTCCGGGAACCTCTGTTCTTCTTTTGGACATTATGCGTTTACTCCACTTAGCACGCTCGTCAGTTTTGTGAAAAGCTGTCTTTAGAACAAACATTTTTTGGGGAATATAAAAACACTTAAGAAGTGTACTGGGAAGCTTGCTGTGATGTTAAGAAATTAACCAACACTGGTTTCTAAAGGAGAACTTTCACGTGTCCAGCACTGTGCTTGCTGACGTGGCGGATACAGAGATATGAGACATGTAACGAACTAGAATGGAAGTTCCATGAAAGCAGGAGTCTGTCCATATCATTTAATGAAACCACAGTATTTGGAACGGTGTCTGGCACATAGTAGATGCTAAATAGATATTTGTTGAATGAGTGAGTATAGGTCTCTGTCCATAAGAGCTTACGACCTACTTTGTTTGCATTATAATTAATATTAATAGATATTTTATTAATTCTACTTGTGTGGGTATCCTGAAGTCTGCAGTTTTATTAGACCTTTATTCCCTTTTATTATTTCACTTAAAATTAAACCAGTGATGCTTGTTGTAGAAAATGAGAAAGAAAGCAGAAAGCAAATAGAAAAACAATTAAGATATACTAATTATTTAAGATTATATTCTTCAAAACTGTTTTCTATATAAATATACATTTTTTTAAAAAATGGGCTCATTCCCTTGCAAGTTGATTTTCTGACTTGCTCCCCCCACCTTATCAGTATTATTGTGAACAACTTTCTATATAAAAATACATAACTTAATAATTGGGCAATTTAGTATTGTGTGATTGCATCACAATTTTCTTAATGCCTATTGTTTGATGTTAGTTTTATTCCTCTCTGTCTCTCTCTCTCTCTCTTTTCCTTTTTCTCTTTCTCTTCCTCTCTCTCTTTCTTTCATAAAAAATGCTGTGATTGTAAACTTTTCCGTAATTATTTTCTTAATAATCATGGTAGGTAATAATTCTAAGAAGTCAAATTACTGGGTCCACAGTCAAAGGCTTTTGATACATTGCCTACCGAAAAGACTGGGAAAATGCATACCTCCTTCTCTGAATTATATTGGAAGAGAGTTTTTTTTTTCTTTATATAGTATACTGACATTATGTATTATCATTTAAAAAAAAACACTTGACTATCTTCTGTTAAAAAAGTGAATGTTATTAGTGTTGTGATTTACATAATTTTTATACAGTGATGTTAAACATTTTTTCATGGTTTTGGTCATTTGTATTTCTTCTTTTGAGAGTTACCAGTTCATATTCATTATCTTACTCAGAGATTCATGAGCACAGGTCTCTCCCAACCCTCAGTGGGTTTTACTATGGCACTATCCCACATTTGGCGCTCGATAACTGTTGATTCCATACATTCATCCATCTATCCACCTACCATCCATCCATCCATTTATACCCACCCACCCGCCCATCCATTATCCATCTATTCATCCATTTATCTGCTGATTTGTTCAACAAGTTTTGAGGACCTACTAGGTGCCAGGCAGAGAAATAGAGGCTTGTAATTTAAAATAGTGCTTTGAAAGGTTTTGATACTGTTGCTGTCAACTGCAAATCTTACATTTTTATAAAAGACATGTTATATGAATTAATACAATTTTTTTTCTCTAGTGAACTTTCTTTAGGGAAAGGGTAATAGAACTGAGCTTATCTTTTCTGAGCACCCATCAGGGATGGATAGGCAGAAGTCAACAAGCTTTTCTGTAAAGAAAGGGCCAGGTATGAAGTATTTCAGGCTTGATAGGCCATACAGTCTCTGTAGCAACCACTCTCCTCTGCTCTAATAGTGCAAAAGTAGCCACAGACAAATGAGCCTAGCTACGTTCCAATTAAAGTTCATTTGTAGACACTGAAATTTGAATTTCAATGTTACTTTCACAATGTCACGAAATATTATTATTCTTTTGATTTTTCCAATCGTTTAAAAATGTAAAAACCTCCCCTAGCTTGTTGTTGTGTGCTGTGAGTCAGCTCCAACTCCTGGCGACCCTGTGAATGAGTGATGCCCACAATGTCCAGTCTCAGCAGCCCTACCCAGACCCTGTAGACTCAGGCCTATGGCTTCTTTTATGTAGTCAGTCCATCTCATGTTTGGCCCTCCTCTTTTCTTGCTGCCTTCTATTTTTCCCAGAATTATTGTCTTTTTCAAAGAACCCTGCCTTCCCCGATGTGCCCGAAGTATATAGGACAGCATTAATTTTGTCATTTTTGCCTCCAGTGATGTTTCAGGCTTAATTTGCTCTAGGACCTACTTGTTCATCTTCCTGACTGTCCATCGAGCTCTTTCTTCTCCAACACCATATTTCAAATGAATCTTTTTTTTTTCTATGAGCCTTCTTCACTATCCAACTTTTGCATCTGCACATAGTGATTGGGAATACGAGGATGATCTTAGCTTGTAGGTTGTATAAAAACAGGCAGCGAGCTGGATTTGGCCTGGGGTTGTAGTTTGCTGACTGCTGGAGTAGAGTCTCAGAAGCATGCTTGGAGACAGAGGGAAGCCAATCTGGTTTTGCAAATTTGCTATAAGCTGCCTCTAGAATGGATAATTCATAAAGGGATAATGGAGTTGAGTTTAGCTGAGGCTTGGATATGACTCTTAATGACTTACTAGTACAGTACATAGTTCTTGGTGTTTATAGTTAAGTGTAAAGAAAACATGCTCTCATACACATCCTTTGTCAAGGCTAGGAGATGTATTTTTGACCTATTTCTTTTTAGTTTTCATATATGTGTAGGTCCTACCTGTGTGAGATCATTCTACATAAATAATTTTGAATCCTGCTTTGTTTCTCTTCATATTATGTGGTAATATTTTTAAATATATATTTTTATTGATTTCAGAGAGGAAGGGAAAGGGAGAGAGAGATAGAAACATCAATGATGAGAGAGAATCATTGATTGGCTACCTTCTGCTCAACCCATATTGGGGATTGAGCCCACAACCTGGGCATGTGACCTTGACTGGGACCCTTCAGTCTGTAGGCCGATGCTCTATCCACTGAGCCAAACCAGCTAAGGCTATGTGGTAATATTTTTTAGTGCTGTTAAATATTCTAATGTAAACTAAAACCACAGTAAGATACCACTACACACCCACAGAATGGCTATCCTATCTAATAAAGAGGGAATATGCAAATTGACCACCACATGGTCACAAAGATGGTGGTGCCCATAGCCACAAGATGGCAGCGCCCAGTCCCCTCAGCCCCACTGGAGTCTCCCAGTCCGTTCAGCCCCACTGGGGGAGTGGCAGGCACGCAGTATGGCTGGACCTGCCCTCAGCCCTGCAGCCACCCAGGGCTGGCCCAAGGCACAGGCAAGCCTCAGATGGCGGCTACCCAGCCAATGCCCGAGGTGCAGGCAAGCCTCAGATGGTGGCTGCCCAGCTGATGCCCCAGGCGCAGGCAAGCCTCAGAAGGCCGCCCAAGGCTCAAGTAACCAGGGCTGGCTGAGGCTTGTGCTGCCGGCAGTGGCAGCAGCAGAGGTCTGATGGGGGCGTTGCCTTCCCCTGATCGCGGTGTCGCCTCCCGCCCCTGAGGGCTCCCAGGCTGTGAGAGGGGGCAGGCCGGGCTGAGGGACCCCCCTCCAGTGCATGGATTTTCATGCACCAGACCTCTAGTAATTTTTATAATACACCAAAATGAACCTATCCAAGAGAAATGAAAACCTGTCTGAAAAGACATGTATACAAATGTTCAAAGCAGTGTTGCTTATAATAGTCAAAAGTTGGAAACTCCCTAATGTTCATCAACTGGTGAGTGGCAAACAAAATGTGGTACATCCAAATACCAGACTACTATTCAGCAACAAAAAGGAGCAAAATGTTGATATAAGCTACAACATGAATAAACCTCAAGAACATTATGCTAAGTGAAAGAAGCCTGACATAAGAGAATATATATTATATGATTCTGTTGATATGACACTTCTAGGAAAAGCAAAAAAAAAAAAAAACTAGACAGGGCGGGGTGGGAGTGGGAAGTGACTGCTGACAAGAACAATAAACTGCTGACAAGAACAGCAAAATTTTTTGGGGTGATGGAAATGTTCTAAATGAAATGTGATGATTGCACAATTGGACACATTTACTAAAAGCTATTGGGCTGTGTGCTTACAATGGGTGAATTTTATGGTGTATAAATTATAACTCAATAAAGCTTAAAATATATCTGAAAACAAAATTTTTAATATTATCATATTCCATTTTGTGACTAGTCCATTTCTTTATCCTCTGTGACTTGGGAGAAATGGTCAATGTTTATTCCCTTTTGAGCCAAAATCCATATTCAGTGGGCTACACTGGAGCCATTGGACTGAAACAAGAATGACTTCGTGGAATGCATGCTAACCCAGTGGTCAGGGAACCTAGTATGGTCTCAACTCTGCCTCCAGCCGGGTGGACCTCAGTTTCCTCATCTGTAAAATGTAGAAGAGAAGTGGACATTGGAAATACTGGGCCCCAGGGGATAGAGGAACAGAATAGAAAGCATCGCAGTAATAATAAAAGAGGACCGATTTCCCCAGAAGTGTAACAGTGACTGGTTAAGTACCCCCTGTCTGGACCTTCCTTCTTTCCCGCTTTCTTGTGCTGGTAGAAAGCAGTAGGAACTGTGTGCAGGGTTCTGAGGTGACGGTTTCCAAGGAGAAGATAAGAAATGGGAGGAGGCTCAGGAGACAGGGCAATGACGACAGAGTTGAGCGGGATCTGTTCTGTAAATGGGAAGCATTCTGCGTGGCCATGGCTCTTGTTTTGGGGATGAAGCACCATTTGGGGGATGAATCACCAGGAAGCCATCTAGATTTTGTGCTCCCACGTCAGAGCGTAGAGCTCATTATAGGAAGACTAAGGTTGGAAATACTTTTAGAGTCAAGGGTTTAGAAATGTTGCCATGAAAATAATAGGTCGCCACGTTTGCCTTCTAGGGGAGAGTTTAAACTGGGAGAGACTGAACTGGTCTCAGATTCCTGTTCTCCATTTCCAGCCGAGGTCCAGGTTTTCCTAGAGCACAGCCAGCAGCATCTGTACGCAGAGAACACAACATAAAAGCTGTGCAAACCTAACTTGTAAACGTTTTTTTCATTAGCTCCAGGCTCCCAGCCACCAATAAACTGTGTGCTTTTAAAAAACCCGTTATTATTTTGTGCTTCTTCTCCTTATTCATAGGCTTGGGATTTTCTTAAAATGTTATTTATCAAGCATTTATATGTTGAGTCCCTCCAAAAGGTAACGGCATACTAAGTTTTGCTTAAAAGAGAGAGAGAAGGGGGGGAAAAAACCCAACCCCTTTAATAAACTCTCTGTAACTTGAGCCTGCTGGTGGTCTTGGAAGCAATCCAAATCCAGGTTTGGTTGATACTGTGTAATGTGAATGCAATTAGTAGTGGTTTCTCTAACGTAGAGAGAAATGTAGAAAAATAATGCCCAGCAAATTTAGGTCAGAGCTGGGAAGCTTATAAAGCCTTATTTTTGTTTTCATTACCTTAAGTAATAGGGAAGCGTTTGTCTTGATTATGTAATTTCCCTAGCAATAATACATTTTAAAACATTTTCTGTGTTAATTTCATATGTTTAGTCAGAAAGCCGCAGTTCACAAACCTCTGTTACGTGGCTGTTGGCACTGCTTATGGACAGAAGATTCCTGTGCATCCTAAAATTATTAATGGGGGTAACGTTCACCACCTCTTTCTTCATTCCGTAAGAGGTCTGACGAAGCAGTTTTCAAGGGCTCAGCCTCCGCCTGCTAGGCTAAGGAGTGAATGGACCTGTATAGGGATGTTGTATTTCAGAAGGTCTGATTAGCTCCTGGCATCTTTACACCAACGTGACCAGATTGTAAAGGACAATCTGTAAGGACAGGGGCTATGCCTTTCGGGTTCATAGTAGGTGCTCCGGAAATAATAGCTGTTTGTTGTCTCACCTTCCAGACTGCAGATGTAGTTTACTCCTCCCAGCGGCACCATCCTCCTTGCTTCTCCCTGAACTTGCCAGGCCTATCCTGCTTCAGTACCTTGGCATTTTTTTAACCTCTGCCTGGAGGCCAGATACCAGCCTGGACCACTCTCCAGGTCTTTGTTCAGAGGGTACTATACCATCTCAGTGAGGCCCTACCTATCTGCTTTCCTTGCCCCCGCCCATTTTCATAGTATCATCACCATCCGATAAACTGCTATACTACTTATGCTGTTTATTTATTTGGTTTATTGTTTGTCATCCCACCATGAGAATCTAAGTCCCATGAGGGCAGGGATTTCTGATTTGGTGATTGCTAAGTTCCCAGTGCCTAGAACAAAATAGCTGCTACAACTTGAACTCATGAATCAACCAATGAATGCTCTACCATTTGCTAGTTATATGGCAATGGCTAGTGCGTGGGTTGTCTTGGATGTTAGGCTTGATTCTCCACTTATTTCATAAAATGGGATGTGTGGGTCACATGAGGTGTTTCACATGAAAGTTCTCTTATGCCATATTCTGCAAACGCATTCAGTGGTTTAACAAGCTAGACACCACCATTCCTGCCTTCACAGAGCTTACCCTTGTGGGGGAATTGGAGACATTTATGTCCTTCTAGTAAAGTGGGCCAGCAGTGGTGACAGGGAAGATGCAAGGAGCCATGGGAACACCTACGAGGGACTCAATCCAGATGTGGGGACAGGACCATGGAAGGCTTCGAGGAGGGAGGGGCATCGAAGCGGAAGCTGGAAATGGAATAGGCATTGAACAGGTGGAGTCGGGGTGGTTGGTGGGTGGTGTGAAGGGTATTCCAGGCGAATCATATGTACAGAGTCTGGAAGGGAGGAACCATGGAGTCCGTGGGGAACTGAAAGTAATCCAGTCTGTCTGGAGCATTCCCTGTGGGGTAGGCCAGGGGTCAGAGGTGTGGCTTAGCCGGCCATGCCAGGGAGCTTGGATTTGAGCCTATGGCCAGCGTGTGACTTGGTTAGACTTCCATTTGCAATAGTCATTTTATGGAGTGAGACTGTTTTTTGTCCCTCAATGAGGAACTTGAACACAAGCTTCCCAGAAGAAAGACTGTTCAAACAGTGAAAGGGGCTTCCAGAGAGGGAACCTTTCAGTGCCATGCGGTCTGCTGCATTCTTCTTGAATCTGACTGGTGAGTTTCCTAACAGTAAGTTTAAAGATCCCCATGCCCCCTCCCCCAGCTCCCCGAATGCTTAAGAAGCTTAATTACCTTTGGGTACATAGCTCATTGCTTGTCTTAAAGGACATGGTGTTGTTGCTTAAAGGACATAGATATTCCCATTGAACTGTGGGGCAGACTAATACCACAGGGAGGGAGGAGGCAGGGAAGCTGCGTTTAGACGGGGGTGGGGGAGTGAGGGTGCCTCCTATCTAGCACTAGTTAAGATGCCAACAGTAGGGCATAAGGTGGTGGAGGGAACACCTGGCAGACCTTGGTCCTGTCCTTGCTCTGCAGCTAACTTATCATGAATGATGTGCCTTTGGGAATCACTTAACTTCTGTGAGCCTCAGTTTCCTTTTTGGGAAATGGAGTCAATGCTACCTAGCTTTCCAGTTTCAATGAGATAAAGTACAGTTGTTTCTGCTATAACACTTTTTTTAAAAAACACAGATTTATTCCGACCTAATCGATATAGTAGGGAACAATTGGAAGAAAGTATGAATTTCACATTTACTTATTATTGCTGTTCTCCATGAGAAATGCTGGGTGAACGCAGAAAACTGCACTCAGCTGAAGTGAGCCTCGTGGGAACACACAGAAAACACACACACACACACACACACACACACACACACACACACACACACCCCTCACAGATTGTCTCGCTGCCACAGTGCACCGTGTGTGTGTGTGTGTGTGTGTGTGTGTGTGTGTGTGTGTGTTTCAGAGCCACGCCCATCCACATCAGGTGTTACCACTTGCTGTCTGATTTCCCATAATCCTCCTCCTCCACTTCTCAGTAATCCCCAAGCTGCAACCCTTCCGGCACCCACTGCTATGAGCAAACTTCAGGTCCTTTTCAAGGTAAAACACCACATTTATAAGTTATGTGTGTCTTAACCATTTAACACATGTAAAACCATGCTACCGTTTTTATTAGATTCCTCTTTTATATTGTGTCACTAATGAAGCTTTTGAATAGTGTGCTTCAACCCTATTTCCTCACGAGCCCTGTGGTTTTTATTGCATGATTTTGCATAGCAGAGTGGTTTTTGGGAACTTGCATTTTCTATTACAGCAAAATGAACTGTATTTCCAACACCTAACACAATTCCTGGCAGACAGGAGGCTCTTAGTAAAAGGTAGCTGTTTTATTACTAATATCAATGCGCTTACACAGGGTGTTGGGCTGGCACAGGGGTAACTAGTTAAAGCATTTATTGCTATGATTGTGAGCGTAAGTGAAATGGACACCTGAGTGGGAGGGTTTTGGTGCTGCTGTCTTTTCGAGATGTGATGGCCAGACCCCTCTTGGGGTTTTATCAGTGACAAACCTGATATGTCTAGAAAGGAGCAAGCTGGGAAGGGAGAAGGCATGAGAATGGTCTTTAGACAAATTAGAGGGCTGCCCTGGGGAAGACGGATTGCTTTGTTTTGTGGGCTTCCCGGGCCTGTGAACGGAAGCTCCCAGGACCCAGGGTTCTGCTCTCGGCAGAGAAGAACCTCAGAATGGTCCCCAGGGGCTGATGTGTTCTCCAAGCCCCGGCTGGCCGCTCTGGGATGGGTGAGGGCAGAGAGGAGTCAGGCATGGGTATGGAGGTTCTACCTTTAAAGTACCCCTTCCCCTTTAAAATGTATATATTTTAATTGATTTCAGAGAGGAAGGGAAGGGGAGAGAGAGATAGAAACATCAATGATGAGACAGATCATTGATCAATTGCCTCCTGCACGCCCCACCCTGGGGATGGAGCCTGCAACCTGGGCATGTGCCCTGACCGGGAATCAAACTGTGACATCCTGGTTCATAGGTCAATGCTCAACCACTGAGCCATGCTGGCCGGGCATCCCCTTCCCCCCTTTTAAAGGTAGTGCTCACCCTCAGGTAACTGCAGAGCTGACCAGAGTAAGAGACAACCCATATTTTCCCAGCAGTGCTTGGACTTCTGCTTGCCTTGTTGTTAGGTCTAAGAGGATAGCTCCCACATGTACATATTTACACACTAATTTCTTTAGTTATGCCCGTGAACACTGGAAATATAAAGACTGTGTTTTACAAATATTTATGGCTTTTGGTATGCTTAGGAGTAGTGAAATCACATCAGTGCTTTCCATCCAGAGTCCTTTTTCCCCCTCTTTTCTGTTTTGTTTTTTTACTTTTTTTTTTTCTTAATCAGGGAGAAAGTTTAGCTAGTTGCTGATCTGGCTTTAATTTCTGTCTAATATCCTGTATAGCTTTTGTCTTCTCCACTCTGTCTAGGCCGTTAAGCTCTTGTAATAGAGAGATGTCACCCTAACATACTGATATATGAGTCTAGGTTTCGATTTGATGTTACTATTAAGAATAGAAGATGTCTCAAATATTTGATTTTATTAAATTGGTTTTCCCTCTAATCATAGAAAGGGTATTACTGTTCACATGCCAAATCTTAAAAAAAAAAAGAAAAACTACAAAAAATTAAAAATGGCATTTTTTTCTGGCAATTATCTTACCCTAATGCTTTAAAATGAATGTTGTGTTTCGTTTGTTTTTTTACAGTGTAAAATTTTTATACTTAGAATTAGCCAGCTGGACTCAGTTTAGATGATTCCAATTTTGTTGGCAACATTGAAAGCATCTTAGGCAAGAGCCAGTTGAACATATGCCTTCTCGTCATCAGGCCTGATCAGGGTGTTGACCTTGGCCACATCAATGCCATAGAGCTTCTTCACTGCCTGTTTGATCTGGTGCTTGTCGGCCTTGACATCCACAATGAACACAAGTATATTGTCTTCTGTCTTCTTTATGGCTGACGCCATCATCAGGGGGAAGTCGATGATGGCGTAGTGGTCAAGCTTGTTTCTCCTGGCGCTGCTCTTCTGAGAATATTGAGGCGGCCTCCGGAGCCGCAGTGTCTTGGGCTGGTTGTAGGAAGGTGGGTGACGTGTGGGTCTTCTTTTTTGTGCCCTTGATGCCTTTCTGTGGCTGCCTTCAGCACTGCTTTCTTTGCCTTCAAAGTCTTGGTTGGGAGCGGCAAGGGTGTCCTCCTTCACTTTTGGCACCATCTTTGCATAAAAGGTTGAATGTTTTTTTGTTTTGTTTGTTTTGTTTGCTTGTTTCTATGACAAGCACAAGTGATTTAAGCTTGCCCTTAAATGGATTTTTCCAAAACCAACCGTCATTACATTTCTTTCTTCCTTCTAGCTCTCTGGGGAACATGGATAGCCTTTTCCACGTGGGAGTTCCTGAGCTGTGTGTATTGGCTCTAAGAGCACGTGAGACAGGGACTGGAGGCTCTGGGCTCAGAGGCCGAGGCCAGTGACGGGCTGGTCTGAACTCGTAGATAATGCCGAGAAGGAACTGGGATGGTATTGCCATTTCCCCTACTCACTAGCCTAGTTAAACTATCCTGTTTGGGATACAGCTCTAATCAACATTTCTTTCCTTCTAGTCCTCTGGATGTGGTTGCAGGTGGCCCCAATTGGTTAGTCTCCCTCCATCAGCTTGACCCACCAGTTGATTTCACCTCCTTTCTTCCCTAAAGCCATACAACTTCAAATATGGCAGTCCCATGTATTTCGGTGCTTCCCCCTCTTCCCTAGCCCTGCATAATGGAAAGAGCACGGGCTCCGGAAGCCTGGGTTTGATTCCCAACTCTGTTATTTACTGGCTTTGTAACTTTGGGCAAGTGACTGAATCTTTCTGAGCCTTTGCTTATTTATTTTAAAAACCTAGAGGCCTGGTGCATGGATTTGTGGCCATTGAAAGGAAACTAATTAGAAGATAGCTGGCAGGGCGGGACTGGGCCAGATAGGTGGGACTCACCCTGGAGCCCTCCTCCTGAGGTCCCTCCCCAGCCACCATGCCTGGAGCAGCCCTGGGGCTCAAAGGGCGTCTGTGGAGTGAGCGAGCTCCCTCCGGCAGGTGGGGTCCCTTGGCCTGGCCTGTGGGGATCGGGCCAAAACTGGCAGTCTGACATCCCCTGAGGGGTCCTGGAGTTCGAGAGGGAACTCTGTAAAGTTGCTGTAACTTGGCAGCTCCTGTGTTGAGCATCTGCTCCCTGGTGGTCAGTGTACATCATACCTACCAGCTGGTTGGCCAGTCGCTTAGCCTTTTATATATATAGATGATGTTAATCATCTCTCACTACCATGGCTGTTGAAAAAAACATCATGTAAAGTGTCTATTACAGCACCAGGCAAACAAGGCCTTCTGGGGCTGGAATACACACCTATCTACCAATTACTTTTTTTTTTTTTTTTTTGCGTAGGCCAATTGTTTTAATCCCAGTTGGCATGTCTCCAGAGCAGAAAGATTAGTTGATCCTATTTCTTCTTTGCGCCAGCACTGTCCTAGGCCCAGGGGCTTCAGAGATGAGTAAGAGGAAGTCCCTGCCTATGAAAGCACTGCCAGTTTTATTCAAATCCATCCATTCAATAAACATATTTTAACCCTTTGCACTCGCTTGCTTTTTTCTCGATTCCTTTATTCTAATGCTAACCATGTCGAGTCACACTCGACATCCGAGTGCAAAAGGTTAATGCCTACTGTGTATGAAAGCCCTGTACCCATGGGGAGTGTACGGTGATGATTCAGTCACTAATTCATTCCACATTTGTGGGTCATGTGTTATGTGCCAGGTGTTGTTACAAGCAGTGTGTGTAGAAAGCATGTAAGACAGCTCCTCCCTTTGAGAAGCTCGCAGGGCAATAAAATACACCCAATGGTGGGGAAAGTAGATGGAAAGAGAATATAATTTGGTTGAGAAAAGGCACCTGCTTTGTTTAGGATGATAGGCTGCATCGGGTTATGCATTTTTCTCAGGACCTGTTCAGATCTTGAAATGCAGGGCTTCATTGAGGTAGCGCTCTTAGTTTACAGCTGAGGAAACAGATCCTAGGAGTGGTTAATACATCACACATTTTAGGTAAAAGTAAAGCTGGTACTAGCCCCACAGCACCTTTTATTTGTGTAGTGACTGAAGTGGAAAACACCCATTATTTCTTCTTGATCCTATTGTCATCAGGAGCAGATCTGCTACTCGCTAATGGGAACTACCACGTTCCATCCTCCCAACAACTTCCTTGGGATCAGGATCATGATGGGTTTAAGGAGCTTCCTCAAGGTCATACAACTTGACAAAGTCAGGATTTGAACTCAGGACTGTCTGATTTGAGTTCAAGCTCATAGTGTCTCTATCATACCCCATATATCCTACCCATGATTCATCTTCATTGTAGTATCTGAAGGCTATGGTAAGCTTTTGAGACAGTTTGTAGAAAAGGCACATGCCATGAGTGGATTTTTAGGACCTTCTTACCCGAATTTGTGGGAAAGCCAATTTATGAACAATAATTGAGTCCATAGGTATTGGAATGCCCTGAATCAAGATATAAATAGGGAAATAAGTTATGATCAAAAAAGTTCTACACCCAGTTTCTTAAGATTTCATACTTAGAGGGGTAATTTGAGCAAATGACTCTAAATAGACCTCTGCAGATAGTCCAAGAGATGATACCCAAGTCCAGAGAGCATAAAAGGAAAGAGATTTTCCTCAGCTCCATGATGTCTTATTGCAGAATTTCTGCACTTGCCACAGATCAAGCCTGAAGTTAATTTCTTAAAAATCACCGATGCCATATTTAATGTGCTTAAAATTCCACAGCCAAACAAAAACATCCCCTGGTTCCTTTGTGACCACAAATGCAATTGACTTTTCCACCTTTTAGAACGCCCCCCTCCTTTTCCTCCTCTTTGTCTCCCAATTAATTCATGTTTATTTTATAAAAACCTTGTGGAGTTGCTATTGCTAAAGGCTGACAACCACACTGAGGCACCTCTTACAGGGACGAAGTATGCGAGCAGGTTTGAATGTTCTGTTAACCAGCATCAAGACACTGGAGCTCTGTCCTGGGTGAGTGGCAGGCGAGCCCTAGGCTGCACTTGGCCGGAGCAGCAGGGAACTAATGGAATGTTTCTGCTCCCCTTAAAGAAAGGTAGTCAGGCATCTGTACTTCCCACTGAACTCCAATTTCCATTCTGCTTTGAAATGCAGCGTGCCCTGTCAGTGAGAGCCATGTGACAAATGTTCAGTATGTCAGATTTGTTTTCCTTTTAAACTACATATGAATTTGACTGCCAGAGGAGGGCTGCGTTAATTTCCCAAAGCTCTTCTGATAATTGTGTTCTTTTAAAAATGTGCATACTATTATTCTTTTTGGGGTTGTGTTATGACTGGTGTTTTGAAAGTGGTTAGAGGATTACTGGTTGCATATGGGGCGATGTGTACGTGACGCCCATTCCCAGATGTAAACAGCCGCTCAAGTTCATTATATAGTTTGTGTAGCTATACTACTTGTTTCACCAGACTCCACTCAGTAATTTCCAGCCAGCCAGGTAGGTGTTTTTTTTCTTCAACCAAGTTAAACTTGAATAAGCTTTTCTGAAAAGCATTAGTTTTAGCATATTGATATTTAATTGATGAGTAATTGTTTTGTGGCTGCCAGAAGAAAGTGTGTCTCCAGTCGTGCACAGGCTAGGTTACTCTTCCTGTCATGTTTGTATGGTGACTAGTTCATATGTTAATTGGTTAATACCTGTACCACCCATTCAGAGTTTCAGAGGTCGAGTCGATATGTCTAGGATGCTTGTGATTAAGATATCCTTACCTTTAAGAACTGGTTGATTAGTTTAGAGAAGAGAGAGATGGCAGAGTGTATTTCATTTTGGCAAGAGAATGTCTGTCTATCTATCTATCTATCTATCTACCTATCTATCTAATATTCCAAGCATTTAAGAAATATAAGAAAGATTAACACTTTCAGCAAAGAGCTCTGAAAGCTTCAAGTAGAGACCTAGTATTATGTAAGCTCATTGAGCTGTCCTTCTGGTGTCCTCTGTCTCTCCATTTCCTCCTCTTGTTGTAGTTTTTAAACTACTGCAATTTAAAAAATGTACAGATGATATACACCCATCAAAGAAAATAGGGGGATATTGAGAAAGTGAAAAACTACTTAATCTTCTTTAGGTTCACATTACAAACACAAATAATCACTTTCAACATTTTGGTATATTTCCTTCAAGCCCCTTTTGTCCTGTGCATTTTTTTTTGAAAAAATTCTATAAAGTGATCATCTTGGACATACTATTTTGATTTAAACTTTTTTCACTTAACATAAAAATTTATTTTTTCTAAGTCTTTATAAATATTGTCTTTTATCCTGTGATATTACACTGAGTGGACCCAGCATATGTGTTTATTTAGCCATCGCTCAGTGGTTGGATATTTAAGGTATTTCACCTCCACTGTCTTTGAAACGGAAACAACAAAAAACTTGGTTGAAGTCCAAGATGACCTAACACAGTAGCTATATATCTTAGCAGTCTGTTGTATTATTCATATGGAAATGGGGAGGAAAACCCTTTGCATTGGTGAGGAGTGTATATTAAACTCTAATTGAGGAAGTGTTTATGAATAGCCAACAGATCAGTAAGAAATGAGGGTTGGTAAATGGAGTCATTTTATTTCATAAAGGTACCTCAGAGCTTCAAGCTCCACACCCCTCGATTTTGAGCTAGTTTGAATTTCATGGGTCAGTCCACTATGCACTGTGATTTTGCTAAACACGGTGTTCAGTAGGAGACATTAAATCTTCCTTACTCAATCTGCAGAATCTATGAAATAGGATCCCAGCCAACCTAGAAAAGTCTACTTGTCTGTTTAGATATTTATGAACAATCTTTCAATTCTGAGTAGGAGAGTAGTTGTAGGTTGAAGGTAAATGCTGCCGCCAAAGATCCTGTTCTTTTTCTTTAAAAATATAAGTCATAAAAATTGCATTCTTTTTCTCCCCGAGGAGGCAATTTGGCATCAACTCTGGAGCCAGACAGCTTGGGTTTACTTCCTGCTCCATCACTTTTTTTGCTGTGGGACCTTAGGCAAATTGTTTTACTTGCTAGGGGTCAGTTTTCCCATCCAGAAAAGGGGAATAATACTACTCATTCATAGGTTTGTTGGGATGGTTTAACTAGAACACAATAGAGACTCCATAGTGTTAAATAGTATTGTTTTCACCAGGCTTCTACTGTTCTGCTTTTCAGTGCTTTAGACCATTTCAATGGTATGCATAGCAATCTTCAGTGTCCCTCAGTGAATGACTTCTTCCCCAACTGGTTTATGATAGTGGTAATAATACTAGCTACCATTTTTTAAGGGAGTACTATATGTCTGGTACTCTACATGTATTATAAAACGTAATTCTCATCACCATTTAGGAGATACACATTATTTTTATTATCCCCTTTTCATAGTTGAGGAACCTAAAGGTTATAAAGGTTAAGTAACTAGCTCAAGGTTATAAACTTGCTAAATGTGGATCTGGGAACTAAATTCTGATCTGGCTTAATTCCAACCACTCTGCTTTTGTAAATTCCTTTAAGAGAGTGAAGAGGGGCTTTTATACTTTTTAGATCTCTTACAGCTTTTAGTACAGTTACTTGAACATAATAGGTTCTCAGTACATATATTTTTTAACGAATGAATGAGTGAATGAATGAATGAATGAATGAAGTGATCCCTTGGGTAAGAAAACTTAGAACTTTTCCCCAATAAGAAAACCAATAGTATTACCTTTTTGTGACCATGACATTATGAGTCTAGAATTGTGTTCTGCTTCTGAACAGAACATTGCACATGAGAGAATGATAGATTTGTAATTATTTACATATGAAACTGATTGTATTTCATGTGAAACAAATTTAGATACTGTGTATTTGAGATCCTGATTTGAGAAAAATCTAGACTAGGATTACATAGGTAAATTAAAGCAACAAAGGGTATAACTAAATCTCGGTCTGGTTTGGGCAATTGTTTAACAAGACATTTATTTAGCATATACATCGTGTCAAGCCCTCTGCTGGGCACTAAGGGTTTAAGGATGAATATGGTGGTTCCTTTGCATGCTCTGCCCTTGGCTCACTGAAGGTCCAGCAATCTTCTTATATGTTAGGTAGAGGATTTTATGCACTCATGTTTCATCTACCCATGCTACATAAGGATGCTAATGACCCCTGTATCTATATTTTAACCCTCTCCTTTTGAGTCACGTATTCGGCTCTTTGCTGGACATGTCCACATGCATGTCTCAGAGATCTCCAAACTGAAATTATCACTGATTCCCCAGTACCTCTGATGCCCAGCCTTGTACTTATCTATTTTATCTCAGTTGGTGACACCACTATCCTCTCCTTCATCCCAGCTAAAACACCAAAAGTAATCTCTGATTCCTTTTTCTCTCTTACCTTATACATTTAGCCAGTCTCCAATCCTTCTGATTTTCCCTCCTAAACAAGTCTTAAGAACTGTGAGGAATTTGAGATTTTACTGTACTTGCAAATAAATTAGTTAGCCTGCCAGTTTCACGGAGGCCAGCAGAAGACACGAAACTCCCGGGTTCGAGACAAAGGGATCTATTCCTTACAGCAATAGCAGTAGCCAAAGTGCAGCGTTGTCCTGCACCAGTTCCTTACCATGTCATGAAGGGGCCAGGTGACACCTATACGTGCAGTGCACTGTGTTACAGGAGAGGACCCCTGAGCTTAGGAAACCCAGATCTTTTATATTGGACATTAAGCATGCTTTCCCTTTGCTCCAGAGGAAAGCCATGTCTTCCAAGGCTGTTATTTATGTACACATCTTTGAAAAGATAGTTTGGAACCAAGGGCACCTAGTTAGTACTTTGCTCACAATCTGTATAGAAACTCAAGAGACCCACAGAGAATTATCTGCCAGCAAATATGTCTTGCAGTTGTTCTTTGTGCTCCTTCCTTACATCATTAGATCAGGCAACCCTATCGCTCACTGGAATATTGCAGCAGCTTCTTAACTGGCAGCCCTAACTCTTCAAATCAGTCCCCCACACCTTGCTGGAGTAGCCTCCTGTGACAAATCTGACTGCCTCACCCTCGTGCTTAAAACCTATTACGGTCACTGCATTGTCCATGAGAAAAGCTCAAGCTCCTTAGCACGGCACTGATGGGATTCTCCGGGCAGCCCCTGCTCACCCTTCCAGCCTCAGGGACAGGCAGCATCTCAGAGTGGTTACCTCTTTTACTACCCAAGTTACTTAATCTATGTGACCTCAATTTCCTCATTTGTAACAATAAGATGATGGAACCTACCTGCTTGGATTATTGTAAAGATCAACTCAACCTCACGCATCGTCAATGTTGTCCGTTCTGGGTGTCTCTGGCCACTTTGCCTCACACTTGATGGGTTGGCCACATGGTTTTCTGTTAACTCGGCATTGCTTTTCACCACAGTTAGTGAGTGCCTTGGCCATGCCCCAATGCTATTCGCCATTGTCTGGGTTCAGGCTGGTTAGACACATCCCTTCTTCCTTGCCCTTGGATCCACTGTGTATGTCTCAGTCATTGAGTTGGTATCTGTTAATGAGTCAGTTATTGCCGCTAGACTATGAGCTCTGTGGGGATGGGGCTGTCTTATTTATATCTGTGTTGCTGACACAGAGCAAGTGTAGAAAAAATGTTGATGAAGACACAAAAGAATAAAAGGAGTGTGTGGAGCCTACTGGGGTGTGTGGAAGCAGGGGATGAGGGATGGAAGGCAGTTAAGGAGCTTGATAACGGTGAAGGGAATCCGAGTAAGTGTTGGGCTGAGGTGAAAATTAGGCCCTGTAGGGAGTCCGGCGTAGAGTGTGCTTGTTCAGTGCGCTTCATGTGGTTTGGAAGTCTGTTTAAAGTTATCTGTTGAATGAAAGCAAGCAGCCCCTTCTATGAGATTCTAATTACTCCCTTTCCTAAAAGAAGCTATTGCAAATGAAAGGTCATGCAATCTGCCTTCTTGTAAGATTTGCAATTCCTCAGAATACAATGGATTCTCTGTTACCTGGTGGAGTGGTTAGAATGGAACATCTTTTTAATTAAATCTTCTCTGCAACAGAAAGTGACTTTATCCCTCTTTTTGAAGTCCCCCAGGTCTCCAAGGCCTGGCTCAGATCACCCTTCTTGAATTTACTGTCCCACTGGCTCACTGGGCATTGAGAGTAATAATGGTATGTGAGCACGTCTAGTTTCCTAATCGAGGTTCTTTGGGAATTTTTTTTTTCTTTCCTGAAATAGTTAATGTTGTGCTTTTGAGTGAAGAAAGCCTTCTACATACTTTTATTGACTGACCTGGGATTCTCCCTATACGTGATAACTTCTGAATAATCTGAACACAGCCGTAATATCAGAATTCCAATGCGCTTCTCTAGGACTTCAGGTTCTCCATGATAGCAGGTTCCCAGTGCATACTATTCAATGTTTAATCTACAAATCTACTTTTGAAATAAGAAAAACATATAAGAAGTTTCTATATATAGTAAAGCTGTTTGGAAAATATTGCTAAACAGACCCAAACCCCTGAAATAACCTAGTATCCAAACCTAGTGATAACTACTTTTAGTGCTTAGAGTCAGTCTCTAGTCTCTCTGTACTTTATGTTATTGCTTCTCTCTCTGCTTCTTTTTCTCAGCATAGTGGATCATATTGTACTACTTACCTGCAATCTGTTCTTTTCTCCTTAACATTAATGGATATTGATTAAAAGTGATGGTGCTAAAGCATTTCTCGTAGCCTTCGATTTCAGCCCTTGGCCGCTGTTTTATCTTGTTTATCTCTACTAATCCTTTCTTGATTTCCTGTTTGTCCGTCTGGATTGGCCCACTGTTGGGTTGTGATCTTTGGTACCTGCACACATCTTGATATTAAGTTCCAGTTTTTTGGAGTGTCTGCTCTGTCCTAAATACTTGTGTGTGTTTTACACACTTTAAAAATCTGTCTTCTGATTATTTGAAATGTCCTGAATATGTGTAATGTCCATTTCATAGATGAGGATTTTGGTCTAGGGTTTAATTATTATAAAAGGTCCCTAAGGTGGAACTTGATCTTATTGTAGTCTTTATGCCCAACACCTTCTCCCGTGTGTGAAATTGCCACCCCACCTTCACACAATTTTTCTTAGCTTCCAAATCCTGGAATACTGGCTTTTAGAGGCTGTGTCTAATCAGCTTTTGGCTATCTGATGTCCCTGTAAAGGCACCACAACTCCTGGGCTTAAACACAGTGAATTTCATAAGCTTTACTTGAGAGAGAGAGAGAGAGAGAGAGAGAGAGAGAGAGAGAGAGAGAGAGAGAGTATGTGTGAGAAAAGTTGTGGCTCTTGCTTTTATTCCTCAGGGTGCTGAGATGGACTGCCCTCTCACATCTGTTTTCAACCCCCACCCTCAATACGAGAGTTATATTCTATTAACTCAATGCACCTTTTCTTTGTAATACATGTCAGTTTTTCTTCCAGCCACCTGCACAGTCTCTGGCGCTCTCTCTGGCTTGCTCTCAAGGCTGTGAGTGAGTTCTTTGTATGTTTGCTGTTTTTGATAACCTTAGCCCAAGATTTAATGTCAAGGTGGGGGCCCTATTAAAGATGCTATTAATCATCCCGTCTTTGTTTGAAGATTTCCGTGTTGGCAAGAGGGCTGATAGAAGTAGCTGTGTATTTCCCAGCCAGATGTACTGGTAGCTGGGATGGGGGCATTCGGCTGAATCACATTCCTATCATTATTTGGCAAAGAAAAGGCCACTGAGATTAATAGGATAATCCTTGCATGTGATCCGGATTCATCAGCTGAATCATAGAGCCTCAGTGTTGGAAAGGGCCTTAAAACCACCTACTCCAACGGCATGATTTTATACTTGAGGAGACTGAGGCAATAGATGAAAGGGGTGATGGAAAATGATGGAATGCCAAGGCTGCAAAGGACTTTGGACACAACCTAGCTCTTCTCTCTTATGGGGAAGAAGAGTGAGGCCTCAAGAAGTGAAGTGACACTCCCGATGTCACACAGCTTGTTACTGCAGAGAAAGGAGTCTCCTGGATCCCTGACCCCAGGGCCAGGAGGGGCGACCTGGAGATAAGCCTGTGTCCATCCGTCTCTAGGATGGACCTGTGGGATTTGGCTGGTCCAGGAGCAGCCTCTCACACTCCTCCTGTCTACTCATTGGTTAGACATTTAGTTCTGGCCAGAGGGAAGGAAGCGCCTTTCAGCAGGGTATCGATGGGAGGAGTACACTGATGTCCCCTCAAGGTGACTCTGAGCCCAGGGTTCTTGCCTCTGACCCTCAGCCCTGTGGATGTCTTTTTCTACCTCGATAGATGGGACCTCAAGGGAGTGGGCAAGAGGTGCTGCTGGTGGGGAGGAGGTTCTGGGTGCCTGCTTTGGGGTTACAAGTCTTTAGAGCAGTGGTTCTCAACCTCTCTAATGCCGCGACCCTTCAATACAGTTCCTCATGTTGTGGTGACCCCCAACCATAAAATTATTTTTATTGCTACTTCGTAACTGTAATTTTGCTACTGTTAATGAATCGTAATGTCAATATCTGTGTTTTCCGATGGTCTTAGGCAACCCTGCTAACCCTGTCATGACCCACAGGTTGAGAACCGCTGCTGTAGAGCCTAAGACCATCGGAAAACACAGGTATTTACATTACGATTCATTAACAGTAGCAAAATTACAGTTACGAAGTAGCAACGAAAATAATTTTATGGTTGGGGGTCACCACAACATGAGGAGCTGTATTGAAGGGTCGCGGCGTTAGGAAGGTTGGGAACCACTGCTTTAGAGGGTTTCCACTTCGCAGTGGAGACAGTGCTTGCAGCAGCCCCTCTGTGGTGGGAGACACGTGATTTCCACATCCTTCCCCCAGTATTCCACCTGAGCGCTCCTACTCGTCCTTCATGACCTACTCAGTGACACTGATTCACTCTTGTGCTTTTCTTTCAAGGTCCAAACCTATTGATTGAGTTAAGAGGAAGACGAGGTTTGCAAAGAGGTCTTCCTGGTCCTTCCGGTACTAAAGCCCCTTGGACAAGGGCCAGGGAGATTCATCTCCCAGAGATCCCTGTGCTCTAGGTGGTGGTGGGGGCTTCCTGACAGAAGGGTCTGAGGCAGGGGACGTGGATGCTGCTGTACCGGCGTCTCCATGTGTCTGGCAGCTCAACAAAGAACTTCTGTTTGCCCTGCGAGGCTGTGGGTGGGGTTGGGGTGGGGGACGGCACTTCAACTGAAAGTCACCATAATTTAGCAGCTTGATAATTACATTCTAATATATGAATTAAAGAAAACACATCACCAAAAAATTAAAATACAGCTGCAAGGATTCTACTATTGTTTCTTCCTACAGATCTGTGGCTTTCCACACACCTTCTTTGTTTCAGGCCTTGATTCAGACCTAAGCACTGCAGGAAATAAGTCCCATGTGTCTACTCCTTGGCCAAATAACGGATGTGATGATTCTTTTGGGATGGGGAGAAGGAAAAGATAAGTGTCTTCAAATGATATGAGGTGGTACGTGGCACCTCATCCATAGCTGAGGTCAACAGAACCCCCGGGAAAGGTACTTCCGGATCTCCCATTTGGGTTACCTAGCTCGTTACAACCATGAAGGCCAAGGGGAAGAGAAAGCTTACGGGGCGAATATTGCTGAGGTGGACCATCAACTTGAACTTATGGATTGATTTATTTCCTTGCATGCTCTGGGAAAATGCCACTTGTCGCTTTCTGTTATTAATAAAGAGGTCACTTTATCATTAGGCCTTTGAATCTGCATGTAATGGCTAAAGCAGATGGTTATAATTTCTGGCTCAGTGTGGCCACCTTATTAATAAAAAGGAACTGATGGAAGGGAAAAGGCTTCTTCATTTTTAACTCCAGAAGCACAACACAAATGCTTTCCAGCCTTTCTTTGTGTGCAGAGCAGACCTAGTGGCTGCAGTAAGATCCTGTTACATGTTTGAAAAAAGTCTTTTGCAGAGTGAAGGTAACTCCATTTGAATCCTTCTTTTGTTAAACTTTAAAGGGACATTATAAATATATACCCCCACTCCCACCCCTGCTGCCGCCTCTCTTCGTGGAGAGGGTATTTTGAAGGAAGCTCTAGGATTATACTGAAAAGTAAATTAATATTTTAATAACATAAAGAAGAAAGTATAAAAACACCCACCTCATTTCAGATAGTGAAGGTCTGTGGCAGTTTCTAAAATGATTCTCTTGGCTTACACTATTTTAAACTGCTTTTTTGGATTTAATTACTAGGTTTGGTTGAATGTATCATGTGTCTTATTTTGGTTCTTTTTAAATTCACTTGAATTTTTGTGGGGAAAAAAGGGCAAAAAATGCATGGTAGTGAATTTCTGCTCGATTTCACCGAGTCTGTATACTCTCATATAACGGTCAGGAATTTGAAATGAGGATGATTGCACGGGAGATTTTTGGTTACATTCTGGCATTTGGAGGAGAATTTGGGAACAACTTAACATTCATGAATACAGAAAGACTTAGAATGCTAATGCACCTGGTAAACAGGGCAGAGAAATGCTGGGGAGTCTTCACACAAGGTTCAAAAGAGCGCTTTAGTTGACTGACTTAGGGCAATGATTTTCAGCCTTTTTCATCTCATGGCACACAAACGAATTACTCAAATTCTGTGGCACACCAAAAAATATATTTTTGCGAATCTGACAAAAAATAGGTATAATTTTGATTCATTCACACTGGACAGCTGTTGTGTTGGCATTTTTTAATTTGACAGTCTAAGGGAAAAGAGGTCAGTGTCCCCGACTAAATGGCCAGGTAGGGCCTGTTTTAAAAATGCTTGTGGCACGCCAATGCGCCGCTGCACACGGTTGAAAATCGCTGCCCTAAAACATTTCTTTTTTAGGCAATTGGCCATATTCTGGGGTCTGTTCTGACAATGAACTTCTTCTCCTTTAGATGAATAGAATGTGATGAGTATGCTGTCCTGCCTCTGAAATAAGGAAAAAGCTTTGAATTTTAGGGATAGAAAAATTACTAAAAGTTACTTTGTTCACGTGTTTTTAGTTTTTTTTCTACTAATGATGCCTTTAAGAAGAGCCCTCTATGGACTCATATTTAGAAATTGTTTGAATTTCAAATTATTAACAGTAACTATTTGTGTTTTCCATTCTTTTTTAAAAAATACATTTTTATTGATTTCAGAGAGGAAGAGAGAAGGAGAAAGATAGAAACATCAATGATGAGAGAGAATCATTGATCGGCTGCCTCCTGCAACTTGGACACGTGCCCTTGAGCAGAATCGAGCCTGGGACCCTTCAGTCTGAAGGCCGATGCTCTATCCACTGAGTCAAACCAGCCAGGACAGTTTTTTCCATTCTTATTAATTAAAGACATATATAAATACTCATTGAGTTCATTTGGTCATTCATTTGTTTGTTTGAGCAGTCATTCATTTCTTCAACATATAGCTTGTGTTTACTTTTGACCAGGCACTGTGCTGGGGCATGGGGCTACAAAAGGATTTGATGGCCATTAAGCTCGTTAAAATGCCAAAAATTGTGGCAGTGCGGGTGGGGTGGGGTGGGGTGGTTGTCGTTGTTATTCCTACCTTTTCAAACTCCTGGATATCCAGGCCAATCCATGGCGAAGCTATGTGTGTGTTTTTGTTGTTGTTGTTAATTTTCAAATATTTTTTAAAAATATATTTTTTATTGATATTTTTAAAGAGAGGAAGGGAGAGGAATAGAGAGTTAGAAACATTGATGTGAGAGAAAGATCGATCAGTTGCCTCCTGCACACCCCCTACTGAGGATGTGCCCGCAACCAAGGTACATGCCCTTGACCAGAATCGAACCTGGGACCCTTCAGTCCACAGGCCAACACTCTATCCACTGAGTCAAACCAGTCAGGGCAATTTTCAAATATTTTAAGTAACCAAAAACAAACAAACAAAAAACCAGAGACTAATTTCAGATACAAACATTTTGCCATATTTGCTTCAGATTTGTTTTACAGCAATAAAACATTACAGATACAACTGAAGTTCTTCTTGCACCCTTTTGTAATCCTGTTTCTTTTCTTCTCCAGAGATAATCTCAGCTCAATGTAATGTCTTTTCTTCCCATGCATGCTTTTCTATTCTTGCTATGTATGTGCAAATCCACCAATGATACATGGTATAGCTTTGCTGATTTTTAAACTTTGTATATGTGCTAACTTACTGTACCTGACCTTTCAGTTGCTTTTGATATTTAACCTTGTTCATTTAGGAACTGCATGTTAATCGAGGAAGTTATTTTAGCAGTTGTCCACATTCTATTATGTGAGCATTTCACAGTGAATGTACTCATTCTCCTGCTTTTATTTTTTCTGTATTAAAAACAACGCTGTGATGAAAAATTTGACCTATTTTTTCGTGAATGTGTGGGAAAATTTCTCGCAGCAATATACCTAGGAACATGAAGGAGTGTGCATGTCCCCGACTTACCTAGATGTGGCTGAATTGCGCTCCAAAGACCTGCGCCAGTGTACACTTCTGCTGTAGTATCTGACTCCCTGTTGCTCCTCACCTTTTCTAATTCCTGGCATTGGAAATAGTTTTAGTGTTTGCTTATTTGATGGGTATGAAATAAACTATTATAATTTGGATGTGTGAAGATATTGCAAAAGTTGAGTAACAATGTCAACAAGATTGGAGATTTCTCCTTTCCTCCCAGGTCTAGCTATAGGGTAGGGCAGGTGTGGGTTTCTGGTTGGATAGGGGCATCCTCATCAAAGCCTACTTTGGCCGTAATTAGTTTGCTATGCATCTTTTGTACACGGAACACATTGTTTTGGACCTTTCTAAGGTAAGTGAAGGTACAAAATCTAAAATCACAGGACCTGTGTTGGGCGTGGGTTGCAGGGGTCACATGGCCTGATTTATAGTGGCTTTGTTGTAAGAGACTCAGGTCTCTGCTCAGCAGCGACTGCTGCTGGCTTATCTCTTTGGGCTTTAGAGTCCTAACCCATAGAACGAGGGTGACCTTACTCATCTTCTTCTTTAAGTACTGACTCCTCCCCCCCCCCACCAAAGTCCTATGTTTCTAAATAGCTATATCCCTTGGCACTTCAAAATCTTTTTGAATCACTGATACTCGATTTAACTTAAGAACAGAGGAACGTACTGCAGCAGCCACCACTAATTGAAGCATGGTTAAAAATGCCTTTGAACTCGCACTCTAAATTAAAATTACATAGAAAAAGCTCAGCATCACTCATGCAAAAAGACAGTGGGGAAGAAACAATAATGTATCGACTGCGTGTGATTCTCTCCCTCATTGCCCCGTTTTCCTGTTTTCCCAACATTCTTTAATGGTCACATAGTAATATTCTTGGAATAAAATAATAAGCACATGCAAACAATTATAAGCTCATTTGGTAGGAAAAAAAAGAGTGTGATTTACACAAAACATGTGCTGGGCAAACGGGGGAACACCTGTACATGAAAAATGATTTGTGAAAATTTCTTAGGTAATTTCTCTAATCCTTTCCTGGGTTCAAGTTGGTGGATGACAAGTGTCTCTATGTGTTGCTGTTGGAAAGGTCTAGGGAAGATGGAAAACAACTAGCCTGGCATCTTACATAAAAGCAGGGGCAGAGCGGAGCCTAGAACGACTTGAGCTTTCCCCAGTAGGTTTTAATCCTGGGGGAGATGGTGGGAGACAGAACTAGAGAGATTTTACCGTTAGGTCATGTCAGTTATCCTGTTCCAAAGGCTTCTGACAAACCCTAGCTGTTTGTCAGAGGCAACAAGAAGAGTGGAAATAAGCATGAATGCCTACCACATAGTGGGCACCAAACATATCTCTTTTCTCTCAATGCTGGGGTACCATGGAACGCAGGGGTAACTATTCTGCGTGATAGTTGAGGGCTTAGATAGGTCACGAAACTTCCCCCATGTGGAGAGCTAGTCAGTGGTGCTGCCTGGATTCCCCTCCTTGTCTGTTTCATCTTCTGAGTCATGAGTGTGCGCACCCTTGCCCCAGGAAGCTCTCCTTATATAGAGGGGAAAGCTGCCCCCCCCCCCAACTTGTCCACACAGTTGTTCCCATTCTGCCCTCCTGAGCACTCAGCATTGGCAGTCTGTTCCCTCTTTCCCATGACAGCCCTTCAGCCCATTGAAGCTGGCTATCTTGTTCACTCCCCTGGCCCCCGCCTCCTACCCCCTGCCTCAGTCTGTCATTTCTGAGAAGCTTGGAGAGGTGTTTTTATTCACAGATGCCTTGGGAAATTTAATGGTTTTTAGACTCATGCTGAGTTTGTCCAGATGTGCCAATATTTGTCTTATAGGATATAAATTAATTGTCCAGAAGAGGAAGAAACCTTTGTAGGCACTTACTCGCTAATGCAAACCAGTTCCTTTGGGTATTGATGGAAGGGAAAAAATTCAAAAATGAACCAGATCGTTTTCACTGGGAGAGTGTAGTTGTTGAATTCACATCCTACTTTTAGGACAAATCTGAAGCATGACAGTTCGGTATTACCACATACTTTAACCGGGGGAAACTCAGGCTGACACGTGTAATAGAGCCCAGCTTTTATGTGATGGAGAAAGTGTGACTCTCTTACATTTTATTACCAAGCTTTATGGGCCAGTGTTTACAGCATAAGATGGCAAAGAAATTAGAGCCTCTCAGACTTAGATGGGTAACTATTATTATTATAAGATAAACTAGAGGGCCAGTGCATGAAATTTGTGCACTCAGGGGGCTCCCTCAGCCCAGCTTGTGCCCTCTCGCAGTCTGGGAGCCCTCGGGGGATAACCGACTAATGACTTAGGCCTGCTCCTTGCAGAGAGCGGGCATAAGATAGCAGTCAGACATCCTTAGCACTGCCACAAGGTGGGAGAGGCTCCCGCCACCACGGCTGTGCTTGCCAGCTGTGAGCCGGGCTTCTGGCTGAGCAGCACTCCCGCTGTGGGAGCGCACTGACCACCCGGGGGCAGCTCCTGCATTGAGTGTCTGCCCCCGGGTGGTCAGTGCACGTCATAGCGACTGATCATTCCACCATTTGGTCGATTTGCATATTAGCCTTTTATTATGTAGGATGGTCTTTGGTTGATTATCTCCTACCCACCCACCCACAATCGGGGCCGGGAAGGGATGCGGGAGGTTAGCCAGCTGGGGCGGGAGTGTGGGAGGACTACAGGGCATGTCTGGCTCATCTAGCTCCTAATCGGCTGGACCCAGCAGCAAGCATACCTACTGGTTGGAGCATCTGCCCTCTGGTGGTCAGTGCATGTCCTAGTGAGCAGTTAAGCAGCCGTACCATATCATTAGCATATTACTCTTTGATTGGTTAAATGGACGACCAGACGACTGGATGACTGGACGACCAGACACTTTGCATATTAGGCTTTTATTATATAGGATAATTATGACAATGTTGAGTAAAGTTTAAATATAAGGGAAAGCACAAATATTTTGCAAAATATGTTTTTTCTATTGATTCTAAAAAGAGAGGAAGAGCCAGGGATAGAGAGAGAGAAACATCAATGTTAGAAACATAGATCGGTTGCCTCCCTCATGTACGCACCCTAGTGAGGATTGAACCCACAAGCTGAGTATTGTCTCTGACTGGGAATCGAACCAGCTACCTTTTGGTGCATGGGATGATGCTCAACCAACTGAGCCACACTGTGCAGGGAAAGCACAAACTTTCAAGGAGAGGAATCTAAGAATAAAATGTTGTAATGTTGTCAGTACCTGGCATATACGCACCTGAGTTCTCTTCAGGAGCCAGAATAGAGAACGATGTCCAATGTGGGCCAACCTCAAGGTAGTAATAATAGTAACAACCCTCTCCCCCCACCATCACAGTCACCAACTGTAGCAACAGCTGTTTCTGGTGTTTTCTTAAACTCCTGTCATGTGCCTGGCAGTGTGCTTTTGCACTCAGTTATCGCACTGGAATCTCAAAACGTAGGAAGTAGGTACTATTGTGAGCTTAATTTTACAGATGAGAAACTGAGAAGTTAAGTGTCCTGTCCAAGATCATATGTCTTGTGTGTGTCCTAAGTCAGGATTTACTCCTATACTTTGTTTCTTTTCTCAGCAAAATAGACTCTAAATTGAATATCAGTGCACTGGGGACCCATTAAGGAATCTTTCATTGTAAATGAAACATGAATGAGAATTTTCCCAGTATGAGGTTTTCTTAGTGAGACGCTCAATCTTAGTAAAAATATTAAACCAAGGCGTATTTATAAGGTACCCATTTCCACATCCAATTATACCTTTCCTATATTAGCATAATTCTCTATTGAAATTACAGCATAGATTAATGAGTTCATTCAAAGAAATAAAGGCAACGTGATTTAATGTAAAGATCGCCATCTTCATATGGGACGACATGAATTTTAATTAGCTCTACCCCTAACCCTCCCTATGGCCTTGGTCCAGCCTCATTCTCTCTCATCAGTGTTCTTTTCATCTGTAAAATGTGAGTGTTGGACTCAGTCATTATGAAACTTCCTTCTAGCTTTGTGTAATGCGCAATGATCGCTAACTTCAGGAAAAATAAAATGTCTTTGTTCTTTCATGAAAATATCAGATAACCAACCTCCTGCCAATCGCTTGCTTTGGATTTTTTTTACTCACTGCGGCTTTGTTCAAAGAGTACATGACATAGTGCTGTCCTATTGCCCATCCATCTAAGCCATTCTCCTGGGACTTGTCAGGGATTATCTAAAATTTAGCACCCTTTAGGTGTGGGGGATTGCCCGGTAGGAGGAGGAGGTTCCTTGCTTCCTCCTCCTCACGTGGATTGGTGAATTAAAATCCCATGAAACCCTGCTTGGCTTCCTGCTGCTTTCCTCGGTGGACTTGTCCATTTATTTTCCAGCAGCCCTTTGTGGCAGCCAAATCTGGAAGCAGGATAGGATCGAGATTTTACAAGGAGGTGACAGTTGTGTGTCCTGTGAATTTCTTCTCTGTTTCCTGTTCTTAGCAGAGTTAGCTGCCCCTGCTCACAGCACTTGAACACACATCCTTTAGATTATGTCTTTCAGGGTGGCCAATAGCCATTTCTCTCTTTTGCCTTCTCTGGGTTATAAACTCACCAAGGGTAGAGACAGAACATGCTGTGCGTAGCTGGTACCTGGCAGGTAGATGCTGTTCAATAAATGATGAGTGAATGAATAAGGAAGAGAAAAAGTTGCATTTCTAAATATATACTCGTGAACACTGCTTTATGTTGTATGAAAATATCCATTTGTTCAGATGTTTCCTCTTTGACTATTCTTAATCTGCTCTCCCCAGCCTGAAATCATCTTTTCCTCTCCTCTGAACAGTTAGGTGTGCTATTTTAGGGGTAATTACTTAAATAGTGCCTCATGACATTTTTTCTCTTTTATAATATTTTCTGGTTCTCACATATCTTATGACCTTATTTTCTTTTTTATTATAATTTGTTTCCACAGAAAGGTTGTAAATTCTTTGAGGACAGAGAGAAATACTAATATTTAGTAATATAATAATTTTAAATAATAAAATTAAATATTAATACTTTATTTTTATATCCTATTTTCTGCATTTTATTTTGAATAGTTTTTTTTGTGTGTTTTTAAGCTCACTATCTTTATCTTCTACAATATTTAATCTGGTGTTAATCTAATCCAGTGTATTTTTCATCTCATCTCATACAGTGTAGATTTTACCTCTAGAAGTTTGATTCAGGTCTTTTTTACATCTTCATTGTCTCCACCTATTTTTGAAGATATGGAATATAGTTATAAGAACTGTTTTAATGTCCTTGTCTGTTCATTCTAACACCTGTGTCAGTTCAGGGTCAGTTTTGATTGGCTGATTTTCCTCCTCAACACGGGTCATATTTTCATGCTTTTTACATGCCTAGTAATTTTTGATTGGGTGCTAAACATTGTAAATTTTACCTTGTTGGATGCTGGGTATGTTTGTATCTCTGTAAATATTCTTTGTTCTGGGATGTAGTTAAGTTATTAGAAGCAGTTTGATTCTTTTGGGTCTTTAATATTTTTTAGGTAGGACAGTGCTCAGTCTAGGGCTGATTATTCCCCATGACAGAGACAAGTCCCTTCTACGTGCTCTCTCCAATGCTTGGGGAATCATGATGTTTTTCCACAGCCTTGGTGGTTGCCTCTCACGCATGCACTGTTCAGTATTCCACCTAATATTGAGGAGTACTTCCTGTGGGTCTCTATGCAGCTCTTCCTTCTCTGGTATGCTGTCTTTAAAAAAAAAAAACACACACCAATTAACACTTTTATTTATTGGTAAAATATAAAAATCCAGGTCTCACAAATTTATACAGTTACCCCAAATATTTGACTCTGGTGCTTTGTCTGGCAAACTCTAGTTGCCTTGGTCTCTCTGGAGTCTGGGCTTCATTTACTCAAGTCAGGAAGTCCACTCCAGTTCTCCCTGCTCCTACACACTGAGGCATGGAACGTCTCTTGGGTAGTAAGCTGGGGGACCTGTAGAACTCTGGGTGTTTCCCTTTTCTCAGAGATCACGGTCTCTCTTTGCCTCGTATCCTGGTCTTTACAACTGTTCCTTTTGCTCCATCTTGGCCAGAAGTGGAAGTGATCCGTTTTGTTATTTCTATCCAGAATCATCCTCCATCCTCAGCTTCTAAACTTTGCCATCCCCGACTCTACATGCGGCTGGGTGAGGAGCACGTCCTCTGTGTTCCTGTCACACCTGCTCGGACCAGCACAGCACTCATCTCCCTGCGTCGCCGTTGCAGTATTTACCCTGTCTTTCCCCATGAGATTTTATATCCTTGAGGGCAGGGAATGGCTTTTATCTCGGGATTTCCTGCACCTAAAAGAGTCCCAAGCATTTTATAGTTACTCAGCATTTGTTGAATGAATGGATGGATGGATGGAAAAATAGGATTCGGTTTTCCAAGTATCAGTTTATGAACAACTTTCAGGAGCTTTGTTTTATTTTAACAGAAAAAGTAACTATGTGTTTTTATATATGAAGCTGAAGTCTCTATTAAATGTCTAGATAATCAGTTGTTTTTGGTGGCTTATACCTGGTTTTTATCTGTTTGTTTTTTATAGCCTCTCATTTGAAGGTGGCTAATAAAAGCCACCTCATGAACGCTTGAAATAAAATGTGAAAGTAAAGGAACTAAGAATAGAAGAATCATAGTACTACAGATAAACAAAATGAAGACTAACTTTAAGTGACTCATTTTCTGATTGATCCTCACGTGTGGTGTATGCCAAGTCTGAAATTTGCTGAGGTGGTGTTCTTATCTCAAGTGTCTTTTCCATGTTGGATGTACTGGGATCTCAGTTATCTAAGTAGACTGTAGCCGGTCTGCAAATAGCTGTGAGTCTGTGCCTTCTTATCAACTGGAGACAATTGACAGTGGATATGTGCCATGGGGGCCATGGTCAAGTGCAAGTCCATACTATATTTGGGTCTTTTAGAGTCGGTAGAGCGAACCATATATGGTAAGCCTCTTAAGACTATCTTGTTCTGTTTCCTCAGAAGTTCTTGGTTACCAAAGCTGCCTCTGGAGTCTCCCCCACCTGCACCCCATCGCCATTGCACAGTTGGCATGATGAAAGCGGCTTGAAGCTTGTGTTCTTCTAGATTCAGTGCCTTTTTTTTTTAATGCAATAGGTACAGTGAGATCTAACTTGGGCACACAGCAACATGCTCCCCTTCCTTCCCAACCTTATTTATTTATTTTTTTGTTTTCTTTATTGATTAAGGTATTACTTATATGTCCTTACCCTTCAATTTTCCCCCGCCCCCGCTCATACTCTCAACCCCCTGGTGTCTGTGTCCATTGGTTATGCTTATATGCATGCATACAAGTCCTTTGGTTGATTTAAAAGGTAGCTAGCTGCCTCTGAGGTTGAGCTGTACTGACTGGCTACCAATATATAGGCACATGGAGTTACTAGATCTGTTGTCTCTCACTTATCAGCTTTTCCTTTAAGGTTTAATGTAGGCCAAATGCTTATTTCCCAAGATGGTGTTCTCTTGACTTGAAGTACAGTCTTCTGCTTTTCATTGTTTTTACTGCTCTTGCCTGGTGATCTAGTTGTTTAAAGCCATCTCCGTCCTTCCTCCTTCTAATCCATGGCCAAGGCAGGGGGTGGCTTTAATTAACAGGAACACTCTGCATTAGCTAAGCGATTTCTCATTCCACCTCTCAGTGATTGATTAAACCTCTTCCTGATGCACAAATGAGGACCGGGTATATTTTGCATATTTTCCTAGAATGGCACAGTGATTCTGTGGCTAAACCAAGATTAGACCTTGGTAGTTCTAAAAATCTGACATTTTGCTTTAAAGAGTAAACTGTGTTGCCTCCAAAACTACTAGTTGAGTGTAACTTTCAAGTGTACTTTGTATTTAAATCTGATGATAGTGTTGTTTTTCCTTTTGTCTTGTTCAGATGATGGTGTGTTGAACTCTTTTCTTTGCTGGTCTGGTAAAGCTGCCCTGACTGTGACCTAGACAGCCAGTTTCTTGATGCTGTTAAGAATGCTAATTAAGATACTTATTCTCTTTTGCCATACTGTTTATGATACTGGTGGTTATGTCTATTAGAAGGTAAACTCTGTTATCTCCCACTATAATGAGTGCAGCAGTCTGTACACAAAGAAATGCATGGATGTGTGAGTGAAAGGGTGAATAAATCAACTACATATATTTAAAAGGGTTTAAAAGTCTCTGGGTTACTGGTCTAAATGTATGAGGTTTTGGGATGTGCAATGGGATAATTGAGTAAGACATTGGACTGTGTTTGTTAGGATTGCCAAAGTCCTTATGGTGCCTTTGTACAAATTAGAAAAGATGCCCCTTCCATTTCATGTCTGCCATCCCATGCCACCTTTGTCCTCACTTGCACCCTGCGCTGGGTGCCCTTCTGCAAGGCACAACCAGCACAGTTGTATGAGGACTTTGGTTTCCTGACTGGCTAGGTGTCCAGTGGTTTTAAGGAGGGCAGTTGCCCTTATTCTAGTCCATGTATCCTTGAAGAGCAGGCCCAATGAAGATGAGGCTCTTCCCTATTCTGTCTTTGGGACTCTTTTTTGATGCTATTGTCTGCCTTCCAAACTTCACATTCCTTTTCTCTGCGACATTTGTCTGTTTTGAGGAAGATGTGGAGCAGACTGCTGTGTGCCTTCCTGCCGCCAGCATCTTCATTAGCTTCTCCCATTTTGCTAAAGTCAAGGCCAATCACCCACCTTGGTGTTCGAGGTCCCACTGGTACTGGCCTTGCTCTAGGATTCTGATCACATTTCTTTCCATTCCCCCACAAGCATCCTCTGACCTGGCCTTGCTCTTCTCCTCAGGCCGTTGATGGTAAAAGGCTCATCACTTACCCCTCTTGGCCATTGCCCACGTGGCTCCCTTTGCCCAGATACCCTCCACTGTCTCTACAAATTCTGTAGAAGCCTTGCTGTTCTTTAACACCCACCTTAAGTAGCACTTTTCATTAAGGACACGACATTCACTCCCCCTCAGCCTCTTGAATTATTCTACAAGGCTATTTGATTTGTTAAATTGAATGTTAAAGATATAATTAATGTTGATCCCTTAGAATGGTGCACAGCTCATAGTTCATGCTTAGTACTCAGAGTCCTTAACTATTGTTACTTTATTTGAATCACTTTAATCATTCGTCCATTCAGCAAACAAACTTCCCCTCTGCAGGTGCTGCTCCAGGTCTGGGGATTCAGAACTGTGTAAGATGTGAGGATTCCAGGGCACAGGAGGGTTAAGAAACTGGTCTAAGTGGTAGGGCTTTGAGCTGACCCCAGGCCTGTCAGAGAGCAGAAGCCACATTGCTCCTCATCACGTAGTATCATGCTATGTCACATGTCCAGGCACGTTAAGATCCCTAGCACACAAGGTCAGAGTAAATAGCTATTATTATGACTACTACAATTATTGTTAAAAAATGCAGGCCGTTCTTCATCACACTGCCTAAAACTAAATATTATACATCGTAGTGGTTCTCAGCAAAACTGTATTGAATTTCACTGGTTATAGATTTGGTGTGTGGCAAGGTGGGTAACTCTGCTATCTCTAAAGAGAATTGCTTAATAGCATAATATCCTAAAATGGGGGAAGGTACAACAATATAAAATAGCAGCCTGAGAGGCAAGCTAGCTCATGAGATTCTGTATTGGAAAGTTGGAAAGAGGTTAAAAAGAATTGGAGGTACTATCTGGTGGTTGGCAACATTTGAGATATTCTGGTTAGCAGATAGCATTTTTGAGCAAAAGAAATAGAGATGACAAATTGCTCAGTTACGTGGGGATCCCTTATATTAATGATGAATGAATGAATGAAGAGGAGGGTGTGTAATCTTTAAAGTTGAGAAAAGAATTTGTCCTTCAGCACCTCCTCCCCTACTTTGACACAGAGTTGGTCACCACCAAAAGACTCTCTTTTGCCTGATGAAGATTTGAGTGTATTAGGTTAGATTGCCTTAAAAATGGCTGTACCAGAAAATAAAAGAGTTTCTTTGGAAAGGAGCTTCATTCCTGGGAGGTGCCCAGCTCTGCACGAGGAATCTGGGACCGGGGAGACCAGAAACTTCCGTCCTTCCCCCGCCTCTCCGCAGTTTGACGCCAGCAGAAGGAGGACATTATTAAAACTCTGTGATGAAACAAAGCTGCACACTGAGAGGTGGCTGCCAGCACTTTTATCTTTATGGTTCTCTTGAGTTTGGGGGAGAAATAATTCAATGCTGCATATGCAAATCGAGAGTAACATTTTCCATTTTGCTAATAAGCAGTCCTTCGGTTTTCTTTTGGATTTCCTGCCTTTCTCTCTGTTTTGGATAGTGCTCTGTTCCAGCCTGCATGAGTATCGAATCTTCAGGAGGGCCAGAAAGCCAAGCTTGGATGTTGCATACATAGCCAAGAACATTCTGCAGCAATGCCAGTTATGCTACGAGTCAGCCCTGGAGAAAAGACCACTGCATTGCCGTCCGGCACATTGAACCGACTGTGCTCAGGAAGAAGATCCAGAAACCCCACCAGAGCTCCCTTCTCCACTAGGCTTGCTGAAGTTGTCTCCTAGAAAGTAGTTTCTGCTTTCTTTGACTCCTTTTTCTTTTCTTTTTTAAAATATATTTTTATTGATTTCAGAAAGGAAGGGAGAGGGAGAGAGAAACCTCAATGATGAGAGAGAATCATTGATCGGCTGCCTCCTGCACACCCCACACTGGGGGTCAAACCCGAAACCCTCTTTGACTCCTTTTTCTAGTGCCCATGTTTGCAGAGGGGCCTCTGATTGCCTTGTTTTGGAAACCTGGGAGGTATAGTTTGGAATTCTATTTGTGATGATGACCCCCAGGAATAAAGCGGAAAGCTATCAGGATTTGAGAAGGTGTTCAAAAGGTGTTGGGCAAATCTTGGAAGACAGATGTTTGTTCCAGTTAGCCAGGAGGTCAGTCTTGGGCTTTCTCTAATAATAATGTCCGGCTTTGGAGGTGGAGTGCCCCTTCCTGACAAGTCTAGGCCTGATTTTTTGTATTGGCTATGGTTTATTAAAATAAGGTTTTAAAATGGCACAGTCTATAAAGTGAATGTTAGTGACATTTTAATTCAGCTTAAGCAATAAACAATGGTATCACATAATTTTCGGTTATTATTATTATTTTTTGTATTTCAGGGATCTTTCATGCTTAGAAATACATTTTGCTTTATAGTAGGCAGGATATATTTCAAGAGGCTGTCTTCTCCCTTTGGGTCTGATCCATCCGCCAAATGTCTTGACTTTATATCTCCTGTAACCCATCTGATCTTCCTGTAGCTGTGGGAGAGACTCTTTGAAAGTAGACTTTTGAGTAAAGAAAGCTGGCAGTTGGGGTCATGGCCAGGCTCCATGGCTCCTTGTTAATTCCAACTCGAAGCTACATGCTGCCTTTTCTTGGGCCCTTAACTTTCCATTGAACATCCCTCTCTTTTTATTAGTGTGAATTCTGCGCCTTGCTGCAGGTGATATTTATCATTAACTCTGACATAAACATGTGGCCCCTCTGTGCCTCAGTGTCCTCATCTGTATAATGGGCTGTATTTTCCTAACCTACTTCAAGGTTACCACGAGGATTAAGTGATAACGTACGAAGCCTTTTTAGAATTAGGAAGTGCCAGATAAACATTACAGCAACATACAATTAACTATAGCCTTTATTACTTGATTCTATTTTGCGACCTCATACAATATGACTCCTTTTAGCTCTACCAGGATAGCATCTTGTCTCTTCATCTTCTTTTGGAAAAGTTAAATGCCGCCCGATATCACAAAGCAAGTTGGAAGTAGGACAAGAGCTTGGGTCTCCTGACTCCCAGACCAACAGAATGCTCAGGTTTCATGTCTGCTTTACTTTCTCACTTGTGTCATCTTTTGGGTGAGTGAGATAACCATCTCCTTGTTAGGGTTAAAATGGTACCTTCGAAGAAACCAACACTGCATCGCTTCGGTTCTTTTCAGCCCTTATGTATTGTTGCCTTCTGTGTCTGTATGTGCTGGGCTGACATGAAGGGAGGAAGACATAGATGAAGGGAGGAAGACATAGATGACTAATTTCTGGCCGCCAGGGGTTGACGGTCTCGTGAAAGGAGGCAGATGAGCAAACACTTCTAAGAATCTGAATTCTCGGCTCTGCTACTTACTCACAGGATCTGTCTGGGCAAGTCATGCACGTCTGGGTTTAGGCTTCCCAGCTGCCCAGCGAAAGGACTGGATTGGAAGTACAGGGTCACAATCACTGGGGTCTCTTCTAATTTGTCACCGTCTCTGGGTCGTGGCCAAGCCTTCACAAGCTGAAATGGAAGAAAGCTATTAATCTGGTGGCACATTTTTCTTAATCATTATTTGTGGTAAATTTCACAGGCTCACTAGAGTTTCTAACTCCTAATTAGAAACATAGACGGTGACATTCGTTCAGTGAACCAAACGGGCAACTGTGTAAAGATAGCAGAAATGGACATCATAAGCGACTATCTCTGTAGTCCTGTAGTGCTTTTCTGATAGGAACATTTATTAGATGACATCATCTTCCTTTTTCCCTAAAAAGAACAGTAGATAATAATAGTTAACATTTATTGAGTGTTTGCTTATGTGCGAGGTAGGTGTTCCAAGTGCTGTCTATATAAAGACTCCTTTAATCTTTACAACATTTTTCAAGTAGGTGTCATTATCAATGCCTTTCTTAGACACAAGGAAAAGGAGGCACGGAGGAATCAGTAAAACTTGTTCAAGATGACAGAGCTATGAAGGGAGGAAGCAGGGCTGGAACTTGGGCAGCATCCTCCGGAGCCACACTTTTCATGGCTGGACTGTTGACTAAATGAAAGCTTTGCACTCTCAGCTCGGGTCTGAGACACTGACAAGACTTCTCTGTGATGAGCCCACGAGATAAGAAAGCAGTTACGTCATTTTTACTTGCGGCTCTAAACTTGGCCAGATCCTCAAGGGTGAGGGTTCTTACTATGAGCAAGGGTTCTCAGTCTGGAGCCCGTGTCTCGGGGGACCAGTGAACCCTTGGAAACTGTGTGCAGATTGTCCTTAGGTGTCCACGCGTGTTGTTTTGGTGTGCGTGGAGGTGGGCTGCTTGATGGTTCCCTGCCTGTTATCAAAGGGGCCCTCTCCCCTGTCGCTGGCAGAACTCTCGCTGTGCAGGTCCCGCCAGCCTAATCCGGATGACTGTTCTGGGACTGGAAGTCTGGGCATGACGAACCATTGAACAGCTTAGTGGCTGTGGGAACCTAGAAGGACCGGACGTTCCCGCTGTCCCTCCACCTCGAGCTTTGTTGCTGAGGTACCACCGGACAAGGCCTTTTTCTTTCCGTGAAGCATTCCACAAATTTCAGCCATATTTTTCCTCTAGAATTTTTGGAATCTTAAGGTTTTGAGGTTTTTGTGTTTTACCTCTCTCTTGCTGGTTTTGTTCAGAATTCAGATGTTCGTAAGCTTTTTATTACTTATCCAATCTTTGAGTTCAGTTTCCCATTTAACTTTTATGAATGTTTTCTTTGTTAAGATGGGTCCTTTCAAAACCTTGTAAAGATTTTCTTTTTCAACCATATACTAACATAAGAACAGAGTGGTAAAACTAGAAAAATCCAACAGGAAACACACATACACACACACACACACGCACGCACGCACGCACGCACGCACGCACGCACACACACCCTATAGGCAATTAGCTTCAGTTTACAGAAACTGGGAAACTGGGTGTATTTGCTAGGGAAAACATTGTAAGGATGTTATCGTCTTGATAGCTGTTTATTTTGTATCACCTGTTCTGTCCTAGTCTCTGCCTACAGTTGTTCTTTTTAGGGGTGAAAATGGGTCACATATTATGCTGGTCTGAATATCAGATATATGACAAAATTCTACTGTAAAGTAGCTTTGTTATGCTTTTGGTTCAGATGAGTGATATAACTCGCCTGCCTCTTTTGCTATAATCTGGAAAACTGTACCATCTATCATACCCTTTTGCACTCTGATAAGCTTTTAATGTTATTTGTAATGTCATTATCTCCATTCATGATGTTAAGGCATTGCTCTGGACACAGCCTTGGGTTCAGATCCAAGCTCTGTCATTTACAAGCGGCGTGACTTTGGGCCTATTGATTTAATCTCTTGCAATCCTCTTTTGCTCATCTTTAAAAAGGGAAAGTAATAATTATATGTTGTTCAAGAGGTAGTGAGGAGTGATGTCAGGCATGTTTATACATTTACCAGAGGCTTTTTTCACACAGCAAGCACTTGCTAAATGATTGTGGTTGATTGATTATGATTGTTATTTTTATTCGAATAATATATCATTTTTTGATGGTCATCATTCTCATCAGTAAATTAATATGTTTAATATGCCTGGCAATGAGTCTGGCACACAATAGGCACCAAACAAATACTTTATTGGATTTGACTGTACATAGCTTTTGTGACTGAATCAGAGGTTGCCAGTGGTACCTTTTCATTCATTAGATTAACAAGGATGAAATTGTTGAATGGAACAAATGATGGCTGTACTTTTAAGTCAACAAGCTTCCGAGCGAGGTCATCTTGAAAGCAAACAATGAAATATGGCAAGTCTGGGGGAGTGAAAACAACAACCTTGAAGCTGTTTTAAGGAGCAGCAGTTGCCCCAATTGCTGAAATTTTGCTTCTCTCCCTTGAAGGAGAAGAGAAGAGAGGGGCACCAAGGTTACTGGTCGTGTTCATTAATTTTCTTTCAAGAACTGCCACATGTCACCAGGTTGCCCCCCGGCACCAGTGCTGTTTGGCTGTCTTCTCGTTGCCCACGAGAAGCCAAAATGTTAAATTGGTGGAGCTTACTAGATCTGACAGAGAAATTCTTCACGTCTGGCCTGGATGTCTAAGTAAATTTGGTGTGCTCCTTGTGGTCTGGGGCACATGCTGGAAGCCATTAGAATTCTGAACAAAACCCTCCATTCAAAGACTGCTCGTTTCCTGCTGGGGTAATCCAAGTATCAAACAGGAAGAAATATGGGCCAGGAGAATGTGGCTGCTCCAGGCACAACCCACCGAGGTGTCTACGACATCTCCCCAAATGACTTCGAATGTTACTTCCACTTGATCATCTTGAATAAGTGGTTTCTTTTGAAAATAAGAACTCCACTTTTCCTACATCTGCACGGATGAGAAATGGTTGAATTTCTTCTTGTCAGGCAACCTTAGGACAGGGAACCTCTCCTTCCCTTAAAGTCCTAGAGATATCAGTTTTTTTGGTTTGTTTGTTTGTTTGTTTTCCAACCCTTTCCTGATAAGTTTCTTTCCAAAATCAGAAAGTGTTTTTTCATTAGCCATGGAGTCTATTGTTTTCGACGGGGCCTGTTCAGTGGCTGGAAACTGTTTCATTAAGAAACCTTTATGGAGAAGCGATGGTTTATCTCATGAAATATCTCAGTTTCTCATAAACTGTTTCCTCTCTGCACTGAAATTTATTTTCTGTGAAATTCCAGGTGTTCTTTTATATAGACTTTAAAGGAATAGGTTTGATAGCTCAGATTTTTTTTCTAAGAAAAATATTTTCCTGTGATGAATTAATTGAGGATGAAATCAGATAACATAGGTGAAATTGCTGGGTATGCATGGAGAAAAGCATTATTTCAATTAATTTTAGTTACACTGTGCTGCACAGCCAATTCTACAGTTGGACGGCGCGACGTGGCTCGTACCCTGTTCTGCTACCGCACTCCTCACACTGCGTGGGAACTCGTTTCTTAGACAGTTTCACTGCTGCTAGACTGTGAACTTATGGAGAACCGGGACAAAGCCTTATTCATCATAGTATTGCTATTTCAGAGCACCACATTAGACCCACGATTAATGCTTTAAAAAAAAAAAGAATGGGTGGATAAGACATTTTTACAAAACTCCAATGTTAGACCAGATGGTTCCACAAAATAAAGCACTGATGTCTGTTCACTGGACTTCCTCTTATGATTTTTTTTAAAAAATCCTCACCCGAGGGTATTTTTTCATTGAGTTTTAGAAAGAGTGGTAAGGAGAGACAGAGACAGGGAGAAACACCAATGTGAGAGAGACATATAGATTGGTTGCCTCCCGTCACCCCTGACCAGGGCCAGGAGCCTGCAACCAAGGTACATGCCCTTGATTGGATTTGAACCCTGGACCCTTCAGTCCGCAGGCTGATGCTTTACCCACTGAGCCAAACTGGCTAGGGCCCTCTTATATTTTCAACCTCTTCTTTAGCTCCCATCTGTGCTTGGATTCCTTCTATGAGAGAGTTGGTGTAGGGATCCGGTTTTCTTTCATCATTAAGGAATTCAGCTACATTACTCAACAGTCCCAGTCATGCTTCTTCTCCCATGGAATCTGCATATGTGAAGTGATAACACAGGATGGGAAGAATTAACTTACTCTGATGACTTTCAAGGAGTTCTAACTGCACGTGATAGCCAGCGGCTCACTTGTCAGTGGCCAGCAGCCCTGTGTTATGTCAGGAGTAAAGTGGTGGTTCACTTTCAGAAAGTTTCTTGTCTTTTCCTCCTAGTTATGCTGACCTCACAGTTGAAAATATTCCCCATCTAATAAAAGTCAGAGCAAATTTATGGACCTGCTCCTGACCACTTGTCCTTTCTGCTCGAAAAGAAAAAAATAAATCTAGATTAAGATTCATAGGTTACTGTTGGACCATGTAAATGGTGGGCAGGGGCCAAATACTCACCCTTCCTGGTTTGCCTGTCGTCTCGTGAATCTAGCTGTTTGGCGGACATTGAAGCTCGTGGAGTGGAGGTTGCTGCAGAGAACGGTTATAGGGTTAGTTCTCTTTAGAAATGCAAGCTGCTCCTCTCATTGCCGGGAGGGCCACACGCTTTGGCACCACACAGGAGGCCTCAGGCGGGGCTGAGGTGAGGCTGCTGATGAAAAAGTAGCTGTGGCTCATCAGGATGAATCAACTCGGGCTGAGTGAAAAGGACATTCTGTAATTAAAGGCCCAGAAAAATATTAGTGCTACCTTTTGTTGCCAACACTAGTACAATTGCCCTTTCTATCTGTTCCCATGCCATTTTATCACTCATTCAACAAGTATTTATTAAATGTCTACTCTGGGTTCTGTTTACCATATACCTCCGGGATTACTTTAAGACAGCTTGTAAATAAATGAGTGATGACTCAGACATGCTGGCCCTCAAGGAACTTGTCACCTCATAAGAGATAAATCTCAGGCAGAGAAGGGTCTGTGCAGGGGATACAGCATGATGCAAAGGAGGGGCTTTGGAAGCTGATGGGCTTGGATTCAAATTCAGGGTCTAACACTGGTTAGCTCTTTTAGATCAGGGCAAGTTACTCAATCTCGTTCAAGTTTGGCTTCTAAATCTTTAAGTGGTGAATGATGTATTCCATTCCCAAAGGGTTGCTTTAAGGTTTGGAAAGGCCGCGAAAAGGGCCTGGTGCCGATAGGCAGTTGGTAAGTGGCAGATCGCATTATGATCGGCCAGCTACAGATAAACTCCCGTACGAGTTCAGAGGAGGAGGTCACCACCCATGTGATGGTGGGACAGAAATGAAAGTATTCGAGAGGGAGCCAGGAGTTTTATGGGGGGATACACATCCGACCTGAGCTTGGGAAGGTGAGTAGAATTTGGGAAGGTGGTGATGTGAACAGAGGAGACACTATATGCAAGACTTGTTATATATTTCCCACATTTTTGTTATTAGCAAATAGATACTCATTTTGTATCATTTTTATTTGCAGTACGTGAGCATACATCCCAATGCTAAGAATTGTGTTTCCCATGCTTTCTTTTGTCATCCCCACAACTGTCTATAAATAGCATCAACTGCATGATCGCAGAGGCTCCTGATTGGCTGTGTTGAAATCTGCAGCAGTGGGACGTCCCTCTGAACGCACTGTACAAGCACAGGTGTGCTGGAAAAGGTGCCCAGGTGCTGAGTTTTTCAGAATAGTGAGAACCTTGAGATATTACAGCAGGATCATAACCTGTGGGCTTGTGCATGGCAACCAGGAGAGTTTAGATGGTTGGGATGATTATTGCTTATTTGGAACTTCTGATAATCCAGAATTTTAATTTTTCAAAGTCCCCTCTGGACCTGAACATGTTGGCATCTGCCCAGTATTCTTCCGCGCTGGCCTGCAGCTCGTTTTGCTTGGGCAAACTTTGGCCCTTGTGTCGGCCTGTGTGTCACTGCGCCAGCCTGCCAAGTCCACGCGCTACGGTGCACTTTACTGTCTCTCTCGTCAGGCCTGCTAAGAAGGGGCTGCGTGCTACAGAGCAAGTGTAAAGACGAGGCTCTCACCACAGTTCTGACTCACACTGCTCTCTCCTCTTCGCACTCTCTGATCGGAATCTTGCTTTGCCCCACTTTTCTTCTTCTTTTTTCCCCCCAGGGGACAGAACTTGGCTTTGTGGTGTTGGGTTGTTAGGAACCCGCTTGTATTCACTGTAGCTGTACTTGTGCTGGTCTTTCTCCGAGTAGGAAAGCAGCACTTATGGAAGACCTCATCGTATTATTCTAGAACATTGGTTAGGCTCCGAGAAAAGGTAGTGTGCTTGCTGTCCATAAGATTCAGGCCTAGAGGCATAGAGCATGATCAAAAGGAAGCATGCACCTGGATGTAGTTCATTTAAAAAACAAAAAGGATTTCTTTTTGAGAGACAGAGAGAGAGAGAGAGAGAGAGATAGATAGATACATAGATACATAGATAGACACACACACACTCAGAGAGAGAGAGAGAGAGGAGAGCGAAACATCATTGACTGTCTTCTGTGTGCCCCCTACTGGGAATTGAACCGGCAACCTTTCTATGCATGGGATGATGCCCAACCAACTGAGCCACACTGACCAGGACAGGATGTAGTTCCTTTTGAAGGAGAAAAGATAAGTGAGTAACCCAGATAAGCATCCTAACTCAGAATTTTCTGAATGGTTAATGCTTGGCTGACATGTTATAAACCTAATTTGTTTGTACTTGTGTCACATAATTATACAGTCTGTATATAATATGCTTTTGAAATTGTTAGTTATTATACAAATATTATAACAGAAACTGAACCCAAAACACAAGGAAAAATGTGTGTGGGCTCACCATTTGTACAAATCCAACTTTTAATATTGTTTACATACTAATAAGTCCCTGTTTATGTATCTGTACCAGTATGGTTGAATCTGTAGTGTAGATATTCGATATTCTATTCTTCGCAGTTTCCGCCCTCTACACACATCATTGTATTGTTCACATATGCTTCCAAAACTGAGTACATCTGCATGTAGACATTTAGCTATTCTTACAGAACTTGTGGTTTAAACTCTGAGCACCTGGAGGGAGCTGCCACTCTCACCTCACCCAGGTATTTTCTCTGCATAGTGGGGAGAGGGGAGGATTCGGACTGCTAGCAAGAGGGAAGTGCCCGAGTTCATTCCATAGCTGTCTTTGGTGCTCTCATCAGGAGCATTAAAGACATTGTCTATCACAGTGAAACCTCCTTGCCTTTCATGTTCAAAGAAGAGAATTTAGAAGGAAATATTTGAGGGGCTCTGGCACATACAGTTATTACTTTGAGTGGAGGACATTAGGTGCAGGCAAATGGTGACTAAAAGTACTAGCACCTTGGTTTATTTTGGAATGCTTTTCCACTGGGTTTGGATACTTCTGATGTTTCAATCTCTCTCTCTCTCTCTCTCTCTCTCTCTCTCTCTCTCTCTCTCTCTCTCTTTCTCTCTCTCTCTCTCTCTCTCTCTCTCTCTCTCTCTCTCTCTCATAAGACTGAGCAGTATCATCATGCAGACTGAGGGTGTTGAATGAGTAAGACGATAACTCGAAGCTTTCCAACAGTTTCCAAAGTAGTCACAGTGCATGTGGTATTTTCCAAAGGGAGTGAGAAGGACTAAGAAATGCAGCCAGGAATGAGAGGCAGGGAGACGGTGGAGTGGAGAAGAGCAGTGGCTTTGAAGTTAGACAGTTGGAGGTTCCAGTCTTTGCTCTGGCGCTAGTTTGGTGGCCTTGGGCAAATCAGTTCACATTTCTGAATCTTTCTATGAGGAAGATAATTATAGTGCCCACCTCTTGAGGTTGTGGTGAGGATTAAATTGGATAATGTAAATAATGCACTCAACACAATGCCTGGCATAAATTGTAAGCACTCAGTAAATGTGAAACATTATTGTTATGATGGCTTTTTCCTGTTTCACATTATAATCTGATAGCTTTCCAAATTGGTATCCCTGGACTGAGGTAGTAAATGGGGTCTATACATTATTTTTAGTATTTCAAACTCTAAGAGAAGTAGACAGTTCTGGTCATTGTAGTAAGCCCATGGCAAAGTCTTGAAACATGGGGGAAGAATAAGAGAAGGGGTCCTTGAGGTTGAAAAAGTTGGGGCTTCAGACTCAGGAAGTTAGCAAGGTCTTTAATGAAAGCTTGTGGGTTTCTAGTACTAATGGGAATAAATGGAGGATGATATGAGGAAAGGGCCTGATTGACTGGCATAAGTGATCATTCCCCACGAAACACTGGGAGTTGATACACTCTGCAGTCCCTCTTCCATCCCCCTCCCACCCTGTTCAGTCGTATTAATTGGCTTGTTGAGCGTGCTATCCCTGCCAAGCGCCTTCTTACAAACTGGGAGCAGTGAGAACACTGCTGGGCAAATGGAAACCGGTTTCTCTACCCAGCTTGGTAGAGCATTTTGCTCTAGGCAAGCGGACAGGCTCCAGGAGACCTTTGTCTTTATGGTATGTACCCCTCCTTTTTCAGCTGTAATTTAAACTGACATCACTTGATTTTGACATTGCAGCAAGGTCTCCGTGGACTTAACATTATGTGCATTTTCCCATGCACATCCTCACTGGAGATTGATGGATTTACACCAACATGGAAACTGGTTGGAATGGAAGTCATCCAGAAAATGATTAGGGAGCTTGAAGCTTTCTGAAACTGGGCACGGCGTGTATTAAGTCATTGTTTTAATGAAACTTGTCTTAGCTGGGGTCTCTTAACCGCTTGTTTTTTAGTTTTAACATTGAGTCACTAATATACACTAATGAGACGCTGTCAAGATTAAACACCAGTCTTACACTGTATTTGGCAAAGTGTAAGATCTAACCTGAAATATGGCTTTGCAAAATCCTCTGTATTAAACTTGGTGGAGAAATAGAAACAAACAAACTGCCTGGTTTCAACAGAAACTGTCAACATACACATCTGGGAAGGAATTCATGGTAAATATGTTTTCTATTATACCAGGGTGGTCTATAGTAGGTCCCATCAGTAAATAGTTAAATATCACCCTTTCCTGGTAAATTTGCATATTTATGTGTCCGGTGTGAAATGTTGTACACATCAGCATTGATAATCTTGACTGTGGATCATCCTTGATAGAATTGTCCCTTAAAAAAGGGAAGTAGCAAGGCAAAGTGGAAAGAATATAGGTGTTGGACCTACACGCTAGGCCTGAGTCCCAGCCCCCTCCTTATCCGCTTGGCCAGGTAAATTCTTTAACCTCCTTTTGCCTTGGTTTTTCTCTTCTGAAACGTGGGGGTTGATATTTATAGGACAATGCTGTTGAAAGGTTTAGTAGAGATAATACAAGTGCACAATATAGTGCCTCACATATAGTTGATGCTCACTTAAGGGCATGTTTAAATACAGACACATCACCCACTTGCATTCTTTCCAGATTTGTCCAAGGCCACCCAGCCTTTCTTGGCCTTCTCTCCCATTATCAGTGAGTGTGTGTTCTCGAAGGCAATCTGATTTCATCATTGGTTCGGAGGGAGGAAAATAATTAGGAAGGCAAACCCTACTGCAAGAGCACCCATCTATCTTGCTTCCGGATCAAATGAACATGGCTTTTGGATTATCCATTATTTACCTTTCACTTCTTCCATTCATTAGTGGTATGAATGGAGACATAATTACCTTCTTATTTTGTTAGTCATAATCTCTTGGCCTCTTCAAGTCCCACAATAACAAAAATATGTTGAGCTTTTGTATCTCTTTCGGCTTCCCCAACCCGACGAAAGCCAGTGAGAGGGTAGGAGAAAATGATCTGAGAGGTTACTTACATTCCCAAGATTATCAGGGTATAGTTGTGATTGAGTTTATGGAGACAGTATTTCTATAGGGAAGTATTCTCTCTCAGTCGGAATTGGATATATGGTAAATGATGGGAAAGACACACTCGGAGCTGCCTTCACCAAATCCTGCTAGCATTTCTCTTGCACTTAGTTCTGAAGTGATCAATACTGCAGGGAGGCTTCCGCTCTCCATGGATAGGTTTGCTCCTAGATTCAGGGCAGAGTTTGGATGCCTCTATTTGAGTGGTTCCAGGTACTACTAAATTATGTTTCTATTCAAATAGCATCATAAACTATAGAATTAGATATTTCTTATTGGGAGATCTGGTTTCTCTTCTTAATCTATCTTCTCATGCTCATTCCTCTAAACCATTCTTTAAAAAACAAAGCAAAGCAATCAGAACTCCTGTATTCAGAAACATCCCGAGGAAGGGAGCAGACTGAGGTCAAAGCCTTTTCCTGAGACCTAGTATAATCCTGTTATCATCCTTTTGGTTAGCTCATTTAAATTGTCTTAGACCAGTGGTTCTTAACCTTTCTAATGCCGTGACCCTTTAATACAGTTCCTCATGTTGTGGTGACCCCCAAACATAAAGTTATTTTCGTTGCTACTTCATAACTGTAATTTTGCTACTGTTATGAATCGTAATGTAAATATCTGTGTTTTCCAATAGTCTTAGGCGACCCTGCTAGTGGTTCTCAACCTGTGGGTCATGACCCACAGGTTGAGAACCGCTGCTGTAGAGCCTAAGACCATCGGAAAACACAGATATTTACATTATGATTCATAACAGTAGCAAAATTACAGTTATGAAGTAGCAACGAAAATAACTTTATGTTTGGGGGTCACCACAACATGAGGAACTGTATTAAAGGGTCGCGGCATTAGAAAGGTTGAGAACTACTGTCTTAGACGGATTCATGCAAATCTCTTAGTCCCATTGATAGAGACAAAAAGAAAAGTACCATAATGTGGAAATCATAAATGCTTTTTTAACAGGGTTATGCTGTTTTATAACACAAAATGTCTTTTTCTTTCTCTTTAAAAAATTAAGTTGTTATCATCAATGTCATACATTTCTCAATATTTGAATATATATTTTAACCATTTTATGTTCTGAATTTGTTTTTTGTCCTAGATATTTTATCCAGAATTGTACTTGCCTCTATAATCTGAAAAATGGGTTCTAGATTGTCCTATTTTCTGTCTCTTGGAGGCTGAGGCTTCATTTCTATGAGCAAAGAGCTCATTTAGCAATGTAGTTATTTCAGTATTTATTTCTATTATGGAATCCCTGGGGTTCGGAATGTAACTTTGTACATGAAATATATAAATATGTATATGACACATTAAAAAAACCTGTCAGAATTGTTTCAGGAAAAATATTCTATAACTGTGGGAAATTACAGTATTCTACCTACAAGAATGCCTTGAAATAGCATAAGATTTTTATTGTCTTTTACCCAATAATACATTGTTTAGAAAAAGAAAAAAATTAAAGAAATCATACTAATAGTCATGCTGAAAATACGTATGCATCTTCATTTTAACAAAGAATGCAGTAGTTCACGGGAAGTATTGTCTTAAATTTTAAACCATTGCAGTGGTTTGATTGTTGTTTTTTTCACTTGGAAGTGCTCATATTCTGGAATGTGTTTATAAATCTTGATCTCAGATGCTTCTCCTGACTCAGGAATTGGAAAACATTTTGCTAGAAGGGCCAACAGTGAGTGCCTGCTGCTGCTATAAACTGGGCCCAGGGCTGATGTGTTTGGAGCTGGTTCTGTGGTCCAAGGGGTTCCAGGATGCTAATGCCACAGTTTCTTGCTCAGTTATTGTGAAAACATAAGCAAACACTAGGGACAAGATAAGACACACACTAGGGACAAGATGCTCATTAATGAGGTGTGCTAATCAATTCATTAACAAAGAAGAAAGTTGAGAAGGAAGTGGAGAAGAGAAATTGCATTTTTCCTTCATAATTACTCTCTTGTTCTAGAATGCAGCTAGTTCTTTAGATTATTTTCTAAGTGTGGTATGTTTTACCTTTGTTCAAACTTGTCCAATTCTCAATCTAAAGCCCACTGAAAACATTTTTCTTTTTTTGGGAGTGGGGTGGTGCATTTCTGTTGGTCTCTTAAAGATGATTATGGGTTGTAATTTGTGGAGTCTTTTATGGCATTTCCCCCCTATTTTATTTTATTACTAGAGGCCCGGTGCACGAATTCATGCACCAGTGGGGTCCCTTGGCCTGGCCTGTGGGATCAGGCCGAAACCAGCTCTCTGACATCCCCCGAGGGGGTCCCGGATTGAGAGAGGGTGCAGGCCAGGCCGAGGGACCCCACCAGTGCACGATCGGGGCAGGGGAGGGACTTGGGAGGTTGGCCAGCCAGGGAGGGACTGCGGGAGGGCTCCAGGTTGTGTCTGGCCCATCCCGCTCAGTCCCAATTGGCCAGACCCCAGCAGCAAGCTAACCTACTGTTCAGAACGTCTGCCCCCTGGTGGTCAGTGCACATCATAGCGACCGGTTGAGCGGCCTTAGCATATCATTAGCATATTATGTTTTGATTGGTTGAACAGACGATCAGACACTTAGCATATTAGGCTTTTATTATATAGGATTGACAGTATTACAGATGTCTCCCATTTTCTCCCTTTTTCCCTCTCTCCACCCAATCCCCACCCCACCTCAGGCCTTGCCCATACTATTGTCTGTGTCTATGGATTATACATATATGCATATATGTTCTTTGGTAATCTCTTCCATTCCCCCCCACCCTGAGATCTGTTATTCTGTTCCATGCATCTATGCCTCTGAACTTTTGTTCATCAGTTTATTTTGTTCTTTAGATTCTATATATAAGTAAGATCATGTGATATTTGTCTTTCTCTAACTGGCTTGTTTTGCTTAGCATAATAGTCTCCAGATTCATCCATGCTGCCTCCAAGGGTAAGGACTCCTTTTTCACAGCTGTGTAGTATTCCATTGTGTAAATGTACTACAGCTTTTTTATCCACTCCTCTACTGATGGGCACTTGGGCTGTTTTCAGATATTGTAATTTGTGGGGACCTTTATGGCATTTTTTATAGTGGTAGTGCAAGGCAGGATGAATGGATCATAGCTGAGTGGCAGAGGTCACGTGTCCGTTGTTCCACCCAGTGCAGGAATCGTCTCTGCCATCTGTTCTTGCCTCTAGTGGGTCTTGCTGAGGAGTGAGCAGATCTTCCTCTTCTGAAATGCAAGGGTTATTAAGCTAGGGGGCTTGTCCTCCATTTGACACGTACTGGCTGCTCAGTAACTATTGATGAGCAAATGAATGATGAATCGGTTAGGTCCTAGGACTGCTTCCCACATGTCCTTAGGGTGGTTGGGATCCTCTTGCCATTTTAGGAAATGGTACATGTGCTCTTGAAATTTCCTTTCCAGGCCAATTAAAGGTACTCCGTACTCTTAGGACACTGTTCCCCTGTTTCCTCCTCTTCTTGCTCTTTGCTGGACAAGTTCCAGTTTGTCAATGTTTTTTCTTAAAATGTAAATATACCTGAACGAAATGCCCAAGGTATAGTCAGATGAGCACAGTGGAGCATTTCTCTTATGGTTCTCAACTCTGTTATTATCCTACTAGAGGCTTGGTGCACGAATTCGTGCATGGGTGGGGTCCCTCGGCGATTGGGCCCGATTGGGGCTCATCTCGCCCAGTCCCGATCAGGCTGAGGGGGGCCCGCCGCAGGAGGTTGGCTGTGGGAGTGCACTGACCACCAGGGGGCAGCTCATGCATTGAGCGTCTGCCCCCGGGTGATCAATGCATGTCATAGCGATTGATCATCCGGTCATAACGGTCACTTAGGCTTTTATATATATATATAGATTATTGGAACCAGAACTTATTGGCTATCTTGGGGTCACCAGGCTTAGACAGAGAGATAGTGGAGTGGCAAAGACACCCGCCTGGAGCCAACTGCCTCGGTTTGAATTTAGACTCCACTTACTTATGAAAGGTATGACCCAGGGCAAGTTTCTTAACCTCTCCTTGCCTCAGTTTCCTCATCTATAAAGTTGGGGATAACCATTGTACTTGCTTTATAGGTTATTATAAAGAGCAAATGAATTAATTTCTGCCAAGTGCTTACAACAGTGCGTACAACAAAATGAGCTCTCTGTGTTCGCTTTATTGAACTTATCATGGCAAGCCTCCAGGTCCTACTATCTGAAGTGCAGTTAACTTTCTCAGTGAGGCTTTAGAATTAGACAGGCTATGTTTAATTCCTGGCTCTGCCACTCTGTGCATTCTTGGGCAAGTTGCTTCACCTTTCTGCACACAGGGCACAAAAGAATAAAAACAGTATCTTCCCTATAGGGTTGTTGGGAAGATTAAATGAGATAATATGCATAGTATTTGACACATTGTAAGAGCTCTAGAAATATTTGCTAATATTGTTATTTGAATTCTTGAGCCCTGATTAAGATCTTGGAGGGCAGTGGCGTGGCCTTGGTTTAAGTTGTTTTGCCTTTTTTTTTTTTTTTTAAACTCTACTTTATGCCATGTGTATAAGCAGGGCTGAATTAAAAGAGTAAATATTCAGTCCATGGGCTATGTGTATAAGTATATAAGTTCTTTGGCTTATCTCTTCTTGTCCCCCCAGCCCCACATCAAGGTATGTCAGTCTGTTCCATGACCTGGAGGGGTGGGCAGGGCCTGGGAGGGGTGGGGGAAAGGGAGAGAAAATGGGAGATATCTGTAATACTGTCAACAATAAAACATATATTTTAAAAAAGAGTAAATATTTAACTTGAGTTTTCTCTTTGGGTCTTACCTTAGGTAAGTGGAAAAATGAAATTCTTCTAAGCTTTCTAAAACTGTGCTCACAAGTTTATTGTGGTATATGGCCTGAAGAATGTATTCGGTGTGCCACCATATTCTAATTTACATGGGCTCCAGGATAAATAGGCTTGCTTCGTCACTTCTCTCCTCATTAATTGCTGTCTAGAATTTCTAGGGCATATTTAGGCTGGTCACGGCACTGCCCACCAGCTGGAGGCCTGTCTCCCCTTTCAAAGGGTGGTAAGTAATCAGGTGAGTGACAAAGGTTATAGCCAATTTTCTAGAAACTCTGGGATTCATTTTTCTTGTGTTCTAGAAGCTTTGAGCAAGTGTGTTTTAAGGTTGTTGAGAAAGTGAGAGGCTGTTTTTAAAAAATGGCTTCTAGTTATTAATGTTTTCAAATCTTGGTTGGATTTTAAAGGTGGGTTAAACTGCTAAAGTGAATATAAATTAAAACCAGTTAAACAGAGGAGTCCCTCGTCCGTTCTGTCTTTGGTGTGCTTAGAATTCCATAAATTTTATGGGTTTCAAAATACTTGCCTTGTTTTGAATGTTTCTAATAAGATGGAGTGAAGTGGCTTACACCTCATGAGATATGGAACTGTTACCCAGGAATGCTGTTTGGCACACATATAAAGAAAGCCCTGGTCTCTTGATTTACAAAAAATGTGTGGCTCATTTCCCTGGGACATGTGCATTATTTTCACAGAGGAATTCCATTTTTCACTCCCTCCCACCCTGTGCATCACTTGCACACGTTTGCAGTTCATCAGCTGTGATTTCCAAAATTTCTGCCCCTCCTCTCCCAAGCCACCTCCATCCAACTGCCCAAAGAGAAAGAGATTATGTGGGGAGGAGGGAAATTTTCTTAAATGCCTCATTTTCCTGCGTGTAAGGGGGATGGTGAATTTGAGAAACGATCTGAGTGTCAGCCCAGATGACTCAATGCAATTACGAAACAAATTGGAAACTGTTCCATGAGAGAGAAGGGTGGGTGGGTGGGTGGGTGGGTGGGGGAGGGGGACAGCGTGTGTTTATGTCAGCTCTTTCATTTTTTTTTTCTCTCTCTCTTTCTCTTTCTTCCACCTTTTTGAAGTCTCAAGGCATTATTTTAGGTTAGTCGTACAAAAATGAGGTCACGTTGCACAGCCTCACCCTTTAACCCAAAATACACCAAGTGGAGTACTGCCTGGCTCATGCAGGGAGAATCTTGTGTATTGCGCTCTTACTTGTCAATGAGGTTGCCAGAAAAAGTAAATAGCTAGCTTTGGCTAAGAAAGCAATGACTTTTTTTTTTTTTTTGCAATGAAATAGCATTTTTTTTTCTTCTGAAAAAGGTTTCTTTGAAAATGAGAGCATGCTACGATTAGTGCTGACTTCTCTAGTATAGAGGTCCAGCTTTTTATTTTTTTAGTGAAGCAGGATCATTTTGTTTTGGGTGCTTGATGTAGTGGAAAGAGGAATGGCCTCCAGTTCTGTTCTTACTCAGCCACCAAGATGCAAAATTCAAAGAAAAACTCCTCTGAGGGAAGAGTGAAATTCCTCTGGCTAGAAAGCCACGGTGTTGAAAAAATTTGGCCTCTGGAACCAGTTCGGCAGTGGATTAAAATTCTGGTTCTGCCACTTAGTGTGGGAGCAGGACAGATTGCTTCACCTAAGTCTCAGTTTTCCCATCTGTAGAATGGGGATAATAACACACACCACCTGATGTTACTGTCATGATTTAGTGATAATGTATATAAGGCAGGGGTGTAGAACCTGACACATGGAAAGGGTAGGTGACGTGGTAACCTTTATTCTTCCTTTATTGGCGAACTTATGCTGAGAGAATAGGCCTTGGAGGGTGTAGGGGAGGAGCATTTTGGGAAAGGTGGGGTGGGAGTGTGCGGAAGACAGCCGAATTCCTGATGTAGCATGGCCGCAGACTCAGTAAATAGCATTTCTTCTTACTGCAGGCCAGAGGAGACTGCTAGGTCTTTCTTTTCCATTTCTGGAGAAAACTTAGGGGATATTTATTTTTAGGGAAGACTTTGACTTCCAATGTAAAGAGGAACATTTATCAGCACCCGTATTCAGGAGAAACAATTTGTAAGAAATGTTGCAGGGGACAGAGAGGGGGAAACATTGAAAGAATGAGAGTGAGGCCCTTGGATGTGTGCTGTCAAGGTTTATGAACTGTGACGAATACTGGAGAACATGTTGCATAGGACAGACTCTCCTTGTTGAGCGGCAGGGCCTGGGTGCAGGTGTGGCTTCTCAGGCTGCTTGTGGTGAGCGTGCGGCCTTCCTTACGCTGGAGCCTGGCCTCTCATCACAGGCCAGGTGTGTGCTTGCCTCCGAGGACTCTCTGGCATCTCGCTCAATTCCATGCCATCCTTTCCTCCTTTGCATCTGCTTCCTTGCCCTGCACTGGCCCGCAACCAGAGAGGGTGAGCCTGTGTGTGGCCTCGGGGACTCCTCGCTGCCCTTCCTTGCCAACATGGAACGTGGAGCAGGGTCTCCCTGTGGGGAACCAGGGGGAGGAAGGGACTTCACAGGACCTTGTTTTTATAGGACTCATGTGGCATGTCCGCGAATGCGTGACTTCCAAACGTGCCTTCGCATTCTCTAGCTTCGTAGGTTCCCACATTTCCCTTTTGCTTTGAAAACGCCATTATCATTCCTTGGCAATGAGGACCTGATTGTTATTTATGTAACAGTTTCAAGCTATGCAGCCTGTAGCAGCCTTGTGACTGTCTCTGTACATTGTCTCCTAATCTGTTCTCCACATTGTAGCTGGAATGATATTTTTTCAAACACAGAAATCTGATCATGAGCCTTAGTTGTTTAAAACCCTTTAATGGCTGCTATTTGCTTATAGGCTAGTCCTCACGATGGCTTGGCTGATGGGACTCTGTGGGTCTGGCCTCTGTCTACTTTGCTCGTCAGCACTAGTTTTCTTCATTCATCCTTCACCTTTCCAGAACACCTCATCTAAAGGTGGAACCCTCCCCATCTCTAGGCTCCTTCCTCCCTCTCCTCCTCCACTCCCTCCTCCTCCTCCTCCTTCTTTAAATGTGCTTTTATTGACTTTAGAGACAGAGAAAGGGAGAGAGAGAATCATTGATTGGCTGCCTCCTGCACACCCCCTACTAGGGATCCGTCTTGCAACCCGGGCATATACCCTGACTGGGAATTGAACCGGCTACGTTTTGGAGCAGGGGATAACATTCAACCACTGGGCCACACGGGCCAGGGTTCCTGTCTCCATTCTTACCCCATTCTCTCTCTCTTTATAAGTACTATTAAGCATTCCTCACAGTTTGTTACTATTGTATTTATATCTCATCAGCCTCCCACACAAGACTGTAAATTCCATAAGGGTGGGCATCATCATCTATTCAGTCACCACTGTATGTGAAGCATTTCAGGTTCTCAGTATTCATTCATTCAATGCCTTATTTATGAGTTCATTCATTAACTATCTAAAGTGGTTGACAATCTAAACTATTTAAAATTTATATTGAAAATACAATTAAAAGGAAACAGATCATCAGAGGGAGAAATAGAAGCCACAGGAATTTGAAATGAGTGAGGTCTTAGAGTTGAGTAAGAAGCTTGCCTGATTGCATTATTTAGTTTGTATATAAATATGTATTTATTTATTTATTTGTTTTCCTCTTGGTAATAAGGGAGGCAAAAAAGGAAATATAATCAGGTTACTTAGTTCTTATTATCTGGTGAAAGGAAGCTCATCTGGAGTGGTAACTATTTCCTGGCATTAAATTTGTCCTGAAAATTATGAAATGAACACATAAAGGGGGGTGGGGGGAGAAAAAGAAAAAACTAACTCTTCCTTCCAGCATGGGTGCCGTGTTCTGTTGTGGTTTTTACCAGAGGGGCAGGGTTTGTGAGAGGGAGTGAGGCTATGAGGTGGAAATTGAAGCCTGTGTATAATTTAGAGAGCGCTTTAGACAACTAGGGAGATAATCTGTGGTCTGAGACGAGGGCTAAGGCCACAGACATGGGGCCCACCTCCCTTTCTGGCAGTGTTTCTTATGTGCAGTCCGGGGGACCTCAAGGCATTCTGTGGAGACAACGAGACTCTCCCGTTAGATACATTTTTAGGGCACAACATCTGACTTGCTGGTCTGCTCTTGAACATGCATGTGCACATGGACCAGTCAAGACCTTGAGAATTCTTATAGCTAAGAAGTGTGGTTTAATGTAGCATATTTCAAACTTCACTCACCACAAATCTGTCCTCAGAACAGACCTGGGGAAATGTTAACTTAGTAGTTGTGGGGAGAAAGAATATGAGATCAGCATATGAGTTCAAGGGAGCGCTGTCTACTTTTTTGGGAAGAAAGTTGAAATAGGTTTTTTTCTTGTGTAAATTTTTTAAAATTGCAGCAGTGGCATGGGTAGGGATGTCCAACACGTAAGGGTTAGGGGAGTGAGGGTCTTCCCTTTATGAAGATGGTGTAGACCACACTCACTTCATAGAGAGCTCCGATTATTAGGGAGACAGGTTGCTGGGCGTGAATTCCGAATCTACCATGTCTCCTGGGGGACACAGGGAAATAAATACCTAACCTCTTACTGCCTACTTTCTCAACCGTGAAATGTGGGTAGTAACAGTAATGACTACAAGGGCTCTTCTAAGGGTTAAATGCGATGATGCTTGTGTAATGCTGAGGTTAGCACCTGGTTCAAAGTAAGAACTTAATAAATTTTGACTATTATTATATTGCTGATTAAATGATGCCAAGGAATTAATAAGCAGGAAAATATTAGAGCCCTTTATTCAGAACAGTATCTAGAAACTTCTAATAGCCAAATTATTCTTTTCATGGGACCTCTTCCAGCTTGAGATAAGTCATATTTTGAGAAGCTGATGGGGTCATAGTGTCCCACACGAGGAAATGCTGGGCTCCGCGATGCGCAGAGAGGACAGCACTGTGTGGTCCTGCAGTACTGCTGTGGACGTCCAGTACGTTCACCTCAATCAGTAATCATCATTAGACCCGGTGGCTGAATCAAGTCTTCCTGGATAACCTTTCAAATTGTTTCTTTAAAAGATGCTTTTCCTGTAAAATAATTTGAGTTTACTAAATTTACTTATGACTTAATTTGGGTTCTGTTTAAGGTGTTGGCGCTCTTATTGATTATGCCAGGTTCTTTTTGCTTACTAAGAAGTCGAAGCAAGAGATAGGATGTCTGGTTTTATAGCTACTCCATAAACAAAGTTGCATACCACCTGTCCTTCCCATTCATCCATCCACCCATCCACCCATTCATTCATCCATCCACCTATCCATTCAATAAACATTTATTGATCATCCAGCTTTAGCCAAATACTACTAACCACTTCCAACTTACAAAGCACCTTCACAAAGCCCCAAAATGTTGTTTGAATGTAGTACGAGCCTCTGAATGTTATTTATGAAAAGCAAAGGGACTTTGATCTATCTTAACTTTCTTACCCTCCTCATTTACAGGACTAATATTGGAGATTAGACTAAGTTTAATATCTGGAATATCCACTCTGTAGACAGAGATACACAAAGAAGGGCTAATTATGAAATGATTAATAATACTCAGTGACGGTGCTGGCCCTAATTTGACCTCTACATAAGAATAGTCCCTAGACTTGTCCCAGGGGCCATCTTTAACAACATTGGAGTGTGATAATAAATGAGCCTCCTAAGGAATTTTTCTTTTTGGTTCAAATGGCTGTCTCTAAAGAGTGCTCCATGGGGAAGCAATCTTCATAATACAGATTTCTTGTAGATAAAACTTTGGCAGACCCATTTTCAGCCCTGGCATTCAACCTCGTAAAATTACTATCAGCTAATGGATATTTAGGACACATAAAGCTGGGAAGGCAATCAAATTGGTTCCAGGCCTAGTATGTGTATCAAATGAGGCCTATGAATACCAAGACCAATCAGGCCAGCCTTCTCAAGGAACTGTGTTCAGAATAAGGAGCAGAAAGTTCTTAAGTACTGATCTGTTATTATTCTCTAGTATTAATCACAATTAATGCAAATGACTAGCTCTTGCCACTACTATAATTATTTTGTTTATGGGGATCTTATATGTACCAGGGAAAATTCATTTTCTAAATGCTAGATTTCCAGTAAACAAAGTCATCCACTCAACAGACACTATTATGTTAATTCTATGCCAGATATTTTGGTAGGCCTACCAGTACAGAGGTTAACGAGGCATGGCTTCTGACCTTAAGGAAACTGTAAAATAGTACAGGGTTTTAACTTGAGTGGCAGATCTAACCCATTGGTACCTGGAGGGTTGTGTTGGGATGAATTCTGAGGCTTCACCTGGACTTAGTGATTGATTAGCAAACATTTTCATGAGGATAGGAGAGGGGATCATGGCAGATGTACCACCTGTTTCTGTGTCAGGTCTTCTGGGAGACAGAACTGCAGTAGCAACCCAGTACGTTGGCTACTACAGTAGAAGATTGTAGGGGTTGCTCTGGGAACACCTAATTCTACCTCTGGGGCAGAGGATGGCTTTACGGGCAGGTGAAATTTGGAGCTGAGACTTGAAAAACGAATAGGAGTTCGCCAGGTGAAGAAACCGGAAAAGGGCTCTCTGGGCAAAGGAGGTGGAGTTAAAACATGGAGGCAAGGGATAGGAGGATGTGCTGGGGAAAGGCCAAGTGTTCCTTGTAACAGGGAGAATGAACAGCTTTGCAAAGACCAGATCACACAGGGTAGTTTGGATGTCAAAGCCCAGGAGGCTGAGATAGCACCGAGGAATACCGATTCCTTGATAAATATTAATCTGGAAGGAAGGCTCTAGTGGCATCCTGTAGAGCCTGTTCTGTTAAACTTTTATGGCACTCCATTAGACAAGGATGACATACATGCTGATAAAATTAGTAGAGGACGCCACGTTTGGAAGGTTTGTGAATATGTGGATGACTTAACCTGAAAGCAGGTGTCTCAGTCAGCTTGTATGCCCCTAACTGGAGGTTACTTAGCAGGGAAAACTGTAAAATTCTGTACTTTGATTCAAACAACCAATTGTACAAGAAGAGGATGGAGGAATGGTTGGCCTGGCAATGACATAGGTTAAAAGGGTCAGATTTGTGTTGCAGGCTTCACCAGTCCACCCTATGATATGGCCACACTGAGAAAATAGTAACGACGGGAGTAGACTGTTCAGAACAAAGCGTGGTCGTCCTGTCCTCCTCTATCATGTTCACACCACAGAAGGAGTGTTCGTTGTGTAAAGAGTTTAAAGATAAAAATCAGCTGGCATGTGTCCAGGGGAAAACAATCAGCATGGGGAGGTGGTTTGTTTGAAGACTTTGCTGAAGAGAAAACTCAACAACTGTCCTAAAAGACGTTGAAGATTATTGGTGGCATAAGAATTAGGTTTATGTTTTATGGAAATGATGAAAACTGCATAGACATTTCTGGAAAGCAAATTTCTGCTCAGTTTCTGGGTAGAACCTCCAATGATAAGATCTCCAAAGTGGAAAGGGCAAATGCAGGGCTGGGCCAAAGCAGGTTTACAGTCGTTCACATGAAAAATAATCCAACCATTAAATATTAACACAAGAATAAACTCCATGTTTTGAGTACTCACAATTGTAAGCCTACTTTTGACCACTGCTGTAGTATGTTTTCTCTTCCTGAAGTGATGATGCAGAGAATGGGTTAACCCTACCTGGAGATATTGTAGAAGGAAATTTTATATAAGACTAGAGGCCCAGTGCACGAATTTGTGCACAGGTGAGGTCTGGCCAGCCCAGCCCCAATCGGGGTGGATCAGGGCTAGGCCTGCCAGGGGGAGGGGCTGCAGAAGGTTGGCCGTCCAGCCCTGCACCCCATTGGGTGTGGGGGGGTGGTCAGGGGTGGGGCTGGCCAGGGGGTGGAGCCACAGGGGTTGGCTGGTTACCCCACTCTTAATCAAGGTAGGGGAGGCCAATCGGGGGCAGGGCTGGCTGGGGGGAGGGGCCGTGGGAGGCCCGTGATCAGGGCCAGGGGGCCGATCGGGCGTGGGGCCAGCCAGGGGGAGGGCCAATGGCCAATGTGGTGGTGGGGGCCCATCAGGGGTGGGGCCAGCTGAGTGCAGGGCTGCAGGAGGTTGGCCAGTAGGCCCCGCCCCTGATCGGCCAGTTTGTAGGCCACAGTGTGCATCATAGCAACCAGTCGTTCTGTCTTTCTGGTCGTTAGGGCGTTCTGGTCGCTGACTTTATATATATATATATATATATATATATATATATATATATACTAGAAGCCCGGTGCACGGAATTCGTGCACGGCGGGGGGTTGTCCCTCAGCCCAGCCTGTACCCTCTCCAATCTGGGACTCCTGGAGGGCAGTCGGACATCCCTCTCACAATCCAGGACTGCTGGCTCCCAACTGCTTGCCTGCCTGCCTTCCTGATTGCCCCTAACCGCTTCTGCCTGCCAGCCTGATCACCCCCTAACCACCCGCTGCCAGCCTGTTTGCTCCCAACTTCCCTCCTCTGCCAGCCTGGTCATCCCTAACTGCCCTCTCCTGCAGGGTTGATCACCTCCAACTGCCCTCCCTTGCAAGCCTGGTCCCTCTCAACTGCCCTCCCTTGTAGGCTGGGTGCCTCCCAACTGCCCTCTCCTGCTGGCCATCTTGTGTCCACATGGGGGCAGGATCTTTGACCACATGGGGGCAGCTATATTGTGTGTTGCAGTGATGATCAATCTGTATAGTACTCTTTTATTAGATAGGATAGAGGCCTGGTACACAGGTGGGGGCCAGCTGGTTTGCCCTGAAGGGTGTCACAGATAAGGGTGGGGGTTCCCTTGGGGTGTGGGGCGGCCTGAGCGAGGGGCCTGTGGTGGTTTGTAGGCCGGCCATGCCCCTTGGCAACCCAAGGGGAGGCCCTGGTATCTGGAATTTATTTTCCTTCTACAATTGAAACTTTGTAGCCTGGGGCGGCAGCCATTTCTGTGGCAGTTAATTCACCTTCTACAATTGAAACTTTGTAGCCTTAAATGGGTGAGCCCGGCCAGGGTGTGCGGAAAGCTTTGCTTCCCCTGTTGCCGCCGGTAACCCTGGCCTGCTCTCTCAAGCTCCATTCTGCCGCCATTTGTTTGAATTTGTTTACCTTTTATAATTGAAACTTTGTAGCTTGAGTAGAGGCTTAGGCCTGCAACGGCTATGGAAAGCTTGGCTTGCTCTGTTACCTGGGAAACCTTGCTCTCTGTGGCTGTAGCCATCTTGGATTGGGGTTAATTTGCATACTCGCCCTGATTGGCTGGTGGGCGTGGCTTGGCTGGTGGGCATGGCTTATGTAGCGGAGTGATGGTTAATTTGCATATTACCATTTTATTAGAGAGGATATATATATATATATATATATATATATATATATGCAGGCATTGGGTTCAGAGGCCCTTTCAACTCCAAGATTTTTTAATTCTACAGAGAAAAAAAATTATCCTTTGCTGAAAGCCAGAAAATGAACATCTATAAACCTATAAAAATGAACATCTGTACACCTGTGTTGAGTCTCTTGATGGAGTTGACTTCCTGTTGGAGCAGATCACTTGACCTGCTGTGATGACAGTGGACACTTTCTGCCCCTCTCCTGGCCCTTCTCTGTTCCATTCCTAGAAACCCCATTCTGTTTAAGAGAGAAATCTCCTCCTTCCTTGGCTTTCTGGGCCACTCATGTAAAAAGACCCCCACAAAACATTTGCCTAGAAAAGAAGGCACCTTCCTATAAAAAATGTCTACAGCCCCAGTGAGGGCAAGACACAAAAAGTCCCATTTCCTAGCTCTGTGCTTTTGCTCAAACCTGCGCGATGACTGTGAAATGAGCTGGCCTCCGAGAAGAGGCCAGACAACCCAAGGGAGGCCTTTGCTGATTGGCGTTCTCTGCTGTTTGCAGCTCTACCTAACCCTTGCTGTCTCTGCCGCCAACACCCGTCAGATGTTCTGCCAGCTTCAGATCTGAGGCTGATTCTCGTGCCAGGTTCATCTGGTTACTGCTGGATAAATGAGGTTCCCACCATCACGATACTCCTGACCCCTCCTCTAGGGGAAACCTCTGTCCCAGCACTGGGGATGAGAGGGAAGTCCCTGCCACAGCTCTCAGAGGAGGTGAGAGGAGGAAGCCGAAAATGAGGGCGTTGTGCTCCCATCCAGTTCCTGCTCCCAGTTTCTTCCTAAACCTGCCTGTTAATCACCTGTTTATGTTGCCAAGAATGCCTGACTGGCTAATGATAGCAGCGGGGAAGCAGTGAAAGGAACATCACAGGTTTTGCTCAGGCGTGGTAATCCCTTCCTGAGTTACAGGCGTTTCAGTGGCTTTGGTGCAGACAGAGTGGCTGGCCTCATGCTTTGCACGCTAATGGCCAGCGGCCCCCAGAAGGCAGCTGGACTCCCTGTACCCTTGGGCTGTCCCCTGTCTGGTGGTTCCCACGTGGAGGGTGGTGCCGCTGGGCTTGGTGCCCTCTGCCGCTCACCCTTCCCAGTTCTCATTCCTGAGTCACACCTCTGGATGGGATGTGAGGGACACCTGGTGCCACAGTCCTGGGGTGTCACAGCTGAAAGGAAACTCAGGGGTCACTGCGCCCACCTTCTTCACTTTGGCCACGAGGAAACTGAGGACCAGAGAGGTGACAAAGCTGCTCAAGGTTGCACAGCTAATTAGTGACAGGTTCTGAAATCTTGGCCTCTTGACTCACATTCCATGGATCTTCTCCCCTGCCCTTTATTTTAACATTAATAACTTTTTTACTGTTTCAATTTTATACATACATTATTATATTTTCCCAGTTTGTTGAGGTATAATTGACATACATCACCGTATACATTTAAGTTGTACAGCATAATGGTTAGGAAATAATTACTGCACTAAGTTAATAGCCATCACTTCATATAGATAAAAGCAAAAACAAACAAAAATATTATTTTTCTTGTGATGAGAACTTTTTGAATTTACTCTCCGAACAACTTCCCTGTATATTTCATACAGCAGTGTTAACTGTCGTCACCATGTTGTACATTACATCCCAAGTACTCATTTATCCTAAAACTGGAAATTTGTACCTTTTGACCACCTTCCTCCAATTCCCTTTCTCCTCACCCCCACCTCTGGTAACCACAACTCTGATCTCCTTTTCTATGAGTTTGGTGTGTTTTTTTTCTTTTAAAAGATTCCATGTATAAGTGGATTATACAGTAGTTGTCTTTCTCTGTATGACTCATTTCACTTAACATAATCCCCTCAAGGCCCATTTATGTTACTACAAATAGCAGGATTTCCTTTTTTAATGGCTGAATAATATTCCAGTGTGTGTGTGTGTGTGCGTGTGTGTGTGTGTGTGTGTGTGTGATATTTATTCATCCATCATTGGGTACTCATGTTTTTCCCATGTCTTGGGTATTGTAAATAATGCTTTTATGAACATGGAGGTGCAGATATCTTTTTGAGTTAGTTTTTTAGTTTCCTTTGAATATATTTTCAGAAGTGGAATTATTGGATTATGTGGTAGTTCTTTTTTAAAATGTTTTTAGGATCCTCCATACTGTTTTCCATAGTGGCTGTATCAACATACAGTCCTACCAATAAGTGTGGGAGGGTTCCCTTTTTTCCATATCCTCGTAAGCATGTGTTATCTCTTGTCTTTTTTTTTTTTTTTTTATAATGGCCATTCTAATGGGCATGAGGCAATATCTCACTGTGGTGTTTTTTTTAAAAAAATACATTTTATTGATTTTTTTTACAGAGAGGAAGAGAGAGGGATAGAGAGTTAGAAACATCGATGAGAGAGAAACATCCATCAGCTGCCTCCTGCACACCTCCTACTGGGGATGTGCCTGCAACCAAGGTACATGCCCTTGACCCGAATCGAACCTGGGACCTTTCAGTCCAAAAGCCGACGCTCTATCCACTGAGCCAAACCGGCTAGGGCTCATTGTGGTTTTGACTTGCATTTTCCTGATGATTAGTGATATTGACCATCTTTTCATATACCTGTTGGCCATTCACATACCTTCTTTGAAAAAAAAAAGTCTATTCAGCTCTTTTGTCTATTTTTAATGAGATTATTTGCTTTGTGCCTGTTGAATTGTATGAATTCTTTAGACATTTTGGATATTTAACCCTTTACTGATATACGGTTTGCATTTCCCCCCATTCCTTAGGTTGATGGTTTCTTTTGTTGTGCAGAAGCTTTTTAGTTTGATGGATTCCCACTTGCTTGTTTTTTTAGTCTTGTTGCTTATGCTTTAGGTGTCGTAGCCAAAAACCATTGCCAAGACCCATGTCCAGGAGCTCTCCCCCTGTGCTTTCTCCTAGGAGTTTTGTGGTTGCAGGTCTTACATGAAGCCTCTGTGCATTTTGACTTAATGTTTGTGTGGGGTGTACTAGTCATACTGGGGGCTAGTTTCATCCTCTGACATGTGAACATCCAGTTATGCCAGCACCATTTGCTGAAGGGACTGTTTCTTAAGTACTCTTGGTTCCTTGTCAAGCATTAGTTGACTGTGTATGCTTGGGTTTATTTCTAATCTGTATCCTCTCTTCGTTTAAAGCTGTGACCCTTTGAAAGGGGCTTATTTACTTATTTAGAGATTCAGCAAATATTTATTGGACTGTGACAGAGACGAATAAAATCTGTCTCCACAAGGAACTTGTAGTGCAGGGGAGAAGCCAGGCACTCACACAAAGTTTTGCTCTTTGGAAAGTGCTGGCAAACAGAGGTAAGAACAGGATGCTATGAGAACATAGAGGGGGAAGTGCTTGACTGTGTGTGTGTGTGTGTGTGTGTGTGTGTGTGTGTGTGTGTGTGTTTTGGATGGGGGAGAGACAGAAGGAAAAGGCACCAAGGTAATCTGGGGAGATAACATAGCATGGTAATGACCAGTAGGTGGGCTCTGGAGCCAGACCACCTGCACCTGAATCCAAACTCTGGCTCTGACCCACTGAGTAACCTTGGGCAAGTTGCTTAGTCTTTTTGTGCCTGAGTTTTCTACTCTGGAAAGTGGTAAAACTAATAGTATTTATTTCCTGTGGTTACTGCAGGAGTTTGGTGAGTTAATACTTAGGAAGCGCTTTAAAAGTATACCAGAAAAGCCAGTTTGGCTCAGTGGATAGAATGTTGGCCCACAGACTGTCTAGTCAAAGGTGCGTGCATAGGTTGCAGGAGATTCCTGGTCCTGGTCAGGGCGTGTGCAAGAGGCAACCAACCAATGTTTCTCTCTCTGTTTCTCCCCCTCCCTTCTACTCTCTCTAAAAATCAATGGAAAAAAATATCCTCAGGTGAGGATTAACAAACAAACCTAAAATGTACCAGAACAGAGTAAAACTCATATTTTAGCTATTATCTTATATAATAAAAGGCTAATATGCAAATAGACCGAACGGAGGAACAACCGGAACAACTAAACAACCAGTCGCTATGACATGTGCTGACCACCAGGGGGCGTGCGTGGAACATGGTGGGCGTAGGCCACGGCGGGATGGTGGAGCAGGTGAGCGAGGGTGCCAGACCAAGGCAGGGCACTGGTCGCTGTCATCGGGGCGAGCCTCTGGTGGTTACTGAAAATTCTTTGCTCCTGTGTGCCGCAGTCCCGCCTGGTGCTCGCACCTGCTGCTGGCACCAGAGCCGCTGCTCGCACCCACTGCCAGTGCCCGCCTCCGGCCCTGATCGCTTGGTGCTGTAGGCGGGTGTAAGCAGCAGCTGCTGGCCCCAATCGCCCCTCAGGGATTCTCCACCTCCCCCTGCTCCTTGGGGGAGATTGGGGCCGACAGCCACCTCTCACACCCGCTGCCGGTGTCAGAGTTGCCACTCGCACCCACTGCCGGTGCCTGGTGCTGGTCCTGATCACTCGGTGCTATCAGTGGGTACGAGTGGCAGCTGCCAGCCCTGATCGGCCCTGAGGGCTTCTTCACCTGCCCCTGCTCCTGAGGGGTGATCGGGGCAGCAACTGCTGCTCAAACGGGCTGCTGGCGCTGGCCCCAATTGCTTCGTGCCTTCAGCGGGTGCGAACAGGGGCCAGCGCTGTCAGCACGTGGGAGCGGTGGCAGGGGGAGCAGCAGTGGTGGGAGCAGGGCTGCTGGCAGACAGGGGACTGGGGGCTGCGGAAGGGGCCAGGCAGGGGCATGGAGGATGGGCCGAGACCCACCCCTGTGCCTACCGCAACTTCATGGCCCAAGTTCCTTTCAAGGTGCATGAATTCTTTCACTGGGCCCCTAGTTACTAATAAAAAGCTGTGTTCAAATAGAATGCTGAAGAATGGGACAGACCCCGTGTTCCCATGGTGACCAAAGATCCAGAAACAGTAGCATAGTTGCTGATGTGAGATGCTGGTTGTAGTTGGGGCTCCTCAGAGGGGAATCAGGTATGTGGGCTGGAAGTGCCAGGTACCCTGTGGAAGCAGCAGACAAGAAGGGATTTGGAGAAGAAGGAATTCTGAAGGCTGGCATTTCCCCCTTCACGGTTTTATCTAAGTTGAGGCCACAGAGGGGCGAGCATCATTCATTTGACAAGCAGGGTATTGGCAGTATCTGGGTCTTTGGATCCAGACATGGTTCTGGGCATGGCCCTTGCTTTGAAGGAGCTTCCTTTCAAAGGGGGAGACAAATGTGCCCGCAGATGCTGTGCCCTGGAGAGGCACTGCCCAGGGCAATGGGGGAAAAGGAGAGAGAGCAGCATCTGGTCCCAGTTCCCGCTCCTTGTCTCTCCTTAGCATCTCCAACCTATTTTTTTGCTGCCTGCGGCTTTTTCTTTCCTGGAATAGACGTTCAGAGATGCCTGTGTATGTAGAATCGATGCAACGGAATAGACTTGACTCTTCTGGGTGTGACTCCTCCTTTGTGTTAGAAAGCACGTCTCTTCATGGGATGCATTCTCTTGGAAAATAGGGTGGTTGAGGTGGATGGGTTCTGAGGTTCCTTCTAGCTTTGGAATTCTAGTTCTTGTGCCTAGGTGTTATGGATTTCACACAAATTGTTTTCACTGCTTACAGGGAATCTGGGAAAGTCTATGACATTAATTTATAATTCTGCTGAGAAAGGGTTTGACAAGAATGAGTCAGTCACACAGCTGTTGAGTAAACCTAGCTTACTCCCCAGTTTCCATTCTTCAGTTCACGGCACTCATAAACTTGTGTGTGTGTGTGTGTGTGTGTGGTGTTTGTGTGTGTGTGTGTGTGTGTGTGTGTGTGTAGTGTTTGTGTGTGTGTGTGTCTGTCTGCATCTGGGTCTTCTGCAGGATGGTGAAGGCCAACAGCTACACCGTTTTCCCTTCGATTTAGAGAAGGAAACTATTTTCTTCTTAGGGCTTGTATTTTTCTCTTCTCCAAAAGAGACTTTTCTTTTAAAAACTAGGGGAAAAATGCCACATATGCAACCACTCACTTTCACCCGGGCACAGATCCAGCCGGGATGTGGAGCCCTGGGCTACCCCTTGGCCCTGCTGCATCACCACCAGGGAGGTGGGATGGGAGCTGGGGGTGAAGTTTGAGCAAATTGGAGTTACTGCAGTTACCTGGATATATGATGTTTTTTTCTCTGTATAAAGAAGGATGGAATGAACTTTACCCTAACATACTCCCTCCTCCTCCCAAATGAATTTCATGTTTGTTCCAGGGACTAGACGGACAGCACAGAAGACTGAGGCCTTCTGTCTTCACCTGGGCAGGTGGCAGCAGCCCAGTGGGTGGTTTGGAGCCTGTCTCTGGACAGTGGGCACAGACCGCCTCTGAGGGAGAGAGAGGAGGTTGCCGGAGGCCCCGTGAGGAGCTCGCCTTCCTTTTGTTTCCTGTTTGTTCGGAGGCGGGGGCACAGTGTGGGTGGGTGGCAGGCTGCGCCTCTCCACTCTGAGGTGCTGTCCTTTCTCCCGTGAAGACTGTATGGAGGGAGGAAGCGGAGAGTGTGGGACATGACAGCATCATGGCAGGGGGCCAAGGTTTTGTTGGAATACCTAAGGTAATTTTTTTAAACTTGGGTTATTTTAATCATTTTTATTGAGGTATAATTAGCATAGATGAATTTTAAGGATTTAGTTCCTTAGTTTCAAAAATTGTGTCCATTTGTAAAACCATTACCTGAAGCAAGTGACAGAACATTGTCATCATTCCAGAAAGTTCCTCCGTGCCCCTTCCCAGTCAGTCCTATCCCTGTTCCTCCTCTGATCCTCCGACCCAGAGGTGATCACTATATCTGACCTCTCTCACCGTAGGAGACTTTGGGTGTCTGTGGCTTTAACCCTAAGGACTCTCGTTGGCTGATGTTAACAGCTAAGCAGAGGTCGTTATGTTAAAGGCACAGTCTACTGGTCAGAAAGGATAGTCTTCCTTTTTTTCTTTTTTCATTACCTTTTACATCTTTACATAGAAGATTCCATAGCTCTTCAGAGTGTTTGGTATTAACGATTATCTGCAAATTAGAACTATAGGTGCTAAGATTAATGACAGGAAATAGGAAAAAAAATCTGTCATTAAGATCGATGATCCTTCTACTAGTTTCTTTCCCATATTAAAAAGCATTGTGATTAATCTCTGATAATATAATATGTATTGCTATGATTTTATAATATATAATTAACAACACTGTAATTATTAATTGAGACTAATTATTAATAATGCAATTTCAATTTTCATAGCCAGCATTTCAGTGCCTAATATGTAACAAGCATATGCTCAGCATTTGACATAGATTATTGATATCTAATAAAATAACCCTGCAGTTTAGCAGTTTAAAAGAACAAACGTGTATTATCTCACACAGTTTCTGGTGACCAGGAATTGGTGAGTAGCTTCGCTTAGTGGTTGTGAGATTGCCTTCAAGCCGGTGGCTGGGTCTGCAGCCGGAAGGCTCGCCCGGGGGCTGGAAGTCCCGCTTCCAGGCTCACTCAGTGACACCTGAGCACGTCCACAGGGCTGCTCACTGCTGGCTTCCCTGAGAGTGAGCGGTGAGAGGGAGAACGCCCCAAGGGGAAGCCCCAGCCTCCAATAACCCAATCTCGGAAGTGACATACGATCACTTCTGCCGCGTGCTATTGGTCATAGAGATCCACTCTGGTAAAATGGTGAAACAGGAGGAGACTACACACGGGTGTGAAGACCAGGAGGTGGCCATCATTGGGGCCTTCTTGGAGGCTGCCTGTCCTAGGTATGACTAGCCCCGTTTTATGGAGGAGAAATGGATGCTCAGAGAGTTTCAGTAAATCCCCAAAGTTGTGTCTATAGGAGGCAAGTAAGATGAACTTGACACTGATCTGGTTTATTGCACTGCCATGTGCTTTCCAGAGTGCCCAGTGCGGGGCGGCCTTGGTGAAGAATGAAGCGCGTGCACGCTCAGCCGTGGGTACCTGGCATGTGGTGACGATGCCTGTTTGATCTTAGAGACCCACCTTGATATAGTTAGTATGAGGAGCGTGGCATATACCAGATTTGCAAAATTCAATGTTATTTAAAATGTATTACGTGAGTTCAATCTAAAAGGCTTCTGCTTACACCTTCCTGTATTACTGTCGGTATTTTGAAGTTTGTTTTTTAAAGAAATGTTCAGATATTGGGGTTGACCCTAGTATTCTCGTTGCATGTGAATAAAACTACCCTGAGAGGAAGATTGTGCTTTTCTCCTCTAAGGGTAAGTGCGGTATTAAATCCCATTTAAAAATATTTTGAGATCCATGGAGGATGCTAATAAACCCTGTGAAAAGTCTAGTCATGTTTAAAATTTGAGGAGGTTGGTGTGTGGATGGTGTTTTCTCAGACCATCCCAAGCCACCCTGGCTTACCACATCCAGAAAAGGACATTTTTATAGTTGCCTCCATTGCGAGAGGACCTGACCACTGAGATAAATCTCCCTGTCAGGACCTACTTAAAGGAATTTCGTTTTAGGGAAAGAATTCAGGGAGATTATATGGTCTCTAGCTGGCCCATTAAAAATGTAAACATTTATCCACTTTTTAGTGTCCATACCAAGCAAATAATAAAAGTTACACAGACTTCTCAAGCTCCTTTTCTTTGGAGGTTTTGGAATATTTTACAGAAATAGGAAAGGGTCACCTTCCTAGTCCTGTTCACCAATTTCTTCTTTTTATTATTGATTTGCCATTTGTCCTACTTATGTTAAGGGAACTCTTTTCATTCTATTCATTTAACATTTATTTTAAACCTACCGTGTGCTAGAAGTAATACGTGTAAAATTACACCATAGATGCTGGAGATAAAAAGATGAAAAAGATGAACTTCCTGTCCTCAGGGAACTCACAGTCTGATGGAAGAGTCTAACAGAAACAATGATGACTAAACCCTAGGTCATTTTGGCTTTATTATAAATCTTAGGGGAACGGGTAGTGTATTCTGGATAGGAGGTGCTGGAAGGTTGCCCAGAGGTGACAAGGAGGAGTTTGCTAAAAGAAGAGGCAAGGGAGGGGAAATGGAGGGTCCAGATGGTGGAAGAGGAATTCTAGGCCGAGGGACTCATTCACAAAGGCACAAAAGTGAGAGATAGTGAGGCCTGTTTGGGAACAAGTTGTCTGGGTCCTAATTGATGACTCTCTCTCTCCTTTCCATTGATTCAGCAACCAGAATGCTCTATTTCTCTAGGCCTGTTCCAAATACAAATGTGTTATTTACCCCAAAAGATAGAGTGCACAGTAAAGAGCTCAGAAGATGGCAGCTTTTCCCATTATTCTCATGTCATGACTAATCATATTTTAAGACTACATTTTCTGCTTGGTGCTCATCGTGACTGTTCAGGACAGACACATCATATGGGTCCACCACAAGTCAGATATGGATATACCACTGCTTCCTGTTTATCAACCCACTGAATGCTGGTGCTCTCAACATTCTTCACGTTTGCAGCCATCACACGTACCAGTTTGGTGAGAAATTCTCCTGTGCTTGATTTATAACTAAGATTTTCATCTCTTTGCATCATGAGGATCCTGTTAAATTAGCAAAATAAAGACTCTCTCTCTCTCTCTCTCTCTCTCTCTCTCTCTCTCTCTCTCTCTCTCTTGTATTGAGCTAGAAATACTGCAGGGACTATCAAAGCGTGATATATGTGAAAACACTTTGGAAAACTTATTACAAAGCAAATGACTGGAGGGTGGTGGTGAGAAGTCCTTTATCTGAGGTATTCAGAGCTGATGGAGGTGGAGTTACCTGGAAATACATCTAGTAGGAAGACTTGCAGGGGTGAGTGGTTGCCTAGGGATTTCATTTCATCATTTACAAGTCCAAGGAAGAATGTATGGTCACCTTTAGATTTAGTCTTGAGTCACCTTTCCCCTTAGTGATTTTGTTCTTTTTATTATTTTAAAATAATAAATGAATTTATTTCTTATGGGTCAAGAATTGTGCTTGTTGCAGAAAACGCAAACACGATTAAGTCATAGTTCACTTTCTTGAGACTCTCACAATCAAATGGGGGAAAAGGCACAGAGGATCATTATAATGTAGGGCAAAAACAGCATTGTGCAGGGGGAGCTGGGCCCCTCCCTACATCTGAGAGTGCAGGGGAGGCTCTGGAGGAGATGACAGCGAGCTGAGTCTGAAAAGGTATTTAAGAATCCATCTGACCTAGAGGCCTGATGGGTCTTTCAACAAATAAAAGAAAGTTGGTGTGGTTTATGAAGAATGACTTGTACCAAGAGCCATATCATTCTATGTTCTCATAAACACTTTGAACATTGACTTAGTGAGCTGTTGCTGTATTTATTGTCTCTTTTACAAACAAGAAAGCCTGAGAAGGCATAGATAGGTAAATGTTATTTCTCCAAGCTCACCAATCAGTGAGTGGCAACTCTAGGACTGAAACCCAGCATTCTTTTTTTACTGTAAACCCCTCGCTTGTGCAGGTCCATATTGGACTAGTACCAGCAGTCCTGGGTTTGGCCCAGCCCTGCCACCACTAATGAGCCCTGTGAACTTGGACAGTTGCCAGATTACTCTAAAGTTTCATCTCATCTGCAGAATGGAGAGAGTAGGGCTTGAGGCCCTCCCAGCTAGCAGCTCGTGATTCCCAGAAACAGAACTGGGAAGGGCAGTGGGAGTGTGTATATGTGTGTGTGTGTTGGGGGGGGGGGGCAGCAGATAACAGGAGACACAAACAGCTGCAATCACGAAGACCAGCTGTGTGCCAAGCCTGGTTTCCCAAAGGCACCCTCGCCCCGTCACTCTAGAAGCTCTGGCACTGGATGTGTTGGGGTTCATCAGGTACTTTTGCCGAGGACCAGCTGGCAGAAGAAAGCAAAAAGCAGCAAGGCCTCCTTCAAGATGGATTCATGTTTATGGCGTCAGCCACGGAGGGTACAGTAACCCTCTCTCAACAGTGGTGGACACAGTGTACAGCAGGGCAAGTGTTTCTTTGAGAGGCGATTGTGCGCTTAGGCAGTAAACATTTCTGGGCACAGTGTCGCTGGGAGGATTTTGTATTGAGAGGGCAGTGAGGCGTGAAACCTCAGACTTCTGTGGTACTTGCTGCTACCAAAGTAATGTCAGAGGCTTGCTGTTCAGAGTTCCCAGCTCTGGTCCCTATTTCTCAGGCTTTGCTTCCATGGTGTGGGGAGAGGAGCAGGAGGAATGGTAAAACCTCACTCCTGGAAGGGCACACAATCAAAGTGGGGCTGAGAGAGGCGGAAAAGGATGCGTTCAATTTGGCCTTGAAGACAATTATTCACTTGTGTGCCTTTAATTGCCTATATGCCTGGTCAGTAGACAAGAGGCTGATTTTTGACAATTTTATTTTAAATGTATCTCTATGGTATCTAGGCAAAAGACTTTGTTTTTGTGAGTTTCTTTGTTTTATTTTTTACTGACTGAGTATGGATTTCTTTATTTTTCTGGTCCTGGCTAGATTTATAGGCTTTAATGTTTTAGGAAATAAGGGAGACAGCAGTCTTTTTATTCCATTAATGACATCAAAGTATTGATAATCTCTGGTGATACTATCCAAATGAGTAAACAGATGTGATCTAAAAGTTTATAACATAGGAAAAAGCAATTTGATGGTGGCGGTTATACAATTGTATTACCACTCCCATTCATTCATTCATTCATTCATTCATATACACATAACCTCCCATCTCCCCACACCACACACATTTTATATTTGTGCAGTTGACTTTTTGTGAACCTGATGTTGATTCCTATCATGTTCAGGACTGGGCTCTTATTGCACATGGAAGATATCTGGGCCTGGCAGGTAAAAGAAAAAGAAAAGAAGGAGAAAAAGGAAGGAGAAGTAAGGAGGATCTGATTCTTCATTGTTTATACACAGAAGCCACTGTCCTGTGCATAATTCCTCCCTCAGGCTAATGGATTATGAGTTGGCAGAGTGGGAAAGATGGAAATGGTAGTTATAAATATTCTACAAATTGTAGAATAAAAGCTGGTTTTCATATGAGTTGGCCATTAGTTTGGATTCTGAGGGGCCAGAAGGTTAAAATTATTTCTGTGAAAGAGTGATGCATCTTAAAGGTGTTTTCTTTATTTTGTCAAGTAGACCAAGGTCCTTCAAATCTTTGACGGCAGTGTGGGAAATCCTGCAGTAGTTGCTTTACCTTGGTCCAGAAAACTCTTGGACATGAATTATCGGAACTATTAAGTCACATTATTTAAGCCATCTTTGAATACTTTTTATAAAATGTATTTGGAGGACAGATAAGACTAACAAAGTCTTATGGCATGATTGTATTTTATATAAGTATATGATTTGACCAAGATTTGGGAAAAGTTATAAAGCAATTTAGATAAAATCTCATAATCTCTCAAGATAGAGATGGCAACCAACAACTGGATCGTTAGCTAATGAAGATCCTTAGACAGAATTAACAGTGTTTCATTCTTATAATGCATATATTTCTTCTTTGAACATAGGCCTATTACTCAGATTTAGAAATACAAATAATAGTTGCCCACATTTTTCTTCCTTATCTCTGGTTAAGTAGTAGGGTATAATCTCAGCTACATTTCTGGATGAATGAAATGTTGGGTAAAGGCTAACACTCAGGATCCATTCAAGAAAATAAGCCTTGTATCTTGGTGTCATAAGAAGATGGTTAGAGAGGCCTTAGAAAGAAGACTATTTCTGTTTCCTAAGTTGGAGTTTGAAATTGAGGCAGGACGGATTCCAGTTGAAATTCTGGCATGTGGAGTCTCCCAGGTAAAAAAAGGTGAAGACAAAGAATTGATATTCACTCATCTTGATTAGGCACCTAGTATACCATTAGCCTCTTCTTGAAGTCACTGAATCTCAGACTGATTGAGCTGTTAATTTTGAGGTTCTCTGTTAGTCTGGTCTACCTCTCATTTTACCATGGGGGTCCAGGCTCAAAGAATTGAAAATCACTGGCCCTGAGGACTGAGTCAGCTATTAAGTAAACTTGTTCTTTTGAACATTGTTTGAAAATTTTAGATTTTTTTTCTTTTCATCTGGATTGTAGATAGACTATGTGCTTCTTTTTATTTTATCTTCTAATTTTTATTTGATGCTGGGTATGTTTTTTGCTCAGAAACTAATACCCAGAGATGTCTTGGAGATGGCATCCATGAGATAAGAGATGTGACTCCTCTAGGTCCTGGATGGCCTCTGTTCAGTACAGGTGCTCACAGGCTCACTAGATGCACTTAGAGGTCATGATATCCACCCTCCTATGAGGTTCTGATGTGTGATTCCATCTACAGTGCCCTAAATGGTTGAATCCTTTAATCCTTCACTCACAGTGCACTTCCTCTTTAACCAAGGCAGCCAATCCCATTGTTAAACAGCTTTCATATTACATCATACTTACTCAATAACTTCTACCATATTGTTAAAAGAAACATACAAATAAAAACCACATGTGCACTTTCTGAAGTTGTTTTGATAGCAGGTGCATTTTTTAAATGACTTCTTTTGTGCCTAGATCACCAGGGCTTTGCTCAGATTGTGGGGCATTTCTGGAAATATGACCATGAACCCTCCAGGTTTGTCTAATTTATGTTCAATAACTTGAACTCCATGCTATCTGAAACCTTCTCCTTTACTCTGAAAGATTTCCTTAACATTTGGTAGACACTAAAAAAATGCTTCCTCCCCCATCATTTTATTTTATTTTATATTTTTATTTCAGAGAGTGAGAGAGAGATAGAAACATCAATAATGATAAAAAATCATTGATTGGCTAGTTCCTGCATGCTCCCTACTGGGGATCGAGCCAAAAACCCAGGCATGCACCTTGACAGGGAATCTAACCATGACCTCCTGGTTCATAGGTCATTGCTCAACCACTAAGCCAAGCTGGTCGGGCTCTCCCCTTCATTTTAAATTGACTCCTTGAGTTTAAGTGTTCCTTCCTTCTGCATCTAATCAAGGAGCTGGATTCTGCTTTCTAATAATGTAATCAGGATAAGATGGTGATGTTGGTGAAGCACCAAATGTGACTGGTAGTTCTCTGGGGAAAAACTGCCTAGTCCATGGTTCCTTTATATTTCTTATAAGCTGAGGTCAGCCAATTACTGAAAATGTTGAGTGGTATATGAACACATACAATCCTCTGCCCAGGGAGACTCCTCTCTGCAGAGTCCTTTAAGTATGGCTTGCACATTTCCACCTTACCTTGGAGCCTTTTCCAGATGCAGAATAAAAGGAACAGAGTTTGAGTTCTGACTCTTTATTAATTACTAGAGGCCTGGTGTATGAAATTCGTGCACTTGGTGGGGGAGGGGGGTCCCTTAGCCTGGCCTGCGCCCTCTCTTAGTCTGGGAGCCCTCGGGGGATGTCCGACTGACAGCTTAGGCCTGATTCCCATGGGGAGTGGGCCTAAGCCGTCAGTTGGACATCTTTAGCACTGCTGCAGAGGCCGGAGAGGCTCCCGCCACCACCGCTGTGCTCACCTGGCTTCTGGCTGAGCAGTGCTCCCCCTGTGGGAGCACACTGACCACCAGGGGGCAGCTCCTACATTGAGGGTCTGCCCCCTGGTGGTCAGTGCGCATCATAGCGACTGGTCATTCTGCCATCAGGCTGAAACTGGCTCTCCAACATCCTTCAAGGGGTCCCGGATTGCAAGGGCACAGGCTAGGCCAAGGGACCCCACGGGTGCACAATCAGGGTCGGGAGGGACATGGGAGGTTGGCCAGCTGGGGAGGGCCTGCAGGAGGGCTCCAGAGCATGTACGGCCCGTCTTGCTCAATTCCGATCAGCTGGACCCCAGCAGTAAGCTAACTTACCGATCAGAGTGTCTGTCCCCTGGTGATCAGTGCATATCATAGTGAGCAGTTAAGCGGCCTTAGCATGTCATTAGCATATTACACTTTGATTGGTTGAATGGACAACTGGATGATTGGACACTTAGCATATTAGGATTTTATTATGTAGGATTAGCTGTTGAGTTTAGGTAAATCCCTCAATCTTGAGGCTAATTATAACTAGCCCAAAGAGCTATTAAATGTGCCAAATGAATTAATAGGTGTGCGCATGCTTTGTAAGCTCTAGAAGGTCATAAAAAGATGAGCTGTTATTATTAACAGTATTTTCTATAAAAATTTTCCTGGTTACTTCAGCTCTCACAATTTTGCCTTTTTTTGCATTCACTGTTGGTACCACCCTTTGGCCTTTTCATATACCCATCTGTGATGCTGGTTGACTCTTCCTCTGGGTAGACCTGCTCTCTAGTAGGTCTGTAGCTTTAATATTTTAAATTAATTTTGTACTATTTTTAAAGTGCAAAATATCCATTGATAATATAAAATAATATGTGTAACATATATAAAATTTAAAGCATAAAAATGTGTTTTATTCATCATTTACTGGAAATGTTGAGTGGTGTGTGAACACATACAGCCCTCTGCCCAGGGAGATATTGTGCCAGATCCTGGGATATCCGGATGTATAAGGCAGCCCCTGCCGTGAGATAACTCTTCAACTGGGGTTGAGCAGCAGAGGGCAGGGTTCATATCCAATGAACAGGGTGAAATTGAGGCTATGTTCTAAAAATATTCCTATTCTAGATTAAGTTACTATTTAAAATTGTTAAAATTTCTTTGTTTTCTCACTCTTTGTTTTCTCACAGGCCTGGGTGTACTGCGCTCAGATGCCTCCTTGAGTCCCCGACCACAATGGGTCTTGAAGCTCTTACATTCAGTAAATGTTTTTGAGCTTCTACTGCAGACAGCATTAGCTCTAGAAGGGCAGAGATCTTTGTCTCTCTTGTTCACTGGGGTATCCCTAGAACAGAATCTGGCATGTCTAGGTACTTAGTAAATATTTGTCAAATGAACTGTGACATTTATTAGTTAAGATGATACTAGCTGTGATAACTGATAATTCTGAAAACCTCAGGGGTTTAATACAACAAAAAGGTATTTCTTGTCCATGTAGAGACTGATTGGCAGTGTGATGTTCATGTCCCTGCTCCATATAGTCATTCAGGGACCCAGGATGATGGAGGTTGTTCCATCCTCAACTAGTGGCTTCTGTGGTTACTTTAATGTACCATCAGTCTCCAGCCAGCAGACAGGGGAGAGGGAGAATGTGGAGGGTTACAAGGAGGCTATTTTTGGCCAGACTACATTTAGACAACTGGGATGGGTTTGGGCAAGAAATGTAGATCCTTGTTGGCTACTTCCCAGCAATAACTCTGCATCTTGAAAGGGATGCACGGCTGGCCATCTCTTGTAGACCAGATGCCATTTCTTTTCGGTTCACATGTGGGTCTCCTATAACCTGTGAGCTCCTTGGGGGCAAACATTCTATTTTATTCAATTTTATCTCCTTCTAGTTCCCAGCACACTGTAGCAGTTTAATACATGTTTTCTGAATTGAAATAAGTAGCTTTTCTATTGGGTACCTGGCATCATACTAGATGCTTAAACATTTTGCTGAAAGGATAAAGGAATAAGAAACCATTTTATCCAATAAAGGTGTACCAAATGTGAGACCCCGTGCTATTATAGTAGATATTCAGTAAGCAATTATTGAAAAAAGAAAGAGAGAAAAGACAAAGACAAAGGAAGAGAAGGCAGAAAAAGAGGGGAGGGGTGGAAGGAAGGAGAGAGGAGGGGGCGGGGAAGAGGACAGAAAGAGTGAGAGGGAGAAAGAAGAGAAAGGGAGAAGAGAGAAGGAAAGAAAGAGCACGCAGGAGGTTTCTGAAAGGTACATTTTGTGCCGCATCCTCCCTAAAGAGAAGGGTCCCCCTGCTAGGAGGCCAGGGAAGGCTTCACAGAGCCCCTTGCCCTTTGGCTTCAGCCCCTCCTGGTCCCTCTGCCTAACTTCTCTGACTTTAAGGTATGCCCACCCCAACGTGGGACAAAAGTAACTCCCTCTCCTCTGCGGGGGAAATGAAGTTAGTAAACCTCCTGGAAAGTTTGTGCTTCTCCATGGAAACGGTACATCAAGGCCCCCTGCCACCCATGGAGAAGCAGGAGGGGCACAGCGCTCTGTCCAGGCTACCTGTCCCTTCCAGCACACTTTCCTCAAATCAGGGTGTTACACACAGATCTGGGGTGTGGACCCTCAGAGGGCCCCCAGAATACTGTTTATCTTGCCCCTCTAATCAGTCTCTCGCTTCTGGCTCATTCAGTTTCCCCACAAGATCTGCATTCAGAGGTTTTCCAGGGATGTGATTGATGGTCCTGCACGCGCAGGCCTGGCTGTACTGCGCTCAGATGCCTCCCCGAGTCCCCGACCACAAACCCGTACACACACACTGGAATCGTTTGCCTTTTGTTTCCTTTTGTGCCTTTAACACGTTTCTCCCTTTGGGCCTCCTGAATTTCACATTTATAGAGTGCAATGCATTTTACCAGGTGCTTCCACCACAGTCTCTGTGGCAGGTCTTCAAATGTGATGTTCATGTGCCTGTTGAATAGATGAGGGACCTGAGGCTCGGAAAGGTTCAGTGTCTGGTTCACGGGACTCAGCATCTGTCCACATCGTTTGGACCCTTAAAACCAAGCATCTCTCCAACAGCGCTGCGGCCCTGCTGTCCACCATGCAGGCAGGCGCTCTGAAGGCCGCTCATGGAGATGGGTTACCTCGGCACCAGGAAACCGGGCTGTGTTTGGATGACTGGATCCAACAGTGAATTTAACACCAAGAGGAGGACAGGAAACATTCTTTGTTCTCGGTACAGATGCCATATTCTGTTTACAAAATTCCTCGCATTTCTGTGCAGGATTGGACAAAGCAGTTAAGGTGCTGCTGTAAAAATGCTAAAATCATAAACTGTTACTCTTGGTTTTAAATATCAAACCAGGTGAAGGAACTTCTCAATGTCAGTGAAGGGAAAAATCACTTAAATAGCAGAATGGACACCATATGGCAGCTTTTTTGGTTTTGTTTTTGAGAGAGTGTGCTATTTCTTCCCTCTAGATCCCCTTAACCATCTGTCCCCACATAATCCAGCACTGGGAGAAGTGGGCAAGGACCTAGGATGGCGTTGCTGAAATTAACTTTGTGAAACAAGTCTGTGGACCCTTTATACTACTTTCCAACCTTGCTACTGACTCTGATTTGGTTTGGAGAAAGAGATTTCCACCAGGCCATTCTTATCATTATGGGAAAGAAAAGTGACTGGGTATGACTTAATTTTCTTTGGCTGAGCATCTAGTAACTGTATCAGAGGGTGAAGCTGTGGACTGTGATTGCTTTGGGGTATTTTAGAGAGCTGGTAGTGCTCTCCCCCATCCCACAGATTAGGACACTGAGGCCTGTGTTGTCAATACTGATGAAATTGTTGTTTCTCTTATGGTAAAAATTATGTAGAAAACTAGAGAGAGAAAGCAATCTGTAATCCCACACTAAGAGGAAACCAGTCTATTTTCTATTCATACACTTTATATATTAATTGACATCTTACTGTTTATATCTGTTTTGAAATGTAATTTTAAAACATTTAACCCTTTGCACTCACTTGCTTTTTTCTCGATTCCTTTATTCTACTCGGGATTTAATTTTTTAAATACCCCAGATTTTACAAAGTGCGGCAGTAGAATAAAAAACTGGAGTTTCTTTTCATACAAACTTATTTATTTGGATTTTTTTATATTTCAAATTATTGATACATTCAAAGAGTAATTTTAATCTCGATGCTAACCGTGTCGAGTCACACTCGACATCCGAGTGCAAAAGGTTAAATATATCCTGAATATTTTCTCATGTTATCATTTCTCTATTTATCCAACAAACTAGTAGCCCTGTACACGAATCCATGCACCAGTAGCTCTCTGTGGGGCGTGGCCACTCCGCGCGGGTTGCCCAGAGGCTCTCCGTGGCCCAGAGGCCTATCTGCGGCTGGGCGCGGAACACTTGCCTCGTCGCCGTGGCAACGAAGAAAGCATTCCACCAGATTGCTCACACTGCCTGCTCTCAGCGGCCGCCTCCCCAACCCCGGGACTGGGGGACTCCAGTGGGGCTGAGAGGACTGGATGCCACCATCTTGTGGGTATGGGTGCCGCCATCTTTGTGATGGAGTAATGGTTAATTTACATTTTACCATTTTATTAGATAGGATAATGAAAACAGGCTGCATTTTGCATGGCTCTTCCTGTGTGCCCAGGACTCCTCTATACACGTCACAAATGGCAACTCACTTTATCCTCACAATGAACCTGTGAGGTAGAAGTAGGATTATTACCCCCATTTCACAGATGAGGACACTGAGACACAGAGGGGTTACACAACCTGCTGGGTCATCCAATGAGGAAGTAGTGGAGCCAGAATAGGCATCCGTGTGGTTTGATTTTTCTGTCTCCTGGCCTGCAGTAATGCACGCTGGTGTTTAGAAGGCTGACTCGCCCAATGAGAAAAGAGGCCTCCTGGTTTGGGGAACAGCCATGATTCATGCTTGAGGTGTGACTTATTCACTTAAGATTCTGTGCCCAGTTGAGCTCGATGCCAGCAAGGATTCTGAACCATAGCGGATCGCCTGCAGGTTTGCAGAGCTTGTAACGTAGCAGCTTTACATTTGACCTTGAATGTTGTTGGCTGACTCTCCTTGACCTCCAATTTACACTCCTTTACTAAGTCAGTCTTCTGTGCGGGCACCTGTAAGAGAGGGTGTGATGCCAGTGTGCTTAAGGGCCTGCAGCACTTCTTGATGGCTTTGGGGATTTCTAGCTAGCCAAGTGGACTCAGTGAAAAATGCCACTTTTAGATTCTAATAATGTCTTTAAATCTTTCAGTGAGAAGATTTTGTTTTAAGTCAATGAACAGAGTCTGATTCCAAATGAACTTTTCAATTCCCAAAAGCCCCAAAATATACTTTTCTGATTTTAAGTAAAAAATCTCTTCATTAATTTTTTGAAGCGCATAAAATTAATCTTTTTAATGATGTAGTTTGCTTTTCTAAAGCCCAGAACAACCCATTCTCTAAGGTTTCCATGCACACCTTTCCATCCATTTATTAATGAAGACAGCCCCTAGGAGATGGGGATTGTGCTAGGCAGTAGACATATAAGACCTAATTCCCTGTCCTCATGAAGCTAAGCGTCTAGTGAGGAGGATTGATAGATGACAAAGAATTGCACTACAATGTTCTAACTGCTGAGGAGGCAGGTGAGTGTGAAGCGGGAATAAGAAAAGACTTATGATGGTTTGATATTACGGAAACATCCAAACCATGACATACTCAACTTGTATTTGCCATGGTTAGGCTTCAAGGCTTTTCTGAATACATTCAGTCTGCGCTTATAGATGTAAGAAAGGAGCTTATCCTTAGCTTTAACAAATCTTTGTCTATTACCTAGTTAAAAGGAAAAGGAGGAAGAGTTGTCACATGTAAAGTTTTAAATGTAATTCTAAGAGTGTCTTATGCATTAATGGAGAAACAGTAACCTGGGAGGCCTTGCAATCCCAGCTCAATCAGACCTGAGTATGCAATAGTAGACCTTTTTTTTTTTTTTTTTTTTTTTAATAAATTGGAAGGCTGCGTCTGTGCAGTGCTGGATGGGTAACAGGAGCTTAGAGGTTACTTGTAAGTGGCACATGTGGTTGAAAGTACCCTGAAAGGGGAGGTAAGAGGTGTGGATTCTAAATCTGGCTTGGTCACTAGACTCAGCTGTGTCAGAATCCACATTCATCTGTGTCACAGAGATCTGAAAAAACTCGTCATCTTGTGGTCATAGATGATTGGTTACCCTCTGCCTCGTGCCATGTTCTTGATGGGAAGAGGGGAAAGGCAAAAGTATAGGCACCAGCTGAGTCAGCGCCCCCACCTCACTTCTAGCTCATCCCATTGGCCAACCGTTGCCACAAGACCACCTCCAGCTGCAAGGGGGTAGGAAGAAGATTTCCAGTTGAGTACATTGCTGCCCCTAATAAAATCAGGGTTCTGTTACAAAAGGGGAAAAGGGAGACTGGATATTGGGTTGAAATCTAACAATCTCCATCACATTAACTGTGTAATAAATGAACTAAATCAGTGGTTAGTTCAGGGTCTTCACAGTTCCAGTTCCAGATCCAGGGAAAAAGTGTGTTTTCTTTGATTAAAGTCAGAGTTGCAGATGCCAAGGTTATTTTTCCCTTCCTTTCTCTTTCTTGGTTGACGTCATTCATTTGAATTTTAATTGGGTTCACTTGTTTAGTTTGTATTTAATTTTGGGTTTGTTTTATTTGTCCGTATTTATTTTACTCATTTATGTCTTTGTTTATCTGTGAAACCCTAATGTTTTTAAAATTCAGAACTATATAGAAAGGAATATTCAAAAACACGTCCCTTGTCACCATCCTTCTTCCCAATTCCTATTATCCCATCATTTATACTTTATTCCTACTCACTCCACTCCCAGAGGCAATCTGTCTCCTTAATTCTTGGTTTAAACCTCCTGTATTGCACCAGTGTGCAGACACACGTATTTTCTCATTTCCCCACTTACAAAAGTAGTATGAGGGGAAATGGTAGTATACTATAGTTCTCTTTTGCACTGAGGATTTATGTGGATGGTTATAAGAAATGAAATAATGTTGAGGCTAAATAAGTGTATATTAAGAGAGGGAAGATGAAACAATAGCAGGGGAGACCCCATCTGGTTAGGAAAGGCCTTATGGAGGAGGCTGCAGTGAACAGTGTCTGAAGAGTGGGAAGAGAGGGTTTTTTCTAGACATTGATAGAGGAGAGGAAGGGAATAACCAGTAGACTAGATGGATGGCAGCAAAGGGTATCAGATCTGGGCATCAGTTCAGGGAAGCCCTGCAGTGGTGGGCATGAATGTCCAGCTAAAGAATGTGAATCTTTGGAGAGGAGTGTGATATAGACAAGAAGCAAACCTGAGTGTTGCGTACTTTTCTTGGGCTAGGGGTTTCACAGAGAATTTAGTGATCACCTAACAATTCATCTTGAATGGGCACTGATCACATGTTATAGAAAAGGAAACTGAGGCCTAGAGACTTCCCCAAAGGCTCAGAATCAGACAGTGGCAGAGTTGAAAATAGGCAAGATCTTGACTAAAAGTCCCATGACCTGTGCTTCTCAGACCTGGCAGTGTGTTTGCCATTTTGTGTTGGAATCTTTCAGTTCATTTAATCCCAAATCATAAAATTCAACCAGAACAACAGCAACCTTATTCCAGCCCAATATGGGTTCATTTGTGTCCCCGCTCAAAATTTATATATTGATGTCCTTCCTAACCCTTAGTACCTCAGAATATGACTGTGTTTAGAGATAGGGCCTTTAAAGAGGAAATTCAGTTAAAATGAGGTCAGTAGGAAGATTATGACTGGTGTCCTTATAAAAGGAGGAGATTAGGATACAGACATGCTCAGAAAAAGGACTGTGTCAAGACACAGTCGGGGGACAGCCATCTGCAAGCCAAGGAGAAAGGCCTCAAAGCAACCAAACCTTGATCTTGGATAGCTAGCCTCTAGAATTGTAAGAAAATAAATTTCTGTTGTTTAATAAGCCCCAGGCTGTGGTACTTGGTTATAGCAGCTGGAGACAACTAAGACACAGCCTTAAGCCACTCTTCTGGGTTACTGGTGGGATCTCACACGCAGCCTGGCCATCTTATCTCCTGTTTGTTGCAGCTTCTCAACCTTCCTGTTGCTAAGAGTCCTTGCAGGGCCCTATCTTATGTCATCCACTAAGCCTCATTGCTCCAGAGGCAAAAGAAGAGTGGAGGGGAGTCTGCCATAGAGCGGAGAAAAGCAGAGGGTGGAACAGGAACCTGATGGGAGCCATTCACTGGCCACAGATTCTTAACCTTCTGGTCTTCAACGGTGTGGTTGAATGAGGCATCTTTAAAGCCACTTCCAACCGCTGGATTCTTTAAATAATATGGAAAGAAACTATCTGTTGGTCTTACTAAATATTTTTTAAAATTACATGTTTTCTAATTTAATTTTTTTCCAAATGCTCTGCCTCACTACAGACTTGAATGCATCAAGATAGCAAGATTTTTAAATTAGGTGGTGAGATTACAAGTTGTTTTAATATTTTTCTTTATGCCTCCCGGTATTTTCAAAGTTTTCTTTAATATCCATGACGTTATGGGCAAGGCTGGGGAAGTATGGATCATAAAGGTGAAAAAAATTCCAATCCTTGATAGAGGCAAACGATGGTGAATAAAAAGATCTTAATTCAAAGAAGTTCCAAAGAAGACAACACATTTTTAAATGAAAGGATAATGAAAATAGTTGTAGGACGGGGGGTGGATAAAGCTCTTGAAGTAATGAACATATAACATTTTTAAAGGTTCTTTTGTATGCGGGAAAAACTTATCTTTCTAACGCAAATGGTAATGAAATAGCGCATACAATTTTATAGTAATTGACATATAGTGTATAGGGTAGATGCAGATCTAAAAATAATGAAGTGTGAAAATGCTAGTTAAAGATGGAAAAAGCTGTCACAGATGTCTATTTAGGATTTGTTATTTGGGTCTTGGCAAAGCATACGTGATAATAGATAGATTCGCACCATCATGGAGAAGCTGTTGACATTATGACTTGACTTTGATTATACTTGGGAAGAAGTGGGTAAAGATGAGAGTGTAATTTAAACTAGAAAAAAAGAACTAGACTCAGAAATTATAGATAAAGCCAAATAGTCTCATAAGAAAAATGAGAACATTCTACCATAGTTTATAGCTTAATTCCCCAAGTAATAAAGCTAATAATCAGAATAAAATAATGCACTTAAGAACACTGGGACTATGTAGAGAAGAGAATATTATAATTATTAGCAATTGGTAGCCAAATGTAATCAAATCTTCCCATGTAGAATGCCCTTCGATAATATGGGTTTTTGTTGTCATTTCTTATAGACCTTTTTCAAGCACAGGTAAAATACAACAGACACCTTCACTTGGCAGATGAGATTCCTTTGAGGAGGGCTTTTTCTAGTTCACTAACCAAAACACACTGATGGTGAAAATCCACCCACTTCTATGCACATTTCAGAGTGCACGGCCTCCTGGACACAGGCCTGATAACCGAGGCGCACTCTTTGGTATCGGTTACAGGAGTGATCACTTGTCCTGTGTCCTCTTTTATAGAAACCAGGGTCATTTTGGAAGCATATGGTTTCACCTGAGGAGCACATGTGCTATCAAGATCAGTGTGTATGTGTGTGTGTTTGTAAAAGACATTTTATGTGTGCCTTGAGTGACCTCTCTAAGAATCTCATACAGCTTGTGGGTGTTCAGGTCCCGTCCATGGATTTCTCTTAAATGCAAATCCAGCTGTGTCAGTTCCCTTAACCCCTCCTGTGCCTGCTCAAGGTTAAGCCTTGCAGGCAGCTCTTTAGTAAGTGTCCAGAGGGTAATTACCCAGATGCACCTGGGTGGGGTTTAACCCCCTGCACCCCACCCTCTCTGCCAGAGTCACCGGGGAGATTCAGATGTTCGAGAGGCACAGTTAGTGAAATCACTTCCCTCTCCCGAGGTAACTTGATCTTGTCAAACAACGCTTTTTACAGAACATATGTGCTTTCGTTTTATTTTAAGGTTCTGAAATAACATTCTCCATTTTGCTCACTACTGAGGCATATGCACAAAGAAGAAAACCCTCTTTTGGTTACACATGAAACTTTAATATTATTACTAGCTTTATTATAATGATGTGTGTTTTTGTTTGTTTGTTTTGTCAAAAGGAAAGCCACAACATTTCCTAAATCAAAATAAAAGCAAATACTGCACTGTCACTTTATGTGGAGCCAGAGGCTAGAGAGAAAATTTGCAAAAGTTGAATTCAGGGAAGACCAAGAGGAAACCAAAATGACTTCCCCAGAAATGAGTATTCAGCTGTTATTTCTTGGCTTGATTTGGGGAGAAGAAAAAGAGTTATTTAAAAAAACAAAACATTAAACTGCTCAGATTATGAACAGCATTTTCTACAACACCCCAGATGATCCAGGTCTCATTTGTGCTGGAAACGTGGTAAGGTTCCATAGGGGTAGGGCATTCTAGGCGGGAGGTCGTTGTTACTGCCCAAGACCATGGCCTGTAGCAGCTCATTGGACAGGACTTGGGGATACCCCTGGAGGCGGAGTCTAACAGGTGAAGGACATAGTCTTTGGTGACCAGCTGTTGGCTGTGTTGTGCAGTCTCAGGCAAGTTGCTTAAGCGTCTCAGTCTCCATTGTCCTCACTGAAAATGGTGCCATTGATGCTCACTCACCTCATAGAGTTGTTTTTAAAAATGAAATGAACCCAACTGTGTCAAGTGTTTAGTGCATGCTGGCACATTACACACACTCAATCGATAGCAGTTATTTTATGATTATAGAAGAGCTCAGCCATAAACAGGTCTCTGACCTTGGCTCAGTCATGCCGTGTAGGTGGCTGAGCTTTGGATTTCGTATCTATAAAATGTGAAATTTAGGCTGCACTCCTTCTTGTTCTAGAAATTGGTGAGTCTCCGAAGCTCCTCTTAAATCCTGGTAAACTCTAAGAGTATTTTCTGTGCTTGGCAGTGAGCAGAGTTGCCCAAGTTCAGGTTAAGTTCTTGCCAGGAGATGACTAGAACTTTGTTTAAGTTTCAGGCAGTTCTCTTCATCCTGAGACCACAGCAGGAGAAGGAAATCTGTTCTTATTGCTCCTCAGTCTCACTATGAATCTAAAAACTCTCCCATATCCAAAATCTATATTCTCCTGCACCCCCAAACTCTCCTGATCTTCCTACTTTAAGATAATATCTAATGCATGGTAGTACATTGTTGCTTTCAGACCATTTTGATTTATATTATGATACTGACTCCTCAGAACAGTGTGTGGGGGGCATCTATTATGACCCCCCCAATTTACAGGTGAGGAAACTGAGGTCTGGATTTGCTGAGATCATGTAGCCAAGGTTTGGCAGGTATGTGGCTCATACTCAGGTTTTTCACTACAAAAACAAATGTTTCTCCCAGTGAAATAGGCTCCTTTACAAAGTGCCTGGAGCCTTTTGTTTATAAATGAGGAGAGGCAAAGAAAAGGATGAGGTCACAATTGGAACAGGACACAGAAATGCTGATTTCTTCATGACTCACCCACCGTCTTATGCCTTTGATTCCCAACATCCTTTGCTACGAAGGACTAATTTTACTTTTGAAAACAGTTTAGTATTTTATTATATCAATAACTAATCAATAACTTTCCAGAGCTTTTCCCATATTGATATATGGGTGTGTATGTGAACATGTATTCAACAAAGTGTTTACAATCCCATCCATAGGAACAAAAAAATGGCAGAGGTTGTCCACAGACAGCTGTATGGGACCCAGATTGTTCACCTCCCCCAGAATGGCTCACCTGCTTGCTTCTCCGTGGAGTGCTGGCTGTTGTCACTACCTCCTCATTCCACAGGGCAAGCCTGCAGCTCCACCTCCATAGCTCCTGCTACATTGGAGCCCACAGAGTCAGCATGCAGGCCTGACCAACCCGTAGCACAGAATCCTTGGCTTCTCTCCCCATGCCAGGACTCAGACCAAGCTCTGTGCCCGAGGGTGGGCACTGGCTTCTCCGGGAGCTCTGTATAGAGCAGTGGTTCTCCACCTTTCTAATGCCGTGACCCTTTAATACAGTTCCTCATGTGGTGACCCCCAACCCACAGGTTGAGAACCGCTAGCAGGGTCACCTAAGACCATCAGAAAACACAGATATTTACATTACGATTCATAACAGTAGCAAAATTACAGTTATGAAGTAGCAACGAAAATAATTTTATGATTGGGGGTCACCACAACATGAGGAACTGTATTAAAGGGTCGCGGCATTAGAAAGGTTGAGAACCACTGGTAGAGAGGCTGGCTGATACAGTCCAGTAGGGCAGGAGATTTAGGGCCCAGGGTGAATCTCAGCCAAGGGGAGTCAAGGCAGTGGGAGATTGTTCTGAGCCATGGAGGGTTCTCTGCATCCTTGTCCTGATGACCCAGCCACCAGCAGTTTCTTGTGAGGTTGAGACAGCTTGGTAACCAATGTGTCACCTTGTATTTGCTTTATCTTTTTTCTTACCTCACCTTCCTTTCTCCCTCCTGCTTCCCACCCTGGGAATGCACCCGCCTCCCCACTAAAGCTTTAGCACACACACACACATATATATGTTTTTTCCTCAGGTTCTTTTATTTTTCTATACCTAGGAGACTGAGCTGAGATGATGGTTATTGCATCTATAATATCTCTCTTTTCAGTAAGTGCATGTGAAAAAACACACACACCAACATTCAGTCATTTTTAGTGAATGTGGATTTTATTAATGACAGCAGCATCTGTGTGCATTGGAGAGAAGTATGTTGAAGTTGTCCTCAGATAACACCGGTGATAGGTGGACTAAGGACGCCTTCCAGCCACATTTTCCCCACGAAGATCTGAAAGCTACGGTGGTTGTTGAGGGGAGATCCAGGTCACCACAGCTCTTTTACCCTTCACTTGACCTTGCTGCAGTTTCGAACTCAGACGTAAACCTCAGTCCACCCAGCCTCCTCCTGGTGCTGCCTTTCGAGCGTGTGAAGTCTTGACGCCTGCGCACATTTTCCCAGAGCGAGGCACTCTGCACATCTGGGTCAACTTTATTCCAGTTTTCTTTTCTTTCTTCTTTTCTTTAGTCAACCCGTGTGAGTAACTGCTACATGAAACCGTGAAGAAAATGGAATAAATATGTTGGAAATGCTAGAAAGTGATCTGTAGTTGTTTATTCTCCTCAGTGTCACTTCCTGGGCTTATTTTTAAGCATTCAGAGAGCTTCGACAATCTTTAAAAGTACTTGGCATGCTGCAAAAAAAAAATATGGTCTGTTCTCTAATATGCAAGAACTTTTACACTGTGCTTCTGGTTTGAAAGTGTGCGGGACAGGCCCTCTCATGTGTTGATTCAAGTTCTTTTAATAAGACACTTACTCTTTTATATAACTCTGTGCACTTACTCTACTAAGCAGTGTTCACTCCTTTTTTTTCCCCCTCTAGGGCAGGGATTGTGTCTTGTACATCTTTGTGTTCTCCAACTGTGCTGACATCTAATTGGTACTGCCTGCACTCCCTGAGTGATGAGGTGGAGGGGGGATTTTTCAGTTGGATGAGTAAATTATGGTGAATTGCACAAGATGTCTGTATTTCAAAGAGCACATGCTAGAAACACAATTTATATATGAACAATTAGTGAACAAGACAGTGTATTTGTTTACACAATGTCTTCTTTTCAGACAGAGCTCCTTGCCTGTGTTCACAGAGAGGGCTCTTGGGCTCATTTAGGCAGAAACAGAGAGAAGAGATCAGTGAAGGCAGAAATAGTAAAGGAAGGCTTGTGTCCCAGGGTCTCTTGGGGATGGTGGGGGTGAGTCAGTGGGCTATGGATTCAGAATTCTGAGTTCCAGTTTTGCCTTTTGAAATCTGGGCTAGCCTTTGGGGCCTGTCTCCTCCACGAAGCATTTCTTGATCCCCGAATATACAACTAACCTCCTGTGTCCTCATAGCCCTGTTTGGGACTTTTCTTCTGGCTCTGCTCCTGAATGGCCATTTGTGTTCTTGTCTGATCCCTTCCACTAGATTACTGAATAAGGTCTGGACTCTTTCTGATTCGTCCATAGAACCTCCAGAATGTCTAGCATAGGGCCTTCTGCTCAGGCCACTGCACACATGCTTACTGCAGCAGACTCCCCAACCCAGAGTTTCAGAACAACAAGGACATTTGTCCTATGTGGGCTTTTGTAGTGTAGTGGTTTGAATAGTGGCCCCTAAAAACAATGTCCATATCCTGGAACATGTGACCTCATTTAGAAAAAGGATCTTGCAAATGTGAGTTGAGCATTTGTACCTTTTCCCTACGGCAGTTATCCTTCATAATGCATACTCATAGGTTTAATGATGCTTATTTTGAATGAAATAATTAACTACACTTAGTATCAGTAGGAATTATGAATGATGTTGCTGAGTGATGCCTTTATATCTCAGTAGACAATGAATTTAATATGCTAGTTTGCTAGTTATAATGGGTTGAATGGTGCTCCCTTGTCCTAACCCCCAGAATCTGTGAATGTGATCTTATTTGGAAAAAGGGTCTTAAGATGAGATCATCCTGATACATCTGGGTGGGCCCTAAAACCAATGACAAGTGTTCTTACGAAAAGAAGAGGAGAAGGCAAAAGAAAAGGCCATGGAAAGACAGAGGCAGAGATTGGAGTATTGCAGCTACAATCCAAGGAATTACTGAAGCCACCCAATGCTTGAGGCAAGGAAGGATTCTCCTTCTGAACCTTGGGAAGAAGTGTGGACTGGCTGACACCTTGACTTCAGACTTCTGGCATCCAGAATTGTGAGAGAATAAATTTCTGTTGTTTTAGGCCACCAAGTTTATGATTATTTATTAAGGCAGCTGTAGGACACTAATCCATGTAGGTTGAGTTGGAATTTCAATTGTACCCCTTAACTAACTCTAAGTTCCTTAAGGGCAGGGACTGTCTGTCCTGTTCCCATACAGACACATAATAGGTTTTCATTAAATGTTAAGTCCCCTGTCCTTCCTTCCTCTCCTATTATTCAAGGCCATATCTCTGCTGGTTAGAGTAGAGTGGTTCCAGAACACACTTCTACTTTTCCTTAATTTTCTATTTGTGGCATAGGTTGTTAGTTATTTCCCATTATTTGTTCTTCTCTCCTTTTGTAATGATAGAACACCTGGTTTTGCAGATGGGTATAGCTCTGCATCTGTATTCTGACCAGTGGGTTGTAAGTGGAATTGTTGTGAGGTAGCTTCTGGGAGCTTTCTCAGGAGACATCTGATAGATGCTCTTTGCACCTTCTTCTCTTTCTTCCTTCTGTCTGCCTGGAATGCAGGTGCTGCCATATTGGACCGGGAGAGCGAGACCCCCACCTAGGGATGATGAGCAGTGCGTTAGGCAGAGCCTACACCCCCGTGAGCAGCAGAGCCATCATAGCAGTCCTGGGCTGCATGCTTCTACATGTCTGTATCAGAGGAAAACAAAACTCTTGTGTAAACCATGGGAGTTGGGGAGAGATACTGCCTACAAATTTGGTACTCCAGGGGGATCATTTGCTTACTACATGGACTAGTATTTTATGGAAGACACTTTGAGCTTCTCTTTTACTATGATGTTTCCAAACCTGTGGCCTCAATTTTTTAAACCCGTGGAATGACCTCTGGAGTTAAACAGAGCTGCGTTTGAACCTTGATTTGGTTGCTCACTCCTGTGCAATGTTCTTACCTCCCTGAGCCTCAGTGTTCTCATCTGTACAATGGAGATAACAGTAACTATCCCTTAGGATTGTTGGTCTGGGCACAAGAAGGAGATCATGTCTGGAAGTAGATACTGTTAGTTATAGTTTTGAATCTTGGTTTTGTTTGGACTAGTGAAATCATTAAGGCTGCTCTTCTAGAAAAGGAGGAAACAAAAAACCGAATGAATAAAAAGCTTAAGCCAGAAAGCATTACAAGGAACACTGAAACAAGAAAAATCTCAAATCAGCAACCTAACATTACACCTCAAGGGACTAGAAAAAGAAAACAGAGTTCAAAGTTAGTAGAAGGAATGAAATAACAAACATCACAGCAGAAATAAATGAAATAGTGAGAAGACAATAGAAAAGATCAATGAAACTAATAGCTGGTTCTCTGAAAATATTAGGTAAAGTCTAGCCTTTACCTAGAATCTTCAAGAAAAGGACCCAAATAAATAAAATTAGAAAGAGAAGAGTAGATATTATAACTGATACCACAGAAATACAAAGGGTCATAAGAGACTATTATGAACAATTATACATCAACAAATTTGACAATGTAGAAATTAGGGATAAATTTTCAGAAACATACTTCCTACCAAGATTGAATCATGAAGAAATTTGAACAGACCTCTTACTAGAAAGGAGATTGAATCAGTAATCAAAAACCGCCCAAGAAACAAAAGTTCAGGACCAGACAGCTTCACTGGTGAATTCTACCAAACATTCAAAGACTTAATACTAATTCTTTTCAAACTCTTAAAAAACACACAAAACAATACAGAACACTTCCAAATTAATTTTAAGAGCCAGCATTACCATGGATATCAAAACCAAATAAAGACATCACACAAAAAGAAAATTACAGGCCAATATCTCTGATAAACATAGATGCAAAAATCCTCAATAAAATATTAGCAAACTGAATTTAAAAATACGTGAAAAGGATCATATACCATGATCACGTGGAGTTTATTCCTGGGATACAGGGATTGTTCAACATCCACAAATTAATATGATACACCCCATTAACAAAGTGAAGGCTAAGAAAATCATATGATCACCTCAATAACAGAGAAAAAGCATTTTGACAAAAACCTAACACCCATTTATGTTATAAAAACTCTTAGCAAAGTAGGTATAGAGGGGATGTACCTCTACACAATAAAAAGAGCACTTGGACCTATGCATGGGATATATTGAAGGGCCTGGGTAAGGAATTCTGCTCAAGCTGTAGGTATCAAGTTTTGGCTGTGAGGATGAGACTGGGTATTTTTTTTTAACTCATTTGGCAAACATTTCTTGAACTTCCACTATGTACCAGGTATGTGGGGGTGCTGTGGCAGTCTACAGAGGAGAATTAAGACCTGGTCCTGATCTCTACCCTCAGAAATTTACCATCCAGTGGACAAGCCAAATATTATTCTAATGCAAGGAGCGACGGCTCTAAATGCAGTGTTAACGAAGTGCTAGGGGAGTACCAGGGTCTGTGCAAGAACTGGAGAAGGCCAGACCTGTTGCTCTGTAGGCTGGGTTTTGAAGGGTGAGCAAGAGTTCAGCAAAAGAGACCAACGGTCTAGGAATGGTAGATGACATGAACCAAGGCAAAGAGATCAAAAGAGCAATGGCATGCTGCTGTTAGGGGCTGGCGTATTCCATTTCAAGGGGTGGGAGACGAGGGTTACTGGGACATGAGGCTGAAGATGTATCTTTGATGCTGCTGCCTAAGGAGTTGGGTTGTCTCTTTTTAGTTTGGGGGAGGCATGGACCTTTTTAAGGAAGGGAATGATGTGAGCAGTTCTCATCTGGTGCTTATGCTTCTCTTCTCCCTGTTCTTTTCCGTTGGAATGCTGCCGCTGAGGGCAAGGGAGGAGAACTCTCCAGCAGTTGTGGGGAGACACAGATATTCTTTATCTTACTTGAGATTAACAAAACAAATTAACCCCGGAGTGAGAAGAAGCCCTTCAGATAAGAAATGGACAAACTCTATTGCCAATAGTAACACCAAATGTTTTCACTTAGCTGGGCCATTTATTTTTATTTTCGCCCCCATCTTTAAAAACTCTTGTATTTCTGGTCAAAAAGAAAGGCGTCACCTTTAGGAATGTAGTGGTTTTACTTCTGGTAAGAAGTGAAGAAAATGTACCTTCTGGATTTTTCTATGCTTGATAAAGACCACAGTGTCTAAATGCAGGTTATAAGACTCTATCTCTAACATCTCATTTATAAAGGAAAAACTTCATATGTGTATATAATATAAATTGCTCTTTGGGTTATAGAATTTTCTCCTGTATTGCCACTTTTTTTTTTCCAGGAAGCAAATAAATCTTAAATATATTTTACAGAAGTTCTCAGTGCAAGATCAGAAAAAAAACAAAAAAACAAACCCACACATTTCTTAGGAGGAGGAAGGGTAGGCTGTGTGTTTTGGAAAGAGTTTGGCTCCTTCTCTTGTTGATGCCGTTTACCCGGCTGTTTGGTGAAGATTTCGATGGTTCTTTCATTATTCATTCAACGTGTATTTATTGAGCAACTACTCAGCAACCAGACAGATGCACCTTCCTGGGCAGGCTTACTTTAGACAGAAAGCCAATCCCTGGCCTGTTTCACGGCCTCCCCCTGAGATTTTCTTAGCTGGGCTCAGTGTGGCCACAACACCCTGTGATTCTGTCATCGCCTCCCTGGCTGCGAGGGGCCGCTGCAGAGCCCTTCATAAACAAGCCGTCCGGGCTGTTTGGATAAGAGCGGGGAAAAGACAATAATAAACGCGGGAGGATGGCACGGCCAGGGGGGTCCATTTGGACGGGCTTTCGCGACGAGCTCTTCAACACACTGTCCTCCCACGGCCACCCTGGAAATGCCAGCCTCTCCCGTGGAGCCTTCTGGGACCGAGCAGACCCGGGTTCAAGGGAAGGCTCTGGTGGTTTCTTCTGAGAACAAACATAAATGTCAGGCCCCTCTCTGCTTGAGTCAGAGGCTGTAGGTTAGGTGTGCAGAAGGAATGGCTAAGTTGTAGAAGCTGTGTTAGGTGTTTCAAAAATAGGTATTTTGAAAAAAAAAAACTTTACTAAGTTAAAAAAAAAAAAAGATTAGACATCATTAGCCCTCACTTTCTCCTTTTCAGCACCAGATTAATAGCCAGAACCCTGAAATAAACCAGAGTATTCAGGGAGGTGAAGCATAGGGGGAACATGTTTGATTAGAAATAGGCTTTTTAGTTGTGACAAATTATATGTGAGTTTCATATAAGGCTGTGATGGCTTCAGACAGGTTCAAGTGTGGCTGCAAGACAAATCCTGCTCTGGTTTATTGTCTTTCCTTTCCTGGGGGAGTAGGCAGGCAGGAAGAGAGAGAGAGAGAAGCATGCGCCAGGTTACTGCTGAGCCATCTCCCACATCCCAGCTCATGCCAGAGGTTAGGGGAGAGAGAAGAGAGAAGAGAGAAGCGAAAAGAGACAAGAGACAAGAGAGAAGAGAAAAGAGAGAAGAGAGAAGAGACAAGGGAGAAGAGAGAAGAAGAGAGAGCCCTCAGGCAAAGCTACTAGTAAGAACCTGTAAGTTGAGGTAGATAGACAACCCAAGTCCCTTCAGTAACTCTCAAGGCTTTAAATAGTCTGACCCTTTCCAGATTTCTCTGCCAACCTGTGGAAGCATCAGCTGTTTTGTGTACACTGACCCTCAGACCCCTCTTCTCTGCTTGGCAACTTCCAAATCCTCCTTCAAGAATGAATTCAGAAGCGATCAGTAAAGTCTGCGCTGTTTCTAAAAATTAGTTGAAATCTGCCCCCTCCTTTTTCTTTGTCTCTGCTCCATCCTTCCCAAGGCAGAATCAATTGATCTTCCATGTTGCTTCCATGTGACTTGGCTCATGAGCACTCTTGGAGTTGACAGTCGCAGCGCGCCGGAGCAGATGGGGTCTGGGCGAGCCTCTGGAGGAAACTGGCTCAGGATCACACGGGATAATACGGTCAGGGTTATCTGTTCACTGTACAACACTGCCAGTGTGGCCATCGCTACCCTTTGTTGAATACATCGTGCTTGGCATTTTCCCGTTAAATCTTCACAACAACCAGGTGAAGGTAGGCATCTTGGTCATCTTCCTTTTAATGGCAAGGAAAGTGAGTCTTGGAGAGGTTAAAAAGTGATCTACCTAAGGCCAAATAAATAGTTAAAATGGGAAAGTTGGAATTTAAACCTAGTTTTGACTCCTCGATCTTGACCCACTGCTCCGTGTTGTTGGGCCTGGGGAGAACGCAGACATGAGCAGACAGGGTCTTGGCCATCAAAGCGTCCAGATTGGGGTGGAGAAATAAGGCAGTTGCTGCTAGCCGGTGTACCACCTAGGGTGGGATAAGGGTTCTAGGAAGGTGCACTTTGACTCCTCGGTCTTGACCCACTGCTCCGTGTTTTTTAAAATTGCTTGGAGAGCTGAGTTACTCTTCAGGGAGAAAAGGGGGCTGTGTGGAGAGGTGTTGCCTTACCTGCGCTTTGAGAAATGGGTAGGGTGTTTATAGCAGAGATAGAGAAGAGACATGGAAGAAACTACTTGAAAAAAGACTTGGAGGACTGGAAGGTGTGTGTGTGGACGGTTGGAGGGGCGGGGGCATAAGAATGAGGCTCTCTTGGTGACTTCTTGTTATTATTGAGGACATAGAGCTCATAACGTTTCCTACCCCCTCAGCCCCTTAGTCTGACATGATAGAAAATGCTGGCTAGCCAGCAGGTAGGAGCAGCTACTCTTATAGTGGCTCTCACCCAGTGGTGCACTGCTTCCCTGAGCTAAGAAACATTTTCATGGTCACAGTGGTTGCCAGGGGGTGGAGTGTGTTGGCTACTATTGGCACTCAGTGCCCCCTGAACCAGATATGCAAAACATCTTGCAATGTATGGGTCAGTCTTGCCCAAGGAAGAATTTTGCCCCAGAGGCCAGTGTGTCATGCTAAGAAATCTCCAGGCCACTGCAGGGAAACCTGATGTTCCTGGCACCCCTCTCCTAACAGACACTCTAGAATGGTCTGATTGTCTTATCCCCAATCCAAACCTGACCTCCAGAACCTGCTATTGATGCTGCTTCCAAAGCTTATAACCGAAAGTTAAATCCCTGCCCTCTTTTTCTTCCCCTGCAGTATCACCTGCAGCGGAGGCCGTTTAAGGGAGAGGCTGCCTGGTTGGTTTTCATAACCTTCCTCTTAGCCTGAGCAATAACCGCAAAATGATCCGCCTGATCTGGCCACCATTATGGTGGGGGAGGATAAAAAGAGCATTCTCTGCGCCGGGCACTTCCCCACGGGGGCTGGTCAGGGTGGAAAACCCAGTGGCACATACTTGTGGAGAAAGTATGAAAGGAGTCGTGGGTAGGCGAGTGGAAAGGATTGAGGAAAAGCCTAATAACATGGTAATAAGAGATAACAGACTACAAAACCCCAGCGAAGCCAGGAATAAAAGAGCCCAGTCCCTCACAAATACAGGATTGAATGAGTTTCGTGTTTAATGTAAATACACCTGCCATTTGTTCTCTGAAGCACTGGTTACAGGTTTTAAGATAAAATAGAGTTTTGAACATGGTGCCAGTGTGATTTGCCTCTGCCCGTGCACTGACGGTACACTTTGTTCCCAAACAGTCCCTGGAGACATGATATTGCTCTGGCCAGCCTGCTGGTCTTGCCTTCCGGAGGTTCCCTCAGCCAGCTCTACTTCAACCTAGCCTTCCGCTTAGACGCCTGGGCTGCTAACAGAGCAGAGGGAAGGGAGACAAATGGCCAGGAGTCTTTCCCCTTTCAATTCTCTGTACAAATCAGCATTAAATGGCGCTTTGTTAGGGATGCTTTCCCCGAGCCCACCCCCACGCTGGAAGAGATCGGTCCCCCTATTACATTTGCTCATGGCGCCCTGTACTTTTCCTCGTGGCTCGTGTCCCAGTTTGTAATTATATACGTGTGTGATTACTTGATTAATGTCCCCCTCTTCCATTGGACTGTGGGTTCCATGGGAGTAAATCTGCTTTGTTCTCCACAGTAATTCTGGCACCCAGCAGCTGCCTGACATGTGGTGGGTACTCAATCAGTATTTTGTAAATGGATGAATTATTGAATATATTACAGATAAGTTGGAAAATAAAAAGCAGTTCTAATCTTACAATCAAAGAAAAAACACTTTCAATTTTTTGGTGTATAACTTTTCTGATTCTCTTTCTAACCTATGAAATAATATTAAGATTTTCACATATTCTAAGCAGGACTAAATATTCATTACATCTGTTTACCATCATTTTATTTAACATTATTCTTGTTAGATCCAAATTTGATTACATGATCTATGCCTCGTGAACACTGGCGGAAAATACTAAAAAATGACATCACGTTTACTTTTCCGATCTACATTGTACCTTATCCAATAGGAGTCTCTAATGTGAAGTTGGGACTGGCTGTCCAGGCAAATGGAGACGTGGCAGATGGAACTCTTCTAGACCACATGGGGAGAGCCCTGGCCACGGGAAATGGCTGTGGTTGGTGGAGGGGAAAGCGGTGGGGCCGTTAAAGAGTCGCCACCTGCTCCTGGTGGAAGCAGCGTTGTTGTGGGGAAAGCCACAGTGCATGATGGCAGAGCTCTGCTGGCTCAGTGATCTGGGCAAGCAAAGTGGCCTTTTGGGGAGCTGCTGGGGCTGATGGGGTGGTGACGAAGGGTGGGAGAGAATCCCTCCGTGCTGCTTTCCTAGCCTCGTGCTGGGCAGGGGCTGAGAAAGCTGGCCCCAAGGCCGGGGACATGGTTCCCAAACCAGGAATCACCATCCCCATTCATCAATCCTGACTCTTGTGTAGCGCCCCCTGGTGGCTGCCCCCTTGCTAATCCTGACCCGCGGCAAACCGAGCCAGACTCGGGCTGGATTTGAGTGACTGGAACAGGAAGAGGTTTGAGGAATTTGTGTTAGAGATTCACCGTTTTGTAATTTCTGCTGACAAGCCCTCTGTGAGTCAGGAGAGTGGAAGTCTGACTTCTTTTCAACACCCACCACTACACGTTGGATGCTTATTCTACACATCATACCACATAAATCTTACAACAGGGCCATGAATCAGTTACCGCTATTATCCCCAATGTGTACACTAAGTACCTGAGACCCCGAGCGTGTCACAAGCAGGATTTGCACACGGGTCTGTGTGACTTCAGGCCCTGTGCTTTTTGAAACCACGATGTTAAAAAGAATCTCAGTAGGTTCTTAAGCACGAGGCTTGCTACCCTCTAGAACATTTGTGACCCAACCGTCTGAACTGAAACAAGGCAAGCTCTGTGCTCCCATTTGGGGAAAGTTAATATTTCACATGCTCTCGAGAATTTAGGAGCTTGGTAAAAACTTACTATTAAACAGGGATTTTCTTTAATTCCTTTTGTTTAAAGATTTTCATGTGAAACACTCTATGTACTGTGCCTCCCTCGGAGACGTCAGCGGTGCCAGAGACCGTTAGGGAATTTGTGTAAATAGAGAGCGGGCCAAGTGCTGCCCACACAAGTCGTGAGGCTCGAGGCTGAGCGTGTGCAACAGTTTCCCAGCGAGCGCTGGGCCCCGCCGACTGTCCCGAGGCCCATCCCGGTCTGCAGAGCTGTGAGCACCCCGTGCCAGCAGGGGCCCAGCTGCCTTTGTTCTGTAGGCGCCTCAGACCCCATCCAGCCAGGACATGAAGACCAGCGTGAGGAAGGATCTTGAACCGTTCACCTAAAAACAGATAAGTTTGCCAAGGAAATAAAACCAGTCCGTCTCGAAAGGTCAATATTAACGAATGCATATCTTGCTGATTTTTTTTTTTTAACTGACACTTCCTACAAAAGACAGAAATATCCACAGAGGACAAAAATGCTTTGAAACGTTTTTGAAATGATGGTTCAATGCACAGGGTCAAAGGGTAGAACTGGTTCTCTTCAAGCCTTTTTTTTTTTTTTTTTTTTTTTAAGTGTCTCAGTTTTATTTAACATTGTTTTGGGAAGGACTGCATTCTATTGACACATTGAGAAAAAAAATACTTTTCTGTTTTTCTAAAACTAATAGGAGCTTAGGCATTATGATTAAGGACCAAAAAGAGCTAAGGCCGATGAATGCCCCCTTTCTTCAGCTGTAAAATTTAATAGCTGCCACAGAGAGTTTTTTCTTTTAATCAGCAAAAAAATTTATTTTGTCCTTGACATTTTGTGCCAAAAATCAGCCTGGAGAGTGTGTTTTATAGCCTGAGTTGAATTGCTTTGCAGGTAGAGTTTTCTTGTGAGCATTGTTCATTGAATTGGCTTTTTTTTTTTTTTTTCATTAGATAGGATGCTGATATCAATTTATTAGACAATCTTTTCAGTGTTTCTGAAAGACAAAGGAAACTTAAGCAGAGACAGAAGTGCATTGTGGGTAAGTGCCTAAGTTCTTATGGAAGACAAGATATGGGTTCCAGTGGCCCCACTGCTTCCTAGCTCTGTAACCTTGAGTAAATTACCCTTCCGGAGTCAGTTTCAACTTTCAGTTGGGGACTATAACAGTGCCAACATCATCACGTTGTTGTGATAATTAATGCACCTAAACATTCAGCACTGCCTGGGAACTTATGGAGTGTTCAGCAAATCTTAGTGGTACACAGCTGTATGTAACTTGAAGTTTTGCTTCAGAGAAGGCCTTCTTCTGATCTGAGGATAACAGGAATAGCAGAAAATAAGTTGGTTCAGCTCTCTAGAAAAGTACCTAATAGAAGTTAGGCAGAGGCAGCATAAACGTAGCTTGAACTATGGGAAACTTATTTTGTTTCTTAAATGTTACAGGTATGCCGTTATTTTATAATAAAGCGGTAGGAAATCCATCTGAAATCTCTTGTCTTTTATCTGTTTGTAAAAACAGCTGGGTTGATCCATAAATATTGAGCACTTGTTCAGTGCAAGGGACAGAGTAAGGCATCATGGAAGAGCTCAAAGGAATGTAAGGTACAATGCCTACGATGGTGGAATTTTCAGTATAACTTGGAAAGTTAAAAAGAAAAATGAAATGGAGGGGAGGGAGTGGAGGGATGGATTTGAGGTAATTTTTAAAGAATGGTAAGTAGAGAGAAGTGGGAAAGCCTCTTATTGTTAAGGGTTAATGGCAAGCGCAAGGTCAGTATAGTGGGAAAGAACAAGGTATGAGAGAAGAGACCTGGTTAGCAAGTGAAGGCTCATTAACATTTAAGGCCACCTTTGAACCAGAAGTGTCTATGTGACTGGACTGAGTGGTCCTGTCCATCAAGCCATTCTCCACCACCATGATTCATTGCCTTGGGGTCTCTTATCTTCATATCTAAAGTAAGGCGAGAGGCAGCTACAGATATGAGGAAGTGCTTTGCTTTTCACTACTATGCCAAACATAGTTTACATACCAACACTGATAATCTGTCAGCCCACCTCTCCCGGACACTTAATCATTTCCCTGGAATCCACTGGAATAATTTTTTCTCTGCATTCTGAAGTATGCTTCAGAGTGTCTGTTTCTTAAGATAAGTTTGTATCCCTTCAAGTGGCATTCCCACAAAGCTCCAAGGTGGCCCTTGTTACGCATCTCCTCCTCAGAGCCAGAGTGGCCAGTTACGAATGCTGCTACCTCATGGCCTGTTAATAATGATGTTTGACACTTTTCGAGCACTCACTGCGTGCAAGGTGCTGTTCTGAGTTCTTCATGAGTACTAATTTATTTAATTCTCCAGAATAGAAGACCAGTAGGAGAAAAAGGAGGTGGGCAGATGTTACATATAGATGGTTAAATAATTAATCATCAATTAGTTCTACAAATATTTATTTAGTGCCTATGATGTTCTAGGCACCATGATTAAATGCCTGTAAAATTAATAAATAGACAGTTGAAGGTTGAAGCAGCTCAGTAATCACATCCTAACTGTTAGTATGGGTATTTTGCCAGCATATTACATTCTGCATTAACTGTTTTGTGTGTTTTTTTAAAAACACTTTTTGAGTTCTTGAGAGCAGTGCTGATTTAAATTTTAATGTGCATACGAATCATCTGGGAATCAGGTTAAAATGCACATTTGCACTTGGAAGCTCTGTGGGGAACCTGAGGGTCTGCATTTCTAACCAGTGCCTGGGGGATAGTGATGCTGCCCATCCAAGTGACCTCTTTAGGGAGCAAGAGTTTAGAGAACCGAGTAAATGACAGAGGAAACACAAGTAAAGGCAGGAACATATTGTCACTTTCACACCCGAAGAGGCAGCCTGCCTGGAGTTGGCCGCAGACCCCAGCAGAACACTTAGCATGAATATATTGTTGTTGTTATCACCACGCGCACCTGCATGAGTCTCAGAGATTGGACCCTCAAGGCCCAGTGACTCGGTTTATAATTCCTAACACACATTAAAGTTAAAGGAGCAGTGCAAGCTGTCCTTCTTAGGGACATGATTTATAAGGTGTGGCAGAGAAGTTGGTGGACTGGAAGCCAGGAAACCTGTGTTTTCCTCGGAGCTCCTTTACAGACTCACTCTGTAATCCTGGTTAAATCACTTAACCTTTCTGGGTCTTGCTTTTCTCACCTGCAAAACAGACTAATAACACCTGCCCTGCCCACCCCAGGGCTTTGGACATTAGTAGATGAGGTAGGATGTGTACAAGCTATGGAGACACCAAAGGAGCAGTATAAATATTCATTTTGACAGTTAAAACTTACAGAGTCCTCAGCAATAGGCAGGAAAGAGAGGGTGTCTTCTGAGCTCCTATTTTGGTTTATATCTCTCTAGGTGTGTGTGTTTTTTCATGACTCCATCTATTCTGTATTCATGAGCTGTGTAGACCTTCTGATTCGGTCATCTGAGCCTCTACTTGACTGCTAGAAACCCCCAGACTCTCCCTGCTTGTCCTTCCCTACACTGAGCAGGGGAAGGTGGGAAGTGGAGGGGAGGTAACATTTATTGAGCATGTTATGTGAGTATTTTACTTAATCTTCACAACACTCCTAGGAAGAAGGCATTATTACAGTTTCACATATGAGACACCTAAAGCTTAGATGGATTCATTTGCCTGGGGCCGCCTTATGTTCCTCGTAGTAAAAGAGAAGCCTTTTCAATTTTGTAGCTCTAAAGATGTGATTACTTCACTTTCACAAGACTGTAAAGTTAGCAAGCTCTGTATCTGGTTAGCGGTTCACTTTGTGCATGTTATCCCTGAGGTGGATGTCACGAGTTTAGGATGAAGCCAAGAATTCTGTGCTTAACACTCATCTTTTTGCAACAGAGTTGGAGAACTGTTACAGAACTCTCTGAGTCCTAAATGCACAGACCTTCATAAACAGTTCTACAGCTCACCTCTCCTAGGAATAGAGGAGGGCTGCAACTGAAGACAAAGGCTTAGTATTGGAGGAGGATGATGCTAATGATGGGCTTTTATTGGGTAGTTTTCATGTGCTCTGCAGTAGAGATCATCTGCATAAGTTGGTTGTTTTGTGACCCATGTTTTGGAGTAGAAAAAACTGGAGACTTAGAGAAGTAAACTTTTGCAAGGCCTAGCACCTCCCAAGTGGGTCAGCCTGGACTTGAGTCCTGGTCTTTCCGGCTCCAGCACTCATGCTTTTTTCCATCTATCACCATATCCAAATGGGTTAACCACTGTCGTTAGTCATCCGGGTTTCGAAATTGGCAGTGGCTCTCAGTGGAAAAGAATTACTTGAAACATAATAATAACAACAACAACAACTGCCAGCTTGCTCTGCTGCTGATAGGGTCTCCTGGGTTGGCCCTGTCATGTCCCATCATGTCACAGGGCATGTGAGATCACAGGGCTGAAATAACCCTGGCGACTGATGTGAAACAGATTGCACGTGAACCCGCCCGTGGGTTCCCCAGCGTGGTGCTTCGGCCCCGCTTCATTCACAGAGTGCTTCATCTGCGGCAGAGTGCTTGGATCCCTGGAAGAGCTTTCTGCACTTCCGCTGGAACAGGATCCCAGCCCTGTGGAATCTTCAAAGAAAGGCACTAATCACTGGAGGAGGCACAAAGTCTTCTTAGTTTGAGCTCCTTACTCCCTCTGAACCTCAGTTTTCCCATCTTTTAAGTGGGGATGATAGGACCTCCCTCTCAAAGTTGTGAGGGTTAATTGAGCCAGTGGTGCCTGACCCATGGTAGGTACACAGTCAGAGAGGACCATTGTAGCTTGCTTTCTTCTGGATTACATCATCTTTGATTTTTCTCTTTCTTCTGCTCTCACATCCATCAGCACATTCTGTCACTTTATCTTTAAATTATGCCTTGAGTCTGTTTTCATGCCCAACTCTCCCCTTAGTTCAAACCAGCCTTAGTTCTACAGTAGCTTTCTACCTGCTTGTATGTCTGCTTGAACATCCAGAGTGATTTTATTAAAATACAAACGGGATCATGCATTTCCTTCCTTAAAACCCTCAGTGGTTACCCACTGCATGTAGAATCAGTCGGTACCCTGTTACCCTGCAATTGTTACCGAATCTGGTCCCTGCCCACTCTCCCACCTTCACCTCATGTCCCTCATCCCCTGGCAAACTGTGCTCCAGTCATGTGACCTTCTCTTCGTGGCACAGATGTGCCAAGCCCAGGGGCCTGTGGGCCTTTGTACTTGCTACTTGTGCCTTGTGCCTGGAATGCTGTTCCACAAGCACTTGGCTTGGCTGGAAATGTCTTGTCATTTGGAGAGTCCTCTCGTCTTCTCATCAGAAAGTCACAATGTCCCCTCCATTTAATTACTTCCTAACACGTTACTCTGTCTTAATCCTCTTCATTACTCATCACTACCTGAACTGTGCTTGTTTATTTGTTCAACTGTTTGTAGTTTATCTCTCCCCCACTAGAAGGTTAGGTCCAAGACTCTGCTCATGATTCCATGCCTAGTTCCTAGAAAAGTGCCTGGCATCTGTGAAGCACTCAGCAAACATTTATTGATTGAATGAATGTTACCTTTAGTATAGACATGTTAAAAATAAATGTGAACAAGTTAAAAAGTAAGAGGAAGTCTTTCAATATTTATCTTCAACCTAAGGCTTGGGATTCATTGATCATGGATAGGCCCAGTGGGAAGAAGTGAATGGAGGGAGCAGCCCCTTTTCAGAGTGGTACTAGTAGGTTTGTGGTAGAGGCCATCTCCCTTAGCTCACTACCTCTGAATGCTTTCAGGTGTTCATTCAGTTATTCAACAAGTTTGCTGTGTGCTGGACTGTGTGTTGACAGGTGGGCTTACAGCAGCTAACATGAGAGATCTAGGGTCTAACCTTCATTGAGCTTATACTTTAAGAGGGCAAACTGGCATTACATGCACACATTTTCAGATGAAACAAGTACTTAAGGAGGAGAACTGTGCCTGGAGCCCAGGGAGCATTTTTCAGGAGGGCCTGTCCTGGAGGATGAGGGAGGCCTGCCAAGGGAGTAAACTTTAAACCAAATGTAAAGGATGCCTAACTTTTGCCCACATTTTCTCATGGATTTCTTATAACCAGTCATTGAGGACTGTGCGAAATTGTGCATGATGTTCCAGCAAAGGAGTGCTTTTTTGGAATCCCTCACCTAGAGGAGACATTTTTTCTCTCTTCTTTTCATAAAGTAGCCCAAATGTACTAACAGCAGGCTTGGAGGGATGTAGTTATCCTACTTGTAGATGAGGAAGCGAAGTAGGGTCATTTGTCCAGTTGGTGCCACTAGTAAGTGGATTAGGCTCCTGTCTTCATGGCTTCCAGCTCTATACAACTTTAGACAGCTTTAGATATACCTTTCCTTTGTGATTATGAGGAATTTCAGGTTCAGGACATTCCATCTTATTGCTTTTGTTTCCTTAACCCTGTGGCCGGTTCTGGAGTTTCAGGAGTTAAAAAGTTGGCTGGTGTCCCTTTGAGTCCTAACAAAATGTCTCAATATCCACAGCCCTTTGAGATCTCCTGGCAAGTGAGAAACCAAGATGCAAGTAGGTCCTTTTTCTGCCAGCCAGCCTAATGATTTGGCACACTGGAGCTGAGTGGTTTTGAACCTTGAGGCTGCCTCTGAGTACCTGCATCCCCGCCCTCGTGCAAGTCACCAAAAACTCTCTGTAAAATGGCCAATACAACCTTATAGAGCCAGTCGGGGAAATGCTCATGAAATTGATCTTGAAGTACTTGGCAATTGCAAGCTTCATAAGAATCCCTGGTAAGAATAATTAACTTACATTGGAGGATGGATTTACTTAGGAAAGCTCCATCTGCAGTGAGGGTGGGCCCCTCTTTCCTGTTGCTCCTGGCACGTGCTCTTCTCCAAGTAACATTTGCTGCAGTCTGGGTGGTTTGTCTGCTTAGAGCCATCCAGAAAAGTCGGTGGGAAAATCCAACAGACCATTGGCACTTAGAGGCTGGGGTTGGCACTAGTCACAGTGAGAGGCATTGCTTTTATTAGCAACTGAGTTGCTCTACAGCAGGAGAGGCAGAAGTGCCTCATATGCAAACTCAAGATGCTAATGTGGCTCTTAGGGAAAGGGAGCAGATACATCCAGCATCCCTCAGATGTCTCAAATTGTAGACATGGCACACCTTTCACTAATGGGGCGATAAGACTTGATTCATATGCTTGCTTCTAGAAAGACTTGCTGCTGTCTCTCCCAGGTCACATGGTGTGGTGGTTGAATCCTCCTTGTATCACTTACTAGCAATGTGACTTTGTGATCCTAAGACTGACCTTTCCACTCTCCTCTGGAACACAGTGATTTTTTTTTAATATTTGTATAAGAATATTTATTGCAACTTTATTCATAATGGCAACACATCAAGAAGAACTCAGATGTCCATCAACAAGGAAATGGATAAATAAAGTATGGTATATTCATAAAATGGAATGCTGCTCATTAATAAGGAATGAACTAGTAATTCCCACAACAGAGTGGATGAATTTCAAAAACATTATGTTGAACAAAAGAAGCCCGACATGGAAGATTATACTGTATGATTCCACTTCTGTGAAGGTCAAGAAGAGGGAAAACTCATCTATGGGATTAGATAGCAAAATAATGGTTGCTTTTGCCTGGCCAGGGTGGTTCAGTGGTTGAACATCAGCCTATGAACCACGAGGTCACGGTTCAATTCCCGGTCAGGGCACATGCCTGGGTAACAGGCTTGATCCCCAGTGTGGGGCGTTGCAGAAGGCAGCCTATCAATGATTCTCTCTCATCATTGATCTTTCTAGCTCTCCCTCTCCACTTCGTCTCTGATCAATAAGAATATATCTTAAAAAAATAGCTGCTTTTGTGGAGGGGGGTCATTAACAGGAAGGGGCACAGGAAACTTTCTAGATTTATGACAGTGTTCTTTATCTTTTTTTAAAAAAATTTCTTTATTGATTAAGGTATCACATATTTGTCCTCATCCCCCCATTCCCATCCCACACCCCTCCCCACACATGCCCCCACCCCCCTGTTGTCCTTAACCGCTGGTTAGGCTCATATGTTGCACACAAGTCCTTTGGTTGATCTCTCCCCTTTACCCCCACCCTCCCCTCCCCTCCCTCTGAGGCCCGACAGTCTGATCCATGCCTCCTTGTTTCTGGGTCTGTTCTTGTTCATCAGTCTATGTTTGGAACACAGTGATGTTAACGGCATCCACCTCATAGAATTGTTTTAAGGAATCCACAGGTAAAGCACTTAGTACAGTGTCTGGCATTTAGTAAGTGCTCAGTGACAATGGGCTCTCATTGTTATTAATCGGCAGCTGGATCTCCATATTGCTCTTCTCATTCACTCCTCAGAGGCCTTTAAGGGACTCTTGGGATGACCCTCCAAAGAGCCCAGAATCAGAGCTGTGCAGACCACTATTCTAACAATGAAAGGACGCAGTGTGCCTGAGGTTGGCCCTTGTTAGAGACCAAAGCTCATAAAAGTCAGAGGGAAGGGTTTGGAAATGTAACACAGCTGGGATGTCCCAGATGAAAAGGAAACATGTTTAAAGACCCATGACAGTTCATACCAGCAAACACACAAATAGGCGGGATTGACACTTCCTGCCTCAGGGATGTAGGGTTTCCACCCTTTCCAGCCACTCCCCACTCCCCACATGACCTGCCATGTGTTTTCTCTTTCTTTCTCTTTCTTGTTTAATATAATTTGTGCTTCCTAGGTCTGTCAGTAAGTAGTAAATACTGGGCATCTATTCTGTGGAGAATTGGGGTTGCTGGTGTGATAAGAGAGAGTCATGGTTCCTAACATGGGGAAAATTTTGCAATGCCAAAAGCAAGATAAGAAATATACACTTACCTGGGAGCACATTTACCCTTGCCACGTCCCATTCATTCTTTAAAACCCTCCTCAAATATCACCTCTTCTAGGAAGCCTTCTCAGAATTCTCCTTGCAGAATTAGTGATTTTCTTTTTTCCTTTTCCTTTGGTTGTGTCCCCAAAACATCACTGAGATTCTGATTGTCTGCTTGTCTGCCTCACACATTAGATTGGGATTCTCTTAAGGCTGTGGTCGGCAAACTGTGGCTCGCGAGCCACATGCGGCTCTTTGGCCCCTTGAGTGTGGCTCTTCCACAAAATACCACAGCCTGGGCTAGTCTATTTTGAAGAAGTGGCGTTAGAAGAAGTTTAAGTTTAAAAAATTTGGCTCTCAAAAGAAATTTCAATTGTTGTACTGTTGTTATTTGGCTCTGTTGACTAATGAGTTTGTCGACCACTGTCTTAAGGGAACAGACCAAGGGAAGCAGTCTAGGGGGATATTGTGTAGTTCTCATTTATCTCCATACCCCCGTAGTACTTGGATAGTCAGAATATGCTTGTTGAACGAAATGGTAAATAAATGTAGATGGTAAATAATGAAATAATAGGTAATACTTATTGAATGCCTTCTGAAAAGCATTTCTTCGTCCCCATCTTCCCAGCAAACACACACACACACACACACACACACACACACACACACACACACACACTGGGATGGTAGCTAACATTTACTGAGGGCTTCCTTTAGTTCTGTGTGCTTTTCCTTCAATAGCTCATTTGATCACCCTAACTGCCTTCTGAGGATGTATAACTAGTGTTGCCATTTTGTAAGTGAAGAGACAAGAGGCACACACAGGTTCAGAAACTCATGCTAGAATTCAAAAATAGCAATCCGACCCAAAACCTGGCCCCTGAACAGCTACACTAAAATACCTCTCACTGTAAGACTTTAGAGAGAGTTTTAGAATTTTCATGGGACCTCCTTTCTCTCACTTTGAAGGCAGGGATTCTGGCTTATTGGACTCTTTTGCAAACTGACCTAAGACAACATATCCAGTCAACAAGGATTTGGTTCTTTTTGGTTGGTTTGGGAACTGTGTCTCTTCCCCAGCAAACTAACGTACAATGAAAACAAGTCACAGGCTAAAATTTTCACAAGTATAAGCATTTATTAGTTAGCAAGCATAAAAATAATCATAAATCTCTTCCTTTAGGCTCTATGAAATCCCTTCTCTCTCTCCTGGAGGCCTCCTGATCATCCTTGCATAAAAAGCTGGGGCTGAGACAGCATAATAATATTCATAATAATGTCCAAGTTGGCCAGTATTCCAGCTCCATTGGATGATAGACTCTTTGCGTTGGGGACACAGGGCCTTATGGAATTCTGGACCTCAGTACCACCCCCAAGTCCTTCAGGCTAGAGTAGAGCTGCTCACTGTGCTGTAAGCCAATCTATCTCTTGATGTTGCTCATTTTACCAATGTACATTCTTTCCGATGCCCCTCATTAATAAATTAATGTTCATCAATGACTCCTGTGCAGATTTAGACAACAATATTTGAAGTGTTTACAGTTACATATTCTAACCACCCCTCAGTATGAATTCTTAATGAGGGTACTTAAGATGTTAATAAACAACCACTCCCCCTAGAACCGTGGTCTGCAAACTGCGGTTCGCGAGCCACATGTGGCTCTTTGGCCCCTTGAGTGTGGCTCTTCCACAAAATACCACAGCCTGGGCGAGTCTATTTTGAAGAAGTGGCGTTAGAAGAAGTTTAAGTTTAAAAAATTTGGCTCTCAAAAGAAATTTCAATCGTTGTACTGTTGATATTTGGCTCTGTTGACTAATGAGTTTGCCGACCACTGCCCTAGAATATTGATCTCTGTTCAGCCTATGTAAATGTTACCATCCATCCCTCAGAGGTAGATTCATTGTAATTTAAAAATGTATGTGTACATCTCACTATCAGCACTGCAGATCTTTAAAGTAAATCACAGAAAATATTACAGCCTTGCTCAGAGGTTGCATAGAATAGTGGAAAGAGGTGGGCTTTGAGGTCAGGCAGGATTTGAACCTGTGTCCAGCAGACTCTGTGGCTCTTGCTGTGGAAGAAGGGTCGTGCATGGGCATTTCTCAGCTGCCTTGGGGAAGCCTGGTAGCCATTCCACTGATTTTTTTACCTGAAAATTGAAGACTAGACCTGGGTGGGGGAAGGGCAGGTATGTAGCTAGAAAGAGCTGGTGGAGTGGCCGTGACAGTTCTGAGCCTTCTTGCCCACCTGCCCTGCAGCCCTTAATCTCTGCAGTCCCCAAAGATGCCTTTTCCCTGCCCGGTGGCAAGACTTGAAGTTGAGGCCAGGGATTGTGCCAGACTTAATTGACTTGTGTTGAAAGTTACAAGAACTGATTCTCCCTTTAATTTTTCCTAAATTAAACACTGTGGAAGGATGAGAAGATGGGAAATGACCAAGAGTCCTGAGAAAGGGGGTCATCATAGTGGCGCCTTTCAGAGCGAGTCTCATTTCTTTATATATAAAACAAGGTTAATAACATTGGTCTCAAATGGCTGTGAGGGTCAATGAGAGTCTCTAAGTGCCTGGCACTAGGCAGGAGTGTAATCAGTGTTCCTTTACATTCCCAGAAATGAACCTTGATAGCCCAGTGTGGGTTTCAAACCCTCATTTAAAGGTCTGACATATAGTAGTTGCTTAGTAAAGATTTGAATGAATGAACGAGGTTGCTTTGCTCTCTTTCGGGGGTTTTCATCTAGGTCAGTGGTCGGCAAACTCATTAGTCAACAGAGCCAAATATCAACAGTACAACGATTGAAATTTCTTTTGAGAGACAAATTTTTTAAACTTAAACTTCTTCTAACGCCGCTTCTTCAAAATAGACTCACCCAGGCTGTGGTATTTTGTGGAAGAGCCACACTCAAGGGGCCAAAGAGCCACATGTGGCTCGCAAGCGGCAGTTTGCCGACCACGGATCTAGGTCACAGAAGGGTTAAAAGGTCGTTAAAAGATCCTGCCTTTTAAAGGGCAAAGATATTAGCCTTTATTGGACAACCAGCTGCCATCAAGTGCTTTACATGTTATCCTACCTTATAATAGACAAATATGCAAATTGACCGCACCTTCGCTACTCCCAAGCCACGCCCACCAACCAATCAGGATGAGTATGCAAATTACCCCAACAAAGATGGCGGCTAATTTGCATATCAAGACAGCGTAGAAAGAAGCCAAGAGATGCTGAAGGGAGCAAAGCTGTGGAGAAGCAAGCAAGCGGGGGGGGGGGGAGGAGAAGGGCAGAGCGGAGGCGGGGCCGGGGGAGAAGGAAGGAGAAAGGGGCGGGCTGGCGGAGAAGGCGGGCCGGGGGACAAGGGCGGAGCGGAGGCGGGGCCGGGGGAGAAGGAAGGAGAAAGGGGCGGGCTGGCGGGTGGGCTGGCAGAGAAGACGGGCTGTGGGACAAGGGAGGAGCGGAGGCGGGGCGGGCTGGCGGAGAAGGCGGGCCGGGGGACAAGGGAGGAGCGGAGGCGGGGCGGGGTAGAGTGCAGCAGGAAACCCTATTGCAGGATTTTTCCTGCAACGGGAATGCTAGTTTAATTATAACAATCTTAAAAAAAACTTGTTCATGTCTATTTTTAAGTGAGGAAATTAGGGCTCTGAGAGGTTCATTATGAAAGCCAAGGTCACTGACCTAAGCAGTAGGGTTGAAATCTGTATCCAGAGCTGATTCCAAATAGTGTGTTCCCACCCGCCATACACATAAGGATGTCCAGCCTACCTATCTCAGGTGGGACATGCCATCTGCCTGAACTAGACATACATGACCCAGAACGAGTTCCTCATCTTCATATCTGGATGATGTATGGCTTCCCTATGATGGGCTGCGTTGAGTGAGGAAATGGAGAGAGGCAGGGTGAGAGCTGATTAGAGCCCCAGTGCTTGGGAGCTTGGCTTTGTCTCAGCTTCGGCCTCCATTTAGCTGCTTATTTTTAGGTGCAGGATTTAGTTTGGGCTCAGGAAAGCAAGAGGCAGTGATGGTAAACTTAAGGGATTTAATGATAAGGACAAGTTAAAGAGCCCACAGGTAACCATATGGTGGTATGAAACCAGGTGGGTCCTATGGAGCAAGGGACCCTGGAGCTTTGCAGTGAGGATCCTGGCTCTAAGCTGCACCCTGTTGATTTGCACCCAGCCCTGCCACTCATTGTGCAACCTCAGCTGTATAATGGACATGATGCCGGTGATACCAGCCTCCTGGCCTTGTTGCGTGGAGTCTAAGCCATATCAGGCCTGTACAGTTTTTAACACGGTATCTAGCTCTAGTCAGCATATAAACAAAGGTTAGGTGTTATCTTTGACCAGAAGGCCACATTCTACCCTGAACTTTACTTATTTCCTGAATGGATCTTGTGGGGTGATGTTGACAGATAAAGCTGTTTACAGAATTCTTACCCTGTGACTTAGATTTAGAAGCACGGCTGGGCAGAATCCAATTTAACACATATTTAAGTTTCACAGAAAGAAAACATTTGGGTTGGCTTGGGCAGGGTTTCCTTTTTTATAAAGTTTATTTTAAAATTTTTGCTTTTGCGATGTCAGGGTCTTGAGTGACGGACAGCCTGTGTCTAATATCTAGGGCTGAGAAAGTCTAGTGAGAGTCAGGCCCACGGGGTCAAATTGGCCTTTCAGACAGACAGAGCCTGCCATGGATTTCCTGAGGACTTAGACGATGTAAAGGGGAGTTAACCCATCCCACACTGTAAATTATTTTTTCAAAGGAAAAACAAGGGAGCCAAGACACCATTTATCATGATTCTTTTACATTTTGACTTGGCAAGAATTTACCCATTTGCCATCCCTCTCCAGCTCTGTGTGATTTGGGAAAATTTTTATAAACCAAATGTTTTCAAGTTTTTGTTGTTATTAAAATGTAAAATGTGATTCAGTAATGCACCCGCTGTCCTCCAAAGGAACAAAAACTATTGTCCATTTCATTGACAGAAGAATTGATGGTCAGCCTTCGGTTAGGGAAACCGAATGGAGGGAACTTCATGTTTGTAGCTTAGCTTTACAGCCCAGGGGGTCATGTGCCAGCCTCAGATGGGTAGGTCCAATTCTGCGAGTTCTGATGTCCAGGCCCTGCTGACTACTAGTACAACCACATTTGTCTTCAAGATCCAGCACACAAGCCCTGGTCAGTGTGGCTCAGTGGTAGGGCCTCAGCCTGCATACCAAAGGGTCTCTGGTTTGATTCTTGGTGAAGGGCATGTACCTGGGTTGCAGGTTTGATCCCTGGCCCTGGTCAGGGCACGTGCAGGAGGCAACCAATTGATGTGTCTCTCTCACATCAATATTTCTCTCTCTCTTTCCCCTTCTTCCCTCTCCCGCTCCCTCCTTTTTGCTTTTGCAACGTCAGGGTCTTGAGTGACAGATAGCCTAAAAATCAATGGAAAAAAATATCCTCAAATGAAGATTAACAAACAAACAAAAAGATCCAACATACAAACTTGAGTACCTATCTTCTCAGGTTTCGAAGAGGAGGAAGTTCAGTAATTAATACATGACATAGTTCCTGATGGGGCTTAGAACTTAATAATTTTGATGATTATGATGGAGAAGAAGGAGCAGCAGCAACAGCAACTGGCATTTATGCAGCATCTGTGACATCGCTTTCTCCCTCTTTTCTCATTTAATCATCTCATAACAGCAAATACCTGCCTGAAGTAGGTATTTTTAGATTCATTCAATAGATATGGTAAGGAAAGTTCCCTGATCTTTAGCAGCTTACCTAGGACTCCAAATAGAACAAGTAGATCAGATTGGGTTCTACCTTTTCCAAGACTGTGTTTGGAACTAGAATGCTACACTGGGCAGAAGTTATAACAGATGTGTAAAGAAACCACTAGAATACAGTATGGTGTGTGTTTTAGCAGAGTGTTCAAGATGCTTTGGGGACACATGAGAGAGGCTTACCTGTGACTGGGATGTTGGGCTTGGTCTCACAGAGGAGGTTCCCCTGAGCTGGGACTGGGAGGAGAGTGAGCAGGAGTTTCCACTGGTGAGGAAGGGGAGTGAAGGCACAGCTGATGGGAAGTCGTGGCACATTGGGACGTGGTCATGTTGACTGTAGAAGATAGCACAGACGAGGCCTAGGTGTACAGAACTAGAGAAAATCAAGTTTCTCTAACTGAAACCCTCAATGTGGTTAAAACACTCTCATCATTACCACAGGTCTTTCTCATTCTATGGTTAGGTTACCCAGAAGGCTTCGTCTCAGGATTATATATAATGTTCACAGGCTTGATTACTGGGAAAGGAAGCCAAGACCTTATTTAATCACAAACTGTCCAGTGTCAGAAAAGGCCCTGTTACCCTGTCTTGTCATTGCCCCGAGTGGCAGGAATTTACAGCTTGAAATAGCAGCTGGTGCAGGAGGGAGCCTTTAAAACAGTCAGATTTGTTGGTTCACTTTGGCTAACCCAGAGGTCAAAAGCAGTTTCTGTCTAGCACATGAGATAACTTTTGAAACGTTTGAGATGTTGCAGGTAGCGTTACAGGAACATCCACACTTGTGATAAAAGGAGTTATTTATGAGGTAGCTGAGGTTTCAAATGTAAAAGAAAAAAAAAAAAACTTCTGTAAATTATGAAGACTTTGGTAACAAACCCCAGTTGGATGTTGCTGGCCTTTCTGAGAGGGTGAAAGGGAGATCAGCCAGGTATAAACTAGGAAAGTCCATTTAAGTACTAACTGGAATTCCAGTGGTGTTACCTGCTGATCAAAAGTGACAATCAAAAAAAAGGTAAGTGACCATCACGGAGAAAGATTAATGCCTTCAGCCTTCTGATTGGATGTCTTTTGTGCCATGAGTTGCTATGGAAAACTCTACCCATGTTTTTCAGCTGATCTAGTATTGTCTAAAAATAAGTGTGAAAAATCAATTGGTTCCAAAGACATTATCACAAAGCATTTATAATCTATGAGTTTCTTGCCTTGGCTCATCAAAGCTAAGAAAGAAAGAGGGTTCTCTAATCTAAAGTGGAAAACGTAGACACCGCAGATTCAACTGCCTTCTGAATTCTGCCCACGCCCAACCCCCAAAGATCAATCGTTGTTGTATTTAACAATACAGTACATGCTTTGGGGAGTGATGGTTACTTTGTAAAGTACCCTTACCTTAAATGCTGGAAGGTTAGCATTCTCTAGAACACACGAGTAAGTCATGAATTAATTTTCTACACATGAATGGTTGCTGGAAAAGTAGAAATTAATTAGGAAGAAAAAAATTGTACTTGACATTATTTAGATTCTTTTCTTTTTTTGCCCACTAGTGTGCATTCAATTCCCACACAATGGAATAGAGTGACCTGAGACTGGCCTTGCAGTAACATCCTGCCAATGCCATTTCCAGCTGGAGGTCTGGGCCAAGTGCTGTAATCCTCCTGAGCCTCGGAGGCTGGCAAGCACCTACTTTAGCTCCTTACTAAGGTTGCTACCAGGATCCAATGAAGTTCTCTGAACACTTGTGAAGTACCAAGCAGATGTATGGTGGTGAAAGTTAACTCTGTGAGGACAGGGGTTGTATCTGACTTAAGCCCTTTTCTATCCCTATTACCAAGCACAGGGCCATTTTTTGAATAAACAAGGCAATCAGCCATTAGACAACTTTATCTCATCAATAGCCCAGTTTTTTTAAAAATATGTCTTTTTATTGATTTGAGAGAGAGAGAGACAGACAGACAGACAGACAGACAGACAGACAGACAGACATTGATGACAGAGAAACATTGATTGGCTGCCTCCTGCTTGTCCCCAACTGGGGTTTGAGCCCGCAGCCTGGGCATGTGCCCTGACTGGGAATTGAACCAATGACGTCTTGGTTCCTGGGTTGACACTCCACTAGGGCAATGACCCAGATTTTATTACCTGCCCAGTGTGTTTCCTGTTTGAACCTTTTGGTGGATAATTTTTAGAGCTAGCAGCAAATGATGTGATCTCTCAATTAGGAGATGCCTCATGATTTGCCAAGAAAATGGGTGAATATGTTACTAATTTTCTGCTTCCTTCACTGGCTCCTGGAGGGTGAGGATTATGTCTTGCCCATCTTTCCATCTCTTGGCCACCGAGGCTCATTTAGCACAATGCGTTGCATTTGTCAATGAGAAGAAATAGTCACTGGATGGCATTTTCAATGGTCCTTGGCCATCCCTTTGTTGCCATCCGGGACCTGTTCTGACGTCCTGTTTTGGATTGGGATTTGAAGCTAATGCAGAACTGTGGCAGGCTCGTGGAGTTGCCCTGCTTTCACTCTGGGAATGTCCTGTCAGGTGCCAACACTGTTCTAGGTGGACCCTTCCACATTCTGCATCCCGTTTATTACATAATCTCGAAGTGCTAACTTGAGAGCCCAGGCACTCTCCTAACTTCTGCAGATGTTCGCTGAGATTTTTAAAAATCATTTACACACGTGTAGTGACCACTTCTCACCTTCTCCCATCCAAGTACTAACCAGGCCCGACCCTGCTTAGCTTCCGAGATCAGACGAGATCGGGCGTGTTCAGGGTGGTATGGCCGTAGATCACTTCTCACCTTCTATTGGACAAGTCATTTAGCATCTCTACCCCTGAGTTTCCTTGCCTTTCACACGGGGCAAGTTCCTTTTGCTTTAAGGTTGTGTGTGTGAAAGGCTTTCTAACTGCAGAGAGGTATGGACATATTGAGTAACATTTCAATCTAAACATTTCCTCACTTCCAGGGCTTTGGGTTCATCACAAGGCTTTGGCCCCTTTTACTTTATGTACCAGTTACTTGTGTTTATAACATACCCTCTCCCTTACTAACCTATGAGATAATGATACCACTACTCCACCACCATTGATAGTAATAATAATAATGTCAACACCTGCATGGGATGCTACAGCTTGTAGAGTGCTTTCTGTGCACCTGGCACCATTCTGATTACTTTATTAGTACATGTATTATTTCATTTAATTCCTGCCCTAGCCCTAGTAGGTAGATACTGTTATCTTCATTTCACAGAGGAAACTGAGGCAAGAAGAAGAGACAGAGCTAGGATTCGAACCCAGAGATGCAGCTGGACAAAGGGAGTGTCTTTTACTAAACTTCACAAGTGTGATATGGGTTAGCAATGGCCCTAGGATTTGAACCCAGGCAGTACTCTCAGTTCATGTCCTCAACCAGAACCCTCTACTACGTCTGAAATCTGTGTCTCCTGTGCCCAGCAAACCCTCCTGCCACAGCCCAGCACAAAATTGCTAAATGTGGGGAACAGTGTTTTAGAAAGTTTAAGGGCTCTGGAAATAGATGGACCTGAATCGACAATCAGATTCTTTGAGCCCCAGTATCCATGTTTAATAACAACAATCTTAGAGGTGAAGGTCTGGGAGTGGGGGGAGAGTAGGTTGGAGGGGTCAAGGGTCAATGGGGAGAAAAGGGAGACATCTGTAATACTTTCAACAATAAAGATACATTTTCAAAAACGATCTTAGACAGTTGAGGTGTGCAATAAGTGGTCACAATTCTCTTCCTCCTCCTTTGCCTTTTTCTTCTTATTTTCTTTCTGAACATTTCACTGTAAACAGCATTAATGTTGCTTTTAAACAGGCATTCTTTCTCTTTTGCTTCTAATATGATTTTTACGTACTATTTTTATAATGATCATGATGTCTTATTGCAGTTACCTGCTTTCTGTCTCCACTTACATTGATTTTCTTGAGGGCAAAGCGTCATGCTGTTTTCATCTTTGTATCTTTCTTGCCAGCATGATGCATGGCCTTGGGAGCAGGGCCACTTCTCGCCCATGTCACACCTCTCTGAAAGTTAGAAAAGGTGCCCCACTGCCCTTGGCCACATGTCGCTCTGCAGGCGCAAGGCTTGGTCAACTGGCAGCATCTTCCTATGAAGAAAAGGCACTTTCTCCTTGGAGGGCCACAGCTTGGCAAGGGGACTGTGCTTCACCTGTCACTCTTCCCTGCAGCAGCCCACAGAGTAAATGACTGTATGAAACGGCAATGAAATGTTTGCTGAATGAATGAGTGAATGGATAGGTGAACATGTGGCACATTCCCTCCTGGATCCCTTTCCCCTTTCAGCCATGACTCAATCGCATGACTGCTTTATATGCAACCCCAGAGCCCACCATTCTCTTCTGGGGCAGATTTTTTGAACTTAATGATGCTGCCACAGGATTTTTCCCTTCCTAAAAGTTCTTGTGAGTCTAACCCTTAGGATGGTTGCTCCTCTGGGAACAGCCTTTGGGCAGGGGCTCAGTGGAGGCCCGAACCCGGGTCAGGGCACCGACACCCAACCCCAATTGGCCCCTCCCAGGTTAAGTAGATGGTCTTTGCAAGGATGGGGCTCAGGGAAGGGCCCTGGGGTCCATAGTCACCTTGGTCTTTAAAAGGTGCACAGAGGAACCGGTCTCGCCACTCCTCTCCAGTATGATTGCTAAGTACCTTTTTGAACCCTTTCCCACCCAGGCCCCCCAATTCCAATCCTGGGCAGGAAGGAAAAAACCTTTCATTTGAGTAATTTGCCAGCATTGGCAGTGCAGACACCCAGGTGAGAGCTGTGCCTCTTCAGGCTGGACTTGGGATCCTGTGGTTAACTGGCCTTGCGCTGACCTGGTCACATTTGCAGGGAACCTTGACCTCGTCGTTTGATTATAGGTAGAGTCATTCTACTTTTCACTTGTGATTTGTGATGATTATTTTTCCAATTAAAATAATTTTAAGATTGCAAAGTGCTCAAGCATTTCTTACAGAAAAGCTATGATAATACAAATAAAAAGGAAATAAAGAATATTCATAATCCTACTCAGCCATAGCCACTGTAAATGCCTGAGTTTATTCTTCCAATCTCTTGCGCTCTCTCTTCCCAGATAGACACACACACACACACACACACACACACACACACACACACACACACACACCAGGCTTACCTCCACTTATTCATTGCATTTTGGAACAGGTTGGACGTTTACAGATTATTCTGATTTGTTAAAGCAATGAGTGATCTACAATTGTAAAGTATTATTAATATGCTGGGAATGGGGGGAGATTTTACATTAAGTTCCACACATCTATGTTTCCAGTCTATCATGCCTGAAATAAACTTGCTGGAATGTGAGTCTTTCATGCCAAGCATATAATACACAAAGAACCTATTTCCCAGGAGTTTGGCTAAACCAAGCACGTTATGTTCCATCTTAATGTTGAAATACAGATTTCCCATTAAAAGGAAATCTCTTCCTTTCAGAAGGTTGAAAAAGATGATACTTACAAAAAAAAAGGGAGAAAAGACTCCCAGCTGGTTAAATTTAGGGCGCTGAAAGAGATCCAATTGGCAGATAATCCCTGGCCATGGGCCCACAACATTTTCATTTGATTGTGCATTGGATACATTTTCATTCATTTTAAGCCCTTGCCTTTCAGTATTTTGTTCCTTGGAGACAGGCAAACTAGTATCAATAGCTCTCTTGGCCTCCATCAAATGGCTTGATTTACTTAAGTGGTCCATTTTGTTATTCCAGTAAGGAGGGGCTTGTATTTCTTGACGCATTTCCGAGAATGAGAATGGTTGTGCAAAGAAATTCTGAGATTCTGTTTTTTATTTTTTAATCTGTCTTCTCATTGGATAAAGCATTGAGCATGGGATGCTGGGAGGAGGGTCCTCTGGAACCGGAGTCAGGAGACTTGGCTTCTCACCCAGCTCTGACACTGACATATGGATACAGCCTTGGCTAAATCTCCTAACTGCATTGGACCTGAATTTCTCTCTTCTGTAAAGTAGGGATAATCGTCTCTTCTTTGCTTTCCCCTCAGGGATGTTGTAAGGATAAAATGACCTAATCCAGTGGCTCTCAACCTCAGTTACACATTAGAAATAACCTGGGGATGTTGTAAAAAATACCATTTGCTAGGCCCCCACCCAGACCGATTAGGTCAAAATCCATGGACCCTGGGCATTAGGAATTTTTATATCCCAGGAGATTCTTTGTGCAATCAGGATTGAAACACATTGAAAATCAAGACGATAATACATTGGAAGTCCTAAGAATGTAATTCATAAAGAAAGATTAAAACCATCCACGTTAGTATGGTGCCATGCAGTTTTTAAATGATGTCACGTGGAGACCTGATAAGTGCCTGTAAGACAGTGGATTTTAAATTGTTTTTACTGTAACCTAAAGAAAAAAATTACATCCTGGTATATATACTCAGTAACACATAAACGTATTCAGTTGCATGGACAGCAGCCCCCCCCCCACTTATTCACAGGGGATGCATTCCAAGACCCTCAGTAGATGCCTGAAACTATAGATATTTACTGTTTTTTCCTATACACACATGTCTATGATAAAGTTTAATGTATAATTTAGGCACAGTAAGGAGTAATAACAATAATAATAAACTAGAACAATTATAACAATATACTGTAATAAAATTTTGCGAATATGGTCTAATCTCTCTCAAAATATCTTATCGTACTCTTCTTGTGATGGTGTGAGATGATACGAATGCCTATGTGAAGAGAGGAAGTGAGGTGAATGACGTAGTTATAGTGTGAGGCTACTGACAGTACTTCGGAAGGAGGGTCATTTGCTATGGGTGATCCTGGGTCCCCAAGCTACGACTATGTCATGGTTGGGGAAATTTAATATTTTCAGACCTCGGTTGCCACAGGTAACTGAAACCATTGGAAGTGAAACTGTCTTAGGATAAGGGGACGACTGTAAACATAACTTTCATAGGACAATGTGTTCCCTTTCTATGTGATTCAGTCTAATATTTTTTCTTCTTTTCTGTTTGGTTGCAGTTTGGATTACTCTCCTTCATTTTTCTTTTTATGCTGGTGGAGAGCCGCAGAATTGATTTAATGATCTGCTAATGAGTGCTGACTTGATGTTTGAAAACCAGAGATACAGAGATGGCATATTTCAAGGAAGCAGGCTCACCTACTCTTTGATGTTTATTCCCTCTCGCTCCCGATTGAATCTACGGGTGCTCAGACCCACCTCTCCCCCCACGCTCCCCGCCACACTTTTACTTGCTGCATCAAGCATACCCACCAGGGCGGTCCTGGTTCTAAATGTTATTTGGCCCTTAACTGGGTCACTTGGAGCCTCGCTTCCGCTTCCACATTCTAATCCCTGAAGTGGTAGACCTTATAATGATACATTATGCTTTATACAACATACAAAATTTATGAAACAAAGCCAACCGACATTTTCAATTGAATTATACATAGTTTCCTAAAGAGGTTTCTTAGCATAAATACAAGAAATTATAGTTAATAGAAGGCTGTAGCTACACCATGGTGCTGATGATAATTTTGGTCTTTCTACTCTAAAGAACTGGGGGGTGGGGGTGGGGGCAGCGCCTTAGGTTAAATGTGGTGAACGAAGTCATTTCCTTCTTGTTCTGGCCAGATCTTCTTCTTCCCAGGCTTCTTCTGCTCCTCTGTGTATCATGCTGCTCTAAGTGGGTTTGCTTCAGCTACACTGAATTCTCAGCTTCTCCCTGTGTGCTCATTAAGTTTGGCCATTGCCAGTGCTATCATGCCTTTAGCCCTGGCTTGCTATTGCTTCTATTTGCTGCTGTGTGGCTGTGGGCAGGCGCCCAAGGCTCATAGTTTTCTCTCCCAGGATATGTTATTTAATATGCAACCTCATCAAATGTCTGTTGGTTCCTTCTCTCTACTGTATTGCCATGGAGGCTAGAGGTGTGGGGGAGATTTGAGTAGGAAGAGAACATCTCCCCAGTATAACTGTTTCTAAAATTTCCTCCCAGTTTCCTACCTCCCCCCTTATGTGTTTAACCATTTTTTTTTGGTCTGCTTAATTTGTGCTATATTGCCTCTAACTTTGTTTGACAGTGGCACCAAATCAAATGTATTCAAACTTCAACAAATAATAATTGAGCATATTGACTTTTGTTGTTCTCACGTAATCTCTCAAGCAACCTTTGAAGAGAGATCGTTTCCACTGTATTGAGGGGATAACAGGCTTAGAGGGGAGAGGTGACTTACATGGCTAGTAAGTGTCAGAGAGTGGAATTCAAACCCAACTCTTTAGAGCCTAAGTCATGGTCCCTTTCTTTCTTCCAGATCAGGCCTCTGAATACCCGGGACAGGCAAACTTGGCTTCTGAAAGGCATATTTGACCTAAGACAGAAGGGCTGGTAGAAGGGCTGCCCTAATGCCAGGCATGAGATTGGCAAGAGTTTAGAAGGCGAATTCCACCATATGCCTGGTTCCCAAAGATCTGTCACTCTGTTGAAGCCTTACTTTTGGGGGTCAAGCTGTCTGAGGCTACCATAATTGACCAACCTACCAAATCTGGCAATGGGGGCTGAGTTGGGCTGGGAAAGGAATCTTGTGAAAAAAATAGATCCACCTTGCCCTACCCATGCCCCGCAGGGGATGCAGGCAGTCTTCTCTCAGACGGCTGTCTGGGTTCCACGGTGATAGGCGTCCTGAATAAATACTCTGATAGACTAAACACACGTTGCCCATATTGGCCCGGGGAGCAGCAGTCCCGGGAGCACTCCCAGTACAGTCCCCTGTGTGGCAGCCCAACTTGTTAATCATCGTCCTGGCAGGCTGGCCAGGATGGAGATATTTAGCTTGGGGCTTGTGCCTTGCCCTGTATGCTAATGTGAGCATTCTTAGAACTGTAATTTCCGTTCCGACCTCCATGGACAGTCCTTACAGAGAACACAGACATAAAACAATTCCTGAAATGTCAGGAAGAAATTGCATCTAATGGGGGGTACCTCTGCCAAGGAAAACATACTTCAGTTTTAAAGCATTCCCATCCAAACAGGGAAATTTAAAAACTACTCTTGGGTTTGCATTGGGGCCTGAGCACTTTTCCATGTCCTTTAATAAGTGGTAATGCATGTACCAGCTAGCTCCACAGCAGGCTCCCCGTGGACCAACGTGGCTGCCTGTGAAGGGGATGGGGCAGCAGGTGGGAGGTGACAGCTGAGACCTGCATGAACTGGTATCAGCCAGAAATCCTTCCTGGGGGTCAAAATAATATTTGCAATGGGAACAAAAATACTATAAACCATAATGTCCTATTTTCATGTATCTCAATGGAGAATATGATCACCAGTTGGGACTTGAACCTTGGCCCTCATGCTCCCCAACACCAAGAGCTAAGAAGCATATCATCACCCTTTAGAGTTTTGTATTAGGAGACACACTGTTTTCCAAAATTATGCCGTGAACAGATACCACTTGTAAATAATAATAATATATTGATAATACTTGCTATCATTCCAAGTGTTTATAACACGCCAGGGATAAGTACTTCACCTAAATTATCTCATTTTAACCTCTCAATACACTCACTGCAAGATAGGTCTTGCAGTTGTTTCCATGTTATAGAGAGAAGACCATAGTGCAGAATGGTTGGGAAGCTGGCCCAAGGTCACGCAGGCAGTAAATGGCTGAGCTGGAACTTGAAAACCATGTCTAGACCGGGTGTCTGATGAGTCCTTGGGATAACAAAAAGAAAAAAAAAAGGAAGTATTAGAACTTATTTTTTTGTCTCATCCTTTACACACTTCTATTTTATGTAGATGTTTTATAAAATATAGTACAATAGTACAGAGCTACATGTATGTATATTCAAAATAAATAAATCTGCATATAATGGAGGATTGTGGTCTAATATTTTAAAATTATGAAGTGCACAGATTTGGAGATTATTGCTTTTAATCACTAAGTCCGATGGAAAGAAGAACGTTTCCTTTCCTGATGAGTAGCCGATACTGAAAATATCATGGGAAATCTCATGCTTCCAGGGGGTAAACTCCTTGAAGGCAGATGTATTAGTCTGATTTGCTCACCACCATATTCCTACTAGACCTAATGTCTAGTAGGCATGAAATTGGGAAGCATAGGTGACTGTACACAATGACTAGGGGATAACCAGGGAATTTGAGGGCCTTAGTAGCTTTCTCCCTTTTGAATGTCTCAGTCTAGCTAGTGCCCTAACTTGTACAGATCAAGAAAAAATTGTGTGTGTGTGGGGGGGGGGGGGGGCGGGGGCTGTGTGTGTGTGTATGTGTGTTGGAGTAGTTATAGTGGTGGATGTTTTCATTTTTCATTAGGCAACATTTGTAAACATACTTCTTTTTCCTGAGGCAGTCCAGTTTTTTTACCTTTGTCTTGTAAGGTCTTGATGATCTTGAAGATGCTTCTTTATTATCTTTATCTCTTGGAATGCTCCTAGCAGTTTCCTCACTTCGCTGCCCATCAGGATGATCTGAGATGCTTGTTAGACACACAGAACGCCCTGCCAGCCTCTGGAGATTCTGATTAAGCAGTTGTAGGGCCAGGCTTCCAAGTATATGGTAGTGGCAATCATCACAGGTGTGTTTGAGGGCAGCCAGATTTGGGAACCAGTGGGCTACTTTCAAAGGAAATAATGAGGGACTCCCTGTAGGAGTTAAACTATTCTGAAACCAGACTGAAAGAAGCAGAAAATGGCACTGAAATTTTATCAAAGCTATGAACTTAACTGGAAGAGGTCGTCACTCACCAAGGGGAAAGATGATTAAAATAAAAAAAAGCCTTCATCAAACAATAAACCTCATTAACTTTACTAGGAAGTCCTAGCATCTCTATAGATAATATGCAAAATAAAGCCAAAAACTTTGCATCCTTTCTGAGAAAGAACTTCTCTCTGACTATTCTGCCAAACAGAATTAAGTTAGAAATAGGAGGGACCTAGTGAGAGCCAATAAGTGATTGTTGTCTTTGTCATTAGCAATAAAATGGTCATGTCCCACTTTCTCCGAGGTCACGAGAAGCCATGGAAAAGAGGACAGTTAACTACCAAGTTTCTTTGCCCTGATCCTATCTATTATTTGGGTTTTCAGAGAAGGTGGGAGATGCAGCATGTCTTTTTAGAGCTTGGCTATGTGGCAGTCATTGTTCCAGGCACCATGCACTGTTGAACTAGACAGAGTCTCTCAGGAGCTGACATTCTTGTGGGAGAGACAGACAATAAACAAGTAGATGAAATATTAAGAAAGATCATGTAAAAAAGAAAGATCATGTCTGAATGATAAGGGACATGAAGAAAATATAACTGGGTAATGGAGGAAACTGGGGAGAGTTGTTCTCTGAGCTGGGGATGGGGGTAGGGAACAGCTGTGCATGGGGACCTGGCTGTCAAGGCAAGTGCCTCTGAGGAACTGGGAGAGTGGCCCAGGCAAAGGGAATGTGTAGAGGAGGATTTCTCAGGAAGCTACTGAAGATGATGCTCCTCGCTGTGCCTTACACAGCCTTTCCAAGGCCCCAGGAGGGGCCTTAACTATTTTGCATTTGTAATTTTTCTTAAAGACACATCCTACTCACCCCTGGTTATATAAGCTTCAGGCCCCATAAAACCTAGATTTACTCCTGGGCATATGGAATATAAAAGTGCTAAAATAGGGTTGAACTTGGAAGAACCAAAAGAAAATTGGTGTGGAGAGAGCAATGCTCAAGGTGGAGTATGGTGCTAGATTCATTCATTCATTTATTGGTCCATTCATTCATTCATCATTAATTCACTGCATAACAGATACTTACAGCCAAAAAGACAGATTAAGCTCCTGTCCTAATGTAGTTTCCACTCTAGTGGATTGGAACAGGAAATAAAGAAATACATATATAATGTGTCAGATGACAATGGTGAAAAGTAGCCAAGGGGAGGCAGAGTGGGAGGAGGGAGGTGGGAGGGGTGCTGTTTTATAAGGAGTGGGCAAGGAAGGCCTCTCTCAAAGTCCCCATTTGAACTGAGATCTAGAGGAGGTAAGATAATGGGCCACATGGGGAAAGAACATTCTAGTCAGTGGACAGAAAATACAAAGGCCCCAAAGCAAAACGTGGATCTTTTTGAGGAAGGTCCTAAATGTAGAAGAAAGCAGGTTATGGAAGCCCTAGATAAGGAATTTAGATTTCATTTTAAGAGCAGTGGTAGTCTTGGGTCGACCAGGACTTTAGAAGTCTAGGAAAAGAGAAAACATTGGGTATCCGAGGTCTCAGAGCTGACTCTGGGTTGGCCCTGGAAGGATCCATTAGGGTAGGCAGAGCTCAGCATAAAGAGAAGACCAAGTAGGAGCAACAGCAGGAGCCCAGGTGTGGAGCTGTAAAAAGGAGACTTGCCTGTGGGCCAGGAGATACAGGTGAGCACTGACCGGAGCTGGTGTTTTGTGTGGAAGAGCTCTGGGGATGAGGTGGCAAAGGCAAGAGTTGCCTGTATCATGAAGATCCTTGAAGCCAAGCTAGGGAATTAGATATTTATAATACGGATTCTTGGTGACACATGTACTAGTAGAACAGTGGTGGCTCCAAAATTTCTGTCTAGAAACATTTTGGGGATAACTCTCTGGTTGGAGATAGGGGTGATTGAAAGGGGAAGAGATTTGTCTTAGAGCTAGCAAGCAAAAGTTTTTACCTAGATTATGTTTACTTGAGGGTGGATTTGGGGGTGGGGAGGTGGTAAAGATTTGAGGTTTTCCCCTAAAGCTACATTGCATAGCAACCACAATATTTTTACTTGGATGATTTCCTATTTGGGATTACTAAGAGTTGGGGGGCAATGAAAATAATGGGAACTTAACCCTTAGCTCTATCTTAGGAGAATGAAAATTACATAATTAAAGTTGTGTTTTATGAAAGTTGACCACAGTGAGTATAAGGAGGCATTCATTCATTCACTCATTTGTTTACTGAAAGCTTCTAGGTACCAAGTGGCAGAATGGAACTTGGATATTCCTGAGTTCAGACCCTATTTCTACTACTTCCTAGCTGTGTGACCTTGGACAGGTTTTATTTAATCTCCTAGAGCCTCAGTTTCCTTGCCTGTAAAATAACAATATCTGCCTTAGTGGTGGTTGTAATGAGAGATAATGTGCATACTCTGCCCCTCCAAGGGCGGGCATCTACTAGGGGCTCAGTAAATGGTGGTTCCTACTGGGTTGCAGTAGATGGGAGACATTGGAGGCAGGAAGTGGTTAATTACTATGGCAGAACATACAATGAAGGCCTTCATTAGGGTGAGAGTGGGGACTGTATATAGAGCAGGAGAATTTTGAAAGACTTTGAAGAACACCTTAAATATAACTTTGGACCTGAAGGAGAGGGTAGATTCACAGGTAACATGAAGGTTTTCAGCACAGAAAACATGTAACTATTTGAAAAAGAAAAAAGTAGGTAACTGGGAAGAAAGTGAACTGGGGAAGAAGTCACAATGTAGGTTGAATCTGAGGTAGTAGCTAAGTGGGGATTGTCTCTAGATTTGGGGATAAAAGGTTATTTTCAGGAGTGAGACCTCAGCTAAGCAAAAGGGTTTAGTGTAATCATCACTGTGACAGAGTACTAGTCAGTACAGTATATAAATTTGGTTGCTAAAACAAATACCCCAAATAACAATGCCTTATACAAGAAGTCAGAGCATAAGCCATTCAGGGCTTTTCAGTTTTGTCTCTTGTAGCTCCACCTTTATTAAGTTATAGTCCTCATTCCCATGGGCCAAGATGGCTTTTACCAGTTTGCCCTCATTATGTCTAGAGGGATGGGGAAATGAGGGTCAAGGGAGGGCATACCCACTCCTCACATTCTGTTGGCCAAATTTAGTCATATGGCCACACCTAGTTGCAGTGGAGGGTGGGAAATGCAGTCTTTCTTCTGGGAAGCCATATTTCTAGCTACAATTCTATTATTTTGGAAGAGGTGTTTGGGGGCAGTTAGCAGTCTCTGCCACAGGTAGTATTAAATGAAGAACTGAGGTGAATGAGATCATGGAGAAAAAGGGTGAGACTGGAGTAATGAGTTGGGCTTTAGTAAGACTCTGTCACGGCAATGGGGACACCTAAGATGTTAATGAAAAACATTAGAGGAGCCAGGGTGGAGTGGCTCAGTTGGTTTAGTGTCATCTTGAACACCTAAAGGTTGCTGGTTCAATTCCCAGTTGGGGTGAGTATGGAAGACAACTGATCAATGTTTCTCTCTCGCATCTATGTTTTCCCTTCCTCTCTCTAAGCATGCCCTTCTGGTGAGGATTTAAAAAGAAAAGAGAAAAGCACAGAGGAAAGACCAGCAGGCTGGTATAGTTTGTGGGATGGAATGGTGGATAGCTGTGTCAGATCCTGCAAAGTCTAAGGGAATTGGATTGGTGATTGTAACTCACTGGGGAATGTTCTTACTGGTGAGGGGTGGGGGCAGGCAAAGGCTGGACTAGAAGAGCGTAAGGCTTAGAGAAGTGGAGGCAGTGGGCGTGGCTCACACTGAAGAAGTTTGGCAGTCACAAGGACCTCGGAAAAGGGTGGAACCCCAGGGGCCAGCCAGGGTAAGTGAAATTAAGTTCACATGTCTGAAGGGGTTTACAGATATTAATTAATTTTACCTTTTTTTTTTTTTAAATTGGGAAGAGGCTTTTAAAGAAAAAAAAATCCTCTTAACTAAAAGGAACGAATCCTTTTAGAGAGTTTGCTAATGTAGGCATAAATTTTTTTCTTTGGCAGTTTTTTCCCCCCCTCCCATCTCCCTCAGATAATCTTATCTTAATTTTGAATCAGAAATCTTATTTATAGCTTTTCTAAAGAAGAATTATTTCAATGGGGCCAGATTCTTTGCCCTTTCAACTTATTTTCTTTTTAAAAACAGATAAGTTATCCCTCCTTTTTCTTGGGAGAGACAGTTAAAATATTAATTTAAAAAAAGTGATTATGACCTGAAAGGGGGTTGTAAATCAAAATAGGAGATATAAATTCAGCCAGCTTCCTGTTTTTGTGTTTCTTTTCCTTCTTTTGGAGGGAAACTAAAAATGCCAAAATTCCATCTTTCCCCCAGGACTAGAAGAGAATTTAACATAGCTTACATCCTTAACCGACCTGGAATAAAGTGGGGAATTGTGTGTTCTCACGCTCCTTCTTCCACCCTCCACCTCCCCTTCCTCTGCCATATCTAATTTAGACAACCTGCTTGGCATTCAAGGCTCTGAGACGAGCCGGACATATGTACTTTTAATAGCTGTAGCAATTGTAGTTACTTTACTACTGTCTGTATTCCTACTATGTGCATGACATCATGTTGTGACACACTTCCTCACAGCCGCCTCACTTCTTATTGTTATTCCAATTTCAACAATAGGGAAACTGGAGCTCAGGGGCCCTCTCAGCTTGAAGGGCAACTGGGCCTGGTTTTGAAGGCCAGCTGGGTCCTAGGCCTGTGAGCGTCACCTGTAGTTATCTCTACAAAGATTTCTCCATTGAGTACTTACCTGGGAGGAGGAGGTAAAGGGCAGCTTCAGCATTCCCAGCACCTTGTGATGTCCTCTGCTGGCTTGGTCCTGTTGGTGGCGGTCATACTGGTGATGCGAGCTATGCTAGGGCATATGCGGTGGGGAGCTTGGAAACAATGATGTCTGAACCCTCTCCATGCTTTAGCATACCCTGGGCCTTAGGAAAAGGGACGGTCACTGATGTTCTGAAGGCATGGAGAGAGCATCTGAAATCAGGCCTAGAATGAACCCCTGTCTCTGGTTATAGTGCCTTCTGCATCACTCTCAGGATGGCTGGTTCTCCTCAGCTTGATCACTGCCAGCGTTAGATAGGCAGAGCTCATTCCTAAAGAGGCCAGGGAGTCACTGATCAATAGAGCTCAGCTCTCAGGAAGCTAAAGAAGAAAGTAGCCCAGCCAGCGTAGCTCAGTGGTTGAGCATCGACCTATGAACCAGGAGGTCATGGTTCGATTCCTGGTCAGGGCACATGCCCGGATTATGGGCTTGATCCCAGTGTGGGGAGTGCAGAAGGCAGCTGATCAATGATTCTCTCTCATAATTGATACTTCTATCTCTCTCTTCTTCTCCTTTCCTCTCTGAAATCAATAAAAATATTTGGGGGGGGGGGGGGGGGAGTAGATGTATCTAGGGCCCAAGAACAACTAGTCTCAGATTTTTACCCAGAGCCCAGAATCTAATTCATAGGGTTTATTGAGGTGTAGTTGAGTTAATACAGGTAAAGTGAATAATATGGTGCCTCGTACATAGTATGCATTCAATAAACATTGGCTCTTACTATGAAATGGGCCCAAGGCAGTGGCCCAAATTCCACTGCAAGTCCCTTAACTCCCACTATTTCAGAGTATCTGAGGGGTCCTGTATCGCTGCCATTTACTTACCGTGTGACCTGCTCACAAACATCCTGATCATTGTGGTAAAAGCATGTGAAATGAACTTCACTGAGAAATAATTTTTAAAACTCATTTTCAAACATTTAAGGAAAGGAATAGAAGTTTGTGGTGAAAGAATTCAAACCTGTCTGAAGAATATAAAGTAAGAAGTAAGTCTTCCTCCTACTCTTCCCCTAATTCCTGGTCCCATCACTTCAAGGTTAAAATGGTTACCATTTTCTTGGATATCCTTCCAGAACTTAAAAAAAAAAAAGTCATATGCAAATGTAATGAAGTTGGAAAATACTACATCTGAGATGTGCCAAGAAAATGTAATGCGTTTTTTATTAATTAGCTAGTCTTCCTCAGTGCTGCCTCCCACAGGGTTTTGGTGTGGGACAATGGAGGCAGGAAATAGACTTGGATTCAGGCCCAGCCTCTGGCTTCTCTGAGTTCTCTGTTTCTGGCTTGGCTGGGCCGGTCTTGGGCTGGTGTCTATTGAAAAAGTCCCTGGTTGGTGAACTTGTAGGTAGTTCTCTCGGTGGACATCTCACCCAGAATATATATAGGGTGGGGAAAAGGTAGGTTTACCTTTGTTAGTACGTGAACCATATTATGATACACATGGCAAACTGTCTACTATGACCACTGGCTCCTACTACATTTTCCTGAGAGTCAAGGACAGCCTTGGGCTGTCCTCCTGCAGCTTAAATATGCCAGTGTTACTGTGCTGTTGCAATTTCATGTCACTAACGGGCCTCTAGGTATGGAGATCCTTCTGTTCTCCCAGAGTTCCTAGCGGGAAGCATAGTGCATGTTCTGAGTGGCTTTTGCTTTCCCTTTAACTTGCACAACTCCATCCCTCTATGCCCTTCTGGAATTTCAGCCCAGCGTTGGGGATGAGGATTCATGATGCCAACAAGCATCTTACTTCTTCTCAGACTTCCGCAAAGGCAGGAGGTGGTGGATAGCTAGTCTCCTCCTGCCCTACTCCTCCCATCTCCTGAGGTTATAGTAGTGGATGGCTGCTGGGAAGGAAATGGAAAACACATTGGTTGCATATCTCCCCTGCATGAGTCAGTTTGTCAGTTGGTCTGGCCATTCATTCATTCATCTACTTTTTTTCCTATGAAGTGTTTGTAACTTGCCTTTGCACTGATCAGTATGACTTGATGGCCTTTGCAGCACTTAGAAGAATACCTGATCCCTTCAAAAACAGCTGTTTAGAATTGTGCTGCATAGCTATACCACAATTTATTTACTCATTTTCTTATTGATTGACATAGATTGTTTATGGTTATGCAAGTATGTCTGAAACGCACTTTATGCTCTCTGCCCATATTTTCTTCCCTCTTCCTTTGTAAATTCCTTTACTTGTCACCTAGAGCACAAGCAACAATATGCCAGGTAAGAGCTTCTCTTTCCTTATGAGTCCCCCAGCTGAGGCCATTCCTCCCACACTTGTAATCCTTTGCTTGACATTTTTGACAACAGAAACACAGGATTGTGGTTTCAGGAGAAGGAGCAGCAGTAATGGCATATGAGTGTTCAAATCCCTAGGTGGATATTATTTTCTTAAGTGCATATTCTGAGTTCCAAGTAAGAGAAGCACATTTTCAGAAAGGATCAGTATTTCTTCTTCTTTGCCCAAAGGAAAGAAAGAGAATTCGGATCAGTTAGGATCACCTAAATATAGTAGCTTTCACAATTTTTATTCTCCTACATGAAAGAGGTCTGGAAGTAGGTGGCAGTCCAAGGCTCATATGATGGCTCCATGAAGTCATCAGGCTCCCCAGTCTTTCTCTCCATCTGTATCTATCATCTATCTATCTATCTATCTATCTATCTATCTATCTATCTATCTATCTATCTACCTACCTACCTACCTACTACATCCATACCAGGTGGTTTCCATCTTCATGATCTTACCATGGCTGCAGAAACTTCATCCATTACATCACATTCCAGGCAGGGAAAAGTAGAGGATAAAGGACACATGATGCAAGTGTCAACTCTCCACTTTTTTAGAAGTTTTCATGACAACCCACATAACACCTATCTTTATATCTATCTCATTGGCCAGAACTCGGTCACATGGCCACACCTAGCTGCACTGGGGTTCAGTTAGTAAGGAATAAGGGAAGAGTTGCTACAGGGTAGGCAGCTAGCAGTCTCTGCCTCATGTGATTTGATCCATGATTTGGGTTTCTCATTTCATCAAGCCTTGACACAGATGGAACAAGTAGTTGCTTCTTAGAACAGAGATGTGAAGTGGCTTAAGTTTATCTTTTGCCCTCTCCTATCACCTGGGTTTTTGTCTCCTTCCTCCTCAGAATTTTGTCATAAACTGTTGCTCTCTGAATGATAGGGAACTCCGTTGTAGCACTTGGCTATAGGCGGAAGCATGCTACATGTTCAAAGTTTCTTTCCCCCAACCTCCCCTACAGAACTTACATGTTCTGTGTGCCCTCTTTGCTGGGCACAGTTAGGCAGTGAATTTGCCTGAGCTGAATCAATACGAACTAAGGTGCTAGGAACTAATAGTTTACCATTCTAACTTCACCTCCCATTGCCTTCCTTACTCTCCCTAATTCTTACCTGTTCACCATGCTGAATCCTTTCCTTGGTTCATTGTTTCCTTTAATAAGTTGGACACTTCTGCCTGAAATGTCCTCCTGATCCCCTCCACCTTTGTCCAGCCCCATCCCTAACATCCTCTGCTCATCATTTTAAATGACCCAGTTCAAATATCACTCCTCTGAGAAGCCTTTTCTAATTCCTTAGCATTAATATCCTCCCCTCCAAGCTCAGAGTCCCTTGAATGCTCTGCTGTCACAGTGTATCACACTGTGCCGTCATTGTTAATGTATGAGCCTGTCTTCCCCCACTAGACACTGAGATCCTTGAAAGCAGGACAGTGAATTTACCACTCAGCCTCTTGTGTCTAGAAGAATCCTTGTTACTGTTTGTTAAATGAATGAATGACAATGTTCAGTACTTTGACCCAGAGAGAAAGTAAGAGTTTCCCTGATGGAAGGATCTTTTGGTGATGGGGGACCTTCACACAGCCACACCATGATGAAGATATCCTCCTGCTTCATCAAAGCATAAAGCTTTCCTGTGATTGCTGCAACATTAAACTTCCCAATAGAAGCTCTATGATCAAGGCTATCAAGGGAGAATGTCTTAGTTTGTACAGCTGAAGGGATTCGTGAGACCCCGTCAGCCACTTGAATAAAATACTGGGCTTTCTATAATGGTTTATTTTTGAATAGGAACAGGTCTGTGGCACTAATCCTGTTTGAACCTGGAGCTCTGTTTAGCAGAAAGATGAGCCGAGACCTCAAGTTACATTCGTTGTTAAAGTTTGACCAGACACTCGGTGTAAGTGTGTGTCATGCGTGACTTTGCTTAAGTAATTAACATTCCTGTCAAGGCTCCTTAAAAGGGTCCTATGTTATAGAGCCCCTCCAAACGCTGGCTTAAACCTTTGAACTCCCAGCCTTTCCGTTTATTGCCAATTACTGATATGCTTAAGTTTCATTTTTCTAAAAAATACAGAAAGGATTAGCTCTTCTAGGACAAATGGTTATTATTAGGAGAATAAAGCTTGGAAAGTTAGGCAATTTCTAAATAAAGAGGTAAGCATAGAAGTAGTATTAGAGTGTGTTGGGGAGAAAGTCTAAAAATATTTTTGAAGTTAGGAAAATGGAATCATTAATGTGAATATGACAGCAGCTTTCAAATATTTTAGGGACTGTCATAAAGCTAAGCAATTTGATGCACCAGAGGGCTGAATTAGCATTGATTACCTTCTTCTTTTCTTCTCTTTCCTCTTCTCTTTCTCTCCCCTTCCCTCCCTTCCCTTCCCTTCCCCTCCCCTCCCCTCCCCTCCCCTCCCCTCCCCTCCCCTCCCCTCCCCTCCCCTCCTCTCCCCTCCCCTCCCCTCCCCTCCCCTTCCCTTCCCTTCCCTTCCCTTCCCTTCCCTTCCCTTCCCTTCCCTTCCCTTCCCTTCCCTTCCCTTCCCTTCCCTTCCCTTCCCTTCCCTTCCCTTCCCTTCCCTTCCCTTCTTTTCCCTCTCTCCTTAATTCTGAGGTAATATAGATCAGCTTATGAATTTCATTACTTTGTAGAAAATTAGTTGAGCTATTCAAAGAAAGCCCACACCCATTGTGATTGTTCACCCACGTGGTGTTATTAACATATGGTGGTCTCATTTTGGATGTGATTCTATCTGTCTGGATGTGGGCTGGCACATTTCACCTACTATGTCTGAACACCTGGCTGTATAAGCTAGAGGCATGACCCAGAGAAGTGGCAACTTTTTAAAAACTGAGGATGAGTTTCTCAGCTGTGCAGAAAGAGGCTCACAGTTGCAAACCTAGGGAAGGAGTTGGTTAAGGGTTCACTTAAGTATTAACTTTGTGTTCCCCTTGTTGTTATTCCCCAAATGGCCCAAGGAAAGAGAAAGTTATCTAGCATTAATTTCTACCGTTTATTGAGCACTTTTAATATGCTGTACACTTTACATACTATCAATCATTTCATTCTAACAACTCCATGAAGTGTTATTACCTGGGTTTTACAGATAAAGAAACTGAGGTTAGGAGAAGTTAAAAAAAAAATCCCAGGTCTATATGATACCAAAACTCCCCACTGAACTCTTCTGCCTCCTTTGGTGTTTGGATACATACACTTATAATCTGTCTCCATGAGGCTGGACGGGAGAGGATAGACCTTCTCAGCACTCGTTTACGGCAAGACTGGCCAGGGCTGGCCGGTTATGCTCATAAATAGTGTTGTCATTGGAAACTTCAATAACAGGGTTCCTACAGTCAACGTTTTCCCAGACATTACATTTGTTTAGGAAAACACCCAACTTGTTAAACCTATCTGAACAAACTAACCACAGTTTGTAATATTTTCTTTAAAAGAAGAAAAACCGAACCCTGAGTTTCCAAAAGCTCATAAAGGCAATGTGAGGACTCTTTCCTGCAAGGTTCCACAGTTGCACATCTCAGCCTTGGAGAATCAGAAGTATTGAGAGAGATTATGTTATATTATTGTGCTGTTACTGCCTCAGTCAGTGTAATCCCAGTGGTCTAGTCTGTCGGGCTGCTATAACAAAATACTATAAACTGGGTGGCTTATACACAATGGGATTTTATTTCTCAGTTCTGGAGGCTGGAAGTCCAAGATTAAGGCACTGGCGGTTTCAGTGTCTGGGAGGAACTGCCTCCTGGTTCGTAGATGACTGTCTTTCACTGTAACCTCACATTTTGGAGGGAGCTAGCTATCTCTCTGCAGTCTCCTTTTTAAGGGCACTAATCCCAATCACGTTCCTCCCCCTGCCCCCCCACGAGGCCCCACCTAATAATACCATTACATGGTGTATTTATTAGGTTTTAACATGTGAATTTTGGGGGAACACAAGTATTCAGTCCATAGCAACCAGAGTTCCTAGGAACTCAGTTTTGATGAGATCATTTGCATATTAAAGAGGATAATCCCTTTTGGGAGACTTTTGGGTTTCAAATTAATTGACAAAATAGCAAATAAAGCTTGAGCTCTTGAATTAAATATGGGAGGCAGTGGTGGTAGCAGTGAAACCACAAGGGCTTTGGAATAAACAAACCTGGATTCTAATTCTACCTTTGCAACCAACCGTGTGACCTTGGGCAGGTCTAACCTCTCCGCCTCAGTTTCTTCCTTTTTAAAGCGGGGATATGTCTGTTCATGATAGTAACCCCTCATAGGATTGCTAAGGTACTAAATCCTGTATTTTAGGGAGAGCTTAAGTGCAGTGCCTTGCGCAGGGTAAACGCTGAATAGTTGGCACCCACGATCAAGTATCATTATGATCTTCTTGCCCTTTCATGTAAGGTCTCGGGTGGGGTGAAAAACAGCTCCTTTGGAAGCTGCCAAAGAAGTAGGCAGACATAAGCTCTGGGCTGTCGGAGACACCGCTCTGTTGGTTCAGTTACCCAGAACTGTCGAAGCGACAGCCGGAATCTCCTTCATTGAACATCAGCTGTGCATGTCAAGCTATGCCTTCTGGGCCTCGTGCGTGTAGCTCCCTCCTGGACTCCAGGACACACCCCAGCTTAGTGTGTTGACAGAGTCACTACCATGGCTTTTCATGAGAACAACCTGTTCTACCCTGAAGTCCTTGAGTTTTGTACAGAGATAAACAGATGTCTAAGTTTGTAAAAATTTCCTGCTGGGTGCTCTGGGATGCAGGTATGATCTATCTGAAGACTTCAAAATGTTTCCTACTCGGAGGGAAGTTTTCAGACCAAAGAAGCGAAGGAAAGGCTGAATGAGTCTCCTTAGGAATCACACCCAAATCATACCCTCAACTCACACTCTGACCTGGAAGTGGCCCATCTCAACCAAGGGCTCCTAATTTAGAATCTACCTCCTCTTTTCCCTTTTTTTTTTTTGTAATTAATTACTTTGCCTCTGAAAACCTCCCAATTGAGAATAGAATTGTTATAGGTTAGTTAGATTTTAGTTTCCATTTCAACTGAGGGAACTGGCATTGCATGTTATCAGGCTAACTCCCTAACTGGAGAATGAGCAAGCCTTGAACCCGCGGTTGGAAAGGTTCTGATCAGTTCATTTCCTGAGCCAGAAGATATTCCAGGAGGCCTTCACATCTTGCTTTTCAATGATCTTTATTTGTTCTATTTACATGGCTACATTCTGCTGTCATCAGGTGCTCCCTCACCAGACTGGATTCTCTAAGCTGTAGGAGATTTAGTTATTTGACCGCATCAGGTTTGGAATATTCTCAAATTAGTTCCTAAGAGGACTTGCTATGATTAAGTAGAAGCTCAACGGAAATGAATTACTGCAAATGAAGGGCTTAGAATTGTGCTTGACATAGTAACCACTCAATAAATGTTAGCAGTTGTGGTGATGGTTATTATTAGCCTATTATTTTATGAAACTTGGTGGATATAATTATTTATGTCCTGTATCCAATTTTGGGAACGAGTGTAAGAGGTTTCCATGTTTTCTTAAGAAATAACATCGTTAGAACCCAAGTAGAACAAAAACAATTCCTGTGTAAGAGAGAAGGGGATAGAGTAAAGGCACTGTCCTACAGAGGAGGGAAGGTGAGTAGAGTTCCCTTTCACATCTCCTCCTATCTGTTCTCCCCTTCCCATCCTCTACCTTGTCTTCAGCCCTGTTGTAGTCACCACTGCATTTCCAGCACCTACTACAGTGTCTGGCATGTGCAGGATGTTCAGTAAGCCTCAAACTGTCCTAACGTGACCTGCCCTCGTCATCATCCTGCCATTTCCTACTTGTGTGACTTTATCACTAACATGGGTGATAAAATCAGTTTTTCTCTCTGGGCCTCAGCTTTTCCATTCATGTAGTGGGAGGGGCAGTTTGGACTAGAGGATGTCCTGAGTCCCTCCTGGCTCTGACACTTCGGATGCCCTGTGGCATTTGGGTTCCCATGGCAGCTGGTGTGCTATCACATGTGCTGAGTAACCATTCATGTGAAAGGTGAGGTGTTTGTTTTTAATCATGGAAGTAAATTAGGCAGAAATCTGTTTAGGAATTTCCTCTTACAACTGATGCATAAATTCTTTATTATGTTTTATACCCTCAAGGCCTTTAGAAATTGGTATGGGTATATGCGGATAACTGTTCATGTGTTATGTCTACGTGTACTTCTGCATCTGTTTATAAATTATAGGTAGGTGGTAAGAATTTTTTTCTGTTATATAAAGAAGTTAGATAAACATTAAGTTGTATTTGACCTAGTAATTTGCTTTTAGGAATTTGTTCTAGAGAATTGGCCTAGAACCGTGGTCGGCAAACTGCGGCTCGCGAGCCACATGCAGCTCTTTGGCCCCTTGAGTGTGGCTCTTCCACAAAATACCACAGCCTGGGCAAGTCTATTTTGAAGAAGTGGCATTAGAAGAAGTTTAAGAAATTTGGCTCTCAAAAGAAATTTCATTCGTTGTACTGTTGATATTTGGCTCTGTTGACTAATGAGTTTGCTGACCACTGGCCTAGAACATAGATGATTTTTAGACAAAGTTACTAATAACAATCTTATAGTACTAAACAACTGGATACACAGTAAGTGCTCAGCAATAGAGGGATGATTACATATATATTTTTTAATATTCATAAAAGAGAATATTATATTAAGAAGGAATGTACAAAGATATATTGCTCCATCTCAGCTATTAAAACAGTACATAGAAAAGGAGAGGAAATAACCCCAAATAATGATAACAATTGTTTTTGGATAGTGGTATTACGCAATATTTTTATTATCTTATTAACACTTGTGTAAGTTTGTTTTTTAAACAATGAGTATAGTTTACTTATGAGAAATCTTAGATATAGAAACATTTAAGTATAGAACCTTATTTAAATATCTAAATATTTATATATTTATTTAGGTATTTAAGTATTTAGATAATCCTTAATCTAAAATATAGGTATTCCTGTAATGAACACTGAAAACATCAGCACCCATTTCTTTGCTGCATGGGAAATACCATGTCAGAAAAGAGTGACATGAATCAAACTGTCCCACCCCCGAATTTACTGTACACACTTACTGGTTTCCTGCTTAGCAGCAGGACCTCCGCAGAGTCCTAACTGTAGCACCCGGTGAGCTGCCTGGCTGCGGTCCGTGTCCATTGCACTGCCACCACACTTACTGCTTCCCTAAGATGAGCTCTAAAGGACCTTTAGCTCTGACCTTCTATGTTTCTCTGATTTGCAGAAGCAGAAGTTGTTTCTGGGCAATAAGGCATTCACTATTGTGGGTCTTTCTTACCCTCAAACACTGTCCCTAGTTGTTCTTGGATCCAGCCAATCAAGGTGGGCTCAATCCTTATCATCTTCAAAAGAGGCAGACTAGCATAGTGGTTAAAAAGTAGACTCTGAATTCAGACTACATGGGCTCAGACCACAGGTACTTATTGGTATATGACCTTGGGCAAATTATTTGCCCGCCTCCCCGCCATGTCTCACTTTCCGCCTCTATGAAATGAAGATAATACTATTATGTAATCCATAGACTGCTGTCATGATTAAGGGAGTTAATATAAGTAACACACTTATAAAAGGGCTTGACACATGCTAAGCATTAAATTTACATTAGTGTTTTCATAATTTAAAAGAATCTTATTAATATTTACTCTAACTGGTATTAGGATGCTTCGATTATTAAGCACCAGGGTGGCTCTACTGCTATTTGAGATGTAGAAATCTACCAGTTCTTTTGTCTGATTATGGGCTTTAAAATATATGTATTACCCAGGGAGATAAAAATAAATCATCCGTAAAACCCCACATGAAAGGTTTTCATAAATTTTGTAAAAGTTGGGCCAAGTATAAAGATTGCTACATAGATTGGTTTAAAGCCCTTCACTGTGAACATTCTAATGGCCCCATTCTGATATCTAATGGAGATATTAATATGCTTATAAAGGGAGGATCAGGCGTGGCCGGGCTAGTGGTGTGTGCGGTCACTGGAATCATGGCCTTTTAGCGACCTGATGGGTATCAGAGGAGCTAGCTCAGGCTCCAGGAAAGCACACAGGTGATAAACCCTTGTCTTTAGTCCTGCTGCACACCCACAGTTGGAGGGCAGTATGCGGTGTGGCTTCAGGTTTTTGGTGGTTTACCTGGCATTCATGGGCCATACCCCATGTCCTGATCAGGCACACCTTGTACTCTATCCCCTTCCATCCCTACCCTTTCTTCTGGCTAGAATTTTCCCACTTATATCCCTGTAAGACCTGAGTCTGTGTGCATCTCAAGTCCAGGTTAAAACCCATTTTCTTCCTGAAGCTTGTCTGAGTCCCTTAACCAGGTGTACTCTCTTTCTTTTTTGCACTGTGCCTACCCCTCTTATGTATATTTTTATTTCCTAACTTTGGTATGCTTATAGGGAATTTCCCTCTAACTTGTACTTTCAAATGCATTCTTTCATTTAATCCTTTCAAAGAACTTCATGAGGTATTATCATCCTTACTTTCCTTGATGAAGTACGGAAGGCTCAGAGAGGTTAAGCGATTTGCCTAAAGACGCATAGCCAAGTTAGACTCCAACTCTGGTGTTCTTTTATCCGCCTCAGGCTCCCTCCTTGAAGTCATGTGCATGTGTTGCTCCATTTTATATCCCCCTGAAATGCCTAGCACAAGTTTAGGCTCAATAAATCTCTTTATTCATTCAACTCATGGTTATTTAATCTAGGATGTGTTAGTTAGGGCTTGGGCCCTGGCATTTAACAAATATAGATGTTTATGGAAGGGAAGAAGATAATGTGGGAATGGCATCTGTATTTTACTTAGAAAAATGGGATTCATGGGCTTCACAAACTCAGATGCCAACAGAGCAGATGGGTGGTTGAGTTAAGGTTGGATGTAATCCACTGAGGAGTGATGTGGTCTCTTGCCACCTGGACATCAAAACTCTGTCTAATGGAGTGACCACTCCTTAAGTCCAGCTGATTGCTGTCACATTGGACTATGAGCTAGATGGTAGGAGGTTTTCAATTTTTTCAGAAAAAAAAAACAGAAATCAAGACTGACTTGTACAATTTCCTTGTATTCCATGTTGGCAGCTAATTTCATTTTCAAAAAAGACTGAAGAGGTCAACAACACATGGCTGGTGGTTACCCCTTACCACCTTAGAATGCTCAGCATTGAGCTGACCCTGCAGCCCACGGTGCCCACACTTCCGAGGCAGGGAGCCAGTGCTGGGGCCCGGCCAGTCCCTGCTCTCCCTCTTCCTCAGCCTGGAGGCAGGTCTTGCTCACCTGCAGGCCCGCCTGGCCTTGCAGCAACCACTCCACCTCCTTGCTCCCTGCCCTTTTGGCCCACTGAGGGAAGATGACTGTCCTGTCTCCTCCTCAGAGATCCCGACACTGGGGCTTGCTCTCTAATTTAGCTCCTTGTCTTTATTGTGATGAATGAGGCTGAGCAGATGACAAGCAGAGATCACTGGGCAGAAGATCAAACGCTCCCCCCAGCTGCCCCGAGCATATTTATGACTTCGCTGTGTTGGGAAGTTCCACCCATGATGATATGGTGCCTGCGGAGAGTGAACTTCTACCCCCTGGATATCACAGTCCCCACACAGTTCCAGCTGGGAGACAAGTGATTTGTACCGGGGCTACCAAAAGATGACCTCTGAAAACAGAATCAGTGACAAACTGGAATTTTCTGTGGCTGGAGCACTTCACAGAAACAGGGTCCAAACTAAGTGACCTGTGGAGTCCCTTCAGCTTTGGGTGACTACAAAGTAATACCGACACTTGTTTAAAGTATTAAAAGATGCAGTCATGCTAAGCAATTTCTGCTTTGGTAAATTGTCAAGTTCCCAATACTGTGGCACATGGTTTCTTGAAATATGATTTGAGGAGCATCAGCAACAGGCTGTATGTTTGTTAAATGTCAGTCCCTGGACCTCATCCCACATCTAGGAATGGGGTCTGAAAATGGGCATTTTACCAAGTCTCTCAGGAGAGCCTCATGGGTGCAAAGATTAGGAAGCTTTGACTAATGGTAGTAACGGTAATGATGAGCATGGAGCTGTAAGTGTTTTAAGTCTATATGTTTATTCCTTACGACATGGCTATGGTACCTGTTTCTCAAAGTGGGAAATAGGTAACCCTGTTCACAATTTAAATTTTGGATGCCAGATAGATGAACATTTTTTTTAAATGTTCAGAGTTTTATGTTTAACTTATATATAAAACGCATGCGTTTATCTTCATTTCATGGATAATGTATATTACACTAAGTGAAGGCTAAATTTATTTGAGTAAAAGTAGTGAATCCATTTAAAAAGATAATATTAAGTAAATAATAGTTCCTGTAACAAAAACTGTGAAGGTAGAATGCAAATAATTGAAGTTTGTGAAGCATCGAGATGTGTAAAAAGAGTTCTGTTCTGAGCTGGACGTCTTTGATTTAAATGTAGAAATAAATCTTTACTAGCTCTGTGCCCTTGAGCAAATCTCCCTAAGCCTTAGCTGTATTCCCAGCAAAATGGAAATGTTAACACCAACTGTATTGGGCTATGCTGAAAAGTATATGAGAAAACATAAATAAAAGAGTACATAATAGGTGGTCCAGAAAAATGAATATGAACATTACTTGCACCTTCCTAAAACATTAATTGATTGTGAGCCTTTGATGTGGACAGTACTTGAATCTTGCTAAGAATGTGTTAGGCATATAAGCTCTTAGCTTCTCATGTCCTTTTCTGAGCTGTCTTCACCTCACTCACTAAAAAGTGTAAGCGGGGAGTGCTGACTTGGGAGCCTGAAGATTTGGGTTCTAGTTCCAGCTCTGCCTCTGGCCATCTGTGTGAACTCCAACAAGACGTTTTGTCTGCTGCACCTCAGTTTTATAACATATCAAATGGGTTTGCACTAGCAGACTCCCACAGTTTCTCCAAATTTCAATGTTGTGTTTTCATCAGAGCTGTTTCTTATTATCTGTACAAAACAGAGAGCAGTTATAGCATAGATTAAATATCATTTTGCCACTGTAGGTGATTGTCCAGACTGCTCTACAGTGGCCTGACTTTACACTTTTATTTCCTGATGTTCCTTTAATGGTGCTAATGAACAGTAAAGCCAAATGGCTGGCAGAGGAAATGGAAAGAAAGATCCCAGAGCAAGGAACCTGGGTTCCTCACAAGTAGAAATGTCTCCCAAATGAAAAAAAGTTCATGATGTGTTTATAGTATTACTAGAGGCCTCGTGCACAAAATTCATGCGGCGGGGGGGTCCCCTCAGCCCGGCCTGCACCCTCTCGCAATCCGGGATCCCTTGGGGGATGTCCGACTGCAGGTTTAGGCCCAATCCCTCTGGCTCCTAACCACTCACCTGCCTGCCTGCCTGATCACCTGCTTGATTGCCCCTAACCACCTCTGCCTGCCTGCCTGACTGCCCCTACCCACTCTGCCTGCCTGCCTGATGCCCCTAACTGCTCGTCTGCCTGCCTGATTGCCCCTAACTGCCTCTGACCTGGCCCCTGCTGCCGCGGCTTCATCCGAAAGGACGTCCGGAATGACATCTGGAAGGTCGTTTGGCTGTCCGGTCCAATTAGCATATTACATTTTTATTTTTATAGTTTGACAATATTGTATGTCTTAATCATGGAATCATGCTAGCATTGGACTAGAGAGTGATCTATGAATTAAGTTATTTCTCTGTTTCTTCATGCCTCAGAAATAGCAATGAAATCTGGATTTTTAAAGTAGAAGATCTTTTAGTCTTTAAAAAGTGAATTAATAACTAAGATGGCATAATTAGCTGCCTGGGTAAGTGCTTTGAAATGAACTTTTTTGGACTGTCAGCTGCCAACCCGTTAAGCAGTTGTGCAGAATTCTTTCTATTTCATGCCCGGAAGTATAAAACAGAAAAATCATGGGATGCTGAAATTGCTGAACACACACGAAGTGGTGCCACAGTGTCCCCACCCCGTGCCAAAGCAAATTTCTATGTGTTATGTAATTTCTCCCTGGCTTTGCAATCCCACGATCCTGTCTGAGGTTGACGATGTATAATCTGCTGGGGCAGTATTCCCTCAGGCATTTCCTTGGTGGGTGAAACCTTGTCAATGTTAGGGAACTGTGAATAGGATCACTAAATAGACTTCCATCATTTCAGCCCACATCCAGCATTTTGCCATCTTCCAAAATTCACGCTGAGGACTGCTGAAACAGATAGCATTCAATTGGCTGAAACGTAAATCAAGACTTGCAAGGGTACATTCATTCATTTGGAAACTATTTTTGATTACCCACTGAGCTAACAGTGCTGTGGAATTTGAAAAAAAAATATATTTGATATGGTTTCAAAAACGAAGTACATAGTAGAGCTTTTGCTCTCAAGGAATTAGCAGCCCTTTGGATAACCAAGACATGTATTCATAAGCTAGATAACAACACATAGGAAAACTAGGCAACCTTGCAATGCCCTAGTGGTAGAGCTGAGAAAAAGTAATGTCATGGAGTGTGAGTGCCGATGGGGGACCTTGTCTAATCCTCTCATGTCCCGGATGAGGAAACAGAAGAACAGAGAAGTAGAGAAGATGGGCCTGAGGACATAGCATTGAACTGAGAGTTGGATACACACCTCCTAATGCCCTTTGTGGTTTTTTTCTGCTACTCTAACACTGTTTAAGCATGAAATTGTTGACTTCGGAAAGCTGCAGATGCTCAGAGAGAAAAACGTGGCCCTTTACAAATCAAAATTTCAATATTACTTCAGGAAATGCACAGAAACAGAGAGGCACAATGTGACCGAAACAATACACACACCTCTCTAGTCCAATGATATCATCATGCCATTAACCAGGTATACACTATTGTCCAACTACCATCCTATAAAACCATCATTGACTGTTTACCATTTGGGAGAAATTTCTAGCATGAGGAAAATCTAGATCACTGATTTCTTAATGTCTTCCTTTTTCCTCCTTTTTTTTTTTTTGTCAGTCATTTGGTTTTAATTTTCATTAGCACCTTCTCTGGGGTATAAGAATATGAAACTAGTAGGTCAGCTCAATTGTGCAGCTTTGGACAATTGCCTGTAAAACGGAGGTGGTAATAGTAATCACCTTGTAGAATTGTCCTAAGAATCAAAATGAGTTCATACGGCTTAGAACAGTGCCAAGCACATGGCCAGTACTATGGCACTCTTCACTACCTTCATCATCTCCACCATCACCAATCAACATGTGGTTCTACCTTCCTTGTCCCTCCCTCTGACAGACACTGCCCCCAGGCTACACAGTTGTAGTATGCGCACACTACCAAAAATTTCACCTCTTTTGTAGAAGGAAACTATTTATAACTTCTTTTCCATATCATAGATCTTTTTGTTTTAAATATATTTTTACTGATTTCAGAGAGGAAGGGAGAGGGAAGGAGGAAGGGAGGGCGGGAGGGCGGGAGGGAGGGAGGGAGAAAGAGAGAGAGAGAGAGAGAGAGAGAGAGAGAGAGAGAGAGAGAAACATCAATGATGAGACAGAATCATTGATCAGCTGCCTCCTTCATGTCCCCTACTGGGGATCAAGCCCCAAACCTGGCCATGTGCCCTGTTCAGGAGTCAAACCATGACCTCCTGGTTCATAGGTTGACACTCAACCACTGAACCACGCTGGCCGGGCCATATCTTAGATCTTAATAAGAGTGCCGAAGTTCAGCCTCCTGAGAAACTGCCAGTGTTGTTGCTGATGATTGCCCTGAACAGATTTTCATACCAGTTAGCATTGGGATCAACAATCACTCCCTCATGTCAGATGAGAACACTTACATGAAGCCTGGAGAAGTTATTTGTTCATCTGTGGTGGATGTACACCAGAGGTTATGGTTAGCCCTGCTAAGATTAGAATTCAAGAATCTTGACTTTAATGCCACACCACCTCTTTTATTTCTGCATTCAGGGAGGGCAAGAGAAAATATAATGCATCCTTCACAGAGATAGTCAATTAGTCAATGCTGGCTTCCTGAAACTACCACCCTACTGTGGTGAAAGGGCAAAGCTGCGTTTATTATTGTGATAAGGGACAACACTACCTTGACATTAAGATGGTTCTTTGAATGCAGGGACTTGATCAGATTGTGCAAGGACCCAGATACAATTGTTTAGAATTAGTGAGCACAACTGTGTGTAAGAATGATGTAAACAGTCATTTGATGCTATCTATGGAAAAGATGATCAGTTTGATGTTTATTGAACATTTTTCAGGAAGTTGTTTACAACTTTTATCTTCCTGGCCAAGAAAATCCTGGAATAGCAAGGTCATGTTGATGGAATAGTAAAGTATACTAGTATAAATGTGGACAGTAAACTGTATGGTATATATATCATTTTGATTTCAGCAATAATTATACATTTCTTAGGCACCAACTATGTGCCAGATGATTTATATACTTTTTTGCTGAAAGTTTAGTATGGGCAGGGGTTGTATTTATTTTGTAGATTATTCTGTCTCTAATTCCCACACAGATTGAGTGGAACATGGCAAATACTCCTCATATAATTCCAATGTGTTTTAATTTTGTTATAATGTTATGCTTTACAACACTACACAGTTGGTATTATTCTATGACCCAAAAATTTCATTTCTGGAACCAAGGAAATTCTCATGCAACTCCTTAAGGAAACATGTACAAAAATGTTCATCACAATGTTACTGGAGATAGTTGGGAACTATCTGGAGGTAATTTGGATGAGCATCTATAGTAGTCAGGGTTCTCCAAAGAAACAGAATCGGTAGTGTGTGTGTGTGTGTGTGTGTGTGTGTGTGTGTGTGTGTGTGTGTGTGGAGAGAGAGAGAGAAAGAGAGAGAGAGAGAGAGAGAGAGAGAGAGAGAGAGAGAGAGAGAGATATTTTAAGGAATTGACTCATGTTATATGGAAGCTGACCAGTAGAAAATCTACAGAATTGACTGGCAGAAATCCCTGTTGCTCAGGTGAAAGGTCAACTTTTTGGGCTATTCAGACCTTGAAATGATTGGATCAGGCCCACCCACATTATGGAAGGCAATCTTTACTCAAAGCCCACCAATTAAAATGTTAATCTCATCCAAAAACATCTTCATCTTGGAGTGACCACCCAAGTTGACACATAAAATTAACCATCACAATATTTTTGAATGATTAGATAGGTCAAATTTAATGGATGCAGACCCTGGGGTCCTGCACCAAAAGATGTCCCAATACCAAAGAGATGATTTGTTCAAAAGAGAGCAATTGAAGAAAATTTAATATGATGGTAGACCAAGGTGATCCACAGGGGGACAGTAAGTCACACAGGAGCTAGAAAGTAGGAGAAACCCTTGTCACCCCAAGGCCCAAAGGATAAGGGGAGAGAATGATGTAATTGGAGCCCAGTGAGACTGGAGCCATAGCAGGGAGGCAACCCAGCTGTGGCCTTAAAGGAATGGACCTATTGCCCAGTTCTCAGTAAGGCAGGGAGAGAGTGGACGGTGGGAGCAGGCAGGGTGGCAGACTATAAACTTGACCTCTTTCTTCCTACCCTCAGTCTTCTGTTGGTGCCTCCCATTGATCAAACACAACCAGAAGCCAGTGGGTCTGGGCCTCTGGTGTTGCGTCTGTAGCAATCAGCCTTGAGGGCACAGGGCTAGGCAAAGAGTAAATGAATGGCCCAGAATGGGCAACAGACAAAAGACCAGCATAAATAGTATGCGGCAATTAGAAGTAATGAAGTAGAGATATATACTCATAATGACATGGATGAATCTGAAAGTATAATCCTGAGTAAAACGGGCAAGAAACAGAAAGAGATCTAAAACACAATTTCCGTTACAAAAATAAAACACACACATACAAGACAACAACTCACAATTTGTAAGAGTGTTTGGGACCAAAGCGTGCACATCAAATATTTTAGAGTGGCTGGAGTGGTAGGGGAGGAAAAGGGAATAAGCTGAATGAAATGCAATAAGCAGAAAAGTAAATGAGAGAGGGGTCTTTCATGGACCAGTGTGGATATGTGCCATGAAGGAGGAGAGAGGTGAACTCAACCCATTCCATTAAAGGTCCACATTTTTACAAAAAGAAAAAAATATAGTTGGTATTATTTCTTTGTTATGAGACAAGGCAGCTAAGGCCTGAGGGGTCTGAGGAACCAGCTCCAGGTTATGAAGGTAGTGGGAGATCCCTCAAGGACATGAGAGGCCGGGGACATACTTGATGCCCTTCCTTCAGCTGCACCGCCACACCCCCAGCTCCGTGAGACAGTTGATCCGTACAGTACAGCAATTTAAGACCTGTGTAAACTCACATCAGGCGGTTCGTTTTTTGTGCTTCTGAATGGTGACCAGTGATGAACTTCTCCAAGTACTGACATCCCACTTCCAGAGCTTAAGGACTTACTTTAGAAAAGTACCACCATTGGCCTTGTACCTATTATTAGCCAAAGCTTCTGTAAATGGAACCATTTGGGGGGCAAGGTCATTGTCAGGTTGGGCCTGGGCAGACCCAGTCCTTGGCTCTTATCTGAAAGTCACTTTCAATCTCCTGCCCTTTTCCATCTGTCAACAGGCATCCCACTTGGTTTATGCTGAGCTTAGGAAATGGGGTTTGGGTTTAGCCAGAAGGGACGGATGGCCTCAGCCTCCTAGCTCAGGAAGGAAAGGAGGTGGGGCTGGCCCTGCCACCCTGGGGCTCTGTGTCAGGGGCCCGGAACACTTGCTCCCAAAGGGTGCTTGTCTCCAGGGTCAGAATGCTGTCTGCCCACAAACATTGGGAGCTCCCCAGTCTAAGTTTTCAGGAGAGGGTGGTTACAGGAATGGCCCCCCAAGAAAGGTAGTGATCACATTAGCAGACTGTGAGAGGAGATCAGACAGTGCTTTTGATTCTTAGAATATTAGAAGGCAAAATACACACTTGTCTGGATCACTCATGCTGCCAGATCAGAGAACCCTGAATCAGTTCAGTGTAATTAGTAGCAGCAGTAATAGGACAGTAATTATAAAATCCACCGGTATCATTTACTCATCTACTCTATAGAAGGCATGGTGCCAGACTGACATCCACAGTCTCGTTTCATCTTCATGACGGTCTTTTTTTTTTTTTTTTTTTCACTGATGGGGAGACTGAAGTCCAACAGGTTAAGCCACTTGCTGAGCCCAGAATGGAGCCAGAAGATGACAGCCCCTTCTCCCCCAGCCCCTCTGCTCCCTCCTCAGCTGCTATTGTCTACCAGCGGTCGCCAACCAGTGGTCTGCGGATCAATGGTGGTCCGAAAGGTTGGCGACCGCTGGCTGGAACCTGGGGCGGTGCTGGAAGCCCATTGAAGGTTGCAGCCCAGGTGGGGCAAAGTGCAACCTCCCCGAGGCTGGGACTGATGCTTGTCTGAAAGGCAGGGTTTTCTTGTCCAGGTTGTTCTCTCCCCTCCTCGCTTGGAGAGTGATCCTGTGTTGTCTTCTGAAAGGACCACTCAGAGAAGGGAGTGCTTCCAATTATACAATCACATGTAGATCCTGCCAGACAGGGCTGAGGCAGGGCTCCCTGTGGGGTCCTGAGCGCCTGGCATCCTTTGGCCGGGCTAGGAGGCCCAGCCTGGTCCTGGCCAGTGGAAAGATGGCTGGGAGGCAGGGGAAGGTGGGCCTGGCCTAGGGCTCAGGTTTGCTCTTAGAGAGCGGTGGTCCCCGGCACAGAAGGGGGACTCCTGGGCTGTGGGAGCAAGTCCATGTTCATTTCCCTCACTCCAGTGCTCTTCATGCATGGCCCACCCAGTCAGGGTCATGCATTCCCTTCCTTGGCAACCAGTGCCCTACAGCGAATAAAGCCCGCTTTCCCCAATTTGTTTTCGGTACTTTGCTCTCGCTCCCTCCCTCTTGGTTTTTGTTTGCAGATGACATGATACTGTACGTAGAAAACCCTAAAGACTCCATCAAAAAAATTATTAGATTTAATAAATGAATTCGGCAATGTAGCAGGATACAAAATTAACACCCAGAAATCTATGACATTTTTATACACCAATAGTGAACTTACAGAAAGAGAGATTTAAAAAAAACCACAATCCCATTTACCATTGCACCAAAAACATTAAGGTTTCTCTTTTTAATGATGTTTTATTCCAGTAGCAAATATTATTGAAAATAAAAATAAATAATTAAACCATTAATAATAAAATAATCGGTGATGGGCACTAATTATTTTACATAGATGATCTCATTTGATCCTCAGTATAACCTTGTAAATTATTATCCCGATTAGCAGATGAAGAAACCGAAGCTTGGAAAGGTTGGGAAACCAGTTAAAGGCTACACGGCTAGAATATCGAGGAGCATGGAACAGAACCCTGTTCTGTTTCCCTTCAAAGCCCGGGATACTTCTTGCTTGACCACATTGCCTATAAAATGGGGATGGTAATAACAGTTGCCCTGCCTGCTTTGCAAGCCTGCGGTGAGGATCAAATGAGACAGTAATTGGGAAAGCACTTTGAAAATTGCGAAGCACTATATAAATATATGGTATTATTCTAATGTGTCACTGGCCTACAAAAACACTGCTCAAACATTTCATTTAGGAGAAGACACACCAGGTCATTATTCAATAAGATAACACCACATGTGACCCTTTTATCATTTGGAGAATGTTTACGAAGTCCACAAAACCAAAGCCATTAGAAAGGTTTTGTTTTCTGGGTAGGCTCAGTAAACTTGGAGCACACTCAAGAAGTCTTGAAATAGTCAGGAAGTTAAACTGAAGGGACTGCATTAAGTGTCAGAGAATTAAATAGCCTTTCACAGACTCTGGGAGTTTAAAATATATGCTTTTGATAAATTGGAATATTCCTAGAAGCTGCTTTGAAGGAATTCAGTCTGAATCCTGTTGATACTACAGGGAGCTATAATAATAGTACAAAATAATAACAACAGTAATTAACAACCAGTGGAGTAGTGTGAAGCTCATTGGCTATCCAGCCAGACTCCCTGGTTAACTAGATATGTAACCTGGGTAAATGATTTAATCTGTGCCTAGTGTTCTTTCCTTTTAAAAAATATTTTATATTTATTTATTAATTTTTAAAATTATATTTATTGGGGTGACATTGGTTAATAACATTATAGAGCTTTTAAGTGTACGATTCCATAATAATCATCTGTGTATTTCATTGTGTGATCACCACTCAAAGTCTAGTTTCCTTCCATCACCATACATTTGACATCCTTGGCTCTCTCTCTTCATCCTCCCCCACCTCCTTTCCCCTCTGGTAACCACCATTCTGTTGTCTGTGTCTCTAAGTTTGTTGTTTGTTTTGTTTGTGCATTTGCTGCTTTCTGTTTTATATCCCACATGAGTGAAAGAAATTACATGGCTCTTGTCCTTTTGCATCTGACTTATTTTGCTTAGTATGATATTCTCAAAATCCATCCACATTGTCACAAATAGCAGTATTTCATCTTTTCTTATGGCTGAGTAGTATTTCATTGTATATATGTACCACATTCCCTTTATCCAATCATCCACCAAAGAACTCCTAGATTTTGCCCTACTGTTCATACTGGTAAAATGGGAATAATAATAGTGGCTACCTTGTAAGGATGTTGTGATCATTAAATAAGTAATTGGAACAGTGCCTGGCACATCGTAAGCACTCAATAAAAGTTACCTCATGCTATTAATATGATTTATTAAGCACATAAAATATTTATGAACAATGCAAGAAGAGAATGTTAAATATACTTAAAATATGCAGCTGTAATAATTAAGAGCCCCCAGTGTGCCAGGTGTTATGCCCCATACTTTATATACATTCTCTCTTTAATCATCATAACAAACACCAGAAAGAGACTTTATCACCCTTCCCCCTCATTTTATAGGTGTGGAAACCGAGGTGAGAGCAACCTGTAGGATAATCTGAATTGCTCCCTAAAAGTTCTTTATTCTTTACTCCTTCCCCAAACTCCCAAGCCTGGCAGCTGGTAGCAAGTCCTCTGCCCCTGGATCTAGTTGTTTGATATTGAGGATGGGGAGAGGGACAGTCCAGGGTCCTAAGGTCTGCCCACACTGCTAAGAGACGGGCAACCAGCGGCGGCGGGGGTGGCGGGGGGGGGGGGGGGGGCCGGAGGAGAACCCTCTGAAATCAATGGTTAAAAATGTTGAGGTTGGTCTTTCCACATCTTTTCAGGATTCTGAAGCTAATTGTGATCACATTCTCCATGTAGGACTATTCTTGAAGCTACTTTGAACAAGGTTTTAAGGTTTTAGAAATATTCAGTAGAGCAGGAGTGTACTTTGCAATCAACCCATCGAGGTTTCCAGCTGGGTTGATTTAGGATGGTATCACACCGGGCTACCACTTTAAAACTTCCTTTAGCGCCCGATTGTCCAAAAAGGAACGTGTGCTGATTCTTTAATATCAGGGTAGAGTGGAGTAAGTTTGGCCTTCAAGGCCCAACAGACTCAGGTCTGAATCCTGGCTCTGTCATCAACCAGCTTCATGATTTCGAGCAAAGACTAATTTCTCAGAGCCACAGTTCACCTTATCTATGATATAATGGTTCCTTGCCAGGTTATTATAAAGATCAAATAAGATATAAAGGGATGCAAAGTACCCCACCCCATGTGTCTCAAGGTAGGGGGTTATGAAACAGTAGCTCTCCCCTTTTCTCTTAGCAAGGCATAGGTAATCTTTTCTACACAGGCCTCAGTCTATTTATGAATAAACTCCATGTGCCCTCTGTAGTTCATGATGACCAAGCTGAAACATGCCATTTCCAAATGTGTCACAGAGATCATTTATGTGGATCATTTGCCTAGTTCCGTGGTCGGCAAATTGTGGTTCGAGAGCCCCTTGCGGCTCTTTGGCCCCTTGAGTGTGGCTCTTCCACAAAATACCACAGGCTGGGCAAGTCTATTTTGAAGAAGTGGCGTTAGAAGAAGTTTGTTTAAAAAATTTTTCTCTCAAAAGAAATTTCAATCGTTGTACTACTGTTGATATTTGGCTCTGTTGACTAATGAGTTTGCCGACCACTGGCCTAGTTTAATGCCTGGGAAAAAATGAGCTCCAAATAAGGTGGACTGAATGAGTGTGGCCGAATGGTAGGAGAGAGTGGTGTTGGGAATGTGTTCTCTCATGGGGTCCCCGGGAAGCCTGTGGATGGAGTGGGGAATGAGAGGAAGGCATTGGGTCTGTGGGGTCAGTGAGAGACAGCTCCGGTGCCTGTATACTGCTGGCCCCTCCCCCTCTAAGTACTTGCCCCCCTCCTCCAACCCCAAAGCTAGACCTCAACCAGTCACCTTTTTTTAAAAATATATATATTTTATTGATTTTTCACAGAGAGGAAGGGAGAGGGATAGAGAGCTAGAAACATCGATGAGAGAAACATCGACCAGCTGCCTCCTGCACACCCACTACCGGGGATGTGCCCACAACCAATGTACATGCCCTTGACCGGAATCGAACCTGGGACCTTTTAGTCCACAGACCAACGCTCTATCCACTGAGCCAAACCAGTTTCGGCAACCAGTCACCTTTAAAGCTTGCTATTTGTCCACCCTTGAAAGGGTGTCACGTAGACTAGGATTAAATTAAGTGCATAGTGATTGCTTAGTGGCTCATAGAGACTTGTTCCTGGCTGATTCTGCATTGGATACTAGTCCTGCAAATGTCATTAGGCTGTTGGAGCTAGCTGCTTCTGTTGACTTCACATTGACTTTCTCTATATCAAACATAAGCTCCCACAAGAGTTCCTGCGCAGATGGCCATTTAAGGGCCCATGCAGCCTTCGTAAGTTGGTTTAGGGATACTTGAGAATTCAGCCTCTCCTGGAACTATATTTAGGACCCAGACTTAAAGCGTATTTTCATGCTAATGTTTCTTTTGGTCCTTTTCCATGCGTTGGATGGCTAGGAATAGACAGATACACAATAGGCTGCCTTTTTGGTTTTAATAGGAACACATCCTGTATTTGGCTATTGTCAGCTCATTAACCTAAGTTTAATGGAAATCTTCCTTGATGGATTGTCCACACACCTCTGTCTTCCTAAAGAGGGTTCCCTTTTCACAATAATGCATGGTCTTCCTTGTGAGTTATTGGATGGTGTTGCCATAAGTACATACCCACAATCTGTTGAACTTGGGACTAATTGCCCCAAGCTGTTAATTTTTTTTGACTTTTTGATTTTTTGAGTCCCTGGGTCTCCTCTCTTTTTACTCAGAGTACTTTCTAGTTATCTGCCTCCATCTCCTTTCCTGTTCTCAATTTGTTGTGTCTAGTCAATTCTGGGCTGGGAAATCTGATAACTAAGCTTGTGAAAAGTGCCTATAAACAGCTTCTGAGTGAAGACCTTTTTAGCTTTCCTCAGGAATAAGAGCTTCAGTGCATAAATCTAGGTTGGCTCATCAAAACAGAAAGAGTCCTTACTTGGACCGGATTGTGTCAGATATTTGTTTTCCTAGTCTATCAAACTTGAGTCCCAGGAATCCAATCCAAATGTTGACGGGAACCTCCAAGTTCCTGCTACCTAAATGGTTCTGATAAGACCTTCAAAAATTTATTTAATCATTTCTTATCCACTGCTGGGCACTGAGCTAAGCATTGGCTGTCCAGACTGACACAGTCCCTACCCTGGGATGCTGAGCATGTTCGGTGGGGAAAAAAATATAGAAATAAACTTGAAAAACAGAATAAAGGAGTGTATTAAAGTTCTGTCTCGCTCAGAGGAGGGATGATGTCTGCTTGGAGGATGAAAGACAAGAGAAAAACTTTGTTTCCTCTCTGTCTCCTCTCCAATTATTTCATAGATGTCTTTCTGTAGTTCTCTCATTCCTACATTCAATAAACATTTATTCTGCACCAGCAATAGTTCTTGCAGCTGAGATTGCAGTAGTGAGTGAGGCAAACGTGATCCCGGTTCTCATTGGGACACTGAAGAACGAATGGAGAGGAGGGGCAGAGGCTTGGAAAGGGGCGTCGCAGCACCAAGTGTCAGGGACTGAAAGGGCGGTGTGTGTCTGGAACGGTGAGCTGTGATTTAGCATGGCTGGAATAATGGGAGGCATGATTACAGAAGACTTTGTGTGCTCTGCTGAGGTCTTTATACTTTATCTGATGTGCAGTAATGGATGCCCAGTGAAGGTTTTAACTGGGGGGAGGGGGGAGGGGCGGGGTTCTTAGAAAAGTGTGGCCATATGGTGGGTGGATTATGGCATGGAAGATGGACAGCAGCAGAGGAGAACCAAAACCACACCATCTAATAAATTACATGTAATTTTCAACTCCACCTTTAGGCCTTAAAATTCTGGGTTTTCTGCCTCAATTACCCAGAATCCATCAATGGCTTTTTTGTTGTTTCTGCCTTTGCTTCCCGCCCCTCCACCCTTTGGGTTCTGTTACACAAATCCAAGCAGTCAGACCTATAGGAGGTACAGCAGGCTGCCTGAGCCCGGGGAAGGGCTAATAGATGAGCCAGTCATGGCTTTGCTGGGGAATGATTTCAGCAGAATTTATGAATGACTGAATTGCGTCCCTTGTTGTACTAGTTCTTCACCCACACCGTGAAGATTAAATGAGATGAGGAGTGTGAAATTCTTATTCCTGACCCATAGACACTAAATAAACACACTTTGCCTTTTTTACAGGGATGTGGGCTCCCAGCGGATTCCCCACTTTAGTTCCTCAACTGTGGGGATGGGGGAATGTAAATCTTTGTATTGTACTGACTTTAACTTAGATTATTTAAGGTATCAGATCCTGACCAGCGATGCAGAGACACACATGTTCTCAGAGAGCAGCAGAAATTCCGTTTTAATTCATCATTGCGTTTAAACTGGAAGGGAACCTGAGGGCCGTGTTGCTGGAGGTTTTCGGCAGAACAACATCCTCTTTGCATTATCAATGTTCCTCAGTCCCCACTTGGCTGGAGCAGCTACCTCTGGCTTCGGTTAGCTATTTACATTCCTCTATTTTTATATAAATTGTGCTGTATTAGCATATATTTCACACTGTGACCTAGTGTTTCCCAGATCTTTTAAGCCAGGCTATTTGTACATTAGTCAACGTCAACGGAAGTAAAATCACAAATTGAGTACAGACTATAGCCCTGCTACATTGCCCACTCTGTCATGCTGAAATGGATCCCTTGTTCTAAGAAGATTTGCCGTGAAATACAGTCTATTTACATTAAGGAGACCTCTGTATATTTAAGGCGTAATTGTTTCAGGGCCTTCATTAATTCTTGTGCTGCAAGACCTAGGTTTTCTTTTCTTGTGTCTTTTCTATAACAATGGAAGTCAGGGGTTTCAAAAAAAAAAAATAACAAATTGGTCCTCATTAAAATGGAGCTGGAAATGGTTTTCTGGTAATATGCTTTACAAACAATGAGAGAATCTGATTGTAAATCAACTCCAGGACCCAGCTGTCTTGGCGTCCAGGCTGGGAAGCTCCAGGATAAAAGGTAGTCTGTATTTTTTTGGAAAATAAAACAATTTTTGTACTTCTGTAATTGATGGAGTGCTTATCTTGTCAAGAATTTTAGACTTGGAAGGGATCTCAGAGTTCATTTAACCCAGCCCCTTCCTGGAATGGTAATCCCTTCCTCAGCATCTCTGACATGTGGACAGTTAGTCTCTCCTTGACTACTTCCAGCCATGGACATCTCACTCCTTAAAAAAACATTGTACTTAAATATACACAAGATACGATTAACCATTTTAATCATCTTTATGTCTACAGTTCAGTGGCATTAAGTTCAGTCACACTGTTTTGTAACCGTCGTCACCATCCATCTCCAGAACTTTTTCATTTTTCCAAACTAAAACTCTATGCATTAAACAATAACGTCCCATTCCTTTTTCCCCCTCAACTTCTGGCAACCACCATTCTACTTTAGGTCTCCATGAATTTGACTCATATAAGTGGAATAATATAATATTTGTCCTTTTGTGACTAGCTTATTTTACTTAGCATACTGTCTTCATGGTTTATCCTGGTTGTAGCATGTGTCAGAGTTTTTTCTCTTTAAGGTTTAATAATATTCCATATTTTGTTTATTCATCTGAAAATGGCCACATGGGTTGCTTCCACTTTTTGGCTATTATGGATAATACTGCTATGATCATGTGTGTGTACAAATACGTATTTTGGGTCCATGCTTTTAATTCTTTTGGGTATATATATCTCTAGAGGTAGAATTCCTGGATCATATGGTAATTCCATATTTAGTTTTTTGAGGAACTGCCATATTATTTTCTATAGCAGCTATACCATTTTACATTTCCAGTAGCAATTAACAAATTTTCCAAATTTTCTATGTCCTCACCTACATTTTTAAACTTCTTTTTAAACAGTATGATATAATTCTAAGAGCATGGACTTTGGCTTAGAAACCTGGCTCAGCCGTAGACTGGTTGTGTGAGTTTGGACAAAATATTTAATCTCTCTGTGCCTCAGTTTATTTTTGTGTAAAATGTGAATAGTAAAGGAGATGATGGGCATAGTAAAATTATGAGGATGAAATCAGACAATTCATTCAAAAACTACTTAGTTCAGTGTCTGAAAATAGTAGGCTATCACTGAATATTTGCTCTTGTTTTTTTGGTCATTGATTAGTTTATTCTACTTGGGGCCCATTCTAATTGTTAGATTAACTTCTTTATTTTCAATTAAAACCTGCTTTGATGTAATTTCTATAACTTGTGTAACAAATGTAACAGAACTCATCAGTCCTGGTTCTGTTATTTATAACCTCACAGAACAAATCATATCTTCCTTCCATGTATCATCTCTCTGATATTTGAAAGCAGCCATCAATCATTTACTAGTCTTCTCTTACTTTGCCCCAAAATTCTCAGTTCCTTTAACTGTTTCTTAAGTGATGTGATTTCTAGATCTCTCATCATGTGTCTCAACTGATTCTGGATTGCAGTTTTTCTGGTACAATAGAGTGATTGGAAATTTCATTCTCTCTCCCATTCTATTGGTTTTATTCCCTCGTAATAGTGATGATTAATATGGAAGAATGTGTGAACATTGGTGAATGAGTTCAACAGACTAAGCTGCCCGTCATTCCTTCCCAATGTTTCTTCCTTATTGCTCCTGATGATGTCTAGCTGTCAGCTCCTTAAGAGGGAGCAGGTAGCTCCTGCTCCTATATGCTTTCTTGCTAGTCACATCAGCATCCAGAGGGCACAAGGGCTATACTTTTGAAATAAAATTGAGTTGTAGTCTTAGATATAGAGCTGACTTCTGACATAGTCACTGTGTCATAGGAGTCTTTGAGGGCATTGGCTGGAGTATAGGCCTTTTCCATTGTTGAACACTAGAAAACTTGCCCAGGAAGAGAAAGCTGGGGTAGAAGGGTATTTTGGCTGAAGCTCCAAGAAGCACCTTGAACTTAGATCTACAGACATGAAAGTCTAGGGAGGGCTTGCTAAACCCCAACCCACCCTGTGTAATTCACTGACTCTCCAATGCCAAGTGAAATTGCCAGTTCCTAAATTTGCCCTTAGGAGGATGAATGGGGTGCCTGGGAAATGTGGGTGCTCTGTTTTAACGTTCCTAAGTAGTTGAAAGTATTTTGCATATTTCTGATTTAGATGCCTAACTCATTTAAATGTCTTTTCTTTATGAGCTCTTTGACATCCAAAAAGACTTTTTTATTTTATTATGAACTTTTCTACCCTTAAAAACAAAATTCCAAACCTCTTTTCCAGAGAAGGGGAAGTTGTACTCCTGTCAAGGATAAAACACTTGAATGGCACTCTCTCCCAGCAACTCAATTGTGTGTTTGAAAAACCTAGTTCCTCATGTATCATCCTCCCAAGCACATGTCATATGTTTACATAAAATAAAAAGGTAAAAGCCAGATTCTCTTCCTTTCTTTAAAAAAAAACAAGTGAAGAGGAAGGGGGAATAACTCATTTTCTTGGCATTTTAATAGAGTACCCAGAATCCTCCTAACAGAAGGCACTATTATTGTTGAAAGGTATGTTAAAACTATGTGTAAACTAAAAATAAAAACCCTGTCTTTGGTAAAGGTCTGGCAGATTCACTCACAATTGACACACATGAGCTTTACAGCATGAGTTTTGTGAATTCTACGTTAACCACTCAGAACATTGAAAAGTATTTATATATAGTTCACAGCCATTTCTCAAATATGTGGGATAGCCAGATTGCTGACATGTAGCTGAAAGGTTGTATGTTGCAAAGTCAAGGCAATGAATGTAGTCACTTCTTAGTTTGCCTGCTCATGCATTTGGAATGATGCCACCCATGCCTGGTGATGAGCATCCTGGCACAGGCATTCTACGCTTCCCGGGGTAGAAAACCAGCCAATCACCAGTGCATGCCAGGGGAGACCCCTCTTCTTCACCCCTGTGGTCACCAGTGTCTCCCATGTCTACTTTGGGCTGTGCTTGGTTCACCCAGGGAGCAGATTTCACTTTTGTTACATTGTTTGTGATTTCTTTGCTGTTTCCATTGAGATCTGCTGCCTATGGAAGTTTGCAGGCATCAGGAGTTCACATTTTTCAGTTTCTTGAAGGTAAAGAGTGGAAGGCCTAGGAGTGTCTCCACACAAAGAAGGGACATTCTCAGGGGGGTTACTGGTTGGTATTTACTAACCTCTCAGTGTGTTAGGGAAGCCAGTCTACCATCACCAACATGTTGTCATGAAATGGGATGACCCTCTCTCTTCTGTGTCACCTTTCTTGCTTGACTAACTCTACCTCTCACATTTCACATCTCAGTGTAGGGAACATGGTGGGACAATAGGGAAGGAGAATGTAAATAGTGATGCCTGTCCAGTGTGACCAAAATAGCCTGACCTTCTATTTAAACACTGTAACTTTGGGGGATAATTACTTTGGATACATTTTTTGGTTTTGTGAACTTTTGAAAAAACACAACCCTTATCGATGTCAAACAGAGTTTATAATGTAAATACTATATAATACATTAAAAGCCAGAGAATGGAACAAACATCCCCATAATAGGTTAATTATGTCCTGCAGACCCTGGCTCAGGGTATTTGTGTTTAAAGACATGGAATATATACACTCATCCTATTAATTAGTGATGGTTTAAATAGAGGCCACTGTAGAGTAGGGGACAGAACCAGGGGTTCACGTCTTAACTGACCCTTTTTAGCAGTGACTTTCAGCATATCACTCTTCAATCTTTGGTTTTGTCACAACTAAAATGGGAATAATGACACTTCAATAAATGTTTGTGAAAACATGGACTATAAATGTGCTTTGCGAACTCTCGCTGATATTTGAAATGTTGCTAGTATGATTGTTCTGATCGTGTGGTATTTGCTGAGGTCCTCCCTTTGCCTCCCCTGCGGCCTCTTCCTCCTGCTCACTGCCATCACAGCTACCCCTTATTAGTGCATGAGCCATTTCACAGGTCCTGCTTATTTTGACCCATGTCACGGGCTGCCTACCAGTCAGTGAGTTCCAGCAAATATTAGGTACCTAATAAGTGCCTGGCACTAGAGGCTATAAAGAGGAGTACTCAAAAAACACAAAAATGAATGTGCAACAATATGTATTGAACTGTTTGCAGTTCCCCAATTTTCTTGGCTCCCTGGGACAGAAGAGCCTTGTGTCTGCCGAGCTAATGTCTACTCATCCTTGAAGATTCAACTCAAGGTCAACATCCCTTGGCAGCCTTTGATGATCATTTCTATTAGCCTCCTACCCACTCTGATGAGGTGCTCTGGAGTCCGATAACACACTGGGCATACCTCGAGAGAGATACCCATCATATGAAGGAGAAATCATTGAGTACTCTCTCTCCCTTTTTTAAACTCTCCTATTTTGCACATGATGTAAAAATTTAAAAAGTACAAAAGGATATATAGTAAAAAGTAAGTCACCTTCTCAACCCTAACTTGCAGACCCCCAGTTACCCTCCTCAGATAGCGACACTTACCAATTTTTGTGTATTTCTTTTGTAGCTACATATCTATCTGTGTAGATAGGTATAGATATAGATATAGATATAGATATAGATATAGATATAGATATAGATATAGATATAGATATAGATATAGATATAGATATTTATACAGTCATGCACTATTACATAACAAACTTTGGTCAACGATGGACCGCATATATGATGGTGGTTCCATGAGATTATAATGAGCTGAAAAATCCCTATCCCCTGGTGACGTAATGTTGCAGCATACACCTTACTCATGTATTTGTGGTGACACTGGTGTAAACAAGCCAGCTGTGCTGCCAGTTGTATAAAAATATAGCTCATGCAATTATGTACAATACAAAATGCTTGGTAATAATGATCAATGATGATATTACTGGTGTATGTATTTACTATACTATACCTTTTATTGTTATTGTCAAGTGTACTTTTTTTACTTATTAATAAAGTTTGCTATCACACACTATGCTATGTTACACCAAGAACAGTCTCATAGATCTCACACACGCTTCTAGCCACAACCAAGGTATATGCCCTTGACCAGAATCGAACCTGGGACCTTTCAGTCTGCAGGCCAACACTACTGAGCCAACCCGGTTAGGGCTTGACATCTTAATTTACATTTATTATATTATCAGTAAGCTTAGGATACCCTCTCAGTTTGTGTAAGTGCACTCTGTGGTCTTCTACAAGGATGACATCATCTGAGGGGCATTTCTCAAGCACATCCCTGTCGTTAAGCAGTGCATGACTGACTATACATATAAGACTATGGGTTCACAGTAGTGTATTCATATACATGTTATATCTGACATTACATATTATATATATCCACAAATATAAGAACACACATTTTTTTTCTTTTTACACAAGTGCTATTTTTCTATGTATACAGCAATACTTTGCTTATTTTTTATTTTGAAGATGATATTTTGGTGACTTCCCCCCACCCCCCAAATCAGTACCCACATAGCTTCTTTATTCTTTTTGTTGTTGTTTTTTGTTAATTCTCATCCGAGGATATTTTTCTTTATTGATTTTTAGAGAGGCAGTGGAAGGGGGGAGGAGGGAGAGAGAGAGAGAAAGAGAGGAACATCGATATGAGAGAGACACATTGACTGGTTGCCTCCCGCACATACCCTGGGTCGAGGATTGAGCCTGCAACCAAAGTACATGCCCTTGACCAGAATTGAACCCGTAACCCTTCAGTGTGTAGGCCAATGCTCTAACCTCGGAGCCAAGCCAGTCAGGACTTTATTCTTTTTAATAGCTGCATTGTGTTCCATGTAAATTTTAGGGCGGCCTTAATTTATTGAACTAGTTTTCCTGTTGGTGGACAAGTAGGTTGTTTCCAGTCTTTTTCTATTATAAACAATACTGCATTAAAAATCTTATATAGCCCTGGCTGGTGTTGCTCACTGGTTAGAGTGTCTGCCTCCACACCGGAGGGTTGCAGGTTCAATCCCCACCCCTGGTTGGTGTTCATGTGAGAGGCAATTGATGTGGCTCCCTCACCTCAATGTTTCTCTCTCTGTCTGCCTGTCTGTATCTCTTTCTCTCTTTTTCTCTATCTTCTCTACCCCCGCTCTTCTACTCTTTCTAAAAATCAATGGAAAAAAATAGCGTCACTCATTGAGTTAGGATTTAAAAATTTTTATGTAAATAACATTTCATACATGTTTAAGGACATCTGTACAGTAAATTCCTAGAAGTAGAATTGCTATTCATAGAACATTTGCATTTAACATTTTCATAGATAATTTTTATCAAGTTTTACCAATTTCTACGCCTATCAATATGAGGGTCTCTGTGAACTCATATCCCTCTCAATATAGTGAGTTATCAAGCTCTTTTTAACCTTCTAATCTAATTGGGGGAAATGACATCTAATTGACATTTTATTTTTATTTTTTTAAATATGCATTTTATTGATTTTTTTTTACAGAGGGGAAGGGAGAGGGATAGAGAGTTAGAAACATCTATGAGAGAGAAACATCGATCAGCTGCCTCCTGCACACCCGCTACTGGGGGATGTGCCCACAACCAAGGTACATGCCCTTGACCAGAATCGAACCTGGGACCTTTCAGTCTGCAGGTCGACGCTGTATCCACTGAGCCAACCTGGTTAGGGCTTGACATTTTAATTTACATTTATTATATTATCAGTAAGCTTAGCATGCTTTTATGCATTTAAGAACCACAAATGTTTCCTTATCTGTGTCCACTTCTTTCCTTTGCCCACTTATCTTGTATCCTTGGATTTTTTTTTCTTGCTTATTTGTAGAAGTTTTTGCTTACTATATTATGGCAGCTAGCCCTTTGCTTTTTGAGTTTCAGTAAATTTTTTCTTCCCAGTTTTTCATTTGTCCTTTGATATTATTTTTGCTTTTTTCCTTGTAGAATAATTTTAATGCAATCAAATTTATCTTTCTTTTTATGGCTTTTAGATTTTGTGTCAAACTTTGGAAACCCTTTTCCAGTCCAAGATTGCCTAGATAAATTTCCCCTGAGTGCTGCGGATACACTTGCTTGATGGGGAACTTGAGGCAGCAGGTCCAGAAAAAGGAGGGCAGCAGAGAAGGCTGGTAGGGAAAGCCTGCAGAAGAGGGGAAGTCACCTAATGGATGATGTCACAGCATAGGACCTAGACTGCCAATTCAAGGGAAAAGCAGTGAAACAGGACCAGTGGGGTTGCTTCTCTCTCCCAAGCGGTTCCACCCGTTGCAACAAATTTCCACAAATACCTTGGTCATCCCTGACTGAAAATGGATGACCGCATTCCATGTGGATACCTTCTCCAAGCAAAACAGCTATTAAGAACATTCTCTTATCAGCCGGAGATCAAGTAGCCCATCTCCTTAGGTGACACACATGAGTGAACAGGCCGCCCATCCATCATGTGCACGGTAGCATCGGCCGTTCCCGTTCACTGAGCTGACTAGGAAAGCCTCCTGAAAGGCTGCTGTTTGACAACTCTGGGAAGGAGCAGGGGCTCTCCCTTGTCACCCGAGAGGACCTCTTTATCACATCCAAAGCACGGTCTTGCATTGTGGTGAAAAGTTCCCATGCCTGCAGCCACACATACCAAGGCTGTTTAAAGGCTGCCAGTACAACTACATTTCAGACACCTGGGAACCAACTCAAACTGTTTCCATCGGGCTTGAAAAACAAAATAGTCTTGGCAGATGGATGTTGGAAGAGAATAATCACAAAAGTAACTACATGCAAAATTATTTTTCTCTCATCATGATACGACTATGAAAAAAAGTATATCACAGGAGATAATGACCCAATCACCAACTTTGAGTAGCTATTGCTAGTAGTTGAGCTGTGTGTTTATAGATGTGGGATCATCGTTTTTTCCAGATCCTTGCTGGAAAGAGATCCTGTCCTTTCGCATCTCTTAAATCTGATCAAATGAGCTACCAACACCAGACCCTGTCAGACTAGGGGCTCACTCCAGTAGGCAGTTCTTCACTGTGCTTCACAGCAGTGTTAGGGAACTCCTCTCCATTTGTCGCTTGCCTTTGGCTTCTCAAACTTATTTCTGAATGCACAAGAAGAGTTTCAATTTGGTCAATTTATTAAGTGGAAAGACTGTGGGCTTTGGAATCAGAAAGATTGGATTCAAATCCTGGTCTTTTCTTTCTATGGCTTTAGGCTCATTCCTAACCTTATGGAGCCTTACATAGTGTTCTCATCTGTCAATGGGTATCTACAAATAATGCGCTATAACAAACCACCCCAAAACTTAGTGACCAAAAGCACCACACACTTATTTATCTCATGAGTCAGTGTGTTGGCTTGGTGTTTCTTTGGCCTGGACTGGGCCAAGCTGATATTGGCACATTCTGTTAGCCAGAGTCATGTTGGGGAAATGGACTCCATCTCTCTGGGAAGAGCTGCAAAACGTTGTAGATACAGGGAGGAATGAATTGTGGTCATTTTGCAATCTACCTCATTACCTTATATGAATAAATGTGATAATCTATGGGGACTACAGTTATTATATCACCTATAGGTTCAGAAAACATTTGTTGAGTGCCTTCTGTGTGTGCAATGCAACAGTGGATGCTATGAAAAATGTAGAGATTAGTGAGACCTCATCCCTAGACTCCAGAACCATACACTCATCGTAAAGGAGTACACCAAAGCAATTATAGGTCACCTTGCAAAATGTAAAGTGTCTTACGAGAGAAACAGATAAAACACCATGGAATCTCAGAAGAGGGAGAGATTAAACTAAGAGGCTCTGGGAAGCGACTCTGGTCCCAATTTGGGCTCTGCTCAATGTTTCCCTCTATTTAATTTTAATTATTGATCTCCCCAGGCTATCAATAATGACATGGTCCAGGAAACCCAGTCCAGACGGGCAAGGCATTTTAAACCAGAGCAATTTGAAGCAAATTAAGTATTTGAAAATTGCCAGCCATCCAGACCCTACACGCCCAGGCTTAAATGGCTGGAGCAGAACCATCTCACTGTCTTACAGGATAATAGTAATCCTCCCCAATTTACCTCTCTGGTTAAAACAATTTCCACTAATCCAGGAGTCTCTCAATCCCATTAACTTAAACACTTGGTTCTCAGGGACAGCCTGAAGGTACAAATTATACTTTCAATAGATTTCTTTTTCTGAAAATAGCTCATTTTAAAAATGTTACTCCTCACTCTTTGGAACTTTGAAATGATTGCATCAACAGCATGTTGGAGAATTAGAGGGAAAAAACCCTTAAAATTGGGACAGAGGCTTCCCCAGGCATGTGTACTAGAGAGCCTGCGTGGAGCCGGGTTCCGGTGAGGAAGACCGGTTCTGTTCTCCTGGCAGTTGGTGACATGCCAGGGGACCTCAGGCAAGTTCTCTGGCTGAGTCTGGGTTTCTTCAACTCCGACCAGGGTATGATTATCTCGGGCCTTGATCCTTCACATGTGGAGTCATGAGCTAATGTCTGTTCTGCGTACAGACTTTCTTGAAAGGAAAAGTGCTACCTAAATACAAGGTGCTGGTATTACTGTAAGGTGCTTGGAATCTTAATAGCTTTTGCAACTGCATCCAAAGTGGAATTCTCTTTATAAATGCTACAAATGACTGAGAATCAAAGCTAAAAAGGGTTTTGTTGTGCTCCCCTTCTGTGATTAGAGTAGGATGATCGCACATTTTTAGACTGTGCCCTATGTGCCCATTTAGTGGAGAGCTCCACAAACTTAAAATCTGGCCATTGAGATCCTATGTCCGTAGGTGCTGGCTGAGACAGTGAGCCCTGCTCTTTGCAGGATGGTGATTTTCCTCCTAAAAGTCTAATTGGCTAAATGGTTGGTCAACCAATTAAGAGAGCCTTTAAGCTAGACATAAATACTTGGCTTTGAAAGACATTCACTTTTGTTCTTGGTTAATATACACTGGGCTGTATCAATATTGAGGTTGCTGGCCACTTTGGAATTTTATGACAAAAACAAGAGTTTTAGTCTGCCAACTCCCTTTCCCCTAGATTCTTAAATGGCATTAAACTTCTAAGTTTATTTAAACCTTTGTGTGTGGTGGGGGCATATAACTATTTGAGTTTTCCTAAGCTGGTGATTTGTAGAGGAACAGTACTAGGCTGGTTATGTAAGACTCACCTAGAGAGAATAGTTTGGGGGTAGGGTGTCCAAGAATCTGTATTTGTTTAACCTGCTCCCCTGCTGGGAGCATTAAATACCCTTCAAGCTGTATCTATGGTAAGTATAAAAAATCTTTACCAGGTAGTGATATCTACTATCTTGGTGGTTCCATTGACTGGGCACTAACTTAATTAATCTCCAAATATTGTCCTAGTTAATTCTCTCATCACAGTCCTGCAAGGGCATTGCTATTATAACCAGTTTATGAATGAAGAACTGAGGTTTCAAGATGTGAAGTAATTTGCCCAACGTTATAAGCCTAGTATGTGACAGAGCTGGGATTTGAACATGACTGACACTAAAGTCAGCACAACACCTTTATCTCTCTGCTATGCTACCTTCCATCTAACCTGTTTCAGGATCATATAGAAAGTAGGTAAGGACACAAAGGAAGCGTGAGATATGACCCTTGCCCTTGTAGGAAGTTTACTGTCTAATCACAATGAAAGGAAAAACACTTACTCATTGATGGCTAAGGACATGTGAACCATAGAATTAAGTGCAAATTGTAAGGTAGAAAAAAATTTTTTTTGGTCTTTTCAATAGAAAACTGAATATAACTGCATTAGCAGATTCATTTTATTTTGCTGTTGAACTGCATATTGTTTTGCTGTGATTTAAACATAGTTTGAAATGGAAGTATTCTATTTGAGGTTCAAACACAAGAAGGATTTTTATTGATGTCAGCACCAGCAGGTTAAATAAATACAGATTCTTGGACCCCCTACCCCTAAACTATTCTTCTCTAGATAAGTCTTGCATAACTAGCCTAGTACTGTTCCTCTACAAATCACCAGCTTAGGAAAACTCAAATAATTATATGCCCCCACCACACAAAGAGATGGAATTTGTGCGTCAAATATTCTGTTTTATATATTTTATTTCCCCCTTGATCTGGCTGGGGCAGATGTCATTTAACCTTTGCACCGTACCATGTTGAACAGACAATCCGGAGCCAGGAGTAAATTAGAAAGGTAAAAGGAACTGGAAATGTAGTCCCTCTTAGACTAACAGGTTGGACTAACCCTCCAGTCCTAGCAGATATTTACGTTGCTAAGGAGATAAAAGCACAAAAGGCCCAGCCTGGTTGAAGAATCGATTTGGGAAGTTTATAGGGCTGGAGACAAATCACTAAACCTGGGAGAGGCATTCCCTGATCCAATAGAAGACTCTGCTTAGTAGCTAAGTTCTGTGGGAAAGGGCCACCAGTGTTTACAGCAAGTGAAAACATACCCACTGTAGAGTTCTCAGCTCTTTGTTCACTTTTTTTTCTTCAGGAAAAAATCCTGTTTTATTCAAGAAGGAAATTAGATTATCCAATATAGGAACAGTCTTGGTTTGTTCACTGTTACATCCCAGCACCTAGCTAGCACTTAGCTAGTTTGGAAGACAGTAGGTGCTCAATAAATATTTGTTGAATGAATGAATAAATAGATGGATGGATGAATCAGTGAACATAATAACATTAAACTCCAGTTGAAAGTAAGGAGTTTTAAACGAAATCCTTTCTGGCCATCTGGTTTTCCAAAGTTCCATGCTAATATACTCACTATGGCTTTAGGAAACACCCAGTACAACTTAAGTTCATTCCCAGGGTGTACAGAAGTTAACCAAGACTTTATTTGTTTTGCAAGAGTCAACAATAAACTCTTAGGCTGCCATGGAATTGCAGCTAGGAAAGCATCTTTCTTGGGTCTCTTGTTTCTTTTGAGTGGCAGGTGACTTTGAATTGGCCAGAGACAATTACAGAGCAATAGGCTTTTACTACAAAATGGATTATAGACTATGAAATGAGAGTGTGCGTGGGCCATACAAAGGGGGAAATTAAATGGCAGACAAAGACAGATGACACAGCAGGATGAGTAAGAAGGAAAAATTGCCAGAAGGCGCTTTTGAGGGGAAAATCATAGAAGGAAGAGCAGCCAAGTGGAAACCAGAAGAAAAGAGTGAAGTTTGTTGATGTCATTGGAAATCTAAGGTGTCTGCAGCTTCCGAAAGGAAAGGAAATGAAGCCTCCCTAGGAGATAAGACCAAGTTCTGAGCTAAGCATTTTCCAGCATGCTTCCTTTTTTTCTTTACTGTGTCTTTGCCAACTTGTTCGGAAGCTGGAAATACTAGTAAATGGATTCTTTTGTTGCATTGAGCCTCCATGGAGTGGCAGGCACCATGGATGAATGAGGGAATGCTAACTTTGGATCCATTCATGTGGACTTCTTGGGGAATATTCAGGTTTGAGCCACTTTCAAATTTCTGTGAGGACTTTGCACTGGCCCTAAGAAGATCCTGTCTCCCCAATAACTAGCAGGGATATTTCCTTTTTGTCTTTAAGAAAAACAAAACAAAAATGAGAAGCCCTGAAATTTGGAAATTACTGTTTATCTGTTGGAAAAAGTTGCTTCTGTGTATTTGAGTATGACCAAGTTGTTTGACCTTCCCTAATGTGCTGTAGTATTTCTAATACACAGGCCTCTTCTCAGTCTGGAACGATCTTTCCCAGGCCCTGATCCTTTGAGGTTCCCTCTCCACATCTGGAGAATGTACTGTTTCTCAGTGCTGCCTTACAACCCTCTGTTTACCTCTGTTGTGCCTCTTATCACATATTTAGTTTAATGTCAAAGTTTATTTAACATTTTCAATGTATTTTCCCATTTATTGGCTTATTATTGCTTCTTTGCATACAACTCCTTCTAGATTTAACTTTCTTATTATTGAAATAAAGAATTTAGCACAAAGGCTGTGAGTGGATTCATAACAGTTTTACTCTAAACCAACAGAAAATGGAAACAACCAAATGTCTGAGATAAATGGTTAAACAAAGTTTGGTACATTGATACTATGGAATACTACTCAGCCATAAAAAAGAGCAAACCATTGAGATACACAACAAGTTGGGTGGACATGAAGGGCATTTTATGAGTTCGTATATGTAACATCCTTGAAACAACAAGATTCTAGAGATGGAGACGGGATTGGTGGTTGCCAGGATTACGTATGGTCGGGCATTGGGTGTGGTTGGGAGGAAAGGATGGGTGTGACTATTACAAAGTAACATGAGGGAGATCTTTGGTGCTGACATAGTTCTTTGTCTCAATTACAGCGGTGGTTTCATCAGGTCTACATATGTGATGAAATGACATAGAACTCTACACACATTGTAACAACGTCAAATCCCTAGTTTTTATATTGTACCATGATTATAGATATTATCACCATAGAGGGAAACTGGGTGAAGGGTACCTTGGACCTCTCGGGTCTTTACACACCCTTTTGATTTCCTGTGTAGACATTTCCTCTCACCCTACCCAAGGTCTGGATGGACTATAAGAGCCCTAGGAGCTGTCTGAGCCATGGGGAGAAGTGTTTCTACCCGCTTCCCACAGATGGGGGCTCTCCAGGCTCTCATGAAGCCTTTAGGGGAGAAATTCTTCGGGCCACATCTTTGGTTTTCAAATGGGCACTGATACCGCAGCCCGCAGCCCAGAGGGCACCTTCCGCATCAGTTCCCAATTGCTGTTCTCTTCCTTTTGGGCACCTGAGAATGTCCTCTTCAATCACTGCTATGCGTTATATTTTTTATGATATTTTATTTGGTAGTCTGGGTGTCTGGTCTGGATGGGATGAGGTGGGAGGAATGACTCATGGGATAGGGAGGCGGTTTCTGCCCTTTTCTACTATTGCCCCATCATAGTTTATAATCTTGTCTCTGTTCTACTTTCCCCGTAGACTGTAGGTTCTTGATCATTATTAGGGATCAGGTCAAGCTTTTTTCATCCCAGTTCTTATACATGGGAAATGACCATGCACATGTGTGTCGAATGAGTGAATCCCTAGAGTTCCATGGAAGAGACCCCAAGTATGACAATTTCAAGTAAGATAGTTTTCAAGACTGTTTGTATTCACTTTAAAGATGTGTGTCGCCATGGTGCTTTGATAGCATAATTCCTTTAAATACAAGAACTGTGTGTGAACTTAAATATTAGTTTAGCAGATTTAAAGAAAGGATAGTATTTCCCAAGGGGGGAAAGCATTCGTGTGTGATCGAGACTTGCTTCCTCTCCTCCCTTTGTGTTGCCCACCATCCTCTTCAGGTTTTAGAATTAGGGGACCAACCACTGATGGGGGAGGAGTGTAGCCTCTGGTACTCGTTCTCACACTGTGTTCTGCAGAGCTTGAAGTTCACAGGGTCCTCTGGGGCTGAGAGGGTCTGAGGTCTGAGAGCAGCCTCCACCCCACCCCATTTTGGCAGTTTGAGACACTGGCTCTGCCTTCAGACCCCCCTGGGTTTGACCACAATCCCCATTCCCACCCCAACAACCTTAAGTAGGCAAGTGCCTTAGTATGTCCTGCCTCAGGTTCTTCAATCTTTAAATGAAGGTGAGGATGGTACCTACCCACCTTGTAGAATTGTTGAGAAGATCTCCGAGCACAAGGAGAGCCTTATAGATTTGAGAAAATCTGGAGAACTTTTTTCCCCCCAATTTCTTCTATCTAAAAAGATGAATAATGCCACATTCATCTTTTTAGATAGAAGGACACATGGGGACAATTTCACTGTTAGTATATTTAAAAAACTTTTTCTTTCTTCAACAATTTAACGGCTTTGCCACATTTATGAGAAAGGCACTGGGGTAGCAACTTGTCCCCTCACGCTCTCATTTGTGACCACTGGGCTGGACACTGGTCTCATGAGTGTGCTGGTCCGTGTCTGTGTAACCTCACGTATCACTGGCTCAGGAGACAGGATGTGGCATGGCTGGGTTCTTTTTGGAAGAGCTTCTGCATCCTGTGAACGTTGGGTCTCTACCTGCCAACTGCTGAGACGAACCAGTAATCCTTTTGGAAAGCACAGGCTTTTATCAATGAGGAGGATTCAAGGGCTTATTTTTTTTCCCCCCTTCCCTCCAAATAACACTCCCACTGTTCAGGCTTAAATACCAAAACCTTATGGTTTGCAGAATCAGTGCCAAGAAGTCAATCATCAGTGAAACTGCAAAGATAATAGCTCCTATTGATCAAATCGGGAGAAGAATGGTGCGCCCTCCCGCCGAGGTCAGGAAAGATAAGAGCTGGAGTTTTCTAAAACATGCTCCATTTGCCTCAATTGGATCAAGCCACATAAAACACTTACGTTCTGAGAGAGCTGGTGACCAATTCAGGAAAACCTCACAAAATGAAAAGATTGGCTTGGATTAGTGAGGCATGCGAAATAGAATCTTTCTAAAACCATGGCATTTGCGTTATTTCAAACCCAGACAAGGACCTAGCAGCTAACTGGAGTATGTCCACATGGAGGATGGCTACCTCTGCCTTACTGGACAGAGGGGGCAGCGTGAAAGATCCCTGAGTGTGTGTTCTGTGCTGGGCACTGTACAGGACCCTATGGCCCACTGTCTAGTTTAATCCTTCCTGCCGTCCTGTGAGACAGCTTTATTGTCCCCATCTTACAGAAAGTAGCTTTCTCATGGTCACAGAATTATCGATGGCAGAAGTTAGTATTTTAATCTAGGTGTCTATTTCCATGAAATATTGTACTGTGCCCTAATTGACACATGCTAATTTGCTGTTACCACGGTAATGTTACACAAAGAAAAGCTGCTGGTCTCATCCCTCAGCCACGGTGAGAATAGGAGAGGAGCTGAGTCCATCAGTGGAGATACTACAGCAAGCATGTCAAACTCAAAGGTTAACACGGGCCAAACAAATGAGGCATGAGGCCCGCGGGCTGTGCGTTTGACATGCCTGTACTGCAGGGTCAAGACTGATGGTCATGTCTCTCTCTAACACTGCTGCTGACTCTGGAATTGATGGAGGTCAAGTTGAGATGTGTTCAAATTTTTTTAGGTAAACTTCAGCCTTCCTTTCATGGGGCGGGTCGGGGGGGGGGGGCTTATTAAACATTATTTTTGTGAGGGGAATTACTAATACTAAACTTTTCACATAAAATAACCTTTTGCAAATGTGGCTCAAGATAATACTTTTCAGAGGGAGATTATTTATAATTCAAAATACTTTATCTGTTTTTATTATCATTTTATCTGAGAAGCTGAACATGCCGTTATCTAAAGCAATAGATCTTGAGGCTGAGAATAACATTCCTCCAAATCATCACAGTCCCTTAATGAGCTTGTGAATTGAAATGATCTTTGCTGTACCCCACGAACCGAGTGGTAATTATTGTCCAGGGACACATGGGGACAATTTCACTGTTAGCAGTGCCAAGATTCTATTCATTTGTCATCAGCCCTAAATTACATTCAATCAGCGATTGAATTATATTCAAACTCAGGTTAGAAAAACCAAGTGACATACTACAACTAACTTTCTATAAAATTAGTACTGCAAAATGAAGCCTGTAATGCTGGCAATGTAACTGTGAGCAACAGTAAGATGGAGCTATGAAAATATTGAATGTAAATATTGTCATGATCTGTCTTAATCCCACCACTTCGCCACCCTTAGCTTTCGCGCCTGAAATGCCCCAAATTCCCCGAAGTGTGCGCATTGGAGTGCTTGATGAACCTTTTTCTTTTTTTTTAATATTTTTATTGATTTCAAAGAGGAAGGGAGAGGGAGAGGGAGAAGAAGAGGGAGAGGGAGAAGGAGAGGAAGAGGGAGAGGGAGAGGGAGAGGGAGAGGAAGGAGGGAGGGAGGGAGAGAGAGAGAGAGAGAGAGAGAGAGAAGCATCAATGATGAGAGAAAATCATTGATCCACTGCCTCCTGCATGCCTCACACTGGCGATGGAGCCAGCAACTCGGGCATGTGCCCTGACCAGGAATCGAACCTTGACCTCCTGGTTCATAGGTCAACGCTCAATCACTGAATCACACTGGCTGGGCTGATGGGCCTTTTTCTAAGGCAAACCACAGTGGCCCATGCTACTGCAAACAAGGGGCTATTATTATTCAAAGCGCCACTTGGGTGGTATCAGGATGGGGCCAGGGTGGAACTTGGGTGGGAGTCATTCTCTGAGGGCCCTGCAGGGTAGACACTCAGCTCTTCCTGTGAGCTCACCTGCGTAAATGCTCTTCCCAGGACAAGTGGCTGAAGCAGAAGCACTGCCTTTTCCTGGGGTGTTGTGTTAAGCTGTTTTCTTCTTTGGGTAAAATTTTCTTTTTGGTTTCGTATTTGGAATTTTATGTGCTTTATGTCATACTTCAGGTACCCTTAAAAGAAGCTATGCTTCCTTTCCCCCCTCCCCCTCCAGGGGGTAGGAGGCAACGGGGGCCATATGAAATAGGGAGGGCATGTATGGTCTGTGTACTTTCTTTCCCACTGGCTTCCTTTCCCACGTGGACAGGGAAAGAGGCAAGCCAAGGAGGTATGTGCAAACCAAACAACCCTTTGTCTCAGCCGTGCGTGGCAGATTGATCGAAGACTCAGGAGACAAGCTACCAGTGGGCCCCTCAAGGTCTCCGCAGGTAAACATCCTGTCCTTGGCCAAGCTCACTGACGGTGGCGTGTGGCTCCTACAGCCATGTGGCAGACAGTCCCCATCAGCAAATAAGGAAATGTGGAAAGTGTGCTTATCTAGGTGAAAAGGTGAAGCAAGGGAGAGGTGAGGTGAAAAGCAACTGGGGTTTGTTTCACAGACCTGAGTACTAGGCAGCATGGGCTGCTGGGAGTTGTGTGGGTGGCAGAGTCAGACAGACCTGGATTTGAATCCCAGTTCTTCCACTTAATAAAGTTCACCTTGTATTCCAACTCAGATGCATTCTTAGTGGCTGCCTAGAGGACTGTGTTCAAAAGACGCCTAGGCAGATCCCAGGTTTACTAGACAAGAAGGGCCATGATTGATGAGTGATGTCTGTACCAGATTGAAGGAAGAGGAACTTACGGCATGGGTACCATATCTCTAATGGCCTGGGCTCTGGGCACTCTGAGGTCCTGTACAGCACTAAAGTTCCATAATATAGTGAGTGTGTGTGTGTGTGTGTGTGTGTGTGTGTGTGTAGAAGTCAATACACTAGAGATTAGTGCAATCCTAGGAAAATGTACTATGGTGTTTTTGAAATTTATCTTTTAAGTTCAGTTAACCACAGATGGCTCTCAGTATTCAAATGCTATTTTTGGTCTTGACTGAGGGCTTCAATATAGAGACATTGAAGTTTCTCTAGGAATACAAATGCTATAAATTCACAAACACGAATGAAATCAGCAGCAAAAGCAACATTGGTCTTCCTTATTTTTCGTGGGAGGACTGTTGAATATATCCGTCTAAGACTGGCCTTCTAACAAGACACAGGAGAGCTTGTTTGATAATGGCGGATCATTTTTGCAGGCTTGGTTTTTCGTTAATGAAATATTTGGATTTTAATTTTTAAGCCTGTGTTTCAAAGACAACAACCTGCCAATCTGGCCTACATACAGATCGTTCATCTGGACAGCCTCTCCAAGGCAGGCGCCTCTGCCTGGCAGGGGGCGCGGCCGTTCTGTTTAATAAGCTACGGAATGGCAGCGGTCGCTCTCAGAAGGCAGGGCCTTTGGAAATCTCCTGTAATGCTTCTAACAGCCCATAAGTTACTGAGGTTAATGTTGCCCTCATCTCTCTCCCCTCCCTTCTTTTTCTTTTCAGAAACAGAGTTGTCAGTCACTGCTGAGTTAGTGCCTACCTCATCATGGAACATTTCAAGTGAACTCGACAAAGGTACACAGTGGGGACGCACTGGGGGAGGGGGAGGAAGGGAGGCGTGAAACTCCATTTCGAACCCTGGCACAGCTACTTTGAAATCAACTGCTTTTTAGATCACTAGAAAGAGGTGGGGGCCAAAATAAATTCCCTGCTTACTTTGTGATCATTTCACATTTAATGACTTGGAATTCTATTTTTTCTGGAGGGTTTTTTTTCTTCTCTCTCTCTTTCTCTTGCCTTTCCCTTCTTCCCTAAAATGTTCCACATGGTGAAAACGCTTCAAGATGTGAAATAGGGTTGTTGCTGACCTTCCTGACACTGCCTCTAGTGGATCTTATTTAGGGGATTTGATTCTGCCTGAGCCAGGATTGCTCAGAGCTGTTTGCTGGGTGACCTTTTACAGTGAGTATTTGATACGCTTGCAGGGTTCAGGACAGAGTATGTGAAGTGTTTGTAATTGCCTGCGCATACAGATGGCAGCTTCCTCTGTGCATGCGGGGAGCAGGTTGCTACTATGAGGTTGTTGTAGTATTAATGAAGCCTGGCCATATGCTAAGCACCGGCTACTCTGTAGAGAGCCTATATCCTGGAATGATAAATCAGGACACATTTAAAGCCCCTGCAATGGCCTCATATTACCTTTCCAGCCTTATTTCTCCTAGGTCCCCTCTATGCCCCTTTACGCATTTCCAGCCAAATTTGTATTTCTGTCTATATAGCCTGTGCTTTTCTGCCCCTCTGCTTTTGTCTAAGTCATTCTTCTCATGACTGGCCCCTCCTTCCTTGCCAATACCCACTCTCTCCCTTCTACAAGGCAGCAAATTACTTCTCCTTCAAGTCTGAGCATCAAGTCTCCATGAGCCATAGTCTTACCTAATCCCTCTGCAGGAAGTGGCCTATCCTTTGGAACTCCCATAGCCCATTTCCATGTTTTCTCTTTGCATTTTCTGTTATATCATGGTGACTTACATACCTAGACACCTCACCCTTAAACCTGGAAATTCCTTGTAGGTAAGATATCTATCTTGTTCTTTTTTATTATTTATTTTTTATTTTTTGTCTTTGTCCTGATCACAAGATCTCAGACAGACTGCCGTTCATAGGAAATCCTCAATGAATATGTGCAGAATGATGGGCCACACCATATCTGGGGACATAGGTGGATGGGCCACATCCACATATATATGTGCCAATACATTCAACAGACTTACTGAGTTTCTAATTTAGTTCAGGCATAATTCAAGTTTTTGGGATTATAATGATAAAAGGAACTCAAAAGTCATTGTCAAAAACTGCCTTTGATCAACCCTAGCCAGTTAGCGTCGGCCTGCAGACCAGAGACTCCCAGGTTCTATCCCGGTCAAGGACACACACCTTGGTTGCAGGTTCCTCCCTGGCTGGGGCCCTGGTCAGGGCTCGTTTAGGAGGCAGCCAATCGATGTGTTTCTCTCACATCAATGTTTCTCTTTGTCTTTCCCTCTCTCTTCTACTCTCCCTAAAAATCAGTGGAACAATATCCTTGGGTGAGGATTAACCAAAAAATAAATAAAAAATTGCCTTTGAAGATCAGCTCTCTATTATCTGTTCATGTATTCACTGGGAGTTGTATTGTCTCTCTTAAGTGAGAGACCTGTACAAGATAGTCATAGGCAAAATTATTTTGCTGGTTATACTTCTTAGGAATTTTAGGGTGGCAGGATGAGGTGAGATGTCTTTTCACCTTAAATCAAAGGACATTTAGAGTAATTTTTATTCAATTTGATCTGGAAATTCTTTTTCTAATTAAGGCTTGAAACAGGGACTGTATGTTATTCTTCTCCACCTCCAGCACCAAGCACAGTGCCCAGGAGGCAGAAGAGTTTCAACAAACATTTATGAACTGTTTTTAATGGAGAAGAAGACATGAAGCCCACTAAACGTTAACTCTGTGCCTACTCTGTGCCTACTCAGGTGCTCCAAAAATGTGAACTTAATTGGCCAGCTCCTTTTGGCACCAACAAGAAAAATGACATTATTGCCCCTACATGCTATTAATCAGGTTCCAAGTGTGGCTCTGAAAGGACATCAGTGTGTGCTGAAAGGCAGCAGAGCCCTGTGAAGCTCCTAGCCTGCCAGCCTTCATAGTTCTGCTAGACCAGCATGTAATTAGCGGTGATTGCCTTTCAAGAGAGAAGTAGTGTCAGTAGTAATGAACCTACCGGCCAAAGGACTGAACTCAGGCAGGCCTCAAACTTTTTGTATGTTCAGCATGATCTTCCAGAGAGCATGGATGGCTTTCCAGGGATTCTTGGTATCTTCTTTGTCTAGAAGATCATTATTGCTTGGTCTTTCATTCCCACTTCAAAGAAAAGATGATTAATTAATTCATTCATTGATCAAATCTTGATTGCTGCCTACTCTGTTCTGGGCACTGTCTAAAGACTTAGGATGGAAAGATGAATCAGACAAAGGTCTCTGTCCTCCATAAGGGAAAGATTGATATCTACATGCTTAATCATAACCTTCTGGTCAATTTGATAGACTAGGTTGTCAAGGGACATATCAGCCAATTACAGAGAGATGCTGGTGAAAATATACAATGGGGAAAAAATCCATTGCCAGACTTATCTGCAAAAAGTAGAAATCCCAGGTGCTAGAAACGAAGAGCAAGCTCAGTAATGGAGCAACGATTAGCGAGAAGGAATTAAACAAAAGGTCCTATGAAAATATGGGCAGTATGTAGGGTTCTTAGGGGCTGGAGTTTCAGTAAGTACCCAGTGGGGATGAGCGTTGAGGCCATAGCCAACAACCACCTGTGTAGCTAGCTGTCAGTGAGGAATGACAGGGCTGAGCATGAAATAAGGAAGATTCTGCTGAGGTTTCTGGTATGGAATTCTGTCAGCCATCCTGGGACATGGGGATCACCCATGAGAAATCCAAACCAAACCTATGCTAAACATGTGTATGGGTTCAGGGTTCTTATTGTGTAGTGCACAAGCCACAAGCCAAGAAGATAATGTAAAAACTTGGTCTGGAATTAATTGAACTGTGAGATACTGAAAAGCAGGTCATAAAAGTGTCTCAACATCTCAGTGCATGTGGATCTCCCACCAAAATCAAAATTTAAAAAATCAAAACAACAACAGCAAACTCCTGCTGATGTTAAGTTTACTTTTATATATTATAGTACATGCAAGACAGGAAAAATGCACCCTAGCCATTTGGTTCAGTGGATAGAGCATCTGAAACTGAAGGGTCCTGGGTTGAATTCTAGTCGAGGGCACATACCTCAGTGGCATGCTCGATAACCTGTCCTGGTCAGGGTGCATGCAGGAGGCAACCAATCAATGTGTCTCTCTCACATCCATGTTTCCCTCTCTCTGTCTCTCCCCGTTCCTTCCACTCTCTCCAAAAATCAATGGAAAAATATCCTTGGGTGAGGATTAATAGGAGACACAGAGAGAGAGAGAGAGAGAGAGAGAGAGAGAGAGAGAGAGAGAGAGAGAGAGAGAGAGAATGCCACCATAAGAAAGAGAGAGAGAGAGAGAGAGAGAGAGAGAGAGAGAGAGAGAGAGAGAGAAAATGCCACCATAAGTGAGAGCCAGCAGATCAAACACGTGGAGAAGTTCATATCTTAGAAACTAAAGACAACAGACAAATTTGAGAGCATAAATGTTAGAAAATGTTTCGTGATGAAAGAGGGAATAGAAACCATAGGGCAAGTACAGGATAATATGACAAAAAAAGTAGACATTTTAAAAGAACTAAATAGAAATTCTAGAATTTAAGAAGTTATAGAAATGAAAAATTCACCAAATGGGTTAAACAGTGGATGCATTCAACTGAAAAGAGAAATGGTGAACTGGAAGATATATTTGAAATAAAGTGGTGGTTAAGAGAATGGATTCTGGAGCCAAGGTAACTAAGTTTGCATCCTGACTCTACTACTGGAATGCTGTGTGACTTTGGGCAAGCCAACCAACCTATCTGTGCTTTGGTCTTCTCATTTGTCAAATGAGCTAATGAAAGTAACTACCTCATATGGTTGCTGTGAAAATTGATCTGGCTAGCAAATCTGATAAACTAATTGGAGAATAAGAAGTAGCAGCTGTTTCTGGTTAATGTGGTTATTACTTTGGGCTTGATAATAAAAAAAAAAATCATAGGTACTTTGGCAGTCTCGCAAGGAAAGCATATTTTAGGCTTGGAACAGGAATTGCAGGTCCTGTTAAATCAGCCCATGCCAGCAGCTGCCCACAATGGCCTTATACACAAGTGTTCACCCACATAAGCGCCATGCTTCTTAGCTTGGTAAACAAGATTTTTCCATGGTCTTACCCCTGTCGAGTCCTCTCTCCTCACCCCTATACTCCATACTTTGTACTCCATTTGTTTCAACAACCTGCCTCTTAATTTCCTAAAGATGTGTTTAGGGATATGTCTTTGTTGGTGCAGTTTCTTCCGACTGGATATCTTTAGCCCCGTTTTACACTTGGCTAACTCCTTCTTTACTTAAGCATCACCATAAACATTCGCTCACCCCCTTTTCCCCATAGAGCTCCTAAGAAGCACAGTGCTGAGTAAGACAGGCTGTATTCCCGCTTTGTTGTACTTTACATTCTAGAGGAGAGAAAGAGAATTAATAAAATCTTCCATCAACCCCATTGACCATGCTGCCAACAGTGCCCCTAAATATTTCATATGTGGGCTTTATACCTCTTTATATCTATCTTGATTAGAGTCTTTACCATGCTGTATTGAAATGCTCTATTTCGTGCCTGTTTCTTTAAAATCATGGGCTCTCTAATCTATGGACATGCTCATATTGCACAATGTCGGTGTGTAGTAGAAAATCTGGTGTTAAATTGTATAGGTTCAAACACCATCTGTGCCAGTTCATAGCTACTACGTGCAAATACCTACTAGGTGTGATGCGCTTGCTAAGCATGTTGCACACATCATGTGAATTCACACCATCCTTTGCAGTAGAACAGGTAGGTGACGGAGGCTCATGGAGTTAAAGGACTTGGCTGTGGGGCACAGCTGGTGAGTGGTAGTGCCAAGACTCTTACCAAGGCCTCCGGCCAAATGCAGCATGGCAGCTGGTGACTATCTCCCTTGCCTTTCTATCCCCTGCTCCTGCGGTGCAATTTCTCTCTCTTGGGGGAGCAGTCAAAATAAAATCCAACACGTGATATTCTTGAATGCCGTTCTCTTCACTTGGCCACTCTGTTCCACCCATCAATCCCACCCTGGCTCCCCAGCCTCACTCAGGCCCTGGTTTTCTGTTAACCCAGTGCAGTCAGTGGTACTAAACAGTTACCTTTCCAACAGGAAATGAAATTGAAAGGAGACAAGACCACCAGGGAAGAGCTGATGAAAGCTACTATTGATGGGGCAGGGGGGCAATGTCTGAAACAAATGCTTCAGAACCAAGGGCCTCCTAAAGTACATGGATCCACAGGGGCCCAACCTCAGCTTCCCCAGGGGGTTTGGGGTGGGGTGTGATGAGGGCCTCTTATCCCCTTCCTCCATTTTCAGTCACATGAGGTCTCAGAGGTTCTCTACAGAAAGCCAAATGTTTCTTTTGGAGAAAGGACTGGAAATTGTAGCCCTAGGTAGCAGAAAGGGAGGGAGCCTACTACTTAAAAAAAATACCAAGGCCTGCTTCCAACTGCAACTAGTTCTCTGTGCTGACAGACTAGATTTGGGGGTCGTTTTGCCCTGGCTTGCTTTTTTATGTTTATTTTTAATTTTTATTTTTTAATATATTTTTATTGATTTCAGAGAGGAAGGGAGAGGGAGAGAGAGATAGAAATATCAATAATGAGAGAGAATCATTGATTGGCTGCCTCCTGCATGCCCTCCACTGGGGATCGAGCCAGCAACCTGGACATGTGCCCTGACTGGGAATCAAACAGTGACCCCCTGGTTCATAGGCCGACACTCAACCACTGAGCCATGCTGGCCGGGCCTGGCTTGCTTTTTTAAATGGAGAGCTGGTTTTCTCCACGGCCTTGGAGGTTTGCACATAGTAGGGAAATGCACAGCATGGTCTTCATGAACATGGTTCTGGAGTTACTATGACTCTGAGCTTCCTTTTGCTCTCTTGTGGGTGGAGGTATTGGCATCTATCACCTAAGATGGTTTTCCTGGCCAAGAAACACATCTATGGATTGCCACAGGACAGATGTCTGCATGGTCACAATAGACAAATACATGCTGGCCTGGCCACCTTAATGCACCTCTTCCTTGAGAACTTTACCGTCAAGGGGCTGGGGCCAGGTTCTATAGTTCAGGAGTGGTAGCTTCCTCTTGTTCCCCCTCTCTTCTATTTGATTTTCCATGGCACATAAAGAGTCTATTTAAATGGTATTGGCTGGCTGATAGCTTGGAGCTTAGTTCACAGCTAGTTTGAATGGGGTAGCTGAGTCCTTTCCTCGTGCAACTTATTATGTGTATTTGGAGCATGTAGTGGGTGAAGGGGCAAGATAGGGGTGGACTGGGACAGGAACCTCGGCACTTGGTAAGGTAAAGGACAGTCCTTCTGGGATTGGAGTCTCTGGCAGCTCATCCATCCTTTGTTTCATTTTCAAAACTGGTAGCTGGTTGCAGGAACTTCTGGTGAAATTGCTGGGGGAGCCATGTGGTGTTTAATACAGCCCAATTTCAGCAGGTTTTGGCCTTAGCCATATCCTCCTAATGTTGATAGCATCACTTTCGTTAAAGGACTGACGTTGTCCTGCCACTGTCAACAACAGAAGCACTTGGAACCTCTATAACCTCCTATGGAGAAAGGGGGGAAGTGACATTGGCTCTAAAGGGTTGTCACAAGGGCCAGATAAAGTGTGACGTGCCCTCACAGTCTCTAGCACAGGTAGCTGCTCACTGCAGATGTTCTGTTATTCCCAAGGGTAAGGTAGCATGATCTGGGGTAGAGCACTTAAGAAAGAGCTTATATATTCAGACCCAACTCAACTCCATGGCCATTATGAAGCTCCAAGGCTTCAGACACTAGCTACCTGAGGCTGCCGAGCACCTACAAGTGGTCAGTTCACAATGAGATTAGTGTAAGTGAACAGCCACAACTGGATCCCAAAGGCTTAGTATGAAGAAAGGACTTAAAATAACTTATAATAAATTTTTACTGATTACATGTTGAAATGATAATGTTTCACATATTGGACTATGTGAAATCTATTATTAACTTTAATTTTGCCTGATTCTTTTAAATGTGGCTACTAAACATGTTACCATCACACATGTCACTGGTATTATACCAGTATTTCTATTCCAAGCTGCTACTCTAATGAAACAACAGCTGGAACCTCAGATAAATCTCCGAACTTGCGTTTCTTCCTTGTAGCATGAGAAGTTCTCCTATCTTTCCCAACTTTAAAATTCTAGGAACTACATTTTATAAAAATAAATTTTTCTAAAACTGATTTGTGTGTGTGTGTGTGTGTGTGTGTGTGTGTGTGTGTGTGTGTGTGTGTAATGCTTAAAAATATATAAAGTACTTTATGTGTAACGGATTATCATTACTGATTATAATGTGATGTTTAACTCTCTGTGAAAGGCAGTATTGCATTCTCTGGGGAGAAAAATGTTGTAGGTTAAGGTCTAAAGCACAGAGGGATTTTACTTTGATAGAGAGGACCTAGGACAGCAATGGAACCACAGGGCAAGTCCGGAAGTCTTAGGCCTAATGATCCAGCATTGTCTACATCTCCCAAAGTTCACCTTGCACTGTTCTCCCCAGCAGGCTGTGCCCAGCCACACTAGCTTCCTTGAAGCCCCTCCAGCAAGCCAGGCTCATTCCTGACCGAAGGGCATATTGATATGCTATTCTCTCTACCCAGAATCCTCTTCTCTTGCTTTCTCCTCCTTCAGGTCTGGGCGCAATTGTCATCTCCTCAGATAAGACTTTCCTGATCACCCAAAGTTAGTTTCGTGTTCCTTTATAGCAATAAAAAAAAAAAAAATGTGATCTAAACCTGGAAGCAGTGAGAACACTGTCTTGATAGGAAAGCAGGGGAGGTTCTGGCCAGCTTGCTATGGCTGCTTTCTCTCCAGAACTAACAAGCTCTTGGTCCCTTTGCCTGGAATCCTGCATAGAAGCACGTGGCATGGAAATCAGTTCCCCTTCAATCAAGCTGCTCTCTCCAGGACTCTTTACTTGACCAGTCTTTGCACTTTAGGGAAAGGAACCTACAAGGTGAGGGCTATGGGATTCTGTCAAAAAGAGCAGGAAAACCATCCTTTATAGTCAATCTTGATTCTTCCAAGCCTGCTCAGAGGGGAGGAGTTTGCCTCTGGCACACGAAGGGGCGGAGAGAGCCAGCCTCACCACTCAGGGGTCTTTGCAGCCAGTTATTTCGGCTCCAGCTCCAGCTCTTGGCCCCAGCCCCTCACACCAGCCCTCTGTCCCCTCCCCTGTGTGCCTGTCAGTGGGGCATTCAGCTTCCAGGCAGAGGCGCTGGCGTGTTCTGCAAATGGTTCCCTTGGCTGTGTGGGAAGCACGAGTGGTAGGTGCTTTAAAGAAGGATGTAAACATACCTGTTTGAAAACAGACCGTTACCCTGGAACAAAGGATTTTCACATCTTCCTTGGCGAGGCCCAGCTAATGGCCGTCTGAGGTAGGGGTCAGCCCTTCATTTGCTCTGGCCTGTTTTCTGGAGGCTTACACGCCCGCAACTCCATGATAACTCTCCTGAGCTTGCCACAGGAAGTTAGTCCACAAACAGGACAAGTCCCTTGTTTGGGATAAGGACCCACAATAGGAGGAAGGCAGCGAGGCCTTCGGCAGGCAGTGAGCTCTGCAACCCATTACAGACATCATTAGGAGGCGGTGGAGTGTGGGGAAACTGCTCTTAGACAAGGTTGGAAATTTTTGCATTCCTGTGCCAGGCAAGATTTCCTGTAGGGCCATGAGAAGCTCACTAATCATCTCTTTAGTTCCAAGCGATATTACTTCAGGGCAGATCCTGTCAAGGCCCCATGCTTAAATATCTCTTTGCCTGGGTTTACTCCATCAAATGCTTCATTTGCTTTAACAAATGCTCCAAGCTTTAGCTGGGCCAGCCGCTTAGGAAGTTCAACTCCCCGCATGCCTCAGAGGGCTCTATCTCTGCCCCCAATTGCTGCAACTAAGAGTAACTCATTTTCTGTAAATGATCCTATTGGACGTTCATCAGACCTGACCAACTCCAGCCTTTGGAATATGCTTGTGTAGAATTCACGTTGACTTGCAAGGCTTTTCTATCCATGGCCTTTATTCATCTTTTGAACTCAGATAGCTATGTTTTCCTGGAGATTCTTCCCAGGTCTCTAATTTCAGTTTTTCCCCAAACACTTATATTCACTCATTCATTCAACAGGTATTTATTGAGTGCCAGCGGTGTGCCAGGCGTTATACTAAAGACACAGTGGTAAAAAAAACACTCTCTTCTTATGAAGCTCACTTTTTTGGTGGAGTAGCACATCCCTGTGGAAGGAAGTACTCTTATAGCTAATAGTTCCTAGATGTTTGTTCTGTCCCAGGTGCTGTACTGGACACTTTACTCACAGTATTATCCTATTTAATGTGCCATAAAATCATGGGTGGGAGGTCCTGTTGTGTCCATTTTATAGACAGGAAAACAAGCTTAGAGAGATAAAGTAACTCAATTGCTAAATGGCAGAGCCAGGATTCAAGTTCAGGTTTTCTGACTACACAATCCATATTCTCAATAACTCTACTTCTAAAATAGCAATCCATGTTTATAGGGAGGAAAGAAAGAATGGGGTTGTAAACTTTTGAGCTTATAGAATATCTTCTCTGTAAGATGTATATTCTTAATGCCCTTCCGTGATTTTTAAAAATTTTTGTTTTTTTCTTTAACTTTCATACTTTTTAAAATAACTATCCTAAACTATTTTTTTAAAATCCTCACCCGAGAATATGTTCATTGATTTTTAGACAGAGAGGAAGGAAAGGAGGGAGGGAGGGAAGGAGGGAGGGAGGGAGGAAGGGAAGCAAAAATAGAAAGAAAGAGAAAGAGAGAGAGAAAGAGAAAGAGGAAGAGAAACAAACATCAATCGACCACCTCCTGCACATGCCCTGACTAAGGATTGAACCCACAACCTAAGTACGTGCCCTGACTGGGGATTGAACCTGCAATCTAGATATGTGCCCTGACAGGGAATTGGACCTACAACCTTCCAGTGTTCGAGATGACGCTCCAGCCAACTGAGCCACTCAGCCAGGGCTAGGAAACGGTTAATAGTGCAGCCACACTGAAGACATGAGCTCATAGAAAGCCTTTCTGTTGGTCATAAGCATCTCTCTGCTAACGATTGTTAGTGGGAACAGGCTGATCATGACCATCTAATCAAACTTTGGGCCCAGATAACAGGTAAATCCTGGGCAGACCTTGAGATGCTGCTCTTAAAATTAATGCCACTTTGGTGCTAACAGAAGCATCCTGTAGCGAGTTGAAGTTACCCCCTGAAGCCCATCCCTCCGGTGCTACGTCAACCTGCTAGGCAGTTTCTTCTCAGTCCTCAGCAGCCCTCATCCTGCCAAGTGATTCTTTTAGGATCTGGGGCTTCTATTAGGATATGGGGCTCAGCTACTCGGCTCTTTTGAGAGGAGGTGGGCCTAGAGGGTCTGCTGTATCTCTAAGCTGAATGACCTTTAGAGGTCATACAATCCAACTTTCTAGCTTATATGTGACTGCTTCCAAAAGCTTCCTAAGTGGTTCTACATTAATGCTTTCTTTCTAATTTGCACACTTCCACATTAACACTTTCTTTCGTGTCATTGCACAAGGCTAACCTATGTTCTGTCTTTGAGAAATCGTAAGCTTAGGTTGTTTTTTCTTATGGTGAGCCAACTGGTCTTTATTCTCATTCCTTCTGCTATGTCTGCTTCTCAGAAAGTGGAGGAAGGCTGTTCCTTGGACTTCGTCGTCAGGTTGGTCTCGGTTTCTGCTCTAGTGCTCAGTAGCTGTATGGCCTTGGGTAAATTCCTTAACCTCTTTGAGTCCCACTTTGATCATTTATAAAATGGCGGGGGAGGGAATTCAAGAATTCCTGTTATTCCACATTCTGACTTTGAGAAGGACAAAGTTAAATGCTGGAGCAAAAGGACATGGACTCTACCTTCCTTAGCATTGTGTGTGGTTATTTCAGACTTGAAGATGACTTGAGGTTTTCTTTATCAGGTAATACTAAGCTTCTAAGGCGTGTTATGTAGTGTTTGAAGCAGTGTCTTATAGCCTTATTTTTGACTAATAAAGAAAGCCCAAATACATCTGTAGATAAATTTGTAAGTACAGTGAAAAGAAGAGTCAAAATCAATGTCCTATTAATTTAAGCAATCTGTTATGAAACTTATTAGTGTCCTCATTAATTCCAGTGTGGCTTTGAACTTTGGGATAAAATAACAAATGGTCTTTGGGGGCCTTTTCTGTTCTTAAGTAGAAGACCTAGTTCATGGACACCTAGACCTCATGTTGTTCTTTTAAGGATTCGGGGAGATCATGCATGGCTGTGGTAGTATATTGTCATTATATTATTGTCCAAAGATTCTCCTTTTTCTATGGCTAAACATTTACCATTATTTTTATTATTTCTCCTCCTCACTCATTTTCAGGATTCTTTCCCCATAAATGGTGGCCTCCTGGAGCAAAAACACAGTTCCTCAGGTAGGCCTGGACTATGTAGAATGCAGCAGGCCCATCCCCTTCATTTTGCACTTTTATTTCTGCAACCAAAATTCTCAGCTTCTGGGTAGCATCATCTTCTTATTGACTTATGATGAGCTTGTAGTTGACTGAATCTGTTGGGATGCCATTTACCTGCATCCCTCCTTTCTCATACTTTTATAATCAGTATTTTATGTCTCAGTACTCACTATTCCCATCATACCTATTCTTATATATTTCACCATGTTTGATTTAGCATACCAGTATTATTTGATGCCATCATTTAGCATATACAGAACCTGCTAAAATTGTGTTTTATATTAATTAGGCCCTCATCTAAGACATTGATGCAACTGTTGGCTGGAGAAGGATACAGACAGAGCCCCCATCATGATTACTTCTTGTCTTGGTGGCAGTGTGGAGAACTGCCTCTCTTATAAATGTATATAGTTCAGAGAATGTTTTTAAGAGTCTACAGACCTATTTTAGTATCTTTCTGGTTCTCTGAACTTTTTCAAGTCAACATTTCTATTTTGTCTTAGTAATTTATTGAATAAGCATTTGTAGGTGCCAGGTACAGAAACAAATTACATGTGTCTGTCTTCAAGATGCTCATAGTCTAGTGGGAGGAACACACTATCAGACTAAAAAGAAGTGGGTGCATAATTGAAAGAGTGCATCTCCAAATATAGTCTGATTGGGAGTTTGGGCTTCCACATATGAATTTTGGGAGGATATAATTCCATAGCATCCACCTTAAAACATTTTATACATTTTCTTTTCTACTTTCCAATTGCTTTATAGAGAGAGAGGAAAGGAGAGGGAGAGAAAGTGAGAAACATTGATGTGAGAGTGGATCATCAATTGGCTGCCTCCTGCACTCCCCTTACTGGGATCAAGCTCAAAATCCAGGCATGTGCCCTGACCAGGAATCAAACCAGGAACCTCCTGATGCATGGGACGACACCCACCCAATCAACTGAGCCACACTGGCCAAGGCACATTTCATACATTTTCACTTTGCTTTTGTCTATGCTGTTTCCCCAGCATAAGTTTTTAACCCTTCAAAATCCTTCCAGTTCTTGAATATCCAGCTCAAATGTCACCTCCCATGAAGCCTTCTCTGATTTTCCAATCAAACTTAATGACTCTTTCTCCTACACCAATGGCTCTCAACCTTCCTAATGCCGTGACCCTTTACTACAGCTCCTCATGTTGTGGTGACCCCCAACCATAAAATTATTTTTGTTGCTACTTCATAACTGTAATTTTGCTACTGTTATGAATCGTAATGTAAATATGCAGGATGTCTTAGGCGACCCCTGTGAAAGGGTCGTTTGAACCTCAAAGGGGTCACGACCCACAGGTTGAGAACCGCTGTCCTTAATTGTATTTTGATTTAGCCCCAGTTTTGCCCAGACTGTGTTGTACATTTAGGCTCCTCAAAAGCAGGGATCCTGCCTTAATATGCTCCCAATTTGTCTGCCTCCAATTTCTATTGGTACTCCCTAAAGGTATGACGTGTGTTATTCATTAGTTCTAAGGAATGGTGGAGGCAATTTGGTAGGTTTAAGCTGGGGAAGAAAAGGCTATAGAAAGTCTCATGACTGTGCCCAAGTATTGGAAGCGATGCCTTATAAAAGAAAGAAAAAATGGTTCCATGAGACATTTGAATTGAGGTCACCAGGTAAAAGTTACAAAGAAGCAGATTTCAGCCCAATATATGAAAGACCTTTTTAATTAACAAAACTAAAAGGGGCCCAGCCAGTGTGGCTCTGAGGTTGAATGTCAACCCAGGAATTAAGGGGTGGCTGGTTCAATTCATAGTCAGGGCACATGCCAGGGTTGTGGGCCCAATCCTCAGTAGGGAGCGTGCAGGAGGCAGCTGATCGATGATGTTCCTCTTTCATAGATGTTCCTATCTCTTTATCCCTCTCCCTTTCTCTCTCTCTAAAAATCAACAAATATATATATATATATATATATTTTTAAAAACTAAAAGGGGAAGAAACTAACATTCACCAATAACCAAGAGTTGAACACTGCTGCTGTACACACATTATTTCTACTCCCACATAGTCTTATAACATAGTTTCCTCTTTTATAGATGAAGAAACCAAAATTCCAAAAGGCCAAAGACCTAGTGTAATTTCACATAGTCTATCTCCCTCGCCTGTTCCTTCATGAGGACGCAATCTCCCTCTCCAGACTGCCTGACCTTTCTCAGGAATTCTATACCAGGAATGTGCTAGGGTGTTGGTGTAGCTAATACTTGAATTTTTTTTCTGTTTCTAAAATCCTATGACTCAGAAATTTTCAGTCTCTGACATCAGTTTAATGGAAATAGACCTATCTTCTGTCATCCTTTTTGTGGAAAAAAGCTATAATAATAAAAGCATAATATGCTAATTAGACCTGACGAAGCCGGGGCTGCGAGGGAAGCTTGGGTCCCGTGCCAGAGGGAAGCCGGTGCCAGCAGCCGGGGGAAGGAAGGCCTACTCTTGCACAAATTTCATGCATCAGGCCTCTAGTATGTCATAAAACTCTTAATTAAGAGTACTACAAATTATCATTACATTATTTCATGTATTATTGGTCTCATTAGTTCATATATATGAAACTGTTTGGAGGACACAGTTTTGGAAATACCCATACTCATAAAATTGACTTTATCCTAGCCAATAGGGGCTATAGTTTTCAAACAAGAGCTACTCTATCTGGGGGGAAAAGTGATAATATGCCTAACTTGTCACCTGACTCTAGAAGTCAGATGGATGAGGTACTCAGCCCTGCTGTCCTGATTGCAATCCATGCTGAAAGTGGGCCCTGCAGACTGAGTCGCAGCACCCCGAGGGCCAGCTCCTGGGGCAGGCAGCCAGTGTTCTGAAGCAGCTGCCATTTTTCTTCGGTAATTCATGTGTGAAAGTGTCTCCGCTGTAAGAATGTGGGTCATCTTGTTCTTTTTCCCAGAGCCAGGCTCTTATCAGACCAGAAGCGTCTCCTCATATAAAATGCATCCAAGCTGCGAGGTTCCTGGATGATAAGGGTAGTTGCTCATTCCAAATACATAACTCTTTTCATCTATGACATCTTATATTTGGCTTCACTGTTTTCTGTACTCAACAGGGCCTTAGAATCCTGGAGATGGTGTACATGCTGGTGTAACGTAGAGATAATGAAAAATGATTGAGTAGTTCTATCTTCGCAATTCATAATGTTTCTTTAATTCAGCATCTCTCTTTCCAGTTGTGAAGTCATTGCCTTGAATTTGAGCAAAGCCTCTGTTCCTGAGTATGTGTGTGTGTTTTAAATAACATTTTGGCATGTGCTATGAAACTCCTCTGCACTCTGCTCCCTCCCCCCACCCCTCCCTCCAGTCAGAGGAGAGATGAATCACCAAATGACCTTCCAGGAGTATCTAAAACCAGTTTAGTTTAGTTTGTTTGTTTGTTTGTTTTTCCAGTTTTTCATTCACCCTACTTTATTTTCCCAGAAAATATATCATAGGTATCCTCCTCTTCTTCCATTTCTAGTGTACAAAATGTGTTGTTCTTGGATAGAGATGGAAATAGAGAGAGGGAGAGAATGAAATCCGTATCTTGCAAAGTAGAAATGCCATCAAAACATGACTATGACATTGATACTGCTGTGGGATCATTTAACACAGTTAGCCTCAAGTTTAACTGACATGACTCAGAGAGGAGAAGGATTCACTCAATATCAAATAGTGCTTTCGTGGTAGAGATATAACCAGACCCCATTCCCTGGTCCTCATTGCATAGCCTTAAAATATCACAGCTTCTGAGAAGTCTTCCACATTTGCAATCAAGGCCAGACTGAGGCATCAGCCCCCTCAGGGCTTGGAGGATGCTATCAGGGCAGTGTGTCTGGTCCTTACTCACAGTCCTGTTACAGACCTCAAGGATCTGGAACCCATGGAATGAAATCCTCAAATAATTATCTGCCATTGTTTTCTGCACTCAGGTTCTAAAGACAAAGATAGAAAAGGTGAGAAAATAAGGGATTTATTGAAAAAGCAATATCATATATGAGTCCTCTTATATGAAGTATCTCAAATGGTCAAATTGATAGAGATGAAGTAGAATGGTGGCTGGAGGGGGCTGGGATGAAGGAATAATGGGGAGTTGTTGTTTGATGGGTACTGTATCTTAGTTTGGGAAGATGAAAAAAGTTCTGTGGACCAATGATGGTGATGGTTGCCCATTGTGAATGTACTTAATGCCACTGAAATGTACACTTAAAAATAGTTAAAATGGTAAATTTTACGTTATGTATAGTTTACCATAATAAAAAAGCACTATCTTTGGTACAATCTGGAATTTCCATACCCTTGTGTGTATGCATCCCTAGAAATAGGCTATGGTGCCCTAAAGAATAGTAGTAACAAATTTATACTATCTTGTATTTGCCTTGCATTTTTTGTTGTTGTTTTTAAAGAAATTTCACATGCATGATTGTGTTTGATAGTTACCAAAACTGTCATGAGAAGGGCATGACAGGCATCCCTGTCCTTATTGTGCAGATGAGTAAACCGGGGCTCCACATGACACAGCTGATAGATTAGAGTTGTTACTAGAACCCAGGGCTTCTGATTTGTGTTCTTGGAGCCAAGCAAGATCCACTTTTGTAAAAAGTGTTAGATTGATACTTAACATATTATTCTTACTAACCCTGGAAAGTAAACGAATATATTTTATTTTATTATTTTTTAATCCTCATCTGAAGATATGTTTCCACTGATTTTAAAGAGAGAGGAAGGGAGAGGAAAAGAGAATGAGAAAGAGAGAGAGAATCAGTTTCTGGTTGCCTCCCATACACACTCCGACCAGGGAGTGAACCCGAAATCCAGGCATGTGGCCTGACTGGTAATGGAACCTGTGACTTCTCGGAACACAGTTCGATGCTCTAACCAACTGAGCCATACCAGCCAGGGCTAGACTAATATATTTTAGAAGAATTTTCCATAACTTTGAGCACTGAAGTGGTTTGGAGGAGGTTTTTACCATGAAAATAAATTAACTTAGCCACCCTATTGTCTAAATTCTGATTACCTAAGATTTTATTGTACAGTAATAATACGGGCAAATACTTATATAGGAGTTGGCTATGTACCAGGTACTATTCTAAGTGCCTTGACTATACTAACTGATTTACAAAAGTGCATTATTTATAATTTATTGAGACTAGTATGTACTAAACAGCCTTTGAAGGGCTTTAGGTACTTTATCTCATTTAATCAACCTAACAGTCTGACTCAGCAGGTATTACTAGAGCTTCTAGATGTTAAATAATTTGCTGGAAGATGCCGGATTAGAAGTGACATAGCCAAGACTCAGATCCAGGTCTGCCTACCTCTTTACTTGTACTCACACAGATGGCATAGTGTGTGTCTTTGTAATCACTGTCATCTCCAAATATTAATTATGTCATTCAGCGGCCGGGGCAGTGTCCACGTGTGGCTGCTGGTTGGCTCATAGCTTACTTCTTGAGGGACTTCTAAGTTTCTCTCTGAAATTCTGGCTGGAAATTTGATGCAGTTGCTGAAAGCGGAAGAAATACAGCTTTCATGTTCATGCGCAATTTGCTTTTTCATTTTCTTTTATTATCCTGAGACTTACTGTAAATCACACTTTCCCATCAGTCCTGGGGGTTCTGATTATGTTCATGCGGTCCAGCTAAGAGCAAGGGCAGTAAATTACTGCCACTTTGTTTGAAAATTTTTTTAGCCACAGTACATTAGCTGCTTTTGTTTGCTTTTCCACTGGTGGTGTGCACGTTTTTATTTCAGAATTGGTGTTTCTTGAATGTCTCATTTGTGAATAATGCAGCTTGCAAAATGGAATGATTGGAACAAAAATATGCAAGAGGATGTCCTGTTGGCATATGTAAGATTTTAAAGCATTTACAGCCAAAATGAGTTCTCAAGTTCTCTTTCACACATGCACATGCACACACACACACACACACACACACACACACACACACACACACTCATTTGCTGCATTTTCCTGTTCTCTCTGTTCTACTCCAGTTCCCAAAAAGCAATTATAAGGTTATGAACAATACAGCAACTGATATCAGGTAACTACCAAGACATACCTTCTTCTAGGCTTCTCTAGGTATTTTTGTTTATTTGAAAGATTGATAGATCAGAGGGTCAGGGGTCGTGTTTTATTGTAAGTTTCTGTTCCAAATTTCTGGACATTTTCAGTACAAAAAAAGAATAAAAGTAAAAGGAAAGAAAAGGAAAAAGAAAGGAAATCTTTTAAAAGGAAAAATGGGGCTAATAAGAACCAGATCCTAAAGTGATTGTCAAAATGTCAAAAATAACTGCTTTTCCTTTATTCAATAGCATTCATCTTGAGGCACCTACGTTTCTGTAGAATCTCCTAATGGCTTGCCTTGATTCTCTTGCTGGGCCACCCATAAATAGAGTGGCTTCTAAAGCGATACCCAAATCCTCAATAGCTTTCAGTAATTGGTGTTGGAGTTCAGTGGAGACATTCGTTTATGGTCTTCAAATCTCATCTTCTAATAAAGTGGCCAGGAGGGAGGCAGCCTAGCATGCCCTGGCAACCAGGGATTGAGGTGCCCTCACCAGCCAGCATTGTCATAACCTTCACAGGGTTATCATAAAGGCTTTAGAAAACAATGATAATTATGCGGAACCTAAATGAGTGTGAAAATTCACTTTTATTCTGAAATTTGTTAGTTTCTACAGTGTCTTTGGAAAGGATTTTAGTGCACATGAAGACGGAGCTTAAGTTAGAGAATTCTCATCATTATCAATAATCTATGCAGTGGTTATTTCATTTTCTTGGACTTTGTGATAGACAACTTTCAGGGAGGCTGCCTACGTTACAATAACCCCTGGTGTCTAATAATCGCGGCCGTGTTTATATTTGGAGCCCTGAGGAGAGCTGATTGGACCTGGGGTGGATACCTGACTCTCATTGGGTCAGTCAGAATGTCTGTCCTGGGAATTTGGAGTTGGGACTCAGAGACAGCCAGTCAGTGTGTGTGAGTTGCTGGTAATGCCATGAGATCAACATGGGGGCTGTAGAATGATCACCCTCTGCTGTGAATGCAGAGAACTCCGGAAATTTGGTTTGCAGAGAGTGCAGAGAAAGGAGATTTAAGCAGATTTCTAGCAAGAATCTAGAGATTGGGGGTGGAGGGAGAATCTGGACCTGGTTCCCAGCAGCTTTCCAGTCTCGGTTCCTGTTCCTCTGAAGGCCTGGCTCGACTCCTTGCCAGGCTGCATGAGAAAACCCTTGCATCCTGTGTTAAATTCCCCACTCACCTCGCCCATCCCTCCTCACCTTCTTACACAGCTTGAGTTAGCTTCTGTAAGCTTTTACATGCCATCAGAGTCTTGACAGGCTGATTACAGAGATGGCCACGTAAACAAATACATTGATGATCATAGTTACTCTTCAGTGCCCGGGGAGGTTTGGGTTGGGAATGAACCTCAGAGATCTCTTAGTCCTGTCCTCTCATCAGACAGATGAGGAAATGCAGACTATAGATGCGAAGTGATTACCTAGGGTCACACAGCCAGTCCTCAGGGCAGCCAGTGCTTTTTCTAGGCTGGCTCCCTAGTGACTGCTATCTATCCATTCACCCAGCCAATCAATACATAGAGAACAAGTTCCTGCTACATGACAGGTCTTAAATATGTGCTTTCCGTGTATTGCTAGGTAACAAACCACTCTAAACTCAGTGGCTTCAACCAGTCACTTATTATCTCTCCAGGTTCTGGGAGTTAACTAGACTCCACTAGATGGTTCTTGCTCAGGGTCTTTCATGTGGCTACAGTCAGATGTCTTGTTTCTTAATATTTTTATTGATTTTTAGAGAGAGAGATGAAGGGATGGGGAGAGAAAAAGAGAAACATCGATGTGAAAGTGGAATATTGGGACCAAGCCCACAACCTGGTCATGTGCTCTGACCAGGAATGGAACCAGCAACCTTTCGGTGAATGAGATGATGCCCAACCAACTAAGCCATAATGGCCAGGGCCTGTGCTTTTTTTTTTTTTTTTTTTTTTTTTTTTTAACAAACTGTGTGATAGGATCAAAGATCTTTATGCTTATTTTCACTTCATTCCACGGGATTCCCTAGCTGAAGGCCACTTGGCTAGCCCATCATCAGAGCAAGTTCATCCAGGAATCTCCCAGAGTATGCTCCCATCATACAGTCTCTGTGTCTCTCTTGTGACACTCTTTTCTACTATCTGTGATAATGCATTCGTATCCTTGTCTCCTTGGGAGCCCTGTATAATCAGGGACCATGTCTGAATCATTTTTACTTCCTAGCACGGAATCTATCACAAGGTGCGTCTTCAGTAAATGTATGCTCTTCTAAAGAATGTATTTTACTCCCTAGAATCTCAGATGGGAATTGTGATCTCGTGTGTCTGCTTTTCCCTGGATTCCTGAGGTCAGACCTAATCGGGGATGAAGAAATAGGGATACAAGCTCGGAACCCCAGCAAACCCTCCTCCCCATCACAGCTCCTCCCAGCCCTATCCTCCCTGCCCTGCTGGGTCAGCTCACATTTCCTGAAGCCCAGCTCTAGCTCAGCTCTTCCAATGTCTGCACAGGTGTATTTTCTTACTATTCTCCTGTTTTCCACTCCTCTTTATTCCTCCCCTCCCCAAAATGCCTGTGCATTCCAGCAAGAGGACAGGAAATCTGGGCTTTCTCTCCCTCTCCACTCTGCTCTGGGTCTTGCCCAGTCTGCCTGATAAAAGGCAGAGGACTGCCCACCCACCCCCCCACCCGACCCCCACCACGGCTGCATACTAACCCCAGCCTGCCCATTTTGATCTCTCTTCCAAACTCCTTCAACACTCAACCTCTTGACCACACACTTAGCTTTGACTCTCACTCTGACTTGTACTTTCAAATTAGATTCTGGAATATTTCCTCCTTTCTTCAAGATCTTAAGGGGCTCCTGAAGGACAGAGACCATATTTCCTCCTTTGCAAAAATCCCATGGATTGCTAAGTGTCACGTCCTTTGCAAATCCTTCTCTGTTGCCCCAGGTTTAGAAGCGGGTTACATGTCCTCTGTCACTCTGAATATACCCAGCTCATAATGATTGTTTCTTTACATGTTTCATTCCATAGCCAGGATGCAAGACCTTTGAGCACAGGCACGTAAACCCATTTGCTCTTTTATTCGTTAAATATTTTACGCATCTCTCCACAGCAAACCTGTGCTAGGTTTAAGGTGCTATAACAATGAAAAAGGCCTGGTCACAGTCTTGTGTGTTTGATTGTTGCCACTTGCTGCTAAGAAAATAGTATCCACTTCAGTTGTCATCTCCAAATTATTCAATACTTTTTTGTGTTCTTGAAAAACCAGTAGTGTTTTTAGACACAAAAAAAATGTCTAATTTTTGTGGAATTTGGTTCAAAAATTGAGGACAGAACCACTCCATTCATAACAGAATATCCAGGTGACAAGGATTTCTCCCATGCATTGTCCCGCTACCAGGAGATATGAGGTGTGGCCAAGTCAGCAAATTCTTTCAAATTTCAAAACACAAATCTTGCACAGTGAATGGAGATGAGAGGAAAGACTGGTGTGTGTGCCCTTGCATGTTCCCTGAAGTTTATATTCTGGGAAAAGCTGAACTGGAATGTTGGGCTCAGTGGAATTGAGTTGGAATGCTGATTGGCGCACAAAGGGATTTGTTCCCCGCTCAATCAAGATGTGACTTTAGAAAAGTGAGATGGTGGAACTGTGTGGTCCCTATAGGCATAGACATTCCTTGGCCAGAATGGCAAACTTGTCTTTTGAAAGCCACTGGGCTCCATTTAGAGCATCAAACACTCGAGAATTTATTATGACTGGACAAAAGCCGCTTCCTCACGGAGTCAGGCCAGGATAGTGAAAATACACAGTGACTTCTTTGAAGGCCCAGAGTGTAGCTTGGTTCTTCCTCGCACCGGGCTCCCCAACAGGCCTGAAAACACAACTGTTACCTTTGCATGAGGCAGAAGCATCCACAAGCTTCCCTAGTGAGCATCACGCATCATGCTGATGCTGAGGCGTCTCCTATCCATAGTATTGAAATCACAGCGATGACTTATGATGTGTTCTGTTTGCATTGGCCCACAGCCCAAACCAGAAATGTATCTCAGGCTTGGCCTTCTAGATATTATCTCCAGTCATTTAAAAGTTCATTATGCAAACCCACTCATCCTGTCCCGCTATAGTTAAGGTCTGTCAGCATTTTACAAAGGCTTATAACTCAACCATAAAGGGGGAGAATGCAGTTTTCAGGTTGCACTGTGGCATGCAGGGCCTCAGCCCAAGAGTCAAAAGCGTTGCTTTTTTTGTTGTTTTTAAGTTAGAACCTTACTGAGTTATAGTGAAGCAAAGTACTAGCTTGTGCTTTTTCTGGTCTTATTTGGTTTGATTTTCCAGGGTTGGGAAGTGACTCATTCAAAGGTAGCTATACCCTCTATCAAGAATTTACTTATGGATTTACTTATCAGATTAGTATTCAGCCGAAAATGGTGGCTTTGTGAAAAAAAATTATAAAGTTAGGATGGATGAAGATCAAGGGAGTTTAGAAATAAGTTTGGAAATATTTCTCTAAGATGCGGGGACCAATTTTCATGCCAATCTGTGTCCTTTTGAATTTTATTTTCAAGAATTGTATTATGTCAAAATCAAGTCATTATCCTGAACATATTTCTGCTCATATTTCTAAATATGTAATTCCCTCTTAAACATGGAGGGTATGTTCCAATACGTGGATGCTGGAAACTGCAAATAGTACTGGACTATACACTGAGTGGCCAGATTATTATGATCTCTGAATGCATAATAATCTGGCCACTCAGTGTATATCCTATATAATAAAAGGCTAATATGCAAATTGTCCCCTTGACCAGGAGTTCGACCAGCAGGCAGGCCGGCCAACCGCCCATGTCTCCTCCTCCTGGCCAGGCTGGCTGGACCCCATCCATGCACGAACTCATGCACTGGGCCTCTAATATATATATTGAGTGGCCAGATTATTATGCGTTCAGAGATCATAATAATGTGGCCACTCACTGTATATATATTATGTTTTTTCCTGAACCTACATACCTTTTCACTTAAAGGAAACACTTTAAGGTTACTTTTTAACATATTTGAATTGCCAGCACCACTACTCTTGTGCCTTGGGCCATTATTAAGTAAAGTAAGGGTTACTTGAGCACAAGCACTGCAATAGTGCAGCAATATTGCAACAGTACTGATAACCAAGAGGGTGACTAAGTGACTGCCGGGGGTGGTTAGCGCATACAGCATGGATACACTATACCAAGAAATGATTCCCGTCCTGGGTGGGACTGAGCAGAATGGCATGAGATTTCATCACACTATTCAGAGTGGTGCACAATTTAAAATTTGTGAGTTGTTTGTTTCTGTAATTTTCCATTTAATTTTTTCAGACCACAGTTGACCACAAGTAACTGAAACTATGGAAAGCAAAACCACGGATCAGAGGGGACTACTGTATTCTTATTATTACTACATTTAAATGACACATGCACACATGATAAACGTGAAGTAACAAAATGATACCAAATAATAAAAACAGTTGAAAAAATATTAATAAATTGGATACTGGAATAAATCACAAAAGTTTGTAACTAGAAAAAAGGTTCCTGAATAACCTTGTTGGCAGTTGCCAGTGATCCAATTAGATAACCTGCTCTTGGAGTCAAAACAAGGGCTGGTAAAGATCATCTGGATAGTTGCAGGTGAGTTGATCATGGAAGAAGTTCTTAATGACAGCAGGGTATAAAATAGTAGATTGAGAAGGGACAAGTTGGGATGGGTATTGGATAGAACTGGGTTCCAATCCCAGCCACAATGAGCCTAGCTATGCTAAAACCTCTATAAGCCTGGGCATCCCATAAACATCAAAAGAAAAGAAGTGCTGTGCTGGACTGGGGGTTTCTAGAAAGGTTAAAATGCAGTAATATATGTAATTGACTGATGGAGTCAGTGTTCAACACATTTGTTCCCCTCTCCTACTTTTATTAATTATAGCGGGGACTCAAAGCAATCTAAATGTTGAAGGTCAGTCACTCTGTAGATCTTAACTACTTAGAAGGAAAAACTAATTTCCCTGAGCTTTTAAGAGTCCATTTACATACAATTGTCCTACTTATTAAAATGACCTATTCATTAAAACAAGTCTCTAGGTAGGGAAGTTTTCTTAAACTCCTTTGTGTTGCTGTGTGTACTTACTGTGCTTCCTAAGGAAAGACTTACAAAGGCAGTTGTCTTTACCCATTAATCCAGATTTATAGGGGGGTTTGCTCTAAGTGCACATTTGCCGAACCCTTTCTGATGTATGTGCGCTTCCTCCCCAAAAAGGAGCTACATTATTGACTGTTTGATGCCTTTGGTCCTGTGGACACCCTTTAAACCCACTCCTGTTACTCAGAGGTCACCATCCAGAGCTCAGCTTGGCACATTAGGACTTGAGCTCTCAAGAAAACGTGAGTGTTAGGCCAGCACCCAGCCCAGTCCAGCACAGCACTTCTTTTCTTTTGATGTTTATGGGATGCCCGTGGCAGCTTTGTCCAGCCAGGAAATGTTTACTTTCATCAAGCCATCTCTCTATCTGATTGAGGACATAGGTTTGAAACTGGGGAGTTCAAGGCAGAAGTTTGAGTTGGAGAAGTGGTTCACTCTTTATCGCTAATATGACCTTAGGCAACATGATTAACAACTCTGACTTGGGGATTGTAGTGGAAAATCCTCCTAGATACTTTTTAGCAATAAAAGCTGGGCTCAACAGGAAGCCAGGCAAGAATCGGTGGTCAGGAAACTGTAGCTATGACTTTAGCCAAGAGTTCTCTTGTTGACTGCAGAGGAATCATTTGAGGACCGTCTAAAAAAATGCTTATCCTGAACTGCACCCAGGATCAATTAAATTAGGATCCCAGGTATCAGTGTTTTGTTTTGTTTATTCCCCAGATGATAGTGATGTTCAGGGATGGTTGATCTTATGATAACTCCCTGTAGTGAATGCATTGAGGTTCCAGGGATGAGCTATCTTATTTAACCTTCACAACATCACTACTGGGTACTTATAATTATTAACTCACTAGAGGCCCAGTGCATGAATTCATGCACCTCATATGGGCCATGAGGCTGTGGTGGGCACAGGGGCAGGTCTCGGCCCATCATCACGCCCCTGCCCAACCCCTCCCGCCACAGTCCCCAGTCCCCTCTCTGCCTGCAAACCCACTCCCAGCTGCTCCCACACACTGACAGGCTGGCCCTGCTTGCACCCGCTGATGGTGTGGAGCAATTGGGGCTGACGCCATCAGCAGGTGCAAGCGGCAGCTGCTGCCACGATTGCCCCTCAGGAGCAGGGCAGGGGGGTGGAGAAGCCCTCAGGGGTGATCGGGGCCCGCAGCCGCTGCTCGCAACCGCCTACAGCGTCAAGCGATCGGACCGGTGCCGGGCACTGGCAGCAGGTGCAAGCGCTGGGCAGGACCATGGCACATGGAGCAAAGAATTTTCCGTAACCACCAGAGGCTCGCCCGGATGACAGTGACTAGTGCCCCGCCTTGGTCTGGCGCCCCCGCTCACTTGCTCCACCATCCCACCACTGCGGACACCCGCCATGGCCCATGCCCGCCCCCTGGTGGTCAGTGCACATCATAGTGACCAGTTGTTCAGTTGTTCAGTTTTTCTGCCATTCAGTCTATTTGCATATTAGAGTTTTATATATATAGATTTTGCAATTGAGGAAACTGAGACTTGGAGATATTAAATAACAGCAAGTGAGAGATGGTACTCAGATATGAAGCCAAGCTGTCCAATTCCAGAACTATGTTCTTAATGACCATGCTGCCTCCATTAACATGAATAGTGCCAGTGGGAGCTAAGGTCCAGCAAGTGGGGTCACCCAGTGGCCTTAGGCCCTCTCCATACTTTCAGCTTACTGACCTGCTCTCCGTGTGTTCGGAACTTCCCAGCAGCCCCACGTCAGATAACAAACTGTGGTTATTCAGAAGTCCCCTGCTATTTCCACTGATTTTTATTAAATGCAGCTTGTGGCTCAGACTCAAGAATGCACAAGCCGATTTAGATTACATTTTGCATTGAGTTTATTAAGATAAAAAATATTTCCCGAGATAGTGAGTCAGAAGTATTTATGGTGAAGTGTGCTGAAAGTGAATGCAGGTTGATAGCGTGAACAGAATGTTCTCTCAAAGTCAAATGTGATGACCTAACTGTGTTTGGCAGCCTTCCTTTATGTTTAGCTAAGCATTTTATTTCATGTCGGGAACCTCCTCCCTCCTCTGAAAAGGATCGGTCCTGTAGGAGACGAGGATTTTGGCATGCTCCTCTTTGATACTGAGACCCAGGCCCTGAGCCTAATTGTAACTGGCTCCCCGGCTGACTGGCTGGGTTGCCATGGCAAAGGACTGTTAAACTCTTTATATCTCAGTTTCTCTCACCTGTCAAAACGGGAATATAACTCTTGGCCCCGCCTCTCTCCCTGAGGAGAGTGGGAGGGCACTTTGAAAATTAAGTAATAAATGTTGGGAGGGATTTGTGGATGTGACGTCTTGTCAAACGAGTAAGTAATAAATGGGGTGTCGCCGAAGCTCATTTGCCCAAAATACACTTGAGCCTTCCATTTACTTAATCAACCAGCATTTATTAAATGCCTATGAAGTTCCCAATAACACATGGAGTGCTGAGGGAAATACAAAAAGGAAAAAAAGAGGAAATAGAGTCTCAATTCCCAGAGAGCACATAAAATTCTTTTTTCTCACAGTTCACTTTTTAGGTTGATTAAGCGTCAGTATGAACGTTGCCTGGGCTGTATTTAAAAAGCTCATTCTCGATGACTTCCAGTTACGTCATATGTGACTAGTAGTGATTTAGTTGTTCTCAGCACCAGCAGGTATTGTCACGTGCTGGAAGGACTCATAAAAAGAGCAAGGCTATTCTGTAGTCCTAGTTAGAGGTGGTGGTGGACAATGAGAGACAGTCTGGGTTTGTAGGGAAGCGGTGCATTGGCTAACAGTATGGTCTTTTGTGTCTCCAGGTCTAGGTCTGGGTCCTGGCTCTGCCACTTCCTAGCTACATAACTTGGGGCAATCACTTAATCTCTCTCTATCTCCTTTCCTTATCTTGAAAGTGAGGGTGATGATAGTATCTACCTCATAGGATTGTTTTCAAGATTAAATAAATTAATGCATACAAGGTACTTAGAATGGTGTCTGGTACCTCATAAATGCTCAAAAAATGTTAGCCATAATCATCACTTTCTGTAGGTAATGGAAAAGATGGTAGCAGTGAAAGAATACTGTCATTTCATTTTCCTACATTACTAGTATAAAAATATCAAGTCTCTTTTTATTAAGTTTCAAATGTTTGCCCAGATCTACCACAATCACTTAGGATTACTCCCAAATCCCAAGCTGCTTATTCAGAAATAGAAAACAGGCCATACAATCCTCTCTCTGGCTTATGGTGTTAGGACTAAACCATTTTGTTCTGAGAGCCTCACACTAGACTAGGACCGAGAGGAGCAGAGAAGGTGTTTTGTTTTGTTTTGTGGGAGGCAGCAAAAGTTATGCTCAGACACAGTTGGCTGTCTTGCTTGCAATTTAGCACAGGTTTGCTGTGGGGATTACAATAATTTTACAAGCCAATAGCATATAGGATAATATCTCTTAATGAGCAAAATCCTATATAATGAAAGCCTAATATGCTAAGTATCCAGTTGTCCCGTCAGCCATTCAACCAATCAAAGCGTAACATGCTAATGATATGCTAAGGCCACGCAACTGCTCGCTATGACGTGCACTGACCACCAGGGGGCAGACAGTCGAACAGTCACTATGACGTGCACTGACCACCAGGGGGCAGATGCTCCGACTGGTAGGTTAGCTTGCTGCTGGGGTCCGGGCGATCAGGACTGAGCGAGACGGGCCGGACATGCCCTGGAGCCTTCCCATGGTCCCTCCCCAGTTGGCCAACCTCCCATGTCCCTCCCCATACCCAATCATGCACTGGTGGGGTCCCTCAGCCTGGCCTGTGCCCTCTCGCAATCCAGGACCCCTTGGGGGGTGTCGGAGAGCCGGTTTCGGCCCAACAGCGGAACAACTGGTCGCTATGATGCACACTGACCACCAGGGGGCAGACGCTCGATGCAGGAGCTGCCCCCTGGTGGTCAGTGCATTCCCACAGGGGGAGCACCACTCAACCAGAAGCCGGGCTCAAGGCTGGAGAGCGCAGCAGCAGTGGCGGGAGCCTCTCCTGCCTTCGTGGAGTGCTAAGGATGTCCAACTGCCAGCTTAGGCCCACTCCCCTGAGGGCTCCTGGACTGCAAGAGGGCACAGGCCAGGCTGAGGGATCCCCCTCACCCCCCGAGTGCACGGATTTTGTGCACTGGTCCTCTAGTAAAGAAATAACATATTGCAAATAAATGACAGATTAATTACACTATTGTTCCAGGCAAGGGGAGGTGAAGGAATAAAGTCCAAGTTTAATATGAGGTGCACCTTTTTATAGGAGGTGGCACTGGGGAGAGTAGGCAACCAACCAAAGAGCTGACTCCCGGCTGCCAGCACAAAAGTAAAAGTCCCCTGTTCCCAGAGCACATTGCTAGGGAACAAAGACGCCTGTGTTGGGAGGCTGCTGATCTCTTTCTCCAGGCCTCTGCAGGGTTCATCACCACTGTCTGCATGCAGTGCCTTGCCAAGACAGGAGCGAATTCCCAAGGGTCTACTGAGCGTTTTTAGGTTTTACCCAAACCCAAACTCTCCAGTAGCCCTCACAAGCTCTCAGTATTTATAGTCTAAATGTCCCCTTGCCCTTGTTTCTTCTCCACATGTCCTTCCCATGCTCCCCCAGGGGCCCCTCCACAGCTCTGCTGCTGACTGCTTATCAAGGACAACAGATGTAGAATGATGACATCCTGGCATGACTTCATTCTTATATCAAAGCAATGTGGGATGCTGACATACTGATACCACTTACTTCATTCTTCTATCAAAGCAACTTTTTTTTCTTTGTTATAAACAACTTGAATTAAAACAACTCCACTTAAGTCACAAACAAGTGGATTTGAAATTGAACCTATTACATACACAACAAAAGGGCAGCTGTGAGTGTGATGGAAAGAGCACTGAGCTTGGAGTCCAAATCCTGGCTTTGTCTTCTCCTAGTGGGATAGGTCTGGGATAGGTCCTCTGAACCATAGTTTACCCATCCCGACTGTGCAAAAACAATCCTATCTAATAAAACATTAATATGCAAACTAACCATCACTCCATCCCAAAGATGGCGGCGCCCATAGCCACAAGATGGCAGCGCCCAGTCCTTTCAGCCCCACCCGAGTCCCCTAGTCCCAGGGGAACAGCCCCTGAGAGTGGGCAGCGTGAGCGACCTGGTGGAATGCTTGCTTCGTAGCCGCGGCCACAAGGCAAGTGTTCCCCACCCAGCAACGGATGGGCCTCTGGCCAGGCCAGGGTGCGGAACGCTTGCATCGTGGAGAGCCTCTGGGCAGCGGGCGTGGAGTGGCCAGGCCCCGCAGAGAGCTACTGGTGCACGGATTTGTGTGCAGAGCTACTAGTGGTAGATAAAAGTGCTGGTGTCTTAGCACAAATCAAGATAGTGGTAACGAACTAACAAATTATGCTAGAAGTCGTACTCTCCACCATCATGCACTTCATTTTTTTAAAGCTAACTGTACTTAAGATGGTCTTTAATGAAGTAGTAAAAATTACTAACATGATTACATCTTGACCCTTCGGTACATGTTTTTAATATTCCCCATGTTGAAATGGGAGGTGTACATAAGCACTCCCACTCACTGCAGAAGTACTATAGTTGTCACAAAGAAAAGCATTTGAGTTGTGAGCTGAACTGCTCATGTTTTTACTTGAATGACTGACATTATTCTTGAATATTCTTGAAAATGAACAAAATGAACCTGTCATATTAAGTAAACAGGAAATGATGTTAATTGCCAACCACCATGAGCTTGACAGCTTGCCAATCTTTACTGAAGAGCTTGGTGGTGATTCTATTGAATACAGTTTTTCTATATTGCATGATCACGTGTGTCCATATTTGGAAGATTTCCATAACTCATTGAGCCAATGTTTTCTAAATGGGTAATGCATTGTGTTTCAAAATCATAGGTGGGTAAAAGATCTTTAAAGAGCAGAATAAGCCAATTCACTTAAGTGTAACAGATTACGAAAAGTTCTTTGCTATGGCTTCAGATTTCACATTGCAACTAACCTTTAAGAAGCTACCACTTGTCGAATTTTGTCGTAGTATCACAAAAATGATATCCTAAATTATCTGAATAAGCTATTCAAAGACCTCTCTTTTTTTCCAACTGTGAGAGGCCATATTTCTTTCATACACTTCAACCAAAATGTCATTCTCAACAGACTGAATGCAGAAAGAAGAGACTCCAACTGTCTGCTTTTAAGCCCAATAATAAATTTACAACAATATAAACAATGCCACTCTTCTTACAATTGTATTTTTCATTAAAATATATTTATGTTAAATATATATATATATATATATATATATATATATATATATATATATATATTTATGTTAACAAGTAATGAGCTTACTTTTAACTTTTCAATAAATTAGTAAAGAAATATTCTAAACTTATCTCTTTGAAGTATTCAGTATTTTAAAGAGTATATTGGCATCCTGAAACTAAAAAGTTTGAGAATTTCTGTCCAAAAACATGGATGCTGCAGTTAAAATGATTTTTTTAAAAATAGACATTTCTAATACTTTTAGTTTCAGAGCAAAATTGAAAGGAAGATAAAGAGATTTCCTGTATACTCCTTGTCCCCACACATGCATAGCCTCCCCCATTATCAACATCACCTACCAGAACGGTACATCTGTTGAAACTGATGAACCTACATTGACACATCATCGTCACCCAAATACCATAGTTCCCAGTACTGCTCACTCTTGGTGTTGTGTAGAATGATATGTGTATAATGATATGTACCCACTATTATAGTACCAGACAGAATATTTTCACTGCCCTAAAAAATCCTCTGTGCTCCAACTATCCATCCCACTCCTCCCCTCCACCCCCACCCCCTGGAAACCACTGATCTTTTTACTGTCCTCATCATTTTGCCTTTAACAGAATGTCATATAGTTGAAATTATACAATATGTAGCCTTTCCGATTGGCTTCTTTCATTTAGTAATATGCATTTAATTTTCCTTCATGGTTTTTTCATGGCTTAATAGCTCATTGCCTTTCAGTGCTGAATAATATTCTATTGTCTGGATGTACTATAGTTTGTCCTTTCAGCTACTGAAGGACATCTTGGTCGCATGCAGGTTTTGGCAGTTAAATGAATAAAGCTACAAACATCTATGTGTAGGGTTTTGTGTGAACATAGTTTTCAACTCCTTTGGGCAAATACCAAGGAGAAATATTTCTGATCAAATGGTAAGAGTATGTTCAGTTTTGGAAGAAACTACCAAATGGTCTTCCAAAGTGGCTGTGCCATTTTGCATTCCCACCAGTAAAGAGTGAGTTTCTGTTGCTCCATGTCTTGGTCAGCATTTGGTGTTGTCAGTGTTCTGGATTTTGGCCATTCTAATAGGTGTCTGGTGGTATCTCATTGTTGTCTTAATTTGCATTTCCCTGATGACATATGATGTGGAGCATCTTTTCTGGGCTTATTTGCCATTTTTATAACTTCTTTTGTGAGGTGTCAAGTTCTTATTTTTTGTAAATCAGATTGTTTATTTGCCAATTATTGAGCTTTAAGAGTTCTTTGTATATTTTAGATAACACTCCTTTATCAGATGTGTCTTTTACAACTATCTTCTCCCAGCCTGTGGCTTTTCTTCTCTTTCTCTTGGCTTTGCCTTTTTAAGAGCAGAAGTCTTTAATGAAGTTTAGCTTATCAGTTATTTCTTTCATGGGTCATGTCTTTGGTGTCATATCTAAAAAGTCAACATACTCAAAATTATCTAGGTTTTCTCTTATATTATTTTCTGGGAGTTGTTTTAAAATATTTTTATTGATTTTTAGAGAGAGAGGAAGGTAGAGGGAGAGAGAAACATTGATGTGAGAGCAGAATATTGATTGGCTGCCTCCTGCAGGCCCCCTACTGGGGATTGAGCCTGCAGTCATGACCAAAACATTCTAGATGCCTGCCCTTATGGGCATGTCATCCTGCAGAGCAGACAGCCACTTAAAAAGCCATCCCAGTTTAGGGGTCAAGAAAGGACAGAACAATGGGAGGTACGGTATGAACCTACCCTAGGATGGATAGTCAGGAAAACGAAATAATAGGAAACTCCATATACATGAAAAACAGACCAATTTTTAAAAATTAAACTTAATTTTTTTAAAATAAGTTATTTTCTCAGCAACTGGATTCCACAATATCAGTATGATGTTTAAAATGTTATATTATTAAAGAATAAGCTTAAATAAAATTTATTTTATTATTAAAACATTTAATGTAGTAAAACTCAAAAGAATCCAATGCAAAATATACATATGTTATGATTCCATTTACTTGAAATTTTAGAACAGGCAAAATTAGTCTTTGATGATAGGAAATCAGAGCTGTAGTTGCCTGGATTGGGAGCAGGAGAGTGGGTGGGAGCAGGGATTAGCTACAAAGGATCTTGGGGTACTTTCTGGGATGTTGAGGATGTTTTCTATCATTCCCAAATATGTTTTTATTGATTTTAGAGAGAGAGAAAGGAAGAGGGAGAGGTAGAAACATCAACAAGAAACATTGATTGGCTTCCTCCTGCACTCCTCCTACCAGACATGTGCCCTGACCCGGAATGGAACCGGTGACCTCTCAGTCCAATAGAAGATGCTCAACCAACTGAGCCACACCAGCCAGGGCTGTTCTACATTTTGATAGGGACATTGGTTACATGAGACTATGCATTTATCAGTACTGTATAACTAATATCTGTATATTTCCTAGAATGTCAATTATTTCTCAACTAAAAATTAAATGCATAGTGTTTTATATATTGTAATGTGTTATCGTTGATATAAGGAACATTATGGAAATATTCCTCAGTCACTGCCTGCCAGCAGCCTGGCTTTCACAACCTTTATATCATCACTGGTGGAAGATTTCTGACATCTTCCTGATCTTGTTCCATGTGAATATACGCAGGTCCTCTAATAACTTCATTTCATTCAACATTGTTTCATTTATATATTGATAAGATGCCTTGGGAACTTAACTCTTGTTTAGTTCAATTAGCCTATGGTAAAATTCGTTTAGTTATACGTTGTTTCCCTTAAAGTTGCAGAACCTATCCACAACATTAAGTGATTTACTATAGATAATGTTGCTTCTGTTTTTCCAGTTTTTCATGCTTTCTTTCTTATCAAAAGTGGACAAGCTGGAAGGATCTTTGCCACAATGTTAATAATGGTGTTATTTTGGGGTGAGGAGATATTAGGTGAATTTTACTCCTTTTTCTTTTTCACTGTATTGTTTGAGTCTGTAACAAGGATCATGAGTTTTGTTTTGTTTCTTAATGCTCTCAACACAAAAAAGTACTTTTTTCCTTGGGTACTGTATAGTCATTTGAAAACTTAGGGGTTTATACCATGGTTAGGAACACATTTCCTTCCAAGCAGCGGGCCCTATGGGTGATTGTTAATGGTCATGGGGTCTCGGTAAATGGATGCTTTCCTGCCTCGTCTGTCTCTGCCACGCCGCTCCTGTTCAGTCTCTCTGTGGTGCTGGGCACCGTGCCGTGGATTTGGGGTACCTGGAGGTGCTCTCCCGCTGTCTGCGCCTCTCACCTGCCTCCTTCGCCCTGTGCTCACAGATTCTTACCTGACCCTCGATGAACCCATGAATAACATCACCACGTCCCTGGGGCAGACGGCTGAGCTGCACTGCAAAGTCTCCGGGAATCCGCCTCCCACCATCCGCTGGTTCAAAAACGACGCGCCCGTGGTCCAGGAGCCCCGCAGGATCTCCTTCCGGGCGACCAACTACGGCTCTCGGCTGCGGATTCGAAACCTGGACACCACCGACACGGGCTACTTCCAGTGCGTGGCGACCAACGGCAAGAAGGTGGTTTCTACCACCGGAGTCTTGTTTGTCAAGTTTGGTAAGCAGCCTCCTACCTGGGAGGGCCTTTGGCCTTCAGCCTCCATGGGGGTGCCAACGGAGGTGGGGGTGGAGCACGTGCTGAGAATGTCCTGTGTGCCCAGCAACCCTAACGCTGGCACCATTGCACCCATTTTACAAACAAGTCCTGCAGGCCCAGTAGGTACCTACCGTGCTCAGAGTTGCCCAGCTAAGTAACCCACAGAGCAGGAGTAGAATCCAGATCGGGCTGAGCCCACAGCCCCTCCTCTGGGCCAGTGAGAGAGAAGTTGGACAGGTTTGCAGCACGCATGCTCTTTTCTGCCCAGGGGCCATCAAAGGGCCCCGCGGTTGCAATCAGTGTCGGGGTGCAAGCACTCAGCCTCACTGGACACTCCCTGCGTCCTGCAAGGAGCCTACTCCACGGACTCATTTTTCAGCACTTGTCTTAGCATTTGCCCTCAACTGTGGGGCATAGACAAGTTCTCGCTGGTATGCTATTTTGTAGAGGTGGTTGGGGGAAGGGAGCGCAACTGGAGCAAAATAAGAAATCCCAGAGAAATAAATATCACTTCAGGAGGTTTGAGAACTTGAATCTGCCATGGTTTGACTGCACCCATGCTCACCGGCCAATAACCCAGCCTGACAGTTGCCTTTGTTTTTCTTTCATTTCTTCAGGCCCCCCTCCCACCGCAAGTCCGGGATCCTCGTAAGTACTTTTATCTCCTCCCTCCTTATGTCTAAGTGTTTCTCCAGAGATTTCTGGGGCAAAGGCAGTGTTATCCGCTGCTTGGGCCAAGACACAGTGTTTCCAGAGTTCATTCCGTTTGGCCCTGCCCTCATTCCATTTTGCTTTTTCTCTGATATGAAGATTCACAGGAGACTAGCATTGGCAGTACTCTCAGGCATGGTGGGGTTGATTCTGAATGATCAAAGCAAAAATCTACTTACATTTACTATTTGGAAATTAATCTAACATTATTTACAACAATGGGTTTTGTAAAATGAAGCCAACAAGTGATACAGTGCTGTCTTAAGAATCTCATACTCTGGCCTTTAGCGTAAAAGGGCCTATTCTAGGTTTCTGTAAGCATGTACTTTGGGCATTTAACAGGTCAACAATTAGGTGATCACTTTATTTTTTATTCCCTTTAAAGAACTCAAAGGCCGAAGTTCTTACTCACATAGGGGAAGAATGCCCTGTGCTTGGGTAGAGAGTTACATGAAGTTTGATTTATTCTGAGTCCCTTGCTAATGGAGTCCAAAGATCCAGTTTCTTTCACTGACACTATTGTTGATGCATTTGTCCATTTTTCTTGCCAAGGGATTCTCTTCTTTTGCTCCACAAGTGTCCACTCAGGGTATTTTTTAATGTGTATTTTTATTTGGGGGAGGGGACTCATTTATTAAAGCTCTTGCTTTGCAAGAAAATATTTTTTTATATTTTTAGACTTCTGAAATAAAACTCAACAGGTTCTGCCATGAGAGCATCAAAACGTCTGACCTAGACTATACCCGTGGCAAACATAGCCACTTTATTTGCTCTAATCCCTTCTGTGCCACTAATTACAATGTGGGATATTTTAATATATTTGTGTGTGCCTGAGGGCCCAGTGGCCCACAATCCCATTTTTAATAAAAATAGGTAATGGGTAAAAATAAACATTGGCCATCAGCCACACTGTTCTGCTATTTCATCAGCTGGTTAAAGGCAACTGTAAAAGAAATCTTTAAAATCACCCAAGTGCTAATTGCATTCTACTGGCCCAGGTAGAAAACCTTGATTGATCTAAAATAGGTCAGAAGTTTGGTCACTCTGCATTGCATTTCTTGAAGTTAATCTTTTTTTTTTTTTTAATGATCTCATGATTGATATGTGGAATCCGTTTGAAGTCCTATTTAAACAAAGATTACAACTTTTGTTACTTGCTGTAAAAATGCTTCCCACCCGGGTACCTTATTTGTTCCTGTTAATCTGTGTTTCAAATGTGGTTGATAATCTGTATCCCAGGTTGATTAATGTGGTTTTCACTAATCTGCCTGTGTTATTAAGCACTGGGCTGTTGACTTTCTGCCTGCTGTATTTGCATCAGAAAGTTCCTTTCTTTTGGAAGTTTTACTTTGCTGCCACCTTCCTGGTGAACCCAGTTTTTTAATTTTACTCAAAGATAGTACAGAAGCTCCCCCTTTTCTCTGGGAGGTACATTCCAAGACCCCCCACCAGATGTCTGAAACCACAGATAGTACTGAACCCTGTATATGATGTTTTTTCCCTAAACATACATCCTCTTTACGGCTTCTCTTTGGCATTTCCAAATTGCCAGCATCACAACTCTTGCACTTTGGGGCCATTATTAAGTAAAATAAGGGTTACTTGTTTACCAGCACTGTGATACCAGGATAGTCAGTCTGATTACCGAGACAGCTACAAAGTGACTAACAGGCAGGTAGCATATACAACATGGATACACTGAACAAAGGATGATTCACGTCCTGGGCAGGACAGAGAGGTGAGGAATGGCGTGCAATTTAAAACTTATGAATTGTTAATTTCTGGAATTTTCTATTTAATATTTTTGGACCGAGGTTGACCGCAGGTAACTGACACCATAGAAAGCAAAATCGCAGATAAGGGGGGCTGACTACTATGTACTACTTTTGTGAGCTGATGTCTACGGAGAGGGTATTGAAGTTCTTCAAGATGCTTGCCCGTAGCTAAAAGTATCCTTTGATGTCAGGCTGTTCTATATTAGCTGTCCATTTTTCCATCATGTTAGTCAGTGGGAGCATGAAATGTATAGCTGCCGTTTTTGCTTGGGCCGAGCTTACAGTAAGATGCAATTGACATGGGAAATTGATTGGCAGTTCAATCTTCATTCTCATTGGGGCATTGCCAGTTGGCATTTTTATATCCTTTTTTCTCTTTCCCTTAGAAATCAATGACGTATCCTACTTTTTTTCCTCAGCTGCCACTACTTAACCCTGTCTCTAAGAGTTTCTCTCTTCCTAAGATTAACTCCAAAATAGAATGCGAGTTCCTTTTCCTGTCCTCATAGTCCCCAACAAGCAGCCAGACCTCACGACAATGGGACAGGTGGAACATCACAAAATGACAGCCATGGGGAATATCAACATTTAGGATTGTTCCGAAAGCCTTTGTCAAGCTGCACAATCCTTTTTCCAAGAGAGGAGTGAAGTGCATTTATAAACTTGCTCTGTTTACTCAAAGGTGGCACAGCTGAGTTACTATAAGGAGATCAAATGCAAGTCCATGGCACAACCCTAACGCTGGATGAGTGAAATTTAGGTGAATGAGACGTGGTGAGAGCTAAGTGCCATTGGAGGCCACAGGGCTGGCTACACCGCCGCCAACTGGGAAGGACTTGTCCCTCAGGTCCATGGCCCAGGAAGGCAAAGCATGTGAGATCCTGGTCACTCCCTGTAGATTCTGCGTTAGGTGTTCACATGAAGCTTCTAGCATGGCATTCTAGTTTGTAGTAGGAGCAAGTTTGAGATGTTAGTAGTTTGGCTTCTGTTCATAGCTTCAGGCTTTATTTTCTTCTGTCATTGCTGCGTCCTGGCCCACCTCGAACAATACAGGGCCTGGGGCATGAGTACAAGAGGAGGCCCACATACCACACGTCTAAATATTTAAAAGTTATAAATCACGCTGGCAAACTGTTAGATGAAATATGTTCTATCCTCCCACGCTGACAAATATACCTTCATAATGACAGAATAAAAAATACATGCAGAGTTATGGTTTTTATCTGACTGAAAGCCAGGAACTATCAAAAGACGACTTTAATCATTATTATGCATGTCTTGGTGTTCTGTTAATGGGCCAGAGATATTATATATAATTTATAGATTGTTATATATGGGTTCCATTAAAATTTTTTTATGGCCTTCATTTCAGCAAAATGACTACCTATGTTGTTTTACACAAGATTTGTACATAGTGAGTATTTTTTGGACAACAATGCCAGATTAGAAAAACTTTCTTGAGTCACCGTAATTCTTACTTTTTAAAACTAATTATAATTTGGAGAAACTATGCTTTCTTGATCCAGTAGCGGTTATAATTCTCAATGAAATTCCTAAAGCAGTACTTAAATTTGCTAAGAATTTTAGCAAATGAACTAAGACTTTTGTATCTCATATTTAAATAGAGTAATGGGGTCTATGATAATCATTATTGTAGAATATATTACAAAGTATGATTTCGTCATAAAATCAGTATCATGTTTTACACATTATCCTGTATATGTACAAATTTAAGAGTAGTGTGAATTGTTTAATGTATTAGTTTTCTAGGGCAGCCGTAATAAATTACAACTGAATGGCTTAAACAAATTTATTATCTCATGATCTGGAGGCTTGAAGTGGGAGATCAAAATGTTGACACGGTTGGTGCCCTCTGAGGGTTACGAGGAAGACTCTTCTGGTGATTTGCCACCATTCTTTTTTTTTTTTTTTAATGTATTTATTGGTTAGCCCTAGCCGGTTTGGCTCAGTGGATAGAGCCTCGGCCTGAAGACTGAAAGGTCCCGGGTTCAATTCTGGTCAAGGACACATGCCCGGGTTGCAGCTCGATCCCCGGTAGGGGGCGTGCAGGAGGCAGCCAATTGGTGATTCTCTCTCCTCATTGATGTTTCTATCTCTCTCTCTTCCTTCTGAAATCAATAAAGAAAAATTTTTTTAAATGTATTTATTGGTTTGAGAAAGAGAGCAGTGGTGGGGGGCGGGAGAGAAACAACGATGTGAGAGAGAAACATCGATCATTGCCTTCGCATGTGCCCTGACCAGGGATCGAACCTACAACCTGGGTATGTTCCCTGACTGGGAATTGAACCACAACCCTTCCTTGTACAGGATGATGCTCAACCAACTGAGCCACACCAGCCAGCATTCTTGGCTTGTAGAAGTATCACCGCAATTTCTGCCTTGATATTCACATAGCCTTTTCCCTGTTTGTGCGTCTCCGAGTTTCCTCTTTATGAAGACACCAGTCTTATTGTATTAGGACCCATCCCAATAACCTCATTTTAACTTGATTACCTCTGTAAGGACCCTATTTCCAAGTAAGGTCATATTCTGAGATACTGGGTATTAGGACTTCAACATATGGATTTGGTAGGGGGTGGGGGGGGCGGGATAATTCTACCCATAACACTTAATATTGCAAAATTTTTTTCATCCATGTAAAACTCTTGCAAACATTACTCTAATTTATAAGAACTTTCAGAAGCACTAGCTAAATGTAAAGAAAAGTGGGAAGCCCAGCTGGCATGCCTCAGTGATTGAGCGTCAACCTATGAACCAGGAGATCCCAATTCGATTCCCGGTCAGGGCACATGCCCAGGTTGAGGTCTCAATCCCCAGCATGGGGCATAAGGAGGCAGCCAATCAGTGATTCTCTCTCATCATTGATGTTTCTATTTCTCTCTCCCTCCCCCTTCCTCTCTGAAATCAATAAAAACTATACTTAAAAAAAAGAAAAGCAGGAAAATGGATGCTTGGAAATATTGGGAATGATGGTTGTGTAAGAACCTATTGCATTCAAACTGGAAAAAAATTTGACAAGTTGATTTAATTATCTGTTCTCTTATTGAAGTGCTTTTGCCACTGCTACCCTTCCTGTGCTCTGAGCATTCTCTGTCTCCTCCACTGGCAGTGGCACAACACACAAACCTTCGCAGTTGCCTTCTGATACATGGACATAGGGCAAGAGGTGTAGAGATGTGACTCCTGGGGCCAGAACAGTCTTAGTCACAGGAGCGGATGTTAAAGGTTTGGAGTATACTGTGCCAGCACTGAGTGGCAGAGTGCCAGATCCCAGGGGCAGAGAATCCCTTGTGTGCTCTTTACGCTTATTAAATTACTAGAGGCCCGGTGCATGAAATTCGTGCACAGGGGTGTGTGTCCCTCAGCCCAGCCTTCACCCTCTCCAATCTGGGACCCCTCAAGGGATGTCCGACTGCCTGTTTAGGCCTGATCCCGGTAGGATCAGGCCTAAACGGGCAGTTGGATATCCCTCTCACAATCCAGGACTGCTGGCTCCCAACTGTTCACCTGCCTGCCTTCCTGATTGCCCCTAACCGCTTCTGCCTGCCAGCCTGATCACCCCCTAACCACTCCCCTACCAGCCTGATTGATGCCTAACTGCTCCCCTGACAGCCTGATTGCCCCTAACTGCCTTCCCCTGCAGGCCTGGTCACCCCTAACTGCCCTCCCCTGCAGGCCTGGTCACCCCTAAGTGCCCTCCCCTGCAGGCCTGATCGCCCACAACTGCCCTCCCTTGCAGGCCTGGTCCCTCCCAACTGCCCTCCCCTGCTAGACATCTTGTGGTGGCCATCTTGTGTCCACATGAGGGCAGCCATCTTTGACCACATGGGGGCAGCCATCTTGTGTGTTGGAGTGATGGTCAATTTGCATATTACTTTTTTATTAGCTAGGACTAGAGGCCCAGAGCGCGATATCACATGGCCCTGCCCACCTGTGCATGCCCCACCCACCGTCTCACTCGCAGCCCCACCCACCTGCCTGCCACAGCTTGCAGTCGGGCCAGCCTCACGGTGCCCTGTCTGCTCGCCTGCTGCCTTGCTACGCCCACCTGCTCACAGCCCCGCCCTTCCACCTGCTGCCATCCTTGCTGCGATAGGAGCCTGTGGGCTGTGGGGGAGGGCCTGAGAGGTGCTCCATGCACCTCATGGTGACTGGTCGTCTGGTCGTTTTGGTCGTGAGGCCTGTTGGCCTTTTATTATTATGATTTTTTGTGTACTTTTTGTATGTGGGTTCCGGGCAAGAGGAGTTGTTGTTGCTGTTGTTCTTCTTCTTCTGAATGTGGATTCTAATTTCTTCACCTCTTCTCTGACACATATTTTCCTTTTATTATTTTTTATTATTATAACCATCGTAGTGGTTGTAAAGTTGTATTTTATTGTGGTTTTGATGTGCATTTTCTTAATGATGAATGATATTGAGCATCTTTTTATGTACTTGTTGGTCATTTATATATTGTTGGAGAAATGTTTGTTCAAATTCCTTGCCCATTTTTATTGATTGGGTTATTTGTCCTTTTATTCTTGAATTCTTTATATATTTTGGATGCTGTATCCTTACCCAATACACGATTTACAAATATTTTCTCTCATTCTGTGGCTTTCTTTTCTTTATCTTGACAGTGTTCTTTGAAACAGAAAAGTTTTTAATGTTGATGAAGTCCAATTTTTTTTTTTATTTGATTGTTTGTGCTTTTGAGAAACCATTGCCTAATCCAAGGTCACAAAGATTTACTCTAATCTCTTCTAGGAGTTTCAGTTTTATAGCAGAGATAAGTACATATAGAACATGGTAAGATGACATTTGAGGATGACTTAAGGAATGTGAGAAAGTAATGTTTCCAAATTCCTGATAGGTATTAATCTTTGTAACCCAGGATCAATAAATTAGAATTCCTGGGAATTCTCAGAAGTTTCCAAAATCTAGATACTCACATTTAGCGCTGACCAGTGGCTCAGTGATTAGAACATTGGTCTGCGTGCCAAGGCATCACAGTTTTGAGTTCTGGTCAAGGGCACATACCTGGGTTGCAGGTTTGATCTCCAGCCTTGGTTGGGGCACATGCAAGAGGAAACTAATTAATGTGTCTCTCTCACATCGATGTTTCTTTCTCTCTCTCTCTCTCTCTCTCTCTCTCTCTCTCTCTCTCTCTCTCTCTTTCTCTCTCCTCTCCTCTCCCTTCTGTCCTCCCTTCGACTTTCTCTGAAAATCAATGGAAAAAATATCCTCAGGTGAGGATTAACAAAAAGAAACAGATACTCACATTTACTTGCATGTTTCTAATTAATTATGATTTTCTATAATAATAAACAGTGAATCATTTTTCTCTGATACTGGAAATTTTTGTAAAATAAAATCTAATGTAATGAAAGAGCTTTAGTTTTAGCTTTTATATTTAGATTTTTGGTCCATTTTGAGTTACTTTTTGCATATGGTATGAGGTAGGAATCTGGATTCATTCTTTTGCAAATGGAAATCCAGTCATCCCAACATCATTGGTGGAAAAGACTATTCTGTACACATTTGAATTGTCTTGACATCCTGCTAAAAACCAATTGACCAAAAATGTATGTGTTTATTTCTGGACTCTCAGTTTTATTCCATTGATCTATATATGTGTCTATCTTTATGCCAGTTTCTTATAGTCTTTGTTGTTGTTGTTGTTACATTCTTTTTTTATTAATTAAATTTATTGGGGTGACAATGGTTAATGAGATTATATAGGTTTCAAGTGTACAGTTCCTCATAGTCTTGATTATTGTAGGTTTGTAGTAAGTTTTGAAATGAGAAAATGTGAGTCCTCTGTATCAGTTAGTGTTCCACTGGAAAAAACAGGGCCAGTAAATTTATATATATACACACACACAGATATAAAGAGATTTATTGCAAGAAATTGGCTTATGTGATTGTGTGGGCTGGCTAGCCAAGTTTGCAATCCATAGGGCAGAGTGTCAGGAGGGGCAGGCCAGACACTCCTGGCCAGATCTCATGCTGCATTCCACAGGTAGAATTTCATCTTCCCAAGGAAAACTTTACTTCTGCACTTAAGGCCTTTCGATTAATGGGATCAGGCTCACTCTTTTATGCAGGTTGCCCTCCTACAATTAATCAGGTGATTGTAGATATTAATCATATCTACAAAGTACCTTCACAGACTAGAGTTTGACTGAATAACTGTGGACTATATCTTGCCAAGTCAGCACATGAAACTGATCACCATATCCTCCAACATTGTTCTTTCTCAAGATTTTTTTTTTTTTTGCTATTCTGGTCCCCTTGCATTTCCCTATGAATTTGGGGGTCAGCTTGTTAAATTTTGCCAAGAGGCCAGCTGGGATTTTGATAGGAATTGCTAAACTTGTAGATCAATTGGGGAGTATTTTTATCTAAACAACATTAAATCTTTTAGTCCATTTATTTCATTTCTTTCAAGGATGTTTTATAGATTTATATGTTTTGCCCTTTTATGTTAAATTTATTCTTATTTTGTTTCTCATGCAATTGTAAATGGAATTATTTTCTTAATTACATTTTCAAATTATGTATTGATAGTCTGTAGAGATACAACTAATACAACTGATTTTTGTATAGTATATTGATCTTATATCCTGTACTCTTGCTGAACTCATTTATTAATTCAAATAGTGTGTGTTTGTGTGTATGCGTGCGTGTGTTCCGTAGGATTTTCTATATACAAGATCATGACATTTGTAAGTAGGTATTATTTTACTTCTCTCTTTTCCATATTGGTGCCTTTATTTTTTTTCTTCCTAATTACTGTGGCAGAACCTCCAGTACAATGTTAAATAGAAGTAATGAAAGCTGACATCCTGTCTTTTTTCTTAATGTTAAGGGGAAAGCTTTCATTATGCTAGCTTTAGGTTTTTCATAGATACCCTTTATCAAGTTGAGAAAGTTCCCTTCTGTTCCTATTTTGTTGAGAGTTTTTTATTATAAAAGAGTGTTTGATTTTGTCTAATGCTTTTTCTGTGTCCATTGAGATTATTGTGATTGTTTTATATTGATTGTTATGATTATATTAATGTTGTGCATTACGTTGATTGATTTTTGATGTCAAGCCAAGCTCGCATTCCTGGAATAATTTCTACTTGGGCATGGTGTATAGTTTCTTTTTATATGTTGCTGGATTCAGTTTGCTAGTATTTTGTTGAGGATTTTTGCATCTGTTTATAAAATATATTTGGTCTGTAGTTTTCTTTTCTTATGATGTTTTTGTCTAGTTCTGATATCAAGGTAATACTGGCCTCTTCCAATGAGTTGTAAGTACTCTATTTTTGGGGAAGAGTTTGTGAAGGATTGTGTTAATTATTTTTTAAATATTTGATATAATTTACCAATAAAGTCATTTGGGCCTGAAATTCTCCTTGTGGGAAGTTTCAAAATTACTAATTCGACTTCTTTACTTGTTTTAGGTCTATTTAAATTTTTCAGTTCTTCTGAGAAAGTTTTTGTAGTTTGTATCTTTCTAGGAATTTGTCCAATTCATTTAGATTATCTAAATTGTTGGCATAGAGTTGTTCATAGTTTCCCTTATCATCCTTTTAATTTCTGTAATATAAGTAGCACTGTCTCTTCTTTTATTTCTGATTTTAGTAACTTGTATTTTCTTTGTGGTGTTGTGTTGTTGTTGTTTTTTCTTGGTAAGACTAAATAGTTTAGTTAAACGTTTGTGAATTTTATTGATTTTTTCAAAGAGCTACCTTTTATTGAAAAGTGGACCTGTAAATAATGTGATGTGGCAACTCTTGAAATTAGATCACCTCCTCTCTGATGTTGCTGTGTGCTGTGGTGTTGCCGTTTGTTTAGCGACTTTCCTGAACTAATTGACTACAGCCGGTATTCCCTGTTGAGTACAGCTACTGAAGTCTCTGCTCAGTTAGTCTAGTGATCAGTGAACAATTGGACGGAGATTTCCTTGAACCAGTAAGTCTTGTACTTTGTCTTGGGGTCCCATGTGTGCTTTGGGGCACCCTTTCAGCATGACAATAATTTGTAACTCTACCTTGGCTTATGTTTCCTGCTTGAGCAGTGCCTCAAAGTTCGCTAGAGGTGAGGGGTTAGGGTTCCCTCAGATCTTTCCTGGGCATGCACACAGCCCCTCACAGGAGCATGTTCTTCTATATCCCCATGAATATGCTGACATTTTTCAAAGTCCCTATGAATGTCTCATTGCTTAGATCCTTCCTTTAAGCTTTGGAGCTTTTTGGCGAGGTTATTGTTTTCTCCAATGGTATTCCTACCTCAGGCTAGGATTTTTTTTTTTTTAAAACAAATGTCCTGGGACTAGGGCATTTCCCACAGAGAAGCTGAGTCCAGTCAAATGAAGGTAAGTCCTGGGAAAGGGGCTGTTTCAGATTGCTGCTAGCCGGGTCACATTGTGCCAATTATTGGAGAGGGGGCTCTTGAGGCACTCCAACCCCCTCTGCCTCCTCCAGCGACTGCTAGACTGCTGGTTTTCACAGCAGCTGTGGAGGGGAAGCTGCTGATATTTAGGGTTCCTACAGAATTTGGGAAAGGGAGATAGGAATAGGGCAAGATAAAGTCCCACAGAACTCTGTTCTTACCAAATTTCAGCCTCCCTCTCCTTTTAAATGTTCCTCCGAGTGTTGTAAGCCTTTGACTAATTTCCAGAATTCTGAAAATGTTGGTTTTTCACAATTTCTTGGCCTGTGTTCTTATATGTAGCAACAGATTTTTGGTGGTCACTACTCTGTCCCACCTCCACAGGGGTCCTCACCTTTCTTCTCCAAAACAGTAATCCAGGGAAGGTATTTTGATACCCATTGTCAGAGAGGCTCATAAAGGTTAAATGGCTTTAATTGGATCCAGTTCCTATCTGATTTCTTCAGTTTTAATCTTTTGGGATCATTAAGTTGATTACTTTGACCCTAGTGAGGCCTGGAGAACACCAATATTATATCACTCATGTTTGCTGGAGGCCTTCTCCCAGGATTTGTCTGGAGCTTTCTGGAGCACAGAGATCCAATCAACAGACACTAATCATTGATTCATTCAACAAATTTTTTTTTTTTTAACAAATTTTTGTCAATCACCTACAAAATGCCAGGCTCTCGGTCAAGCTCTATGAAAACTACAAATAATAAGCTTCGCCCTCAAACTGCTTACTCAATATGCGGGGGCAGAAAAAAACACGGGTCATCCAGGGCATCAGCAGGTACTGTCAGCCACCCACTCGTCTCCATCTCCCCTACCACTATCCTCTAAACCATTAATTTCATACCTTGTTTGAAATTTTGTAGCAGCCTTAGTCCTGATTTTTCTTCTTCCACCTTAACCTCCTACAGACTACTTCTCATTACAGAAATCAGAATGAACTTTTGAAAATATCTTCTGCATATGTTCTTTCAAATTAGTGTTTTGGGGTTTCTTTGGATATATGCCCAGAAGTAGAATCACTGGGTTCATAAGACAACATTATTTACAACAGCCATGATGTGGAAACAACCCAAGTGCCCATCAATAGACAAGTGGATTAAAAAGCCTTGATTCATATATATGGATAATGGAATATTACTTGGCCATAAGGAAGAATGAATCTTATCATTTGTGACAGCCTGGGACCTAGAGGGTATTATGCTAAGTGAAATAAGTCATTCAGAGGAAGACAAATACCATATAATTCCACTTATATGTAGACTCTAAAGAACAAAATAAATGAACAAACAAATTGAAACAGACTCATAGATACAGAGGACAGACTGATGATTGCCAGAGGGGAGAGGAGTTGGGGGACTGGGTGAAAAAGGTGAAGTGATTGAGAAATATAAATTGGTAGTTACAAAATAGTCATGAGGATGTAAAGTACAGCATAGGAAATATAGTCAATAATACTGTAATAACTATGTATGGCCAGCTGGGAATTGGAAATAGCAGGGGGAACACTTTGTGAAGTGTATGATTGTCTAACCATTATGCTGTACTTCTAAAACTAATACAAAATAATATTGAATGCCAACTGTAATTAAAAAAATAAAAATATCATCTGCCCTATTAGGCCCCCTTACTCCCTAGGACTTCCTGTTTGGAATAGATTCCCAACTCCTTGCCCTGGCTTTCCTCTAAGGCTCTCTGCCTACCTCGGTGGCCTCTCCTTGTCCTGCTCCTGCCTTGCTCATTCAGCTCCAGCCCTGCTGGCCGTGCTTCTGTTCCTTGGCCACCCAGGCTCACTCTGAGGGCTAGCAGTTCTCTCTTTCTAGAAGGTTTTGTTGTGGGATCTTTCTATTATCCCCTCCTTGTTATCATTCTGACCTCACCTAAAATGTCACCTCCTCAGAAATGACCCCCAAATCTAAAGTAGCTCCCAGTCACTCTCTGTCTTATAACCCTGCTTCACTTATATCAGGGTATTTGTCACTACCTAACATTTCCTTCTTATTCATTCAGTTATTTGTCTGCAAAATAAGCTTCCTAGGTCAGGATCTTGTCTGTTTCATGTACCACTTTATCCCCAGTCTTAGGGCATAGCCAACATTCAATAAATATTCACTAAAAAAAAAGAAAGAAAAGAAAACAACAGTTACAGTCCTCTTCTATAACAGTACCTATCTCATGGTTGTCATTAGCAGTAATGAGACCATGAATATAAAGTACTTAATACTGGTAGAATTCAATAAATAGTCCTCAAATATATGAGATAATATTTGTTGACTGATTTCATTATCTTACCTGTCTTATGACATATGAAAAATTCCTAGCATGGGACCTGGTATATAATTAAGTTTCATGAATTCAAGTTCTATTTCTTTCTGTGCCTTCATCCTCTGAGGTCTTCAGAATCAATTCATAAAAATGGAATGGGGGACAAAAGTATCTGTCTCCTAGGGTTGTCATGAAGATTAAATGAAGTAATAAGATAATGCGAATAGAGTATCAAGCACTGTGCTTGGCTTAGTAAGAGCTTACTGAGGTTACTGACATCATCATCATCATCGTTGCTATCACCAGCACCAGAACCTTCATTATCATTGCTATCCGAGCCAAGAGGCTATGCCTTCTTTCCAGCCAGAGTCCTCCTGGACATCATTCCCTGCTGTAAACTAGATCACCTCCTCTCTGATGTTGCTGTGTGCACATAAGAGACCATGAAGCCTTTATTTCTTTTTCTCTTATTGGCCTTTGGCTAAAGTCCCTTTCTGCAGAAAGACAAAGTGACCAGCTTTTGATGAATTCTTTCCTTCTCTAATCTGCTCCAAGCCTCAGTCACAGTGAAGAAGTGTAGCTGGGTGCAGGCCCAGCCCAGGAAGTGATAATGTAATTTTCAACTCAAGATAAACTCAAGGATAACTTTCAACGCAGATACTCAGGCAGTTCAAGGACGAGGTGTCTTGCAGAGGGGAGACCAGGAAGTCACGCAGCAGCTGGGCCAGGACACAGGGGCCCGTTGCTTCAGTGAAGTAGCTAACCTTCCAGTCTTCATCAAACTGCCTGAGACTCAGCACTCAGCAGAGAAGGGGCGGATGGAGGGAATGTGGAGAGATTAGATAAGAAGGCTTTCCCAATCCCAGCAGGGGGGGATAGTTCTAAAAGTACAGAAGGTTGAAAAGGCAAGCTCTTATATCCCAATCCACCCCCGTCACTCAACAATTCCCACTGCCTGAATAGGGTGTGGAAAGCTTCCAATTAAAACGATGCTTGTGAATATTGGCAAACATATCTTTGTGTGCAGGGCACATTTAAAGAGAGAAGAGGGAAGATAAGTCCTGGCTTTCTAGAAACACACATTCTGAAAGCTTGTCCACCAAGCTGTGAGCTTTCCAGTCTATGCGTTAGTCATCAATGTATCTCCACACCTAGCCTGGCACATAGTGGATACGCAACAAATGTGTGTTAAATTTAACATCAAAAGTCTTTGTCCTGAAATCTTTCTCCTCGTATGACAAGGTTTTATTCATTTACTCAACACATTTTTATCAAGCTCCTTCTATGTTCCAGGCCTCTGATTCTCAGAAGATGTTTGCAAGTCATACATGTGGGTGCCAGGCAACCCAACCGATCTAAAAGTCCTCATTCTATATCATTTACACTTTCTCTTTCTGCATTTATGAGTATTAACACCAGCTTCTGCTGTAAGTTACAGAGCAAATGCTTTTCAAGCATTCACACAACTCTGGCTGTGGGTGAACAGAAAGGTCCAAAGGAATCAGAGTGTGATGTTTAGCACCACTTCTCAAATTGTAATGTTTGTATAACTCACTTTGGGATATTGTTAAAGAGTAGGCCTGGGATGGGGCCTGAGACTCTGCATTTCTAACCTGCTCCCAGCAGGGGTTGGGACAACTAGTCCACATACTTGGAGAAGCAAGGATTTAGACAAAAGGCACAGGTCTGGGTTCTAGTCTTTCTCTGTCATTCACTAGCCAGTGACCCAGGATATATTGCTTACCTCCTTTAGATCCCAGTTCCTTTATTTGCAAACTGAAGAACTTGAATTCAGTGTCATTGAAGAGTTTCTCTAACTCTAAATTTTAAGACCCATTAATACTCAGTTTGCTGTTTTCTTTATTATAATAGGATCTCCTCAAGTTCTGGATTCCATGCCATTTGCTCTTGGGCTCTCTTTCTCAGCTTCGAGATGTTAATAGTTCTCTTTTATTTGCCATGTGCTTCCATCCTGCCCATTCTGAGCATGATGTTGAACAGATAGATCAGTCAGAATGATTTTACAGAGAACTTCCACAAGGAAAACCCCTACCATCATGGTCACCAAATTCTGGAGAGGCATGGTATTGCACCGTCCTGGGTCAAGGAAATAACTATGCATTTTGTTCCTCGGTAGCAGGCTGTTTGCCTCCTGCTGAATTGAGCAGCATTTTCCTCCCATATTTCTTCACTAGGCTCCTGCCTTGTATGCTGAGTGGCTCCATGTGAAGTTGAGCAAGGGTTTGCGTTAAGAGGCAGTGAGATGTAGTGATGGACACAGCCTTCTGATGTCTTCCCGTGTTTTAAAATTTTTCTCCTTTATTGACTTTTAGAAAGAGAGGAAGGGAGAGAGAGATAGAAACATCAATGAGAGAAAAATGTCATTAATCAGCTGCCTCCTGCATGCCCCCCACTGTGGATCAAGCCCACAATCTGGGCATGTGCTCCATCCCAGAATCGAACCAATGACTTCTTGGTTCCCAGGTCGACACTCAACCCCTGAGCCATACCAGCCAGGCCCCTGGGTGTTTTAGAGGGCTGATCAGATGATCTTGTTGCCTCACTAGCAGGCCCTGAAGGCTGATGGGAAAAGAAGGACACTGGTTCACATGTGTGACTTGTGGATACAGGTTGATTATTGAGTCCCACACTCATAGAGCTTTCTAAGGGAAGCAATCAAATCTTACAACAGTTAATGAAAGGTTATGAATAAGCTTGACTGTCCTGATAGGTAGCTAAGCACAATGATCAGTTCTTTGCATAAATGACACAATTTGTATTTTATCTTTTTCAGCCTAATGTTAGGTTTCTTCTTCTCTCTTTGGTCTTTGGTCTTTGGTGTTTATAATCAGTGTTGACAATTTTTCATTGCTTCTCTCACTCTCAGACTCATACACCACACACACACACACACACACACACACACACACACACACACACATATGCACACACACACATACGCGCGCACACACACTCACACACATTTATATATGTTCCCAAAGCAACAGCAAGGGTCTAGTTATCTTGGGCTTCTCAACTCAAAGTATACATTAAAATCACCCAAAAAGCTTTAAAATTTCCCATACTCAGGCTCCTCCCCAGGCAACTTAAATCAAAATCTCTTAAAGTGATGCCCAGACATGATTTTTTTAAAAATATTTTTATTGATTTCAGAGAGGAAAGGAGAGAGAGAGAGAGAGAGAGAGAGAGAGAGAGAGAGAGAGAGACATCAATGATGAGAAAGAATCATTGATCGGCTGCCTCCTGCAGGCCCCCCAATGGGGACTGAGCCCGCAATCTGGGCATGTGCCCTTGACCGGAATCAAACCTGGGACCCTTCAGTCCCCAGGCCAATGCTTTAACCCCTGATCCAAACCAGCTAGGGCCAGACATGATGTTTTATCAAATAACTCCAAGAGATTTTATGTGCATGCAGCCTGATTTGAGAAGCATCCTCTCATGCCCCCCTTCTAGTCTGAAGGAGACTTGCATTATACTGCCCAGTTCTAAAATATTGTAGACTAGAGGCCCGGTGCACAAATTTGTGCACAGGTGAGGTCCCTCGGGGTGGCCTGCGGAGATTGGGCCCCAGCTCATGCCCCCAGCTGCGCAGCCCCAGCTTGTGCCCCCAGCCTCGCACCCCTGTAGCCCTGCCTAGCACCCCATTTTGGCTTGGCGCCGCCCCCTCACCTGCTCCACCATCCCACCTGTGGGGCGATCGATTGGGGCCAGGCCCCCCCACCCAGCTCCCTCAGTGCCTGGGAGCCAGGCGGCGACCCTGCCCCCTGCTACCGCTGGTTGCCTTCTTCTTTTTTTTTTTTTTTTAATATATTTTATTGATTTTTTTACAGAGAGGAAGGGAGAGGGAGAGCCAGAAACATCGATGAGAGAGAAACATCGATCAGCTGCCTCCTGCACACCCCCCACTGGGAATGTGCCCGCAACCAAGGTACATGCCCTTGACCGGAATCGAACCCGGGACCTTTCAGTCCACAGGCCAACGCTCTATCCACTGAGCCAAACCGGTTAGGGCCCGCTGGTTGCCTTCTGCAGGGCGATGGGATGGTGGGGTGGTTGGGCCCCCACTTGCACATGCCTTGGCCTGGCGCTGCCCGCTCACCTGCTCCACCATCCTGCCGCGGTCCTTCTCTCATTTGGGCCCATTGGGCCAGCAGCGCCTCCACTGCCGCCTGCTGCCAGCATAGCGTCGCAGACGCTGGCATGTTCCATACCGCCCCCTGGTGGTCAGCGCATGTCATAGCAATCAGTCGAACTCCAGGTCTCATGGTCGAACTCCCAGTCGAACAACCGCCTGAGGGGACAATTTGCATATTAGGCTTTTATTATGTAGGGTACCAGAGGACTTGACGCAACAGAAACTCTGCGCCTGGATAATCGCATGCCTACTGCACCATCAGGATCCAAATAGGAAAGCAGAACCAACTAGGAGAACTTAACCCAGGGAAGTTAGTGCAGGGAACTGGTTACACAGGTCATGGAATTATAGAGAAGACAAACAAGGGAAGATGATGCTATTTAAACATCAGCAACAGATGGAACCCCCAACCATGCCTAGATTGGAGGGACAAAGAGAAGGGCTGATATTTACTGGAGCTTAGGAGAAGGGTCATCTGTGGAGACTGGAATGATGGCAAGCCTGTTCTGTGGGTGCTGGAGCCATGAGAAGGTGCTCTCACTCATCACCCAAGACTGAAAGAAGGCAGAGAAACAACCGGGCTTCAAGTTCCCTCACACAGGAAGCCTGAGAAGTTCAGCTGCAGAAGTCACTTCCCTTGTGGATGCTGAGCAGAGTGGGGGAAGGGTAGGGAATGATGCTAGGAGCACATGGGCCCAATGACAGCACTAGTACCCCAGAGTGACTTCCATGCCACAAGAAAGCTAGGGTGGAGGCGGGCTTAGAGGAAACTAAGTCAAAGAGAATGTATTCAAAGTTGCTGACCCTGCCCAGCCTTCACATGGAACCATCCAGTAGACAGTTGGGTTGTAGAATTAGGACTTGGGACAGAGGTCAGGAAAAAAATCAAGAAGTCAGGATTTCTAACTCTGAAGGAGTACTCGGATGGTTAGAGCACATGGAGATTCTATGTTTGGGGGCAAAATGAGAAGCATTCTGTTAAACTTGGAGCCTAGATGAGGTCTTAGCTATGAGGGAAAATGTGTGAGACAGAGCCCCACCCCAACCCCCAACCACATGCCCCCTCAATTCTGTTTCAGTGAAATATTCCTTGGCTAAAACACTACAAAACTCACAACTTGTCCAGAATAACATTTGTTTGTATCAGTTCAGGGCTAAAAATAAGAATTCAAAAAACAAGAGTGGCATATTTCATAGTAGCATTCAGCAGGCTACATTTCCTCTTGGATTAAAATATACATATAGCCCGGCTGGCTCAGTGATTGAGCATCGACCTATGAACCAGGAGGTCAAGGTTTGATTCCCAGTCAAGGCACATGCCCGGGTTGTGGGCTTGATTTCCAGTGTGAGGCGTGCAGGAGGCAGCCAGTCAATGATTCTCTCTCATCATTGATGTTTCTATCTCTTCTTCTCCCTTCCTCTCTGAAAATCAATTAAAAATATATATATATTAAAAATATATACATGTGACTGTGTGTGTGTGTGTGTGTGTGTGTGTGTGTATGTGTGTGTAAGAGAGAGAGAGAGAGAGAGAGAGAGAGAGAGAGAGAGAGAGAGAGAGAGAGAGAGAGATTCGGTGGTCATCCTGATTAAAGATAAAGGGCAAAATGCAAAGAGAAACCCCACAAAGTTGCAAAGTAAAATGTTAATATTTTAGATTAGGGTTCATTTAGAAGTAGTCCACCACGAGGCAGGCGGGTCCTGCAGAGGGTCAGGACAATGGGAAGAGGCAGCACAGCTCCTGTGTTTAAAGCCAGCACAGCAAAGTGACTGGGAGACCATGACCTTGAGTGGGTCCCTGGTTCAGCCTCCAAAATGGCTGTGGGTACCTGGCTCCATGCGACACCTTCATTGCTTTTGCTGCCTCTGTGTGTGTGTGTGTGTGTGTTAAAACATACATAACATAAAATTTACCATTTTAAGTGTACATTTACAATGTTGTGCAACTATCACCACTATCTAATTATAGAACATTTTCATCATCCTAAAAGGAAACCCCATACCCATTAAGCAGTCACTCCCCATCTCTCCCTGACCCCAGCCGCTGGCAACCACTTATCTGCTTTCTGTCTCTGTGGATTTGCCTCTTTTGCACATTCTATGTAAATGGAATCATGTAGTATGTGTCTGGCTTCTTTCATTTAGTGTAATGTTTTCAGGGCCCATCCATGTTATAGCCCATATCTTCCTTGTTTCTTGATGAGCTTGAGAGGCTTCCTGCCATAGGAAGAAAAGGCCTGGCATGGGGACCTATGGCTCTGAATCCAGGCTTCTTTGAGTTTCAGTTTCTTGAGCACAAAAAACTGAGAATGTCCTGAGATGTCCACCTCAGGAGTCCTTGGGAGAGTTCATTTGCTAATATTGAACTATTCATTTGCTAATTTAGCAAATATTAATTGAGCAACTAACTGTGTGCCAGGCCAAGGCTTTAGGAATACATTGATGAAGAGCACCAGGCAAGTTCTTTATCCTTGTGGTACTTGATTCTAGTGGGAGAAATAGACAACAAGCTCAGAAACAAATAAATATAATAGGAGGAAGACTGGGTGATGTGTAATTGTCTGGGGTTAGGAAAGGGCTGCTTTTAACAGCTTGGTAAGCAAGTTTTCTCGTAAGGAGTTGACATGTGAGCTGACCTCTGAGGAATGGAATGAGCCAGCGTGTGAAGAGCTGGGGGAAGAAAGGCTGTTCTAGGCAAAAGACCAGGAAGAGCTCAGGCCCTGGAGTGGATAAGGGTTTGGCACAATCATGGAGTGGAAAGAAGGCCGATGTGGCTGAAACTGGGTGAGTGGGGGGTGGAAGGAAGGATGTGAGGTTGGAAAGGTGAGCAGGAGCCAGATCTTGAGGTGGTGTGTGGACATCAAAATGCAAGAAAGATGGGTGCCATGGAACGGTTTTAGCTAAAGGAGGGATGTATTCTAATTTACAGTCAGAAGGGCACGCTGGCAGCTGTGTGGAAGCTGGGGAGGGTATGAGAAGAAGCTGGGAGACGAGCAAGGAGACTGTTGCATTTGCCCATCTGTGAAAACATGGTGATTTGGTGACTTTGGCTAGACTGCGAGTAAGTTGTAAAGAAATAAGAAGAGCTGAGATGGCCTGGGGAGGAGACAAGTGTGAAAGATTCCATCACTAGAAGTAAACAGAATAAATGAAATCAAATGAAAAAATATATGCAAAATGCCTAACAGAGCCTAGGACAGAGCTGGTATTTAATGCATATCCTGTTTCCTACCCCCACTACACATCCCCACTCCCACGCTCAGAAACCCTGGTGGCTCTTTAACAAAGCCTATATGAGTCTCATCTGGATTTACCTCCTGTTAGGAATGCTTGGGAACTTCATATGGATGTCTGTGATTTTCATGGGATACAGAGAGCATAAGTTTCCATTCTCGATTCCAACTGGAACGCTTGGACCCTTACAGCAGCCTTGGACGCCAGCAGGTGATGAGAAGTGGAGTTCTGTGGGATGGGGCCATTGGCCCTGTGCTCGGAGAAGAGGGGCAAGCCAATAAGGAAGGCATTCTCTCCTTCCTCAGCCGCTAGAGCCCAGCCGGAAGGGAACCCCCTTCCTCCGCTCTCCTGACACTTTTGTGCTTCCCTCGTTTACACTGTGTTGTGGTTTCATTGTCTGAGCAGGACCCCTCATCTCTGTGCCCACTACCCCTGGCACAAAGAGGTCACTTGATTCAGATCCAAACAGTCAACGAGTGAGAAACAGAACATACCCATGCTGCCTGGCTTAGGGCAGAGAACCTTTTGGGGTTGCAGAATTACCTGGGAGGTTTTCTCTTCTGTGATCAATATAGGGTCTCCTCAAAGGATTGTGCGGATTAAGTGTGATAAGGTGTAATTTACTTAGCACGGTGCCTGGCGCATCACAAACCCGCGATGGAAGTCAGCTATTCGTCCTATTATTAGGGGTCTGCTTTCTGGGGCGTCTCCTGGTAGAGTTGTCTATACATGGCCCACGGAGACTCCTGTCGGGGCCCCGGATTGTGAGGGGGACACGGGTCAGCCTCCAGGAAAGAAGGACCCTAGTACCCAAAAAGGCCCTCTAGTTCTCACTGTCGCTAGGGACTGGGACGTGGAGTTAATAAAGTGCCGCAGGTTTACTGCCAGGTCCTTGACAGCCTGCTTTTCTGCGTGTTGTGTACCAGATGAGACATAAGGGATTGCAAATGGGAATGGAAAGTGGGATATTGTTAGCCGGGGCCAATATAAATATGTTTGTGGGGGAGGGCCGAACAAAGGCCCGAAGGCCTGATGTTGACAGAAACCATGTTATTGTTTAATATATGACTTCATCCTAGTAAAAATGATAGTTCCCCCGGGCCTGCCAGGGAATGGGAGAACTGGGTTATCTGTACCTACACCTGGCAGGAACCTCAGGGGAGGGGGCTGGCAGCCCGCAGGTGACCTTGACCCAGCCCCGCCCCCAATCCTTCAGGGTGTGTCTGGAGGTGCTGAGAAAATGGTGCTCCCCGTGGAGTCATTATTATAGAACCCAGCTTTGCCAGGCACCAGCTTCCTCCCCTCCCTGCCCCAGGCTGCGGCTGGGTGCCTCAGTTCTTCCTACTGTAAATTCAGAATACAGCTGGATCCCCATAGAGTAGTGGTGATGAATAAACAAGATAAATAAGATAGAGAAGATGGAAAAGAAATGCTCACTTAAAGAGAGCCTTTGGTGTTTGCACTAATCTCACCTGCTTGTGTGTGCCCTTCTCCCCCTACACAGGAGGCATTGCAATTCCTGGCTCCCCTCCTCACCCTGCGCTGGTTTGGCTTCGTTTACCCCCTTAATGTAAATCTGTTTTAGTGCATGAGGCCCTTTGCCTGGCGTGTAGAGGTTGCTGGGCTCAGAAAGCAGAAGGCCAGGAAAACCTAAGAAAATACTGGCCACTTGAGGGCCTTATTCTTGCCCAGCCAGCCAGAAGATCCCAGCTGCTCCTCTGCCTGCCCCTCCCCCTCCATTTGCCCCGTTATTTACCCATTTTTTCATCATCAAATGGGAAGAGGGAAGCATGAGGCTTGCATGGCACAGGGGGATCCTCCGTGAGTGCCGAGTGGAAATTCTTAAGCTGTAAGCTAAAGCGTTTATTCAGTGTCATGAACACTGGGACCCAAGCACTGGACTTGGTGAAGCTTTCCAGTTTGCCACTCTCCTTCCACTTTCTTCCCCTGAAAGTTTCCCCTGGAAATTCCCCAGCTTTGGTTTGAGTGTTTGGCCCTGTAATCTTGGAGACATTCAGCATCTACCCCACAATTAAGACTTTGCAACTCCACTCAGTGTTTCTAAAGAGAAAGTTAGATGCAATTAGATCATTTGAAGATGGATTAGCCTGCCGTCTGCACAATATTAAGAAAAATCACGTTGGCAAGTGACGGGGCCTCTTTGAAGAGCTCTGAAGGAAAGCCACTAATGAGCTCTACACTGGGTTTCCCCCCTCTTCCCAAAGGGTTAACACAATTTGTGGGAAAGGAAAAAATCCCCTGTGGTATTAAACTGCTGTGTCAGAGATTTGTAAGCTCTCCTTTGTAGCTCTGCCCCCAGGCCTGGCACACAGCAGTTCCATCAGGTTAATAAGAGCTCTCTTGCTGCCTGGCAGTTCCTAATGGGGTTTCTGTCTGGTGCCTGACCAGGGAAGAACAGTTATTATCATTATTATTATCATTATTATTAAAGTGCTGAGGAATTTGATTCAATAAGGTAAGGGCCATCTGTTGTTCTTGCTTGCCCAGTGTCCATTCATCCTTTTGACAACAGCAGCTTGCTTCTCCTTTGGGAAAAACTGCCTCTCTGCTCTCAGGCCTGGTGGGGCTGGCCCTGTACCCAATCTGGGGTGATCATATGACCCAGTGGCTCAGTTGCTGTCTTTGAGAATCTAACCCTGCCTCAAGCCACTGGTCTTGCCTGTTACATGAGCCTATGAACACCTCTTTCCTCTACACTCCACCCTCCTGTTTGTTTGTTTGTTTGTTTTCAGCTTCTGCCAGGTGGAGTTAGGTTTTCTGTCACTTGCAACTAAGAGTCCTGATTAATACAAAATAAAAGGAATATACTATACGAGGCACTCTGAAGGGATAAAAAAGGAACATAAAAAAATTATCTTACTCTTAGGAACCACCAACCTTAGAGAGTCAAGTCTTAGGTATGTGAACTATTTAAAAGATTAAATGATGGCCCTAACCGGTTTGGCTCAGTGGATAGAGTGTTGGCCTGCGGACTGAAGGGTCCCGGGTTCAGTTCCGGTCAAGGGCATGTACCTTGGTTGTGGGCACATCCCCAGTAGGGGGTGTGCAGGAGGCAGCTGATCGATGTTTCTAACTCTCTATCTCTCTCCCTTCCTCTCTGTAAAAAATCAATAAAATATATTTTAAAAAGAAGATTAAATGATGTGGAATATAATTAAATGAGATAGAAAATGTGCTCTGTGGGAAGTCAGGGGAGAAAGAAATTGATGTGGGTGGTGGGGTTTCCTGGCAGAGGCTGAACTTGAACTGGGTCCTAAAGGATGGAGAGGATTAGATGAGACCAAGGGATGGAGGGCTCTGCACAAGGTACTGGGCGAGCTCAGCTAAAAGCCAGATCTGCTGTGAACAAGATGTGGGAAGTGGATCTTGACATATGGTCAGGGCAGAGATACCGGAGGGCTTGGCATCCCAGGATGAAAAGTTTGAACTTAACTGGATGGTTCTCCATTGGGGGGTTACATTCAGGGGGAAGTCCACAGCAGACTGCGCTACCTTTTTTTGGCAACTATATGGCACCATATGTGTTTCATCCGTGTTGGAGAGGAGCTAGTACAGGGCAGAAGGGCCACTGACCTTGGCTCTAGCCCTTAATAACCAAGTGACAATGTGTGAGTTTTTAACCTCTCTGAATCTCAGTTTTCTCATCTGCACAGGGGAGATAATAATGGCTAAACACTGAGGGTATATGTGAGGATGAATTGAGATAACCTATGTAGGAGCACTCAGAGCAGTCCCTGGCCCATGATAATCATTGTAGATAATAGCTAGTGAGTGCTTACTAGTCCCCCAGGCATTGTGCTAAACACCTGGCGTGCCTTCCCTCATCAATCCTCCCAATAGCCAGGGCTTAAAAAATGCTTGCTGAGCCCAGCTGGTGTGGCTCCATGGATGAGCTTTGACCTATGAACCAGGAGGTCACAGTTCAATTCCTGGTTAGGGCACATGCCCGGGTTACATGCCTGATCCTCAATATGGGGTGTGCAAGAGGCAGCCTATCAGAGATGATTCTCTCTCATCATTGATGTTTCTCTCCCTTTCCCTTCCACTCTGAAATCAATAAAAATACATGTCTTTTAAAATGTCTGCTTAATCAGATTTGGGATAATATTTTCACTCCTGTGCTTAATCAAGCAATCAGGGCTCACATTCACTGTCCAATGAGATCTGAGTATTACCAGAACATTTTCAGGAAGTGTAGGTTATGAGTTCTGATTTCTTAATACACATCTTAATTTTTTTAATTTAATATAGTCATACTACAGAATTGTTAGTGACTAGATTTTTTAAAAAAATGTAGACATAACTCCACTACCTACATCACAGCCATGATTTCCTAATAGGGGTGAGGTTGAGAATATCTGCTTCCAGTTTCACCAGTTATCCACAACTGTGACCTTAGACAAGTGACTTTAACTTCCGTCAGCCTCATTTTCTCATCCATCCTAAGGTGATGCTGATAGAAGCTTCCTCATAGAGTTCCTTTGATAAGGATTAGATGAGATAATTCATACTTTTTAGAGCACCCAGCACATATACACACTAGTACATGTTATTAATGCCTTTCTGTCATTTCCCCCATCCATCTTCCATAGGATTGCAACAACCGTGTCGTCACAAGTGCGTTCATCTTTTCTCACTTCATATTGTACCTTAGATATTTTCGATATAGTAACAGTCTCCCTATTTTTCATTGCTCATGTATATGTTCTCCAGACTGAAATCACTGTAATCTATCAACTTGTTCCCTCCTCCCCGCCTTTCCTTAACATTTATCAATAATGCTGCACGTCCCACCTTTATACGTACCACTGATGGCTCTTTTCTGAGAGTCCTAGTCTCAGGGCACTGTTTCTGTGAGCTCAGGTTATGATTCTGCCCACACCTTTTCAGAAAGCAGAGAGAATGAGTGACACTCAAATTAGCAAAGACCTTTGACAAATTGTGGATTATGCTGGTGTGATGGACTGCCCGGGAAGATATATATGATTGTCATTATTTTCCCATCAGTGAATTCCCTCCCATGTGATCATCTGTGCCTCATCTTTCCGGTGGTTTTCTTGTGAATCTGAGTGTCACCCCTGTCTTCTTGTTGACAGGGCAGGGGGAATCCCAGCACCTTTTAGCTGAAAGTTATTTCCTGGTCTCCTGAATCTTATTTATTGGAGTAGGATGGATTCTGCAAAACAATTTGAGGCTGTCTTCCTGTTGCAAATCAAAGCCTCAGCCTCTTTTTTGGGTCCTCTAGAGTAAGGGATCTCCGAGTACTTTGAAATCGGACCCTCCTGCATACACCTGGAGTTACCAGTCAGCCTGGCAGGCAGATCCCCTGGCTGATGGACACACAAAGCTAAGGGCAAAGGTGAGCTTTTCATTTCTCTCCCAGGCCTGAACATTCCTTTGAAATCTTTATTATCTGCACCATCAGGGATCATGCAAACAGCTTGAGGAAATCCTAAAATTGTGTTTGCTCCACAATTGTATTTGGGTCAAAGGAAAGATCTTTGCATGCCTTCCCGATGGACAGAATCTTGTCTCAGTTTGAAAAGGCCACCAAGAACAGAGAGTGGCATTTAGCATTTATGCATATATTGAGAAATAGTTTCTGAAGGATAAATAGCAAAGAATAAATACCCTAAAGCAGTGTTACTATCCTGCAAATCTCAGACCCCATGGACACTTGGAATGAGTAGCGAAATTCATGAACTATCTATATTTCAAAAGTCCTACTGGTCACTATATATATTTAAAAAAAAAAAAAAAACAGCCCAGGACAACTAAAGTCACCTATTTATTTGTCTGCATTGAACTAGATCAATTGAGTGGAAAAACATTTTCATTCTCATTCTAATTAGCAGCTTTAAGTAACAGTAGTATTTCTATATATTATATATGTAATTTTTAATAAATTTTGGTTAACTTTTCATATTTTACAAAGTATTCATTATTTTAATAACAATAAGGGGAACAGTTACCTTTTAATTTAATTAGCTTCTAGTTCATTGAGATCACTTTAAAAGCTGTGTGACCTCAGACAAGCTGATTAAGTACTAACAACCTAGTTCATTTATAAGATGTGTCGACCTGAACAAGTTACTTAAACTACCAGAGCCTCAGTTTCCTCATTTATAAAATAGAAATAATATACTCTCCTCATAGGATTATTATAAGGAATAAAGGACACAATATGCAAAGCACATGGTAGAGGCAAAGTACACACAGTAAGAGTTCAATAAATAAATATTTTTTCATAAAATCTGCAAACTAACATATTAGACAAAAATATTTGAAGCATGGGTCCTGGGGGGCAAGGAGATGTAAAATTTAAAGAGCTCTGAGTGGACCGTTGGAGGCCAGCTCTTTGGCTTTGACTAACATTGGTTTACTTAAATAAGACAATTATCAATACCATCATCAGAATGAAACATCCACTAAAATTTATCTCCATTTCATAGCTACCAAGCAACATTCTTTGAGCGCTTTCACACCTGGCATAACATACCTTGTCTCCCTGTGCCTCGGGCGCTGACCTTCCCCAGTTCCTTTGGCTGAGGTGGAGCTGAGAGCTGAGTCTGGGGGCGCGGGGGGCGGGGTGGATAAAGCTGACAGGCAAGTCCTCTGATCCTTGCCCAAGGGCCTGCTTTGTGAGTAGTGGCATAAATGCCGCTTTTGTTTCTTTTTCAGCAGCTGGCCCACTGCTGAACCCAGAGAGGTTAGCTGCTCAAGACAACCCTGGCCCAGCCAGGACAGGCGTGCCAACCTGAGCCAAGAGATTGCTGTGCCCCCATGATGGGGCATGGTGGTTCTTCCCACTGGGGAGCCAGTGTCAGGGAATGTTGATTCCCCCTTTGGCATTCTAATCCCTTCCAAATTTCATGGAAGTAAATTGGAAGTTTGAAATGTGATATCACTGCTGAAAAGGCCAGAACCATCCACATAGAACCAGTATATTCTTGTTAAGAAATAAGTGTGGTTAGCCTTTAAATATGGATGACACTTAGCATAGCTAAGATGTAGAGGAAGGAGACTTAGTACTCAAAGATGTTGTACTGGCAATTTTATAAACTTAATACTAAAATTATATGATATGTAACATGTAGAGTGTCCAAATAAAAGGCAAGCCAGTCTCCCCATTCTTTCAGGTTGTCCTGCTTTCTGAGCACGAGAGTCTTGACTCTAATCTTCAATAGCGTTTATGCTGTTCAATAACTGTAGAAACAATAAAAATTTTTGATAATTCCAGGAGGGATTTTGTAAAGATTGGCAGAAGCCATGCTCTAGTTTGAGGACTATAAAGATATTATCTAGGTTGCAAGCATGATGTGTTTATAATACCTATGCTCATCATGGAGAGGCTTTCTTTCTGTTTCATGCCCGTTCCATTTCATTACGGATCTGGAGAAGACCATTAGATGGGGTGACTAAAGGAAGACCTTCTGTTCTTCTCTGATTTGTTGTCCTCTTCTCACAGGATGTATTGTACACCTTCCGTGTTGAATAACTGTCTTTTTGTTTGCTCCCTGCATTGGGATTGGCTGTTGTTTTTTTTTGGGAACTATTCGTCTATTTCATTGGTTCTCCACGGAGGGTGATTTTGACCCTCAGAGGACATTTGACAGTGTTTGGAGACAATTTTGATTGTCATCTCTGGAGAGGGGTGCTACTGGCAGCTGGTGGGTAAAAGGCAGGATGTTACTAAGCCACATCCTGCATAGGACAGCCCCCACAACAATAACTGTAGAAATAATCAGAATTTTTGTTAATTCCAGGAGGGTTTAATGCACAGGACAGCCCTCACAGCAAAGAGTTATCCAGCTTAAAATGTCAGTACTGTTGAGGTTGAGAATTTCTCGTCGTTTTTAAGTCTTTCTTCTAAATCAGCTGCTGTCAGCACATTCTGTAAATCCCTGGGTGCCTACTTTTATTTTCTAATTGAAGAGTTGTTGCATGGCCGAATGCTCTGTCTCTATGAAATGCACACCCTACCCATCCCTTTCTTCATGCTGTAGCAGTAAAAGGGACATTTTAAAACTCCCTGTGACTCAAAAAGTCACTTCTTGGTTGGAATCGAAGCAAGCGATGCATCTCTCCCCGGATAAAGTCAGTGATGCCGTGACTTTTGGTGTAGCAGCATCAGATACCTCCTCACTGCAGCAGCTCTGGGCTACAGGTAGAGGACATGCCGCAAATACAGCTGCATGGTGCCTGATTTGTGTAAGAGCTTGCATCCTCTTTAAAAGACAGTATTAAAGCTCAACCTTGAAGGACCCCTACAGTCTTTCCAAGGCAGGACGCGACCAAGACAGTGGTACTAATGCAAATGGGACTTCAGCATAAACACACATTAAGAATACAGTACCTGACTAGATGACTCCTCATCTTTTGACCCTTGAAGAGTCCCCATACAACTCACTCTACATGTACCTGCCCCTCTGAATACCAAATCAGGCTGCAGTTTTCAGGGAATTAGATCATAAATTAGCCCTTTTTAGTTTCCAGATCATCTATGCCCTGAACAATCCTAGAGCAATGTCCCTTCATGACCCAGCATGCATAGCCTGACCTTATGGAAATAACCCAGGGTTGAGCTTTCCCTTTTCATCTTTTACCTTTTACAGGCCAGGTGGCCTCAGGGAAATAATTCAAACTCTGAGAACTGAGGTTTTCTCATCTCTGAAATGAAGACATCTACCTTCCCATTTCTGGAAATTTATTGTGAGAAAATACTCTTAAATTCTGACACAACTTTATGTATAGCTATATATGGCTTCATTATTTAACATTAGACATCATTATGAAATAGATGAATCATGATGCATGTACAGAATGAAATGTTATGTACCCATGAGAAAAAATAATGTTCATGGAGACTTTTATTGACTAAGAAAATGCTCGTGCTCTAATGTCAAGAATGAGAAGCGAGTTATAACACACACATGCACATGCGCATGTAATATGATGTCAACTATATAGTCTGTAGGAAGAAGTCTGGAAGGAAACCAAACTATTACCAAAAGGTTTACTTAGTTTTATGTGAGTACATCTATAACATTTTTAATAAAATAATTTAATGCTAGGGTATACAATGTTTTTCCCCTTTAAAAGCAGAGCATGTAATGAAGTTTGAGAAACTTTGATTTAGAGCTCTGAACAGCAGAGTCTGGAGATAAAAAGGTTTGGAGTCACGGGTATTTCAGTAGAGGTCAACTCATGGATAAGACATCTGAGATGAGCCTGTAATGTGAGATGAGACAAGAGTCAAGGACTGAATCCTGGGAAACCACAACTTTTAGGGGATGAGTGAGGAAGACAAGCCAGGGAAGAGAATAAGTTTACAGCAGTAATCAATATGGGATAATAATCTATATGGATTAGAATGAAGGTACCGAGAGAAGGAATGAGAAAGCTGAGAAGCATTGTAAAAGCACTTAAGAATTATAAATTGGATGTAAGAGATAAGGGTATTGAAAAAGCCAAAGGTTACATGGAGTTGTCTACCTTGGAAGATGGAAAAATGCTGACACCAATGGGAGAGATGTGATCATTTAAAAGGGAAGCAAACATGGGGAGGTGGGAGAGAGTTCACCTTCGTTTTGTATAGATCGTGTTTGTGATTTCCTTTCTGGAAAGAGCCGACTTTAAGAAATGCAATTAGCTGACAGCTTGTAGCTGCAGGGCCTGGACATCTTGCAATCAACCAGTGACTGAGCTCAGAAGGGATAATAGAGCTGAGCCTTCTATCCCATGTTGTTCTCTAATAGAGGAACGCTGCTCTGGGGCCTCTCCAAAGGGCTGGCCCAGACTCACAGCTGCACGTGGTCTGATGCTCTCCTTCCCAATCCTCCTTCCTTGACCTCTTCTCAGATGTCAGGCTTGCATCATAGTTTGAAGCCTCTTCCTGCCTGCTTTACTCTTTTGCCTCTTTTAATCAACAAACATTACCGCCCCCCGCCCCAGTTTCTTGTACTTTTAACTCCATCTGCTTCCTGAGGACTAGAACTCACACCAGTGAGGGTTGCGCATCCAAATGGAATTTGTTGGAAAGAAAATAGTACGGGGTCTTGAGGACAATCAGGATAACTGAATCCCAAGGGCATTATGAGAGGGAGGAATGGAGGACCAAGGTTTGAGCCTAAAGTGACATTCATAACTGGGGAGGGGTACAGGAGAAAAGGAGTTCAGTATAGGAGAGGAAAAAAATATTAGACAGATATTAGGAAAACATAAGATCATAGAAACCATGGAGGAGAGAGCGAATTTTTTAGGAGCAAGTGATAAACAGATCAGATGCCTCAGAGGGGAATATGAGTGAGGCCTAAATCTTGCATTTGAAGACTGAAATTGTGTTTGTCATTGAGAGATCATTTGAGAGAAAGAATGGGAATAGGTGACAAATTTATGGTAATCAAGAAGAAACAGTGGGAAATTACTGGAGGTAATGACAGTAGACTTCACGTTTAAAATATTTGTGAATGGGTGGAGGGAAATTGGGCTAAAAGAAATAAGACGTGTGTGTGTGTGTGTGTGTGTGTGTGTGTGTGTGTGTGTGTCTTTAGAGAGATCTGGCCATTTCTGGAAGAGGATTTTGAAGATGCTAAAGAGAGAAACAACCATTGTGAGATTGAAATGCTGAAGGCAGTGGGAAGAAAAAGCTACCGAGACCAGGTAGAGGGGTTAGATTTCAATAGGAAGAGAGAAATCTCTCTGGAACGTGGAGGAAAGAAAGATAATATGGTTGGAATGACAGAGGCAGGTGAGGATAATGGATAAGGATGAGCAATTTCATACTCAGTATGTCTTTCAATTATGAAGATGATGAGGACAGCCTCGAAAATCAAGGAATGAGTTGGGGGAAATGTTTAAAGAGAGGGGAGGTCAGGAATAGCTGATGTGCACACTAAGTTATCCCTTAAGAAATGTGATGAGGTAAAGGGAATTCTTGCCTTACGTGCATGAAGACAGAGCTCTGTAAGAGTAATGGTCCAAAGGACTGTGACTCTAATTGGCAAGAAAGGGCAAATACGTACTGACATTTCCCTTACAGTTTGAGTGTTCCCAGCTCAGATGTAACCTGCGTGTTCAGAGACACGGACTAGCATTGTGAAGTCTACTATTGTCATTATATTGACACTCAGAAAAAGAGCCAGGGCAGAGATACCCATTTGCTTTGTTTGGGTGGCATTGTGCTTTATCATAACAATGGATGATAAATAAGATAAGAATAACTGAGAATAGGCATGCTCCATGTCAGAGCTGGTATGCTTGGACAAGAAATGTGTTACTCTTGAGCTAAAGCTCTATTTAATCAAAGTCTGGGTTTGCAGTTTTTTGGCTTTATGGCTCTATCCTGGTCCCTCAACTCTTAGAGCTTTAAAAGAAAACGTTCATTATTGATATTTATATAGGGAAAAAACTAGTAACCATGAAAGTGCTTCGCTCCCAAGTATTTTTCCTATTGAAATAATTGCTTCAATAACATAATATCTGCAAATGTGTAATGTCTTAGGAACGTGACGGTACATTTAAAGCAGAGTAGGGCCCAGCGCAGCAGCCTGAAATCACCTGAATGGTGGAAGCCATGGCAACGCTCATTAGTATTAGCCAGACGTGGCTCTAAGAGCTAGTCACATTGTTCTTATAAAGAGAAAAGCTTTGAAAAGCAACTAAATGAGCCAGGCATGTCAGTTTCTCGAAAGCTGCCAGCTGATATGTCTGCAAGTATAACTTATGCTTGCAAGTTACTCCTAACGTTCTACAATGAGACAAAGCTCCTTATTCCTCTGACTTTGAGGCGGAACTTGGAGACACCTCTTGAAGGTCAGGTGATAGGCCAGCTTTTGCCTAGTAGTAGGCTGTGCAGGTGCTGCCTGTTGACTTCCAAGCCTATTTCATCCCAAGGCTGGCAAAGTTTACAGAAATGTCATGGGAAGAGATTTATAACACTTTCTGATTCCACCCAGGCCCAAATCACTATATGAATAATCTTTCTCATAGCACGCTAGTAATTCTACGGGCAGTCTTAGCCAAAGTCAACGGAATGAGCAAGCTTAAGGAAATAATTTTTTTCCTTTTTAAGAAATCGTTTTGCTGAAGTTTTACAAACCTCATAAAAATTAAGGGTTCAGTTGAATTTGGGAGAAAGACTTGCTTTATCTAAACTCATTTGCCAAAAAAATGTTTAAATGAGCACATGCTAGATGTAAAAGTGCCAAAGAAATACTCTCAATTATACATTCTCAACCTCCCAGCCTCTCCAGAGCCCTTAAAACGCAGTGTTTTCCTGTAGGTGTTAATGGGATCCCACAAAGAGGAAAGCGATTTTAGGTAGGATTGTGACAGAGTGGACGTGGGGTGGGTGCTGTGGAACCCACGGAAGGTTCCTGACCAGGTCCCACTCGGAGCCAACAATGGCACTCGTTGTTAGAAGCAAGTGTCAGTCACTAAAGAGCTGCCATTACGGAGTGGAGCCCAGGTTTCCATATTCCCAACGTGGCCAGAGGTTTCATTCCTCGAGAATGTGTTTATTCAGCCTAGTAAAAACATTAAAAAGAGGAATAAATCTCTGCCGACCCCAAAATGCTTTTCACCACAGCTGTAAACCATAAAACATTTAGAAAGGTAAGCAGGACTAAAGATAATATCGTTTCCCCGAGCAGGGTGGACCTGGAGGCAGCCCTTGCAAAGACAGCTGCAGAACACAGAGCTTCCCTGAAAAATCATTAAGAGAGGGACAGGTTCTGTAAGGTGTTAAATTATTAGTAGTAGGTATTTTTTTTTTAAAGGGGGGGGGCAATAATAAAAACCATGTGCTCAGCAGCCTGTTCAGCCATATAAAATAGAGAGCCCTGTGACTTTAAGTGTTGTAAAAGGGGTTAATTGTCGATTTCTGAATATGGCAAGTTTATTGATCTTGTTAACAGCAGTGGAGCATGTGCCGTTGGTTACCATGGCGGGAAAGAAAAATAGCCTTCCATCCTGTTATTCCATGGACACTCTCACTGGTTTTTGGAGCCCAAGTTAAGGGACATACAAGTAAATGCAGCATTAAAATTGCTTCTTTCCACTTGTCCTAACATGTACCCATCCTTAAGGTTCCTACCTTCCTTACAACTGCATCTTGACTGCCATTTTCAAGTGCCTGCCGTGGATCAGTGCCTTTCACAGAAGAATGTATTATTTATTTAAATGACAGCCCCATGCAGTAGGCAGGGATTATATAGCCACTAGAGGCCCGGTGCATGAAATTCGTGCACGGGGCGGGGGGAGGGGTGTCTTTCAGCCCAACCTGCACCCTCTCCAATCTGGGACCCCTTGGGGGATGTCTGACTGCCTGTTTAGGCCCGATCCATGGGATCGGGCCTAAACAGGCAGTCAGACATCCCTTTCACAATCTAGGACTGCTGGTTCCCAACTATTCGCCTGCTTGCCTTCCTGATTGCTCCTAACCGCTCTGCCTGCCAGCCTGATCACCCCCTAACCACTCCCCTGCCAGCCCGATCGATGCCTAACTGCCCTCCCCTGACACCCCGGTCATCCCCAAATGCCCTCCCTTGCATATTCCCTCTTTATTAGATAGGGTTTTTTCTTTAGCATATTGGACAGTCCTAACTGGTTTGGCTCAGTGGATGGAGCACTGGCCTGCAGATTCAAGGGTCCTAGGTTCGATTCTGGTCAAGGGCATGTACCTTGGTTGGGGGCACATACCCAGTCGGGAGTTTGCAGGAGGCAGTTGATCGATGTTTCTTTCTCATAGATGTTTCTAGCTCTCTATCCCTTTCCCTTCCTCTCTGTAAAAAATCAATAAAATATATATTATAAAAAAAGAAACATTTAAGTTTCCTCCATATCTGCCTGGCTGGTGTGACTCAATGGTTGAGACCCCAGGCTGCCACCGCTGGAGGGGTTCTGGCCCTGGCCAGGCTGAGACCCCAGCCCAAGGCTGCCGCCTCAGCCCACCCAGATGACACCCCATCTCAGCCTGGCTGCGGATAGCCCGGTGGGTGCCTTCCCTGGCCTGAAGATCGTGCATTGGGGGTGCACTGCGCTGCTGGCCTGACACCCCAGCCCCAAGCCCCACGGCCCGCTTCGCCCCGGATCGCGCGCAGCTCGGGGGCGGGTCACTGCCAGCCTGACACACCAGCCAAAAGCCCCTCGGCCCGCTTCGCCCCGGATCACGCTCGGCTCAGGGGCGGGTCGCTGCCAGCCTGACACCCCGGCCAAAAGCCCCGCGGCCCGCTTTGCCCCCGATCACGCGTGGCTCAGAGGCAACCAGCCGGACACCCCGGACTGCCGCCACTGGGCAGGAATTGCTGTGTGTGGGGTGGGCGCCTCCCAGCTAGACACCCTGGACTGCCACTGCTGGGCAGACTTAGGGACTCCGCTGGGGCTCGGGGCTAAGAGGACTGGGCGCCGCCATCTTGTGACCATGGGTGCCGCCATTTGTCGCGAAGTGATGGTTAATTTGCATATTACCCTTTTATTAGATAGGATTTTACAGATAAGGCCACTGAGGTTCCGAGAGGTTACACAAGTTATCCAGTGTTATAGAGCTATTGCAGAGATCCAAATCCGTCTTCATATTCTAAGTCTGGTGCTTTCCCACTAGTTTTCATACAATTCATTCACACATTCATTCAGTAGATAGGTATTGTCCACCCACTAAAAGCCAGGCCCTGGTCCAGATGCTGGGGATGGAGCAATAGACAAAACTCACAGCATCTCTGCCATTGCAGGGTCTTCTATGTTTGCATGCACAGTTGACACCTGTAATTTGCTATTGAGTACCATTCTGTTGTTATTTCATGCCCCTGTGTTCCCTTTGGCTCCCCAACTAGACAATAAGCCCTGTGAGGGCAGGGCTGTTATCTAATGCTTCTCTTTTACACACTCTTCCAGCACAACCCATTATAAGTGCATCTGACAAAAGTCTAATTTCTTTACACCGTATATTTGGGCCTGAGCAATCAGGGAATCTTTGTCCACCTTGGACATATAGAGCACCTCAAAAGACCTTATCATATGACTAGAGGTCCAGTGCACAGACTTGTGCACCAGTGGGGTCCCTCGGCCTGGCCTCTTGCAGGGATCGGGCAGTTTGACATCCCCCGAGGAGTCCTGGAGAGCAAGAGGGCACTCTGCAAAGTTGCTGTCGCTCAGCAGCTCCTGCATTGAGCGTCTCCCCCTGGTGGTCAGTGTGCATCATAGCTACCAGCCGGTCAGCCGGTCGGCCGGTCACTTAGGCTTTTATATATGTAGATATGCAGGATAAATAGGGTGAATTCAACAACTTGGCTCTCTTTAAGTCTATTAGGCATTGTTTCCTCCAATCATTCAGACTTTCATTATAAAGATCATTTTGTATCTTGACTCCCTGCCCCACCCTTCATTTTGTGGACCTCTTACAATGGCATCAGTCTTAGTTCAGGTGCTATAACAGGGTGCCACAGAGTGGGTGACTGACACAACAGAATTGTTTCTCACAGTCTGGAGACTGGAAGTCCAAGGTTAGAGTGCCAGCATGGTTGGGTCCTTAATGATGGCTCTCTTCCTGGTTAGATCCTCACATGGTCTTTGTTAACGTACACACGAAGGAGGATATCCCTCATCTCCTCCTTTTTATAAGGTCATTAATGCCATCATGAGGGCCCCACCCTCATGACCCAATCTTACCCTGATTACCTCCTTAAAGTGCCACCTCCTAATACCGTCCCACTGGGGTTGGGGTTGCAACCTATTGAATTTTGAGTGGACACAAACATTCAATCCATAATAGCATCTTTTTTCAATAGAGAAATTTGTAAAGGAATCCCCGTGTTTCTAGAAAGGGTTAAATTTAGAAGGAAGATGATAAGTTCATACTTGGTCATGGTAACTGCTTATTAAAAACATTACCTAGTACACTGCTGGTGGGAATGTAGATTGATGTAGCCACTATGGAAAACAGTATGGAGGTTCCTCAAAAATTAAAAATGGAACTGCCATTTGACCCAGTGATCCCACCTCTAGGAATATATCCTAAGAATCCTGAAATTCTAATAAGAATATATGCACCCCTATGTTCATATCAGTGCTAATTACAATAGCGAAGATCTAGAAACAGCCAAGTGCCTATCAGGAGATGAATGAATTTAAAAGATATGGTGCATTTACACAATGGAATATTATGCAGCTATAAAAAAGAAGGATCTCTTATCCTTCGAGACAGCATGGAGGAACCTGGAGAATATTATGCTAAGCAAAATAAGCCAGTCAAAAAAGACAAGTATCACATGATCTCACTTATTTGTGGAATCTAATGAACAAAAACCCCAATGTGGAATCTAATAAACTGACAAACAAAATAGATCCAGAGACATGGGAGCATGTAACAGACTGATGAATCTCAGAGGGAAGGGGGGTGGGGTGGGAAGAGATCAACCAAAGAACTTACATGCATATATGCATAACCCATGGACACAGGCAATAGTGCAATGAAGGTCTGGGGAAGGTGTAGGACCAGGGGTGAGGGGTTCAATGGGGGGAAAAATGGGTCATCTGTAATGCTTTTAACAATGAAGATAAATTTTAAAAATAAAAAACAAAAACATTAGTATTTGCACAGAGGATTGGGATCTGAACCACTGTAGTGCATTAGCAGTTGGCTTCCAGTCTGAGAAAAGATGGTGGGCTAAAGCCACAGTGTGGGTCAGCTGCTGAAAAGCAACCCAGCTGGAGCCACCAGAGGTCCTGGAAACCAGGAGGAGGCTGGCCCTTACTTCTCAGTTTTGATGGCATAGTTTCCACTTTAAGTAATGTGGGCTTAATCTTCATTTACATTCTTCGATCTACACAGAAATGTATTTATTATTGTCTTGTGATAAGCGGTAATGTTGATATAAAGCAGCGCTCCCTGAAATTGCCTGCAGTTTCTCGGGTCTGAACATAAAGAGACAAAAATGTAGTGAGGAGAGCCCTGCAGCAATGACAGAGTTTGTTAAAATGAAAACAAACAAAACGAAAGAAAGAAAGAAAGAAAGAAAGAAAGAAAGAAAGAAAGAAAGAAAGAAAGAAAGAAAGAAAGAAAGAAAGAAAGAAAGAAAGAAAAAGAAAAGAAGGAAGGAAGGAAGGGAGGGAGGGACAGAGGGAGGGAGGGAGGGAGCGGGGAGGAGGGAGGAAGAGAAATAAAGAAAGGAATCCTAATCCTTTTGGAACTTTTATCAATCAGTCTGTCAACGAGTAACTAGTAATAATTTCTAAATGTGAAGATTTGGATAACAAATGAGTTACATGTGTAACTAGGTTTTGTTTGGTTTCTGCATGTGGATAATGACTCCACTGGTAAGTACCATCAGAGAGCGGCAGGCCATGGACTGGGTCTCCTGTGAATGCTTGTATTGACTTAATGGAAGGCTACTGCTTTCATTGAGGCTTGTGGAAGAGTGATACCTTGCCAAACTACATTTTTGCAGGCTGTGGTTTTGAGATAACATGATTGAAAATTTGTATGCCAAACTGAAAATCCACAGTCTTTTTCATAGAGGACAGTTTAATTCAGTCTCCTTAATCAAAAGAATATGACAGCAGTTATTGCTTCCCAATATTATTGAGCCTCTGGCAATATAAGGAATGATCCAGAAAGGAGTGATCTATTAGTATTATACCTTCTCATAAAGGGATCATGGGCATGTAGGTTTTGTGTGTCCAGAATAGCTCCTCCTACTTTGGAGAAGATATTTCTCTTCTCGACAACTATAGGAGTCTTATGGGAGTGCCCACCAGAGTGCTTCACACTGGGACCACAGGGACTGGTCCAAAGATGGGCAGACGACAGAAGCCAGGCCAGTCCTAATCCTTCCACAGATTATTCTAATATGGAGCTGACAAAAGCTCTCTCTTGTGTTTCTAGATGTGTAATTGCAGTATAAATCTGGTCCTGCCTGTGACCATAAAACCAAGAAGCTGAGATGAGAAAAAGATGGGATTATCTGATTCTTGGATACAGTCTTCCCTGAGCCAGCTCCACCCCCACTCTTCCCAGGCATTGGCTACTGAGCCAATAAATATTCCTCTGTTGCTTAAGCTAGATCAATTTGGAATTCTGTCATTTGCAACCAGCAGTCCTGAGTGATTCAAATTATTGAAAAATCAGGCCTAGAGAAATGTGATCCTTAGTAACCTGGTCATTATAAAAATCATTCAAGAAAGCCTGAAATGAAGAAATGAAATAAGGAGAATGCATATGCAAAAGACAGTCCCCTTTAAGACATTAAAGGCTAGTTTGAAATCTTTGAAAAGATATACAGACTGCGGAATATAAATAAGTCTTGTGGGAGAGCCTCTCTCTGCGGTGTTTTCTGCAGAACTGAAAGATTAAGGTTTTAAAATGACAAGTCTAATTTACTCTGGACATAGGTTTTCTATAACTTTTTTATATGTTTTAAAAAATATTTTCACTGTGATCATACACTATTATTGAATTTTTCAGGAGGATTACTCCAAACATGATAAGAAGTTATTGTAGTCGAAATTATGGCACATTTCACCTTTGGTTCACTATTTTATTTCCCTGGATAGTGGGCGCCATTTTAGCTGGCTTTGATAAGAACAGCTAAGTAATCAAAACAGTAGGTTAAGAAGTGTCAGTATGGACAGGCTCTGTTGAGGGACATTAACAATAAACGAGCTGGAATGTACACCTTGAACTCATCTTTCATCTTCTTTAAATAGGTTAACAATAATCGGGGTACATTTCTATATGTCTCCACTTTCAATAAATGAGAAAAGAATATGTGGAAATCTGGCCAGATTTTCTGGAGGCAAAAAAATATTTGATATTCACTGTGGACAAGGGAAATGTAACAAGTCTCCTGCACATTGAACAGAAAGCGGTCTCCACGTCCAGATCAATTGCATTTATCCAAGTTCAGGGTGTCTCATTTCCCATTCAAGGAACACCCACAGTGGCTTCTGTGACAGGCCTTTGGGGAGAAACATAATCATGCTCATAGTGTCTGTTAAAAGGAGCAGAGGATCTCAAAACTCACATTTGGATCAACTTTGGCTGATTCATTGAGACATTAATTATGTCAAATATCTCATGAACCTTAAGCTGCCTTAATAAAAACTCAGAACTCTTTGATGCTGTTTGGTGAATGCATAAGTACCTCCGATTGTTGTTGAATGTATATACCAGTAAAGTAATAATTAAAGATGAATAAATAAACAAGCGGGGCTATGATGTCATCAGAATATAAGGAAATGACCGAAAAGCTGATTGTTCTAGAATTGTCTTCCAAGAGGAAATCAGTTCCTACCCCATGTGGCCATGGTTACAGACTAGAATCTGGATTTTGTTTGCACTTGATTACACAGAGGAAGAAGGAAAGAAAAAATGTCCTGGTGAGAAGCAAACGGCCGGGGTGGTTTTCCTCAGTGAAAATCAATGTGAAGTCTTACTCCAGGCCTAGAAAAAGGTGAGAGGGTGGGAGAAGGGATGTGATTTATTTAGCCCACCAACTTCAATAAGGTTTTTCTGATTTCACCACTTAGAAAGCTCAGTTCTGATTTCACACCTTAGGGGCTCTAACATTAAACTCCCACACTTATATGAGCCTATTGTAATAATCGCCGTTTTTATGTATTAATTCAAGTAAATCTGCAAAGCAGCCGGAATAATTTGTTATCATCCCCGTTTGAGACTCGGAAAAGTTACTTTACCAAAGACCCTGTAGATGGTTAGAGGCAGCTAGGATTCGAATACCAGTCTCCCTGGCTCTGAAGTCCACGTCTTCCCACTAATGCAGTTCACTCCCACACATGCGGAGTTGCTGCTTCTGACCCATGAATGCTTTAAAAAAAGAGTTATTAAGATGAGCTGGTGGTGCTTCCTCCATACCTCAGCCAGTCACCTTTTAGCATAGTTTGTGAAAGATTTGATGAATATCAATACACATTGGGCCCAGACACAAAACCAAACCAAAAACGTGTTTATTTCAGTCTTTGCATTAACACATCTAAATAGCTGCCCAGAAACCATAATATTAGAATGATAGACTATGAGATAGGATCTCAATAAACTCTTTTTAACTTATTAAAATTTAGCATATTTAATCACATTTTATAGGTGAGGTCACTGCTGTGGAGGAAAGGAAACGACAAACTTTAATTCCTTTTTGTCCTGGGATCTCAGCCTGCTGCTTGCCACTCTGGTCTTTGATATTCTAGGGCACATGTCCCATTCTGGGCCAGTGGGGCACAGGAATACTCTTTCATGTACCACCTTCCCACACATATACCTACCTGGTACTCTGCCTTTTGATCCCAACCACTGAGCACCATAATACTTTCTCCTCTTCTCCCTCCTCCTGCCCTTCTCTTTCTTCTTCTCAGTCTCTCTCTTTCCCATTCTCTTAACGTTTCCATAAGATTTAGCGTCAAGTCTGTCTTTTCTCTTCAAAACTGAGGTCATTCACTCTCATATTCCAGCAGCAAGTAAAATCTTTGAACAGAGTCTACTAGTTGGATGGATGAGTTAATGGATGGATGGGGCCTTGGACCGTTTAATTACTTCAAGACTCATTGAAATCGTTGAATTTAGTAAATAAGTAATCATTTTTATATCATGTTTTCTCCTCTTTTTTTAATATATGTTATTGATTTCTTACAGAGAGGAAGTGAGAGGGATAGAGAGCCAGAAACATTGATGAGAGAGAAACATCAATCAGTTGCCTCCTGCACACCCCATACTGGGGATGTGCCTGCAACCAAGGTACATGCCCTTGACCGGAATCGAACCTGGGACCCTTGAGTCTGCAGGCCGTCCCTCTATCCACTGAGCCAAACCAGCCAGGGCTGTTTTCTCCTCTTTCAAATTACTTATTCATATAACTTTGAGTGTGACTCTATGAAGGGTGGGGTGGTTGTCCATGCTTTTAATGTTAAAATTTAATTTTCCCTTTCCTCTTCTTCCCCTCCCTTAATCTCTCCCCTCCTTCCAAACAACCTTTAGATAAGCAAAGGGAAAAAATTTTAATCAAGACTTTAAAGTTTGTATCTGATTGTGCGATTCCTGAGAGGTGAATTGAGGATACTTTCAATGTCTTCTCAGGATGACTCCATGTAATATAATGGCAAGAACTCTGGGCTGGTCATCAGGAAGCCTGGCTTTAGCCCCAGTCTTCCCTTTTATTGTGCCCTGAATTATGGGCAAGTCACTTGGTCAGTTTTATCATCTATAAACAGAGAAGTTTGGACAAGTGAGTGATTTTCAAACAGTTCTTGGGAGCCCTCAAATATTCAGGGGGGTGCACTGGGGTCTGTCCCAAAGGGGATGTTGTGATAGAGAAGGTGGAGGTTATATAGAACAGGCAGGTCTAATCGCCCCATCCCTACTTCAACCCATCAAACTCTTTTTAACTCTATCACATTTTTGAGCTTCTGCTAGAAAATCTATTCCAAAAGAGTTTGAAAACTACTGGACTAGATTATCTTTAAGGTGCCTTTTGGCATATCTGATTTCAGTATATAAGTCATCGGTCTGAAATCTTCATTTACAGAAAGAATGGAGACTTTCTTTTCCCTGTGTGGTTGTTGCTCTAAGAGTGAATTTCTTATCATGAGCATAATCTCCTTTTCATCCTGCTTCCTACCTGGCTCAGTATAACACAAAACCCACAAGCTGGTTCCGTTATCCCCCTGTGAATATCTTCTATTTAGGCACGTCTATCAATGGTGAGCTTATGAAAAACATAGATGTTTTCACAGTTGTCACGCAGGGCCCACTGTTTGGGTAAGGGTGACCATACAGGACAGCTTTGTGCTCTTGAGCCTTCCTCTATTCGCTGAGAAGTCAGAAGCCATAATCAAAGCAAAACACAGGTTGTTCATCCACTTTGAAAGAGACATCTTTATGGTCCTGCTGACATTTCCTATATTTTATTAATAATGCATTTTGAGAGGGTGTGTTTGGTTTGTTTTCTGGACAAGTTGGACGAGACTCTTTCTGTGTTAGCCACGGGCCTTTGTAGAGTTTGTTTTTCCTGCTGTCCCACGACAGACGATTTAATGGGTTGCTGAAAATGTCCAGGCTGCTTCTGGCTCTAGAGGTAGCTCGGCTCCAACAATGGGAGGCATTTAGCAGAAACGCATGTTTTAGAGCAAGAAAGACCTGAGAAGGCATGTCATCTGGTGTTTTTCAAGATGCTTTTTAATTTTTTAAGCAGCCTACTTTTCTCCCCAGAAAACGAATCTGCTACAAAACCTCCATTTATAAAACAGATAAAAGAAGAGGAGGGAGGTAGGAGAATTCTCCCAAATTGCATTCCCTTGCTATTCACCCTTCCCCATGCTCAGTGACACCTAAGAACTTATGGGGAACCGTTGGACTCCTGGAAACAGTTATAACCCCACTGATATAGTCCTGTCCTGAACCCCGTTTTTTTTGTCTGTCAAGAAACTGAGCCACAGTGACTTGCCTGAGACCCCATAGTAAAATCTATTAGTACCAGATTGCAAGGCTTCTGACTCTAGTTCCGTCTCAGCACATTCCCACAAAATCTCTACCCCGCCTCTCATGTGCTATGTATGCCACCTCACCTTTTAACGCTGGAAAAGAGTAGGGGGCAAAATGTGTACCAGGTAGGGCTTCATAATTATACATCTATCTTTAATTCTCAGTGCAACTTCATGAGGTAGGCATTATCATTATTCTCAATTTACAGATGGGAGAAATGAGGGTTTAAATAACTTGTCCAGTGAAACTCAGCCAGAAATGGGGGGATTGGGGTTGAAAGCTAGATCTATCTGATTTCAAAAGCTGCTCTTCCTATTATGCCACAGGATAAAGAATGCAAACTCATGCTTGTCATGAAGAAAGCCCTCTCTTAGCATGACAAGCTTGGGTCATAAATCCTAACTCATATTTCGTGAGATACTTTGTAGTTCTTAATTATTACCATAGACTACCGCTCTCCCAAAGTTTTCTGTCTGATGTGAGCACCTGGGAGGGTGTTTTCCCAAACCTTAACTAACAGCACTCCTTTCTCTATGAACCATTTCCTGCCAGTCCTCCACCCTTCCCCATCCAGAAATTGGGGCTTTTGTAAGCCATGATTTTAATGTTCTAATTGAGTCAGGTCTTGAGTGGGCCAAGCTAGGACTAAAGACCAAGAGAGAATCGAGATGCAAAATCAAGAGGCTTGCTCGCCATAGGGATTGAGCAGTGGAAAGAGGACCAGAGAGAGGAATGGAGAGAGAGACATTCTGTGATGGCTGACATCTTGGTTTTGTTCCTGTGGGTCAGTGAGACACCCTTCTTGCCATGTAACATAGTGCACCTTTCCTTTCTTAAGCATTGGTTTCTGTTACTTGAAGACAAAACAGTACTACTGAATATAGCATCAAATCCAGGGGCTGAGATTCTCTGGGTGGGTTCACTGTCATGCTTATTGTACATGTAAACTGTACAGTGTTGGCAATATGAGAAGTCTTTACACAGAAACAAGTGACTCTGTAAATCCCCTTTCACGCAGGTAAGGTACAATATTCGAGAAGTCAATTTGCTCAGGCCCAGTTGACTTTTAGACTTCTTCCTTCTGGACAGAAATGTAAAATATGTATGTTCAAAACAAATAAGCTAGGAATACAAAGTTCAAGTAAGTAAAAAAAAAAAAAAGGCTATATATTTTATAAAAGGATTCATTTGAGATGCAAAATCTAAGTGACTATAGTTTCCAAATGGAAATAGCCCAAATTTCCATCAACAATAGAAGAGATAAATTCTGTATTATATAGTTATACCATATTGAACAGACACAAAAAGTGAAATATTGCATAACAACAAAGAGTAATGAAGTATAGCTACAGACAACAACATGGATGAATCCCACAAACATGTTGAAAAAAAGAAGCCAAGTGCAAAGGAACACAAATTATATAATTAGGTTGCTATTGTGAAAATTAATAACAGAAACCTCATTAAAAATGGAGTCAGGAGGCTAAAAGAGAGAGAACTCTCAGACACTGTCACTCAATGCACACTACTGACCCCAACAGGAAGAGAGGTATGTTGCATTTGCCACAGGAAGTGATACAACTTGACTATCTCAGCAGGAGGAAGAAAAATATTCCCCTGGGCCCAGTAACAGCTCAGCCAATGGGAGACTGCTATAGCTCAGCCAATGAAAAGTCACTGTACTTGGAACATTCAGACTCCTCCTTTACAGCAGCCCCTCCCAAGTCCATGAAAGTGCTCCTCTCCTTTGTTTCTCTGGCTTTGCTCTTGGTTTAACATTAGACCAGATGCCCCAGATCAGAATTCTTTGTAGTTCATGAATAAACCCATTTTGCTGGAAAAATATCTGATTGTCTACTTGTTTAAGGTCATCATTGTAAAATTCAAAAACATTAAAAGTTTAATAAGGTGGTGGTAGAAGTCAGAAAAATGTTAGATTTGGGGGTAAATGACCAGGAGGGCATAGAAGAGACTTCTGGGTGGTGTAATATTCATTTAGGTGATAGTTATATGGGTGTGTTCATTTTGTAAAAATTCACCAAGCTCTATATTTATAAATTGTATACATTTATATAGATACTAGAGGCCCATTGCACGAAATTCGTGCACGGAGAGGGGGGTGTCCCTCAGCCCAGCCTGTACCCTCTCCAATCTGGGATCCCTCTCACAATCCAGAACTGCTGGCTCCCAACTGCTCGCCTGCCTGCCTTCCTGATTGCCCCTAACCGCTTCTGCCTGCCAGCCTGATCACCCCCTAACCACTCCGCTGCCAGCCTGATTGATGCCTAACTGCTCCCCTGCCAGCCTGTTTGCCCCCAACTTCCCTCCTCTGCCAGCCTGGTCACCCCTAACTGCCCTCTCCTGCAGGGTTGATCGCCTCCAACTTCCCTCCCTTGCAGGCCTGGTGCCTCCCAACTGTCCTCCCCTGCTGGCCATCTTGTGGTGGCCATCTTGTGTCCACATGGGGGCAGGATCTTTGACCACATGGGGGCATCCATATTGTGTGTTGGAGTGATGGTCAATCTGCATATTACTCTTTTATTAGATAGGATAGAGGCCTGGTGCAGGGGTGGGGGCCAGCTGGTTTGCCCTGAAGGGTGTCCCGGATCAGGATGGGGGTTCCCTTGGGGCGTGGGGCAGCCTGAGCAAGGGGCCTGTGGTGGTTTGCAGGCCAGCCACGCCCCCTGGTGACCCAAGAGGAGGCCCTGGTATCTGGAATTTATTTACCTTCTACAATTGAAACTTTGTAGCCTGGAGCAGACCCAAGCCTCCTGCTTGCTCCGTGGCCAGCAGCCATTTCTGTTGGGGTTAATTCACCTTCTATAATTGAAACTTTATAGACTTAAGCGGAGGCCTGGGCCTGGCCAGGGTGTGCGGAAAGCTTTGCTTTCTCCATTGCCGGAGGCAACCCTGGCCTGCTCTCTCCCAGCTCCGTGGCTGCTGCCATTTCTGTTAAGATTTGTTTACCTTCTATAATTGAAACTTTGTAGCTTGAGTGGAGGCATAGGCCTAGCAAGGGCAGGCAGAAAGCTTGGCTTCCTCCGTTGCCTGGGAAACCTTGCTCTCTGTGGCTGTAGCCATCTTGGTTGGGTTTATTTGCATACTCGCCCTGATTGGCTGGTGGGCGTGGCTGGTGGGCGTGGCTTAGGCGTAGCGAAGGTGCGGCCAATTTGCATATTACCCTTTTATTAGGTAGAACTAGAGGCCTGATGCACAAAATTCGTGCAAGACTAGGCCTTCCTTCCACAGGCTACCGGCACCAGCTTCCCTCTGGCACCCAGGACCCAAGCTTCCCTCACAGCCCTGGCTTTATCTGGAAGGACATCTGGCCTAATTAGCATATTATGCTTTTATTATTATAGATACTATGCCTTAATTTTAAAAGCTTATCCAAAAAAATTCTAAATCACTAGTAATTAGGCAGAAAAAATTCTTTTAGGTCTTAGTTTCACATTATTTAAAAATAAGGAATTAAATTCAACATTCCTAAAACTAGAAGGAACCTAAGAAAGAGTATCTAGTTTAATCACCAAATATTTTAAAGAGAGAGCAGGGCCAAAGAAGTGAAATGATGTGCTATAAATTATACAGCTTATAATTGGTAGAACCAAGATTAGTGCTTAGATCCTTTAGCTATGTTAACAAAGATATTCCAAATAAGCCTCTAAAAGAATAATATGCTAAAATCAATTCACTCTGAAATGTAGTTTTGTTTTAGGAACAAAGAATTTGTAAAATAAATTAATTATGTGAACAATGCTATCAGTATTTAATAGAAACAATATGATAGCATTCTTAAAGATAAAAATCCCTGCTGTGACCCACTCCATGAGATAGCCATCTGGTTGGATTTGTGAGAATTTTGGCAAAATTATACATTACTAGAATCTCATTCCCATGCTAATATTTGAAATAAAGCCTTGATGATGGTAATGATGATGATGTCAAGGATGGTGACAAGATCAATGATGACAAGGTCAACAATGATGATGGCGATATAATCTTGGGTAGTGTACTAGCTACACTAATTTGCTAAATTTGTTTCCTCATTGCTGATGTAACAAATTACCACAAACATGATGGCTTAAAACAATCTATAATATAAAATCCTAAGTGACCAGCCAACCTTGCCGGTAGCTATTATGTGCACTGACCACCAGTGGGCAGACGCTCAACACAGGAGCTGCCGAGAGATAGCAACTTTGCAGAGTGCCCTCTCGCACTCCAGGTTTTGGCCCAATCCCTGCAAGCCAGGCCGAGGGACCCCACCAGTGCACAAAACTGTGCACCAGGCCTCTAGTACAAATATATTATCCTACACTTCAGAAGACCAAAATGGGTCTTACTGGGCTAAAATCAAGGTTCCTTCTAGAGGCTATAGGGGAAGCTATCTCTTTGCCTTTTCCAACTTTTAGAGGCTGCCCACCTTCCTTGGTTGGTGGCCCATTGTATCTTCAAAGCCAACAATAGCCAGTCGAGGTTTCTCTTGCCCTGCATTAGACCAACACTGGCTTTTCTGCCTGCTTATGATTACACTAGAGCCCTGGTGCATGGATTCGTGCACCAGTGGGGTCCCTTGGCCAGTGGGGATCAGGCCGAAACCGGCTCTCCGACATTCCCCGAGGGATTCTGGATTGTGAGAGGGCAGTTCTCGGGTGACACACCCCGGAATCAGGCTCCCTCCTCTCTGGTTCTGGGTGCATCACCCGAGAACTGCAGCTGCCAAGTCACGGCAGCTCGGCAGTTCCTGCATTGAGCGTCTGTCCCCTGGTGGTCAGTGTGTGTCATAGCTACCTTTCAGAGCATCTGCCCCCTGGTGGTCATTGCGCATCATAGCTACCAGTCGAACGATAGGACAGTCGCTTAGGCTTTTATATACTAGTATATAGATTGGACCCACCCAGATAATCCAAGGTAATCTCCTTATTTTAAGATCAGTTGATTACCAAATCTTAATTGTAATTCTACTGGCTACCATAATTCCTCCTTGCCAGGCAATTTAATGTATTCAAAGGTTCTGGGAATTAGTACATGAGCATCTTTAGGGGCCGTTATTCTGTCTACCACTGGTAGGATTGTATTTACACATTTTCAATATACTTTTACCTACATTATAATATATATATATATATATATATATATATATATATATATATATATATATATATATAATTGATTTCAGAGAGGAAGGGAGAGGGAGATATAGGAACATCAATGATGAGAGAGAATCATTGATCACTACCTCCTGCAGGCCCCCGACTGGGGATCCAGCACACAACTTGGGCATGTGCCCTCACTGGGAATTGAATCGTGACCTCCTGGTTCAAAAGTCAACATTCAACCACTGACCTACACCAGCTGGGCTACATTTTCTTTAACGCCTCAAAACAATGTTTTATCTAGAACAATGTTATTCTGTTCCAAGTATAATTATTCTCATTTTACTGGAGGTGGGGGTTGTGAGGATTAGAGAAATAAAGTGACTACATTTCTGCAGCTGGTTAAGGCAGAGTCAGAACTAGAAGAAGCTAAACTTCAAACCCCACTGCCTGTGTCCTTATTCAGTGCAGAGTGGAACTCCGAACCCAACTTCTGTCTCCTTCAAGCTTCAGATCCTCTTGAGGCTGAGCTGCAGTGGATAGTTTGAAGCATTGGAGATGTGAAGGACTGGCAGTTACTGCATAGTAATTGCTACTCAGTGGACAAGTTTTTGCAAAGAACAGCATTCTCAGTCATTCTCCACAATTGCTACACACCTATGAGATTAAGACACCTGCCTCCCTCTCCTACATTTAACCCTCAGCCTGAGTCATGTGCTTGTCACAACCCAATATTCCTCTGGCTCAGGAGAGCTTCAGCCCTTTCAAATTTGTTCCAGGTAATTTGGGGAGGCCCCAGGGCAGTGATGCAATTAAGGGAAAGCTGCCAATTAACTGAACCTGAAGGCATGTGCTGTGGGTGAGAAGTCCAGAGCTCTGATTGGGAAGAAAGACTCTTATCTGAAGCATATTTGGGCTTTTAGATGTGTTGGGCTCCTGCCTGAAGCACTTGCCCTACCCCCCTCCAGCTACTTCCCCTCCATCATGTTGTCCTCCCAAACCCCCTCTGAAATGGTAGAAGGGGTGTTGGAACTGCATGTTCTTCGCTCTCTTGGGTAAATAGCAAAGGGGTGTGCCTGACCCTTCTCTTAGCCCGAGGTCTGGTCACAGAGGCTCCTCAGTGTCTCTTATAGAGACAGCTGACCCACCTGAACTCTTCCTCAATACGCCAGAATTCTCAGGTGAACTGAGCCTCCGCACAAATTAGGACTCCAGGCTAAATAAAAACAGCACCTTCTGGAAGTACTGTAAAAACACTTTGCTAGGTGCAGGCCTGACTTTGTCTGTCACTCTCTGTGTATATCGTTCAAGTTTCTCCATAGTGATCACCTATGTTTATGTGGATAACAAATCTAAGGCTTTGTGATTCTTCAGGACCAGTCACCTGTCCTGCAAAGTCTAGCCAGGGGGTTGGCTGTTCCCGATGTGCTGCGTGCCTTGTTTCTTCACCCCAGCTGTACACGGGGCAGAACAAGCTTTGTGATGTGGGTACAGAGCTAAAGCAGGCCCTGTTTAACTTCAGGACTTCGTCAGCCTGAAATAATTTTCTCTTGGCAATAAATAAATCACTTCCCCCCCAAACTATGAGAAATAAATATTAGGGCTATGGGTGAAATAAGTTGCAGGAGATAATTACGTTATAAATAATAATACGGAATCTTGGTGTTTTAGCATACATAAAGCACTTTCATATATATGATCCACTTCATCAAGAAATGTTTATTGGCGGCCCCAGTGCTGTAGATACAGCAGGAAGCAAGGCATGGTTTATGCTCTCACAAGACTTACACTCTGCTAGAATTCTATAGTGAGTTGCTGAGGAATGAACCTGTAATCTTGCCTATCAGAGTAACACACCACTAAGCTATGTTCCATTCACAGTGTGTTCAATCATTAACAAATCCATGAGGCGGATAGAGTCTTCTATCTCCATCTCAAGGAGGAAACTGAACTTAGAGTGGTTAAGAGTCTTGCCAAAACTCCACGTATTGACATGTTAGATCTGCATTAAATTCCATTGATCATTCCAGTGCATCGATTTGTTGTAAAGCACAGTGCTTGGCCCACAGGAAACCCTCTGTAAATAGCAATAGCTACTGAGTGTTCAGTCAATGCCAGTTGCTTTTCTTTTTTTATTTTTTCAATTTTTTTATTAAGGTATTATATGTGTACATATCTTACCATTGCCCTCCCCACACCCCACTCCCATATATGCCCCCACCCCCCAGAGTTTTGCATCCATTGGTTATGCTTATATGCATGCATACAAGTCCTTTGATTGATCTCTTATCTCCCCCACCTTTCCCTAACCTTCCCCTTGTAATTTGACAGTCTGTTTGATGCTTTACTGTCTCTGTATCTATCTTTTTGTTCAAGTTTATAATGTTCTTTATTATCCATAAATGAGTGAGATCATGTGGTATTTTTCTTTCATTGACTGACTTATTTCACTTAACATAATGTTCTCCAATTCCTCCCAGGTTGCTGCAAATGATGAGAATTCCTTCTTTTTTATGGCAGCATAGTATTCCATTGTGTAGATGTACCACAGTTTTCTGATCCAGTCATCTGCTGACGGGCACCTAGGCTGTTTCCAAATCTTAGCTATGGTGAATTGTGCTGCTATGAACATAGGGGTGCATATATCCTTTCTAATTGGTGTTTCTAGTTTCTTCGGATATATTCCCAGGAGTGGGATTACTGGGTCAAATGGGAGTTCCATTTTCAGTTTTTTGAGGAAACTCCATACTGTTCTCCACAGTGTCTGCACCAGTCTGCAATCCCACCAGCAGTGCACGAGGGTTCCTTTTTCTCCGCATCCTCGCCAACACTTGTCATTTGTTGGTTTGTTGATGATAGCCATTCTGACAGGTGTGAGATGGTACCGCATTGTTGTTTTGATTTGCATCTCTCGGATAATTAGTGACGTTGAGCATGTTTTCATGTGTCTCTTGGCCTTCCTTCTGTCTTCTTTTGAAAAGATTCTATTTAGGTCTGTTGCCCATTTTTTTATTGGATCATTTATCTTCCTTTTATTAAGTTGTATAAGCTGCCTGTAGATGTTGGAGATTAAACCTTTATCAGTGATGCCATTTGCAAATATGTTCTCCCATGCAGTGGGCCTTCTTGTTGTTTTGTTGATGGTTTCTTTTGCTGTGAAAAAGCTTTTTATTTTGATGTAGTCCCATTTGTTAATTTTCTCTTTAGCTTCCATTGCCCTAGGGGCAGTGTCAGTGAAGAATTTCTTTTGGCATATGTCTGAGATTTTGCTGCCTGTGGATTGCTCTAGTATTTTTATGGTTTCCCGTCTTATGTTTAAGTCCTGTATCCATTTTGAGTTTATTTTTGTGTATGGCGTAAGTTGGTGATCAAGCTGCATTTTTTTGCATGTATCTGTCCAATTTTCCCAACACCATTTATTGAAGAGACTGTCTTTATTCCATTGTATGTTCATGCCTCCTTTGTCAAATATTAATTGAGCATAGTGGTTTGGGTCAATATCTGGATTCTCTATTCTGTTCCATTGATCTATATGTCTGTTCTTGTGCCAGTACCAGGCTGTTTTGAGAACAGTGGCTTTGTAATACAGCTTGAAATCTGGTATTGAGATCCCTCCTACTTTATTCTTCTTTCTCAGGATTGCTGTGGCTATTCGGGGTCTTTTTTTATTCCAGATGAATTTTTGGAGAGTTCTTTCAAGGTCTGTGAAATATGCCGTTGGTATTTTAATGGGGAGTGCATTGAATCTATAGATTGCTTTGGGTAGTATGGACATTTTAATGATGTTGATTCTACCAATCCATGAACATGGTATGTTCTTCCATCTGTTTACGTCTTCCTCTATCTCTTTTTTCAGTGTCCTGTAGTTTTCCGTGTATAGGTCTTTTACCTCCTTAGTTAAGTTTATTCCTAGGTATCTTAATTTTTTTGGTGCGATGGTAAATGGGATTGCCTTTTTAGTCTCTCTGTCTGTAAGTTCACTATTGGTGTATAGAAAGGCCATAGATTTCTTGGCGTTAATTTTGTATCCTGCTACATTGCCGAATTCATTTATTAAGTCTATTAGTTTTTTGACGGAGTCTTTCGGATTTTTTATGTACAATATCATGTCGTCTGCAAATAAAGACAGCTTTACTTGTTCTTTTCCAATTTGGATGCCTTTTATTTCTTCTTCTTGTCTAATTGCAATGGCTAATACTTCCAGTACTATGTCAAACAGGAGTGGTGAGAGTGGGCATCCCTGTCTTGTTCCTGTTCTTAGGGGAAATGTTTTTAGTTTTTGTCCATTGAGTATGATGTTTGCTGTGGGTTTATCATATATAGCTTTTATTATGTTGAGGTATGAGCCATCTATTCCCACCTTGTTGAGAGTTTTTATCAAGAAAGGGTGTTGGATTTTGTCAAATTCTTTTTCTGCATCAATTGATATGACTATGTGATTTTTATCTTTCAATTTGTTTATGTGATGTATCACGTTTATTGATTTGCGGATATTGTACCATCCTTGCATTCCTGGGATAAATCCTACTTGGTCATGGTGTATGATCTTTCTGATGTACTGCTGGAGCCGATTTGCTAGAATTTTGTTGAGGATTTTGGCATCTATGTTCATGAGGGATATTGGTCTGTAATTCTCTTTCATTGTGTTGTCTTTATCTGGTTTTGGTATTAGGGTGATGCTGGCTTCATAGAAGGAGCTTGGAAGTGTTCCTTCCACTTGAATTTTTTGGAATAGTCTGAGGAGGATAGGTTTTAGTTCTTCCTTGAATGTTTGGTAAAACTCTCCTGTGAAGCCATCAGGACCCGGGCTTTTGTTTGCCGGAAGCTTTTTGATGACTGCTTCAATTTCGTCCATAGTTATTGGCCTATTGAGCTGTTTAGATTCTTCTTGATTGATTTTTGGAAGGTTATATTTTTCTAGGAATATGTCCATTTCCTCCAGGTTGTCCAGTTTGTTGGAATAGAGTTGTTCATAGTATTTTGTAGCAATCCTTTGTATCTCAGCGGGGTCTGTTGTTATTTCACCTCTTTCATTTCTGATTTTGTTTATTTGGGTCCTCTCTCTTTGCTTCTTGGTGAGCCTGGCTAGAGGTCCATCAATCTTGTTTATCCTTTCAAAGAACCAGCTCTTGGTTTTGTTGATCTTATGTATTGTTTCTTTGGTCTCTATGTCATTTATCTCCGCTCTGATCTTTGTTATTTCCTTCCTTCTGATTACACTGGGCTTTTCTTGCTGCTCTTTTTCTAGCTCTTTGAGTTGTAGGGTTAAGTAATTTATTACCATTGTTTCTTGTTTTTTGCAATAGGCCTGTAGAGCTATGAACTTCCCTCTCAAGACTGCTTTCGCTGTGTCCCATAGATTTTGGATTGTTGTGTTTTCATTGTCATTTGTTGCCATGATGTTTTTTATTTCTTCCTTGATCTCTCTGGTGACCCAGTCCTTGTTTAATAGCATGCTGTTTAGTCTCCATGTGTTTGATTTCTTTGGATTATATTTATTGTAGTTGATTTCCAGTTTTATGCCACTGTGATCTGAGAAGATGCTTGATATAATTTCTATCTTCTTGAATTTGAAGAGACTTTGCCTTTGACCCAGCATATGGTCTATCTTTGAAAATGACCCATGTGCACTTGAGAAGAATGTATATTCTGTGGCTTTGGGGTGAAATGTTCTGAAGATGTCAATTAATTCCATCTGGTCTAGTGAGTCATTTAGGATTGCTGTTTCTTTGCTGATTTTTTGTTTAGAGGATTTGTCCAGTGGTGATAGTGGGGTATTAAAGTCTCCTACTATGATTGTGTTGCTATTAATCTCTCCCTTGATATCCTCCAGGAGTTTTTTTATGTATTTGGGTGCTCCTATATTGGGAGCGTATATGTTTATCAGAATTATTTCTTCTTGTTGGATTTCTCCCTTTAGTATTATGAAGTGGCCTTCCTTATCTCTTGTTATGGCATTTACTTTGAGGTCTATTTTGTCAGATATAAGTATTGCTACCCCAGCTTTTTTTTCATTTCCATTTGCCTGAAAGATATTTTTCCATCCCTTCACTTTCAATCTGTGTGAGTCTCTTGTTCTGAGGTGGGTCTCTTGTAGACAGCATATATATGGGTCGTGTTTTTTTATCCATTCAGCTACTCGATGTCTTTTGATTGGAGCATTTAGTCCGTTTACATTTAAAGTTATTACTGAAAGGTATTTGTTTGCAGTCATATCTATTTTTGTGTCTGTATTCCTTCTTACCTGTTTATTTCTTCTTTTTACAGTATTCCCTTTAGCAATTCTTGCATTGCTGGTTTGGTGGTGATAAACTCCCTGAGGCTTTTTTTGTCTGCAAAGCTCCTGATTTCCCCTTCAATTTTGATTGATAGTCTTGCTGGATATAGTATTCTTGGATTCAGTCCTTTGCTTTGCAACACTTTGTATACCTCCTTCCATTCACTTCTAGCTTGTTGTGTTTCTGATGAGTAATCATTTGACAATCTGATGGGTGTTCCTTTGTAGGTAACTCTCTGTCTCTCTCTTGCCGCCTTTAGGATTCTCTCTTTATCATTTATATTTGCCATTGAAATTATGACATGTCTTGGTGTGGGTCTTTTGGGGTTGATCCTGCTTGGGACTCTCTTTACTTGCGTAACTTTTATCTTTCCCATATCCGGGAAGTTTTCTGTCATTATTTCTTCAAATAGATTTTCTAATCCCTGCTGCTCTTCTTGTCCTTCTGGCAGCCCTATTATACGCATGTTACTTCGTTTCATGTTGTCCCGAAGCTCCCTTAGGCTTTCCTCCTGCTTTTTAATTTTTTTCTCCAATTGCTGTTCAGCTTGAGCTTGTTTCTGTACCTGATCTTCTAACTCACTAATTCGGTCCTCTGCTTCTTGTAGTCTACTGTTGAAACTTTCCATGGTGTTTTTGATTGTAGCTATATCACTTTTCATTTCTTCCTGATTCTTGCATAAGTTGTTGATTTTCTCATCCATCCGATGTATAAATTCCATGACCATTACTCTGAACTCCTTTTCGGTCATGTTGCAAGCTTCAGTTTCACTAATTTCCTTTCTTGGCGACTCCACATTTTCTTTCCTCTGTGAGTTATTTCGTTTCCCCATTCTGGCTATTACCAGAAAGCTCAAGCTTCCGTTTGTGTGGACCTGGGCCGTGTGCTGTGGGGACTTCGCTCCACCCTAGTTTCACTGAAGTGCTCTGACACTAGGACGTGTGGCTGTCTTTGGTTGGTGGGAACCAGACTTGCCCAGGATCAGTGTCCCCAGTGTTCCGTGTGGTCTCGTGTGCACATTTAGAATCAGGGGCCCTGTCTGCACCACACTGTTGGTATGTGCCGAGAATGAGATCCTTAGCATGTGCCAGCAGTCAGAGTTTCCCTGTGTCTGCACCAAGACTTGAGTGTCAAAGTCTCTGTTGCCTTGTGCGGTTTCTCGTTGAGAATCAGGGCCCCTGTGTGTGCACGCACCAACAATTGGGGTCGCTGGCTCTTAGTGTGAATGCGCTGTGAGTCAGGGATCCCAGGCAGCTGTGTCCAGCGTGCCAAATTCCCTGAAGTGGAGCTGCGTCCTGTGTGTGCTCTCTCTACTGAGCCAAACCGGCTAGAGCGCACATTCTTAAAAACCTGAAGGTGAGCTGGCTCAGTGCACTCTCCCAAAGTCCCAGAAGGGGGGCGGAGTCCGTCCTGCACGCCAAATTCCCCAAAGGGAAGCCCCTTTGTGCACGCTCTTAAGAATCTCCGAAGGGGGAGCTGTGACCCGCGAGCCAAATTCCCCCAAATTCCCCGAAGGGGAGCCCTCTGTGCGCACTGACAGATTTCCCCGACGGGGAGCTGCTTCTGTCCCGTGCGCGAGCGCGCGCCAAATTCCCTAAGAGGGAGCGTGTCCCTGCGCAAAGCTCGGCAGCTTGGGCCAGGGGCGGGTCTATCAGTTACTATGGCGCTGTCTGTGCGCGCGCCTGTGAGCAGCTTGGGCGAGGGGCGGTCTATCAGTTACTATGGCGCTTTCCGCGCGCCTGTGGGCGCTCAGCAGCTTGGGGGAGGGGCGGGTCTATCAGTTACTATGGCGCTATCAGCGCGCCTGCGAGGAGGGGGATAGGCTCTTTGACTCACGGAAATCTGCCGGGAAGTCTGGATTCTTGTTGTTTGTTTGTCTGAAGCTGTGATAGCAGTTCTCTGTCCCCAGTGGCTGCAGGGTCCTGGTTTGTGTCAGAAGCCAGGATCCGAGTCTCAGGCAGCTCTCTTTCTCAAGATGGCGTGGTCTCTGCGTCCGCACCAGCCGCCGAGAAGTGTCCGCTTTGTGCGCGGGGCTCCGCCGTCTAGGGCTGCCCTGTTCGGGAGCCCCTTGGAAGACCTGCAGAATCTAACTGACCCTATCTCATACACACACACACACACACCACACACATCTACACTCTCCTCTATGGGTTCCTCACTCACACTCTCTCTCTCCCTACCTTCCTGCCGGTCGCCATCTTTTTTTTCCAATGATGCCAGTTGCTTTTCTAATTGCTATTGTAGAGTGAGAAGGACAGTGAAACTCATTTGAGCATCTGAACTCATCAGAGGCCACTCATGGAAGCAACATTCTGCTCTAGAGCATTTGCATTCTAACTAAAAATTATAAAAGCAAAAATAAAGTGTTCATATTTTCTAGTTGGTTAAAATAGAGAAATAGGGATACAAACAAAATAGTTGGCTGACCCAATGTTTTAAAGTTTGCATATTGACTAATATTTTTTTTCTAAAATAACTTTAGACAGTAGTCTCTCTTTTTCTGCGGGGGATATGTTCCCAGATCTCCAATGGATTCCTGAATATATAAATAGTGCCAAACCCTATTTCCTATGCATGCATACCTATGATAAAGTTTAATTATACATTAGAACAGTAAGAGAGTAGCAACAATCCTTTATAATAAAAGGCTAATATGCAAATTGTCCCCTTGACCGGGAGTTCCACCGGAAGTTCAACTGGGAGTTGAACCAGGGGGTGGGGCCGGCCAGCCAACCACCTGCGGCCACTCCCCCCAGCTGGCCCCACCCCCAATCAGCCTCCCCACCCCTATCGCAGTGGGCCAGCCAGACCCCACCCATGCACAAATTCATGCACCTGGCCTCTAGTAACTAATAATAAAATGGAATCATTATTATAATACACTGTAATAAAAGTTATGTGATTGTGGTCTCTCAACCTCTCAACTCACCTTCTGGTGAAGATGTGGGGGGAAAAATACCTATTGATGGTGTGAAGTGAGGTGAATGTCGTAAGCATTGTCATGTACGAATTGTCATGTACCTGTGATACTACCATTGACCTGAGGATATGTCAGAAGGAAGATTATCTGCTTCGGGTGGTTCTGGATTACTGAGCTATCACAATGGTGATTGTAGGGTGTCAGGAGAAGATGTTGATTGTTGGAAATTTAATATTTTTGGACTACAATTGACCATGGGTAACTGAAACAATGGAAAGTGAAATCAGGACTACTGTGCTTATTTGTAAAATAATTAAAATTTTCAAGCAGCAGTGTGTCTTACTTCTCCTTAAGTAAGTTCGTGGGTGTATTGTTGCAAATAAATTAGGTGTTCAGTGAACTGAATACTGTAAAAATTAGAAAAAAATTTTAAAAAAAACTTTTAAAATGTTAGCACAGTAGATATTTTATAATTATCTTTTGAACTAAATTGAATTCAATTAAATCTTTGACTTGGTGATTTTTTAAAAATGTCTGTCAATAATGTAGCCCAAAATTAATATTGATACCTTGATTTAGAGATAGTTGATCTCCAGTGATTTCATATCAGCATCACTTAATTTTAACAAAGCAATACTCCAAACAGTCCTTCTGTGTTTTTAAGTAAAGTTATAAAATTAAGCTGGAAACATATTACAGCTTCTGCTAGTGTGTGCTCTCAAGTGATCAAGCCCATGCCTATCTGAGTGATAACAAATCTGTCTTAAGAGTACAGTGATCAGCCCTCCACATGAAAACATCTAATTCTCTAGAGTCCAGAACTAGTCCTGATTCTAAATGCAAACACTCTGGTGCCTGTAATCCAACCTGGGTAGGTGCCCTCTTGGTGCCTGGACCGTGGAATAGATGGTTCAGTGAAATTGCCACATCTCAGGAGACGAGTCTTTACAGGAGCTCGCGGTGAGTAGGCCAAATAATTGGGAAAAACCCGCCGCTGTATTTATTTTTACAAGCCAGATGCCAGCGGGAAGTGCATTCTTTTACAAAAATAAAAGGGGGTTGGATAAAAAGAAAGGTCTGGGGTCACAAATGAAACCATGAGAGTATTTTATAGTTCTATGAGTAGAAAATTTCCTTTATTTTTACCTTCAATGGTGCTTCTGGAAAGAAAAAACAAAGGAAAGAAAAACAGTTTAGCTGCTTTCTAAGTGCAAAAAATAAACTGGGAAAGAGCTTTAAGTTATGTCCAGAGTACAAATATGACCTTAAAACTGGGACTTTAAGAGACTTCGAGTCTGAGGGCACAGAGAGGGTGATAGTACCATGGGTGGGGAACAAGGAGTCCCTGCTTACTATGATCCTGTCTTGTTCCTAAGGAGTCTTTAGGAGCCCTTAGTTAGGCTGTTTGGATGAACACTAAGTAAAAACTAGATGTGAACATGTGGAATTGGTTAAGAGAAGAGGAATTAACTAATGCACTAAATAAGCCATCACACACTGGTGGGGTGAGGAGAAGGTGGAGGTGGTCATGGTACAAGTTCTTGCCCAAGATTTGGCCACAAAACTTACATATGATCCACAGATATTTACTGAGTACCTACGAGGAGCCAGCTACTGTTCTAGGAACTAAGGATATAACAGTGAAAGAAATGGGCAAAGATTCTGCTCTGTCTCTTAGGGCAGTTACACTCATATCATGAGGAGGAACCCAACCATGCCAGGAGGGGATGATCTCTGACAAAGAAACAGAAAGCAGAGCAAGACGAAATAGAGGGATATGATAGGTAAGTTAAGTGGGTTAGGGGAGGTCTTTCTCAGAAGTGACATTTGGGCAAAGACTTGAGTGAAGTGAGGGAGTGAGCCCGAGTCTATCTGAGAGAAATGTATTCCAGACAAGGGGACAGCCAGTGCGAAGGCTTCTTAATAGAAGCATGTTTGGCATAATCAAGGAGTAGCAAAGAATCTTAGAAATTCGTGAGTACAGCTTTACGGCCAACTTATCTCCTTATCAACTTGTTGGAAACCTGGGTGCACGATGTAGTTATTGTTCAGGCATGAAGAACTGGTGCCCACTCATAACCACAGCACTTCCTGCGTTCAGGCAATGATGAAGCGCAGGGTGGGACTGGGGAGAGGTTTGGAGAGGATGGGAGACTGAGGCACGACTAGCTGCTAACGAGACTACAGGTAGCAGAGCCCTGACTCCACGTCTCTCCTGTTTGTTTTAACAGCTCTCCTTAGCAGCACCACAAGAAGACGTGTGGAAAGTGTGGAATCAGATCTGTTTGTTCACTTTTTACATTGCAGATGATTAAGTGAATGTTACATGAAACCAAATCGATATTTCTGTCAGTGTGAGGCAGTGAAGGAAAATAAACTCCAGCCCCTGGTGTAGACAAGGGAAGAGTAAGACAAGTGAGGCCAGCTCCTTCACACCCACTCCCCTTCTTGTCACCAAGAGTAGTCCCTCGGAGCTTACACGGACATGTCCAGAGAGGGGTCAGAGGACCCTGAGAGCCCAAGGGGCTCAAAGACCCATTGTTGGATCCCATAGCTGAGCATTTGTTCAGCTGTCTTTTGTTACACATCCACCGTAGGGCTGAGCCGGCCTTGGGCTGGTGTCGTAAGTGCTATGGTGGGGCAGGGACAAAGGCCTCTGGTGTCCAGAGAGGTACTTCCAAACGTCAGCATAGAAAAGGCTTCCTGAGGAAGGCAGCATGGATCTCAAAGCCAGGCAGGCAGGATTTGATTGATTTTGTTTTGTGTGTGTTTGTGTTAAACAGTTTATTCATTGTTCATCTGCTGAAATCATCTCAAAGCCATTCTCTAGAAGAGAATTTCTCAACCACCACAGTACTGACATTTGGGACTGGTTACTTCTTTGTTGCGGGGGCTGCCCTGTGCATTCTAGAATGTCTAGTGGCATCTCCGGCCTCTACCCACTAGTGCCAGTAACTCCTGTGCCCGCAGTTGCAGTGAAAGCCAAATATGACTGCAGACCTTGCCAGATGTCCACTGGTGTAGACTCTCCCCCTGTGAGAACCACTGGTCCAGAAAAGGAAGTCCCAGGCCCAGCCTGATATTACTTCCAATCTCCAGGTCTGCCAGAACGAAGCTCTTCTGATGAACATTTGGTCTCATTTGTCACTGAAGCTTGAACAGTAGAAAACAGTCTAAAAAGGCAGCCGGAAGATGTTAGGTTAGCTATGCAAAAAGAATTCCATGCTTAAAAAGTTAGTAAGATCTTAGAAAACCTCAACGCAGCAGTTATATATCCTCCACTGCAGATTAGATGTGTGAGTGAAACAAAACCTCATTAACCTACTTGTTAAAAGGAAAGGTTAATCTGCACTAGAGGACAAAGTCAGGAATAGTGTGTGTGTGTGTGTGTGTGTGTGTGTGTGTGTGTGTGTGTGTGTGTATTTGTCACTTCAATACTTTTAAGTATAGTTATCAGTTCTAAATTTGCTTGAAAATGGTTGGCAGTAGATGTGTTTTGAGGCTTTGATAAATGTAGAAAATTATTTATACTTAACCCTTTGCACTCGGTTGCCTTTTTCTCGATTCCTGCTACTGATGCTAACCGTGTCGAGTCACACTCGACATCCGAGTGCAAAAGGTTAATATATAATTGAATATAAATGACTTTCACATGAATTCCTCTAAATAGTATGGTTTCATAAATGAATTCAGTGTCCTGCTAGTTTTTTAATGAACACTGCCAGTTACTGAAAATATGGACTTCAGTTCTGTCATTATTTGAATTAATACATATTCAAAACTAGTTGGGTCTCACCCCACCAAAAAAAAAAAAGTTTTATCTATAAGGAGGGGAAGAAGGAACATTTATTGAGCATCTATTATGTGCCAGGCACTAGACTAGGCCAGTGGTTCTCAACCAGGGCTGCTTTTGCCTTCCAGGGGCCATCTTACAATGTCTAGAGACAGGTTGGGCTATCATACCTATGGATGTCTACTGGGTAGAGGATAGGGATGCTGTTTAATATCTTACAACACACAGAACAGCTCCACACAAAGAATCATCCAGCCCACAACATCATAGCATCATAGCACTGAGGCTGAAAAAGCCTGGCTAGGCTACATATTCCCTCGTATAATCCTTATGACATTCCTTACAAAATTCTTACAATTATTAACCCCATATTCTAGATGAAGAAACTGAGGCTCAAGGGTGACATAACTTGCTCAAGATCCTACAACTAGTAAATGCAGAAGTTAAGGTTTGGGTCCGTTATTCTCATACTAGAGGCCTGATGCATGAAATTCGTGCAAGGGTAGGCCTTCCTTCCCCCGGCTGCCAGTTTCACAGCCCTACCTTCTGGCTTTGCAGCCCCGGCCCCGCCCCCCACCCGCACCTGCCTTGGCCTGGCTCTGCCCGCATCCACTACCATACCCCCCCCCCCGCCGGTTCCCCGGTTCCATAGAGCCCCTGACCAATTGCCCCGCAGAGGGTGGCCTGGGCTTCCCTCTTTGGGGTGATTGCAGAGTCCCCCAATTGATTGCCCCGCCAACCGGTGGCCTGGGCCTCCCTCTGCAGGGCGATCGTGGGGCGATGGCGGGACCCACTCTACCAATCGCATCACACCCACCTTGGCTGGCCTGGCACCAGTGCGTGTCATAGCGTGGTCATCCAAACAGTCGTTCTGCTGTTCGGTTGTTCAGTCGATTTGCATATTACGCTTTTATTATTATAGATCGTCATTCCAACAACTATGCGAGAGAAGTATCATTGACCCCATTTCAGATGAGAAAACTGAAGTTCATTAGGCAGCATGTTTTGATGATCTCATGGTTGGTCATCACTACCACAGCTAGCTGCTGTCCCATAGGGAGTGTATTTGTCATTGTTCTTATTTTTACTTAAAGCCATGCGTGGTTGAACTGTGCAAGGAGGATACTGAAGAGTCAAAAAAGGAAAATCACAAATGTTGTGCCCAGTCCTGTGCTAAGCAATATAGCATGAAGCCCTACGTGCCTTAGCCCCTCATCGATCATAAATTCTTGGCAAACAGACGTGGTCATTTGTTTTCTTCTACTTTGTTCTACTTTCATTTTGTTTTCTATTTTTCTAAATGTGTAATTTCGTTTCCTGCCTCCTTCCTTTGTGCATGTGACAAAAGTCCAGAAGGCTCTGCCCTCTGTCAGCTCCCGCCCCCGACCCCCGCTCCCAGTCCCTGTTCTGCCACAAAAAAGAAGCATGCAGTTGACAAGTCATGTTGCCTTTGATCTGGGAAGGCCTCCAAATTCAGAGCAATTCATTACGTTTTAAGCACAGAAAGTAATCATTGAAAGTACTTATAACTTGTATGTCTGAGGCATACTGTTTTTGGAAACCTATCTCCCTCAGGTTTTTGGATCATAAGATCGGATCATAATCATTACAGACCTGCATTCTCTAGGTTGCCCTTGGGTAAAGGAAATTAAGCCAGTTGCCATGTGCTGTAGGTCTGAAAGTCTCTCAGAGCTGCAAAATGATGTATTGTTTAAAATATTCCTGTGTTTCCCTTTTGCCCTCAGGATAAAGCACAGACTCCTTTCATTGATTTAAAAAGACATTCCTGCCCTGCCCTGCCAGTATGGCTCAGGGGTTGAGTGTCAACCTATGAACCATGTGGTCACGGTTCAATTCCCAGTCAGGGCACATGCCTGGGTTGTGGGCTCAATCCCCAGTAGGGGGCGTGCAGGAGGCAGCCGATCAATGATTCTCTCTCATCATTGATGTTTCTATCTCTCTCTTCCTCTCCCTTACTCTCTGAAGTCAATATAATAATAATAATAATAATAATAATAATAATTTTTAAAAAGACATTCCTAATCTGTCCTGTCCTTTGCCCCTCTGGCCTCTTCTGACCTTATCCCCATCTCCAATCTCTGTGCTCCAGAATCCTGAACTACTCTCAGATCTCTCTCACTCAGCAATCTTTGCACTTGCTATTCCATCCATCTGGAACATTCTCACTCCTGCTCTTTCCCTTTGGCACTCTCAGTTTAGATGTCACTTCTAGGAAGCCTTTGCTGCACCTTTCCCCCAATACAAGGTCACATGTCTTCCTCTGTACACCCCAGGGCCCCTGTCTTTGTCCCCTCCACATGTGACTGTCAGACTTACCTGAAGCCAAGTATTCCCCATATGTACAGTAGGCACACACAAACAATTAAGCATTTGTGGAGTAAATGAATGACTGAGCAAGTGCCATTAGAACTAGTGGGTAAATTCTTCTGATATCCACACAATGAAGACAGCTCTTTCCTCCAATGCCTGATCTAAAATGCAACCATTCTCCTCTTACTCTTATTTTCTATTTTAACCAGATTTTATGCCCATAAATATATGGTAATGTGGGAAGAGAGATCACAAGAGGAAGCAAGTTCTATTTCCTCCATTAGACATTGAGGAGCCTGCAGGTCAGAGACAGCAAGTAAGGTTTCCAAGGTTGCACAGCCTATCATGTATAGAGCTGGGTTTGAGTCCAGGTCTGTCTGACTTCAAACACCCAGGACAGGCAATGAGTGAGTACACACCTGGGATTAGAACTCAGGTCTTCTCATTCCTGTTCTTATTCTTTGGCTTGCTTCTTGCCTGAAAAACAGGATTACTAATGGGGGTTATTTTTGTTTTTAATTTCAAGGTTAGTATTCGGTATAGGTCAAATGTATCTCAAATGGAAAATCATGTGGTGTTCATTGGCTACATATTCCTTCACTTCCCTTGTGGGGGTTAAGCTTTGGTGTCCCTCATTTTACCAGATGAGAGATGAAGGCAAGGAAGTTTTAACACTCTCACAAACCCATGTATCTTGGAAGAAGATACACAGGTGTGCTGAGGAGCCAAGAGTAAGTAAGGATTAAGGGGATGTGTTAGGAGAAGTGGATTAAAGATGTTTAAACCATTAAAAAACAAACAAATAAAAAAACTTTTCTACCATATTTTTGTGAACCCAGGTAATTTCTGAGTTTCTGATCCAACTATTTTCCTCGAAAGTGCCTGCTAAGGAACTGGGGGTGGGGTGGGGGGGAGGGGGGCGTGTCGTGAAGAAAGAAAGAAAAGAAAGGACAATGATGCCTTTCAGAAACTGGTTCCAAATCCTTGCTTCTCTCTTTCTTCTGTTAGAATTCCTCTGTTGTCAGACCCTGGCATTCCCTGGAGATTTCCTTAGCAGCAGTTTTTACTAAACTCCTCTTACAAGAGACTGTTTTGCTTTTAGGAGCCAGATTCAAGAAAGCGAGTCAGTGTAAAAATACATTTGGTTGTAATTTTTGTCAGTGCTGCCGTCTGACAGGATTGGAGGACGCTTCCCTTTCTGCCGGGATAATAGCTTTGTGATCTGCTGAGATCTGCGAGAGCCGACAGCACAGGAAATCTGCGTCTCAGCCCCACGCTCCAAATTTAGCTCTTGCATTACCCTGAAATTGGGTTTACACAAGGAAAACTACTTTAGTGCTAATCCAGTTGACTTGTAAGTAAATTTAGCTTCCCTGGGTTCCTATTCCCACAACCTAAACTGATTTCAAAGGCAGCTGTGGTCATCTCCCCACGTCTCAAGGACACTCAGGAGCACAGGTGCCCACAAGCTGGTCAGTCTCCCATGTCCCCTTTGAAGCCTTAGGGAGTTGTTCTTCAAGCTGGTGATGCTCACTGCCAGGGTACACGTCCATGGCCCCACAGTTACCCACTGCTAGGCGGGTCTCCCTGGCTGTGGGCTGGGAGAAGACAGCTTTGGGCTAGTCATTTCACAGTTCTGTGCCTCCATCTATAAAATCCTGGTATCACATAGACAGGGGTGGGTGGGAGGGGAGCGGGGAGCAAACTATATTCTTTGACCCCATTAACAGAACACTTGCAGGGTAAAATCCTATAATTAAAAGTAACAAAATCTTCCTAAGTTATATTTTTCCTCCTAACCATGTGTTAGATCTGGGTTCACTTTCCACAACTTACAAGCCAGTCTAATGTGATGGGTTTTTAAGACTTGTTTACAGTGGTTTACCCAAAGCTCATCAATAAAAAGTCCTTATGTTTCCCAAACCTGGTCAGCTTGGCATCAACAGTCCCAGAAATTGGTGTGGGAATATGACGTGCCTTCCCAAGAACGCCGGCCCAGAGCCTGGGGTTCCATTACAAAGCGGTGGATGCCCTACGTGAGTGGGAACCTCATGGGGGAGGAGGGGTGGATCTGATTTGGGGCCCCTCAATTCAGAGGCCATAGGCTTTTGAAAAACAGGCCTTTCTAGATGGATTGGCCCATATGTAATAGCTAATACTTATTGATTGTTTATCACGTGCCAAGAATTGTTCTAACTGCTGTGGCTAAGTGCTCCTGTGTTTATGGAATCCTCATGATAACCGTAGGAAGCAGGTAACCGTATTATCTTCAATTGAGGCACAGAAGGAAAGATTAAGTTGTCCAACTCACAGAGCTAGGAAGTGGCAGAGCTGGGATTCAAATCTAGGCATTTGATCATGGTTACCAGTGGCCAGAAATCAGACAATGACAGTAACTTGTCCTGGACTTGGGAGAGCTGTGTGTTGACTCAGGAGCACCCAAAAATTCCTCATGGATAAGTGTAGTAGTTTCTTCTCAATTGCCAGTATTGTTTACCTTTGTAGAATGGGACACTGTTGTATTGTTTATCTTTGTAGAATGGGACACTGTTGATTACACTTTGTATTTTTTCACCTTTCTTCTGCCCTCTCTGAGACTCTCTTTTTATATGCTCTGCTAATTCCTCTTTTCTTTCAACATTTATGTGAGGACTCCTCCTCCAGTTTTTGCCCCTGCCCTTCCCCTTCCTCCACCTTTCCATCCCACCTGTGTACCTGGGTGAGCTCATCAGTCCTTGTAGCTTCAGCTGCCAGCTCTAGAAGGATGGCTGAAATCTGCCAACAACCCTGACTCTTTCTGAACTTGAGACCTCCACTTCCAACTTCCCCTGGGGCATTGCCCCATGGTCAGCCTGCCAGCATTCCCCATCCAATCCGTCCACATTGGCACAATGGCCAGCATACAATAAGCACGAGATACATGCTCAATGGATGAATAAATGCATAATTTAATGAGAAAGTTGCCAAGTTTCATAGATTTTATCTTCCAGATTGCCCTGAACTGTACTGGCTTCTTCCATTTGCCTGAATACCCCTTGCTTAACCTGCTCTGAGATCCCATGGCAAAGTATGTTTCTCTTTGTTCTGGTGCCAATTTTTTTCCTACATTCTGTTATAGTTATTCATGTAAATATCCTCCTCAAGAATGTACATACTTTAAGGGCAGAGATTGTGTTTGATTCATTTCTATCCACCACCATGGATAGAAATGAATCAATAAGGACTTTTTATTGATGAGCTTTGGGTAAACCACTGTAAACAAGTCTTAAAAACCCATCACATTTTCACAAAGAAGCACTTAGTAACTATTGAAAGAATGACTTAGTAAAAGTGGACCTAGCATTTTGTAGTTTACAAAAGACTTTCACAAATACCTTTTTTTTTAAATTCCGCAGTATGTTAAGGAGGTAGGTGATTGAGTCTTTAGCTCCATTTTACAGATGAGGAAGCTAAAGGTTAGGGAGGCAGTTACTGGTCCAGGATCCCACTGCCCACCAAGACAGACTTTTAAAAAAAATTTTAATTGATTTTTAGAGAGAGAGGAAGGGAGAGGGTGAGAACTTCAGAGAAACATTCATGTGAGAGCACAACATCGATCAGCTGCCTCCTGCACATCCCCTCCCAGAGATCGAACTGCACCCCAGGCATATGTGCCACGATTAAAAATCAAACCAGCAGCCTTTTGCTGCACAGGACGATGCCCAACCAACTGAGCCACACTGGCCAAGGAACCAAGCCAGTCTTAAGATTCTAAATTGGACGAAAGATTAACCCTTCATCGTGGCTTTCTCCTCCATGTAGTCAGGAAAAGCAAGGGACAAAGAGAAAGAGAAGTTTGGGGTGGGGAAATTTGAATTGGGAACAATTACAAATAGGTCTGATTTGGTACCTTGCATGTCACAACCACTCACCCAGGTTCCATGTGTCTTTTAAGAACCCACATTTGGAGCTCCTAAGAGTAGCTCACTTCAGAGGCAACCCAGGAACAAGTTATTTTGTGGAGCTCCATGGTTTTATCTGTAATAAGAAAAGCATCTAGTTAAAACTACCCATGCATTTTTCTTTTGGAATCAGACAGATCTGGGTTAGAGCCCCAGCTTCAACATTTAACAACTTCCTTGCCTTCCCCTCATCTATAAAATAAAGATAATAACACTGACTTGGGGGGACACGTGCAAACTAAAAGGGGATAATTTTAAAGTGCTTAGCATGGCTCCTGGCAAAGGGAACTCAATCCATTCTCTTCTTCTTCCCCTGAATTGTGCCTCTGTGCCTTTAACTCTTTCTACATGTGGGGTCATGACCAGTGAACAGGGGCCCAAGATGAGACTTACTTACTGAGAGGAGTGAGAGGAAGACTGAGCTCATGACTGAAGCACTAGATGGTGCTGAGAAATGTCAGCTGCTTCTTGCCCAGTTGCCAGGCACCAGTGGGCATCTCCAACTTGCAGCATGACTGCCGTACAGCTGGGCCATTCAGTCAAACCAGAAGAATTCCTCAGCCTCATAGGCCACTTGTCAGACAGTTCACACACATCTGATACTATCTTTCTTGTAAAATATCGAGTAGCAAAAGGGGAGAGAGCAGTTTTCAAAGCAGTGACTGCTGGAAGAGGGGCTCCGTGGTTGAGAGTGCATAGGGGCACAGGGCAGGTGTCAACTGCAAAGCTTTCTTAGGTTAGTCCTGAAAGACTGAGGGTTCCACAGCCCTGCCGCACCTTTAGAGAAAGGGTGGGAGAGACCTGCTGAGGTAGTCTGTCAGTGCAGGGGCTCAGGGTATTGACAGTTCTGACAGAAGTTGTTTAAGATGTATTCATAACACTGACACGTTGCCTTTTCTGATTGACACAATTCAAACAGGCATCACTGGCCTTCAGCACCACTGAGAAGTGGGATGAACGACGAGGGGAATCATAGAGCCACCCCAGTGAACTCCTGGGAGGGATCATGAACCAGCTTCACCGTGAGCTTAGGACCTTATTGGATAGGCCATCAATTCTCCATTCACTGTAATATTTCAATTAATCAGAATTATTTGCCTTTATATTGTTACTAGAGGCCCGTTACACGATATTTGTGTAAGAATAGGCCTTCCTTCCCCTGGCTTCACTCCCAGCTGCCCGGGAGCCGGCACGTCCCCACTCCCACTGGGAGCCAGCATGCCAGCACGTCCCTACTCCCGGGCCGCCCAGAGCCAACAAGTCCTTGCTTCTGTCTGGAACACCACTCCAATAGCTCCCTCCGCCGCCCCCCTTCCCCTCATAGCAGGCTTCACACAGCTCCAAGCCTGCATATGCAAATTAACCTCCATCTTTGTTGGGTTAATTTGCATACTCACTCTGATTGGCTGTGGGCATAGCGGAGTGATGGTTAATTTGCATGTTTCCTTTTTTATTAGGTAAGATACTCTAATTTTTGCTAAGTAGGGGTAAATTAGGCACAAATAAGATGGTTGGGTGGTGTGTTTTTTTTTTTAATTTACCTTTATTGTTGAAAGTATTAGAGATGTCCCCTTTGTTTTTCTCATTGTTGTTGTTGTTGTTTCCCCCATTGACCCCCTATACCCTACACTCTCCCCTCCCAGGCCTTCACCACACTATTTTCTATGTCCATGGGCTATGTATATATGCATATAAATTCCCCGGTTAATCTCTCCACCCCACCCTCACTCCCCCACCCCATTCTTCCCTCTGAAATTCCTCAGTCTGTTCCATGGTTCTATGACTCTGGATCTATTTTATTCATCAGTTTATTTTGTTCATTAGATTCCATATATGAGTGAGATCATGTGATACTTTTCTTTCTCTGACTAGCTTATTTTGCTTAGCAGAATGCTCTCCAGGTCCATCCACGCTGTTGCAAATGGTAAGAGCTCCTTCTTTTTTACCTCTGCATAGTATTCCATTGTGTAAATGTACCACAGCTTTTTTATCCACTCATCTACTGATGGGCATTCAGGCTGTTTCCAAATCTTAGCTATTGTAAATTGTGCTGCTATGAACATAGGGGTGCATATATCCTTTCTGATCGGTGTTTCAGACTTCTTAGGATATATTCCTAAAAGTGGAATCACTGGGTCAAATGCGAGTTTCATTTTTTTAGGAAAATCCATACTGTCTTCCACAGTGGCTGCACCAGTCTTCATTCCCACCAGCAGTGCAGGAGGGTTCCTTTTCTCCACATCCTCACCAACACTTGTCCTTTGTTGATTTGTTGATAATAGCCATTCTGACCAGTGTGAGGTGATAACTCATGGTCATTTTAATTTGCATCGCTAAGATGATTAGTGACTTTGAGCATTTGTTCATATGTCTCGGCCATCTGTATGTCCAACTTGGAAAAGTGTCTATTTAGGTCCTTTGTCCATTTTTAATCTGGATTGTTTTTCTTCCTTTTGTTAAGTTGTTTGAGTTCTTTATATATTTTGGAAATTAACCCCTTATTGGATGTGTAATTGGCAAATATGTTCTCCCATGCAGTGGACTCCCTTTTCATTTTGTTGATGGTTTCTTTTGCTGTGCAGAAGCTTTTTATTTTGATGTAGTCCCATTTGTTTATTTTCTCCTTAGTTTCCTCTGCCCTAGAATATCAGTAAACATATTGCTACGAGAGATGTCTGAGACTTTGATGCCTGGGTTCCTTCTAAGATTTTTATGGTTTCATGACTTACATTTAAGTTGTTTATCCATTTTTAGTTTATTTTTGTGTATGGTATAAGTTGGTGGTCTAGTTTCATTTTTTGCATGTACTTGTCCAGTTTTTCCAACACCATTTATTGAAGAGACTGTCTTTACCCCATTGTAAGCTCTTGCCTCCTTTGTCAAATATTAACTGAGCATAATGGCTAGGGTCAATTTCTGGGTTATCTGTTCCTTTCCATTGATCTATGTGCCTGTTCTTGTGCCAGTACCAGGCTGTTTTGAGTACAGTGGCTTTGTATTATAACATTATATCTGGTATTGTGATTCCTCCGACTTTGTTCTTCTTTCTCAAGATTGCTATGGCTATTCAGGATCTTTTTTGGTTCCATATAAATTTTTGGAGTGTTTGTTCTAGCTCTGTGAAATATGCGGGTGCTATTTTAATAGGGATGCATTGAATCTATAGATTGCTTTGGGTAGTATGGACATTTTAATGATGTTGATTCTACCATTCCATGAACACGGTATATTCTTCCAACTTGTTTATATCTTCCTCTATCCCTCTCTGCACCAAAGCCTACACTGAGTAGCTGCAAATGAAAACTCCTGTGCTTTGGGTTTAGAGGAAAAAAAAGAAACTGTGGCTTTCTCTCCAACTGGCTCCGGTCTTGGGCTCCAGGGTCCACTGGGGCCAGCAGCCCTACGGCCTTTCAGGGCTGGATGTTACATGGGTCATGGGTCTTGGCTCTGGTATTCTGGGCCCTGGGGCCCAGCCTGGGTTCCAGGCCTCTATCTTCTGAGGGAACAGCCCCTCCCATAGCCCAGGCTCCCCCCCTCTCTCAGCTTGCAGGCCTGCTGCCCCTGGGAGCTGGGTCAGCTCCTCGCCCTTCCTACCTGTCTCCAGGTGTTTTCTGTTTTTCCTTGATTTGTCTCCTCCTTAACTAGACCTCAGTTAGTAATTCCAGGTGAATGTTCTCCAATTTAGTTGTATTTTTAGTCTGGCCCTGGGAGGAGGTGCACAACAGGTCTATTTGATCACCATTTTCCCTTTCTTGGTTGGGTTGTTTTTTGTTTGTTTTTTAAGATAAGTATTTTAAGTAATATTTACAATTTCATATCTGGTACATTAATCCACTACTTACTAACCAGGTGACCTTGTACAAATTTCTTAAATTCTTGTATATTTCTTTTTACTCATCTGTATAAGGGGATAAATAAAACCCTCTTAGGGTTGTGATGATAATTAAATGAGATAGAAGATGTATATCATTTCAGAAGTATACTGGTACATACCTGATAAATGTTAGCTATTTTTATTAATATTGCTTCTATTTTCTGTGTTTGCTCTCTCTATTCCTGTCTGGTGCACATCAAGGTTGAATAGCTTTGTACAAAGAGTTGATGTCATGGGCTTAGGCATTTAGTGGACCTGGGTGTGAACTTGGGCAAATTGCTAAGCCTCAGTATCCCATCTGTGAAACAGGAGTACTAATATCTGCCTCTCATGATTATTGCATGGTGCAAATAAGATCATATTTCTAAAGTGCTCAGCATACATGTGCCAAAAAATGGCCAACATTATTATGTTTATAATAAGGACTCTCAAAGCACTATAAAGTACAAAATCATCAAAGAAAACAGCTCTTCATTCCTTCAATATTTATTTCTTAAGTACTCACTCTATGCCAGACACAGAGTTTGGCACTGGACACACAGATTTACAATGTGCTGAAACAAATAGGGAGTTTCTTGTGAACTCTCTCGGTCACTAAGGAAACGAGGCCATCCTGTTCCCTGCACTTTCAAGTTAGTCCACGCTCTTCTCTAGGACCCTCACATTCCAGCTGTGGGTGGCTGTGTTTCATATCTCCTCAGATCAAAATGGATTGCTCTGAACAGTGATGTCGAGCATTAAACTGGAGGCATTAGACTTGAAAAGATGGTGCAGACATTTGGTGTCACAGTTTTTTGAATGTTATGCCTGGCGAATCTGTGTATGGTAGATATAAAGGAGGTTTCAAATGGGGAAGCTTTACGACTTTGGGCTTTTAGATTTCCAGGCTGCATTTTTGGGAAACCACATAAAAGAATACCTTTTTCTTTCTTTTTTTTTAATGTGAGTATTACCTCAGGAAGTATAGCTCTTTTGCAAAAGCAGTATGTCATTCTGAGCACTGTCCTCGATGATTTTACCAATATGTGATGGTCATTTTGATTAACATATGAACCAACCTTTTAGATAACAAACATTCACAGACTCCTATCTACAAATAAAAGGGCATTTTAAATGTCTAATCTGTTCTTCCCTTTGGCACTAATCTGTGTAGTAAGAAGAATACTTGGCCTGGACTCAGGATGTAGTCTCTGGCCTCCATTCTGCCATGACCTTCAGAGGAAGCTTATGCTTCACCTCCCCCAGGAAGTTTTTTCTGACTACCTCAGCCCCCATTAGTGTTTTCCTATGCCAGAGCTATTACACTTAGATTCCAGGCTATATGGGTTAACACAACACTTTCCTAGTTGTTTCGACATTGTATATCTTGCCTGTCTAGAGGAATTACACGCTACCTGAGGGTAGAGGCCAAGTCTACTGTCTTCCGAAACCTCTGAGTGATAGGACAGTACTAGAAAGTAAATATGCTTCTCTACCAACACCCGATTAACTAAGACCAGTGGTTGATCAATGATGTGAACTGCTATGCTGCTAAACATTTTTTTGGCAGGGAATACAGGGGGGTGGGAGAATGGAGGCTCTGCTCAGAGGAAACTGAATAAAGAAAGAACATTAGATGTAACATCAACATATCTGTTGGTCCGTTGAGTCCCCACCTTGCCAATGTATAGCCAGATGATCAAATAGAAGCTACTCTCTCTCTTCCAGTTTATTTTCCTTATCTTTAAAATATCTGCCTCATCGGGTGATGTTGAAGATCAAATGAAATAATGTATGGAAAATGCTTTGTAAGCAGAAACCCACTTTGCACATGCTATATTTTAATTCGGTTTGGTTTGGATTAAAAACAGGGTAATTTTCTTTCCTCAAACAAATGATAAAATAATATTTCCCAAAATTATCTGGGCCTTTAGAAGAAATCCAGTCTCCCCAGTGTTTGCCCTTTTCTCACACCCATTCACCCACTGCATCCACTGGTTAGTCTGATACATGCACAGAGGGTTTTGTGGCTCACAAAAGCATTTTCACATGCATTCTCATACAAAAGGCCTGTGACACAGATAGTGTAGGTGGTAAGACTTCCCAATTCATTGATAAGCAAGAAGAGACATGAGAGGTTTATAGAATGCCCCAGCGTCACCCCAGCTGGCTGAAAGGGCCTGTCTACCTCCTCGTCTTGTCCTCTCTCCATGATGCCACCTTGGCTCCGCTTTGCACATGTCCTTCCCAAGGCATTCTCAGTGACAAACAAGGTCTGCGTCCTAGTAGGGGAGATCAGTTCACTAGCATCAACGTAATTAAAACGCTCAAGGTAAAATGAGTCCAATGTATAAGTCTTTAACATTTCATCATAAATATAAACATTTCCCCCGGCCAGTGTGGCTCAGTGGTTGAGCGTCAACCCATGAACCAGGAGGTCATGGTTTGATTCCCGGTCAGGCACATGCCTGAGTTGCAGGCTCAATCCCCAGTGTGGGGCATGCAGGAGGCAGCCAATCCATGACTCTTGGTCATCATTGATGTTTCTATCACTCTCTCTCCCTCTCCCTTCCTCTCTGATATCAATAAAAATATATTTTAAAATAAGATAAATGTAAACATTGTATCCTTCTATGTTTTTAGCAGCATAGTAAAGCAGTTAAGAATTAGATGGAGCCAATTCTAACCCCCATTCTGCTGCTCACGGGATAGGTGAAATTGAGAAGCCCCTTTGAGCCTTGGTAATCTCGGGTTACCGATACCTAGCTCCCAGTGTTGCGGGGACAGTGAAATGGAATAACGCACCTAAAGCACTTGGTCCACTCTGTGGCTCGTGGATGAAAGCTGTTCCCGGCCGTGTAAAGTAAGGTAAGATTTATGTCTGAGTGACACAGGAAGGTGTAGCATTTGGACCTGTATATGCTATCATGGTTTGGCAGTGTTAATGAAACACTTCATCGTGCGTCAGCCACCATCACCTCCACAGGCCATCTCTGGCTGGGTCATCCAAGGGCCTATGAGCAAAGGACATTCCACTGATGACACACCAAGTTGCCTTGTTTTTCCTCCTTCTTGAAAAGCCATTTTGGTTACTTTTTTTTTTTTCCCCCACGCAGTCCTGACCCTGAGCCTCCAGGCAGAATGCCGCGTGTACAGGAGAGGAGTTTGGAGATTTGCTATGTGTACTCCCATGAAAACGTGGTTTGCCTTTCACTGCCTTTCCCATCCCACTCCCCATTGGCAGAATTTTTTCACCAGAGAGTGGAAGAGAAGGTGATTCATATTTTTGTAGTCAGATTTTTTTTATCCGTCTTCCTCACTCTGAACAGCTTCTTAGGAGGGAAGGCTGGAGGCCTGGGGTCTATAGTCTGAGAGTTGGCCTTATCCAGGGCATGTGTGTGAAAGGTGGAGCCGTGGTGTGAGGTGTGGGGATGATATCCTGGCTTTGGACTTGATGAGAGGCCTGAAATAGCTAGGTAGTTATTCAAAGCCACATGACCAGGGAAGGACAGAGCTTTATCTGACTCCAAAGCCCTCAGTCTTGGACCCTGTGGCTTAGAGTTCTCAAATGCCACTTTTTAAACAAGTGGCCTCTAGGAAAAAATGTAACTTAAAGGCAAACCTTTCACGGTGGATTTGCGTATTGTGGCAGTCCGGTTGGGGAAGATGTGTTCCTTTGAGAGGCAACACCTTTAAGTGCTTCTCAGCTGTTCTCCAAAGAGGTAGTTGGGCACTCTGCCCACATATAGGGGCCTTCTCTCCTGGGTCGTTAAAGGGGTCTACGGGATGATCATAATTATTCTTGATAAACTCTGACACCCAGAGAACAGGACCCCTTCCCCATGAACAAGATCATGGACCAACTATGATGGGGGCTGCTGGGTAATCAGTGTCAGGGTCGGGGCAACAGGCTCAAGGGAGAACTGGGTGGGGGGACCATGAGGAGTTGCTATCAGGGGGCTAAATGTCATAAGAGCCACAAATGCGAACCACATATGTAATTTAAAATTTTCTGAGCCACAATTTAAAAAGTAAAAACAGGTAAAATAATGAATGTTTTATTTAACCTGATAGCTCCAAAATATTAATGAGATATTTTACATTCTTTATTTCTTCTTTTCTGGGGGTGGAGGGTAATAAGTCTTTGAAATCTAGAGTGTATTTTGCACTCACCACACATCTCTGTTTGGGCTGGAACAGGCACAGGTGGCTAGTGACCACTGTATGAGACTGCGGGTCTAACAGCACCAGTGACATTGCAACCTCCCTCCCACCAGCTCTTAACTCTCCCCACCCCTTCATTTTCTGTGCACAGTTATCACCGGATGAACTATATATTTCCTTTACTTGTCTCTCTCATTATTAATTAGGATACAGTCTAAACTGGTATTTATAATGAATGAGCAGATTTATAGATGATAGATAGATGATTGATAGATAGATAGATAGATAGATAGATAGATGATAGATAGATAGATAGATAGATAGATAGATAGATAGATAGACAGACAGACAATGGTTTAAACAAAATTGATTTCTCTCCAGTCCAGAGGAGGCTGCCCAGTGCTGGATGGGTAGTTCAGTTTCCCGTGCTCTCCCTGAAGCCCAGGCTCGGTCTATATTACTCCTCTGCCAGCCTCAACCTGTGGCATTGATCTCATCCTAGATGCTTCTTCAGCATCTTCATGGCCACACTCCAGTCTGGAGCACACCCTTTATATTTTTCTATTTTAAGGACACAGTCCTCTCTCCCTCCCTTCCTCCCTTCCTTCCTTCCTTCCTTCCTTCCTTCCTTCCTTCCTTCCTTCCTTCCTTCCTTCCTTCTTTCCTTCTGGTCTCTTTCTTCCTCTGCAAGGGCCTGACCCCGAGACAGTATACTTCCCTTTTGCTCACATCTCTTTGGCCAGAATGTAGTCACATGTTACATCAAGCTTGAGGTCTCCTGCTGGATGAGCCAGTGGCCAGCCAGTATGGGCAGTTCTAATATTACAGTTGGAAGGAAAGAGTCGCCCCAACCAACTGGAATGTTTTGTTCACTGTTGTAGCCCCAGCAGTGGAGTACCAAGCATAGGGCTGTGGGAGCATCACTCTGGCAGGAGGAGTATCTCATATGACATTGTTAGAATTGCACGTACATACTGCTAATGAAAGCAGACTAAATGATAGTTGGTTTCATTGTTATTTTTAAACTAGAGGCCCAGCGCACGAAATTTGTACACAGGTACGGTCTATAGGCCTGGTCTGTGATCAGGGCCATCTTCCTCAGCTGCCCATAGCCGGCCCTGCCCCCCGCCGCCACCCACCCCTGGTTCCCCTTTCTCCATCAGGTAATCTGTGCCTGATGGCGGGGGTGGGGGGGAGGAGGGGAGGAAGGGACTGAGAGGTCAGCTGTTCCAACTTACTTGCCGGCCCTGCCCCCATCACAGGTCGCCCTCTGTGTGTGGGGCGAATGGTGGGGTGGGGCCTTGGCCTGGCACCACCCACATCCTCCACCACCTACCCCTAGTTCCCTGTTTGCCATCAGGTGATTGGAGCCTGCGGCCAGGGAAAGGGACCAAGAGGTAGTCAGTGTGCCTCATAGTGACTGGTCCAGCGGTTGTTCCGCCTTTAGGGTCAATTTGCATATTACCCTTTTATTATATAGGATTCTCCACAGACCCTGCACCCCATATTTGCTGCACCAGAGAGGACTGCTCCCCTGTCCTGCCCTTGGCATGCTACTGAGCCCTGGCACCAAGGGTACTGGCTGGCACATAGTAAATACTCGATATCTGTAGGGTGAATGAATAGAACTACCGCTGCATCCTTCCCTGTCATTGCCACATCACAGGTAGTAGCCCTTAGACATGTCAATAGTTAGCTGCTACTCCCTCTTAAACCATGAGCTCCCTGAGCACTGGAACCGACACCAGTTGTCATAGCTTGAGGCCAGGCACTCAGTTGATGTCGGTTGAATGAAGGAACCAATAAAGTTCATTGAAGGCTGCCCCTGGCCTGCATTGAGCCTACTCCAGGCAGGACTTTTCTATCTGAGTCTTTTTCTCTTTGCCAGAGCAGCAGAGCCTGAGACTAGAAAGGTAGACTGGCTCCAATTTGTGTGTTACCTTATGCATCAGGTTAAGGAATTTGCACTTTGTCCTAAAAGCAATAGGGGGCCATCAACACGGTTTGACCAGCTGGAGCTTTAATTGGAGATGTGATTTAGTGATAGGAGAATGGACAAGAAGGAACTAATCAGCATTTTCTCGGACCTTCTGGCTTCAGCTTTCTAGGCACGGGCGTTTTCTAGTGCTCTTCATTCATTTCTGAGGACACCGTTCATTTGCCATCTCAATCCAAATGTTCCTCCTCTGTTCTCCGTTTTGATAAGTACAGTCTTTGACTCATTCACTCTGCATCTATCCATCCTCAACCTCCATGTGCCAGATACCTTTAGAAGGCATGTTTCTTTAAAGCAGGACTCTGTCTTGTCCACTGCTACATCCCCAAGGGCAGGAACAGTGCCTGGCACCTGGTAGGCTGTTCCTACGTATGTTTTGTGACTGGAGATAAGGAGAGGAGGTGGGAACTCAAATAGCACATCTGTCCAATAGGGCACACAGAGTGTCCTCCAAGCATTTGGAATCTGTTCTCATGTTCCCTCAAGTCGTCTCCTCAGGATCACCTCTCTGGCTCCTTCAGCCATTCCTCAGAGGACATGATTTTAGTTCTCTTTACCAGCCTGGTCTCTGCTTTCCATGAGGGGTGGTATATGCATGGCCCTGTTGAACTCTGGTGCTCAGAGTGAAGCCTGATGCTCCAGGTGAAGTGTGGCCTGATAGAAGAAGGCGGGATGGCTCCTCCCTCATTTCAGAGAGTTCATTTCTACTCATGAGTGCCCCTAGTGTCATTCAGTCAACTTTTTTAGTAGCTGTCCCCTGACCAGCAGAACACACCATCAACCAACACAGCATTCCCGTATATCATAGGCACCTTCCTCTATATCTCTTTCTACAGATTTACTTTGTCTGCCAAACTGGAAGAGAAACTGGAGATTGTTCAAATAAAACACATTATATCCTTGGCTCAGTTGGTTGGAATGTCATCTGGTCAGGGCACATACCTAGGTTGTGGGTTCAATTCCCCATCGGGACATGTATGGGAGGCAACCCATCAATGTTTCTATCTCACATCGATGTTTCTCTCTCTCTCTCTTTCTCTCCCTTCTCTTCTCTCTAAAATCAATAAACATATTGTTGGGTGAGGATAAAAAAAAAATAACAAATGAAAAAACACATTATAAAAGTGGTTATTAGGCCACTGCTATATCTCTACAAATATTTTAAGCACCAGAGTTTAAGCAAAATGCTTAAAAATCAAGGGCCAGCAAGGTATTTGATACTCCTCATGATGGGGCATTGTACATTGTTGTACTATTGCAAATTTTCTTGATTTTATTAATTTTGTTATTCAGTGGATTTGGTTTTAACATGTAGGACTTAAGACATTATTATCATTGAAATTTATAAAAGAACATTGTGCCTGGCATGACATGAAGCCAACTTAGAAAACCAAAATTTGCCACTTAACTATGTGATCTTGGATAAGTTAGTCTGTCTCTTAAAATCTGTCTCTTTGTCTAATAAGACTAATAATACCAATAGTAGAAAGGACCGAGAAAATTCACAAAATGTGCAGTTTACATAATAACAAATATAAATGTTTTACAAATGTGTGAACATATAAAAAAGACATTTAACTTCACTAAGGATAATAATGAAATGTTACCTTAAAAAGTGATAGTACCTCCCTAACCAGTGTTGCTAAGTGGTTAGAACATCAGTCCATGCACTGAAGGGTTTCGAGTTTGACTCCCAGTCAAGGGCACATACCTGAGTTGCAGGTTCAATTCCCAACACCAGTTGGAGCCCATGCAGGAGGCAGCCAATTGATGTGTCTCTCTCACATTGATGTTTCTCTCTCTTTTTCTCTCTTGTTCTCTCTCTGTCTCCCCCCTTCACTTCTTTTCTTCTGTCCACTCTCTGTAAAGATCAATGGAAAAAAATATCCTCGGGTGAGGATTAACAACAACAACAACAAAAAAGTGATAGTACTCAGGGAGATACCTTAGCAGGTAGTTGTTAGCAGTGAGTGGAGGAAATAGACACTGCATCCTATACTAATGATAGAAATATAAATTATGGCAGTTTTCTTAGAAGACTATTTGGAAATACACGTAAAAATCCTTGAAGATGTACATACCTTTGACCTAGAAAACAATTTCACTCAATGTTTTTGCCTAGAGAGGTAACATAGAGGTATATAAAAATTCATACACACGGATATTCACCTCAATTTTATAAATCATGAAAAAATAGATATAACCAAAATGTTTAATTGCAGCCATTAAAAAAACCCACATATTTTAGAAGAATATTTAATGAGATAGAACATACGTATTACATTAAAAAGAAGAAACTATGTTCAATATAATTCCAATTTGTAAAAAGAATTCATTTGTGTGTATATATGTGTGCTTTGAAAAATATATGAGCCCTGGCCAGTGTGGCTCAGTTGGTTGGAGCATCGCCCCATATACTGAAAGATCTCGGGTCGGGGCACATGCCCAGGTTGCCAGTTTGATCCCTAGTCAGGCGCACAGAGGAGGCAACTGATCGATGTTTCTCTCTCTTTCCCTTCCTTCCTCTCTCTCTAAAATCATTTAAAAAATAAGAATAATTAAATAAAAAATATATGATACTTGTTAGTGATTATCTATAGGTTTAGGGTATATGGTGACTTTTAATTTTTTTCTTTGTGTCTCTCTCTTTTTCAAAATTTCCACAACATTGTTTTTTAAAGGGTAAATTAAGAATAGCCTTACACATCTTGCAAGAATTGTGAGAATCTAAATTTAAATGATAATATCTATGTAGAAATGTCATACTGATTTATTTCATTATTGTTAGATATTCATCATTTCCTCATATTTTGCTTTTCTTTAACACTTCCTTCTTGTTCCTCCTCTTTCCCTGTCCTCTCCCCTCCCTCTCTCCACCAAGCCCTTACTTTTCTTCACTTTTGGCTCTCTCCCTCTTCTCTTATTCCTGGCCCTGGCCCTGGGCTTTGCTCAGCTGCCGCTAGGAGTTAAGAGTCAAACCGTTTGCTGACCCTGATCTGAAGCTCAGTTGATTCAAACTGAGCAAGAAGTGAACAAGTTTCTTGCATTTCCTCTCAGACCTCTAGTAGCCCTGACACACATCCTGGACTAATCAAGACTGTGTGAAATGTACGTCCATCCATTCGGAGTTGAGCTCTTGTCATATAGGACCGAATTACCAACTTCTCAAAACTGTGGGGAGAGGGAGGCTGTGTTTTTTTCTTCTACATCCCAAATGTTTGATGCCTCTGCGGTCCAACACGACTCGAAAAGAGCTTTGTCAAACAAAGCATGAACACTAGGAGTTTCCTGACATTTTCATAACTATGAGCATATGATTTGCAGTTCATATTGAATAACGATGTAAGAAATCTGCCAAGAGAGCTCCCAATACTATTTCCAGCGCCGGTTCCTAACCAGTTACAGCTGCCTCCCCACAGAATGTGAGCACAGACTACCAGGTTCTGTGGTTCTCCCGCTTGCAAAGTTTGTATTGAGTTACTGGGAGTCATTCTAATGGGGGAAGTCACTCTCCTGGCAAGCATTTGAGATGAATAAAGCTAAGGGTTTAATGTTCTAATGAAAAAATTTGTCAATATTTAAATCAAACGTGTGAACACTAAGTGTTTTTACATCTGTTTGCCGCAGAGGTTGTGCGGCGGTCTTTGGCTTTCCAGACACGAATAAAGTAGATAGATGCACTGTTAAACTTTCGAACAATGACAAAGGAAAACATGGAGTAATTGCTTCACTCAAAGCCTGCCAGGAGATTAATTGCCTAAGAGATGTATTTTATGCAGTGTCCAGAAACTGCAGAATCTACGGGAGTGGCTTGCTTTCACTAGGAGAAAACATATGTCACCTCTCACCAGCGATGTTTATGTCTTTTCACAAACCTGTCTTCTTTCAGCCTAAAGACATTCCAACTGGAAATGACTACAAAGTCAGGAGTTGATAGGTTAGGGGTGTTTAGTAATGCTTAAAATAATACCCTCATGGAGTCCGATACGATGCGGTACTCTGAGCCCAGGGTAACAGCAAGCTAGACCCAGGGGACTGGGAGGCCTTTTTGTTGCTGGCTAGAGAAACTGTTGGGAGGGAGTGGAGAGCGGGGGGCCTGCCTTTGACCTGCCAACTCTGAAACGAACAGATTTGGGGCTGCAAGGCTCTTGGGGAGCTAGCTAAGTGAAGTGAAGAAATATGAGTGGAACCTGTCTTGGTCCCCTTTGGGACTGTATTCAAACGAGGGATTGCTGAAGGCGGACGGTGCAGAGTCTGGAGGAAGTCTGCACAGCCCTAGTGGAGAAGCATAGAGTGCAACTCCATAAACATGGATTGGGTGCCTTCTATGAACCAGGTTAAAGGTACTGGACTCTGTTGGAAGTGAGACTGGGGATGGGTTAAGCTACAAAGGAAAACTACGAACAGCTGCTACACTTCAGGAACATTCTGCCTGGGGGAGAAACCGACATCTCAACAAAGAGTCCTAGTACAGTGAAGTGAGTGCGGGAGGCTGGAGAGAGCATCTTCTCATGGACTCATCTAGCAGTATCAGGAAAGCATCTAAGGGAGATAAAACTGAACTAGAATGGGAAGGATGCAGGGTAGTGGTCCAGGTGCAAAAGGGGAGGATAGATTTCTTGGAAGGGAAACAGGACACAAATGTCTCAGACGGTGTGATATGTTCAGAGACTACATCCTGTTTTTCATTATGAGGTGCTAGAGTCCAAGGTGGGCAATGGCAGGAGACAGAGATGAAGAAGTGGGTGAGGCTGGTCACCGGGGACCTTGTGATCTCTGTTAACACGCTAGGACTGTCCCCCGGGGAGCGTGCAGTGGAGAGTCACTGAAGTTGGGAGCAAGAGATGATCTGATCCACCTCTTAGGTAGCACATTCTTCAGAGGCAGGAAAGATCAATAGACAGGGCCCAGGATGGAGGTAGACAGGCAGACCAGTGAGGAGGATACTGCAAACGTTCCGGTGGGATATGCTGGGAAATTAAATTACAGTAACCATAGGTGGTTAGGGTAAGAAAGGACATTAGAACTGGAAAGAACATATCACATAGTTCAGTTTCTATGTTATACAAATGGAGTAGCCGAGGACAAAAGATGGCGAGTGACTTATCCAAGGTTACAAAGTTTATTGGCAGCCAAATCAGGACCGAAGACCCTGGCCTTCTGATTTCCAGCCCACTGACTTTTCCACTCAGCAATGCCAAGATCAGTCCCAGCATCCTGCCTGTTAGGCAATGCCCTAGAGAAACCTGAAATTTTCTTGGCCAGCATTTTTCCTGTTAATATCTAGGAGGTGGGAACAGTGTTTGCAGCATCAAGCCAGACTGCCTAGGAGCCGGGGCGGAGGGCGGCGGGGGGCGGGGGGAGGGGGGTTCTTTTCTGTTCATCTTCTTTCTGTCTGGCTTTAGATATCTCCCTTAATTTACCCTCTTCTCCTTCTCCAGACAACCTTCTCAACTGCTGCTTATGAAATTTTCTCCCTTCTGCTGAGTCTAAGCAGTGAAACAAGACAATCTAGCACCTTCTCTCAAGTTTGCTTTCTCAATATGTGAATCTGACTTCTGTATCATTGTTAAGGACTGTGACAATTTGAAGGACATGTGGTCCAATAAAATCAAGATCAACTGTTTCCATTTACACTGCTTCCTTGCGCATATAACCATTTTACAGAGCAGCATTATCTATGCAAAAATAGTGTTCTGTGTTGTCTTTTTCAGTAAATTACATGTGTACATATTTTTATGTATATTTGTATCAGCTTTATAGTATTCCTTATGGTGGAAACAGCAGGAAATGTGGAGTGAAGCCTAAGGCTTTGGGTAAGAGACTTCATCTCCAAACCTCAGTTTTGTCAACTAGAAAATGTGGATAATGCTGCTACCTGGAGGGTACCTGGCACAGAAAGGATCAGTCCTACTCCCACCTTTGTCTGGTTGTTTCGTATGGTATTATGTGTTTTCTCAAACATCGAGGTATGATTACAAATGGCACCCATAGCTCAAAGTCAGAGGTCATTTGTTTTAACCTACCTCAAAGCTGAGGATATTTTCGAGCACAGAGTAAAATCTTGATACCTTGTGAAAGTAGGTAGAAAAAAATAAAGAAATGAAAGCTTAATTAGCTAAGAAATCTGTGGCCTTCCAATATCATACATATTGAAGTAACCAGAGTGTATTGTATACCTGGGGGTGGCCGTGCAGTTTATGGAGAGTGTCCGTCACAGGGACGACACCGTTTTCCATTAAGGATGGCCCCGCAGCAGCCTCACAGAGGACTGAATGAGCAGAAGATCAGAGGCTGGCCTCCCAGTTACCGGACTCCCGTGGTGAGTCAGCTGAGCAGTGGTAGGCACCTGAGCCAGGAGGGAGGCGAGGGGTAGAATTCAAGAAGTGCTTTGGAAATTAATTTAGTTTTCAAGTTAAATTGTTGTTACTCTTAAATGTTGCCCATTTTCCTCCTCTGCTACGTTTCTTCTGGTCAGCAGAACTAAACTCATGGGGAAGTGGAGAAATTAACTATGAATGTCCAGTTATTACATGAACTCAGGTTCCCTCTTTGCTGAAGTTAAAGTAAAAAGTGGGAGAAATTTAACTCACTCATTAAATATTTATTAGGTGTCAACGACTTGACACTTACCAGGTGCTGTTCTAGGCAATGGGGGCATAGCAGTGACCAAACCAAAGCTCCTGTCCTCATGAAGTTTGTTTATAAATAATAAATGATTAATGTATCAATGCAGAGTATATCTGATGATGCTAAGTGCAATGCATAATCATCAGTCAGGTAAGGGCAAGGGGAAAGTGGTGGGCATGAGTTCAGAGAGGTGTGGGGGCAGAAGACTATGAAAGGACTCCATTTTTTTTACTTAGCATGAGAAGAGAAGCCATTGGAGAGGTTTGAGCAGAGGAGGGACATGAGCTAGTTTATGTACTAAAAGGATTCCCTACACCTGCCATGTTGAGAAGAGCCTGGGGGGAGGGAAGGGGGGTGATCAAGAGTGTGAGTAGTAAGACCAGTTGTGAGACTTTTGTGGAGGGAAATCATGCAGAGATAATGGTGGTCCAAACTGGAGCAGGGAAGGTGGGTTGGGGGTAGATTTTTGAAGGAGGAGGTAAAAGCATGAGCTGATGGTTTGGATATGATTATGAGAGAAAGTATAGAGAAAGCAGAATGCAAAAGATTTTTGTTATGAACAATTATAAGGATGGAATTGTTATTTCTGGGGTGGAGGAAGAATTCAAGAGTGTTCTTGAAGGGAAATAAGCATTCAGTTTTAGACACATTGAGTTTGAATTCCTTTTGGATGCCCAAGTGGAGATATGGAGAATGAAGTTCAGAGAGTGGTGTGAGCTGGAGATATGACTTTGGGAGGAGACAGGAAGATCAGGTTAGGAAGTGAGAATGGAGGGAAGAGGTCTGAGGACTAGGCCTAGGGATCTCAATGACTGAAATCTTGAATTGGCAAACGAGACTAAGAAGTCACAGCCAAAGAAGTAAAGAAAACCAAGAGAGAAGAGTGTCCTGTAAAAGAAAGAGGTTCCAGAAGGAATAATGAACTGTGTCAAATGCTGCTGTTGGGTCAGTAAAGATAAAGACTGGAAATTCACTGTTGGATTTAGTAACATGGAGATCATTGACCTCAACAAGAGCTTTCAGCAGGATGGCAAAGCAAAGACTTGATTTCAGTGGGTCCAGAAGCAATTGGGAGAACTGGGAAAAGCAGGTGTAGACATCTCCTTTGACAGATGTTTGTGGTAAAAGGGAGCAAAAAGAAAAAGCCAACGTAGCTTACCAGGGAAACAGTCTGATAAGTTTGTTTTAAGATGGGAGATATTATAGCACATTGGTGTACTGATGGGAAAATGATCCACAGAGATGGGGGGAGATGGTGATGCAGCATAGACAAGGGACAGTTGCCGAGCCATGCCTATGGATAGGTGAAGAGGGTGGGATCCATGTGTTCAAGTCCATAGATGGGACTGAGAATGGAGCCCATCTGCTGTAATGGGATGGGAGGCAGAGTTTATGGAGCAGACCAAGGAGGAGTAGAAGCAACAGTTTGGTCAAACTTGCTTTCTTAAGGGCTAACCCCTAAGTCTTAGCTTTTCTGACTTCATAAGTCATACCCATTTCTGTTCCCAGCATGTCCAGAGTTCACACACATGCATAATGTTACACATGACTAGTCTTTGGTACAATGAGTAGGAACTCTAAGATACAAATTATTTTTTTAAGTGGGAGAAAGAGCTTCCAGCTAGAAATATAAGTCAATGTAAACACTACACTACAGTGGGGCATGGGGCGGTGGGGTTTTTAGGTTTTCTCTTTGGTGCCTAGAATAGTATTGATTTCTAGACTAAAATAAGGCAGAAAGAGAATTTATATTTCATAAGCAACTATCATGAGCAAATAAAAACGTGGTACACATTATTTAATATACCAGTTTTACAGATGCGGAGGTGGAGGCTCAGAGATAAACACCTGGCAAAGGGCACATGCAGCTGTCAGGCAGCTGTCAGGTTTGAACCCAGATCTGTGAGTCCTCAAAGCCCTGGTCTTTCCACCACACTGTGTTCTGCCCACCTGATGACTTGGTGAACTTGGAAAAGTCACATAGCCACTCACTCTTGGTTCTTTCAAGAGGGTTAGACAAGAGGCCTGCAAAGTCCTATTCCAACTAAATGACTCCATAAGATGGGGAGCCCCGGGACAGCTACACGGCATGGGGCCTGTCCTCAGCTCACAATTCCCCTCCACCAACTCTGCAAGCCGCCCCTTACTGTTCCCTGCCACCTCTGACACAGGCACAGCTCTCTGCATGGAAGCCACGGGATGACCTGTACTCTGTATTGGATTTATCGTAGTCTCTTGAGGGAGGTTGTGGCCTCTGCCCTTTCCAGATGAATCTGCCATCCTGGGCCTAATCTCCAGCCTTAGATCTCCAGTCCTTCCATTTGCCACACTGTCACTAATCATACCATTTCCTGGTGTCTCTTTGTCTTTAGTATAAAATCTACTCTCTTCTCCTTTTATTATTATCACTAGAGGCCTGGTACACTAAATTTGTGCGCTGGGGCAGGGAAGGGGTGGGGTCCCTCAGCCCAGCCTGTGCCCTCTCACAGTCCAGGACCCTGTGGGGGATGTCCGCCTGCCGGCTTAGACAAGGGACAGTCCATGGGGAGCGGGCCTAAGCCGGCAGGTGGACATCCCTCTCACCTCGCTCTTTACCACCCACCTGCTTGCTGCTTTTTGTGCTGCTGGAGGCAGGAGAGGCTCCTGCCACCACCACTGCCCTCACCAGCCATGAGCCCGGCTTCTGGATGAGCAGTGCTCCCCCTGTGGGAGCACATTGACCACCAGGGGACAGCTCCTGCATTGAACATCTGCCCCCTGGTGGTCAGTGCATATCATAGCCACCCATCGTTCCGCTGTTAGGTCGATTTGCATATTAACCTTTTATTATATAGGGTAATTTTGAGGTGGCAGGTTTAAAATAAGACTATGTTTAAAAAGATAAGGGAATATGAAAGCAGGATGTGAGTACACAGAGAAGGAATGGTATGCTAAACCTCTTTACTCCCATAAACCTACAGATTAAAACCCTACCTTTGGGCCCATCCTTCCTTCCTCCCCACCCCCAGTACCCCCTGCAGCACCCTCCCTCATTACTCCCATTAAGCCGCACTCTGCCTCTTGACTCCACTTACCTTGGCTAGTTAATCCATGATTTGTTGAATTGTTCCTCTTTTAAGCTATCACCTCCTCTAGAAGCCTTCCCAGTCTCAGTTGAATACCCTTCTCTTGTTGGTTGAAAAGAATGGGAAATGTGAAAAGAGAGGGAGAGAGGAATGGAGAGGGGAGGGAAGGGAAACAGAGATTATATTTATCCCACTTATATTTCTCCCTTTACTAGACTGTAAAGTCCTGGCAAACAGGAATTATATCATTGGTATCCTAAGGCAACTTTTCCACTCTAGTTAAAGCCCCCAGATCCACCCCATTCCCCTTTCTCCTTAAAGGATCCATTGGATTTCATAGTTCTTTCCCAGGGACCCCTTGTTTAACAGATAGCAATTGCAATATTCCCATTTGGTGCATCACAAATCAATCCTTAATGCAATGTGAATTTCTGCCTCGACTACAATTTTTTAAAACTGTGTAAATTCTATGTATGGCACGGGCACCTCTGCATTGCCTTATTTTGGGTTGAGGATAGGAGGTTTGGGGAGGCTTTAAACCCTTGCTTTTTATGGAGACTAGTATAGTAGTTCCCCCTTATCCATGGGGGTTACATTCCAAGACCTCCAATGGATGCCTGAAACCACAGATAGTGCCAAACCCTATATGTAGTATGCTTTTTTCCTATACATATATATCTTTCCACTTAAAGGAAGCACTTTACAGCTTCTCTTTGGCATATCTGAATGGCCAGCATCACTTACTCTTGCACCTTAGGACCATCCTATCTAATAATAGAGTAATATGCAAATTAACCATCACTCCGCGACAAAAATGGCGGCCCCATAGCCACAAGATGGAGGCGCTCAGTACCCTCAGCCCCGCTGCTGGAATGCAGACCCCCTGCAATCGATTGCAGAGAGCTGGGGGTTGCTTAGGCCTGGTGCACGAGCGGACCCCCTGCAATCGATCGCAGGGAGCTGGGTGTCTGCTCCGGCCCCAGGCCGAAATCTTCCGGTGGAGGCTTTTGGCCTGGTGCCGGAGCAGACCCCCTGCAATCAATCGCAGGGAGCTGGGGGTTGCTTCGGCCTGGTGCAAGAGCAGACGCCCTGCAATAGGTTGCCTGGGCAGGGAGCTGGGGGTCTGCTTTTGGCCTGGGCAGGAGCGGACCCCCTGCGATTGATTGCAGGGAGCTGGGGGTCTGCTCCTCCCCAAGAGGCTTTTGGTCTGGGCAGGCCTGGGCAGGGGCTGAGTCGGTGATCAGAGGGAGCTGGAGGGGCCTTCCCAGGCCTAAAGCTTTGGCCAGAGGCTTTAGGCCTGGGCAGGGCCCAGCCCTCGATTGGTGTGAACTATAGAGGAAACACCTTTTCTGACTGTACATTGGCTAAGCTTCCTGTATGCCACTGGTAATATTCTTAGTAACTTGGGTAATAAGAATCCAAAAAGGTGGTCTAGGGTTTTTCCACCACACTTCTGGAGAAAAAAAATGAAGGTCCGCCACTGGAGGGCTAAGAAATGTCATATCCTGCCCTAGCCGGTTTGGTTCAGTGGATAATGCCTCGGCCTGCAGACAGCAGGGTCTGGGTTCGAGTCTGATCAAGGGCATGTACCTAGGTTGCAGGCTCCTCCCTGGCTGGGGCCCAGATCAGGGCTCATGCAGGAGGCAACCAATCAAAGTGTTCCTCTCACTTTGATGTATCTCTCTGTCTTTCCCCTTCTATTCCACATTCTCTAAAAGTCAATGGAAACATATCCTCAGGTGAGGATAAAAAATAAATAAAGAAATGCATATCCTATGGAAGACACATCTTAAAAATGCCTAAAGAAAATTGTCATTTTTTCTTGGTGAAGGGACTGGAGTCCATGTTGATGAAAACACCTTGGTGGCTGCGGTAACTGGCAGTGGCTGCAGCAGCGGGGAGATGGGGCTGGTGCCTTCCCCTGATCAGACCGGTTGCCTCCCACAAAGGGAGGCCAGACTGCGGCTTAGGCCTGCTCCCAGTGGGGTGTGGGCCTAAGCCATCAGTAGGACATCCCCTGAGGGCTCCCAGTATGTGAGAGGGGGCAGGTTGGGCTGAGGGACCCCGGACCCCCAGTGCATGAATTTCGTGTACCGGGCCCCTAGTTATTAAATAAAATAAAGGTGACTTGCATACAAGCACTGTGATATTGTGGCAGTCCATTTGATAACTCAGAAGGCTGCTAAGTGACTAGCAGGCAGGTAAGCTATACAGTCTGGATACACTGGACAAAGGGATGATTCACATTCCAGGCAGATAACGGGGAGCTGCTATAGTCTTTCATAACTGCCATCAGCAGAAGGAGTAAGAAACAAAGCTGAGAAGAAACAGAAAAGCAAAAATTGGGGATTGGGTTTCACCCCATTTCTGAGTACCAAGATGAAATTAAAACCCTCCTAAGAAGTCCCTAAATTCCTTTTACCACTCTTTCCACAACCCTTCTCTTTTTTCAATCCATGGCCCAAGGCATAAAAGGAAAGTGAAAAAAAAAAAAAATCAAAGCAATCCTAGTAACATTTGTGGTAGAAAATCTGACCAGATTGGTATGTGTAAATTTCATATTATTCTAAACTCCCATTATTCTCAATGGGCAAATTTAGGAGGTAGTTTGAATGCCTGATGTTTGGAGACCTGCCAAAGAACATCTAAAGGGTTTCTAATGAGAAGTGGGAACGGGGGAGGGGACGGGCATTGGGGGCTCCAAGTATCTCCTATGCATTCCCCGCTCCAGCCTGAGCTGGGCGAAAAGCAGGCCCTTCCTAGGAGGACAAGTGAAAACACCCCAGGGCTTCTTAGAAGGTGCAAGGCTACCCTACCGCCATGGCCTCAGTAAATAGGAGAGGGCAAAAATCACTCATTCTTTTTATTAGCGATCTTCTGCAGTCCTGCAAATACCATGCTAGTGCAATCCTATCGTTTTCAAATGTGTGTTTAAATAGGAATAAAATGTATTGCATGCATAATTTTCCCCAAAATTGCATTTGTGAGATACAAGCCTGGCTAATTCTGCTCCCTTTCCAACGTGAAACGCAACCCTTGTGTTTCCAAACACCACTGTGAAGCGAGGCCAATACCTTCCCATTTCTGAGTTGGACACAAGTAACTATTATGTGCTGCTCTGGAAACTATGACAGAACCTTATTCATCTGTTTGTTTTAATGGTTCATAGCCAAGAGAAAAAAAAAAAACGTTAAAATTTTAATTTAATTTTTTAAAGCAAAAAAAGAAAAATGGTGTGAGAAAGAGCGAGGGCCTCTTTTGCTAAGGAAATAGCGTGTTAACAATTATCGGGATTCAGAGGTGGGAGACAGCCCGTGAGGCTCGACACAGACTCCTCAGGATGGCTTGTGCTCCCAGAGGCATTCCAGGAGGAGAAAGGGGGGGTACTAGAGTGAGCAGAATTCTCAGGTGGACGTGCCTTGCTTGGCTCACTTTGAAAGCTGATGACCTTTGAAAGGTCAAGTATGTGGACTCCTAACCCTCTTTGATGCCCACTTTCAGATTGGTCTTTAGAAAACAGAGTGTGTGAGATAACTTTGGGATCCCATATTTAACCTGTAATTTCTTGATCACAGCCACCCTGAGGCAGAGTGTATTCTTGGCTCTCCCGACAACTCCCCTTCTCTCCTTCACTCCATCAGCTCTTCCGGCCAGCTCTTCCTGTCTCCACCTGTATTTGTCCTGATGCCCCTTCTCTCCCAAGGCGTGTGTGTGTGAAAGCTGATAGGACAGAGCGTTTCCTCTTCTCCTGCTGGGCTTTTAACCAAGGATGCTTCAAGGCTCCAAATCCTCTCAGGAAAATCAAGGAGGTATTTTTGGAGAGGTGGTAACTTTTTGACCACATCAGAATATCATTTGTTCTCTGAGTTTCTGTGTCTCTGATCTTTTATCTACATTGGAATAATTCTGTAGCCTCTACTTGGATCTTTTATTTTATCGTGTATCTCCTTTTTTAATTAAAAGACGGAGCTGACTTTCAGCTTAAAGAGATCTGACTGCACCTCCCAAGGGAGAACCCTGCCTCTGAACTGGGAAGTGTTGCACCCAGCCCTGAGGTTCCTAGAGCCAGGCCTGGGAAGCACTGTGTGCCATGCTTTAACCAGATCCACTAATATGTGGCCTGATTTACAAATTGAAAAAGGGATACTTTCCATGCATTTATGGCCACGATGGTCTTTTGGGAAGGCACTGGTAAGGTAATTTTGCTTGGCTAAAGAGAAATTATTTCCTACATGAGAAAAAATAACCCACACATTGCTAAATCGCACACTAACGCATCCCTAGGGGTACTGCAGCTCTCTGAGCTATGTGATAGTTCTCCTTTAGATCGAGATTCAGGTCTTTGGGGGCAGGCATCTTGATGTGATTTCATCTTCATTCCATAAAATGGGGCTCTTAATTAAGAGGGCTGAGTGGGGGTCAATTCCAAAGTGTTGGGTTATTTCATTCACTACAACCTATCCCTATGAAGCTGCCATGGGTGGTGGGCAGAACCACCCTGGCATTCCAGTTAAAGAGCTATGAGCCTCATAACAAAGCAGCCTGCTGATACTCTGTAAATTATCAATGCTTCTAGCCAATTAGTCAGCTTGGAAAGAACCCACAAAATTACCCCCCAAATCTCTCCCCAGCTCTGAAGCTTCAAATTCCAACCACTGGCCTTCTCCCAAAGTCCCTCTACCTTGTCCCTTGTGTATACATGAAATCTTTTTTAAATCAAGGTGAAAGTCACACAACGCAAAATCAACCATTTTAAAGTGAGCAATTTAGTAGCAGTTAGTACATTCACAATGCTGTGCAACCACCACCTCTGTCTATTCCAAGGTATTTCACCACAAAATTAAATTCCACACCCATTGAATAATTACTCCCTATTTCTCCCTCCCCTGGCTCCTGGTAACCACCAGTCTGCTTTCTATCTCTGTGGATTTACCTGTTCTTGAGATTTCATATCAATGGCATCATTTGATATGTAGCCATCTGTGTCTGGCTTATTTCACTTAGCATAATGTTTTGGAGACCCTTCCATGTTGTGTCATGTTTGAGTACCTCATTCCTTTTTTATGACTGAATACTATTCCATTGTACATATCTCTCACATTTTGTCTAGCCATTCATCTGTTGATGAGCATTTTGGATTGTTCCCACATATTTTTGTTTGAGTACCTGTTTTCAATTCTTTTGTTTAAGTGAGATTTTATAGTTAGCAGAGTACCTTTACATCCATTCTCTTCTCACTAAGGAAAGGCATACATTTTAATGGGATCTTATCACCCCAAAGGGGAATTTTTAGGGCCTAACTCATTAGCGAGAATCAGTTCAGCTGGTTTAGTCTACTAGCTCTGCCCCTGCTCCAGTGTAAAATCTGATGAGGAAGAAAGTTCTGGGCGTGCCTGGTATGAAGAAAGGTCCATCCCATTCCCCCTAATGCTCACATCTGGCCTCCTATTGTACCGTGCGCTCTTCATTTTCAGAGAATTCCCTTCTTTGCTCACTGACCTGAGCAGTTTGCCCAGGATTTGTAGCTATGGACTTCCACTGTCACTGTCAAACTCCTCTGGGCTGCAACTTGCAGTGGCTGCGCATACCTTTCCTTGGTCCAAGTTGCTTCCTGGGCGGATCCTTCTGCTGCCACAGTGGTTGCGATCACTCTAAGCCCCTTTTGACAATCCTATCTAATAAAAGAGTCATATGCAAATTGACCATCACTCCAACACACAAGATGGCCGCCCCCATGTTGTCAAAGATGGCTGCCCCCATGTGGACACAAGATGGCCTCCACAAGATGGCCGGCAGGGGAGGGCAGTTGTGGGTTATCAGGCCAGCAGGGGAGAGCAGTTGAGGGGGACCCAGGCCTGCAGGGGAGGGCAGTTGGTGGGGACCAGGCCTGCAGAGAAGGGCAGTTGGGGGTGACCAGGCCAGCAGGGGAGGGCAGTTGGGGGGACCAGGCCTGCAGGGAAGGGCAGTTGGGAGCGACCAGGCCTGCAGGGAGGTAAGTTTGGGGGGACCAGGCCTACAGGGGAGGGCAGTTGGGGGTACCAGGCCTGCAGGGGAGGGCAGTTGGGGGTTACCAAGCCAGCAGGGGAGGGCAGTTAGGGGCAATTGGGCTGGCAGGGGAGCAGTTAGGCATCGATCAGGCTGGCAGGCAGAAACAGTTAGGGGCAATCAGGCAGGCTGGCAGGCAGGCAGGTGAGCGGTTGGGAGCCAGCAGTCCTGGATTGTGAGAGGGCAGTCGGACATCCCTTGAGGGGTCCCAGATTGGAGAGGGTGCAGGCTGGGTTGAGGGGCACACACACACACACACACACACACACACACACACACACACCCATGCACGAATTTTGTGCACTGGGCCTCTAGTCCCTTATAAGCTCCTTCCCCTGGGGAAAGGGGGCGACCCTGGCAGTGCAGGGCAGACTGTGTTTGCTTTTCCCTGTCACATGACAGCGAGTTTGGAAGATCCAAGAGGCTGGCGGTGTGGTCACTGAATGACCTTTATGAGAAACATGAGTTCCCATCACAAAGCAACCTTACGTCTCCACATCACCGCGTAGCCAGTGCCAGGCGGTGCGGCCGCAGTGATGAACGGCTGAAATGCCACCTGCCCTTTCACGCCACACTTTTCTTCTCCGCAGAACGCCGCCTCGGCACGCTCCTTGCAAGTGCCCTTGTGCTCACGCAGCCTTGCCACGTCATGTTTTTAATTTGCGGAGCATGGAGGGCATCCATGATGAAAGAGGTGTACGCTGGAGAAAAGCGTGACGTTGATGAATGCTGGAGGAGCATTGGTTTCTCTCCAGCCCAGGCCATCGGGAAAATGGAAAGGATGAAAGGCACTTGTGACTTTACGTTTAAAAGAAAACCTTTGTTGCCACCCGGCATCTTCACAGCACAAAGCCCCTGTAAGCAGTGCCAACATTTCCATAACCAGGCCATTTGGCAGGAAGCTGTGTACCATGGTGACAAGCACTAGTTTGGGATAAATCTAGCTATGGAACTTTGGACAAGTTCTTTACGCTTGCCAGCCCTCAGTTTTCTCATTTGTAAAATGGGAATAATTACACCTTCACCTTTATAGGATTGTTATCAGGATTAAATGACTTAATGTCAGTTGTTGTTTTTTTAATTAAACTTTAAAAATGTATTTTTATAGATTTCAGAAAAGAATGGAGAGGTAGAGAGAGAGAGAGAGAAAATCAATTATGAGAACAGAATCATCAATCAGCTGCCTCCTGCACATCCCACACTGAGGATCGAGCCCACAACCTGGGCATGTGTCCTGACCTGGAATTGAACCATGACCTCCTGGTTCAGAGGTCAGTCAACACTCATCCACTGAGCCAAGCCGGCCAGGCTTAATGTCATTTTTATATTTAAGTGAAACTTAGTGCCTGGTACACAATAAAGGCACCTTATAAAGTCCCTTATTTATAAATTAGGCTGATTGAGTTAAAAGAGGATATGGAAAAGCAGAGAACATAATTACAGATCTAAGAACACAGTGTAATGACTTGAGCTTAAATTTTAAGTTTAAATCCTGTGTCTACCACTAACTGGCTTTGAATTTGAGCCACTTATTTAACTTCTCTGAATCTGAGGGTCTCACTCTGTAAAATACAGAGGATAACACTGCCTAAGGGGGCAGCTTTGAAGAAAGCACTTAGCACAGTACCCAGTAGGGAGAGTGGCAGGCACTTAATACCTGTTTGTTTTTCTAGCGCTGTGGTTCTCAACCACATTCAAATCACCCCAGAGCTTTTATAAAAGCATGAATGCCCGAGCTGTGTCCCCAGAGAGAGGGATTTAATAGGTCCGAGGTGGGGCTTGGCCTTGGTATTTTCAAAGCCGCCTGAGGAGAGTCGCATAAGCAGCCAGGGCTGAGCACTACTCCCCAGCAGATGCCATTTGTTGTTTGTGTTTGTTCGTTTCGTGTGAGTTTTTTAGATCTGCCCCCGAGAGACTGGCCAGAATGTCAGGAATTCTGGGCACAGTCAAAAATTCAATCCACCTGCAGCTCTAAGCCTTTCATTGACAAGAAATGTTCGGCCAAGGAGTTGCATTCCATTTTATTCTGGGGAAAAAAAGTATTCAAAGAGTCTTTTTAGAGTCTTGAACTGGAAAGGTGGTAAGAAGTTTAGCCTAAGCCTCACACATAAAATATGGGAACTCCCAGTCGGTTGGGGATTTATAACGGGGGGGTAATTCTAGGGTTTTGTCCTCCCAAGAGATATAAATTGAGGCCTCGAGAATTTAGTGTGGGGGAGGAAGAGGTGTTCTCATAATGACACCTTAAAAGTCCGGGGCTCCGCTAACGCCTGGGGATAGAAAGGCATCATCTATAATAGCAGTGGGTGGAGGGGGGTGTCTCAGGACTTCGGCTTCCAAGATGCAAGGCTAGGTCATCCAGAACCTTCTTTCTCCCTATGGGTTTATGGTATTAGTTACCCAATAAAAGTGGGGTTAATTTTACAACCCAAGTTAAATGTGAGCCAAAAAGACTTCAACGTTGCTCTAGGATTTATGAAAGTAAACATGTAGAGTGCTTGCAGGATTTTGCAACATTAAAATTTCAATGTCTTTATGTCGAGGATATGATATATTCATCTGTAATCGTATTTAAAGGTTATGTTTTAAGAGTTTTGCAAGGGACTATTTTCAAGTCTAAACTGAAGATACTTCCCCCATCTCCACCTTCAAAAGGATTGTTTTAGTGACTAGGGAGCAGAAAGCAGCTGAGAACTAGTGTCTTAAGGATCAGCCCTATCAAGTTTGTTTGTTTTTTTTCTATTATACTGGGCTCTCTAGATTCCCACACTCAACCCCCACCCCAGTGGGGCCCTAGCACTGACCGTAGTCCTTGTTACAAAGTAAGAGCTTAGTAAATAATTGTCCTTAAAAATAAGCATCCTGTTTGGTCATTGTAATAATCCTATATAATAAAACCCTAATATGCAAATTGACTGAAGAGTGGAACAACCAGTCGCTATGTCGGGCACTGACCACCAGGGGGCAGACACTCAATGCAGGAGCTGCCCCCTGGTGGTCAGTGCGCTCCCACATGGGAAGCACTGCTCGGCCAGAAGCTGGGCTCATGGCTGGCGAGCGCAGCAGCGGTGGCGGGAGCCTCTCCTGACTGCAGCAGGCGGACATTCCCCGAGGGGTCCCAGACTGCGAGAGGGTGCAGGCCAGGCTGAGGGATCCCCACTCCAGTGCACGAATGTTGTGTAACGTGATTATTATTAAATAATGTGATTATTAATCACGTTACCTCTGTGTAGCACTTTTTAAAAGCATTTACACTGTTTGGTAGGCTCCTCATGAGTTTTGGCCGATAGGGTAGAGAGGCCCACTGTTACCATCTATATATGTGGCTCAGAGGTTCAGAGCCTAAGGATAGGAGAATGTTAAACCCAGGAAGGGAATTTGGTTTCTCCTGACTTTGGCTTTAAAGTACTTTAACTTAAAAGAAACCAAAGGGGGGAAATGCTATTTTGTTCAGACGATGTATTGATTGTAGCCGGGTTAACAGAGAAGAGGAACACCCTGGGTGAAAGTCCGCCCGTCAGTGTGGAAGGTGGCCTTTGGCTGTGGTCTGCCTCTGAGGAACAGCTGGGCACTCTGTACTCCGGTGTCTTGTTTATCATAGGCCCTTATAGGAGTTTATGGTCTCTGTCCTTTGGTGCTGAACCTGCCATCTTGGGTCCTGATCTCTAGCTTTTATCTCCAGCCATTTGCCACACCGTCAATAATTGTCTCCCTTTCTAGTGTCTCCTTGTCTTCAGGATAAAATACCCCTCCCACTTTTTAAAACAAAAATTATTATTATTATTGTGAGGCAGCAAACATTTTTAAAGGTTATATTTTAAGGTGTTAAGGGATCGTGAAAACAAGATTTCCATTGACATCTTCTGTAGATTACCTGGGGTTGAGTGACTCATTTGAAATTCTCCAATCCACAATTTGCCCATCCTCTCTCTGCAGCATAGAGATAATGGGTCTTAAGCATCAAGGAGCCTCATAACTGCACTGCCCTCTGGTTTCTTTCCAGCTGCACCTAGCCTCTCACCCCGTGGGGCCACCTAATTGACATATCAGTTAGAGTGGATCTTGTGCAGAATTCGCCCACGCCTTTGTATCAAATGAAGCAGAAATAATCTGTGTTTAAAAAAAACAAAAACTGTAGAACATGTGCCCAGATTTTCAATTCATTTCCTCTTTACTCTTATAACTACTTCATCTTCCAGCCCACCACCAGCTGCGAAAATAAAAGTGTTTTCTCCCATATTTAAGGATGATTTTGTGCTTCAGGATGGTTTTCTGGGGGTGAAGGAAACTTGACCAATGTGACCAACAGATGTTTTAAGTGATGGATGGAACTGAGGAAAAGTCTGATTCCTTAGCCCAGTCTTTAGGATACTATGCTCAACTGTGCCCCCTAGTGACTATTTAGGGCATTGTGCAATCAGATCCAACTATGTCTACATGTACCATATATACTGCATCAGTTAATGTCTATACTCTGTTTTTAGAGATGAATATGAAGAAGATGGATTCTGTCAACCATACAGAGGGATTGCATGCGCAAGATTTATTGGCAACCGCACTGTCTATATGGAGTCTTTGCACATGCAAGGGGAAATAGAAAATCAGATCACAGGTAGGTAACACCACTGAAATTCTGTTTATACCTTGACTATTTTTCTCACCAGTAGTTTTCTTAAGGACCTCTGTTGTCCAGGGATTAGGCCAGGCACAGGAGTTAGGAGCAGGACCATAAAGAAGCATGAGATATGATCATTAAAATATTATTAAAATTGACATTAAAATCATTTATTGAAGGTTGCTCTTAGAGGAAAAGGAAGCTTTGAAAAGCCTCACGTTCATTTAAACACTCAGTAAATATTGTTGCATGTCTTTGGTGTACCTGGGCCCTGGAGTATATGATGGTGTGGGGAATAAGGCCGGTTGTTTCTGCCCTCACAGAACTTACTGTTTGGAAGCCACATCATGTGGACTGAAAGGGAATGAGTGTAGAGTCTAGAATTCTGGACTCTAATCCCTGAATCGCCATTACTGTGACTTTAGGGAAATCTCTTACTCTCCGTGAAAATCTCTTTCTTCATCTGTGACATGAATGATGAGGCAAGATGGTCATGGATCTCTTCCTGCTCCAGCTCTCTAGAGTTTACCCTTCACTTTTTCTGAATTGAAAGCATCTTAACGGAGATCTAATAGTGAAGCACTTTTTAGCACACATGAGTTAGGTAGTGTAGGTTATCTTCTATGAGTTTGCACACCTAGTTCTGGTTCTTAGAGCCACTTTGTACCTATTGGTGTAGTTATTATACCTCTGTGCCATGTACTTTTGCAAGCCATTCAAATTGCCTTTATGAGATTCTACTAAGGTTTCCAGGATTAGTAAATAAAAATACAGGACATCCAGTTACATTTGCATTTTAGATAAACAACAGATCATTTTTTAGAAGGATGTCCCAAGCGTTTATCTGAAACTAGAGGCCTGGTGCATGAAATTTGTGCATATTGTTGAATGTCTTTGGTGTACCTGGGCCCTGGGGTATATGATGGTGTGGGGAATAAGGCCAGTTGGTGGGGTGTCCCTCAGCCCAGCCTGCACCCTCTCCAATCTGGGACCCCTCAGGGGATGTCAGACTGCCGGTTTAGGCCCAATCCCTGTGGGACCGGGCCTAAACCGGCAGTCAGACATCCCTCTCACAATCTGGGATTGCTGGCTTGCAACCACTCATCTGCCTGCCTGCCTGATTGCCCCTAACCACTTCTGCCTGACAACCTCATCACCCCCTAACCACTACCCTGCCAGCCTGATTGATACCTAACTGCTCCCCTGCTGGCCCGATTGCCCCCAACTGCCCTCCCCTGCTGGCCTGGTCACCCCTAACTGCTCTTCCCTGCAGGCCTGGTCCCCCCAACTTCCCTTTCTCCCCTGCAGGCCCGGTCGCCCCCAACTGCCCTCCCCTGCCAACCTGGTCACCCCTAACTGCCCTCCCCTGCAGGCCTGGTCCCCCCCAACTGCCCTTTCTCCCCTGCAGGCCTGGTCTCCCCCAACTGCCCTCCCCTTCCGGCCTGGTCACCCCTAACTGCCCTCCCCTGCAGGCCTGGTCTCCCCCAACTGCCCTCCCTTCCCTGCAGGCCCAGTCACCCACAACTGCCCTCCCCTGCCGGCCATCTTGTGACCACATGGGGGCAGCCATCTTGTGCAAGGGTGTGACAGTCAATTTGCATATTATCTCTTTATTATATACATAGTAATTCAAATGTAACTGGGTGCATTGTACTTGATCTGGCAACCCTGGATTTAAAAGAGGTAAGAACAAACCCAAGGTAGGCACAGCGAACCTCAAAAAGTCCAGGAACTGTGTCCTGTGAGGAATTTGAAGGAACAAAGAGGTGGCTGCAGGAGCTGCTTAACCTAGAGAAGCAACAATAGGAAGATGTAGTTGCCACTTGCTGAAGCCCTCAGGCTTTCAAGGGGAAGGATTCTGGGAAGTAGGGCTGATGGGGAGGAGCTGCTGAAGGCACATTTCAACCTAGTATGAGAATGTTGAACATGCTTTTTACTAAGTGCTCACGAAAATAATTGGGAGTTCTGTTATAAATATTTGGTCACCCGTTTATAAAAATCCTCTCAAACATTTTCAATGGGCATCAGCTTACTGGAAAGTATTACAGTAAAAAAAAAATTAAAAAATCCACTGAACTTTGTTTAACCCTGCATTTCCCAAACTTCTTTGGCTATGGAACCCTAGTTTCTCCAACACTATTAATGTTCTGCATAATTATTGTTCGGAGGAACATTCTTTGGGAAACAATGTACCAACAACCTCTTAGGCTGCCTTGTGAGTAAGCCCTTGTCAATGGAGGAATGCCGAGGGAGGCTGGCGCTCGCTTTGTACTTGGAAACCGTGCTGGATCTGAGGTTAGGCTAAGTGACCATTAACATTCCTTAATACTCACTGGAATAACTGAGTTGTGCTCTCTGAGAACTTCTAAGCAAGCTGCCTCCTTTTCGGAAGATGGCGTAGAAAGTATTCAAGCCACAAAGAAATTAAACAAGTTGCCCAAAGTCACCCACCAGCTGAGAGGCGAAACACAGCACGAGTCCTGCCCTCGGGCCCAGCCGCCCCATCCCACGCGTCCTGCCCGGCAGCTGTCAAATGTTTCAGAAACCTCACCGAACCAATAAAAAGCACCGGATGAAACACAACGTTCTGTTGCTTTGTAGTAAAAATGAAAAATATATTGTCCTTTAACCTAATTAATTCTTTTTTATTAGGAAACGGTACATATGTAACTTAATCCTGTGTGTGTTTTTTTAACTTTATAGTCAAAATGATTTTTTTTCAAGCCAGTGAAAGTAAGCTGCTTAGACATCTGACATGAATCTCCTTCTCTTGGCCTTGCCTGTCTGAGCCCAGCAGATTCCTTCCAGGGTGTGTGTATATCTGATATTTGTTGGCTAGATAACCACAGATCAACCCCAGCCCTGGGAGTTAATAACTGTGTTTGTTTTCCAGCGGCCTTCACCATGATTGGCACCTCCAGTCACTTATCTGATAAGTGTTCCCAGTTCGCCATTCCTTCCCTGTGCCACTACGCCTTCCCTTACTGTGACGAGACCTCTTCCATCCCAAAGCCCCGTGACTTGTGCCGCGATGAATGTGAAATCCTGGAAAACGTCCTGTGTCAAACAGAGTACATTTTTGCAAGATCGAATCCCATGATTCTGATGAGGCTGAAGCTGCCAAACTGTGAAGATCTCCCCCAGCCAGAGAGCCCTGAAGCTGCCAACTGCATCCGGATTGGAATTCCCATGGCGGATCCTATCAATAAAAGTAGGTGGGCTCTGGCCGGTGTGGCTAAGCAGTTAGAGCGTTGGCCCCAGGGAACCGAGGGTCCCGGGTTTGATTCCTGGTCAAGGGCATGCACCTGGGTTGTAGGTTCAATCCCTGGCCCTGTTGGGGGTGCATGAGGGAGGCAACCAGTTGATATAAACACATCAATGTTTCTCTCTCTTTCTCCTCTGTCTCTCTCCCCCTCCCTCCCTTCTTTCCACTCTCTCTAAAAAAAAGCAAGGGGAAAAAATATCCTTGGGTAAGGATTAACAAAAGTAAGTAAGTAAGTAAGTAAGTAAATAAATAAATAAATAAATAAGTAAATAAATAAATAAATAAATGTAGGTGGTAGCCCTGGCTGGTGGGTCTCAGTTGGTTGGAGCATCATCCCATACACCAAAGGTGGTGGGTTCAATTCCTGGTCAGGGCACATACCCAGGTTGCGGGTTCAATCCCTGTTTGAACAGGAGGCAACTGATCTCTCTCTCTCTCTCTCTCTCTCTCTCTCTCTCTCTCTCTCTCTCTCTCTCCCTCCCTCCCTCCCTCCTTCCCTCCCTCCCTCCCTCCCTCCCTCCCCTCCTTTCTCTCTTTAAGATCAATTTTTTAAAAAATAGGTGGTAGCCCCTGGCCCTCTGTGCTTATTTGGGGGCCAGTCACCCCATGGCACAGTAAAAACTAGAATTTGATCCACAGTAATGGTTTCTACTAATGATTACCTTCCAGTGGGCTAAATATACACCATGTGCAGTCTACCTTCAAGTAGCTTCATGAAGATGATAATTTTAAAATATGGTTGCTGGTTCCTCAATGACTTAAAAATAGAATTACCATATGACCCAGCAATGCCACTCTTGGGTATATACCCAAAAGAATTGAAAATAGGTGTTCATACAAAAACTTGTATGCAAGTGTTCGTAACAGCTCTGCTCACAATAGCTAAAAGGTGGAAACATCCCAAATGCTCATCAGTGGATAAGTGGATAAACAAATTGTGGTATATCCACATAATGAAATATTACTCATCCATAAAAACCAGTAAGTGTCACTCATCCATAAAAAGGAATAAATATTATTCATCCATAAAAAGGAATAAAATGGATTATTATTCTACCATAAAAAGGAATAAAATCTTATTACAACATGACTGAACCTTGGAAACATTATGATAGTGAAAGAAGCCAGACACCACTCTGTGATTCCATTTATGTGAAATATCCAGAATAGACAAGTCCATAGAGACAAGAAAACAGATTAGTGGTTGCCAGGGGCTGGGTAAAGGGGTCCAGGGTGGTAGGAAATGACTGCTCAATGTGTATAAGATTTCCTTTTGGGATGATTTAAGGTTCCAGAAAGAGATAGTGTGGAGGTTGCACACTATTTTGAATGTTCTAAATGCATTAATGGTAAATTTTATGATATGTGTAGTGTACCACAATCAATTTTAAAGATATGTATATGGGGCTCGCCTCCATCCTCTCTCTTATCCTCTTACCACCATCAAGCTAAAGACTGCTCCTTTCTACATTTCCCATTCATCTAGAATTACACTCATTGATAATTTTCTTTATTCCTTTTTGGTAGTTAATACTACTTTATTAGTTAAATAACTTAGTGCATCTAAAATGCTTAGAACTATACTTAGCACATAATAGTAACAATATCATCAATATTACTATTATTACTATCACAACTCAGTAGATTTTTTTTATCAGGGATTTCAAGTAACAGCCCCCGTGGTCTCATGGGAGGAGTACTTATTCAGACCTGCTCCTCAAGGGTGTCCAGTCCCTCAGCACGGAGATGGCTTAGCTCCTATTAGAAACTCATCCTGCGCTGCCACTAATAAGCATTCTCTGTGAATTAGCTTCTTGATCACATGGTTCCTACCTAAGGCCCTCAAGCAGAAGTGGAAAGAGCAGCTGAGCTTGAAGCTTCCCTGAACCATTCACTAGGAAATTACTCCTATGCCCCAGTTCTGATTTTTTTCCATGTTTGATATTAAAAATACTTGTGGAGTACTGGTTTTATTCCCAAAGCATAAGCTTTAAATCCTCCCAGGAATGTAGCTGCAAGGCCTGCCGCTGTCCCAGCCCAGCATGCCGGGAGGCCGCCCACAGGGCCCCTGACCAGCAGGGGGGCCTTGGCCTTGAGGTTAATGCAGAAACTGCAGGCGGGGAGCTCCGCACCTCCTCTGTTTCTCCCTCACAGTGTGGGCGTTCCCTTCGTGTTTTTCAGATCACAAGTGCTATAACAGCACGGGCGTGGACTACCGGGGGACCGTCAGTGTCACCAAGTCCGGGCGCCAGTGCCAGCCGTGGAACTCCCAGTACCCCCACACCCACACCTTCACCGCCCTCCGCTTCCCAGAGCTGAACGGAGGGCATTCCTACTGCCGCAACCCGGGGAACCAGAAGGAAGCTCCCTGGTGCTTCACCTTGGATGAAAACTTCAAGTCGGACCTGTGTGACATCCCAGCATGTGGTAAATAGCGCTCCATTGCCTTTATTGTGGTCCAGCCAGCTTTAGCAGAGCCCGTCCCATCCCCTTTCCTTAGGAGCGTCCTATGAGCAGCAAGGGAGATTCGTGGTGTTTGTGTGATCTCAACCTATGTTTCTAGGATAGATAAACCTGTTGTTTCTCCATAAAATGCCTGTTAGGTACCAAACAGGGAGTGAACTTGTACTCCTGCAGCCATTGTGTTAGTGGGTGTAACAGGCACCATCTCTTCAGAGGCACAGAGGACGCAGCTTAGCACAATCACTCACGTACAAAGACATTTCCCATGTCCGAGTGCACCTTGCAGCACAACAGGTGTATTGGAAGCAGAAAGAGAACTGCTTTCCCTGTGCCCTTGAGAATACCTACAAGGTCAGAGCAATCTATATAGAGCTATTACTCAGTCATTTAGGGCAATTGGTGCATATCCTGCTGAAGTCTAGAAAGAAAATGGGATTCCTGAATCAGTTTGTTCCTTTTTCAAACAAATGCTTGGAGGGTGGGAGGAAGAGAATGAAGATGCTGATGGAGCCTGGAGTTTGGTGCTCCTTTGGGACTGATTCATCTTCCTGACCCTGGTTCTCATGGAGAATGTCAGTGGGGCTTCCCAGGCCTCGGGGAGGCGGCCAGGGCGGGCGGAGGGGGGGGGGGGGCGGCATTCAGGATGTCACTGCCGGGGAGGAACAGCCGTAAAACGGAGATGATGATGACCTACACTGAGGGCTGATTGTGAACATAAATGAGTTGTTAACTGAAAAACCCTAAAATGTCCGGAAGATAGCAAATGTTTAATCAAGATTACCTATATAAAGGAATCTAGGATGAGTCGTAAACAGTCTGTGTACATAGGGATGCTTGCTCTCAGTTTGCCAAATACTGTTGAAGAGCCCACTGTGGAGCAGGGGGGTTGAAAGAGGAATAGAATGTGATTCCCATCACAATCACAATGCGATGTGTATGATACAATGGAAGCTAGCACAAACGTTATGGAACAAAGAAGAGGAAGCTAAAACACACTAAAGAGGTCCAGAAGAGAAAGCAATACAAATATAAACAAGAACCCTTAGTGATGAAAATTTGGGACACTCTTACTCTACAGTTTCGTTCTTATATGTTACTTGTTACCGTATTGTCTCCTGCAAAATGGTTTTATGGATGGTTAAACATGCCAACTTTGAAAAAGAGGTGATCAGACTCCTTTTGTCTCGCTGGGCTTTAAAATGCCTTCACATGCAGCATGAAGAACAAATTATGAAGTTAACTCTTCCGGAGCCACCACTGGAAACTTCAAAGCAAATGATCCTGTATTTTTAAGTTGGTTTCCACTTAATAATTTATGACTTACCCTGCATGCTATATTCAACATGAATAGGAAAGGAATAATAATAAAATATACGCTGATAATGATTACTTAGTTACCCCATCCCTTCTCCTAAACTAGGTAAGGTATGAAGATCTGCAAGAGGGACAAGGATAAAGGCAGCACTTACTGAGCACGCCCCCTGTGCCAGGCATGGTGCTTGGGGCTTTCATAGGCTTTATTTCTACTCACCCTCAGCCTTGCTGCTGAAGAAATGGAGGCTCAGAGAGCCTCAAAATCACCCAGCTAGTTAATGGCAGGTCTGTCTGACTCCACGCTCATCTTCTTGCCACTCGAACTGTGCTGCCTCAGGATGCTGATGTTTGTCCTTAAGGAGAAACGATGAATTATTTTACAGAAGAAACACAGTGTTCACTCCACTCTGGGTGAATGCAGTTGTGCTTTAGGTGACTTCAGACCCTTAATTTCAAACTAATATCCATCAGAAATATGGAGGGGATTTGCTCATAAACTGGAAGATTTGTTGATGATGTGATTCAAGCTTTAATACCATTAGTTTAAGTCAAGACTCTAAAGTATACTGAAGAAGTATTGGTTTTCATTTCAACGGCCTTCCTGAAGCAGTCAGACCAAACACATGCTCTGAGGGATGAAAGAAATCCTTGAACAGTCTTTCAGAATGTGGACAAAGAGAGAAAGGTCACATGCATCTACAAAACACCTACCATGTGCATATAGGATGCTCCTTGCTTTATATATTCATCTCCATTTAAAACTCAGAACCATACTGGGCAGTGGGTTTATTACCATATTCCACTGAGGTTCCGAAGGGCTAAAGGAGTTGTCTAAATCACACAACTGATGGGGTTGGACTTTGAACCATTATCTGTCCACATAAGCTCTAACCAAACTCAAAGCTTATGCTCTTTTCTCAGACACTCTACTATCTCCCATTGAAAGATTTTTCAGGAATAAAGAAAAGACAATAGGCTCAACCTCTGGATTCCAGTATATCGATTCCCGTAATATGATATGACATGAGAAAAATGGTCCCTTGCTGATAAAGAAATGTATCACAGTATTACTCAGTGTATTATTAAAGTATTAATCAGTGCAGTGATATTGGAAACCTTCAGAATATTTCTTTCTCAGTATCAATCTGCAGAGAACACAGTTAAAATCCAGAGGACTCGTTAATTCTAGTCATCTGAGAGATAAATTTAGATGAAAGTTAAATCTGGAGATGACAAAGCAGTTTTCACCACTTACAAAAATAATTTTTTAAAAAAAGAACATTTTTATTTCATTTTGAAAGAAAACAGTTCCTCTAGAATTCTTCAGGCCAAGCCACAGATACATCCATTAAAGGAACAGGGAGGCCGTGGCCCCCAGGATGAGCATTAAAGAGGCAAGCAGGTCAGCGCCGGCTGTTCCAAGAAGGCTTGTTGTAATTGTTGTCCCTCAGTCACCAACCTCTGAAAAAATAATCATAAGACAGTCCTACTGTATAACACTTCATTAGAACATTTGAATTTTTTTTTTCTTATTTCGTCGTTACAAACATCATGAAAGATAAAGTAGGGATTGTCTACCCTGTTTTCTATACAGGAAAACCAAAGTCCCGGGAAGTGGTAGGACTGACCCATGATCACAAATTAACTCATGGAAACTAGGCCTCCTATCTCTAGGGCCACACACTGCTCTTTCTTCTATACCAGTGATTCTCAAACAGGGGGAGTTTGCCTGCCAGGGGCCATTTGGCAATGTCTGGAGATATTCTGATTGTCACAACTGGGTGGGGTTGCCATCTATTGGACAGAGGCCACGGATGCTGCTAAACATCCCCGGATGCACAGAACAACCCCAGAATTTTCCAGCCCAAATGTCAACAATGGCCAAGGTTGAGGAACCCTGAGGCTAGATAGGAAGTATATAATTTACACTGTAGAATATAGTATTTTATATTTATTGCATAAATTCTATAATTTAAAGTATAGAATAACAATAATATTAAACATCAATTACCATTTATTAAGAGCTTACAATGAGCCAAAGACAGTGCTAGGAGTTTTTTATGCATGATCTTATGTATAGTAGTCCTGTAACCCTATGAGTTGTGTTTTATTTTACCCAAGAAAATAAAACTGAGACTTAGAGAAGTTAAGTAACTTGTCCACGGCCACAAAGTTAATAAGAAATGGATCCAGGACTCAAGCCTATAGCCAATCTTTTAAACTCTATGGTTTATATGTATAGATAGATAGATAGATAGATAGATAGATAGATAGATAGATAGATAGATAGATAATAGATAGATAGATAGATGTTGAGAATAATTTTTCATCTTACAATGAGTTATAAGCATGTGAGGCAGATTTGAAATGAGTCCTTTTCCACTTCCCTCCCAAATGGGATGGAGTCTCATTAGATGTTCCTGTGTTCATTAGTTAAGTCAAAGTTAAGGAGATTTCAAAATCTCCATGGGGTTTCTCATTTTCCCACTGATAACTTTTGTTTTTGTTTCAACTTAGTAAGTTAAAAGAGGTATAGGCCTAATTAAATGCTGAATGTGAGCATTGTGGTACGTTCTAGAATAAAAGCACTAGAGAATAGTCAGCCACAGAATGTTTTACCCATGAACTTTCACTCTAAGACAGAATATAAAATTAAACACAACCAAATATAGCTGCTGTGGATTCTGGGAATTGGCTTGGCTAGGACTGTGTGCATGTGCCCAGGCAGTGCTTGGAGAAAGTGGAAGAACAGAAGGTAGTTTGGGCAAGACCTGACCTCTCAGCCTTCCAGTCTTTTCTTTCCTGTCCCAGGCATCTAACAATTGGATAGTTAAGTATGTATTCAGTCAGTCACTCATTGAAACCAGTATGTGTTGAGCTCCTACTGTGTGTCCGACTTTGTGAACATGCTAGATCAGACCATGCGCTCGTGTAGCTTACAATCTAGTGGAAGCAGCAAATGAAAGAAATGTGAATCACATTAAGCATTGTTGTATGGTTCCCAACATTTACATGTGCTGCTGTTATGTGCTTTGCATTTTAATGATGGCTGCTGGTTGTTGGAAGTTCTTTCTACCAGCATCTGGCCTATGAATTAATTAGTGCTCAATAAAATATGTTGAATTAATTGATCCTCCTGACCACAGAATAAAGGAATCATCTCCATTTTACTGATGGAGAAGCTGAGGCAATGTTGTTTCTACTAAAGCCAAGATTCAAACCAGGTCCATAGGACTCCAGGTCTAGTCCTCTGTCCACCATGCCACAAGTACTTAAATCTCGATTATGTACAGGAATAAACATTCCTTTATCGTTTTCTTCTTTTCTTTGATCATTATGCACTTTCTAGGTCTTTGAGAAGTTATCCATTGATACTCTTTGCAGCTCTTCAGGTGCAGGAATGGAACTCCATCCACAAAGACATCTACTCTGAAAGACCCCAGGTGCTCTACATAGTCTCAGCCCCCGCCTCACCCCCACCCCTCAGCAGCTTCACCCCGGCCTCACGTGCTTGCCCTGTTCCCGTTAAGTCCCAGCCCTCCTCCCTTCCCGGCAGCCCAGGTCCCCAGTCCTCAGAGTTGGCCATCTTCCCTGAGATCCTGCCTGCAAACCTTCATTCACTACACTTTCACCTCTAGTCACTGTGGCCACCTTCCAAGACAAATACTGTGGGTTGGGTGGAAAGTAAGTCGAAAAAGAAACATTTGCTATGTTCTTTCCAACTGGCACCTAGGCACGCCTCCCAGGTTCACAGTTTCACTGTCGCCCTTATCATTGCTTTTCTACGCAGCTCTGGGGACGAAGCTGTGGAAAATGTCTATTTCCCCAAGAGCTCCTTTTGCAGTAACCTGGCAATTTTATTTTGGCTGTATTCTACCACGTGACTTACGTTCCTTCTCTCTCTCTCCCACTAATTGAAATTCCTTGTTTTGTTCTTGAACTGGGTGGGGAGACAGAGCCTCTATTGGATTGGTGTTCTTATTTTCAAACCTTGGTCCTTTATTTTACTCTAGGTCAAGTCCTGAGACCATGTTTCCAGGCTAGCGCATCTGATTCACCTCTAAGTAAAGCTTTCTTCCTCCAGCAAACAACCAGAATTTCCAAGCAACAGTATGGGGTTTACTACTAAACCAGCTCCACTGAAGTGCACCCATTGATAAGAAAAGTAGTGAACCATTTGGCTCCATTTGGAGTTTTCATACCTGGCACGTTGCTTTTGTGTTTCCTTTTAAGTCTTTGCCTTGCAGCCATTTGCCAAAGGGCATGTTGCCCAGTTCTGTGCCTGAATAGCCCTGACTTGTCCCGTAACCTTACAAGTACCCGCCCTGGGTTCTGCTTTGTCACAAACCATTTTCTACAACGCGGTGGTTTACAGTCCGGGGCAAGGCAGATGTTTTCCAGATTGCGAACACTGCAGTTTTTAACTCGCTCTGTCAGCAGCCTTCTCCCATATTTCATAGAAGACCTGTTGTAAGGCAATTTGTCTTTCAGCCATTTCTTCAAACCAAAATTGAACATTACAGTGAACTGGATGGTGGGGAGGGGGAAAGGAGGAAGGAATAGAGCACTGCTTTGTATAGTTTGAAGCTTTCCGGAAGAGTTATTTTTATACTGCAGAGAATTTCAAGATGTACTTTAGTCTCTGGTCTTTATACATTTTCAACAAAGTAAAGAACAATAGTTACCCAAACCTTGTAACTAAGTCATGTTCCCTAAACACTTTTAACCATAAAATAATTTTAACCGTAAAATAACCATAAAAGTGTTTTTCACTGTCCCCCATATACATTGAGTCTTGACCCTGTGTGTCAGCCACTCAAGCAGTGAGGTTTTAGATGCTCTCAGCTCTTTGGGTCAACCACCAGGTCAGTAGGAAGAGCATCCTGTCATCTTAACCCTTCTTAACCTTTTGGGGACAGAAATCATTTTTTTTTATATCACCAGACAATCAATTAAACAAACTTTTATTGAAGCTTAAAATTGCAGTGCAGAAATGCATTTCAACCAAGCTAAGTCCAACATCAGCATGAAGAAATGATGGCATCAAAATTTTCCCTCCGCTATCATAACATACTAGGATTAATTTACAGTTTTCGTTTTTCTAGGTTTTGTTTCACACAAATTTGTGCAGTTTTTCAACATTAGATAGAAATCTTAAATCTGTTAGAAAAAAAAAATAGACCTAAGGCCAACACATGTCATGAAATCTATTAGGACACCATTCCAGGACAAAGTCCACTTTGACCATTGGGTCCTCAAAACAGCACTGAAACATTAGGGACTGTGTGCTAATTACAAAATCAAACTGATCCATTGATTGAAAGCTTCTTCAATGAATCTTTGAATCAAAAACATGATTGAAATAAAAGTCAAAATTTTCCAACCTTTAAAAAAAAGTGTTCCAACCATTTGATTTCAAACCAAGTAGATTTTATGTTTAGAAACACTAAAAAGAGAGTGTTTTGTTTATAAATATAGAGGGAACAAAAACATCAATGCATCAAGCCAGAAAGAATTTAAAAAAAAAAATTCGGACAAGAAAACAAAATTTAGTCAACTTTGCTGTTTTCTAGGCTGCTTAAATCTCACAGTATGTGCAAATATACTCTAAGAGCTAAAAAAGCCAACTCTTGAAAGCCTGTATTTCTAGTCACTTCCCGTTGGCCATTATGGAATTTTGTATGTTACGTTTTATGGTGACAGAATTCTGATACAACACCACAAGGATTGTTGTTATTGGCTTTGTATCAGTCCAGTTTCTGGCAGGAAGCGAAAGGCACAAATGGAGACTTTTATAAAGAGACTATTTATAATGGTGGCAGAATTAGGGAAAGCCAATAATGAACGTGCAGAACCCGGGCAAGCAGGAGTGCGAGGCATTACCATCCTAAGCCTGGAAAGTCAAGGGGAGGATCAGTTGCCTTACTCCATCATTGAAGCTAAAGAGAGAGGGCTGTCCAGGACGTGCTGGGACCTCAGGTAGAGGGATGAAGGTAACCCTCTACAACCCAGCAAGGAGGGAGTCATGGAAATAAACACATCAACTGTACTTTCTTCTTGCCCTGGGCAGTTCTTTTTATACTGCCAATGCCTCCCATTGGCTGAACCTAGCCGGAAGCCAGATGACAAGGGGGTCCATTAATACTGTTGCACACATTGAGGTCAACCACAGCATAGAGCTGGGCAGACAAGGACTGAAACTGGATCTGGTAGGCTCAGGACACTGAGGAAAAATATTCATCACTAGCTTTAAATCAGTTGTTTTATAAGAGAGTCAAAGTTTTGCAGGGGCCTAAACATGGTGCTGTCAACTCAGTTTATAAAATCAGAGAATCTTGGGGAGAAACCATAGAAAACATCCAGCCTCCGTTTGAACATTGCCAGAGACCTCCACAGACAGCGACATCTCCACCTCAAAGTGGTTGTGGGATTACCACTGCTCAAAACTGAACTTTGTAAGCTAGAAACCAAAATTTGTATATGAAAATCTCCCAATTAAAAAAAAAGTTAGTCACTATTTTAAAAACAACAACTATTAAGGAACAAGTCTACCAGTATGTACTGGATCTAGCTTATAACCTTTGTTGTCATTCCTTATCCAAATTTGAAGACATCTACATATCCTTCATTTGATTTTTTTTTTAATCTAAGAGCTATGTAGTTCCTCCAATCTTTTCTTACCCATCCTCCTCCGTCTCTGGATATTTCTTGCTTCTTTAAAGACCTTCTTAAAAATATAACTGGTAGAGTAGAAGACATGTGTTGCTGTATTTTTACTAGAACAGGTAGAATAGGACTATGATGTTCTTGATTGTGACTTAGTATTGCCAGTGAAGGGTATTTTGTTGCTACAGGTGCCATATATGAGAAATTTTTTTGAGCAGTTTCATCACGATGTTGCTGGATCCAACTGAGCCTTCAAGTCTTTACTAAAATGTATTGGGGTTTTTGTTGTTGTTTTGCTTTGATTTGGTTATATCAAAAATTATTTCGTAGATTTGCTTAATCATGGACTTCTCTAGACAAGGTCTTTAACATAACTGAAAGTTATATTTATTTGCAAAATTTCGACTGTTTGTTTTAGGTCATTATTTTAGCCTGTTGATCCTCTAAAAACTTTTTTTTTTATAGTCAGTTAGGTATCTTTCCTAGATTCAGGCCATTTTCAAGTTTGAAACATGTCATCATCAAGTACTTGAGGATAATGTTAGACAGACAGATTTCTTCAAGCCCACTACAATTTGATGTGATTTGCTGATTAAAACTATTAGAGTACAGGCGTGTGGCGAATTACAAACCCATCTCATATTGTCTAGCCACCATTTTTTGTCCATAAGGATAAACACTTGATCAAATGTTTTGCTAACATTTAAATGTGGTTGGTCTACCATTCTAAAATAATACTATCAAAAGTGAAAAAAAATTAATTTTATAAAACCTATTGAATTTTGGCCCTTAAAGATTACCTTGCTTAAAAAAGTGGGAAAAGGACTTACATAGGCATCTCTTCAAAGAAGATAAACAAATGTCAATGAGCATGAGATGTTCAATACCACTAGTCATTAAAGAAATGCAAATCAAAACCACAATGAGATATCACCTCACATCCATTTGAATGGCCACTATAAGGGGGGGGGGGGGAGGAAAATAGCAAGTGTTAGTGAAGATGTAGAGAGATTAGAACTATTTTGTACTGTTGGTGGGAAGGCAAAATGTGGTAGCCATTATAGAAAACAATATGGATGTTCCTCAAAAAATTAAAAATAGAACTACCATTCATCCAGCAATATTGCTTCTGGGTATATATTCAAAAGAACTGGAAGCGGAATCTCAAAGAGATATTTGAGAATGAACCCTGTTCATTGCAACATTATTCACAATAGCTCAGAGGTGGAAGCAAGCCAAATGTCATCAGTAAATGAATAGATAAAGAAAATATGGTGTAGCCCTGGCTGGTGTTGCTCTGTAGGTTGAGTGTCGTCCCGTGCACCAAAAGGTTGCCAGTTCAATTCCCAGTCAAGACACATGCCCAGAATGCAGCTCAGTCCCTGGTAGGGAGCTTGCAGTAGGCTGCTGATTGATGTTTTGCTCTCACATAGATGTCTCCCCCTCTCTTTCCCTCTCCCTTGCTCTTTCTCTAGAAATCAAATTTTTTAAATCTTTAAAAATAAAAAAAACCATGGTATATTATTCAACCTTAAAAGAGAAGAAAATCCTGTCACATGCAACAACATGGATAAATCTTGAGGACATCATACTGAGTAAAAAAAAAAAAAAAAAAAAGCCCATCATAAACAAATACCATGTGATTTCATTTATATAAAACTAGAGGCCCAGTGCACAAATTCATGCACCAGTGGGGTCCGACCAGCCCGCCCCAATTGGGGCCAATCGGGGCCTGGCCAGCCGGGGAGAAGGGACGTGGGAGGTTGGCCAGACAGCCCCGTCCCCGATTAGGGTCAAGGGGGCCAATCGGGGCCACAGTGCGTGTCAAAGCAACCAGTCATTCCGGTTGTTCTGGCGTTCCCGTCGCTTGGCTTTTATATATATAAATATCTGAAGTAGTCAAATTTATAAAAACAGAAAGTAGAATAATGGTTGCCAGGGCCTGGGGGGAAGGGAAAGTGAGGAGTTGTTCAATGAGTATAGAAATTCTGTTTTCAGGATGAAAAAGTTCTGGAAATTTGTTGTACAACAATGTGAATATACTTAACACCACTGTTTACTTCAAAATAGTTAAGATGATAAGTTTTGTTATGTGCTTTTACCATAATTTAAAGTTTTTAAATTAAAAAGAAAAGATTAGCCCAACTCTTTCCTTTTATAGAGGAGAAAACTGAGGCCCTGGGAATTTTAGAAACTTCTAGTGAACTCAGGTAGACTCCAGTTACTGAGATTTTTCTCAATGTTCACAAATGCGTTATTGTCCTCCTAGTTATTGTGATTAAAACATTTTCTGCAGAGAAAAAATTTAATCACTGTGTATGGCCTATCAGAGTCCCATTTTAAGAATTCGTTTGAGAATGCATAAGGCAGTAGATCACCTACTTAATATTTCCATCATTAAATCGAAAGTACAAATGGCTGGGCCCAGCATCCTACTGAAGGCCCAAATACCATGGTTTTCCATTTGGCTTCCAGGGACCTGCTTAAATAGCAATAATGCGGGTCGCTATCTGATAATAACCAACGTATTTTATAGTTTCCAACTAATAAATGGTAGCAATTTCTATTCACTTTTTATGGTTTTAAATTTTTTTTCAAAATAAGATCATAATTTAACTTATTTAATTTCCTTTGAATTCTGAGTTTCTGTAAGATTTCTTCCTACCTTTGCCATGCTGAAAATCTGAGCACTTTGTTGTTTTAACTCAAAAGTAATATCCCAGATGAGGTTTCATTTTATAGAAGTACTTCTTGAATGAGAAATCATGTGTACCTTGTTTTTGCCCAGGATAAGAAAGGAGTATTTTCTCTATTTTATTTAATTACTAATCAAAGTATTGAATATCATTGTAAAAATAAAAGAGGAATGTCAGATGTAAACTGTGATACCAAATTGATTTTTAAAAGGAAATTAATCATGTGATCCAGACTAAATTGTTGGTTCCAAAAAAATCCCAAGGATTAACTTGATGTAACTAATATGTGCATTTTGCTTTTAAGCAGTTATTCCAAAGTATTAAAAAATCTTCACCATTCTAATTTTCTTTGCAATGCACTGGAGGTGTCCATTACCCTTTAAAGTGCATAGTAAGAATAATGTCTATTGTTCTAATGTGATTCTTTTTAATGTATGATCTCTGCTGGATACTAGCCCTCATTGAGTGGGAGCCTTGGACTCTTAAGGAGATGATAAAAAACAATTTCCTATAGCATGTTAACTTTTATTAGTAATATAATTTATAAAGCATGGAAGTATTGATGGCAGACAGGCTTGCATTCCAACCCAGACTTGAACTCTTTCTAGCTTTGTCAAATTATCTGTTCTTTCTCGGCCTCCATTTCTCTATGTGTAAAATCAAGATAACACCAAGCCCTGGGTTAAAATGACGAATAAAAATGCTAGGACATTTGAAAGAGGTTGGGCAAATGTGTGTTTCCTAACTTTCCATGAGTAACATTAGTTGTTCTGAGGAATGTTTTTCTATACATTTTTCTCTGAGCCAGACACCGACTCTCCTTCTGGCCAAATGCAGAGAGCTGTGTGGGAAAGTGAGCCTGTTGTATGGTAGACTTACAATAGGCCTGAAGCTGCTTTCTGTCACTTCCAACTCGACCACGTATTGTTCTGCTTGATTATTTCACTTGGCAAGAAGACCTTGTGCTCGCTTGCATATCCTCCATGAGCCTGAAGGAGCCAAGTCTGACTGTGTTCAAAGAATTTAGCTTCTTGAAGTCTGTTCTGCGGCAGACCTGCAGGGGGATTTGTCCCAGACCTCTCATTTACAGTCAGAGGCGCTCTGAGAATCATCTGATACGGAATGTACAGAATAGACTCCTTTGTTTGCCAGACAGGTGAGAGCCCTGCTTCCCTTGTTGCGAAAACTCTGTGCCAGAAAAAATGACTAGCGTTACGTTAGGACTAAATCAGGTCTTCATTTCTTTTGTAATCGTTACCCTCATAATGATTTCACTGAAAATCCAAGAAAAACAAGAGGGATTTCTCCCTTTGTGGTACTGACAAATATGAAAGTGTTTTATAATGTTAACAATAATCATAGCATCCCACAACTGCATGGCAGTTTTCAATCTTCCGGGGTTCTTTCGTGAACATTATCTCTCACGTGAACCAAATAAGACTGAACAAATGAGGAGATGGAGGTCAGAGAGGTTGTTTCTTGCTTACGGTTATTTAAAATTCCCAGCCCAAAGCTTTTATCCCTGCATCCTTTCCTACTCTAAGCATTAAGGGGTAAATATTGAGGGATTGACTTGTAACAGGTACAGAATAGATACTTTCAATGTTACTTCAGTTATTGTTCATATCAATGCTATGCAATAGGCATTAACATTGCCATTTTACAGATGGGTTTGCTCGGAGAGGCTCAGTGCCTTGCGGAGGTTACGTAGATAATGACAAAGGCAGTCTGCAGAGTTTCTGACTCTAAAACATACACGTCCTTTATTCTGCTACACTGTTTCTAAAGAGGATAGCTGGATAGCTGGGTAGATGATCGAGATCTGTCTATCTATCTGTCTGTCTGTCTATCTGGGGGACCTGCGGTAGACACTCTTCCATGTGATTTTTTTTTCTATCTACCCACCCACCCACATGCAGACACACTTGTTACAAAAGAGACCAGTTCCTAATGGCTAGAATGATTAGAATAGCCTCCCAGAGGTGCCTGGGTCATCTGTTTACCTGCCACAGTGTGTACAGTGGGGAGTTCTAAGGTAGCATGCCTGGCAAAGCTTCAGTGCTATTCCACACATTTCAGGCCTCCCTCGTCCTTCCTACTTCCGCGAAGCAAGAAACCCTACCATGAGAAAACAGGTGCACAACAGCAGCCATTCTCAAATTATTGGCAGTGTGGTGTGGTGGCTAGAGCAGCAGCTGTGACACAACACCACAGGAGGGGAGTCCCAGCTTTTGAATTACTAGCTGCATGTCCTTGGGCAAGTTACTGAACCACTCTGCCCTTCAGCTTCCTCGCCTGTAAGAATGGAGATAAGGATGGCACCTGCCTCCTGGGATTGGTTATGAGGGTAAAATGAATGCGTTAATGAATCCTGTTCATAACAGTAGCTAACATGATTTTGTGCCAGTAGAAGATACTCAATAAATATTAAGACTTAGTTTTAAACAGATTTTACCCCTCCCCAAGCCCCTCTGAGGGTTAACCCATAGAGCACAGTCCCATCACCCAGATTTGGGCACCCCTTCTTAACTTCTTGACTTGAGTCTGTTTATGTGGAGAGAGAACGATGTGATTAATTAGTGCTCTATCTCACTGAACCACGGGTTCCCAAAGAAGGTACGTGCAAGTATATTCCCATTTATATGTACAAGGGAAACTCACTATTTACAGGGACTTTGGGGGTCTCTTCACCACTGTATTGATGCTTCCCTTATAGCATTTCCAACAAATATTGTATTTATCTTTTCTCTGTTTTCCTTACTAGCCCATGAGTTCCTTGAGGGCAAAGGACATGTCGAATTTTGTATTCCCAGACCCTAGAAGAGTGCTTGTCAGTAGTCACTTTGGTTTATTGACGTACTGAACAAGTGGGAGGATGCGTGAATGTTAATCCTTTTGTTAAGTAAATAGTCATCTCTGAATTTTGTGTCAATCTTTATTGCCACACTTGGGATTTTCTTAAAGCAAGATAGTTGATGAGGTTATTGGTGATCAGGGCATGTATTATGCAACCCCTATAAAAGCTGTCCCATAATTCTTGTTTGTTTTATCAGTCAAATAATTAGTTAATGATAATATATACCCAAAGTACTTAGTTGTTGTTGTGTTGTTGTTTTTTTAAAGTACTTAGTTTTAAAGGCCAGGCTCAACCCGATAAAAAGAAATGTATGCCTCAGGTCCTTCTCTATGTATTACGTTCTTTTCCAAGCCACAGTAGGTACAGTGGGTGTATAAGATTTCAAAAATACCCTTCAAAGTGTTAGCACTCATAATTATTGAGTTCATATGAAACCATTTAGGAAAATTCTTGGGTTTCAAAAAAGGATCAAGTTCTACAAATGGTGCCGCGCGGGAGGGAATTATAGACACCATCCAAAATGCATACTTAACTTGGTGCGTGAGGACAAGAAAAGCCCAGGGTGAGTGATTCATTCAAGGTCACACAGCTCATCAGAGACTGAGCTGGCCCTGACTTCGGGTCCCCATATTCTCAGGCCACTGGGTTTGTGGACACTGGGCCAGGATTCTTCGGTGATGTTGACTCTGGAAGACACAGGACTAGCCCTGTGTGTCCACACAAGCCCAGACCATGGCATGCTTTCTGGAACATTAGGTCGCGGTGTTTGATCTGGGCTGGCGGCCAATGGAAGAAGTTCCCTGTGGTCCACATTAATGCTCATGTATGTATACAGTCCATTCACCTGGCGTTTAACTTTTAAGGTGTGAGAGAGAAGCGGGTCTGAGGCTAAGGAGAGGCAGCCTCAGAGGGGGACCCACACACATGCGAAGTCTTTATCGTTTCCCTCTGCAATTTTTAAACGTTTGAACTTTAAACTTTTAAACTTCAATAAATTATGTTGAAGGTTTGATGGAAACAAATTGTAATAAGCAACGGTTCTTTTTTTTTCCCTCACAGTGGACTTGTGTGTATAAAAGAATAGGAGGTCCCTTTAAACTCTGCAAGGTAATAGTATACATGGTATTGGAACTTGTATAACTTTTGTTCTTCTCTTACATTTTTATTTCTGCACCCAGATTCAAAGGATTCCAAGGAAAAGAACAAGATGGAGATCCTGTACATCCTGGTGCCAAGCGTGGCGATTCCCCTGGCCATCGCTTTGCTCTTCTTCTTCATTTGCGTCTGCCGCAACAACCAGAAGTCCTCGTCGCCGCCTGTGCAGAGGCAACCCAAGCACGTCCGAGGTCAGAATGTGGAGATGTCAATGCTGAACGCGTATAAGCCCAAGGTAAAACGAGCAGAGCGCGGCAGCGTCGATGGTGTCAGTTTTGGGTTAAAGCAAACTTACCACCCTCCCCAGTTTAGAAGTCAAATGACGCAGACTCAGGTTTACAAGTGCTGGGTTTCGTCTGCAGGTAACGATGCATCTCTGACTCCGTCCCAGGCAGCTTGAACATACTTTCCTCAGCGTGTCCACTTCGGTGCTGGGCCACATTGCTGCCTCCCCGCAAAGTCTGGCAGAGAAGGAATCCTTAGGAGGCCATCTCTCCCAGCCCCTCAGGACTCAGCTGTTTTAAAAATCTCCAAGAAGGAAAGTCCATACTCTTCCAATCAAACTGAAAGAGATGAAGAAAGGTAGAGAGGTGGAGAGAGTGGGGCGAGTGGAAGAGGGCAGAGAGAGAGAGAGACAGAGAGAGAGAGAGAAGAGAGAGAGAGAGAGAGAGAGAGAGAGAGAGAGAGAGAGAGAGAGAGAGAGCCAACATTATTCACTAATTTCGTTGTCAACCCTTTTTATTGCGCAACAATGTACACATACCTAGCACCACTACACTGTACACTTAAAAAATATCAAAATTTGCCCTAGCTGGTTCTCAGTGACTAGAGTGTTGACCCATGGACTGAAGGGTCATGGGTTCGATTCCAGTCAAGGGCATGTACCTCACTTGCAGGCTCTATACCCGGCCCCAGGTCATCGGTGGGAGGCAACCAATTGTTGTTCTCTCTCTCTGTCTTTCCCCCTCCTTTCCACTCTCTCTAAAAATCAATGGAAAATATCCTCAGGTGAGGATTAACCAAAAAAAAATTTTTTTTTAATAGCAAATTTTATGTGTCACAACAACAAAAGATATCCTTTTTACGCCTCACCTAAGTCCCTTTCTCTTTGGTTTCTGTGTATTTTAAGAGAAATGTTATCTTTCCTAAAATCTTCAAATGTTGTTTTATGACAGCTCGCCTTAGCTTTCTGTCCACTTCCTTTCAGCTGTTCCTCCACATCTTTCAGCACTTGGGTTGCTCGAGGTCCTGGGAACCCAGGGTCACTGGCCCTTACCTTCAAGGAGCACATGCTCCATGTCTTGGAGCTGAAATACAACAGAGGCTTTCTCTCCGGAAAGCCCGCACCGCAATCCCAGGCCTCAGCAAAGAGATTTCATTTACATAATCTAAGATTCTGCATCCAGAAGCCTGTCTTTTCTTCTCAGTGCAACTCCAAAGGAACATTCATATTCATTCGTTTGGCAAATATTTATCTTCTCTGTGGGTTGGAGGTCATATTATTTTTTGGACCCTCATAAACAGAAGCTACGTCACTTTTAACAAAGCTTTAGGGAAAAATGTCTTCACACTTCACACTCACTTAACTAACCCTTTTGCACAATAAGTGGAGTAGCATAATTGTGACTGACACACCGCCCTCATTTGATTTGATTTTGCTTTGCAATTGGATTTTTTAACTTAAAGGCTCTTAACGTATGTTTGTATTGTACAGTCATATGTGTTGGTAAGGTTTTGAGGTTTTTTTAATGCTAAAAATTCATTTTAAGTGTTCTTTCCCAAACAAAACCACTGTTCTCTTAAGTGTGAATTTTTACCATGGGGGGGGGGGGGGGGGAACACAGACACTGGAACCAGAGTTCACTAAGTGGCTTGGGGCTTGGGGGACAGGTGTGATGGAGGTTCATCTCCTTTGACATCCTACCTGCTTGCTAGCCGACTTACATACATCATCTATAATAATAAAGGCGTAGCCGAAACCGGTTTGGCTCAGTGGATAGAGCGTCGGCCTGCGGACTGAAAGGTCCCAGGTTCGATTCCGGTCAAGGGCATGTACCTTGGTTGCGGGCACATCCCCGGTAGGGGGTGTGCAGGAGGCAGTTGGTCGATGTTTCTCTCTCATCGATGTTTCTAGCTCTCTATCCCCCTCCCTTCCTCTCTGTAAAAAATCAATACAATATATTTAAATAATAATAATAATAATAATAATAATAATAATAATAAAGGCGTAATATGAAAATCAACCAAACAGCGGTTCTGGACGACCTTCTGGATGAAGCCGGTGCTGCAGCCACAGGATCGAGGCAGCTGCCATGGCTGCAAAGGAGGGATTGAAGCAGCCACCACGGGTGTGAAGGCCTACTCTTGCACGAATTTCGTGCATCAGGCCTCTAGTACATGTTATGAAACCTTCCACTTAATCTTTGTGAAGGTAGTAGAAGAAAATACAGGGGTTAATATTGTTATACATTCATGAAGTATCACCTAGTTGACCTCTTGTATATACCATGACTTTAAACTTCTAGGGCAATAGTCTTAGTTCTATGGGAATCTTTCCCTGTCACGTCTGTTATTAAATGTGAAGGAGCCTTAGAGACACCAGAACTTGGAGTGGGAGAGAGACCCAGTCTGGTTACAGCATTCACTGTGCAGCCACCACCCTGGAGAGGTGGGCTCCTCGTTGCCATGGCAGGGGCCAGGGGGAAGGTCATTTCCATTTGGGAGAATTATCCATTTTGTCAGTCAGCCTCCATCTGCAACTCAATTTCATTTTTAGTGAACGTTGCTTTTGCAACACATGATCTCCAACAGGCACAGTGTTTTGGCTTTATGCAGTCTTTCACGTAAAGATCTTAGAGAGCTTTGTGGCATAGAGAAAGTTACTATTTGTTGATTAATAGAATTGTCCAGAACTATACCAGGAGCTTTTACCCTTGTTATCTCACATCTATTATAGAAGACTAGAGGCCCAATGCATGCAAATTTGTGCAAGAGTAGGTCTTCCTTCCCCCCAGCTGCTGGCACCAGCTTCCCTCCGGCACCTGGGACCCAGGCTGCCGGCATCAGCTTCCCTCCAGCACCGAGGACCTGGGCTTCCCTCCTCCAGCCGCCGGCAGGCACCTGGGACCCAGGCTGGCTTCCCTCGGGCCACCCGCAGGCATATAGGACACAGGCTGGCTTCCCTCCAGCCCCAGCTTCATCAGGAAGGACATCCAGAATGACTTCCGGAAGACGTCCAATCTAATTAGCTTATTACCCTTTTATTATTATAGACTAGAGGCCCAGTGCATGAAATTCGTGCACGGGGGGGGGGGGGGGGGTCCATCAGCCCAGCCTGCACCCTCTTGCAATCCAGGACCTCTCGGGGGATGTCCGACTGCCAATTTAGGATGTCCGACCTGCAGGATTGGGCCAACTGGCAGTCAGACATCCCTCTCGCAATCCAGGACCACTGGCTCCTAACCGCTCCACTGCCTACCTGCCTGATCACCCCTAACCACTCACCTGCCTGCCTGATCACCCCTAACCACTCTGCCTGCCTTCCTGATCACCCCTAACCACTTGCCTGCCTACCTGATCGCCCCTAACCACCTCTGCCTTGGTCCCTGTCACCACAGCTTGGTCTGGAAGGATGTCCGGAATGACGTTCAGAAGGTCATTCAGCTGTCCAGTTTAATTAGCATATTATACTTTTATTATTATAGATAGGTATTATTATCACTCTTGTACAAGCAGGGTAACCAAAACTCAAACTGATTAACTTGCCCAAGGTCAAAGAGCTCATAATGAAAAGAAACAAAATATGAATATAGGACTTTCCAACTCCAGGCAAAGCCCTTCCACTTGCCTGACCCCATGAAAACGTTTTTGCAGAGCAAATGATACTGGGAAGAGGGAGTGGGAGGCCAGGGAAACAACTAAATAGGATTCCATTTGGTCAGTTCTGGCTGAACACTAACCACAGGCATCACCCCAGTTGTGACAAATCCTTTAGAGGCCTGAATAACAGTTGTAAGCCTCAATGGTAGAGTCTGTCATGTGGAATTTGGCCAGAGCAAAAATAGTCCCCTATCCTCCATGGTCATAGAGACAAATATAAAATATCCTGGGATAAATTTTCCCAAAGACTTGGCAACATGAGTATTGTTTTCATCATTTTGGGACCATTTTTAAATTGTTCCTTGCAAAATCTCCCAGTGTCAAGATATTTTCCAACACAAGGCTTCCATTGTAGCCATAAACATCTCACAAGCAATTCTGAACCTGACTGGAAGCAGCAACGACTCAAGCAGATTTGACTGGGTTGGGGCGGGCAGGGGGGGGGGGGGGGCGGGGGGGGGGAGGGAGGAAGAAGCCGCAGAGACAAATGCAAACTTTTTTCCCTTACTCTCCTAAGAGATTTGGCTCCAATCAGATTTGAGTTGTGCAGTTGTTTGTTTTGGTTCTTATTGAGTGCCTTTCCTGGAAAAAGCACAAAGGGCTTTGTAGACCTTAAAGAAAATTCCTAAGTGTAAACAGCCAATCTCTGAAGCTGCTTTCAAAGGTCACCGACACATAAATATTCCATGTACCTATAAAATCTAAAAGAAAGGGACGCGCATAAAAATGGAGGAGGAAAAAGTCCTGAAAACAAACACCTTCCAGCGTAAAATCAAAAGGGTATTTGCCGGCTGGGATGAAAAAGGAAGGATGGGAGCGGGCCTCATTCTTATTTCTCCTTCTTATTTATCCACATGAGTGTGCCCTTCAGGGTTCACACTATCTGTTTCCATCTTTCTGCACTTGCTGAGCTGCTACTATCCGCCTGAGTGTTTGGATTAGGAGAAGCTCCACTGGGAGATGAGAAATCCGTGCCCTCAGCGGGGGACACTAGGCCTCCGCAGACAGACTGGCTGACAGGACATGGCATGAGTCCCCAGAGAGGTGGATGGTTAAAACTTTTGATGAGGCCGAGTTTCCTTCGGATCTGTGGGGGAAGGAAGCCAGTGGCCTGACCAGAGAGCCATCTTCACTCTGAACCTTGAGCCGCTGGGAAATGAAGAGGCTCTCCCTGGCTTGACCTCCAGCTGCCCTGCAGCCTTGAGAAGCCTGGCTGAGTGTCAGTGGGCTCCGCTGCTCAGAGAAGTGGCCGGCTGTGTTCATGTAATTGTAAAGGACTGTTTATTCTTATTTTCCCTTGTCCAGCCAGAGATTTCAAGCCATTGGGTGGGATTAGATAACCGCTTACCTTTTCCATCTTTAAAATCCCCTGATGAGTACTGCAGCAATGCATGAACTAAGGAGGCATTACGATTTTACAGTCTGACTGGGTGCTTTTTTAATTAAAAAGAGAGAGATAGAAACATCAATGATGAGAGAGAATCATTGATCACTGCCTCCTGCACGCCCCACACTGGGGATCGAGCCTGCAACCCGGGCATGTGCCCTGACCTCCTGGTTCATAGGTAGACACTCAACCACTGAGCCATGCCTGCCGGTCTGACTAGGTGCTCTTTAAACGAACCATGGAAAGTGAGCCACCTCTGAGAAGCCTGTAAGCCCTAACTTCCCTTCTCCCTAATTCCTTTCTCTCCCTGGACCCTACCAACTGTCACGTGTCTGAAAAACAGTGCAGCCGCTAACGGTGCTTTTAAGGGAGAAAAGCTATGGGACACGCTCCCCTGAGAGTCAGGAAGAGGCAGAGCCTCCCCCTCAAGCCGAGGGTGAACCCTGTCCTGTCCTTCCCTCTGTGACTCACCTGCATGGGATGTAGGCTCACGGAGAGGTGAAGGGATGGAGGAGGTTGAGAATGAGGGGCAAAGAAGCGTGGGGTTGGGGGAGGACTACAGCCAAAGCCTGAGCTGGCCTGTGGGTCAGCTCCTGCAGTGCCTGGCCGATGTGAGGAACACTGGGGAGAAAGCTGGAGTTGCCCAGCTTTCTGAAGCTGGTAGCTATATTTCATTTCTCAGCTTAACCTCATCGCTAGCCAGCGTCTCTGTTTCTTTACTTCCAAAGGCAATTCATCTCTCCTCCTTTCCAGCCAAGGTAGTTGCTGAATGTACTGACTCATGATTATATTCTCCGGGCCTGTCCATTAAGCCAGCAAGATGCTTCCTTCCACCTAAAAAGCCTATTGTGTTCTGCTACCCCTTGGAAACCCCTGGCCTTACCCAATGTCACCGCACTTGGCACTGAAATGTCCTCAGCAACTTCTCCACGTACTCCCTGAAAGCCGTCGTCTCCCAGGCCTCTGAGCCCATCATTCTTTTGACAGGCACCTCCCTGGAACCTCCAGTGATGTAATTCCATCCAATGACCTTTTCCAGGCTTCACCCTCTTTCATTTCTCTGGAGCATTTGATACTCTTAACCACCATCTTGAAATACTTTTTCTCTTGGCTTTCCTCCTATCTCCTCCTGGTTCCTTCCCTGGTTCTTCCCATAATTCCCTAAATGGGAGCATCCTCTAATGTTTGCCAGTCCTCTTTTTCTTTTTCTCTCTCTCGTGCTGATTTCATCTCTGGCATCACTGGAGCTCCCACTCAATATAATGATTCAGGAAGGACCAATCTCAAGTTATAAAATTCTTACTCCCAGCACCCAAGAGTCCAGGCTCTCTGGCCCTAACTTACCTTTGAAGCCACATTTTTCTCTTAGTCTCTTTCTGGAAGGTAGTATGACGTACTTCAAAGAGCAAGCGTGTAGAGGCAGAGAGATATGATCACAAATAGTGGCTCCGTCGTTTGCTGGCTGTGAGATCTTAAGCGAGTACTTTGAACCTTTTTGTTCTCACTTGTAAAGCAAGGATAAAAATAGTACTTAAAAGAGATATTTTAAAATTTTTGTATTGAAATATAATTGACATACATTATATTAGTTTCGGGTGTAAACAGCATGATTCAATATTTGTGCATATTGTCAAATGATCACCCCAAGTCTAGTGAGCATTCCTCGCCATACATAGTAACAAAAGTTTACTTTCTTGTGATGAGAACTTGTAAGATTTACTCTCTTAGCCACTTTCAAATATACAGTACGGTATTATTAATGATAGTCTCCATGCTGTACATTACCTCCCCTAGGCTTATTTATTTTATAGTTGGAAGTGTGTACCTTTTGACTCCCTTCACCCATTTTACCCACTCTCCACCCCACCCCCCTCTGGCAACCACCAATCTGCTCTGAAAGAGATGTTTTTGGCACTTCAAGGGAGTGTGTCTGACACCTCACAAGTACTCAACAGCTAAAAGTTACTTTTACTTTTGTTAATGCAGTAATATGAACAACCACAGACTTTTTAATCAACCACCAAATACTGTGTGCAAGGTCACGTGGGCCGAGGGGGAAGCTGTAGGTGCCGCAGCCCACAACATCCACGGGGGTGAGGACAGAGGGAAGGGAAGCACACAGGGTGTTCCTCGTGCCCATCCAGTTAGCATCAGTCCACTGTGCCACACCCAGTTCACACCCTGGATAAAATCCACCGGGGTGGGGACGGTCTGGTAATGCGGGCTGGGAGAGTGAGTATTACACATGGCTATGTTATGAACCGGTCTTATAAATAAGCTGAAGAACTTCACATCCATTATCTCAACAGAATCTTTATCATAACCCTAGGAAGTAGGTACTGATTTGAGCCTGAGTTGTGGGGTGAGGAAACCGAGGCTTGGGACTTAAGAGTTTGCCCAACGTCACACAGCTAGTAAGTGATAGAGCCAAGACTCGAACCCAGGCTGGCCCAGGTCCAGAGCTCCAGTGCTTCTTGACCATTTCACCCGATTGCTTTAACTTGGGGGCTGACTGAGACACACAGGCCCACGGCAGGCCCGTGGTGGCTGCAGCTGACGTTAAAATTACTGGCATCTGTGCTGCCTGTTTCCAGGAGAACAGACTCTCTCCCGTTGACATTACAAAGTAACTCCACCACAGAACCAGCCCTGGTCGCCACCAGACATTCAAGCCAACTATTAGAAAGCTACGTTACAGAGAAGAGAACTGTTTCTGAAGTTAAATCACTTCCAGAGAAGTGCCGCTGAACTCTGAGCAAATGTGGCAAACGATTGGTTGAAACTCCCTCTAGAATCTGCCTGCATAAGCCAAGAGGCACTTAGCTCGACTGCAGTCTTTGAAAATGTCCATAACCTCCTAAAATAAAATGGTTGTGGCCTTTAAGCTTGTAAAATGTAATCATTTCCATTTATGAGTGGAGTCGATTGTTTCACAATTCGAACACTGTTTACCTAAGAACCAGTAAAATGCACAAGAAAGGAGAACCGGCTTTGGAGTAAAACAGATTCCTGTCAACAGCCTAGTCCAGATACTAAAAAAAAAAAAAGAGATCTCAATTTCATATGCTTTCTAGGGCTCTTGTGCCCAATTCAGGCAAAGGCTGCTGTTGAAAAGTTCAGCTCACTTATCCCAGTCAACCTGTAGAGACAACAGAGGATCTAGAGTAAGGTCTAGATCATCCAGGACCAGAGAGCAATTGCTCGTAGACATTCCACTTCTATACCAGCGGGCTTCATGCTTTTTAAATTATGGACCGCTTTGAGGGTTGAATGAAAATTGCCACTTCTTCCAAGAAAAATATGCCAACTTTGGAGTCAGACATGCTTGGAGTTGAGTCTCTGTTTTAAAATATATTTTTATTGATTTCAGAGAGGAAGGGAGAGGGAGAGAGAGATAGAGATATCAATGATGAGAGAGAATCATTGAACCGCTGCCTCCTGCACACCTCCTTCTGGAGATAGAGCCTGAAGCCTGACCAAAATTGAACCATGACCTCCTGGTTCATGGGCCGACATTCAACCACTGAGCCATACCTGATGAGCTGGATTTGAGTCTTGACATCACCACTTAACAGTGGAGCTATTTTAAAATATATTTTATTGATTTTTTACAGAGAGAAAGGGAGAGGAATAGAGAGTTAGAAACATCGACCCCCACTGGGGATGTGCCTGCAACCGAGGTACCTGTCCTTGACCAGAATCGAACCTGGGACCTTACAGTCCGCAGGCTGACGCTCTCTATCCACTGAGCCAAACCGGTTAGGGCAGCATTGGAGCTATTTTAGGCAAGCTACTTAACCAAAGAATACCTTGATTTTTTTTTTAACCCATAAAATGGAGAAATCATAGTGTAAATGTCACAGGGTTGTGATCCTCATCACAATGCATTAAATGAATTGATGCATTAAGCACCTGGAGAGCAGACAAGGGACTGTAGTGTAGTCATTCAGAAGAGACTCTGGAATTCGAATTTACAACCTAGTAACTCTGGGATCACTTAACTGCTCTGATCCTCAGGTTCTCCATCTGTAAAATAGGGGTTATAGTCACAGTGACCAATTTCATAGGGTTGCTGTAAGGATGACATGAGTTACTATGCATAAAGTACTTGTAGCATAGCACATAAACACTCCCAAAAAAATCATAGCTATTATTATGATCTCAGTGTCTTGCACATGGCTGGTATTCAATACATGCTACCTAGTATTCACCTCGGATGGCAAGCATCTAGGATAGGACCTGCATCCACTCTACGCAGTTCTTGCATGGCTAATATACTATTCTGTATGGATACTCTTTTGGTATATAGTATTTACATTATCAGCTGACTGATGCAAAATATCCCACACAATTGGCTGCACATGAGAAGAAAATAAACTGATGCCATGGCCCAAGCTATAGAGTGACTTATATTTCAATGACTCTTGCTAAGACAGTAGCCATGCAGAATATAAACCCAGTAAATACTAGTCAATGGGCCCTACATTTTTCTCTAGCTGGCATTTCCAAAGCGTCTTATGAAGCAGAGTATTATGTTCTCTGTGTTGTATAAGTCAGAGTTGCTCAACCAGGTTCTTCAGACACACTGTGGTCATTCCTCGGACAAGGAGCAGGCACCCAGATCACGAAGCCATTGTCTGATCCACAGACAGGCGCAGTCACATACACCAGTGATTCTCCAAGTGAAGCCTCCATGTGGGGTCACCCTCATCCCTGGGAACCTGTCAGAAATGCAGACTCTCTGACCTGCAGAATCAGAAACTCTGGGAGTGGGGCCTAGCACTGTGTTTTAACAAGCCCCCTCGCCCCCACCAAGGGGGTTCCAATACCTGCTCTGATGTAGAGGATGCTGGTCAGTACTTGAGATTCACAGAGCAAGTAAGTCCCCAAGCAGTACCGATCTCAGAGAAAACTGTGCTTCCAAAGAGGAAAAGGACCCAGGAGTGTCCTCCTGGTATCCAAAATACCCCTCTGATTTCAGTAGGGCCCGGATCCGCTTCATTGTTCCTGAGGGGTCTGAGGAGCTGCCATGTGGAACCTGCTCTCCTACAGAACTTGTGTCCAGCTAGTGTCAGCAAATGTAGAGCAAGAAAGATTTGTAAAAAGGCAGCAGTCTTGGGGCATCCGGGAATAGGAAAGGAACCAGCACAGGACCTGTAGGTGGGGTGGGTGGCATGAGTATGAACTTCAGTTCTTTTTCACCCCTTGCTATTGGAGCCACCTTCCAGTCCCGGAGAATGTAGCTCTGCTTTTTATCTGTGTGTCTGCTTCAAGTTGAACTCAAAAGTAGAGCATTCATACCCTGTTCAGGTTAGAGGCCAAAAGTCACAAGAGGGGACCCCTGCTGTACACAAATGTAGGTGGCCCTCACACAATCCTCACCTCGTTTCCTGTGATAATCACTTACGTGGGGGAAGCAGGAAATGGAAGGTTAGTAGTAAGCCCTGTCACCCAGAGGAGTCATTTCAAATGTATTAGCACCTAAGGTGTAACTTCCCGAAGGTGGAAAGAGATAAAATCACTGAGTCTGTCCTCCTCATCCACCTGCCACCTACATAATTGGAATTTTTTAAAACCCTGCCCCATGATCCATTGCTTCCCTATCTCAGGTTCCTGTATCTAGAAGGTCCACATGTCCCCACTTTGTATTCAGCACTCAGGTAAAAGAAGCCATCAACATCAGCCATTGAGACAGTCCTGTCATACTCACATCTGACTCACATCTAAGTGACTCGCCTCTCCAGTGTTCTCCCCACAGTTGCCCTTCAGAAATGTCTAAGGGAAAGAGGCACAATCGGATTGGAGAAGAACGTATCAACTTCTACATCAGCTTTGATTTTTCTCTCCCCCACCCCAAATGATATAATTTTTAAAAGCGCACTGGGGCAGATGTGTGTTTACTTTTGAGAAGTAAAAATGTTAACATTTAAACTGAAAGCCTGTTTCAGTTTTAAGGTACTTAATTGCCTTACAGCGTATAATAAACCAAGCCCATCTTGTCATTCAACTAATGGAGGGAGTGATAAAGAGATAGGAGCCTGGGACCCTATTCATTCCCGTTTCCCTTTGTACTGGGTTTACTTTGGCACCGTGCCTCGTGTGTATTTTACACTTCTTTACATTTTGTACATCCCTGTATGACAAATACTTGTCAAACAGAAACTAAACAGATTTATAACCCCTTAACTTGAAATGAGCCAAAATTGAACTGCCAAAACTTTATGACTTCATTTTCTTTCATAGTTTTCCACTACATTGGTTCAAACAGACAAACCCCACTGGAGGTCAAGCAGAGGTCATTTCACTTTCATTACTAAAATATAATTTACAATATGCCAGACCTAAACAAGTTTAGCCTAAGGGGTTTGTATAATGTAAACCATCTGTTCCCCAACAATACAGCTAATTTCCTGCCGTTACCGTACATCTACTGGCTGCTTCTTTAAGGGTTTTTATGATTTTTTAACTAGTTCAGGATTTATGTGAAATTTGAAAATGAGTCTGTAGTTAAGACTCATTTGTACCAAGTAACTTGAGCATTTAAAAAATGCAAATCACTGTGTAAATTGTTCCCCTGAAACCCAGCTCCGCGCCGGCTTTTTCTGGGCACTTCCATGCCGGCTGCAGCACAGGTGTTTGCAGGAAAGGTTTTGTGAAATCTGCCATGTTCGTTGCTTTCTGTGCTTCTTTCCAAAGCACACCCCCAAATGGGGCTCTGACCAGCTCTGGCGAACCCCTCCCCCTCCCTGTTAGAGGCTGGAGCAGAGCGGACACCCTGTGCTCGGTGACCCACCAGGTACTGGTAAGAGATGGCAAGACACACTTTGGGTCGAAATGGACTCGTGTGTGTGTCTGAACAGGGAGGCGGAACCATTCTGACTCCACTGAGTGGCCACACACTGAAGGCTGGCCTCACAGCCCCGCAAGGTGTCAGGCCCCAGGCGGAGCCTTCAGAGACATGGCAAGGCGCCCGGGGATTCCCGGCCAGCAGGCGTCTCTGGTTTCAGACAGAATGGCGGGGCCCAAAGCAGAAGGCCTTGCCCACACGAGTGCAGCTCTTTGGGGTCCTGCAAAGTCTTGATACTTGTGAAAGCCTCTTTCTTCACCTGTGAAATGGCTCATTTGCGACCTGGGTGTAGAGGACTGTGGGCAGGCTTCTTCCTCATGAAGCCCCAGGGGCCACGTGCCCGGCTGGTGCCACCGGCCTGTCCAGCCCCTCTTCTCCTCCAGGCCCCGGAAGTTTGGCTCGCTCGCTTCCTTTCCCCGTCTGCCACCATCCGCTCTGCCACATGGGTTCTTGTCCCTCCATCTTCATCACCCATCCTCAGGCTCCAAATACAGTCTCTGTCGTTTTTTTTAAAGACTTTTGTTTAAGAACACTAACAACTACAGGACAACAGAGAAATATTAACAAGAGGAAACTTACCATATATTGTTTTAATAGAAGGCATTATAGACGCCTGTCTAGAAATCATTTGTATTTACTCCACTTCTTAGATGACTTTCCTAATAAGAAAAGTAAGGTTGATTTAAAGAGTACTTAATAGGTGAAATTGCTTTCATACATTGTTGCATCTAATCCCTAGTGTAACCATGGAAGCTAGATGTTATATTATTTCATAGCTATGAAATAGAGGTTCAGAAAAGTTAAGAAACTCACCCATGGCCAGCCAGCTAATATATAGGGCCTACCCCACAAGGTTGTTGTATTAAATGAGTTAATACTTGTTCAGTGCTTAGAACAGTGTCTGGCACATAGTACATGCTGTATGAGTATTACCTATTAAAAGAAAGCAACAAGTCCAAGATGCGAATTCCAATTTGTATGAGTCCCAAGTCACATGGGTTGAATTATACCACATTGCCTATGGGTTAATTTCAGCAGGGGCAGGAGGAGGGATGAGGAGTTCTAATTCCTCATTATATCAGTCTACTATTCCTTGGGTTTAGTTCCTAATTCCCATTTTCCCTCAGAAGAAGTGTATTATTCAGTCCCTTGTTCTTATCTATCACCAAAAGCCAGAGGATCCTGTTTAGATAAAAAAGGAACACCTTCTATGCCATTCAAGGGACCTTCCCATAAATTGGATTCAGTTGCATCATTAGGAAACGTTCTGATGGAAATCTCAATCTTAATGTCCTGCAGGAAAAAATCACTTTGGCTTAATCTTGTCACAAAAGCAAAATCATCTGAGTGCAGCAAGAGAAAAAAGTAGGGTTGGTTCAGTGGGTTCCTTTTCCCAGCCCCCAAATGCTGTTCTCCCAAAGGAACTCCATAGCACCTACAAGAATCCAGCCCCTATAAGCAAAATGGAAAATAGTGGATGGGCTTGTGATTGCAGAAGAAATTATCTGATTCAATCTGATGGAAAGATTGGTCATAGGTTTTTTAAATTACACACTTTTTTGAATTGGTAACATATTTGCCTGGTTCGAAATTTTAAAAGAATAAAAAGGCATGAAGTAAAAAAACCTTCCACCTCTGTCCCCTCCTCCTAGTTCTCACCTCTGAGCCCTCCCAGTAGCCACTGTTGTTCCCTGAGCATCGTTTCTTTATGCAAAGAAACATGAATATATTCTTTGTCTTCTCCTCTTTCACACAAAAGCAGAATACAATATTACTGTTTTTTGTTTTTACTTTTTATTACATTTTAAAACTAGGGGCCCAGTGCACGAATTTCGTGCACTTGGGGGGGGGGGTGCGGTCCCTCAGCCCAGGCTGCTCCCTCTCACATACTGGGAGCCCTCAGGGGATGTCCTACTGACGGCTAAGCTGCAGTCTGGCCTCCCTTTGTGGGAGGTGACCGGGCTGATCAGGGGAAGGCGCCAGCCCCATCACTCCGCTGCTGCAGCCACTGCCAGTCACCGCAGCCACCAAGGTGTTTTCATCAACACGGACTCCAGTCCCTTCACCAAGAAAAAATGACAACTTTCTTTAGGCATTTTCAAGATGTGTCTTTCATAGGATATGACATTTCTTTCTTTTCGTTTTTTTTTTTTTTTTTTTTGTATCCTCACCTGAGGATATGTTTCCATTGATTTTTAGAGAATGTGGAAGAGAAAGGGAAAGACAGAGAGAAACATCAAAGTGAGAGAAACACTTTGATTGGTTGCCTCCTGCATGAGCCCTGACCTGGGCACCAGCCAGGGAGGAGCCTGCAACCTAGGTACTTGTCCTTGATCAGAATTGAACCCAGACCTGCGGTCGGCAGGCCAAGGCATTATCCATTGAACCAAACCGGCTAGGGCAGGATATGACATTTCTTAGCCCTCCAGCAGCGGACCTTCGTTTTTTTTTCTCCAGGAGTGTGGTGGAAAAACCCTAGATCGCCTTTTTGGATTCTTATTACCCAAGTTACTAAGAATATTACCAGTAGCATACAGGGAGCTTAGCCAATGAGCAGTCAGAAAAGGTGTTTCCTCTGTAGTTCACACCGATCACCGGCTCAGCCCCTGCCCAGGCCTAAAGCCTCTGGCCGAAGCTTTAGGCCAGGGCAGGGCCCCCCCAGCTCCCTCTGATTGCCGGCTCTGCCCCTGCCCAAGCCTAAAGCCTTGGGGCCTGGGCAGGGGCCCCCCAGCTCCCTCTGATCACCGCTCCACCCTTGCCCAGGCCTAAAGCCTTTGGCTGAGGCTTTAGGCCTGGGCAGGGGCGCCCTCGGCTCCGATCGCAGGCTCGGCCCTGCCCAGGAACCCCCTGGCTCAGGCCCTTCCCAGGCTGCTCAGGGCCCACGCGGAGCCTACCTCAGAGTGACCTGGGTGCTGAGGGTGTTCCCGGGACCCAGGCAGCTGGGTGCCTACATATGCAAATTAAACACCATATTTGTTGGGTTGATTTGCATACTCACTCTGATTGGCTGTGGGCGTAGTGGAGGTACAGTCAATTTACATGTTTGTCTATTATTAGGTAAGATATGTTTTATTTGATTTCAGAGAGAGGAAAGGAGAGGGAGATGGAGGAACATCGATTGGCTGCCTCCTGCACGCCCCCTACTGGGGATGGAGCCAGCAACCCAGGCATGTGCCCTGACCGGGAATCCAATTAGCAACCTCTTGTTGCATGTGACAGCACTCAACCAACTGAGCCACACTGGCTGGGCTTTGCTTTTTATTTTTAACTTAGGATTTTGGAGATCTCCCCATATCAGTACATAGAAAGAGTCCTAATTTGTTCTATATAATACTTTGTTTACTGGCTCCACCATAATTAATCGGATTTCTCCTCTAGGTAAACATTGAAGTTGTTTCTAACCTTTTGCCATTACAAACAATACTATAATGAACACATAGATCAATAAGCTTTAATTTACTGAATAAGCAATGCATTAACTATTAGTTTCAGCAGAAGTAGCTTTCCTATTAGACATTTTCAAATACAAACCCCATAAACTCTGCTTGAACAAATAAATGAGACCTACTTATAATAATACTAGAGGCCTGATGCATGAAATTCATGCAAGAGTAGGCCTTCCTTCCCCTGGCTGCCAGCGCCGGCTTCCCTCTGGCCCCCGGGACCCGGCTTCCCTCGCAGCCCCGGCTTCATCCGGAAGGTCATCTGAAAGGACATCTGGCAGGACGTCTGGTCTAATTAGCATATTATGCTTTTATTATTATAGATTTGCAGAGAAGAATTAATGTTTTGAAATCCTCAATTCCATTTTGTCCTTCTAACTGGGTGTTTTGCTGGAAGTCTATTTACACTTATAATTAGGTTAGAGGGCATTTTTGCCCTGGAAAATGTCAGCCTAGAACAGAGCCGATCATCATGAATTCTAAATTAGTAGAATTTGGATTAGAGAAGGTTGTGTTTTTTTTTACTTAATTTTCCAAACTGTTGTTTTAAACTCCGTGTGGAGAGCTCTGCATTCCAGATGGATTTGCAGCATTGTCAGCTTCAATTGGGATCCTCAGAGCAGCATTCTTTTCCCCAAAAATAAAGATTTAAGGTACAGGGATTATTTCAAAAATCCGTTTATGTACAAATGCATTGCTTTTATGACTTCTTCCCTAACAAATTAGAATAAATGTCAGGCTAGATCTGAGGTGAATTTTTAAAAATAGGAAAAACACAGGACCCAGTAGACATTTACTGCCAAGATCAAATGTCACCATTTAATACTTATTTTTATTGTGGGGCACATGCTTTCCCCCGTCTGTGTTAAGGGCAGTCAGTCAACAGCCCACTTGCAAAGCCATAGGAATATCAATTGGTATGAAGGGAAATGCAAGACATTGGAATCTGATTAAGACAAAACATACAGCAAGGTAATAAGAGTCAAAGTTAAGTAGCATTTACCACGTGTCAGACAGCATGCTGAGTACAAATGTTAACGTATTGAAAGTTCGCAAGAATCCTACAAGATAAGTAAATTGTATCAAGTATTATCATCTCATTTTACAGACAAAGGAATTGAGGCATGAGGTGGTTCCATATTATACCTGGGGTCACACAGATGGTAAGTGGAGAAGGCAGGATTCAAATCTGATTGGCTGGCTGTAGAGGTCATGCGTGCAACCAGCCACCACCCTGCTTCTTGCACATAGGGGCATTCAGACCATAAAGCCAAAGGACTCTAGAGGAGGCCAAGACTATAGTGGTCACGGAGTGCTTCAGAGGAGGCCAGGCTTCAATAAGCAGAGAGGAGCACATTCCAAGCCTCCCCACCTCTACTGTGAGCACCGCGGGACAGTCTTTCATTTGGTTTCTCGTGCTTTTCGCACAATAAATATCCCAAGAGTAGGAGAGCATTGCAGGAATAAAGGTATTAGGCAATAATGTGCGCGGTGGTTTAGGGTGGAGAGCAAGGAGACCTATTTAACTACAGTGATGCTGTCACAGAGAGGAGTAGCAAGGGTGGGCAGGTGAGGGCCAAAACACAGACACTCCAAGTGCCAGGCTAAGAATTAAGGCCGTATCGTCTGCAGCAGTGCTTCTCGCGCTCTGATGTTCACTGGGATATGTGGGGCCTGGAAAAGCACATTCTCATTCAGTAGGTCAGAGGTGGGCCCCGGAGTCCTCATTTGTAGGAAGCTTCCAGTGATGCTGATGTTGCTGTCCCAAGACCACAGTTGGAGTAACAAGACGCTAGGCAACAGCAGGGAACCATTGTTGGAGCAAGGGGTGTAGAAGGGTGAGTTGGGGAGTGATGGACAAGAAAGTTGCCAATGACGGCTCCCCTAAGTTGCAGCCAACCATTTAAAATGTATATGCCTACAGTAATTTAATCTAATTTATAGAACCTTTCTCTCTGTGTCCCACCCACTCCTTCCAGGTGCCAAGAAGGTGCCTTAAGAAGTGTTTTAGCCCAGCTGGTGTGGCTCAGTGGATTGAGTGTCGTCCCATGGACCAAGAGGTCCCGGATTTGATTCCCAGTCAGAGCACATGCCGGGCTGTGGGCTCAATCCCCAGTAGGGGGTGTGCAGGAGGCAGCCGATCAATGTGTCTCTCATCATTGATGTTTCTATCTCTCTCTCCCTCTCCCTTCCTTTCTGTCTAAAAATCGATTTAAAAAATATTTCAAAAAAAAAAAGATGTTTTCAACCACACTTTTCCTTTCTTTCATACAGAGCAAGGCTAAGGAATTGCCACTTTCTGCTGTACGTTTCATGGAAGAATTGGGCGAATGTGCCTTTGGAAAGATCTATAAGGGCCATCTCTATCTCCCAGGCATGGACCATGCTCAGTTGGTTGCTATAAAGACCTTAAAAGACTATAACAACCCCCAGCAATGGACAGACTTTCAACAGGAGGCCTCCCTGATGGCCGAACTCCACCACCCCAATATTGTCTGCCTTCTAGGTGCTGTCACTCAGGAGCAACCTGTGTGCATGCTTTTCGAGTATATGAATCAGGGGGATCTCCACGAGTTCCTCATCATGCGGTCCCCGCATTCTGATGTTGGCTGTAGCAGTGATGAAGATGGGACTGTGAAATCCAGCCTGGATCATGGAGATTTTCTGCACATCGCCATTCAGATCGCAGCTGGCATGGAATATCTGTCTAGTCATTTCTTTGTCCACAAGGACCTTGCAGCTCGCAATATTTTAATCGGAGAGCAGCTTCACGTAAAGATTTCAGACCTTGGGCTTTCCAGAGAGATATACTCCGCTGATTACTACAGGGTGCAGAGCAAATCTTTGCTGCCCATTCGCTGGATGCCCCCCGAAGCCATCCTGTATGGCAAATTCTCTTCTGATTCCGATATCTGGTCTTTCGGGGTTGTCTTGTGGGAGATTTTCAGTTTTGGACTCCAGCCCTATTATGGATTTAGTAACCAGGAAGTGATCGAAATGGTGAGAAAACGACAGCTGTTACCCTGCTCCGAAGACTGCCCACCCAGAATGTACAGCCTCATGACAGAATGCTGGAATGAGATTCCTTCTAGGAGACCAAGATTTAAAGATATTCACGTCCGGCTTCGGTCCTGGGAGGGACTCTCCAGTCACACCAGCTCCACGACTCCTTCAGGAGGAAATGCCACCACGCAGACCACCTCCCTTAGTGCCAGCCCAGTGAGTAATCTCAGTAACCCCAGATATCCCAATTATATGTTCCCAAGCCAGGGTATTACACCACAGGGCCAGATTGCTGGTTTCATTGGCCCACCAATACCTCAGAACCAGAGATTCATCCCCATCAACGGATACCCAATACCTCCTGGATACGCAGCGTTTCCAGCTGCCCACTTTCAGCCAGCAGGTCCTCCCAGAGTGATTCAGCACTGCCCACCCCCCAAGAGCCGGTCCCCAAGCAGTGCCAGTGGGTCAACGAGCACTGGCCACGTGACCAGCTTGCCCTCATCAGGATCCAATCAGGAAGCAAATATTCCTTTACTACCACACATGTCAATTCCAAATCATCCCGGTGGGATGGGTATCACCGTTTTTGGCAACAAATCTCAAAAACCCTACAAAATAGACTCCAAGCAACCATCTTTGCTAGGAGACTCCAATATTCACGGACACACCGAATCTATGATTTCTGCAGAATTATAAAATGCACAACTTGTTGTAAATGTGGTACACAGGAGAAACTAGAAAGTCGTAGAAAAGATTTATATTCAAATGTTTTTATTAAAGTAAGGTTCTCATTTAGCAGATATTGCAACAAGTACCTTCTGTGAAGTTTAAGTTGTGTCTTACCAAGCAGGGCAGACACCAGCCGGAAAGAAACATTGTGGGATTAAGGCCTCATCAGGATGTGTGCCATGACATTGGGATTTGTTCCAAGTACTGAAACCTGCAAACCAGCGAAGAGGAAAAGATCCTTGTGATTAAGCATCAAACCAAAAAGGAAAGTCAAATGGTGCTTTGTGTATTTCACTTTCAGTCACCATGACTGGTCTCTCCCCAAAATGTATATACCGTAGCATTTGTCTACCTGCTGTCTTTTCTTCAGGACCTATGTTCAGGAATTATGTTGGTTCAATTTAAACTCTGTGCATCTTTATATGGAAGTGATGTTCAGAATCAATGAGGAAGCCTTAGGCCAAATTTGAAATCCCAGATGGAAATGAGCCATAAGACAAGAGTAAGTTCCCCTGAAGCCTTCTACGCAGTGGGGCTTCTCTGGGAAGGTGCAGAGTGTGGCTCTTTGTGAATCTCCTCTGCTGATCATGAAGGCCTTTTCTACATTTTCTTTTTCCACAGTTTACACAGCCCTTGAAATAATATAGGGCATCCAACGATAAGAAGGCTAGATGTCGATGTTGGAATTGATTATTGGTTGATAGTGATAGTTTATTTTGTTGCATTAGAAATGAGGCACCAAAGGAAGCAGGCAGGAAAATGGCCCCTCGACCTAGATCAGCATCCATGGGAGAGGAACAAGGGTTCCCATGGAGACAGCCTTGCGGGAGCTTCCCTGGACTAATACATTGACGAATAGAGGTGTGGCTGCAGATCAGCACATCAATGCTTGCAACTTCCTGTCTATGAGTTGTTCAGTGGACTCGGGGGAAGTAGGAAACTCTATGATACAATATCTAGATAATTTAAAGTTTCTCACTTTTTTTTTTCTGATCTGGAAATAGTCACAGTTTTTATCTCAGCATCAAGAGTTGAGACAATTTATTCATAGGATTAGTTGGAATACAAATACTATGAATTCTATTTTGTAAAATATTACAGTATTTTTAAAAAGCAAATACTGAGTTCTCACTTCAAAGATTACCATGAACTGATTTTTTTAAACTGATAAATAGAAGCAACATGATTATTTTTGCCTAGTTAGAGGGAGGTATCGAATGTGCATCTCATGCCATTTACCTGCTAGCCATCTTTTGCCAAGTTTAGAATTCCTATAGATGGGTTTCAAGTTCTATGTAGAAAGGAATGTTATGGTTGATTTTTCTCTTGTTAAAAAATAGCTCCTTTATTCTAAGAACAATGTCTCCAAGTCTCTTTTTTTTTTATTTTACAGCTAAAGAGACTCATAAAGAGACTTTCCAGATATAGAGTAATTCCTGGAAATTATATTTGATGAGAAGAATGTAAGAGAATTAGAAGCACATTGATGTTCAATTTTTTTAAAAATACCATTACGATGAGAAATCTAGGAAATACGTTTACCAGGATATGTTGCAGTTTTTCCAAACACTGAATCTTCAAATAAACAAACATGGACTTATAGGTACTGTGAACTTAAACAATTGGCTATATCCAAATTTATTCAGAGTTAAATTAAGACATATTTTTGTGGCATAAATAAGCTGACTCAGAAGTTACATTTCTTAACTTTAGGTAGAGGAGAATATTTGTATCCTTTTGTTGCTATGCAACTGTTTAATGATGAAGATTCAAACCACAATTTTGTATATCATACGACAATCAATTGTTTTCCAAGAATATTTATTATTTTAAGTAAATACAATTTCAGTGAATCTTGAGTTTTTCTAGGAGTCCCTTAAAGGGAAATTAGCATTCCATGAGCCAGTAAAATGCCTACTCTGGAAAAACATTGTTATGGTAAAAAATAATAATAATAATTCAAGTTAGTTTTTTATAAAGAACTATAACATTTATTTTAAACATTTTATAATTACTGAAGTCATTAAGGTGAGCAAACTAAATTTCAAAACCACTTGTAATAATGTATTTTATAATAGCACTGTGATACTACATAACACAGTCCCTTTTGTATTAAAATAGTATTTTTTCACAAACTGAAAAATATCTTTTGCTTTGTTGACAATGTTTTTTTGTAAAATGACTTTATTTTCAGATCTTTTCTTTTTTGCACAAAACTATTGTTTATGGTTTGTATCACAGAAGTGAAAATATATCTTTGCATTTTTATATCTGGTCTGTTTCCTTGTTTCCTTTTGTGTATTTGTTTTTAACTCAATAATAGATTTTCTTCAAATATATAGTGGCAATATTCAGATATCTCGCCCTACCATATCTTTTCTTATTTTCACTGCATGCATTTAATCACTGTATTACTTTAATGTTTGATTTGTTATTATGGGCATTTAAAATAGACAAGCATGGAATTGTAATGACAAAAAGGCTATTTTATATTGAGGATATATGCATTTGTATTTCACACACCAGAGATGATATTAAACACTGATTATTTTATGCTGCTGTTTATTAAAAATGTTTACCATAAAATATTATTTCCTGAATATTGCTATCATGGAAGTATTTGGGAATTTTCACACTATTTCTCCTAATGATTGATATTTCATAGAAAGAGGAATCATATTTCCTATTAACGGTATTTCAATGAAATAATATTTTTTAAAACAGGCTTTTAAAAAATACACTTGGGCATTCTTTTGCTAGTGACCATAGGTGGAGGGGGGAATCCCAATGATTTCATGAGCATATATTATCCACCTACATATGGCAAAATTTTAATTTTTAAAATCAAAATAATATATTAAATAATTGCAACCAATGGAATGTAAAAATTGGATTTAAAAGTTGCGTTCTTTTCTGCCTTGATGCTTCCAGATGAACTTAGATATCAACAATCATGTATTAGGACTGGAGAAGAAAAAGCTACGTACGTCTCTGTTTCACTTAGATTCTAACCCTATCGATAAAATAAAAGAAATGTGACCATTCAATTGCCACAGCTTACCTTTATGACTTTATTTGCCCGAAAGAAAAAGTTCCCCATCTGGCCATGAATACACACTGTCAAGGAAAATGAGTATCATTATGAAAGTTCAAAGAACTTGTCCATTTCTTCTCTTTAATACAGAAGGGACTACAATAAAACCTTCAGGGCCTTATCCATCTGTTTTAGGTACAGCTCCTGTCACCACTTCAGCGATCAAACTCAATAAAGCAATCACTTCACATGACAGTGAGATCCGAGTCAGGGTGGGTTTCTGCCTCTCACTTGAACCCCTCAATCTGCCTTTCACTCCATTGCCTTCTTATGTCGAGGCTCTTCCCTCCCACCAGCCTCAATCCTTCAACTCATCTGCAAACTCGCAGCACCACCTCAGATAAGGCCTACTACAAGTCACTAAATACTGATTTGAGAGGAGCTCTATTAACTACAAACCTTCAAAGTTTGTAGCTCTATTAACTACAAACCTTAACTACCCCTGAGGTTCTCAAAGTGTGGTCCTCAGACCAGCAGACCTTGGAGCTTGTTAGCAAAGCAGATTCTCAGGCTCCACTTCAAAGTACTGAATCAGAAATTCTGGGGGCCTAACAATTTGTGTTTTAGCAAGCCCTCCAGTATTATAAAGATTGAGAATCACAGAACCACCCTAATTTAAAGGCATAGGAGTAGAGGGTGGGGAGATGGTCATTATATCCTTAGTTTTACATATATATATATATATATATATATATATATATATATATATATATATATGCATTTAATAACATTTTAGCCACTTTAGTTACCTTAAAAAGAAATCAAGTTTATTTACTCACAAATGCAGCACTAAAAGCTTTGTGTCAACTGTTTGACAATTGGTTCTATATTTTTTGCAGTTGATCATTTGGATAGAAAACGAACAGCACCTAACCTTTGTCAAGAATATATTTCTTGTCCAGTTCACTTAAGACCCACTTTCTTGGAAAGTCACCAAAATATTTTTCCTTCATATGGACAAGCTCAAAAGTGTTGGTTTCTTAATGTACCTTTTTTCACTCCTTGCACTGATGGCCAACACAACTAAAAAACCTCTCCTCTTTGTTGCCTCCTGACAAAATTAAGGTCAAGGATAAGCTGGTCTTTCTTGGGAGGAGGGAAGACCCAACTCCCAGTGGGCATCCCCACTCCCCTGAGCTTTCTGTGACAACCTGGCCCAGCAGGGATGGGCTTGTTCTACTGTGGCTTGTTCCACTGTGTTCTTGGCCAGCTGCAGCCCAGCAGTCCTCCTTGGCTGGCCCTGAGTGCTCCTCTGCTCAGGCAATACGCCCCATTGCCTTTACATGCTCCCCGTTGCTCTGAGGAAGGACGGCAAGAGGGATCTAAGAGGGGTGCTAGAGTCAATCTCAGACTTCTTAATTTATAGCTTTGTTTTTCAACCAATAGTTCAAATGCTAAGGAGGAAATGCTATATAAGAGGAGCAGGAGCAATAAAGCACACACATAAGGAAAACTTTTGTAGCCAAAATATGACAGCACCTGAGGTTTGTTACCATAAATACCTGAGTATTAGGACACTTAACTCAGAGGAAGGAGAGACTTACAAGCTATCAAAGCGCTCTAGGTCAATGTAATCCTCTGGGAAATTAAACTGAGAAGTCTTAAAAACATAGAGACATACAAGGAGAAGGTCTGCTGACATATTTATGACTAGTTGAATCCTAAGCACCTATGAATCGCTTATTCACAAACAAGTACTAGAACATTTGTTGACCAGGCCTGACACATGCTTTTCCATAGCAAAGTGACCAGCTTAGTAAATATTTCTATTTATGAAGGGTTACATTAGGGAAAAAACTCTGCTTTAAAATTAGATGGGACATTACTTACATTTTTAAATAAATATTTCTTTTTTATACATATTGCTTTCAGAGAGGAAGGGGGACAGAGAGATAGAAACATGAGTGATGAGAGAGAATCATTGATTGGCTGCCTCCTGCATGCCCCACACAGGGGATCTAGCCCACAACCCAGGCATACGCCCTTATCGGGAATCAAACTGTAACCTCCTAGTTCATAGGCTGACGTTCAACCATTGAGCTACACCAGCTGGGCCATTACTTACATTAAAAAAAGGGGGGGGGGGTAGTGGCCCTAACCGGTTTGGCTCAGTGGATAGAGCATCGGCCTGTGGACTCAAGGGTCCCAGGTTCGGTTCCGGTCAGGGGCATGTACCTTGATTGCGGGCACATCCCCAGTGGGGGATTTGCAAGAGGCAGCTGATAGATGTTTCTCTCTCATCTATGTTTCTGACTCTCTATCCCTCTCCCTTCCTCTCTAAAAAAATCAATAATTTATATATATATATATATTTTTTTTTTAATGTAGATTTTATGCTGAACTAAAGATAATTCAGTTTGAAGGGAAGTGTCAGTCTTCATGGATCTGTGTTCTTGGTTATAAATTCAAAGACACCCAAATCAACAGAAGCAGCTGCACAAAGCCCTAGACTAATGCTCAAGCTTGCCCGGACTTAGAGGCACTTGGAACTTGCTTCAGAAATAGATGGAGACCAAGCTCCATCCTTACCACAGATGCTCCTGCAGTCCTTGGGCCTGGGGACCTTAGCTCCACTTATCCAGGGGCCCCTGCTAATACAATTCCCCGAAAGGTTTCTTTTGAGTCTATCCACATTAAAATCGCTGGAAATGAGCTGCAACTCCCCAGTGGCATAGTCTAGGGTAGTTGACTGAGTCAACCTGGTAAGACTAAAACCAATATTCAGGTAAAATGGCAGTTTAGAGCTTCATTGTACTTCCAGGGTTCGCTCTGGAATAGAGTGTGTTGGTCAGCTTGGCTGCAGGAATCACTCCAAAACCTCAGCCTTGCCAGAGCAAACATTTCTGTTTCTTGCTTGTGTCAGTTCGCAGAGGTGGGCCTGCTGCTGGTGCCTGCACCCAGGTCTCTGAAGGAGAGCTGTCCTCATGGCACCGAGAAAGGGCAAGAGGCAGAACCGAAACACGGCCACTTGTGAAAGTTCTGCTCAGACCTGCTATGTCTCCCATCCTGCTCTCGCATCTCTCAGTCAACACGTGTTGAAGCCAAATTCAGCCATAGGATGGGGATGTATCTCAACCTGCTGAGCGGTACTGCATGGCACCATCACAGCCATGGGCAGGGATGTAGAATCCTAGCTGTTTTCTCCAACCTGGAAAAATTCCTGAGCGGACAGACTTGGTAGAGCAACCCCAAAGCACCAATACCCTTCTTTCCTCTTGCATTGAGGGCAGACATCATGACCTGGTGCTCTTTCCAACTGAACTCAATTTTAGCTTTAAAATTTTCAACGTAGTGCCCTGAATAACCACCCAATCAGTCAGAAATAGCACCAGGGTGTAAATTTCTCAGCCATCCCTGCACTAGAGCAATACTTATCAAACCAGGTTGTCATCACAATTGGGGAGATTTCTAATGATTATATCTTCTCAAGACCACCTTAGGATGGACCTTAAAAGAGAAGCTACCTTAACACCTCCTATAGATTCCTTAGCATACACCACTATGCCTAGGCTTCTGTCCTTCAAGGGACCTGGTCGAAGAATGGGAGCATGAAGCACGTACTTTTCAACTGCTCCAGCACAGGGGCCGGATGGCCTTTTGTGAGTAAGGCAATCTCTATTTCTTTACCCATAAAATAATGTAACTGTAGCATAGAGGATAAGAGTTAAGGTTCTGATGTCAGATTGCCTGAGCTTAAATCTCCCCTTCACCCCTTGGTAACCATGTGAATTTAGACAAGTTCCTGAACTGTGATTTCATCCTCTGAAAAAGGATCTACTAGAACTGCAGCTAATTAGCATACATGAGCTCATTAATGTAACCTGCAGACAAGAGGGCCTGAAAACGTTCTCAAAAAAATGGGCTACAATTTCATAATTTGTCTAAAATACCTATCTTTCTGAGAATATGTATAAGTATATAGGAAGTATCTGATACATAGCAAGTGCTCAGAACGTGGTAACATTGCTATTATTCAATGTGTTTTAAACAATTTTTATAAAAGGACACATTCTTTTCTGTTGTGATAAAAAAAAATTTAGAGCACAGTATATTCTATTTTTCATGTGTATATCCAGTGCTGATGCCAACGAGCAGGGGCGGGCTTATCCCCTCAGCAATTCCATCACCTCCCTTCCAACCACCCCTAATAAACAAACATACACTGAGTATAAACACCTCCAAGACACATCCCTGAGCCAGTGATTTTCAACCTTTTTCATCTCATGGCACACATAAACTAATTACTAAAATTCTACCTCACGCCAAAAAATATTTTACAAATTTTGCCACTCTAACCAAAAAAATAATAATAATAATAATAGTATAATTTTGATTCATTCACACTGGACCGTTATTGTGTTGGCGGTTGTCACTTTTTAATTTGACAATCCAGGGGAAAAGAGGAGGTATTCCATGTTTTAAAAACTCTTGTGTCACACTGGTTGAAATCACTGCCCCGAGCCATCCCTAAACCATATGTCATCCCTTATACCTGCTCCAAACCAATTGTCACCTCAACGCCTCTCCCATGTTGAAATTCTGGAATTATCCTTAGGATAACTGAGTATGAGAGGGTTAGTTAAACCGATATATGTGAAGGAAGCCTAGAATAATTATACCTTTTAAGCAGTTCCCCCTCCCACACCCTCACACTCTTTTTTTTTTTTAATATATTTTATTGATTTTTTTTACAGAGAGGAAGGGAGAGAGATAGAGAGTTAGAAACATCGATGAGAGAGAATCACCGATCAGCTGCCTCTTGCACACCCCCTACTGGGGATGTGCCCGCAACCAAGGTACATGCCCTTGACCGGAATCGAACCTGGGACCCTTCAGTCCCCAGGCCGACGCTCTAACCACTGAGCCAAACCAGTTATGGCCCCTCACACTCTTAATGGTCTCAGTTGTACTTAGATATTATTAAATGCATCTCTCTCAATGATTGGTGTTCCCAAGTGAGGAATGCAATGAAAGGAGACCTGATTCTCCTAAAATATGTAAAGTACCCAGGCAGGCATTGCATTTCCTCATCATAAACCTCCCTAAGATCCTCTCCCAAAGGAATTCTGAGCATTATTTTTCAGAACCTTGATTATGGGGGATGGGCACCAGAGCCTGCAATAGAAAACAAATTAGGTTCCTTTAAGCATCAAGGTCCAAAAACAAAGAGGCAGCTTTTACCAAATTATCTACACAATTCCCACCTTGAAAGGGTCCTTGATGCCCAAGCTAGAGTGATGGAATGTGCCAGTTTGCCAGGGACTATCCCAATTTTAACAATGAAAGTCCTTTATCCCAGGAAAGCACCCAGTCCCAGGCAAACTTGGACTCTTGGTCCCCAAGAGCTAAAGCCAAGAAGGTGCAATAAAAGCCAGCGTGTATGGATCCAGAGGTCCTGTCTGTTAGGCAGTCACAAATATAGATATAAACACTGATCCTGGGCCCCAGCATCTCAGGTGCCTTGCAGGAAGAGACCAAATTATTTTGTAATTCACACAACTCTGAAATTGGGGGCGGGGGGGGGGGGGGCGGGCTACACTTCAACTTTACAAAGGGGAATGAAGCATTTCTTGGAGCCTAGGCTTTTATACGAGAAAATAAAAAATTTTAAATGAGAAATTTCAGGAATTCACGTCACTGAACTAGGCTGCCCACCTCTTTCTTCCTGTTTGATCTTTGAAGATTAGCATTCAGAATTTTTCCTGACATTTATATTGAGGAAGGAGTATAAGATTATTAAAAGCAGAGAAACTCAATATGGGAACGCACATCAAAAGGTCTTCAAGACAAAGGAGGGATCATATGATTTGAAACCGGAGTTACTAGAAGCATGTGTGCTGCACTTCATTTTCTAGTTCACAGCGTAACATACGTCAAAATATGATTTAAAACACGTCTCACAGCTGAGCTGGCACTTGGCGATCCTCAGCCTTCTTTTGCTCTTGAGGACGGGGGTTCAAATCCAAACGAGGTTAACACTTTGTACTGGTACATATTCCTGGTGGATGAGGAAAACAGTCTTAGAGTTTAAGTAAAACGAAAACATCTGTTCGAGTCCTGAGGGGAAGGATTGTTTTTAAGAACGAGGGAGGAGGGGTATGCTTGGTGGTGAGAGCTGGAGATGGCCTCAGTAACTTCACGAATGTTAAACCAGTACACTTTCAGTTGCCTTGCTCATCTAGGATGATGAAAATTTGTCCATGAGCCTTAGTTCAGACTTCACTTTTCAGGATGCCATACCTATCTTGTCCCCTAACCCTGTGTAAAGCCATATGGTAATGTCTACTCACTGGATTCAAATGCTTTTCATACTAAATCACTGAGTGATTGACCTTTTGCCACATGTTTTGTCTTGGTCAGTAGCTGCTCACTCTAGGCACAAGTTGTATTAGGTAGCTATTGCTAACTAACAGAAGGCCACAAACTTACTATTTTAAAACAATATGGGTCCAGCGTGACTGAATTTTCTGCTCAGGCCTCAGTAGGTGTTGGCTAGGCTGTGTTCTGATCTGGAGTTCAGGTCCTCCGCCAAGCTCTTGTGGTTGTGGCAGAATTCAGTGGCTTATTGTTATAACACTGAGGCCCTGATTCTCCTGTGGGCTGTCAGCCAGCCGCCACTCTCACCTCCAAGAGCCTACCCACCCTCCTTGCCACATGGCCCCCTTCATTTGCAAAGGGAGCAACAGAGCATCCCCCTCACATGGAATCCTTTCCACATTTTGAATTCCTGACCTCAGGAAGAGCCCGGTCTCATTTAAGGCTCACCTGATTAGGTCAGGCTCACCCAAAATCCATCATATCCATAGTCCTGAAGATTATGCAGGGGCTGGAGATCTCGGAGATCATCTTAGAATTCTGCCTACCATAAGAAATGCAATGCAACCTTTCTCTTTTCAATCCTCTAGCCCAGTGGTCTGCAAACTCATTAGTCAACAGAGCCAAATATCAACAGTACAACGATTGAAAATTTCCTTTGAGAGCCAAATTTTTAAACTAAAACTATATAGGTAGGTACATTGTTATTAACTTAATTAGGGTACTCCCAAGCTGGCCTTTGCTAAAAACTCAAGGGGCCAAAGAGCCGCATGTGGCTCGCAAGCCGCAGTTTGCCGACCACTGCTCTAGACTAGTGGTTCTCAACCTTTCTAATGCCGCAACGCCTTAATACAGTTCCTCATGTTATGGTAACCCCCAACCATAAAATTATTTTCGTTGCTACTTCATAACTGTAATTTTGCTACTGTGAATGAATCGTAATGTAAATATCTGTGTTTTCTGATGGTCGCGACCCACAGGTTGAGAGCCACTGCTGTAGAGCCTAAGACCATCGGAAAACACAGATATTTACATTAAGATTCATTCACAGTAGCAAAATTACAGTTATGAAGTAGCAACGAAAATAGTTTTATGGTTGGGGGTCACCACAACATGACGAACTGTATTAAAGGGTCGCAGCATTAGGAAGGTTGAGAACCACTGCTCTAGACCTATTGTTAGGGGGAAAGACTATGAGTAAAAGCCCCAAAAGGCATCTAGTAGGACTTAAATTAATCCACTCTCCTCTTAAAGTTACAAAAGTAATAAAAGTTAATATCAAAATATTTAGTAGTTGATATTTTTGAGCCACATACAGAGTGTTATAAATATATTAATAAGTTACAGAAATCAGATGGATTTGTTAATAAATTTATAATCTAAAAGACAAAACATAATGCACATTTAGTTGGGCCTTTATTCTGTGCCAGGCACTATTTTATACAGCAGTGGTCCAGCTTTCTTGGGTTTATACTAGTATTTTAGTTGACAGGGGACTCAGAAAATTAGCAGGAAGAAATGCAGCCCAAAATAAATACACCAAAAATAATTTTTTTAAAAAGCAATAGATGCACAAAGGAAACTATTTGAGAGCAGCAATACCTTATTAAAGAAGGCTAGATAGCTCCAAATTAAGGTCTTTGTGAGGCAGGGTTGCCTAGTGGTTAAAAGCATGGTCTCTGGAGCTACATGTCCTGGAGTTTGCATCCTGGCTCTACTGCATTCCAGCTGTGTGACCTAAGGCAGATTATGTGGCATCTCTGTGCCTCAGTTTCCCTTACTATAAAAATTAGGATTGAGAATCAAATTAATGCCTGTTAAATATTTAGAACAGTGTGCCCAGCACGCGATAAGTGCCGGTGTGGAATATCACTTACTCTTGGCAATGATTGAGTGCTTGGCAGCCTTATTTTTTTAATCCTCATAATAATCCTGAGAGATGGGTATAGGCTGCATATTAATAGATGAGAAAATATAAGTACAGGAGGCTAAGTAACTTCTTCAGGGCTATGTAGGCTATGAAAACACAGATATGCTGGGATACAGCCCAAAACTTCGGCAAGAAATGGGAATCTGAGCCCTGACTGGTTTGGCTCAGTGGGTAGAGCATTGGCCTGCGGACTAAAAGGTCCCAGGTTTTATTCCGGTCAAGGGCATGTATGTTGGTTGGGGGCACATCCCCAGTGGGAGGTGTGCAGGAGGCAGCTGATCGATGTTTCTCTTTCATCGATGTTTTTAACTCTCTTTCCCTCTCCCTCTCTGTAAAAAAATCAATGAAATATATTTAAAAAAAGAAAAGAAAAAGAAATGGGAATCTGAGAAATTAGTAGTAGTGCTCTGTTCCTGGAGCATTCTTCCAGGGCAACTGTAGGATTCGAGGACATAATATATGCTAATGGATTTCGAATGGTAACTTGCCATATGTTAAGATATTGTTATGAATACACCTGTACCTACTGGTTACTTATTACCTGATCATTTCTGATAGTCAAAGAAAGAGAAAGGATCAATTTGGAGAGGGATTTGAGTGAGGGCTTCTACAGGCTGAACCTCAGGACTTCACCCCAACCCTATACACTAGTGAGGTAGGTAAGAGTCCACCTTGAGGAACTGAGCGAGGCGGGGGCGGGGCCTTGACAACGTATCTCATTGGCCTTTCAAAGTGAAACGAAACGATTGGCCGATTGGCTCCGGAGGGTTCTAGAGGTCTGCGCCCTGTCGCTGATTGGATGAGAGGCTGTCAAGCTCCCACCTCCTTCTCCATACTTTTCCTAAGGGGCCTATTGCTTGGCAACCGATTAGCGTCTACCAGCTAAACGGATCCCAGTTACACCTGTGAAGAGAAAGAACGGGCTACCACCGCCGTAAGCTTATGCCTCTCACGCCCACTTCACGCACCAACAACCCGGGCTTGTCCCTGGTGCTAGTCCAAGTTTGCCTGGAGACTGGGCTGTGGGCTGGCGCTGCAGTGACGCACGGCGGTCAAGAACGTGCCCAAGTTTCCCCTCTGGAAGGCTTAGTTTGGAGGAGTCAGAGGAGAAGACAAAGTCCCTCTTATATGCCCAACTTAGGAGCCATTTATCTTGGGAGCACAAGGCGTTCAGCAACTCTAGAAAGCAAGTAACTTAACGTCAGTGAACCAGGTGTGGGAGCGTGACTCGCAGCCTCACACACCTGCCTCAGAGGAAAGCTGGGGAGTGCGGGGCCGAGTGCCAGGCTCTGCTGCCTTACCATGTGCTGCAGAACTTACTTCTTGCTGCAAAGAGACTTGAGGGAGTTGGAAGAGAACAAGTATAAGGTGAGTACTGGGGACCCGGAGGAATGGGTTTCACTGGGGCAGAGCTTTTATAAAGCAGCTTAATCTGTGTGTATTCATAAAGCATAATTAAGTTCAACCTAATTTACCACTACAGTACTGTTGTTTAACAAATCTATTTTACTATAACAATTTATTTCATAATGATAATAGTTAACAATATTGAGCACATTGTGCTGAATAATGCCTGAGGACTTAAGCCCTGAATATCAGGGTCTATCATGTTGTAAGTGACTAACAGGTAAAAGGTTGCTCTCATTAATTACAATACTATAAATAGTGTTTTGTTTTACCTCTCAGAAACCTAAGCCTCAAAAAGTTCAGTAAATATTTAGCCTCAGAATTGCTCTTATTTGTTTTGTTTTGTTTATTGATTTGAGAGAGAGAGAGGAAGAAAAACTGATTTGTTGTTTCACTTATTTATGCACTAATTGGTTGATTCCTTCTAAAAAATGTGTTTATTTATTGATTTCAGAGGAAGGGGGTGGGGGAGAGAGAGAGACTGATTTGTTCTTCTATTGATTTATACATTCATTGGTAAATTTTTATGTGTCCTGACAGGAGATTGAGCCAGCAACTTTGGCATATCTGGCCGATGCTCTAACCAACTGAACAATCTCTTGCTCTGGGTCTTGTGTTCTACTACCTGTGTATGGTACACTTTTTGCTAACTTGTCACAACACATAAATGCCTTTCCCTTATAATTTTAACACAGAGAAAGGCTTTGCTCCAAATGACACCAATGAAGTTATTTTCATATTGTTTCTGCTCTACCTGAACTTTGTGGTTCTCTGTTGAAAGGACAATTCCATGAAGGAGAAATGATATGTAATTATAGATAACTAGAAGCCCGATGCACAAAGATTCATGCTAGAATGGGCTTTCCTTTCCCTGGCTGCCGGCACCGCCTTTCCACTCAGCCCAGCCCCTTTCCCCTCAGGCCCCGGAATCGCCTCTTTCCACTCCATCCCCCCCTTCCCAGCTGCCCAAAGGCCCTGAGAGACCAGGGATGGGACAGAATGCCAGCATCATCACCATGGCGACAATGCAAGCATCCTGCCCCAGTCACTCAGCGCCTGTGTATGCAAATTAATGGCCATCTTTGTTGGGTTAATTTGCATATCACCCCTGATTGGCTGGTGGCCTAACGGAGGTATGGTCAATTTACATGTTTGTCTAATATTGGGTAAGATGTAGATAATAGAGATATCTTACAGTGTTTATCCAGAGTAGCACCAAACATACTGAATAACTATGTGGTTGCTCAGAAATATTCATTGAGTATATTTAGGTGTATTTCCCAGCATAATTGATAAGGTTTTCTTTGAAATACAGGGTGGGTCAAAAGTAGTTTTGCAGTTGTGAATACTGGAAACACAGTTTGTTCTTGTAGTATTACTTTTTAATTATTGTATTACTTTCCATGCAAGCAACTGTAAACCTACTTTTGCCTACCTGTACATTCTTGTCCCTCTATTGCAGGGGTCCTCAAACTTTTTAAACAGGGGGCCAGTTCACTGTCCCTCAGACCGTTGGAGGGCTGGACTATAGTTTAAAAAAAAACACTATGAACAAATTCCTATGCACACTGCACATATCTTATTTTGAAGAAAAAAAACAAAACGGCAAAAACACCTGGCGGGCTGGATAAATGTCCTCGGCGGGCCACATGTGGCCCGCGGGCTGTAGTTTGAGGACGTCTGCTCTATTGGAACAATCTCAACTGTAGGGAAATTTATTTTTATATACAAGCATAATTTTGGAGTTGTGTTTTTTCTTAATGCAAATGTTCTGATTCATGCCTTCCATATAGCATTTATACAGTTTTTAAAAGCTCTGAAGAGATGCATGCTTTCCAATGAATTTCTTCTCTTCTAATTTGAATCTTAAATTAGCTATTGAATTACATAAGACACACATCCAAATCTTGACTTTCTAGTCCCACTTGTGATTTATTTTAAATGTACTATTTTTTTTCTTTTTTTATATATACATTTCAAAAATGTTTTTATTGATTTATAGAGGGAGAGGTAGAGAGAGGGAGAGAAACACTGATGAGTGAGAGAACAACATCATTGATCAGATGCCTCCTGCATACCCCCCACTGGGGATTGAGCCTACAACCAGGAATCCAATCAATGACTTCTTGGTTCCTGGGTCAATGCTCAACCCCTGAGCCACACCGGCTGGGCTGCATTCATTTCTTTAGGGAATGAGGTAAACCTCAGATTACAAAACCAAGGCCAAAATAACTTTGCAGAATTAGAATGTGTTCAAGAAACCAGTCACACTTTAACTGGATCAGACTTCAACACGGAGCATTGGTGTTCCTCCAAATGCTCTTCAGCTTGGGAAGCCTACACTCATCCAACATGGGGAAAGAGAATAAATACTCTTGCTTCTGCTCTCAGTTGCGGAGGGGGAAGTTTCTCTCCACACTGACAAACACTATTTCTTTTTTTGCTGCTCTTTTTCCTTCTTCTTTCCTTGATTTCTCCTTTCCACGAAGTTTCTTCAGACGTCCCTGCTCATCCCTGAAGTCCTGATGCTCGTCTCTGTAGGGGCCATAAAAACACAGTGTCCCCATGAGTGCAAAATAAGTGTTGTGATTTGGATACCAGTTATATGTCTCCTTCCTCTTGGCCAAAGGGGGCTCACTAAACAGTTTCACCACTATCATGGATTTGGAATCAGTAGGCCTGGCAACTTCACCAAAGAGCCAGGCACTCAGACGAGTCATGCACATGGCATATTCTGAAAGTGAAGACATTTGTGAGGCAGCAAGGAGGAAGAGTCCCGAGTGGTGGCCTTCCTCTCCCACGCTTAAATTTACTATTTTTTTAAAATATATGTTTTATGGGTTTCAAAGAGAAAGGAGAAAGGGAGAGAAAGATAGAAACATCAATGATGAGAGAGAATCATTGATCAGCTGCTGCCTGCATGCCCTTCTCTGGGATTGAGCCCGAAACCTGGGCACGTGCCCTGAATGAGAATGGACCCATGATCTCCTGGTTCAGAGGTCAACGCTCACCAACTGAGCCACACCAGCCAGGGTTAAATTTACTATTGTGTGGAATCCACCTTAACAGCTAGGTAATAACACAAAATATAACATCTCCCCAAATCAGCATATAAACAAATTCATCAGAAAAAGAAAATGTAGAGTTTTTAGAATTCATTGTAACCTGATAACTGATTTTCAAAGCTGCAATAAATATTTAATCTTTTTTACTGCTTTTATTTTTTTTTTTAATTAAAGGGTATTATTGCCTTTCCTGTAAGTGAAGATCAGATGAAATGGGAAGCTAGTATTGAAGGTCTAAAGGATACAATTTGGCATGGTATGTATTTTCAAAAACCAATCTACTTTTTAACAAGTCTTTATGCCATTATTAGTCCATCTTCTTTATGTGCAAAAGAAGGTTGCTTTATATAAATATTCTAGAGTTCTGAAAGTATTCACATGTTATTTTTTCACTAGGGGCCCAGTGCATGAAATTCGTGCACTGGGGAGGGGTCCCTCAGCCCAGCCTGCCCCCTCTCACATACGGGAGCCCTCAGGGGATGTCCTATGGATGGCTTAAGCCCGCTCCCCATTGGGAGTGGACCTAAGCCGCAGTCTGGCCTCCCTTTGCTTGAGGCGACCGTGCTGATCAGGGGAAGGCGCCAGCCCCATCACTCCACTGCTGCAGCCACTGCCAGTCACTGCAGCCGCCAAGGTGTTTTCATCAACACGGACTCCAGTCCCTTCACCATGAAAAAAGGACAACTTTCTTTAGGCATTTTCAAGATGTGTCTTTCATAGGATATGACATTTCTTTCTTTATTTTTCTTTTTATCCTCACCTGAGGATATGTTTTCATTGACATTTTCTCCTTCCCTCCGATCTCAAGCTCAGCCCCTTCCCAAGCCTAAAGCCTCCGGCCCAGGCTTTAGGCTTGGGAAGTGGTTCCCCCACCCACCCCTCTGATCGCAGGCTCGGCCCCTTACCAAGCCTAAAGCCTCTACCTGATGGCCGGCTGGGAGTGACCTGGGTGCCAAGGAGGTTCCCCGGACCCAGCTATGTATGCAAATTAACCGCCATCTTTGTTTGGTTAATTTGCATACTCACTCTGATTGGCTGTGGGCGTAGCGAAGGTACGGTCAATTTACATGTTTCTCTATTATTAGGTAAGATTGTATGGCTTAATTTTTGCCATTTGTCAACCTAAATAGAAATGTTAGGTTTGAATTTTTCTTTATGCCAAATCTTAATGTTACTACATTGTTTAAGAAGCAGGCACAATAAAGCATAAGTTGAAAATATCTTCTAACAGTCTTCCATGAAATCAGAGAATAGTATCAAAATTCCTTTTGGCATCAAAATTCCACAATTATTTCTCATTTTTATTTTCTATGATTCTTCTCAAAATTTCCACATATCAAATTCTCAAGAAGATCAGGCCATTATAAACTTTAGTGATCATGCACTCTTTCAATTGTGGATTAATAAACTAGATTTGCTGAGTGAGGTAAGGGAGAACAATATGTAAAGTGGATAATTATAATAAAATATAACATGTGCTATTAGGATTTCTAACAGAATGCTAACGAGGCATTCATTAGTTAACTTTGCTTGCAGAGTCAAGAATGGCTTTCTGCCCTGGCCAGTTTTCTCAGTGGTTAGAGCATCAGCCCATGGACCAAACGTTCTTCGGTTCAATTCCCAGTCAAGGGCACGTATCTCAATTGCAGATTCAATCCCTGGCCCTAGTCATGGTACAAGAGGAGGCAACCAATTGCTGTGTCTCTCTCACATCCATGTTTCTCTCTCTTTCTTTCCCCCTCTCCCCTCCTTTCCACTGTCTAAAAATCAGTGGAAAACATATCCTCACTCCAAGGGTAAGGGTTCCATCCCCAGTCAAGGCACATGCTGGAGGCAACTGATTGATGTTTCTCTTTCACATCAGTGTTTCTCTCACGCATACGCTCACTCTCGCTTTCACTCTCCCTCCCTCTCTCTAAAATCAATTAAAAAAAGAAGAATGCATAAGAGTTTCCCAGGTTTAGAAGGAGTGGAGGGGAAGGAAATTCAGGCAGAATAAACAGCATGGCAAAGAGAAAGTGCACCAGGTTCTGAAACAGTGAGTTTAGTCAATATGAGATACACAGTGAATGGGACAAGTGTTAGGGGGATGGAGTTAGTGGATGGAAAACAGGCTGATAAAATAGTGGGATTAGATTTTGAGGAGTCTATTAAACTATTTAGAGGGGTCTATGCACCCTATGATCCAGTTTACTTAAGAATAAAACTCTAGGGACCTTGGGAGGCTAAACTATAATAAGAAACTTTAGTGTTAATCAGGTTAGAGTTAACCAGTACAACTTGACACCTTAGTAATAATATTTATTTTTATATTATAGGAATATTCTTCCCACTGACAATAAATTTTACACCGGAATATAATCTCGTCCCTCCAATTGTGAAATTTAAAATCGTTCCTTTTCATCCAAATGGTAAGGACCAAATGAGATTTTTATCATCAGGAGCTCTGTTTCTATTATCTTTGCTCTGTATTAGTATTTAATAGTGTTTCTTTTTAATGTAATAACAACTATGTTATGATTATAAAAGTAAGCATGCTTATTGGGGAAAACATAAAAAGAAAAAATTATCACTTTCAATCCTAATTCAAAGAGATATTACTCTCAACATTTAATTAAACCTATTTCCTTTTCTCTATGTATGTATTTTTTTCACATAGTTGAAGTATTAGATATAAAGTTTTACAACCAATTTTTCCCCCACTTAATATTACATAAGCTTATGGCTGCATTATTAAACATTCTTCAAAAGATCATTTTTAATGACTACATTGTTCAGTATTTTAGTTGGAGTAATTTTTGTTATAAAATATGATACACTGTTATCTATTAACATTTTAGATAAAAGTACATTAGATTGCTACTTCTGATTGATTAAAAAAACTAAAAATTTTAAATACTAAAAAGAAGGAAATTTAATAGAACTTTTTATGTACTTGGTGAAGAAGGCCTTTCTAAATGTGTTAGGAACTAAAAAGCATGGAAAAAGCATGACACACTAAACTACATAAACTTTTTAAAACTACAGCCAATGACATTATAAACAGAGACAAAATATATTGATTTGCAAAGTGAGGGAAAATATTTGCAACACATAAAATAGAATATCTGTAACATATAAAGAATACATGTAAATCAATAAAAAAACATAAAGCAATAGGAAAATGGACAAAAACTATAAACAAACACTTGGTAGAGAAAATATAACAAAAAAATGTAAAAATCTGTTCAATCTCACTAATAAGAAGAAATGCATATTAAAACTGCATATAAAGTGCATAAAATTGTGATTCATTATTTATGTTTACAGACTATTAAAATAATTTTAGTAAAGGTAGACAAATATGGGTCCTCTGATATGATGCCCTTCAGGTGTCCTTTTGAGGAAGCAATTTGACAGTTTCTAATCCTATGTAATACAAGAGTAATATGCAAATTAACCATCACTCAGCTACATCCACAAGCCACGCCCACCAGCCAATCAGGAGCAAATATGCAAATTAACCCAACCAAGATGGCTTCGGCCATGGAGAGAGCAGGAGGCTTGGGTTTCCCCGGCAATGGAGGAAGCCAAGCTTTCCGCACACCCTGGCCGACCCAGGTCTCCACTCAAGGCTACAAAGTTTCAATTATAGAAAATAAATAAATCCCAACAAAAATGGCAGCAGCCACGGAACTGGAGAGAGCAGGAGGCTTGAGTTGCCCCCAGCGATGGAGGAAGCCAAGCTTCCGCACACCCTGACCTGCCTTGGCCTCCGCTCAAGGCTACAAAGTTTCAATTACAGAAGATAAATAAATCCCAGATACCAGGGCCTCTGCTTGGGTTGCCGGGGGGCGTGGCTGGCCTGCAAACCACCGCAGGCCCCTTGCCCAGGCAGCCCTATGCCCCAAGGGAACCCCCACCCTGATCCAGGTCACCCTACAGGGCAAACCAGCTGCCCCCCACCTGTGCAGCAGGCCTCTATCCTATCTAATAAAAGAGTAATATGCAAATTGACTATCACTCCAACACACAAGATGGCTGCCCCCATGTGGTCAAAGATGGCTGCCCTCATGTGGAGACAAGATGGCTGCCACAAGATGGCCATCAGGGGAGGGCAGTTGGGAAGAATCAGGCCAGCAGGGGAGGGAAGTTGTAGATGATCAGACCAGCAGGAGAGGGCAGTTGGGAGGGACCAGGCCTGCAAGGGAGGGCAGTTGGGGGCAATCAAGCCTGCAGGAGAGGGCAGTTAGGGGTGACCAGGCCGGCAGCAGAGGGAAGTTGGGGGCAACTGGGCCTGCAGGGAAGGGCAGTTGGGGGGGGACCCAGGCCTGCAGAGGAGAGCAGTTGGGCGAGACCAGGCCTGCAGGGGAGGGCAGTTAGGGGTGACCAGGCCTGCAGGGGAGGGAAGTTAGGGACAAACAGGCTGGCAGGGGAGCAGTTAGGCATCAATCAGGCTGGCAGGGGAGTGGTTAGGGGGTGATCAGGCTGGCAGGCAGAAGCGGTTAGGGGCAATCAGGAAGGCAGGCAGTCGAGCAGTTGGGAGCCAGCCAGGATCAGGCCTAAACGGGCAGTCGGACATCCCTTGAGGGGTCCCAGATTGGAGAGGGTGCAGGCTGGGCTGAGGGACACCCCCCCCCCCCCGTACCCGGCCTCTAGTCAGATATAAAATGCAAATAGCCCTAAATCCTGTAATACTATGTTTATAAATTATTCCATTGAAATACTAGCACAAGTGTGCAAGAAAATGTTTAAAAAGATATTTGTTCCTAATAACAATAGAAAAATAGGAATAATTCCAATATCCATTAATATAGAACATTTTTTAAGTGAAATATTCTAAAGCTTTCCATGTATTGCTCTTAAACAGAATAAGGAAGATCTACTCTGTGGAATGGGATGTGCGGACAAGGACATATAAGAACACCTCTTCCCATTGTATTTAATCCAGTAATTCCACTCCTCTCAGTGTTTATTTTAAGCAAATAATGGCAAATGTACACAACTAATTCTGTATCATAAATTTAATTTTATTCTTTAAAAATAGGTTTTAATTTCAAAATCAATAATGTGGTTGGAAAAATTACCTTAAAGTACATAAAGTAAATTTAGGAGCAAGACAAGGATGCCCACTCTCACTACTTTTATACAACATAGTATTAAAAGTTTTAGCCAAAGCAATTATGTGAGAAAAAGAAATAAAAGGCATCCAAATTGGAAAGGAAGAAATAAAACTGTCATTTGCACATGGCCTGATATTGTTTATTAAAAAAATAATAATAATAAAGGCCCCTCTCAGAAACTGTTGGAAATAATAAACAAATTTGATAAAACTGCAGTATACAAAATTAATACACAAAAATCTGTTGCATTTTTATGTATTAATAAAGAAGAGGAGGAAATATGGGAAAACTTGTGATTGTTCTTTCTCTCCCTTACCCCTCCCAGGAGGAGGAATGACTTATCTAATTGGGAAGATCTGAGAAAGAATTGAGCATGTGTGGCTCAGCACTTTCTCAAAACTTTCCTTCCAATAAGCCGGACCTTAGAATGGGTACAGTCTGTTTCTTCAGGCAGGAAACCTAGGCAGGCCTCCATTTGAGGGGTTAAGTTCAAATCAGGGGGGCTTTTGTGGAACTTGATTAAAGCATTGATCAGCATTCTCCATTTCAGGCTTACATATCGTGAAGTTGATACTTTTCACTTGCATCTTTTAACACTCTATTTATTATATACAAACCTTGGAGGAGAAGAATGTTATTAGCCCCCATCCACCAAAAACTGTGTGTCCAGTTCTAAGTCTTTAGATACATACAACCTAATTGCCTTTCACTGATGTTATTTGTAATCCCACCAGGAAGCACATATAAAGTTCATATTTTACCACTCTGCAATTCTGGACATTGTAACTTTGAAGAAATATTTTCTGACAATTTAATAAGAATCTTTCTGTTATTTTAATATGCACTTCTTTTAAATATTTGTGAGTTTAACATTCTTTCATATCTCTTTATTGTGTTTTTGATTTCTTGAATTGTCTGGCTTATTTAAAATGTTATCACATTGTTGTAGATGTTGCAAATATTTTTCTTCTTTTGTCATTTTTAAATTTTATTGGTGCTGGGTTGTTGTTGTTTTTTTTTTACACTGGGATTTTTTATATGGTCATATTTATTAATCTTGTCCTTTGAGATTTTTACAGTTATCTTTAAGTTTAGAAGTTCTTTTCAAAACACAATCAAATTATTTTAACTTTCTTCAGGTTATTCTATAGTTTTGTTTTGCATATTTAACTCTATTCTTTGTTTTTAAAAAATACAGGTTGAGTTAATTAACTATATCAATGCAGAGGCCAAGCTTCCGTATATCTTTCCAATCTACACATAATAGAACACAGTTGACAGGGAGGTTTTGCCATCCTCAATCTATGACTTCTGTTTCTGGATCTAAAGCATTTACTGGTTATCACCATTTCCAGCCATTGGGGAGGGGGAAAGAGAAAGTGAAACAATTTCCTTAAGAAAATATGATCCAGAAGTTATATACTTTACTTCTGTTGATATCTCATGATTAAAACTTAGTCATAGGACTTCTTGCTAGAGGAGAGGCAGGAGAAAATAGTCTGAGCAACCAGGTATTCATCTACACAGTGTAGGGTAATGGGAATTGGGGCATGTATAGTCTTATTACAGAGAGGAAATTGAAGAGAGGAAGAGTAGATCTTAAAGGACAATGAGTATTTTGCAACAACACATTTTATACCATTTTTTCACCTTTTCTTTCACCACTGAATCATAATTTAACTTTTAACATACAACAGTTTTAATACATACTAGATTCTTTTTTTGAGTCCTCATTTGAGGATATGCTTTTATTGATTTTTTGAGAGGAAGAGAGAGAGAGAGAGAGAGAGAGAGAGAGAGAGAGTGAGAGAGAGAGAGAGAGAGAGAAACATTTTTGTGAGAGGGAAACAGTGATTGGCTACCTCCTGCACACTCCCTACTGGGGCTGAGCCCACAATCCTGGTATGTGCCTTGACCAGGAATTGAAAGCAAATTTCCAGTGCACGGAAAAAAGCCCAACTGAGCAACACTGGCCAGGGCTGAAAGTCCATCCTTTTAATAGTTATACTGTATTAACTGGCATATTCATTGCACATAATTTTTCTGCTTTGTCATTTGCTTTCTAACTTTGCCTATTAGATTTTGGTGTTCGTAACTTTTGTATAATAATTTTATTATATATATATCACTATTAATGTATTATTTTAATACAGTAGACCAACGTACTGGTCGACCTTGTATAGATTTTTTGGACAACCCTCGTAAGTGGAACACAGGCTATACATTGAGCAGCATCTTACTCACTCTCCAGGTAAGAAGAGATTAACATACATGCCCTCTTTAGTTCTTTATATTATCTCAGTTATTCAAGCTATAAGAAATAAAACATATAATGTATATTTAAATGTTTGAAAGACTCAAGTAAGCTTATTTAAATCAATAACATTTCTATATCAAGACTATAAAAATGGAACTTAAATTGTAATGACTATTATTTTAAATTGACAACCAAAGAATACATATTTTATACAAGAAGTAAAGAACTGCTTGGATGGTTTTAATTCTAGAAATACAGTCTTAAGTTTTCTTTCAGTTTCTAATTTCACTTCATAGTATTGAACAGGCCTTTAGATCTTTTCTCATTCATGAACCTGCCTTCTACAGAGAAGTGAATCAAGTGACTACAACTTAAAGTGCTCAGTTTTATCTTTTGTTTCTGACAGTGCTAGCCAGTTGTTCTTTTATATGCTTTCTTTTTTTTAAATCATTTCTTATTGTTCAATTACAGTTGGCATACAATATTATATTAGTTTCAGGTGTACATATGCCCCAGAGATTAGACATTATATAACTTACCAAGTGATCATCCTGATAAATCTGTTAGCCCTCTGACACCATAAGTAGTTGTTAGGATATTATTGACTATATTCCCTATGCTGTACTTTACATCCCCATGACTATTCTGTGACAACAAATTTGTATTTCTTAATCCCTTCATCTTTTCCACCCATCCCCCCAACCCCCTCCCAAAATGTTCTCTGTATCTATGAGTCTGTTTCTGTTGTGCTTGTTCATCCAGTGAACAATTAAACTAAGGGTGTTCTTCTCACCACCAGTAGAAGCCTGTTTCTAGCATGCTCCCTTTACTTTTTGGATCCGTGGTCCTTAGCAGCATGCCTTGGTGTGGTATTATTCTTGATCCTCAGGGAGCCTCCTTTCTCATCCATGCCAAAGTAAAAGAATTCTGTGTCACTTGCTTTGACTACTTCTATCCAGCTCATCATTAATATCTGGAGTTTGATTATCTGAAATACTTGGAGAATAAAGTATTATGACTTAATTAAATCTTCTCAGTAGTAGAATTATAATAAAAATTTTATTTCTCCCATTTTTTATTTTTTAATTGAAATAAAGTAATAGTTTTCTGTCTAGTCATCTTTATATACCAAGTAAAATTTAAAGTTTCTAAAGATTCTATGTTTCATGCATTCATTCACTTATTCATTCATTCATTCGTTTTAGAAATGTATATTGAACATCCACGTATGCTAGCCATGTTCTGGGAGACATTTGAGCAAAAACTTTCAGGAAGTGAATGAGCATGATATGCAGATAACTGGGGTTGATCTTTTGAATTTTTTAAAAACTGGGTCATATTCCTATCTACCTCTTCAAACTAGGATCTGCCTTCAGAAATAGAAAACTGAATGGTCCCAAAATGTAATGAGGGAGAGCAAACCAGAATGAAATGGTGAAAATTCTGAATTGCTGAGTAATTTAATACAAGGTAAATTTGGGGCTCTGAGATTAGATTATTTTTGCCACATACTCATTTGTACTATTGGACAAGTTTCTTCACTTCCGAATATCTCAATTTCTTCATTAGTGAAATGGATCTGTTAGTAGCTACCTCATAGATTTAATAAATTAATTAATACATGTAAAATACATGGAACCATGTGTGGTCTAAGAAAATAACTCATTAAAAGCTAGTTAATTTTACGATTGTCCTTACTTTTAAGCAATAATGCAAAGTGACAACAAGTGTTGTCATGGAAATACGTCATGGGAAGCGAGTAGATGACAAAGTTGTTTGTCTTTTTATTTTTCAAACAGATTTATAAAACAAATATGCCTATATTGCAAAAGTTTTTAAGACAGTGGAAAGGAAAGGAAAATTGCTGATAATTGTAAAGAAAAACCCTAATCCTACTGTTATTAGTATTTTCTTCTGATCTTTTTTCCTATTTTTCTCTTTAAAGTCTTTCAGTTTCACATTCACTAAGGGTTAAGCCCAATTCTGTTGCCTGACAAATTATTTACTTCTCCTCACACCTGGGCTCTAATATACTGGGCCATCCCACTCCTATTACATCTTCATGCCTTCCTTCACTCCCAGTGCTTGGTTCAGTTCAGACTTAAAAGCATTTGGAGTTCCAAACTCTAAAGTTATAAACTTAAGTTGGACCTTAAAAAGCACTCAGGCCAGTTCTCTATCTGACTGACAACCCATTTTCTCCTTCCCTCTTCCTCAGTCTGTCTGGCTAGCAACTGCTCACATTATGAAGTCAAATCAAATAAGTGCTCCTCTGGAATGTCTTTCTTGATTTCCTTTCCTTGGTGGAATTGATGGCTTTGGATTTTGAGGGACTTCCTTCATCCCTTGCAAATTTCTATCAGAGCTCTACAATACTGTAATGCACATACTATTTCCTTATCTGCCTTCCTTTATTGGACTACAAGCTCCTCAAGGTCAGAGAACAGGTCTCATTCATCTTTGACTGCCCCCCCCCCCACACCCCAACACCCAGGGCAAAGTTGACATTTAGTAGGTACTAAGTAACATGAAGGAAGGAACCTGAATTTTTACATGGTTGCAATTATGACATACATGTATAAATCATATAGCCTATTTCTTTTTCACTTAACATTTTATCTCAAGTAACTTCCATATTACCACAGTTAATATTTTGATAGCTATTTAATAGTCCTTTCAAGGTCAGTTGGCCCAATAGAACTTTCTGTACGGATGGAAATGTCCATGATCCGTGCTGTCCATTATATTAGCCACTAGTCACATGTGGTTACTGACCACTTTCAAAGTGGCTAGTGTCATGAGGAACTGAGTTTTTCATTTTGTTTTAAGTAGTTTAAATTGTCATGTGTGACTAGAGACTACTGTAATGAACAGTATAAGTATAGACCATAATTTCTGATTACTTTCCTTTGAATAATAGGTGAGACAGATTTAAAATGATCACATTGTTATTCAAGGGAGTGACACTTGCCTGGCTGATGTGACTCAGTGGTTAAGCATCGATCCAGGAACCAAGAGGTCACCGGTTCAGTTCCCAGTCAGAGCACAAGTCCGGGTTGTGGGCTCAGTCCCTAGTAGGGGGCATGCAGGAGGCATCCCATCAATCATCGATGTTTCCATCTCTGTATCCCTCTCCCTCTCTTCTAAAAAAATCAATAGAAAACCTTATAAAAAAAAAGGGGGGGGGGAGTGCTACTTGAAATAGTGTTTAAAATATTTTAACATCCCAATATACTTATCATCTCCTAAATTTTTTATAATCTTAATTTTTTAATACTTCCATATATAATGCAAAGGTAATTATCAACACCCATCCACAGAATTAATTTTCTGGGCTTTAATTAATTGGATATTAGAAAATGTGCTTACTGGTGAAGTTGTTTACTGATGCTTCAGATCTTTGAACTTATCCTCTGCAGAGCTTCCTCTGTTATTTTATACCATCACATGGCTAATTTAAAAGTTGGATTTTTATTTTTTACCAGTTTAGCAGGGCTTCTGATTTATGCATTTTAATATATTCCTTATATTCCAGTTCTTAAAAATCATTAAGTAGACTTAGTAGCATGTGTACGCATTATGTGAAAAGGTCTTAGGCGCAGTGTCAATGTGAAGACTATTGAATAAACTTTACCAGATGTTCCTCTCTGAGTAAAATTATCTTTCCAGCCAAAGGTCTAAAGCTTGCTCTGGTAGATAAGTTTCATCTGCTTCCCACCCACTTTGAAAGGTATAGTGCAATCCACATTGAATCCTGATTTAAGCAATTACAATATTTTTGGAAATGTAGCTCAAATGTGTTTTCCAAATAGGAATACTCAAATAGCAGAAAATTCTTATTGCTTTTGAAATATCAGATGTCAAGTTATTGCTTTCATTAGTAAAAGATTGCCATCATTTCCATGACTCTTGAGTCACAATTACCCACTTTGATCTGTGTCTACACTTAGGTATTCTGTTAGTTAGTTATATATTTTGGCTACATTTCATGTTATAATATTCTAAATACTGAACTATTGAATAAATATTTACAATTTAGGCTAATATTAACTTTGAGGTGCCAGGTAAAACAATCATGGTCTAGCAGAACTATTAAGTTTTGGTTACTACCAGTCCAGATGTGCATATATTATCACTAGAGGCCTGGTGCATGAATTCGTGTACCAGTGGGGTCCCTCAGCCTGGCCTGTGGGATCGGGCCAAAACTGGCTCTCTGACATCCCCCAAGGGGTCCCAGATTGCAAGAGGGTGCAGGCCAGACCAAGGGACCCCACCGGTGCACAATCGGGGCCAGGGAGGGATGCAGGAGGTTGGCCAGCTGGGGAGGGACCGCGGGAGGGCTCCAAGGCATGTCCAGCCTGTCTTGCTCAGTCCAAATTGGCCAGACCCCAGCAGCAAGCTAACCTACCGGTTGGGGTGTCTGCCCCCTGGTGGTCAGTGCACATCATAGCAAGTGGTTGAGTGGCCTTAGCATATCATTAGCATATTACACTTTGATTGGTTGAATGGACGACTGGACACTTAGCATATTAGGCTTTTATTATATAGGATATGCAGAATTTTAAAGAAATCCCGTTAGTTTCCCATCCTCTGGTTATTCAATAAAATAATCTAAGTAGTGCTGTGAAAGGACTTTACAGATGGATTGAAGGTTACTAATCAACTGATCTTGAAATCAGAAGGTTATCCTGAATGATGCAGGGGGATCCAAAGTAATTACATGAACCCTTAACGATAGAAGAGGAAGGCAGAAGAGTCACTCAGAGGAATACAATGGAAGAAGAAGAAGGGATGTGGCAGGAAGGGACATCAGAGAAATTTTAAGCATGAGTACAGTTTTTTAAAAATATGTGTTTACTGATTTTTAGAGAGAGGGGAAGGGAGAGTGATAGATAGAAACATCAATGAGAGAGAAACATTGATCAGCTGCCTCCTGCATGCCCCCCATTGGGAATTGAGCCTGGACCTGGGCATGTGCCCCGACTGGGAATCAAACCAGTGACCTCTTGATTTATGGATTGGTGCTCAACCAATTGAGCCACACTGGCTGGTCAAGAAAAGGATTTTTCATGCCTTTACTGCCGCTGAGATATAAGGGTCCAAGTAAGGACCTGCATGATACCTCGTGGAATTTCAGGTTCGATTCCTATTCAGGGCACATACCTAGGTTGCTGGTTCAATCCCTGGTTGAGGTCCATACAGGAAGCAACTGATGGATGTTTCTCTCTCACATCCAATGCTTCTCTCTTTCCTAGCACCATTTATTGAATTTGATCTTGGTTTTATACTGTACATTCATGAGCCAAACATTAGGATCAAAGCAAGTTACAAGTTACTTCCTATAACTTATTCCTTCCTATCACATAAATTTAAATTGGATTTATGTATAAAGGGAACTAAATATTAGAAAATATTAAAACATTTCCATTAAAAAATAAAACTTTAAAATGGGAAGATATCTGTAATACTATCAACAATAAAAATATATTTAAAAATGAAAAAATAAAACTTTACATTTAAACATGAGGGTATATTTGGCAAATAAAACAAAATTATGTATTAAGGCTTGTGTTCATTTCATTATTCCTCTAGATCAGCAAATGATTAATTTGGTATCTGTAGTAGTTTCTTTCTTTCTTTCTTTCTTTCTTTCTTTCTTTCTTTCTTTCTTTCATATTTTAAAAAAACTGTACTCATGCTTAAAATTTCTTTCCTTCTCTTTCTTTCTTTCTTTCTTTCTTTCCTTCCTTCCTTCCTTCCTTCCTTTCTTTCTTTCTTTCTTTCTTTCTTTCTTTCTTTCTTTCTTTCTTTCTTAATCCTCACCCAAGGATATGCTTTCATTAAATGTCAACTGTAATTGAAAAATAAAATTAACAAAGAAGACAAGAACAAGAGTTTCTTGAGAGTAGGGACCCTGTCTACTTGTGTTTGTATCATCTTTAGGTAGGTATATTGTAGGCATTTAATAAATGCTTCTTGAACGTTGTATGTATTGGTTGCTCTTTTTGCTTTGAGAAAAAATTTACTTTAAAAAAAACTACGTCCCTTCTTTTTTCTTATAGGTTATGCTTTCTAATCCAGTGCTAGAAAATCCAGTGAATTTGGAAGCAGCCCAAATACTGAATGAAAGTGAATCGATATATAAACTAGTAATTCAACAACTTTACCATGACACATTACTATGTAAGAAATACCTACTTATCATTTGCCAGTTATTAATTATATATTTATAGCAGATAAGTGATCTAGCAAATAACTGATATAAAAGAATATTTTCTTGTATTCATTTTCAGTAATGAAATTATACTAAGATCTCTCCTACTGTACCTCTCTGTCAATCCAATTATGTGATCTTTTTTGAAGATGATCAATGATTGTCAGTTTAGTATCTTTAAATGTAATGGTCATACAGATGGACGGTGCCAGTTAAAACTAGTCTACCCATCATAAAGCTATGACATCTAGTTCTAACTCTTTGATCTATAATGGATATTTCCTAGATTTCACCGGCAGCACCCCAGATAATACTGATCTGAGATTCCCTTACTCTGGATTAGCAAAATGCTCAGCTTTTTTGGGGGGGAAGGTTGTATTTTTCTAGGAATGTGTCCATTTCCTCCAGGTTGTCTAGTTTGTTAGAAAAGAGTTGTTCATAGCATTTTTAACAATCCTTTGTATTTCTGTGGGGTCTGTTGTTATTTCACCTCTTTCATTTCTGATTTTGTTTATTTGGGTCCTCTCTCTTTGCTTCTTGGTGAGCCTGGCTAGAGGTTCATCAATCTTGTTTATCCTTTCAAAGAACCAACTCTTGGTTTCATTGATCTTTTGTACTGTTGTTTTTTGTTTTTTGTGGGTTTTTTTTTGGTCTCTATGTCATTCATTTCTGCTCTGATCTTTATTATTTTCTTCCTTCTGCTCACTGTGGGCTTTTCTTGTTCTCTCTTTCTAATTCTTTGAGTTGTAGAGTTAGATGATTTATTACCATTTTTTCTTATTTTTTGAGGTAGGCCTGTAGAGCTATAAACTTCCCTCTCAGGACTGCTTTCATTGAGTCCCATAGCATTTGCATTGTTGTGTTTTTATTGTCATTAGTCTCCAGGATGTTTTAAATTTCTTCTTTGATCTCATTGGTAAACCAATCATTGTTTAATAGCATGCTATTCAGCTTCCAAGTGTTTGAATTTTTTGGAATGTTTTTATTGTAGTTTATTTCTAATATTATGCCATTGTGGTCTGAGAAAATGCTTGATATGATTTCAATCTTCTTGAATTTGGGGAGACTTTGCTTGTGACCCAATATGTGGTCTACTTTTGAAAATGTCCCATGTGCACTTGAGAAGAACATATATTCCATAGCTTTGGGGTGAAATACTCTGAAGATGTCAATTAGGTCCATCTGATCTAGTGAGTCATTTAGAATTGCTGTTTCTTTGCTGAATTTTTGTCTAGAGGATTTATCCAGTGATGTCATGGTGTATTAAAGTCCCCTCTATGATTGTATTGTTGTCGATCTCTCCCTTGATATCTTCCAGGAGTTTTTTTTTTGTGTGTGTGTTTGGGTGCTCCTGCATTGGGTACATATATGTTTACCAGGGTTATATCCTCTTGTTGTATCAATCCCTTTATTATTATGAAGTGGCCTTCCTTATCTCTTCTTATGGCCTTTACTTTGAGGTCTATTTTGTCAGATATAAGTACTACTACCCCAGCTTTATTTTCATTTTCATTTGCCTGAAAGATGTTTTTCCATCCCTTCACTTTCAGACTGTGTGAGTCCCTTTTTCTGAGGTGGGTTTCTTGTAGACAGCATATATATGGGTCGTGTGTGTGTTTTTTTCCATTCAGCCACTTGATGTTTTTTGATTGGAGCATTTAGTCCATTTACATTTAAAGTTATTATTGAAAGGTACTTGTTTGTAGCCATTTTTATTTTTTGTGTCTGTGTTCCTTCTTATCTTTTTATTTCTTCTTTTTACACCAGTCCCTTTAGCATTCTTGAATTGCTGGCTTGGTAGTGATAAACTCTCTTAGCATTTTTTTGTCTTTGAGTCTCCTTATTTCCCCTTCAATTTTGAATGATAGCCTTGCTGGATAGAGTATTCTTGGATTCAGTCCCTTTGTTTGCATCACTTTGTAAATTTCCTTTCATTCTTTTTCTGGACTGATGTGTTTCTGTTGAGAAATCATTTGATAATCTAATGGGAGCTCCCTTGTATGTAAATTTCTGTCTCTCTCTTGCAGCCTTTAAGATTCTCTCTTTGTCCTGAATATTTGTCATCGTAATTATGATGTGTCTTGGTGTGGGTCTTTTCGGGTTCATCCTGTTTGGGACTCTCTGTATGTGTGTGACTTTTTACTTCCACACATCAAGGAAGTTTTCTGACATTATTTCTTCAAAAAGTCTTCTAACCCTTGTTCCTCTTCCTGTTGTTCTGGCACCCCTATTATTCGTATGTTGCTTCATTTCATGTTGTCCCATAGATCCCTTAGGCTCTCCTCCTGTCTTTTACTTTTTTTCTCCAATTGCAATTCAGTTTGGCTGTGTTTTGCTTCCCTGTCTTCTAATTCACTAATTTGGTCCTCCACTTCTCCTAGTCTACTCTTGAAACTTTCCATGGTGTTTTTTATTGCAGCTATATCACTCTTCATTTCTTCTTGATTCTTACATAAGTTGTTGATTTTTTTCATCCATTTCTTCTTGATTCTTACAAAAGATGTTGATTTTTTTCTTCCATCTGGTTCATGAACTCTATGACCCTTATTCTGAATTCTTTTTCTGACATATTGCGTGCCTCTGTTTCACTTAGCTGCTTTTCTGGCGATTCCTCCTTTTCTTTCATTTGGGGATATCTTTGTCTACCCATTTTTGGTCTCACCAACTGATCTAGATGTTGAGTCATGCAGGGGCTGCTCCTTGGGTGGCAGTGGCTTCTCGGGCTGTGGTTGCTCCTTGGGCGGTCACAGTAGCAGCTGCTTCTCAGTTGGCAGCAGCTCCTCTGGTGGGTGCTGTTCGCAGCAGTGGTGTCTCCTCTAGCTGGTGGGGGTGGCTGCTCGTCTAGCTGCTGTTACTTAGATGGGGGTAGGCTGATTATGAGGTTACTGCTCCTTGGATGGGGACGGGTTGCTCGCGTCTGCTGCTCCTTGGACAGGGGGCAGCTGCTCACGTGGCTGCTGCTCCTCGGACAGGGGTGGACTGCTCGTGTGGCTGCTTCTCTTTAGATGGGGGCTGGCTGTGTGCTCCTGCTGTTCCTCAGATGGGGTGGGCTGCTCAGTGATGCTGCCACTCCTTGGACAGGGGCAGGTTGCTTGCAGGGCTGCTGCTCCTCGTACAGGTGCGGGTTGCTCATGCAGCTGCTTCTTTTCTGATGGGGGGCGGTCTGCTCACGCGGCTGCTGCTCCTCGGGTGGGAGTGAGCTGCTCGTGCTGTTGCTGCTCCTCAGACAGGGGGGCCGCTCACCCGGCTTCTTCTCGTCGGACAGGTGCAGGCTGCATGTGGGTGCTGCTCCTCGGACCAGTGTGGACTGCAAAGAGCTGCTGCTCCTCGGACGTGGGTGGTCTGCTTGTGTGGCTGCTGCTCCTCAGATTGGGGCAGGCTGCTCGTTTGGCTGGTGCTCCTCAGCAGGGGGTGGGCTGCTCACATAGCTGCTGCTCCTCGGATGGGGGCAGTCTACTCACACAGCTGCTGCTCCTCAGATGGGGGTGGGCTGCTCGCACAGCTGCTGCTCCTTGGAAGGGGACTGGCTGCTACTCCTTGGATGGGGGCTGGTTGCTTGCACAGCTGCTGCTCTTCGGACAGGTGCAGGGTGCAGGCTGCATGCAGCTGCTGCTCCTTGGACGGGGGCCGGCTGTGTGGGACTGCCGCTCCTCAGTTGTGGGTGGGCTGCTCGAGTGGCTGCTGCTCCTTGGATGGGGCAAGCTGCTTGTGTGGTTGCTGCTCCTCAGACAGGGGAACTGGCCGCTCACACAGCTGCTGCTCCTTGGACAGGGGCAGGCCACGTGAAGATGCTTCTCTTAGGCTTGGGGCAGGTTACTCGCAGAGCTGCTGCTCCTTGGACAGGAACGGGCTGCTCACATGTCTGCTGTTCATGTGGTTGCAGTGCCCTGGGCTAAAGTGTTGGGCCGGTCAGAGGGGAGCGTGCTTCAGAACTCATAGGATCCTGAGCTTGGGGTGGCTGGAGCCTCGTTGACCTTGGGATCACAGCCTAGGTAGCAGGTCCCCGGCAGGGGTGGCTGTAGAGTCCCAGGTCTTATCTGAGGGCACTCTGGGTGGAGTTGAGGCTGGGCACCCAGTTACAGCAGCTCTGCCCTTCAAAAAGGCTAGACCTCTGAGGATAAGCTGGCCTCCCAGTACTGTTTGCAATGGTAGCAGAAGTTGCCTAGTTAGGTGAGCCTCATTAGCCTTCCCCTGAAGGTCCTATGGGATCTAACTGTGCCTCATTCACACACACACACACACACACACACACACACACACACACACACACATCCCACCTGACCACACACTCCTCTTTTACTCCCTCACTCATGCTCTTTCCCTCATTGCTGCATTCTTCCTGCCTCTGTAGTTGGGTCTGGGGTGTTATTGACCCATTTGTGGATGGAGTTTCCTCTCCAGGTGTCTGGTTATGTGGCTTGCTCTCAAGCCCCTTGGCCAGACAGGATAAAATTCACCTCAACAAGACACAACACAAAGGGAACTAAGCACAAATATACTCATGACACCAATAACCCCAATATAAGTGACTACCTGAGAAAAGAGAGTTAGGGGAGAGAAAAGAGAGCACAAATTATATCAAAGAGAGAGAAAAAGATAAGAGATAAAAGACAAAGGAAGAAAAAGGAGAATATATATGGGGGTAAGACACCACAGAATCAATAGATAAACCAAAAATAAAAATAAAAAAAAAATGCAAACACCAAACGCCCAGCAAAGAGGGTTGGGGCAGATTCTGTAGAGGCTGAGTTTATATACTGAAAATAAGATTAAAAATTGGATGAATATGGGGAGGACCTCAATTTAGTATTGAGGATGTAGAAAAGGAATAAGTGGATAAGAAGAAAGAGAATAAGAAGAAAATAATAATAATAAATTTACAAAAAAATGATTTCAAAAATGGTATAAAAATTAAAAATAGCAAATAAAAAATAGTGATAGAAAAATAATGTGAAAAGAAATAGAAAATAACGCAACAAACAAAAACAGGAAAACAAAGAAGAAAAGCAAAAAAAAAAAGGGATAATAAAAAAATAAAAATAAAAGTGAAAAAAGTGAAGTGTCGTTCCTTTGGCTGGCTTATGATCCCAGTCGTCTGTACTGTACTATTTCTCAGTTTCCCGTTGCTGGGGCTGAAGATTTCTTTTTAGGCCAGTTCCTGTGACCTCTCAGGGAGTATTCAGATTCCTTTGTGTCATTCAGAGTGGGATCTGGGTGTGGTTGTATTGGTTGCCTGGAGACTGGAGGGAGGGGCTATCTCTCAGGAGAAAATGGCGACCGGGGCTCAGGTATGACTCAGCACCAGACTCCCTACCACCTCTCCAGGACCGCCCACTCTCCCCAGATTCCACAAGTCCACACCTTCTCCCGCACCTCAGCCACAGGTAAGTGTCTGTATCTGAAAGGTCCTACGATCTAAGTTCAGTGAAGAAAGGCACAGGCCCCAGAGCAGGGAAGGACTGTGTCCCTGCAAACTCCTCTCTTGCCAGCACTGTGTGGTCCAGCCAACCCTTCAGGGCTACCTCTGAGCTCAGATCCAAAATCCAGAATCCAAGGTCCAAAATTCTCTACCTCCCGCAGTCCTGTGGACCCTTTTATTCACAGTCAGATGCTTTGCCTGTCCTCAGGGACACGACTTGGCACTGTGTGGTTTCTCCCTAACCCTCTGGGCACAGAGGTCCAGCAGACTCTCCTGCCTAGATCCTTGATTTCACCTTTCTCTAGGGTACCTCTGCCCTTCCCAGCTGCAAACTGTCTCACCAGCTGAGTCTCCTTCGCCAGTTCAGGCTGAATTCGACTCATTTCAGCCGCTCACTCTATTTGCTCCAGGACAAGGTTCAGGACATGTCTGTCTATTCCGCCGCCATTTTGTCTCCTCAATCCTTTAATTCTTAAAAAAAAAAAATCTACTTTCTCCTATTATCCATCTCTTTGTTTTTTGTTCTATATTCTAAAAATTTTTCAGAAAAGTATGTTTCTATTTTTTTCTCCTTGTTTATTTGTTTTGATGACTCCCTTTCATGTTATTGAATTTACTCAAATGTCTAGGATCTTTGACTATTCATATGATGAACATATGGTGAATGGAAAACAGTCATTAAAAAGATGGGGACTATTTAAATACAGATGGACTTGTGGATGGTTTTGTTTCATTACAGGGTTATTCTGTGGAGGATACCCTTAGTTACCATTGGTTAGGCTTGAAGCCATTAGTTAGGCTTGACTATTTCCCCTGAGATAAATCTGGGAGAGATGCTAGCTGCTTACACTCTGGGAGCTGGACAAGGTGAGAGCATGAGCATCTTATCTCTTCAATATGATTTATTTGATTTAGTCACCAATTTCAGTCCCTTACCACACTCTTGTTCTGCTTTGTGCCTAGTCTCCTCCAGGCTCGAGCCTCTCTGACTCAGTTTCTCCAGAGAGTACACCTTCTTCCTCCTACCTGGGCAGTGGTGACCATCTGGGTGCACAGGATGAGGGGGTCGATTTTGGGTGGCTGCGCTGTAACTCTCACCTTTCTGAGGTATCTGGCACCTCCAGTTTCTGGATTGTTCCTCATGTTCTGAAGTATAAATCTGCCTACTTTTTATTGCCCGCCCCCCCCCCCCCAGCATCACGTAGTTAGGTTTCAGATATCTAGGTCCTGCTAGACAAGTTACCCCTTTCCAATGGCATTCCATCTTGAAAATTTTTCTTGCCATCTTTTTTTGGCTCTCCTTGAGGTTTTATACCTTATTTTTATTCCCTTATTACCATTTTATTGAGGGTTTGGAAAGAGTGCACATAAAGCCATGTATTCATTCCTCTAAGTAAAGCAGAATCTTTTCTTTCTTTTTTTTTTTTTTTTCACAGTGGATAAAGACACCTCTGATTTATCTAAAGAATCAGATAAATTAATCAGGTAAGTTTTTCTTCATACAATTCTATGTCAATTTATTTACTAAAGGGCTGTTTATTTAAACTGTTTACATGATCTCTCATAATTGAATTATTTTTTAACTCATAAAAGGAAGTAGGTATCTTTCCTCTTACAATACTTTTTTTTTTAAAGTTTTCAGGGAGAACATGGAAAATTATTGAATTCATCTAGATGATTACATTAACATTGAAATGAACTATATGAACTCACCTAGTCTTTTAATTTTGATATTGTTGAAAAGAAAAAGCATGTTGTGAACATAATGAATAGAAACCATTGTAGATAGCAGAAATCCAAGTGATTTAGGAGAAGGTAGGTTCTAGAGAAAATAGTGAGGATGAGGGCAGAAGCCACTGTACCTTTTGGGAGACAACCTGACAATGTGGCATAAATTCAGCCTTGAACACGCACCAGGTATAGGTCAGCATTCTCCTATCTAGTTCTGCAGGTATATGTTGTTTGGCTTTCTAGTTATATAGATGTAGTCCTTTGTCAACAGTCATCAATTTGTATGCTTAATTATTTGCGTTTTACTGAATGCAAATTATACTTTAAGTTGATCTAAAAATAGTCAACTATCTTTACAACTCTTTTTATAAATCTAGTTATTTCAAAATAAAAAAAAAATTTTGACTAAAGGTATCAAAACTTTTTTCAGTGGGTAGAGGAAATGGGTATACTTCCAAATTTCCAAATTCTGGTTCTAAAATATGAGATCATTGCAAGAAAGACAAATTATAGACCAATATCTTTCAGAAACACAGATGCATAAATCTAATCAAAATATTGGCAAATTGAATCCACTGATAGATAAAGCATGATACTACATCATGACCGAGGGGGCTTGATTTCAGGAAAGTCAAGTGGGTTAAAATTTGAAAATCAGTGTAACTCGCTCTGTTAACTAAATAAAGGGGGTGGGGGGAACCCACAAAATGATCTCAATTAATCCAGAAAATACATTTGATAAAATGTAACACCCATTCTTGATAAAAATTCTCAGCAAACTAGAAATGAAAGACAATTTCCTTATCCCAATAAGCTTATACTTAAATGTGAAATATTGGAGCACTTTTTCTTCTGAGTTTAGGAACAAGACAAGTATCCCGTTATCAACACTTCTAGTTAACACTATACTGGAGGTCCTAGCCAGTGCAATGAGGCAAGGAAAAGAAAGACAAGCTCTGAAGTTTGGAAAGAATGAAGTAAATTATCTTTAACAGATAATAGGATTATTTACATAGTAAAATCCAAATGAAATTACAAAGCTTGAAAATTAATGAGTGAATTCAGCAACAACCCTGACTACAAGGTGAACATTTAAAAATCAATTATATTTGTGTATACTAGCAACCAACACATAGAAAGTGAAATTTTAAAAACACCACTGCAACAACAAAGTTTAACAAAGATGACTAAGACAACTATACTGAAAACTGAAAAATAAATCTGGGGGAAATTTTTAAAGACCTAAAGAAATAGAGATTTGTAACGTTTGCAACTTAGAAAGAGTCAATGTTACTATAATGCCAATTCTTCCCAAATTAATCTATGTATTCAATTCAATCTCATTCAAAATCTCAGCAGTATTTTTCTGGAAATCAACAAGGTGGTTCTCAGCACAACTTACAATAGCTAAGATTTGGAAACAGCCTAAGGGCCCATCAGCAGATGAGTGGATTAAAAAACTGTGGTACATCTACACAATGGAATACTATGCCGCTATAAAAAAAAAGAAGGAACTTTTACCATAAGCAACAGCATGGATGGAGCTGGAGAGCATTATGCTAAGCGAAATAAGCCAGTCAGAGAAAGATAAATATCACATGATCTCACTCATATGTGGGATATAATGGACAACATAAACTGATGAACAAAAAAAGATCCAGAGACTAAGAAACACTGATCAGACCATCCAACCTCAGAGAGAAGGTGTGTGTGTGTGTCTGTGTGTGTGTTTGTGTTTGGGGGGAGAAGGGTGTGTTAAGAGATCAACCAAAGGACTTGTATGCATGCATATTAGCATACCAATGACACAGACACTGGGGCAGTCGGGGCTTGTCCTGGGGGTGGAAATGGTGGTGGTGGGGTCAGTCAGGATAAAGGAGACATATGTAATACTTGAAACAATAAAAAAGTGAAAAATAAATAAAATGTATCTAGAAATGCAAAGGATTTAGACTAGCAAGGCAATTGAAGAAGGACAAAGAAGATTGACATTCCTAGATATCAAGATGTACTAGAACAGTGGTCGGCAAACCGCGGCTCGCGAGCCACATGCGGCTCTTTGGCCCCTTGAGTTTTTAGCAAAGGCCAGCTTAGGAGTACCCTAATTAAGTTAATAACAATGTACCTACCTATATAGTGTGGCTCTTCCACAAAATACCACGGCCTGGGCGAGTCTATTTTGAAGAAGTGGCGTTAGAAGAAGTTTAAGTTTAAAAAATTTGGCTCTCAAAAGAAATTTCCATCATTGTACTGTTGATATTTGGCTCTGTTGACTAATGAGTTTGCCGACCTCTGTACTAGAATGTTAGAATAAATTTTGCTCTGGTTGGGTCTTTTTAGGTCAGGTTCCTATCCTCAAACTTGTCACCATTGTTGGACAGGCCCTGACTTAGATCCAGGGGTGGGGGCAGTTCCATCAAACCGAATGACATATACACAATGGGAGAAGAACAAACCAGTTGTTCAGGAGGCAACCACAATGTCCACTGTGACAGCTTTCCTAGTCATAAAATTCTATTGGACCGGAACCTTGTTAAGTAAGAGTTTGTCAGCACAGAGAGCAAAGGAGTCTCTGGCTGGAACTGCTTGCACAGACACGGAAATGGGATATTACGGTGTGCTCAGGGTCAGCAGGAGGTTCCATGCGATGGTGCCTCTGGGTGTGTGCATGGATGGTGGCAGTAAAGGTTGGAAAAGACTTGATGATGAAAGACCTTGAGTCCTATCAGAAAGAGTTTAGATTTCATCCTGTGGAATTAGGAAATCAACGATGTTTTTCAAACAGAGGCACGATAACCTGGACTAGGGAGAGACTGGGATAGAAAAAAACAGTTAGGAAGCTGTTTAGAGTTTGCAGGAGAGAAGGGATGAGGTACTTATCTGAGTCCGTTCAGAAGAACTGCTGACACTGGGCACTGAGGGGTGCTGAACCCTCTCTTTCCATAGCTGATTTCATTGAATGCTCACAAGAAATGCTGGAGAAACTCTCTCTCTTGGTTTTATAGTTAAGGAAACAGGAGTGGAGGGTTAGGGCTTTTTCCCAGCGTCACACAGCTAATAAGTTCAAGTGCCAGAGTGTTTGCTCCCAGGCCAGGTGATTGCAGAACCTGTGCTCTTAATCATGACACTAGATGACTAAATACCCAGAGACACTAGGGGCTTAGTCCTTAGGCTTTGTTACGGCTGGCATGCTGCTTCCCTGAAATAGCACTAGCACAATGCTCTGCTCCCCGTAATTTCCCTTTTGTTTCCCTTACTGGCTCCTCTCAGCTATGAACTGGTTTCTGCTCTTTCTTTTCTAAACACTTAATTACTCTTTTGGAGTTTGTTTTCCCTAATGGCGTCATCTATCAACCTTTATGTTGATTTGACCCAAATCTCCTATTTCCAGTCTCAATTTCTCAATCACACTCCTAAAGGTCATCACCTAAAACCCATGTTTAAAATTAAACTCATATTTTACTTCGGTTTCTCTAGGCGCTTTCTATTAATAGCAAAACGAACCGGTCATCTGGGCTTTAGGAGAGAATATTTGACCCTCAAATTCCTTCACCTTTCACACCCTATCAGGCAAGCAGTCCAGTCCATTCTTTGCCATTGACTCATCTCCCCCCTTTCATAATCTTTGCTCCCATCCTTGTATTAGCTTTCCGTGTCCCTTGCCTGAATTATTACATTTGTTTCTTCAGTTGTCCCCCAGTATTTAATTTCCCATACAATCCACCCTGCATACTAATGCCAGAAAAAAAAAAAAACTCTTACACACTGATTTCATAATTTGCTTGCCTTATTGGAGAACTTCCCCCGCGGTGAAACTACGTGTCGAGTGTGGCTCGACATACGAGCTGCTACCGATGCTAACCGTGTCGAGTCACACTCGACATCCGAGTGCAAAAGGTTAAAATGCTGCTTTCCTTGGTTCCAGGGCCACATCCCAAGTCACTCTTTCCCTTTTGGCTCCAAAACAAAGTTATATTTCCCTATTATAACCTCTTCTGCTTACTGCCATTGCCAAAGAAGTACCTGCCAGAATCATCTCCAGATGCTTGTGTTAAACACTGCAACACTTCACTATGTTAATATGTAAAGCTATGCTATTTACTAATTCAGGTAGACATCTTATTTTCCCCGGTTATGAGCTCTGATGTTCAGTTTTAAATGATGTCTTCTACTTTTTCATATTCGTAATGCTTAATATAGTCCTGGTATTGGTTGAAACTATAAACACGTGCATTTGTTTATACTGTGTCTACCCCTGTAAACTTAGCCATTTACCTGAATAGTAATAAAATCGTTACTGTTCTCTTCTTTTAAGGGGCCATTTCCTTAACAGAAGTGAAAATGCAAATATTCTCAGGTGTTTAGGACATTCTTTGTATATTCAAGCTATACTAAAGTTATGCCTTTCAGGGTAAAATTTTTAATTATTCTGGAGGAAGAAAAGAAAGCCCCCGAGGCTAACAGTTTGAAATTGAGCAGGACACTGTTGGGGAGGGGGGAGGGTCAGGGGTCATCGTCAAACAGACAAAAAACAATGGAGACTATTGTGCCTGAAGATGGTGTATTTTTTTTTCATGAGACAGTGTGTTGACAGTTTCCTTCCTCTTGGGTCATTGTTGTCTGCTAAATGATCTGTGACAGCAAATTGATCATAAGCTTTTTCATGCAGGAGATATAATGCAGCCTTTCATTTTGTTACCTCCGTTGCCAAATGCCGAAACATTTCTTTGGGAAATTAATGTTAGTTTAGTATATCATTTAGTAGTAGAAAGCACCACCTTGTATTCTGGAAGCAATAATAGCAGTGATTCATTTATCTTCAACAAGTTTCAGATTCCTGCATAGGTGTGATTGCAAAAGCAATAACACGTTTGAAAAACGTTAGTCTTAAAATGAGGTGTCTGCAATTATCATTTAAAGAAATGAATGCATTAACACATTTAGATATTGCCCCATTCATTTCAAAATTTAGTCAAATACTTACTTTAAGGCACCTATAAAAATTAATGCTAAGTAGACCTGCTCTAACGGAAAAGTTGCTTCTTCCTCCAGAAAGCTAGGAACCTAAAATGGAACACAGACATAAGGCCTTTTACATTTGATGCTCAGCCATCTCAGCCAGTCAGGTAGTGAGCTCACAGGCCTGAAAAATAGCCCAAAGTAATGTTTTGTTTGTAGAACGTTGAGAATCTCTGCCCTCAAGAAATCTGTAGGAAAAAAAAAATGGAAAGGCAGTTATTTAAGAGACTATTTCGCAGTTGCTGTTTAATACTTTATAGCAACCATTGCTTTCCCATTAGGACGGGAATATTAGCCTGGGGAAGTAAAACCACAAGCAGGAATCCCAGAAAAGAGTTGCAGGTTCTGCTTTGATAATAGCCAAATTCTGTGTCAAAATTAAACTAATATCAATGCTGATGTTTCATTTCTCCTCATAATAAAATAGAAATAAACGTGATTTGACTAACATTTGGCATAGTAATGTAAGACAAGTATTTATTGAAGAAAGACAATGTACAGGTATGATCCTTTCCTTGAAGTTCTTGTTTAGTTAGCCATGAAAGGCAGATAACTTACACCTGCTGATGTTTTTTATATACTACACATATGAGTGCACATTTATATCTATTATTGAAAAATGATTTGGATGGGTTTTCATTTTTGTGATTTGTGTGTATTAGTGGATGAATTAATATGTCAGGTTTGTTAGAAACTGCAAATCAGTTTAATGTCTTGTGACAAGATATTGTTATCTAAAGCAGTCCACTCTGATAAAATAATTTTAAAAAGCAAACTTGCAAACTACTCATTGTCTGATTTTAATTATGTTTTCAGAGCAATTAAAGTTTCATTTGACGATTACCACAAGACCTGGTCTGAAATAGCTACGTCCCAAGCTGCTGAGTGTTTCAGAACCCCAAGTAAGCTGGTCGGTCTCATCCCATCCTGTGTCCTTGTGGTGTATATTCATCTCGCAATTATCCTCAGCTTGTCTTGCTTTTAAAGACTAGCTGACATGTATTTGCAATTTGAAGGTGATAAACTTCTCTGTTTGTTCTACATAATAATCATCAACTTAATTTAGTTCCTCTTTTGCTTAGCACCTTGGACTGGCATCTGATTAAAAGCCAGAAGGAAAGACAGGCAATTGGAGGAATAAAAGATGACAGTCTCTATCTTAAGAGCTTTACTTTACTCCCCTCAACCCAGAAAGAAGCCTTCATAGCAGAAGGAACCTTTTTTGATTCTAAACACTATAAATCTTCAAAGCCAGAGAATATATTAAGTAGAAAGACACACACACACACACACACACACACACACACACACACACACACACCCATATAAAACTAGGGCTTTCAATTATATCAATCTAAGGCCATCATACATTAGGAATTAAAAAGACAGGGGACACCTGGACAACTTTGGAGTCCCATTTAATCAAATCTCTAGAGTACTATTTCATTATTTGGGTCAAGGTAGGTTATCTAGTCGATACACAGTTAGTGAAATACGATTTTGCTTCAGCTATTCTGCTGAATGGTACATTCTGAAATTGCCAGTGACTTCCCAATTCCCAGATTCAGTGATTATTTTTCAGTCTTTATCTTGTCCTCTCATCAGCTATGCTGTCCTTGCATTAGATAACACTGTATATCCTATATAATAAAGAGGTAATATGCAAATTGACTGTCATGCCCTCAGACAAGATGGCCGCCCCCATGTGGTCACAAGATGGCCGGCAGCAGAGGGCAGTTGTGGGCGATCAGGCCAGCTGGGGAGGGCAGTTAGGGGTGACCGGGCCGGCAGGGGAAGACAGTTGGGGGCAACGGGGCCGGCAGGGGAGAGCAGTTGGAGGTGATAGGGCTGGCAGGGGAGCAGTTAGGTGTCGATCAGGCTGTCAGGGGAGTGGTTAGGGGGTGATCAGGCTGGCAGGCAGAAGCAGTTAGGGGCAATCAGGCAGGCAGGCAGACAAGTGGTTGGGAGCCAGCAGTCCCAGATTGTGAGAGGGATATCCCAGATTGTAGAGGGTGCAGGCTGGGCTGAGGGACACCCCCTCCTCCAGTGCACAAATTTTGTGCACTGGGCCTCTAATATATATATATATGTTTGTGTATGTATGTGTATATACACACACACACATATATATGTATTGGAGAGCACATATACATATATATGTGTGTGTGTATATATATATATATATATATATATATATATATATATATACACACACACACACAATGTGTGTGTGTGAGAGAGAAAAAAAAAATATATATATATATATGACATGCATATTTTCCTCTTCTCTTAGCAATCCTCTGCCTCTTGCCTTAGAAAAAACTCTGTTATTCAGCCTGCTCAACACACTTTTTCTAAGAGACCTCATCCACCACTCTGGTCTTCATTAGCCTGCCTTCCTGTAATCCCTAAAGCCTCATCACTAGTCAGGTCCTCACCTGGATTCTGCATGCATGTTTACAACTGAGCATGAACATCTCACCTACAGGTGTTCAGGCATCTTACACTTAAGATGTCCTGAAGTGAACTAAAACCTTACCCTTTATTACCTCTCTAGATTAGTGTAGATCACCATTATTACATTTACTAGTACTTGCCTGAACCAGAATTATAGAAGTTTCCTAGACCTCTTTATCACCCTCATTAAGTCTTGTTGATTTTATCTCCTACAACATCATGAAAGTTTTCCCTCCACACTGCCCCATAACCACTGCCTTCATTTGTGGTCTCATCAAATTTCACCTCATCATTTTGATGATCTCATAATTGGTTTCAATAGAACAAAATATTGCACAGACAAAGATTTCTAGTTTAAAGGCACAAATTATAGCCAAAAGGTAGCACTCAGCTTAACATATATAAAAAATGTAAGTTGGATCTTTCAGGATGTTGGTTAATAATTATTTCGTGAATAAACATTACCCTCCTCACTCACTCATGGATTAATGATTAAGAAACATAACTTAAGGTGCTTCAAGAGACACAGTCTTACTCTGGACGGCTGGCTCAGTTGGTTTAGCATTGTCCTGTGCACCAAAAGGTCACTGGTTCAAGTCCCAGTCAGGGCACCACTTGCCCAGGTTGACCATAAGCTGTTTCTCTCACATCAATGTTCCTCTCTCTCTTCTCCTCTCCCTTCCTCTCTCTTTCTCAAATCATTACACACACACACACACACACACGTGTGTGTGTGTGTGTGTGTGTGTGTGTGTGTGTATACTAGAGTCCCGGTGCACAAAATTCGTGCATGGGGGGGGGGGGAGGTGTCCCTCAGCCCAGCCTGCACCCTCTCCAATCTGGGATATCCCTCTCACAATCCAGGACTGCTGGCTCCCAACTGCTCACCTGCCTGCCTGCCTGATTGCCCCTAACCGCTTCTGCCTGCCAGCCTAATCACCCCCTAACCACTCCCCTGCCAGCCTGATCGACACCTAACTGCTCCCCTGCTGGCCAGATTGCCTCTAACTGCCCTCCTCTGCTGGTCTGGTCGCCCCCAACTGCCCTCCTCTGCTGGCCTGGTCACCCCCAACTGCCCTCCTCTGCTGGCCCGGTCACCCCTAACTGTCCTCCCCTGCAGGCCTGGTCACCCCCAACTGCCCTTCTCTGCAGGCCTGGTCACCCTTAACTGTCCTCCCCTACAGGCCTGGTCACCCCCAACTGCCCTCCCCTGCAGGCCTGGTCACCCCTAACTGCCCTCCCCTGTTGGCATGGCCGCCCCCAACTGCCCTCCCCTGCAGGCCTGGTCCCCCCCAACTGCCCTCTCCTGGAGGCCTGGTCCCCTGCAACTGCCCTCCCCTACCGGCCTGGTCACCCCTAACGGCCCTCCCCTGTCGGCCTGGTCCCTCCCAACTGCCTTCCCCTGCAGGCCTGGTCCCTCCCAACTGCCCTCCCCTGCTGGCCATCTTGTGGCAACCATATTGTGTCCACATGGGGGCAGCCATCTTTGACCATATGGGGGCGACCATCTTGTGTGTTGGAGTAACAGTCAACTTGCATATTACTCTTTTATTAAATAGGATATATATATATATATATATATATCAAACATGTCTTGAGTGCCTACTATGTGTGAGGCACTGAGGAGCTCAGGTGCATTCCAGGAAGCAGAAACCCTTGACAAACACTGTCAAGAGGCAGTTGGCACATTGAGGGAATGACTCAGCGTCCACCTCCTTCAACCAAAAACCACACCGATTGGTAGAGAATGGCTTTTTATGGGATAACATGTAAAGATAGGGAGGCATTTGGAGACTCCAAACTGCTAGGGGGAAAAAATGAAGCATATGCCAAAAATTAATAAAATTTGGAAATTATTGTGTTGCACTAAAGAACAATTTAAAATGGAAGGATAATGAAACGCACTGACTGCAGTTCCTTCTTCAAAAGAGTCTGATACAACATTTTTAACATGGTTCTTCTTTCTGTGTCACTAACCTAGCCTGTAATTCACCCTCTTTGCGAAGGCAATAGCTGGTCATGGTTACCTCTAGCCCAGAAGAATTTCTGAGACTTTGATTCCAGCCCTTGGTGCAATATTTCTTCATCACCCTGACTCTTCTTCCCTCAGGGATTTGTTATAAGAATGTTTCAAGAGCTTTCTTTTAATAATAACCAGCACTTAATTTTAAAAAAATAAATGTAAATATTACATCTGCTGCTGGCCATTTTGTCTTTGGATAATTCAGCTGGATGAGATCCAGTACTACTTTTTTTATCAGCCTAATTTCCTGGCAATAATAAAGACGAAGCTTTTAGATTATAGAATGTGTCTTCAACTACTCAGAAATAAAAGGGAAACTTCTAATAACTTTATTTTCTGCAGTTTCAATCTTATCACTGGAAATATTATTAAGCTCTTGTGCATATTTTTACAAGCTTTTTATTTTACGAATAGTGATGAGTGGTTATATTGTGGTAATAACTCTTTTCCACTTCTTTGTGGCACAAATCTATCAATAGTCATGTGTGCCATAATAATAGTACGTTTATTCTTGTCTAGCATGGTTTCCAGAGTATACTCTGTATTATGTTTTTTAATCACCCCAATGTTATTCTTTTATTTGTTTATCAACAAATATTTATTAAACATCTAACAAGTGTCATGCACAGTGGCATATCAACCCAATGAGCTAGGCATTATTTTTATAACTCTGTTTTACAAGTGAGAAAACTAAGACCAAGGCAAGCTAAGTAATTTACCTAAGGTCACACATGTAAGAGGGAATATCATGTATCAGTCAAGAGTGTAAATTCTGGAGCCAGATTGTTGAGGGTTAATCATGGCTCTGCCATTTACTAGCTGTGTGGCATTTGGGTAAATTTCTTAACCTCTCTGTGTCCCAGTTCCTTTGTCTGTAAGATAAGAATGACTACAGCACACACCTTATAGGCTGAAGCACTTATAGCTGCACCTGGCACATGAGTGTTCAATAAGTGTGGTTATTATTAATTAGTACAAATAGACTGTGGCCCAAGGACTTGAACCAGATCCTCTGACTCCACAGTTATTGCTTCTTGTCATACTATACTGACTTTATAATATGATATAAAGTGTTTATTTCTTTATAGCCTGAGATTATTTTTAGTTGAATTTATTGGGGTTACATTTGTTAATAATATTATATAGGCTTAAGGGGTTCAATTCTATATGGCCTGAGGTTTAAATTCAAACTCTGAAGAATATGCAGTACGTGTTTTAATAATTATAATTATTAGTCCATAATCATAGACAATCATATGGGAAAACGTATGAATGTTCCACCGTTCTCTGTCCATCACTATAGAATGGCAAATTAAAAGCTTGGCAGAGAACAAACCACTACATCTGGTTGTGGGCAACAGCACCTTAACGACAGAATATGATTCCCATAAGGAAATGTTTATGTTTGAGGAAAAGAATTCCTTCAGACCAGTGTACCCTGTAATATTGAGCGGGGGCTTCCTGATGTTTGCTGTCATCAAGACAGGCCAAACAGCCTGAAGCATCCTGGGGATGCTTGCTTTCACCCTAGGAGACTTTCATTCTTTGAGTCTTTGAGCCAGAAACAAGGGCAAGTGTCTCTGAACTGCATTTGGTCTTGAGAGGCAGTATCATCTAATCCTCATGCCTGGTTCTAAGCCTTGACTGCTCATTAGAACCCCAGAGGAGCTTGTAAAAATTCCCATGTAAAGGGCACACCCCCAGACCAATTACATCAAGAGCTCTGGGAGCAAGACCAGGCAGCAATAGCTTTTAAAGCTCCCCAGGTGATTACAATGTGCAACCAAGGTTAGAAAGGCTCTAGCAGGAAGAGTATGATGCCAGAAGTTCGAGACTCCTTAGCCCTGTACCAGTTTGCCACATACAGTAAAGTGAATTTAGGTTAGTCATTTAATGCTTTGTACCTCTTTTTTTTTCATGTCTATTCATTGACAAAATTTTATTTCAAGTTGCTCTATGGTTAGTATGAGATAATATGTGTGAAAATAAAACCTGCTAAGGCAAGTTGGTGCTATTATATTTCTTTGGACATTGGCAGTCCCAGTAGTAGAAAAAAAATTTTTTAAAGATCAACCTATACAGATGTTGGAAAAGAGGTGTGTCATGGCAAAAACAGAGTAGAAACAATACCTGGTAATCCTTGGGAGGGAAGGAAGAAATGTTATGGAGGCGGTAGAAGTTGATTTTCTATCACAAACCACAAAGGCCAAGATACGGTAATGATGGGGGAATTTCAACTTCAAGAACCTCTGATAGAATCTTACTGGTCCTTTCTTCTTTATCTCTCTCCTGTGCTCCTGAGCTCTTTCTTTTTCTCCTGTCCTCATTCCTCCATTATTTTCCTCCAATCAACATGATTTATTGAACATCTTCTATCTTGAGGCAATGGACTGTGTGTTGGAGACAAGAAGGTAAGTACTATGGTAAGCTTACTGAGGAGTTTACAAGCAGGTGGTCAGAGACAGATAAGTGAAAAAAATTATAGGGATAAAATAGGCATATAAAACGTTTGTACAAATACTGGGACTTTTTTAAAAAAATCTTTCAGCAGAGAAAACAATGAATAAAATAAGTCAATGATGTCAAATTAATGGGAATAGTCAGGAAAGATGACCACGCCATTTGGGGTTTCATCCTATCTAATAAAAGAGTAATAAGCAAATTGACCATCACTCCACACACAAGAAGGCTGCCCCCATGTGGTCAAAGATGGCTTTCCCCGTGTGGACACAAGATGGCCACCACAGATGGCCAGTTGTGGGCAATCAGGCCAGCAGGGGAGGGCAGTTGGGAGGGATCAGGCCTGCAAGGGAGGGCAGTTGGGGGTGATCAAGCCTGCAGGAGAGGGCAGTTAGGGGTGACCAGGCCGGCAGAGGAGGGAAGTTGGAGGCGACCGGGCCTGCAGGGAAGGGCAGTTGGGGGGGACCCAGGCCAGCAGGGGAGGGCAGTTGGGGGGGGACCAGGCCTGCAGGGGAGGGCAGTTAGGAGTGACCAGGCCTGCAGGGGAGGGCAGTTAGGGGCAAACAGGCTGGCAGGGGAGCAGTTAGGCATCAATCAGACTGACAGGAGTGTGGTTAGGGGGTGATCAGGCTGGCAGGCAGAAGCAGTTGGGAGCCAGCAGTCCTGGATTGTGAGAGGGATGTCTGACTGCCCTTTTAAACGGGCAGTCGGACATCCTTCGAGGGGTCCCAGATTGGAGAGGGTGCAGGCTGGGCTGAGGGACACCCCCCCATGCACGAATTTCGTGCACCGGGCCTCTAGTAATATATAAGAAAGAGACTGCTGTACATATTCAAATAGAAAATGTAGGAAAGGCAATTTCAAAAAATTAAGGGAATATATAAATTATCTTTGATTAGAATTTTAAATTTTGTCTAAGTAATACATAGTCACAATGAGAAGGCTTTACTCAATCTTTTGTTTGTTCATCTGTAAAGTGGGTATTATAGTGGTAACCATGGCATTCATGCTTTACAAGAGCCTAGTATTTAGTAAAAACTCTATTAATATTAGTTATTATAATCATCTGAAGGAAACAATGAGACCTCACTAAGAATTGTTGGGAGCTCAGATTTCCTTCTTTAATGGAAGAGAGGAGTATATATCCAAATACCAATAAAAACAATATTAATAAAACCTCTAAGAATATATATATATATATATATATATGTGTGTGTGTGTGTGTGTGTGTGTGTGTGTGTGTGTGTGTGTGCTTATGTATGATTAAAGCAAGAAAAGAATTTTTTAAATATTTTTATTGCTTTCGGAGAGGAAGGGAGAAGAGAGAATGAAACATCAATGATGAGAATCATTGATCGGCTGCCTCCTGCATGCCCCCTACTGGAGCCCTGGCATATGCCCTTGACCAGAATGGGACCTAGGACCCTGTAGTCCTAAGGCTGAAACTCTATCCACTGAGCCAAACTGGCTAGGGCACAAGAAAAGAAATTAAAGTATCGATAGGAACATTGCTAGTGAAAATCATGTAATAATAAAAGAAAATTACTCAATTTAAATGTTTTTATCAGTGACAAATTTCATCAGGCAAGAAGGGAATAATCAATCATTGGTAAGAACTAAGTTTCAGATATTGGCAAGATTGGTGGAGACATCTAGTTGGTTAAATAGTTCACGACTGTAAACCTAGGACAATTAAAAGAAACAGAGAGATGATAGACAGACTGACAGACAGACAAATAGATATGGTATACATGTGTGTTTGATCTGGATCTAATTGTATTTTATGTAAAATCTACCAGTGCCTTAACATTATAGATGTCAATAAATTTTATGTGAATTTGAAGGCGTAAGTTTTATAATTAACCACAAAGATATGAGCAAGTGGTGTAATGTGATTTCCACAAAATACTAATGCAGATCCAAGATGTAGCACACAGATTGAGGGAAGTAGTAAGTGACTTGCATCTTTGCTATTCAAATGAAACTAAGATCCTGGGCTGGTCCTGGATGCAAACTTTAATAGGAGCATCAACAAATGTCATTACCAGGATGGTGAGGATGGTTGGGTCCCTGGAAAATCATGTCTTAGAAATAGTTGTGGGGACTGAGGCTGCCCTGAGAGCTATCGCCAAATATGAGAAGGGCTCTCTCCCCCGGGGGAGGAATGAGCTTACCAAACAGCTCCGGAGGTCAGACCTGGACCAGTGGAAACTCAGCACGCAGATGAAGGAAGGACACTGTGACTTTCCGTCTGTCAATGGGAAGGCAGCTCCTCAGCTACAAAGAGGGGAGTGTTTTGTTGTTAGCAAAGGATTCATTTACAGGTTGGATGGTCATCTGTTGCAGATTCTTTGGGAAAGATCAAGATCTGTAATGTCACTTCGAACGCCAAGATTTTACTTTGCTACTTAAAGTGCTAAGTTAGAATTTTGTTAAAGTGTCTATAGTTTCTATAGGAGTTATTTTGACACCTTCTTCATCACTATAAATGATACATAAACAAATATCATTATAATGAAAAGTTTTTAAGTCACAATCTACTTATTTCAAACAATATCCAATATTACCAAAGGAAAAACTATGGAAAGTCTCTGAACATTATCACATGATTTGTAGTATATTATGTACATCATTGCCACATATCAACTTAATGAGAAGTGGATTATTTTAAACTTTGAACTATCATTAAAGAATGCATATATAGCTTCTTTTTTATACTCTAATTTCAGTGCTAGAGGATCCAGGTTTCATTGGACAGTATCATAAATGGAAGAAAATGGAGCGAAAACATCAGAAAGAATGGAATTTAAAGTAAGTAATCTTAAGTATCTGGAATATATTATCCTATTAACTTGAAAAAGATCGACGATTCCACTTTCTACTATCTAACTGAACCATCAGAAGAAACCCTTTGGAAAGAACTGATGCTTTTTTTTCTAAACATAACAAAAATAAGAAGTATTATTTTTTTTCTCTTTCATATGAATCCAGGTGGGAAACATCTTTGCTACCTATTGGTTGCCAAAAATGGATAAAGAACATGAGGAATAGGAAAAAAAACCTTAACTTGTTTGTATATCATCAAATAGCTTTTCATTCTTCTCAGAGTTCCAAATATGTTTCCTCTCCCACAAATTTCTCACTCAGGAACCGAATATATGACATCTAATGAGAAAGTATGTCGTAAAGTACAGAAATAAAGTACGATTGTATCTTCAGAAATCAGACTCTTAAGGAAGGAATCTCAGTCTCATCTTGGGCTCTTGACTTCCAAAGGCAGTTGTGTTTTTTGTTTTTGTTTTTGTTTTTTTGCTTCATGATGCAAGAGCAAAGACTTCGTCTCCGCTCTGCGGTGTGGGTTGGGTTGTAGTATCATTTATCCTGGTGGGCTTACTTCAAAGTACTGAGTGTGCTACCACAAAGCTAGGGGAATTAAATACCACCCCCTTTTCCTTTTTTTTTTCTTTTTTGCATTAACCTCATTTACCTCATTATTTTAGATCTTTGACTTGTTAGCATGTGACCTCTTTTCCAGATGGAAATACAGGATCAGTAAACATAATGTGCTGTATTTTGGATTTGTGTAGGAATCGAGGGTCTTAAAATATACTTTCCTGCCCTTCAGCATCAGACTTCAGATTGGGTTTTCAGTAGGATATTCTTTTTCCAGTTGACTCTGGCAACAACTCCTCTTTAAGCCAAAGTGGAGAAAAGCTCTTCCATTAGATGCCTTTCTGTTTTCAGAATAAATTATAGGTAGTAGAGAAGTTTTATTAAACAGAATTTGAAATGTACGCATGGTTGTTGTTTTTTCTTGAAGTCATGTTTTAAGTTTCATTTAAGAGTTAAAGAAACATGCTTAGAACATAAAGTTCATTTTGCTTTGACGTGACTTCCTCTTCTATTTCCTTTAAGAGAACTGCTTTGTTTTATTTGTTTGATCATATATTCATTATGTAATGCCAGCATCCCACAAAACCCCCAAATTTAGAAAAAGTAGGACCATGTCATTTTCAACTTATCCATCCACTTCTACATATGGCTGAAATAATTGCAAGCTGTTTGAGTGCTAGAACATTTTTCCAAATACATTATTTTGAAGTTATAGGTCAAATTATCATGTGCGTGGTGACCTTGTCAGAATGAAACTCTCACACCTTCTGCCATCTGGTGGTTGATGAGAATATATTTATATCAGATAATATTTGCTTCTTTTCAATATTGGAATTGATTAGCTAAAAAAAACAACCCACACTAAATAAAGTTTTTAAAAGATATTACACTTATCTGTATAATTTTATTGTAACATAAATATTTGAGTATGCAAAAATCTAAAATATGGCGGAATCGACTTTTTCAGATAATTATTAAAAGTCTCATATTCATCAAAATATATGAGGTACAATGAAGTGGTCGATTCATAGAGACAAGTAGAAAATGTTTGGGGATCTATGCAAGTGAGTGATTGGTCTACATGTCCATGCAACATCACACCATTATGCATCTTCCTGTTTCTATGTTTGAAAATGCCTTTCTTACACGGAAATTTCCTATTAAAAACAAAACCGAAAATGCAAATTGAGAATCTTTCAACTGTATAGCATTAAGGGAAAAGAGAGACTTATCTTTCCTGCTTCATATCCCTCCTCCTTCTGTCCTCCCATCCCCTCATCAATCAAGATCCAATTCTTCAGCCACACTAAATTCTCTTCTATTATTGGGGACATAAGGTCTTTTCACCTCTTTGTGCCTTCTGCCTGGGCTATCTTGCCAGTAGGGTCCTTGCTGGTGGTCTAGAGTTAGGATTGGTCTGAGTGAAAATGTGGAATGTGGAATGCTTAAGTGCATGGGCACTGGAGCCAGACTGCCTATATTGGATCCTGGCTCTGCCAGTTATCCACTCTGTGACCTTGGGCAAGTTATCTGAATTCTTTGTACCTTAGTTTCATTCTCTGTTAAAGGACAGTAATTCCTGTACCTACACCCCTTTGCAGATTAAATAAATTAATACGTGTACAATGCTTCAAATTGTATCTGGAACATAGTAAGTTCTCCTGAGGTTCTCTATTACTCATGCTCTTCCTACTGTGGCTCTAGTTCAAGTTTCGGATGGAAAATCTTTGGAGGCTGCATGGGGAAAGGGCATGTGCTTTAGAGTCAGACAGATCTTGGAGAAAGTCTTACCCACAGTGAGTTTGTTTCCTTGCCTATTAAATATAGATAATATGACCAAAGTTGTCTTGCATTTGATCTCTTGAATGAGATCATATATATAAAATTATATACTGTTGACATATGGACAGTCAACAAATATTAGTCCCTTGGGGGTGGGGAGAGATAAAAGCCCATGCCCACCAACTTTTCAAATATAAATAGTCTGTCAGAAACATGTAAAAATTTAAAAATTTTCTCGTTAGGAAAGTAATACCTATCATGACTACATTTATTTTAGTCCCATTATATGCATATTTTTTCCTCCCCCTTTTCACTTCACCTCTACACTCTCTTCTGCTTGGCAAAGTATTTCACAAGGATGGCGTGAAGATACATCTGAGCTGTCTCTTTGTGAGAGGGTCCCTGCCATCCTCTCCTTGCAAAGCACTCTCTCCCTAGCTCTTTCAGCCCCCGGGGCGTGGGACTTCATCTCTTCATGAAGAGTGACCAGGGCAGGGCCATTCTTGTAGCTTAGCACAGTACCTGTCCAACTAGCAGGCACTCAAGCAGTGTTTGTAGAATGATGCACACTTAATGTGTACCTTGTTTTCCCACTTAATAGGATTAAATGTGAGGACAGTTAATTTTCAGAGAAATAAAATGTAGGTACTGACTTCTATTACGGCCCATTCTAATGTAGAGATTATGGTTCTATTTAGGGAATTCTAAGGATGTAGTCATAGAACAGTGATTGAAAACTGGAAATATAAATGACTGTCATAAATATTTTACGCAAATTCTTAAGTCCCACCCATGTTTTTAGTTATTATTATTAGATATCCATTGTCATTATAAGCTGCTCATAAATAATTATGAATTGATCATTTGATTTGGTGTTCATTTCTAAGGCTTTTTTTTTCTTTCCCATTGTCTTGCCTGCCTTTTGGCTATTTGTACAAATGCTTTATTTTAACCAAGACCTGGGAAGAATGTGAGTCTAGAATCTAATCAGTAGTTTGCATATATTTTCTCTGTAGAAAGACTGAAAGATACAAAATCAGGAAGCAGTGCAAGCTATTTTTTTAAATTTTCTTACTTATGCACATATAAAACTATTTTATGTCATGATCTATAGTTAATGATTGCTTATGTGGTAATGGAAAGATCTATGCCAGTAATCTAAGATTTGTCAGGCAGAAAGTAATCTATATAAAAGTTATCAATTCTGGAGAAGTTTTACATTCTATGTAGCTTTAGAAAAGGGTATTGCTCTTGTCTATTCATAGGAAGTGCAGGAACTAACATGGCAAAGCACCTACTGTGTTCCAGGCATTCTCCCTTTGTTTCCTAACATAATACTGGCCATGCTGTTGTGGAGCTGACCTCTAAGTGTACACACACATCTCTAAGTTTAACTCCCAATCATATCCATCAGCCTTCTTCAAAGCCAACTAACTAGTCAACCTACACTCCAAGTCAAAGCACTTTTCTTGTTATACAGTCACAGCTTTAAGGCAAGGGTCTTAGCCTCCCTTTCTGGAAAAGCAGAGGTGGCTAGTATATGTGGTTTACTAATGAGGGAAACATGAGGTACAAAGAGACTAATCAGCTTGCCTGAACTTATAGATAAGCACATATTGTGTTTATAAATGAAAACTAGATCATTTCCAATCTGCATATTAATATGTGCTTATTAATTTTCAGGTAACTGTAAAAATATTGCCTACCCAATTGCAAGCACAAATTGAGTCTACCTCCTATAAAAAAGTTTGTGGAGTTTTTGTTTTGTTTTGTTTTGTTTGGAGTTAAACTCAATGTCTATTATTAAACAATGTTACTTCCTTTCTCCTATATATAAAAAATTAACATGTGCTATGACAAACACCAGCATAAAACTTTCTTATGTTTATAGAATATACTCTGGATTTAATTTTACAATAAGAATTTAATATGTGTTATTTCTAAGTTCCTGCAGTATGTGATTCTTTATGTGTTTTAACTCACAAAAGTATATGGTCTTGCTTTAGCATAACTATGTTTGATTCTCTTTTCTCCAGTTATATAGAGAACATTTATCTTGGGTACATTAATTTAGTGGGTGTTTGTGCTATTCTTTCAGAGTTATTGAGGTTAAACATTGTTTTTTATAGGGTTATATAAGTATATATTTAATGCATTTTAAGGAGGAATTCTAGCTTTTTTTTTATTCCCCAAACCTTGACTGCCATCTTGTGGTTAAAAAGAAAATTGACACTAAAATTAGCCCGGGAAATGATCCCTTGAAAATATAGACATGGAAAAAATATAAATAAGGGAGGAGGGGAGAGAATCTCTTTTTAAAAATAATTTCTTCCAAGCAACTGCTTAGTTTGCGCTTGGATGTTTTTAGACAGAATGAGTTCAGTACTGCAAGAAGCATTCAAATAGCTCGCATCCTCCTTCCTTTTAGCTTAAATGTAACAACACCTTATGATATTCAACCATCCAGATTTCTTTCACATATATAACAGATTTTACTGAGCACCTACTTTGTATTTTTACATTTGTCTGCAAAAAAAAATCCATAAAATATGAAAGTATTTCCATTTTATAAAAAGAGAGTACAGAAAGAGTTTTTAACGATTCCCTAAGGTTACACATTCAGTGGCCTGTCAGATGCTACATCCCATGCATATTTCTATTAGATCAAGGTGATACCAGATCAAGGTGAAAACCCGGGGGCGTTTCTGGCTACAGGTAGAAGACATGGTTCAGGGACACAGTTATGGCAGAAAAGAAAGAATCACCACTTGTCCTTGGGAGCAGCACAGATGAGGCTCTGCTGTTGTGTGGAATCGCTCACGTCTCAGAAAACAGCTAGCATGTCTTTCTCCCACCTCCCCTCAAGTTTTCTCTTTTCCTGAATAGATACACTTAAAAAGGGCTTTTCCACCCGATTCTAACGCATGCATGGAGGCTTCCCTACACCAACCAGCAATTCTCAGACGCCAGCTCAGTGTCGGAGACTTCAGCTCCGTTCCGGCGCTGTCTACCCAGAGAGAGCATCAGATTCCACAGGTCAAGGGTTCAGTCCATCGTCCACTTCACATGCCACTTGCAAACCCAGTTGTTACCTGCACTTCAGACTGACTGACTATAATTTAGAAGTTCCCATGAACCCCTCCCTCAGTTTTGATTAATCTGCTAGAACACAAACACCTTTTGCCTCACTAGATTACGGATTTATTAGTATCCTTTGTCTGTATTTTTCCCATGTCTGTATTTTCCAGGGATCCTTTATTACAAGCTTATGAATCAATAGCCAAATGAAGAGATATACAGGGAAAGGTCTCCAAAGAGGAGCTTCTGTTCCTGTGGAGCGTGGGGCCCAGCCCAGGGCACGTGAGAGCATTTTAGTTCCCTAATGTGGTCGGTCTCTCTCTCTCTCTATCTCTCAAAAAAAAAAAAAAGAAGAAAAAAACAACAACCTTGAGTTGTCCTTATTTGGATTTTTATGGCAGTTTCATTATGTAGTCATGATTGACTAAGCTATTGGCCATCAGGGGGTGAGACTGAAAGTTCCAATCCGAAAACCACATGGTTGGCTCCTACTGGTAAGCAGCCCCCCATCCTTGGGTGAGGTCCAAAAGTCACCTCATTAACCTCATAACAAGAGACACCATTGTTGCTGTCATCACTTAGGTAATTCCAAGGGGGTTGGGAGCTCTGTGCCAGAAACAGGGACAAAGACCAAATGTATTATTAGAAGTCACAGTATCACACACACACCCAGTTCTTTCAACTGCTTTTTAAAACGAGTTCCATATTCTTTATTGTTCCCTTCTATGGATATAATTCATTTCATCAATTTTTCTCTCTGGATGTAGCCCCAAGACTTTGCCATAGCTTTCTGGTTGTAGCACAGAATCTGGTGGAGCGTCCTATGCTATAAATACTGGGGCTTACAGCTGCTTTCCCCTTGGTCTCTCCTCAAAAAGGGGTTTCGATACCAAGTCAAAAACATATATTGGACTTTTTTTTTTTGTAAAGAAAATTGCTCCTTTAATAGTGCTCCCACATAGAACACTCTTTTGAGGGATTTCCCCTGTCTCTTTCTCTCCCTCTCTCTCATGCCTTCCCTCTCAACAGCCCACCCCACTCTCACTCTCCCCATCGTGGCCACAGAAATACCACACGGAGCTTGGCGCAGGCCGTGGTCTAAGCAGAGTGGGGGAGGACTGCTCCAGTTGCACAGGGTGTATTAGATTGTGGGCCGCCTGAAAGGAGGAACCACAAGGAAACCAAGAAGTTCCCTTAGTACGTATTACAGAAAGTCAGGTTACTAGATTTTAGGATACAGTAAGTTTTATGGCTCTTGTAATGTACATAAAGCTATGTTTTCAAATGTGTGGTCCTTTACATTGCTACCAAAGTTACTGAAAATTTAAAATGAACACACGCATTAGGGTCTTTTGTTTTATTTTTAACTTAATATATGGCATTTTCCTTTATAAGCATTTAATTTGCTCTTTAGTAATCCTAAACACTTTTGTTGGTTTTTTGTTTTGTTTTGTTTTTCTTTGTTGTTGCTTTTTAATATATTTTTATTGACTTCAGAGAGGAAGGGAGAGGGAGAGAGAGAGAGAAACATCAATGATGAGAATCGTTGACAGGCTGCCTCCTACACGCTCCCTACTGGGGATGGAACACGCAACCCGCAACTTGGGCACGCGCCCTCACAGGGAATCCTGACCTCCTGGTTCATGGGTTGATGCTCAACCATTGAGCCATGCTGGCTGAGTCAACACTTTTGTTTTTAATTAGGAAGACAAATGTGTGAATGAAAAAGGAAATATTAGTCATCAAGTTTTTTTTTTAATAAAGTCAAGTTATGCTATTTTCTAAAGTCATGTTTGTTCTGAGGAAAAGAAGATTCTAATGATTGATTGATTGATTGATTGCTTTAGTGCACACATCAGGCTCACAAAGGGCTAGAAATAGTTTGTCTTCCTGCTAGATAGAGTGGCAAGACCTCTTAATTCAAGGGACATTGGTTAGAGACTTCAGAAGGGTCAAGCCTTAATAGTGAGGCTATGTTATCCCCCAAATAAAAGCTGGTCTAGTGAGCTCAAACACAAGTCTTGAAGTTACCAAACTGATTTGCAAGATATTAGCTGCATCTTGTTCAGTAGAACAAAAACTGAAACAATGGGCAACCATATTTAAAAGAATATAACAAAATTAAATGCCCCCCAAATAAAATTTACAATATCCTTCATTCTATTCAAAATCACCAGTCATATTAAATAAGCAAGAAAATATAACCCATAACCAAAAGAAATCTCTATCATTTAAATAGATCCATAAATGATGGAGATGATGGAACTTGTAGATGTGGACCTTAAAGCAGCTACTAAGCATCTTGTAATATATATTAAAAAAATATAAAGAAAATCATAATAAATATAATGAAGAGAAATGGAAGATATACAGAAGTCTATCTAGAGCCAAAATAAATGAGTAAATGTTTTAAATTCACACTATATGGAAAGAACAGCAAATTAGCCACTGTAGAAAAAATGGCCCATGAACTTGAAAGGGTAGCAATATAAACTCTTACAAGTAAGCATGAGGGGAGGGGGAGAAAGAGCCTCAGTGAGCTGTATGACAATATCAAGTTGTGTAAGTTACTTGTAATTGATGTCTCAGAAAAGAAGTGACAGGAAAAAAATGTGAACAAATAATTATGGTTGAATATTTTCTAAAATTGATAAAAGCTATAAACGCAGACAGCAAGTTCAATGGATCCCAAGAAACTATACCAAGGTCCCTTATAATGTGCCACAATAAAATCACTGCAAGTCAGTGATAAAACGAAAAATCTTCAAAGCAGCAAAGGGTGAAAAGAAAACACACACTGCATGTAATGGGACAAAGATAAAAACAACCAATAACTTCATGTCAGAAAACTTGTAAGCCAAAAGATAATGGATGACAATTTTAAAGTGCTCAAAAGAAATAAATAGTTAACCTAGATTTTATACCCAGTGAAAATCTCTCTCTAAAATGAAGTTACAATAAAAACTTTTTCAGACTAATAAATTCAACCACATATATGAAGTGAACAAATTTCTTGGAAGACAATATCTACCAAGGCTCACTTAAAACGTAATGGATAACCTGAATAATCCTATGCCTCATAAAGAAATTGAATTAATAGCTTAAACACCTTCACGTAAAGACAACTCCAAGCCCAGGTGGCCTCGTGGAGAATTTTTGCAGAGATTCAAGGGAAACATAATACCAGCATACACAAACTCTTTCAGAAAGAGGATGTTTGCAGATATAATTAGTTAAGATGAGGTTATACTGCAGTAATGTGGGCCCTAAATTCAATGCCTGGTGTCCTTATAAGAAAGGGAGAGGACATAGATACACACAGGGAAGAGGCCATATCTCGATAGAGACAGAGATTGGAGTGATGCAGTTACAATTCAAGGAACACTAAGAATCACTGGGAGCCAGCAGAAGTTAGGAAGAGACAGGGCGGGATTCTTCCCAAATGCCTAACGAGGGAGCATGGCCCTAACACCTGATTCCAGACTTTAGCCCCCAGAACTATGAAAATAAATTTATTTTATACCATCAAGTTTGGGGTCATTTATTATGGAGCCCCATTTGTATAGGAAACCAATACACCTTGCTATACCAAATGATGGTTTTTTTTATTATTGTTACAATATTAATCTTATACCATATTCATTTGCTTTTCTAACTACTCTTCTGTTGGGAAACACAAATTGGAACAATTTCAGTTTACTGTTGCATTAGTCAACACTCAGAATGGCACCATGTTCAAAACCCATTGCTCTACTCATCTGTTTCATTTCATTTGTTAGCCTTATTTTTCTCAAAAGTAATGTAAGCATCCCAAAATTCATTTGGGAAGTTACATAATTTCTTCTTTTTCTTATTCTAGGTATCCTGCTGCCAAGGCTCAGTATACTAGAGAAACTAAAGCCCAGCATCAAAGCCACAGAATTTATCCCTCCCCAAATTCAGGTAAATTGAGTTCAGCCTATTTGTTTTGCTTTGTTTTTAGAACTAAAATATTATTCACATTAATAAATTTAATTTTTTGTTACTTTAAATAAATTTCAATATGTGAGGCTTAATCTTGTGTTTTTTAAAGTTGCTTTAACTCTTTCTGACTAACAATGTTTTTTAAAAGTAAATTACTTACATAACACTTGGAGCTTTGAAAAAATTTTAATTACTTATACTTTCAAGCCCACTACACTATAATATACAATTTGAAAATCTAAGGCTAAGTTTCAAAATGTGTACAAGTATTTAAAACAAGCAAAACAGTAAACTTTTCCCTAATACTCATTATAGACTCAACGATATATGAAATATGGCTGAAAAGAAAGGAATAATGTTAGTTGAGTTGTTTTTGGTGTTCTTTTAGAAATGACATTTTTCAAAGAAACATTTGGGATAGGTTGAAGGCAGATTTTAAGGAGGAAGAGACAGCTAGTAATTTATAATAGAAATCAGCTAGTACAGAAGGCAAAGCAAGACATTTGGGGGCAGAGAAGTTGGGGTTAGATAACAGCTCTATGTAGTCATGGCAAAGTCACTTAACCTCTGAGTTTCAGTCTTTTCATTCTCAGGTAGCACTGGGTACATAAAAAAATGTTTAATAAGTATTTGTTTCTGATATGCTGCCCTATCTCACAGGATTCTTGTGACTAAATTACTCCATGTATGTAAAAATTTTTATGAACTGGGAAGTACTATAAGTATTAAGTATTGTTTTCCTGTCCCCTGTTCTTTAAACACATCTATACTAATAAAAGGGTAATATGCTAATTAGACCAAACATCTTCCCGACATTTTCCATATGTCTTTCCGGACAAAGCCACGGCGGCAGAGGCGGTTAGGGGTGATCAGGCCGGCAGGGGGTAGCAGTTAGGGGCGATCAGGCCTGCAGGGGAGGGCAGTTAGGGGGAGATCAGGTCAGCAGGCAGAGGCAGTTAGGGGCGATCAGGCCAGCAGGGTAGTAGTCGGGCATCAGGCCAGCAGGAAGAGGTGGTTATGAGTGATCAGGCAGGCAGGCAGGCAGGAGAGCAGTTAGGAGCCAGCAGTCCCGGATTGCAAGAGGGATGTCCGAGGGGTCCTGGATTGGAGAGGGTGCAGGCCTGGCTGAGGGACACCCGTCCCCCCCTACCCCCCCATGCACGAATTTTGTGCACCAGGCCTCTAGTTAGCATATAAGGTTAGCACAGCAATAACCCTCATTCAATGATTCTGCACTCATATCTCTAACTTTCTTTTCCCTGGCTCAAATCCTACTTCTCTTCCTCCTCCTTGTTTTGGTATACCACTCAGTCATTTCCTTCTCTAAGTCACCAGCCTCAGTTTCTCTATTCAACTCTGCCTTCTTCCAGGCTCCCTCCAAGAAATGGTAAGAAATGTTGCCTTTTCCAACCTTACTCTATGCTTCCTCCATGAATTCTCCACTCCTTTCTACAATCACTATCCTCCAACATGCCCACCATCTTCACCAATAGAAAGAGATCAACTGGGGAAGTTGATGAATACAATTTCTGCCCATGCTTTGTCAGACTGCTTTCTACAGCTCAACTCTGCTTTTGTTTTACCAACTCTAAAACCCTTTGTTTCCCATTTCATTCAGGATAAAATTTAGATTCTTTGACATGGCAAAGTATTTACTGCTCTAATATCTGCCTTTTCAGTGATATCTCTTACTACTCCCTCATTCACTCCCTAAACACCACACAGAACTAGGGTCATGTTGTTTATTTCCTTCCTCAATTAAAAAAAAATTGACACGTACAGTATGTTTTCTTGTACTCCCAATCCAAACAAACTTTTTTCCTTTCTTTTCTTTTCTAGTACCTACTAATCTTTTGAGATTCGGCTCATGTATGACCTTCTCTAGGAAACTTCCCATGTGGTCTCTCTCAGAGCATTTTTATCATACCACTTCATGCTCTATTCCTTTTCTATTGCTATGTAATGAATTACCCCATGCTTAATGGTTTAAAACAACACATTTATTATTTCACAGTTTCTGTGTGCCTAGAGTCCAGGCACAGTGTAACTTGATCCTCTGCTTGGGATTTCATAAGACTGCAATCAAGGAATCAGCTGGGCTGCATTCTTATCTGCAGGTTTGAATGGGGAAGAATCTGCTTCCAAGCTCTCTAAGATTGTTGACAGAATTCACTTACTTCTGTTCTTAGAATAGAGCCCCAAGCTTCTCATTAGCTATATGCTGGAGCCCTCCCTCAACTCCTAGAGTCTGCCTGTAGTTCATTGCCATGTGAGCTTTCACAACATAGCCTTTTCATTCAGCCAGGCAGCAGGGAGAGTCTTGAGAGCTAGTCCGATAGCAAGATGGAATATTATGTATTGTAACATAATCATGGGAGTGAGATTCCTCACCTTTGGCATATTTTATTGATTAGAAGAAAATCACAGGTCCCACCCATACTTAAAAGGGAAAAGATTACATAAAGGTATGAACACTAAAATTTGGGGATCATGACAGACCACCTTAGACTTTACCCTCCACACATGCTGTGTGATACTAGTCCCTTTACTACAGGTCTAGACTCTTCAATAGAAAGTGACCTCCTGAGGGAAGGGGCTGCTTACCCCTAATCTACCACAGCACATATAATAGGTATTCATTGTTCATGAATGAATGAGTGAATGAATGAAGTAGAGTTGGCATGCTTTTAGCAGCTTTCATTTTGGAAAGGGGGGAGTAAGTCCATGATGAGTGAGAAATATAAAGAAAGGTGAGCTGGAAACCCTCAGTTCTCTGAATTTATGAGTCTGTTTCTGTTTTGTTTGTTCACTTATTTTATTCTTTAGATTCAACATATAGGAGAAATCATATGGCATTTGTCTTTTTCTGTCTGATTTATTTCACTTAGCATAATACTCTCTAGGTCCATTCATGCTGTCACATAAGATATCATTATTTTTTATTGGGTTGCTTCCATACTTGACTATTGTAAATAACACTGCAGTGAACATAAGGGTACATATATTCTTTCAAATTATGTTTGGGGTTTCTTCATATATATACCAGAAGTGGAATTTCTAGGTCATAAGGCAGTTCTATTTTTATTTTTTGAGGTAACTCCATACTGTTTTCCACAGTGGCTGTACCAGTCTGCATTCCCACCAACAGTGCACGAGGGTTCCCTTTTCTCCACATCCTAGCCAACACATCTTGTTTGTTGAGTTATTGATAATAGCTAATCTGACATATGTGAGGTGATACCTTGTTGTGGTTTTATTTTTCATTTATCTGAGGGTTAGTAACATTGAGCATCTTTTCATATGTCTATTGGCCATCTCTGTGTCCTCTTTAGAGAAGTGCCTATTCAGGGCCTTTGTCCATTTTTTAATTGGAGAATTGTTGTTGTTTTCTGGTGTTGAGTTGTCTGAGTTCTTTATAAATTTTGGATATTAACCCCTTATTAGATATACCATTGGTGAATATGTTCTCCCATTTAGTAGGTTGTTTTTTGTTTTGTTGATGGTTTCCTTTGAAAACCTTTTTAGTTTGATGTAATCACATTTGTTTATTTTTTTTCTTTTGGTTCCCTTGTGTGAGAAGATATATCAGAAAAAATATTAGTAAGAGAAATGTCAGAACATTTACTGCCTATGTTTTCTTCTAGGAGTTTTATGGTTTGGGGTCTTATAGTTAAGTCTTTAATTTTTGAGTTTATTCTTGTATATGATGTAAGAAGGTGGTGTAGTTTCTTTTCTTTTCTTTCTTTCTTTTTTTTTTTTTTGCATGTATCTGTCTAATTTTCCCAACACCATTTAGAATAGACTATCTTTACCCCATTTTATATTCTTGCTTCCTTTGTCATATATTAATTGACCATATATATGTGGGTTTATTTCTGTTCTGTTCCATTGATCTGTGTGTCTGTCTTTATGCCAGTATCATGCTGTCTTGATTGCTATGACTTTGTAGTATAGTTTGATATCAGGTAGCGTGATTCCTCCCACTTTGTTTTCCTTTTTCAAGATTGCTGTGGCTATTCAGGGAGATCATTATTCTTGAGAACGTGTGTATACCGTACACGGCAGCCTTCTTTCATGCAACTCTTCACAAACTCTCACCTTACAGATATGATGGCTTCATAAACACATCCATCATGGATTTTTGTCCCACTTCGGGTGGCAGCATGGGTGCAGCTACTTGGTTTCCCCATAAGTTGGTTTTCCCACTCATGTCAGTGCATCAGGTTAAAGTAGGTAGAGACATAGAGGCTGGTCTTCCAGTTCTGCAGCTGTAGCCTTCAATACCTTCGTTCCCCCAGGACTTCCACACCTGTATAAGCCCAGTTTCCTTTATTAACCCCTCATTTCTGTATTACTTATAGTGGCTCTGTTTTCCTAACTGAATGCAGACTGATACAGAAGTGAGTGGAAATAAAAAACCATTTGATAATCATCAGAGCCCACCCATCAGAACATATGTTAATATCTTCAGTAACTAATTTTTTAAGATAAAAAAAAATTAGAAGAAGCAGAGTTTCTGGGATCCATCCCAAGAAAGACAAACTATAAGGCAAATATAATTTGTGCTTTCATAACTTATTTTAACACAGTAACACAGATAATGATTCCCACCAATAAATCCAAGTTTTCGCAAAGGGATTTATAATACTTAAGTTTTTCTGGAGGAAAGAAGTTCAAAATAGTATTTATTTTTTCTATCTCATAAGAAATCATTTCTATGCTTATTTTGCATTAAGCTCTGCTAATCTAACCAGGATTTCTTTTTATGTTTCCTGGGAGTTGTTGGTGGTCTTTCTTAAAAATAAAAAATAAAACAAGGTAGGGACTAGAGGGCAAATGGTTAAAATGATTGACACTCAACATTCATTCCACTCCAACAACTGGTGCCAGCTAATCCCATTTTCCTTGCCAGCAACTAGTTTAGGAGTGGGGTATGGCAATCTTGCCTGAAAGGGAATATATTGGGGGCCTCTGAGGATGGTTTTTCTACTCTTAAAAATGAGACCCTGGAGCGAAGACCCCCCTTTTTCTTCTCTGGATGTTGCCATGTCTGATGTGAGTGGTGCTAGAATGGCCACATCTCTCTTGCTGTCCGTCCGAAGATGACACCAAAGATGGCCAAGCGGAGCAGTAAAGAGAACTTGTCCTTAATGCCATTGTTGAGGCACCGTGTCGTTCAGTCCTGCCCTGCTCTGACTTTTCTCTCCTGTGAGGTGAGACATTTCTCTATTGCTTAAATCGATTTGAATTGGGCTCTGTATTTCCTATAACCAAAAGCATGTGAATTTAGGAAGGCCTGAACACAGTTTGAAAAAAAACTGGCGTTAGTTCCATTAGTGATATGTTCATAGAAAATAAAGTAGAAGGTTTTCTCAAGGGAAAAACAATTTAGTTTTAAAATAATGAAAGCTAGAGACTAACACTAAAGCGCAAAGATAAAAATGTGATCATTGGAGACCTCATAGGATAATGGCAGCTGTCTAAACTCCAATTTCTCCTCAAACCTTTCTGTACCAAAGAGACTAAGAGAACAATTTATTCATAACCTTCATCTATAGCACAATTTGAAGGCAATGAATATTACTAGTTCATTTGATATGGAAATGGGGGAATGAACATTGGAGACCAACAGAATTTATCCTGCAACCCATACTAGGCAATGAATTAGGTGGCAACTAGGTAGAAGGGATGAAGTGCAACAGGGTTGTAGAGGGAGTATAAGTAGCACCAACTAAGGTTCATCCCTAGAAAGCAAGTTCCCCATGCTGAGTAGAAATACTGAGAAATAGAGATACTCCTGGTATATCTGTATTATTCTTTAAAAGATGTAATCAGTTTATTTCCCTGTTCACAATACCCCTCCAAGAGATGAAACTCCTTTGCATGACATATGAGGCTTTCCTAATCTGGCCTCAGCTCAGCCAGGCAGCTCCGCTGACGCCTCCATGCACTTTAACACGGCGATGTTGGACTCCATGGACCTGGGAGCAATTCTTATTAGCTAGAAGTCATTGGACAGGTTACTGCAGGGCACTCAGTCTAGATTTACTCTTCTATACAATAAGGATAATAATACCTGCCCGTCACAAGGATTGTGTCTAAGTTAAATAACGTTATACATTTAGACTGCTTAGCGCAGCACCTGGCCCAATGAAAATACGGACGTACCAACTCTGATTACCTCCAAACCTGTCAGGTCCTCACGTACCTTTGTGCCTTTGCATGTGCTGTGTCCTCTCTCCTGCCCTCTTCTTTGCCCTCCGCTTTCTAAGTCCGCTTCTGTTCTCATTAGACACAGCGATCCCATCCTTGTGCTGCTAGAGCACTCCTGCACACCTTTTTCCTTGCACATCTACTGGCACGTGGCAGGGACTCAGTAAGTATGTTATTAAATGAATAAGCCAACCAAGACTACAAAGATTGACCAAAATGGAGAGAATGATTTCTAACAAAAAAAGTTAATTGCAAGGCTTAAAATTTAGAAAGTTTAAAAAGGTTGCTTGCGTTCATTCACATGACCTTAGGAATTATGCTACAAATGCAGGAATGCTCCTCTTTTTATTGTATTTCCTACCATGTCTATTACATTTCTGTTTTTCGTATTTCTTATTGCAGTTCTGTTGTGTTATTCTCTAGATTCACTATCTGAAACAGAGATTGTCTTAAAGACGTATGAAGCAGAGGAGGAGTGGGAAGAGTACGATGAGCACATACATGAGCCATGGGAGGAGGAAGTGGAGGACCTGGTCAACTGGGCCAATACTCTTGATTCAGATATTTTAGATATTTAGACATTTAAGCCGACGGCTCCAGGATTTAAAAAAGCAACAGCCTCAACCACAGCTCAGCTTCTTGCAGCAACTTTGGAAGACTCTCAGCACTTGGATTCCATTTATTCCCCCCCCAAGGTGGTCTCATCCTCTCACCGCAAGTACAAATTATAAATATGAGTAAAAATCGGTGACTCTGATCCTTTGAATTTTTTTGAGCTCCACTTCGTTGTTTGAACCCAAGTTAGCCAAGTTAGGGGTGTTCATTGTGGCATTCCAATCAACGGTATTATAGCCACAGTTGGTAAGCGACTGGATAGAAGTTTCTGCAGTCAGGGCATGGGCCAGGAGAGGCTGGGATAGAAGGGGAGCTCTCAGGATCTTCAGCATCTGGACATTAACCCAAACAGAGGGATCTTTATATTTATCTACATCCATTTTGCTTAATGTCTTTTTCCCCTCCACATTCAAGGGATGCAAGGTCATCCGTCCACCTTCCCCTTCTGTTTGCTTCCAAAATGCACGCTCTGTTTTCTCTTTGACCAGCCCTCTCCTCATATTCTCATGTCTGTATTCTCTTCCCTGCTTTTTGCTGTGTTACCTCAACCTGCAAATGTGTTTGTGTCGCTCCTATTCCAAAATATGTCTCTACCTATGATCCTGCATTTCTACTTCCCTCAACACTGTATCGTTCACATTGTCTCAGTCAGATTTAATCATCATAGTCTGTCATTTACTCTCTTTATTTCTTTAGTTCACTTTACATTTTCACCCATTGCAAATAAAATCTATGTTCTACTTATGCTGTTCAATTAAAATTCATCAGGATCACAAAAGACTTCTTCTATATTGCCCAAATCAACAGATGCCTTATCTTACTGGGCCTCTGAGCTATTTGTAATATTATTGATCATTTCTCTTTTAAAAAATGTTTATTGCCTTGCCTTCAGAGAGACTTATTTTGAGACTTACCTACCTTCACAATGTCTCCCCACAAACACCATAAATATCAATAGATATGAGTATGTTTGTATAGATGGATGGGTGGATGGATAGATAGATAGATAGATAGATAGATAGATAGATAGATAGATAGATAGATAGATATGCATGAGCTTGGACCTAGTTATTAAATAGGTATGTCCCCTGTTTCTAGGGAAGCTGATTTTAGTTTCTATGAAGAAAGAAAAGAGTTCTGTTACATGTACCCTGGTGTCTGTATACTTCCCTGGCTAGCTATATATTTTCAAGTCTGCCTGTGCTAGTTCAGACAATACGGCCCCAACTGATTGCAATGCCTAACACTTTTGTTTTTCTCCCCAACCAAAGCTACAAAATTTTGGCAGCTAACCCAGATTTCCCCCTCCTTTTGGCAATGTCAAAGCACAGCCAAGGACCCAACTTGATGACAAAATTCTTTTTATGCCCAATGGAAAGTGCCACTGTGAATGGCCCACCTTATACCTCAGTGGAACTATACAACGTAATTAAAAGATGCATTTTATTGATGGTCACAACTACAGAAGCCAGGCCTCTGACTCCTCTCCTATGGTTTTACAGGAAGACAAACATATGTACTGTCAATAGATAAACAGCAGTCATCAAAAATTCAAGCCAAAAGGATCATGATGGTCAACAAAAAAATATTTCCTTGATATCAGCTGCCATATACTATATTTTATCCTTTCTACTTAATCTTCTCTCTCTTTCTTTCTCTCTCTCTCTCTCTCTCTCTCTCTCTCTCTCTCTCTCTCACACACACACACACACACACACACACACACACACACACACACACACAAAGAAGTTGCATTTATTGCTTGCTTTTTCTACAGCCAGAACACCTGGGGCTGAAAGTGGGAGGTGCGGGAAGAAAATGTAGAGAACATGAGTCACTAGGACAATATGGTTTAATTACCTTCACTATATCTGTGGCTGTTCATTCGGAATCTTCAATAGGATTTCTTTTCTACCTCTGCCCCCTGGTGAAAAGTTCTTTCAGTTTCCAGCCCAGTGCTCTTCTCTGCACATTTTTCTTGGGCCATCTTGCCACAATCAGAATTTACCACCCATGCATATTCTCATTCTCTGACTTTTTTCCTTCCTGCATTAAAAATTATCTTCACTTTAACATCCACCATGCATCTGAAACTCAAAATGCCCAACTTAAACTCTTTTCTTTCTCTTCTTTCCATCTCGACCAAACCTCCTTCTGCTTCTTGTATTCCTTTTTTTAGCTAAGGGAACAATCCCAAGATTAAAACTTGGGTATCATTATAGACTTCTCTCACTTATGGCCAGTTGGTCACCAGGACTGGCAATATGGTGTTTTAGATGTCTTAAATCCATCTTCTCGTTTCTGTTCTTACCATCACTTTATATTATGAAGCCCTCTTAATTGATAGATGGGATTATACTTTTCTTTGATGACAGTATTTACCTTCCTAAAATTCTTCAGAAAATCTCTGCCTAGTGGATAATGCCCAAATTATAATACTCTTCATGTCAACCCTCACCTATCTTCTCCAAGCTCATCCACCACAACTCCCCATCTTGTGCCTAATGTTACCAAACTCCCACATGTAACATGCTTTTTCCTGCTTCCCTGACTCCTGTGTTTATGCCATCTTCTCTACCTGGAATGCCTTTTCCCTTCTTCACTTGGTGAATTCCTATTTGTCCCTAAAACTCAATCCAGGGATCATCTTCATTCCTCTTCAGTCCTCAGGCGCACCTCTCTCTCTCTCTCTCTCTCTCTCTCTCTCTCTCTCTCTGTCTGTCTCTCTCTCTGTCTCTCTCTGTTATATTAAAATTGATTGTTCATCTGACTCTCCTCCTAAACCTTCAAAGTGTAAGCCAACCAGAAATATTTCATGTTAGAGATATTTCATAATATAGGACCCACATATCAACAATTGCCATAATTTCTTCACCTCAAACAAAAGTTGTTATTTCACTGTCTTAGAATCTGGTATTAAAAAATAAACTCTGTAAATTATCAGGTGGGTGAATTTGAAAGTAACAAAAAAGGAAGCTTTATTAATAAGCAAGAATACCTTGAGAAAGTTGCTTCTGGAAGAAGATGCTAGGTGTTTTTAGTGAGGTATGAAATCATTACCACTATCAAGATTGAGAATATATGTGTCACCTCCCAAAGTTCTCAATCTTTATAGTAGTAAGATTACATGGGTATATCATATATCAAAATGTATCAAAATATTCTTTCTCCATTGAATTATCTTAGTATCTTTATAAAAATTCAGATATCCTATATAATAAAAGCCTAGGTGGTGTCCCTCATGCAACGCCCTCACAAGATGGCCACTGCAAGATGGCCACCACAAGATGGCCGCCACAAGATGGCTGGCAGGAGAGGGCAGTTGGGGGCAAACAGGCCAGCAGGGGAGGGCAGTTGGGGGCCATCAGGCTGGCAGTGGAGGGCAGTTGGGGGCAAGATCAGGCTGGCAGGGGAGGGCAGTTGGGGGCCATCAAGCTGGCAGGGGAGGGCAGTTCGGGACCATCAGGCCAGCAGGGGAGGGCAGTTGGAAGCAATCAGGCCAGCAGGGGAGGGCAGTTGGGGTGATCAGGCCAGCAGGGGAGCAGTTAGGCGTCAATCAAGCCATCAGGGGAGTGGTTAGGGGGCGACCAGGTTGGCAGGCAGAAGTGGTTAGGGGAAATCAGGCAGGCAGGCAGGTGAGCAATTAGGAGCTAGCAGTCCTGGATTGTGAGAGGGATGTCCAAGATTGGAGAGGGTTCAGGCTGAGCTGAGGGACACCCCCCCCCCCGCCCCATGCATGCACTGAACCTCTAGTATATATATCACAACACTGTTATCCATGTCCATAAGTTTTTTCTCTTATTTTTAACTTTTTGCTCAATTCCTCCACCCCTCAACCCAACCCCACCCCAAAAAAAAAACCCACAGCTGTCAACCTGCTCTCCATCTATGAGTTTGTCTCTATTTTGTTTGTTAGTTCATTTTGTTCCTTAGATTCCACATATGAGTAAAATCATGTGGTACCTGTCTTTTTCTGACTGGCTTATTTAAATTAGCATAATGCTCTCCAGGTCCATCCATGCTGTTGCAAAAGGTAAGATTTTCTTATTTTTTACAGCCCAGTAGTATACCATTGTGTAAATGTACCACAACTTCTTTATCCACTCATCTACTGAGGGACACTAGGGCTGCTTCCAGATCTTGGCTATTGTCAATAAACATGGGGATGCATATATTCTTTCACATTAGTGTTATGGGTTTCTTCAGATAAAGTCTCAGAAGTGGAATCACTGGGTCATAAAATAGTTCCATTTTTAAATTTTGAGGTAATTCCATTCTGCTTTCCACAGTGGCTGCACCAAATTTGCATCCCCACCAACAGTGCTTGGGGTTCCCTTTTCTCCACATTCTCCCCAACACTGTTTTTTATTGATTTATTGATGATAGCTATTCTGACAGGTGTGAAGTGATAGCTCACTGTGGTTTTAATTTGCATCTCTCTAATTATTAGTGACATTGAGCATCTTTTCATATTTCTGTTGGCCATCTGTATGTCCTCTTTTGAGAAGTGTCCTAATAAGTTCTTTATAGATTTTGGATATTGACCCCTGTTAGATGTATCAGTGACTATATTCTCCCATTCAGTGGGGTTTTTTCACTTTGTTGATGGTCTCCTTTGCTGTGCAAAAACTTTTTAGTTTGATATAGTTCCATTTGTTTATTTCTTCTTTTGTTCCCCTTGCCCAAGGAGATAAATCAGAAAAAAATATTACTATGAGAAAAGTCCGAGATTTTCCTGCCTATGTTTTCTTCTAGGATTTTTACGGTTTTGAGTCTAACATTTAAGTCTTTAATTCATTGTGAGCAGGGGGTCTAGTTTCATTTTTTGCACACATTTGTCCAATATTCTCAGCACTGTTTATTGACTACACTACTTTTACCTCATCGTATGTTTTTGCCTCCATTGTCAAATAGTAATTGACTATAAAGGAGTGGGTTTATTTCTGGCCCCTCTATTCTGTTCCTATATTTTCTATTTTTATATGCAAATAAAAATACATGAAGGCCAAAATAACTAGTGCACCAGGCCACTAGTATATATATTAAAATAACAAGCTTTATTTCTTCCAGTAATTGTTTTAATAAAGAAAGAAATGCGTATTCATAAGGCCTAAACTAAAACGCAGAAATCTGCAATTTTTTATTTAAATCTTTATTGTTGAAAGTATTACATATGTCCCTTTTCCCCCCATTGCCCTCTCCCACCCCCATCCCCCCTGCAGTTATTATTACACATACTAGGTGACTCCAACAGAAATGATCTGGCTGACACTTTGAGACATAATAAAATTCCAAGACTTAGTGCAAATATGATTAGCATGGCACAACAAATGGTACCATTCAGTACTGGGACTGTCACGTTGTGTAATGAAGCCCCTTGACTACGTTCACAGCCTAATTTGAAGAGAGATGTCAAGTCTCAAGTTGTGGTCCTCTGAGCATGACTCTAGTCCCCTTGTGACAGGCCCAGGTGCATTCATAGAACAAGGGAGGAGGAAAGAAGCAGGGAATTCCATTTTTTAAATTTCCCTATAATGTTTGGATGTATGTCATTTTAACCTTAAGAGTCAGGGTTTTGAAATTTGCTTTATTGTTTAGAATCCTCTTGTCCTCCAGATGGCGCCAGTTAGCTATTTAATGTGCTCTAGTCATGGGGCTCTGACTTTCTCCTTAGATGCCAGGCACCAAGTCTTGTTATGCTTTTTAAAGGCTTGAACATCCTATATAATAAAGAGGTAATATACAAATTAACCCTCATGCTATCACAAGATGGCTGCACCCACAGCAGAGGCAGGGTTCCTGTAATGAGCAATCAGCAGGGACCTGAGGCTGCATGGTGCCGGGCGGGGGTGGTGGACCTGAGGCTGCACCCCCCGCCCAGCGGGGCTTGACTTGGGACCTCAGGCTGTGCCCCCCACCCGGCGGGACATGACGGTTGACCTCAGGCCATGCCCCCTGCCCCGGCACCAGGCCAGGGGACCTCAGGCTGTGCCCCCCCATCCCAGCAGGGCTTGACGGGGGACCTCAGGCCCACATCCCCCACCCCAGCACTGGGCCAGGGGAACTCAGGCCGTGCCCCCGACCAAGCGGGGCTTGATGGAGGACCTCAGGCCGTGCCCCCCGCCCAGCGGGGCTTGACGGGGGACCTTAGGCTGTGCCTTCTGCCTGGCAGGACTTGATGGGGGACCTCATGCCATGCCCCCTGCCCCAGTACCAGGCTGGGGGACCTCAGGCCACGCCCCCCGCCCCACAGGGCTTGACGGGGACCTTAGGCCATGCCCCCCACCCCAGCGCCAGGCTGGGGGACCTCAGGCTGCATCCCCCACCCTGGTACCGGGCCAGGGGACCTGAGGCTGCGCTGGGGGACCTGAGGCTGCGCCCCCCACCTGGCGGGGCTTGATGGGGGACCTGAGGCTGTGCTTGACAGGGGTGGGGCCGGCCGGGTCTGGGTCTCACGTGATTTCGAGGCACACGCGGGTGGGTGGGGACTTGACTCTGGGTCCCGTGACGTGCCCCAGACTCTGACAGGAGGAAGATTTTTATATACATTTTACTAATTTTCTTTCATCTCTGACCCTTCTATTATAGAGCAAGGGCAAATAGCAATATTAAAATATTTCCTGTAATTAATTCCCTTTTAATGTACATGAATTTCATGCACTGGGCCACTAGTTTTTTATAAGAGCAGGAATATTTTGCTTTTCCTCTCCAGAAAAAGGTTTACTCATACCAGGAAATATTTACTAATTGGGAAATAACCCAGAGCTTGCAAATTACACAGATTGATAAAGTCACAGAACCAACCCGGAGAAGTCCATGGCTCCTGACCACTGCCTTCAGGCAGGACCACACAGATACTGACTACCTTCTCAGGGATGAGAATGAGTACAAAGAACCAGAAAAGCTCCGTGTCGTTTTTTTGTTTTTTTCTTTTTTGTTTTTTCTTAATGACTTCCAGACGTGGTGCCTTCACGGAGAGCTGCTTCACCTCCTACCTGAGGGAGGCAGGCCTTTCTCGGGGCTGGCATAGGGCCAGAAGGCCCCAGAGCTTGTCTTCCTCCTGGCCGGCTGCCTCCTTGCTTCTCACTCATGGATGCCCCTAAAGAGTGAATGCTCAGCAACAGTCCATGGGGTGGGGTGTTATGGGAGGCCCTATCCTGTGTATCTCTGTTCACTTGTTTATCCATGTTCATTAACAAACTAAACATTTTAAATTTGGGGTGTTTTGTTTTTGAGACCTAGAATTCAATTTAAACCACTATCGCCAGAGAGTGAGATCCAAATCTTATTTAAATATTTAATCCCAGGAGAAATCATCAATATCCACCTTCCAGGAGGGAGTTCTTTTTTGGCTACTCTAATTCCCGGGTGCAAACGCGTAGGCCACTGGCTTTGGAGTTTTCCTCATAAAAGATGGAGAACAGCTGGCTCTCATTTTCTAGACAGCATCCCTCACTAGCTCTGAAGGTTAATGTTATGTGTCCCATGCTCTTCCACAAGCTGGACTACCAACCCAGCCCTTTTCGCTTTTTGTCACGGCCCGGACATCCAGACCCTCTCCCTGACCTTCATCTCACTTTTAAGGTCTTGAGACAAGACTAGAATCCAAATGAAAGGTGATCACTCTAAAGACCAAGGATAATTATATTTACAAGTTAAATTCTGTTTCAGCAAATACAATTACAACATCCAGTCCTATCTCCTGAGGCTTTTTTGCATGTCTCAACAACTAGCTCATGTTAGCAGTGTTTTACTAATAGAGAAAAAATGCTTTCTATAGAGGAGAAAGTCATATATAGTAGATGTGTTGTTCAGAAAGTGCTATGCATTTTGAAGTCAAACTACATAATTAAGTTGTTGCTCTGGTTAAGTGTGTGTATAATAATTGATTTCTAACATGTCTAAGATAAACCTCAATCTATGTCTCAGTGAGGCTAATAACATTTTCTTTAATGTGAAAATTATAACTCTGATTTCAGATATTGTGTGATTACTAGAAATAAAATTTTCCCCATTTCAGCTGCATATAACAAAAGACTTAATAAGAGATTAAAGGATACAGTTTCATTCTTCTCACAAAACAAGAAGCCCTGAGGTGGGAAGTTGTCAGCATTGGTCCAGGTAGCTGTACAATGGTGCCAGGAATGACCAAGCTTTTTCTGTATGTCATTGGAGAGCTGGTCTTTGTTTTCATACCTTTTGTTTCATGGTTACAAGATGGCTGCTAAAGCTCCAGACGTCACCTCTGTGTCTAAGATAGGAAGAAGGGGAGAAGAAGATGGGGAGCAGTGCTGGCTACCTTTCCTGTTCCAGACCAAAGGGCTCCCTCAAGATGACTCAGCATCTTCAATGCTGGAAAGGAAATCTGCTAGCAACTTTAAAGTCAATTCTGTTAATATAATTTAGCCGTACATTCATTCTTTCATTTATTGTTGAAATGAATTTATTGATAAGGGGGATTATATACATATCAACTTCTCTTTTATATTTTTACTAGAGGCCCAGTGCACGAAATTTGTGCACTTGGGGGGTGTCCCTCAGCCCGGCCTGAACCCTCTTAAAGTCCAGGAGTTCTCAGGGGATGTCTGACTGTCAGCTTAAGCCAGCAGTCATACATCCTTAGCGCTGCTGTGGAGGCAGGAGAGGCTCCCACCACCACCGCTGCATTCGCCAGCTGTGAGCCTGGCTTCTAGCTGAGCAGCACTCACCCTGTGGGAGAGCACTGACCACCAGGGGGCAGCTCCTGCATTGAGCGTCTGCCCCCTGGTGGTCAGTGTGCGTCATAGTGACTGGTTGTTCTGCCGTTTGGTCGATTTGCATATTAGCCTTTTATTATATAAGACATTTTTGCACTTGTGAAAATATCTGGCTCACTGTGAAGCAGTTGTGAGACAGGCAATGGAGACTATAGAAATTCTAGGCATTTATATTTTGTTTAGGCAACCAAATATTCTGGGTGTTCTAGGACAGTGGTATTTCACATTTTCTGTGAAGCCAGCAGATACAAAAAGAGTCCCGTACAGGATCCTCCTTGAAATAATTTCTTCTCAGTCATAAAATAACTCAGAATGAACGAATTATGGAATGATGAGGCTCATTCTGTATTTCAGCATTTGTGGGCTTCAATGATGTAGACAGTCCATTGGCATCTCATAAACAAGAGCATGCTTAGGTCATAGCACACTAGAACACAGGTAGCAACAGTCAGGGATGGTCAGGCACAGGGTGGCCTCAGACAAAAAGATGGCTTAATGTTAGTGTCCAGTATAAACTGCAGGTCTAGAATCCAAGAAACCTAGACAGGGCCTAGGGAGAACAAGGTACTTGTCATTAAGAGCAATTTAGATAATTATCTAAGAGCAGTAAACTACAGTGTCCTAGAACTGGAGAGTGAGTGGGGAATACAATTCAGCATTCAAGACTTTGATATGTCAAAAGAGCTCTGAGTTGTAGAACTGATTTCACTCTGTAAATAAGAGCATTGTGGGGCTTTGATATCCAGAACCTCTAATCTTGGGCCCTAAGCTGATTGCCTTAGTGATTAAATAAGTCCAGTGCCATTGTCCCACATTAAAATCTCTGGTTGCTACAAAGAGTGAACCAGAAAAGCTCAAGAATTATTTTTTAATTCTTTATTAAGCTGAGGCCACCCTGTGCCTGACTATCTCTGACTGTTGCTACCTGTGTTCTAGTGTGAATATTAATATGGCCAAAAATTAAGGAGAACCTTATCTGAGAAAATCTAAAGAATGTTCAGGTTTTCAAAATTGCAAAGTGCAAGTGAAGTTCTGCTTAACTTGCAATGAGGTAAACCCGAGGAATATTCTATCTTGTTTTGGTCAGAACACCTAAAAGTAATCCTATCTCACACTGGTAAAAATAAATAAATAAATAAATAAGAACAAAGGCATAGTCTATTAAAGTGAAAGATTTGGAAATGAAAAAATATGCTGAATTTTATCAAGAAGCTTGAGAAATTTAGATTCAAATAGATACCACCTTCTGTGGCGGGCTGGCATGGCCATGGCATACTCAGCGCCAGGGCAACTTATGTGCTGTGCCAGCTCAGCCAGGTTCAGTGACCCTGAGTGGGGCGGCTGAAAGGCTTAGAAAAGACAGACGAGAGAATGAAAGCTGGGTCTCGGTGGGACACTGCTTCTCTGATGGGGAGACAGTGCCACGGACTACGAGCCGTGTCTTTATTTTGTAGCCAGATGCCACGAGGCAAAGTAAGGGCGTGGTCAAGATGTTTACTACATTCTGGTGAGTTTTGATCCTACTCAATTACATGCACTTGATCAAGCTTTGTTTACTTGCAGCCTATATCACTTAGGCATGTGGGGCCACGTGTTCTTACCACGTGTGTGTTCAATTTGTTTTAAAGTCAAGTTTTAAGTACGACATTTCTATGGAGTAGTGTTGTCTGTTTTGAATACAGGTGGTATCCCCTTTATATTTCTCCTGACATCTACAAGGGTGTGGTAGTTGATTTGTTGCTCACAAAAGCCAGGCAGGCAGCGTGCTCTCTCCCCACCAGCCTCACAGACTGGCTCCTGCACGAACCCACAGGGAACCCAACTGGCACCTGAGATCCTGGCGGCTGTGGCCCAGTTCACCTGGAAGAGGCCACACGGGTACAGGGTGGGCTCCTAGTGCATGCCTGGCACCTGAGTGAGGGGGCTTCCCCAGCGCATGAGCCCTGGCATCCTGGGGGAGGGTAGCAGGGGGAGTGAGAACGAGCTCAGCGGACACCCCTCATTCTCACCACACCTCTGTCCCCATCACCCCTGCCCTCAGGTAGCTGGCAAGAGGTCACAGTCCCCACCCAGGCACCACAGGAGGTTGGTTGCCGCCACCCACCTCGAGTGTGCTGTCCCAGTCTGGGGCCCGGCCCCAATCAGGCGATCAGGGCCTGCCAGCTGCTTGTCACCATCTGTGGGCCAGGTCAGGGCCAGGTCCCCTGCCTGGCTCCTTCAGCACCTGGGAGCCGGGCGGCGATCCCACCCCTCGCCACCACTGCTGGCCACTGTCTGTGGGGCAATTGGCAAGGTGATCAGATCAGGCCCCAGCTTGCACCCGCCTTGGCCTGGCACCACCCACTCAACTGCTCCACCATTCCACTATGGTCCCACTCTCGTCAGGGCTCATCAGGGCTGGCAGCACCTCCACACCGCCCCCTGGTGGTCAGTGTACATCATAGCGAGTGGTCGAACTCTGGTCTCCCGGTCGAACTCACCGTCGAACGACCGCCCGAGGGGACAATTTGCATATTAGGCTTTTATTATATAGGATGCCATGTGAAGTATGAAAAGATAGGCCTGTGCTTGATAAATGGAAGCAACTTGCCCCCAAGTTTTATGCCAAATGCATGTTCTTTGTTTACTTGGCATCCTATATAATAAAAGGCTAATATGCAAATTGTCCCCTTGGGAGTTCGACCGACTGGGAATTCGACTGCTTGCTATGACGTTCTCTGACCATCAGGGGGCAGTGTGGAATGAAGGAAGGTCCCAGCTAGCAGCCAGCAGCTGGGGAAAGGAAGGCCCCGGCTGGCATCCGGCAGCCCAGGGAAGGAAGGCCCCGATCAGCCCTGATCGCCGGCCAGGCCTAGGGACCCTAATCATGCATGAATTTTGTGCACCAGTCCTCTAGTAATATAAATAAATTGATTTTTAACCTTTTGCACTCGGATATCGAGTGTGACTCGACACGGTTAGCATTAGAATAAAGGAATCGAGAAAAAAGCAAGCGAGTGCAAAGGGTTAAAAATCAATCAGAATAATCAGATCTGGAAATTTACCTTTCCTTTATAGTCCATAAAGACTTGAATTTTGTCTGTTTTCATCATTGCTTTATTGCTTGTGCCTTGAACAGTGCCTGACATATAGTAGACACTCAAATATTTGAATGCTGATTCAAAGTCCCTTAGTAATGTATCTATGTGTACAGGCCATAAAAGGGCAGGAGATGGTGCTTTCGTGGTGGGGACAAAATCATCTGGGTGTTCTCATTGGTGTGCACAGGTATCTCCATTCCCTTTTGTTACTTATTTAATATTTTCTGTTGTTATTTAATGAAGAAGTGTAGCAGAGTAGATGTTGCCCACCTGATACAGTGATTCACTATTCCCAGCTATGATTGGGAGTGGAGTTTTGGCCCCATACCTTTTTGGCGTTTGAATCAATATGTTTGCAAGTGTAAGAGAATGTGGCAGTCATTAGCAGACAACAACCAGAAGAGCAAACATTCTGCCCTGTCTGGTGTTGCTCAGTAGTTGGTGCCTGCACACCTAAGGGTTGCAGGTTCGCTCCCCAGCCCTGGCCGGCACATGTGAGAGGCGTCCAGTCAATGTGTCTATCTCACATCGATGTTTCTCTCTCTCTCTCTCCCCCTGCCCTCCCTCCCTTCCACTGTCTCTGGAGATCAATGGAAAAAGTGTCCTCTGGTGAGGATTAACAAACATTCCATTTTTTATTCAGGGACCAGGAGTCTAGATCTTGCTTTTCCCACTGCCAACCAATGGTAGTAGGAGAAAGAGGAAGCTGTGTACAGTCAACCAGGAACCAGTGAAGAGCAGTGGGGCTATTCGTTCATTATTTTGTTCATTTATTCATTCATTCACTTAGTAATGTATTGTAATGGTTAAATTTACTTGCCAACTTGACTAGTCAAACATTTGGGGCATTTCTGTTTTTAGATGAGATTAATGTTCACTAGTAAATCAGTAGACTGAGGGGAGCAAATGGCCCTCTCTAATGTGGATGGGCCCTTATCCAATAAGTTGTCCTGAATAGCTCAAAAAGGATGAGTGAGATAATTATTCCTGCCTTTGGACTTGAACTGAAACATCAGTTCTTCCTGGGCCTTGAGCCTGCTGGCCTTCATACTGGAACTGCACCCTCAGCTCTCCTGGGACCCCACTTGCTGACACGCCCTGCAGGTCTTGGGACATGCCAGCCTCCATACTCAGGTGAGCCCATTCCTTATAATAAACCTCCATCTGTATTTGCATTCTCTTGCTTCTGTTTCTCTACAGAACCCTAATACATGCACATATTCAATCATTTAACAAACATTTATTGGGTTAAATTCTGGGACAGTGATAAACCCTGTACCCATTGAGCTTATAATTTAAAGGAGAATATAAATGAATAGATAGAAGTGGTATGATGGGTGAAATTCAAGCTGGATTGGGTGTCACAAGGACCCTTAACTGAGACTTGAGGGGGGCTCATAAAAGCTTTCCAAAGGCAGTAACACCTACTAGTAAGCTGAGCCCTGAAGAATAAGTGGCGTTATCCAGGCAATGAGGAAAATTGTGGGAAAGTGCATGGGCAGAAGGAACAGTTTGTCTTGAGACCTGCATGATACAGGTGACAGGACACAACACCTCAGGCCTCAAAGTAGTTAAATTAACTGTTTTTGAAGAGTTGATAGGCAAAGGGCAGGAAAAATGAGGCAAAAAAAGAGACAGGAGCCAGATCATACATGAGACAGAGGCCTAGGTGAGAAGTGATGGTGGCCTGACAAGGACAGAGCAGAGAGAAGACAAAGTGGAAGGATTCCAGGGTTACACAGGAGGCTGCATTGACAAGTGTTGGTGATAAATAGACTTGCGAAGAGAGGAGTCCGGGTTTCCTGTTGAGCAGAGGGATAGTGGGGCCATTTACTGAGATGGGGGTTAAGAAATGTGGGATGGGAGGAAATATTGCCAATAATACCCACAGGCAATCTGGTGTGTGTGTGTGTGTGTGTGTGTGTGTGTGTGTGTGTGTGTGTGTGTGTGTGTGTGTGTGTTTCCTTCCAGGGTCAAACTTACTATCCATTTTAATCAGATCTCAAATGGATAAAGCTGGGTTCTGGAGTGAGCCAGACTCAGCTCAAACCAGGTGCTTCCCCTTCTGAGGGCTATGAGATGTGACCTTGGGCATTAACCTCTCTGAGCCTCACCTTCCTCATCATAAAGTGGAGAAATAATAGTGCATATCTCAGAGTTGTTGGAGTTCAATAACAAAATGTATATAGTGTTTCACCCAGTGTTGAGTTCAAGAAATGCTAACTACAATGACTGTGTCTGAAAATGGTAGAAAAAGGAAGCGAGAGAATTAGCCCAAAGGCTGTTCATAAAATGTGGGAGGAGTCCAAAGGCCGGAGCTTGGAGAAGAAGAGAAAACACGAGTGTGAGGACATGTGGTGAACCCGGCGCCTAGACTTGTGTCTCAATCCGTATTGAGACACTTCATCCCGGTGAGAGGCCAGCCAGAAGATTAGCTTACTCCCCACCCCAGAAACACATTCTCAGTGGCTTTGCCCTGTCCCTTACTGCTCCTCGGTATCTGTCTTTTATCTGTTTCCCACATCTCCAGCACCACATTAGATGATAATGTTCTGGGAAAGTATATATTAAAAACTAACTTCCTTCCACAAGAAAGAGCAAGGGTTCCATAGCTCTGCCCTTGGGTGCCCGGCTCTGAAGCGAATTTAAAGGAGAATATAAATGAATAGATAGAAGTGGTATGATGGGTGAAATTCAAGCTGGATTGGGTGTCACAAGGACTCTTGACTCACATCTGAGCACCACCAACCCTCTCAGAGCCCTGCTTTCCTCATCTGTGAGGTGAAGTTAAGACTAGCAGCCACCTCAGAGGGGGTTGTGAGGATTAAATGAGTCAATATTTTTAAAGTGAGTAGAAAAATGGCTGGTCCAAGTAAACCTTCAGTAAACATTAGCCACTATTACAGGGTCAGAGGACAAGCGAGGAAGCCAGGCGGGTGCCTCCCCAGGCCCTCAAGCCCTGAACTGAAGCAGTGTCCAAGTCAGAGAGGGCCAGTCACCCTGGGTTCCCCATGCTGGGGTGGGAGGAGATAACAATAGCAATACTTGTCCGTTTGGGGACATTATTTCATTGAAGTTCATAATTCATGGGGTATGTACTCTTCCCAATGGAGAGGTGAGGTCACCAAGGCTCAGAAGTTAAGGAACTCTACTGAGATTATAAGTCAAGACTCCATAAAGGATTTAACATTTTATTCTGCTGGAAGAGAGCTACAAGTGGATCAGAGAGAAGTTGACATATAGTTCAGGAGCCCATGAAAGGCCAGAAGCCACGACTGGCACTTTCCCCCAAGACGTGGAGATTCAAGAGCGTAAGAAGCCCTGATTTTTGGTGTCTGAGGAGAAGTCTCATGGAGAGTCTTCTAGATGAATGACAGCTGCCTCTCCAGGCCCCGTGTGTCCCAGCCTGCCCTGGGTCAGGGCTGGAAGATCCCATCTGCTGGTCTCCTCCTCCAGCAGGGCTGGTCTGGCAGCCTGCCAGCCTAACAGCCTGTGTATTTGAGGAGGCCTGATTTTAATAAATGTCTATTTCCTGTAGAAAACCGGTTTGGGTTGTAACTCAACCATTCTTGATCACATCAGGACTAACCCTGGCAGCCAGCTTGGCCGCTTGTGTGCAAATTGTATACAATGGCAGATTGTTTAGCCTTGATTGCAATCCAGAGCAACTTAAGGAAAAAAGAGGGAGGAAGAGAAAAGAAAGAAAAAGTGAAAGAAAATAAATAAATCCAAAGCTCATATATAATCACATAATACTGTAAAGTCCCAATTCTCTTTAAGGAAAATACAGAATCAATTAGTGTCTCTCTCTCTCTCTCTCTCTCTCTCTCTCTCTCTCTCTCACACACACACACACCAACTAAAGAACAGACAAATGATGAACCTTAAGTTGAAGTCTTCCCCCTCCCCCCCACCCCACCCCCCGCGTCTTGTTCCTCTTTACCAACTCATCTCACATTCATGAAGAGTTGGAGGAGTGAAAATCGAGGCCTAGGGGGGAAATAGCATGTTTAAAGAATCTTAAAAAAGGAAGCAAAATAAAAGTGGGTCTGAGAGGGTGAATGAGAGGATTAAAAAAAAAAGATTGAGTATCAAGTATCAGCATATTAAAATTGTTGTGTTGAAGGAAGATATAAAGTTAGAAATTATATAAATTCAATGATGAGAAAGTATCCTATTTTATGCCTATGTTCTCATAAAAAGTGTTATGTGATGAGCTATGTTTTGGGCCTCCCTTTCCCAGCTTCATCAAAAATCTCTACCCTTTTCTACACCCTTGTTGGTTCACAAATAGATGTATACATGCATCTGGGAGTGTTTTCTCAGAGTCCCTGCCCTCAAGTGCTAGGTAAAGCAGCCCTTCTCTTCTCCCACGTATCATAGACCCATGTTCTACTCTCGTGGCCTTCTTCTGAGCTAACTGGATATACTAGGGAGTGCTTAAGGATATTATTATGCCCACGTTATGCTTGAATTATTCTGAAGGTAAGAACGTATGTAATTGTCATATTAGAAATTCTAGGCACCTGGGCAGGCCTGTTGGGGAGATGTCTCCTGGGTGAGCAGACCTAGTGTGTCCAGTCAGTCATATGGCAGGGAGATCCATGATTCATTTACAGTAGAACTGACCTTCCTGGGCATATAGCAATACCAAGGGCAAGGGCAGAGGTTTATTGGTAGCCAGGGCATGCTTCAGATGTGATACAGGACTTATGTCAGTCATCTGAATAAATCAGAATGTACTGAATGAAACAATGTGGGATTACAATGAGGGTAGGTTTTGAAGTCACTTACCATGGATTCCAGTGTAGAGAGATAGCTAAGCAAGCAAATGAAAGAACACAGTAAATTAAACCAAGAGTAGGTTTGGATAGGTGGTGAGGTGGGTGGGTAGATGGAAAATGGGCTATGAATAAGGGAATGGAATAGAACTTTTATTTCAACTAAACAGTTACCTATTGAACACGATTATGTCCTTGGGACTGTGTTGGACTCAAAGTGATAGGCATGAAGTTTACCACCAGTGTTTTAGTGCCTTTTGTGGTGGAGGTGGGAGGCTGTGGTCACAGTGCTTATACATGAAGTGACTAGAAACAGGTTCTTAACTGAGGCAGGGGGAGGAAAGGAAATATAAGAATCATCTAAGAAGTTTTTTCAAAAACATATCCTAGATTTCAAGGGTTAGAATCTCTGAGATGAAAATGAACTTTCCTGGTGTGAAAAGTTTCCCAAAACATCCAAGTGTGTAGCCTTGATTACTAGCCATTGAATTAGCCCAGCACATTCCAGACTTCCCTGATGATAAGGATCACCTGAGTTGCCTATTAAACTACAGATTCCCTGGCTCCACCCACCTCCAGCATTGCTGGTTCAGCAGATCCAGCACAGGGCACAGAAATGTGTATTTATAACAGTTGCTCCAAGTAATTCATATAAATGAAGAATACCAAATTAGATAATACTTATGTATTCAAGAAATATTCACTGAGCACCTGCTATCCTGAAGTCACTTACCATGAATGCTGGGAAAACAGGGGAAATCAATCCGGATCCTTCTGACCTGCAGGAGCCCACGGAGAACGCAAATACAGGGTAGGTGCAATCAAGGGCCGGTGAGGGTTGCTGACAAGAGACTATGGGGCGGGGAGGGCGGCGGCGGCGGGGGGGGGTTTAATGGAGACTGTGGCCAAGGGAGATTTGTTGAAAGGGGTGGGAGTTGAAGTGGGCTGTGAAGGATTTGGAGCTGTGGCGAGGACGGAGAGGTCATGTGGACAGGAGGCAGGGGTGAGTGCGGCATGCTCTGAGGCAGAGAAGGGGGGACTGGCATGGAAGCCTGAATGGGTGCTGCTTTGTTAGGGACGGGCAGTCATCGTGTCTGATGGTGGAGCTGCAGAGTGGTCCAAGCATGGGCAGTGGGGCCGCCTGCTGGGCTGGGCTCCCAGCTCTGCCATGGAACTAGGATATATTACTTCACCCTCCTGTGCCTGGTTATCTCATTGGTGAAATGGAAATGAGACTAGCCTTCCTAGGTTGCTGTGAGCTTCAGTAAGCATACTCCCTAGTATTTCATACAAGCACTCATAAATGTAAGTGCTACTATTATGTTTTACAGTGTTCACTGCTTACTCTCCCAAGCACTAATCCATTTGATTCTCACAGCAATACTGAGAGGTTGGTGTTATTTTTAATCCCATTTTACAAATGAGAACATTGAAGCTAAGAGAGGCCAATAAACCCAAACAAACTAATCAGCTTTACCTTGAATTCATGTCTCTTAACAGCATATAATCTACACTTGTTTTTTTAGTCCCAAAACGAGCTATTCAGATTACAGAGGCGTCCTTGAGTCCCACTTTAAGAAAGTTAGATTCTATTCTGCCTCGACTAGACAGTATTTAAGCAGAAGATGGACATGTTGAAATTAGTGTTATGGAGAGCAGAATATTCTGGTTTAGATGGAAACGGACACCAGTGAGGGCCTGGGAGAGGTGAGTTAGTTACAGTACTTCGGGGGAAAACAGAGCCTTAGCACAATGAGGTTGGTGAGTGAAGGACGAACAGGTGAGAGAAACTGAAAAAAAAAGAAGAAAAAAAAAGGAAATACATCCTAACACGCAATGACAATTGATGTACAGTCCAAGAGGGGACAGTCCAGGATTCAAACTTATAGCTGCTCTTTTCATTTCCAGTTGAAATGAAAAAGCTGGGAGCATTACATTCTGTTTCTCGTATTTATTTCACATGCTGGAGAATTATTTCTACAACTTTGCTCAAAGCTTTATATTTACCAAGCTCTGTAGTCATTATTATTTATTGTCTCTCACATCGAGGGTCCAAGGTCTCAGAACTTAACTCTAGAAATGGTTTTAGAATGCCCTAGGGGCCTGACTCTGTGGGGAAAGCTTTTTAGCATCCTAAACATAAATATCTTTCAAGTAAAAGCATTGATTGGGAAGCCTGGATGGATAAAATTAACTGCTGCAATCTCCGAGATGTCTGGTTCACATCCTGGGTATAAAGGGGGAAAAGCCTTATGGAGCCTATTAATGTCAATATATGACATGAAGCAGCATTATCCTAACCTCCTCCCAGTCCCATCTATTCTGTTATCTGCTGCTCCTTAGTGTGGTTCAGTGTCCAGGAAGGTTCCCCGATTGCACAGCCAGGTGGGGTCCTCTGCTGCCTGCTTCCTTGTCAAGTCCTGGATTTGGTTTCTGGACAGGTTACATTGATTGCTGAAGGTCACATCGCTAGTAAGCTGCAGAGCCAGTATTCAAAGTGTTCATATCTATCTTCATTGCTCTTTTAGGCCTTCTGAGAAATGTGGCATTTAAAAATAATTCTAAACAGTGTAGCTTATGGTGGAAAAATTCAAATAGCACACAAGTGCTTAAATCAGGAAGCAGAGTCACCGCCTGCTCCTGTCAGGTGACCAGTGCGCCAGTCTGACAGCATCCTACCCGGTCCCACCCGGTGCATGTGAACATCTATCTGCACGCAAATCCACACCACATCTTTGAAAAAGGGAGAAGGCTCTGTCTATTCATACAATTCTGTTACCTCCCTTTCTCTCCCTCAACAACACATCTCAGGCAGCTTGAACACAAGGCAGATCTGCTTACTTTCAAAACTGTTTTCCAAGGCACCAAAACTTATTGAACCAATTTCCTGTTGATGGGCACTGAGGTTATTTTGATTTACTTTACTCTTTTAAAAAATACTGTTCAAACTGTTGTTGGCCCTATATCTTTGTAAACTAGTACTGTTGTGTGGAAAATTCCAAGAAATTGAGTGGCTGAAGCAAAAGGAACATTTATCTTTTATTGTGATGGATATTTAAATAACCCTCTACAATGTTTGTCTTGCTTTATCCTCCCAGCAACAGAGTATGATAGTATTATTCCACACCCTCACCACCACTAAATATTCTTGATATTTTCAGTTCCTCCAGTGTGATAAGGGACACTTTTTATTCATTCATTCATCCATCCATTTATTCAATCAACATGTACATACTGAGTGCCTACCATGTGCCATTCTAGTTTCTGGCGATACCTCAGTGTAAAACACAAAGTCTCTGTCCGCACAAAGATGAACTGTTTCAGAGGTGAAAGAGGAAATAAATGTAATAACAAATATATACAGTGTGTATACAGGGAAGGGCAAAAGTAGGTTTACAGTTATTCATATGGAAAATAATCCTATATAATGAAGATGTAATATGCAAATTGTCGTTACGCCATGAAGAGTAATGTCGACTGGGTAACTGGGGCAGCAAGCTACAAGTGGGTGGCGGAGAGCTACAGGAGGAGGCAGGGCAGCAAGTTATGGCGGGGGGGTGGGGGGTGAGAGTGGGAGGGCAGAGGGAGCTACAGGAGTGCGGGGCAGCGGGTGGAGAGCTACTGGTGAGCTACTGGCACACGGATTCGTGCACAGGGCTGCTAGTTAAGAATAATACCGGAACACCTAATTGATGAAAGGAGAATGAAGAAACCTAACTGATCCTGGTAGACTTTGGAAAGCTTCCAAAGGAAAGTGAAATAGCCAACAGGTTTGGATGTATGGTAATATTGCCAGGTCACCCTTCCCTAACAGCATAAATGCACATATTATATATGACAAGCAGAATAATACTGCTCATCAACAGAAGGACTTGGAGCCTGACCCCTCCTCCTCTTTATCATATAAACTTTGGCTAGTCAGCAACTCTGAACTATACTGGGATAATAATCTTCATATACTTTATGGAATTTTTGTGGGATCCAAATGAACAATAATGTACAAGAAACATTTTATAAACCATAAATATACAATTCAAATGCAACTTATTCTATTTTCTTAACACAGTATAATAGCAGTTTTCATATATCAATGCTATTTGTGTATACATTTGTCTTCTCTGTTATATTATGAGAACCTAGAATTATTTATTCATTTTTTATGCCCTCTTAATGTCTTGCATCCTGTTTTGTATGGGCTGTCTAGGTGCTTAAATAATATTTATTGAATTGGCTCAATGTTGGTGGTGACTTATCTTCCTTGTTGCTAAATTTTATAAGGTGTATGTTGAAAAAACACCTATCTCACAGAAGTATAAATCTTCCAGATGCTTTCAGGGAAAACAAGTCTTAAGCATTTGTTTGTTTGGCTTTCTGTTTAGAAATTATTCTCTCTTCAGAATATGAGGCATCTTGCATGATTAAACAAAATGTTAAAGGACGATGGATGTCAGAACAAAATTAATCCCATTAAAAGGAACAAAGGACTTCAAAGAGCAGAGGAATATTATCAAGCAAGTGGAATGGGTTAATTATTGCACTTAAGGCAATTAGTAATGAAAGCATCTATGTTTTCTTTCTTTCTTTCTTTCTTTCTTTCTTTCTTTCTTTCTTTCTTTCTTTCTTCCTTTCTTTCTTTCTTTCTTAGTGGACAGTAGTTTTCAGGGAGGGGAAACCATTTTTTCATCTCATGTATCAGCACCTCAGATTGTTCTGTTCTAAACGTTCATCAAGTTAATCTCCATATTCCACAACTATGTAGAAATTGTTTGGGGAAACTTCCCAGCACTGGCCCCTTAAGTGTTATTGCCTTTGGTATTGTACTGCACTCATTCTTGAGGGAAATTTGCCTTAAAATCATGGTACATTAATTGTTACAGCAATGCAGAATTCCTTGGAAAAGTATATTAGCAAATAAAACCTAGCAATTAATTAACTGGGTAATATATAGTTACCAAATCAGATTTATTCTAGTATCATAAAGATGGTTTAATATTGAAAGTCAAATGTAATTCACTATTTTAAAAGAATAAAGGAGAAAAATCATAGCATATTATAGATAAAGAATAAGAATTTAACAAAATTCCATGTCCATTCAAGATTAAGTATATATTGAGGAGATTTCCTACATCTGAAATAGTATTTATAAAACAACAAATAAAACAATAAAAACCACATATTTAAAGCTTTGCCCTGAGATTAGGAATGAGACATGACATATTTCTATCAACATAACCATGTTAGAAGTAGAGAGCTAGAAGAAAGAGTCAGAAATCACACAGTATCACTTCTGTTGCATTCTACTGGTTATCAGTGACTCAGGAGGCCAGCTCAGATTCCAAGAGAGAGAAATTAGCCTCTACCTCTTGGTGGGGGGAGGGGAGAGGACCTGACAAGGTCACTTTGTTAAACAGCATGTGGGATGGGAGATACTGTTTGGCCATCTTCCGAAATCTGTTGCCCCCATGTTGTCTCTAGTGGTTTCCCCAACAGCCATCAAAGGATTTGTGACATTCCATCATTGAAAATGTATCAATATTTTCATAATATGTGTTCAGAATAAAAAAAATCATCTTGGAATTAACTAAGCCATACCTTAAAAAAAACTAAATAATATTTTTCTCTAAGAATTAAACATAAAGTCAGCACATCTTTATCACTATCCCTTCTGTATTAGGAATTTGACCCAGTACCAGTGAAGTGGGAGCTCTGTGAAAGCCTGGTTTCTTTCTCTGCTCTATTCAAAATCCAAGTCTCAGGTTATTTTACCTGATGTCCAGCTGCAAGGGAACCAGGAATTTGAGTTTTGACTCCAACACTGGGGAGGCTGGACTCATAAACAGGAATTTCCCCAATTGTAAAAAGTTATTCAAACTATGATCATGAGTACAAATATTCATTGCATGGAATCAATTTTTCTGGCATATTTTTGGAAATACTTCACCTAGTTTGTCTCTTCCTTTTTATTTTGGTTTTGGATCTTTACATAGAGAAATAGATATATATATATCCTTTTCTAGTCATATTTTATCATTTCTTTCTCTAATCATATTTACGTATTATTTCTTTGTGGTTTCTTACATTAGATGATGTTTGAATTCCTAAATAATCTGTCTGCAGAGAAAACGTACCCCATCATGACCAGGGGGACATTCTGATCCACATTCTCCACTGTTTCAACCCCAGTCCCTAGCGCTGCACTAATATGCTGCTTTTGTTATTGTCCAGTCTGTGGCAACAGAAACTATAAAGTTAAAATCTTTGTTTCAGCCTTCATTATATGGCACAATGGTATTTATTCAGAGGGCTTGATAGGAAATGATCTTGTTGACATAAGTACTTTGACAATTCAGAGCACTGGGCTAGTCATCCCCTCCTCGTGAGATAAGGAAAGGAAACTGGAAAACATTGACATTCCTGGGTCCTCAGAAGCACGAGGACCAGAGTCTAGACAGTTGAGGAAAAGAGCAGTTTAACAGTAACAGCTTCTGTTTGCTCATGTGCATAAAATACCTCTGAAAGAATGGATACAAACTACCAATAGTGCTTTTCTCTAAGGAGGGGAAGTGAGTGGCTGTGGGACATGGGTGGAATGACTCTTCCTCTTATATCATTATTCTTTTAGATTTTTTAAAATCATGTGCCTGTGCTACCTATATAATAAGTAATAGATAAAAATAATACATTTAAATAAATATAGATTTTTTTTAAATTTTATGTTATAGATAGGTGTCTAGAAGCTTCTTGTAATAGTCAAAGATTTTTAAAAATTCTTCTGGAACTATTCAATTCAGACTTCATGCTTATCTCACAGGAATCTAACCACTGTAAAACAGAGGGATGACCACAAAAGCTCATAACTATCTCATTGTTTATTTAACCTCTAGTATGAATTTGTTCTCTTAAATTGCAAATCAATCACACAGTCTTGTGTTAAACCAACTCATCATTTTATAAGCCCTCTGTTCATTAGAAAAGACCTTTAACTGTTGGTCTACATTTTCTAATTTTTAAAAAATATATTTTGCCCTAGCTGGTTTGGTTCAGTGGATAGAGCGTCAGCCTGTGGACTGAAGGGTCCCAGGTTTGATTACAGTCAAGGGCACATTCCCGTGTTGCGGGCTCCATCCCCAGTAGAGGGTGTGCTGGAGGCAGCTGATCAATGATTCTTTCTCATCATTGATGTTTCTATCTCTCCCTCTCCTTTCCTCTCTGAGATCAATAAAAAAAAATATTTTTTAGAGATTTTTTTGTTTGTTTTTTTTAATATATATTTTAAATTGATTTCAGAGAGGGAGAGAGAGATAGAAAGATCAATGATAAGAGCTGTCTCCTTGATTGGCTGTCTCCTGACGCCCCTTACTGGGGATTGAGCCTGCAACCCAGGCATGTGCCCTGAGCAGGAATTGAACCATGACCTCCTGCTTCTTAGGTTGATGTTCAACCTGTGTCACACCAGCCAGGCTTTCTGATTTTCTTAAACAGTTGTGGCAGTTATATTGCTCTCAGCAAATTGACATTTGGACTTATATTTCAGTCTTCTATGAGTTTAATTAATGTAGATAAATTCCTGTAAGATTGATAATGCCACCCTATTACTTGGCATATGTAATGAACTATTCTTTCAACTATATAAAAATGTGGATGTCTGTAAATAAAGGCTAAAATAGAATAGGGAAATATAATAATAAATAATGATGGAAAATAATGGCTACATTATTTGCAGGCATACTGTGTGTCAGCAAGCATCACACAAGAGCTTTACACATCGTGTTTTCTCATTTTCAAAGCAACATTGGGCAGGAACTGTTCCTCATAGGTGAGGAAAACGAGGTTCAGAGAGGTTGTGTAACTGGCCCGTGGTCATACAGCCAGTAAGTGGCAGAGCTGGGATTCAAACCTGTGCCTGTCCAAACACTGTGGTCTCAACCAGTAACTGCTTCTGACAGGAAAATAACAGGTTAAAATTACGTTGTGGGAAATGTTTTGCTTTTTACAAAAAAAATTTTTAATTTAACATTTTCAAGTTTAAAATTCAAAAGGAAATAAATATATTCCTCTGGCTTCCTGGTAAAACTATAAATACATCTGAGAAGGCAGTAATAGGTAACCCAGCAGGAACTGGAATAGACTGCTGCACTCTGGCTATTCTGGTAACTCACTGTCAGCACCAGGAGCCAGGAGGAGGCTGCTGAGCGCCTGGCGCCCAGGGAGGCCACAGCTGAAATGGGAGGTGATGAAAGGGGCCCAGAGCTGGAAACCGAGTCCAGGGCAGCTGCTGCTTTTTTTTTTTTAATATATTGATTTTTTTTACAGAGAGGAAGGGAGAGGGATAGAGAGTTAGAAACATCGATTCAGCTGCCTCATGCACACTCCCCACTGGGGATATGCCCACAACCAAGGTACATGCCCTTGACCGGAATCGAACCTGGGACCCTTCAGTCCACAGGCTGACGCTCTATCCACTGAGCCAAACCGGTTAGGGCCAGCTGCCTCTTCTAGGGCACTCCTGCACACATGGGAGACAGGGGAAGGGGAAGCGAGACAGCCCAGACATCCAACTGCAGCCTTTGGAAGCATGACCTAGTGAGTCTTGCCTCTGTCCTCCCTCCCCACTACCCACCTCTCTCCAGGCCACCCCCATCCCCCCAAGACCACAGACACTGCTCTCGAAGACACTGGCTAAGGCTTCAAATGAGTCCAAGTGAGAAGACGCCTTGAGGCCTGCCTGTACCTATAGCCAGGGTCTCTGACCTTCAGATAGTTTCTCTTGTTACTTCATCTTTCACTCTACCGGAGATGAGATATGTTTTCATTATGAAAAATGTCAAATATACAGCAGTGAGATAACTTTACAATGAACACACTCACCGACTAGATTCTATTGTTAACAATTTGTTCTCCTTGCTGATCACTCATCTGTTCATCCTTCTCTTCACCCAGGATTGAGTCTTTAAAAAAAAATGTTTTTATTGATTTTAGAGAGAGAGGAAAGTAGGGAGAGAGAGGGGGGAACACTAATGTGAGAAACATTGATGGGTTGCCTCCCGTATGTATCCCCCCAGGGATCAAACCCACAACCCAGACATGCGCCCTGACCGAGAGTCAAACCAGTGACCTTTTGGTGCATAGGACAACACTCAACCAAAACTGAGCCACACTGGCCAGGGACAGGATTGAGGATTAAGTCTTAATTCTGGAGACATAAGATGGAGCAGAAGAGATGGCCATCCACAGAGATGAGCATCTTCCAGCTGAAACATCTTGTGATGCAATCTACCCTGATTACTTGTGTGTCCTGCGGTCTCAACCCCTCCCCCGCTCCTCAGCTCTATCTACTCTCAGCCTTTCTTCCTTCTCTCACCATCAACACTAGTTCTCAGCATTTTCATTCATAAGATGTCAGGTCCCTAAAAGCTTATACAGGGAAAGGGATTTTAATAGTCAACAAGGTCCAACTCCTACAGAGTAAACAAACCTCTCCCTTGGGTATTTACATCGTCACAGGGATAAGTTTTTAATAATAATAATAATAAGTTCTATACAATAATAACCTATAAGGTGCCCAATAGCCCTTTACAACAAAGACTTACCCAGTCCAAATGTCAACAGTGCCAAGGTTGAGAAACCATGTTGTATATTTATACCCTCCAACTATAGGAAAAACAAAAATCTAAAGATGAAGCATAGGTTTGAAAGCATTGATTGTTGTTTTAGAATCAGTCACTCTGGAGAGTGTCAGGCCCCATCAGGACAAACATTCCAGCAGGAATGTCCACTGCCCATCAGGCATCAGCCCTGTGAATCAGGCACCGTCCCAGGTCCCGTTGCCTAGGAAGCCATAATTCTCATTTGGCAGCAGTAGGATCCAAAGCCACATTCAGTTCTTTTTCTACTGTGTGTGTGTGTGTGTGTGTGTGTGTGTGTGTGTGTGTGTGTGTGTGTGTGAAAGAGAGAGAGAGAGAGAGAGAGAGAGAGAGAGAATGAGAGATGCAGATTCAAAACTCCCTTTGCAAATTCTTCTAAGCTCTGGTACTAGATAATTAGAGACAAGCCAAGAATTCGGTAAAGAAGGAACCAGACAAGCCAGCCAAGGAGCCAAAGGAATTTCTGTTGTCACTTCCCTTCAGTGTGATTCCCCAGCAGCCGCTCCTTCCAAAGCCTCAGCAGGAAGGTTGTTGCTGTGGGAAGCAGAGCAGCCTCCCGGTCGTGGGCGGCCTCTGCGGTGCCCAGCTCCGCACTGTGGAGGCTGCAGTTCAATGACTGATGTCTGGGGAAGGAAGCGGCCCGGCTGGCTGGTCGGGAGGGCTGCCACAGCCCACATGGAGCAGGAACACCATCGGGAGGAGAAGAGGGGCCTCCTAGGGTCCGTCTGTGTTTATCAACATGAAAACGTGTCCAAGAGAGGTAGTTACATGAAAAATAAAGTTTACAGAACAGCTCAAAGGATGAGATCATTAAATTACAGTGTATGTGTGTGTGTGAGAGAGAGAGAGAGAAAGGTTTGAAAGATGCTCACTGAAAAAATAAGTAGGGTTATTTCTGAGAGATGGGATTTCGAACAATTTCTCTTTTCTTTAGGCTTTCTGGACTTCTTTGCTAATGAGGCATTCTTATTTTTGGAACCCAAACCACCAGTTATATTTGTGACAAGGTAGAGACAAACGGAGGCGTAGCAAAGGGTGCGTGGAGTAGCAGAAGGCCATCAGGCTTTCAGACACGGCTTGAGTCTTTTTTTTTTTTTTAATATATATATTTTATTGATTTTTTTTTTTTTACAGAGAGGAGGAAGGGAGAGGGATAGAGAGTTAGAAACATCGATGAGAGAGAAACATTGATCAGCTGCCTCCTGCACACCTCCTACTGGGGATGAGCCCACAACCAAGGTACATGCCCTTGACTGGAATCGAACCTGGGACCCTTCAGTCCACAAGCTAACACTCTATCCACTGAGCCAAACCGGTTAGGGCAATGGCTTGAGTCTTAATCACCATTAGAGGGCTCCGTGCCTGGGGCCTTCGCCAGAAAAAAGCTACTTAACACACCAAAGAATGGGCCCCCAGTCATGGCAGAGGCGGGAAGAAACATTGTTTATCAAGACAAGGGGCTTGGGAAGCCTGCTGTCCCCTCAGTGGCTCTCCTGCTGGGGCGAGCGTCCTTTAGGCGCTGGTATAACTGTGTGTTCTAAACCAGGACCGCCTTCCTCACCAGAAACAAAGTCCTGGCTGAGAATGCCCAGGCCCCAAGCCAGAGTCACAGAGTCACACAATTGCAGGGTGGAAGCCGCCCAGAAGTCCTCGCCTAGTCAACTCCTGCCCCTCCTGGAGCTTGACTTCCCTCTGTCATGTGGTTCGTTATCCTGGGCTTGTGCCACCCAAGTGCCAGGAAACCCCAGTTTAGGGTTTTGGACAGTGTTCATGTTAGGACGTTCTTCATTCTTCTGGGCTCACATCGGCCTCCCTGTAACCTCCACATTTTGGTCCAGACAAAACTATTTTACCTCTTTTCATCTTATCTTTTTTTTAAAAAAATGGTTTTAAGGGATACCCTCACCTTCCAATAAAGTTTAATATTTTTTCCTAGGTGCACTTTGGGTTATAAGGATCACAGGTCAGGGCCGTAACATAAGCAGGAGAGGGGATGGGAGCCTTGGAGATCTGAGCAGGAGTGCAGGAGCTGCGGGCTGGGAACAGACGGTGTCCAGGGAGTGGCCGCCTCTCTTCTCTGCTCTCCGTACCCCTCTGCTTCCATTTGCTCGGGCTCTCGGGGCCACATGGTAAGCAGGACTCGGTCCCCCATGGCTCCTGCGTTTCCTTCCAGTTACAACAGTCCGGTCCCAGATCTGGAATCTCTCAGCCCCAATTCCAAACTCCTGAAATATTATTACTGGCCCAGGTTTCATCCAGTACAACCAGCTGGGATCAAGGAAAAGGGGTAAAATATGTCCACACACAGCTCCTGAGAACGACTGGTTGGAAGAAGTACTTCAAGAGGTTATGTGACCTGAACAGACACCTCCCCAAAAGTGCCCACTTCAGCACACAAGATTCAGTGTGATCTGTGGCCAGCAGACCTCTTTCACATCATCCCTTAGCTGCTTTCCTCCTGTCGCTTCTCCTCCATCTCTTACTTCTCCTCCCACCGCTTCCCTCTCTTGTTAGAAAGGTAGTAAAATGTAGTGGTTAGATCACAAGTTCTGCCTGGGTGCAAACCCAGTCCTGTCATTGTTGGCTGTGTGTCCTTGGGCAAGTTACTTACCTTCTCTGTATCTCTAGTTTATGTTTGATAAGTGGGTACAATAAAAAATGCCTACCCTGTATGATTTTTACAATAATTAAATGAGTTCATAGAAGTAAAGCACTTAGAACAGTGCCTGGAGTATAATAATCACTTGGTCAGTGTTACTAGTAGATATGATGGTGATGCCTCACACCCATCCCACTACTCCAGGAATACTGGATATGTGTAGTCGGGATTCCCCAGACAAACAATGAATTAGAAAGAGAGAGAGATTTTTTAAACTTTATGTTTATAAAGAGACTAGAGGCTTGGTGCATGAAATTCTTACATGGGTAGGGTCCCTAGGCCTAGCCAGTGATCAGGGCCAATTGGGGCCTTCTGGCTGCCGGCCGGGGCTTTCCCTTGTTCCACACCACCCCTTGGTGATCAGCACATGTCATAGCGAGCAATCAAACTCCCGGTCTCCTGGAACTCACGAGGGGACACTTTGCATATTAGCCTTTTATATATAGATAGATTTATATTTATAAAGGAATTTATAAAAACAAATTGGCTCACACAATTATGAAGGCTGAGACATCCACAAATCTGTGGTTGGCATGCTTGAGCCTCAGGAGAGCCGGCAGTGCAAGTTCTAATCTGAGGGCAGAAGAAAACCTATGTCCCAGCTCAAAAATCAGGCGGAATCCCACCATGCAGCTTTTCTTTCTGTTCAGCTCTTCCATTGGTTGGATGAGGCGCACCCACATTAGGAAGGCAATCAGCTTTACTCAGGCTGCCAAGTCCAGTGTGAATCTCATCCAGATACACTGTCCCAGACACACAGCATAACGTTTGACCAAAAAGCTGGGAATTCCGTGGCCCAGTCAAGTTGACACATAAAATTATCCATCGGTCCCCTAAACTTACATGAAATAATTCCACAAAACAATGCTTACACTATGCCGTACATTTTTAGAATGGCCACATAGTTTGTAGGTTCTACCATCAAGTCCATTTCTCCACTCCTTGAATCTGGGCTTGGTCAAATGACTTGCTTTGGCCACTGGGGAACTAATTTACAAATGAAATGCAAACAGGTCATGGAAAAGGGCTTGCTCTCCGTAGCTGCTTTTGGAACCCAGTGCCGTGTGCAGAAGCCTGGGTGAGCATGCTCCGTGCTGGAGATGCACGCCAGGAGCCCTGCTTTTCTTCCTCATCGCCGGATATGTGACTGGGCCGCCAGGGACCCTCCAGCCCTCATCCAGCAAGCCCAGATCAGGAAACCACTCAGCCAAGCCACAGAACCTTCCAAAATAAATTTCAAAAAGCATTATTTTTTTTAAGCCAGTGCGTTTTCTGGGTGGTTTGTTATACGACAATAAATAACTGATGCATATATTGGTACCAGAAGTGGGATGCAGCTATAACAGAAACTTAGAGCAAAGTTTGGCGTTGGCAATGAGACTGGACAACAAGAAGCTGGAAAAACGATCAGGAAACTGTTCGCAAAGGCTGAGAAAATGAGGATGTCATGCATGGACACTGAGGAAGCTACTGTGGCAGGCTGGAAAAACGATGGCCCATGTTATGTAGCAGCAAAACAATTGACCAAATGTTGCCTGCAGAAACCTGAAAGACAGAAAATAGCTAGCAAACTTGGGGATCTGATGAAAGAGATCTCCAAACAGATGCTGAGAGTATGAGATGGGCTCTTTCAGCTGTTGCAGAGATAAGCTAAAGAAGAAGCTGTTCTGTTTGCAAACAGAATTGAAAGGAAATTTAGAGGACTTCCTAGATTGGGAAATGAAACGATTTAACATTTTTAGACTCTCCGGGGGGGGGGGGGGGGGGGGTTGGGGCACAAGGGCTGAAAGTAAAACATTGCTCAGGGCAAAGAACAAATCAAGGATAGGCCTGTAAGACTCTTTGTTAAGACTTCTGAAATATTTAATTTCAGGTAATACCTAGTGTGGAATAATAGAAAAAATATATTGCTCTCTGCCCTGGGTTCCTGGCACAGAGCTCCTAAAAGCCTTGCGGTTTCCTAAGTGATCAGAACACTAGGAACATCTTTTGTTCTGTACTTGGTCTCTGACCCAGTTCCTGACACCGAGTTCCTAAAACCCTTGGAGTTTCCTGGGTGATAGCAGTGTCTTTTGTTCTAATGAGGTGACTCTTGTTGGGTCCCTGGGTGGGGGTTGATCACCGGAAAGACCAAGTCACAACTAGAAGCTTGGAATGTTCAGCCCCATCCTCCAGGGATGGGAAAGGGGCTGGAAATGGAGTTAATGCCTATCATGATCAGTGAAGAAGCCTCCAGAAAATCCAATAGTACAGGATCCAGAGAGCTCCCAGGTGGGTGAATACATCCCCACTAGGAGGGTGACACACCCCAACTCCTCAGGACAGAAGCTCCTGAACTCAGGACCCACCCCCCAAGACCTCGCCCTAAGTCTCTCTTCATCTGTATTCTTTATCATGTCCTTTAATAAATGGATAAATGTGTTTTTCTGAGTTCTGTGAGCCCCTATAGCAAACAATCAAATCCAAATGGAGGTGGTCATGGGAACCTCCAATATGTAGCCAAGATAGAACTTGTGATTGGCATCTGAAATGTTGGGGGCCAATCTTGTGGGACTGAGCCCTTATCCTGTGGGATCTGACACTGTCTCTGGGTAGATAGTGTCAGAATTGAGTTATAGGCATACTCGTTTCATTGTGCTTCACTTTATTGCTCCTCACGGATATTGCCTTTTTTACAAATTGAAGGTAAGACCCTCCACCAGCAAAAAGATTATGACTCTCTGAAAGCTCAGATCATGGTTAGCAATAACGTATTTTTTAATTAATGTATGTACATTGTTTTTTAAACATCATGCTATTGCACACTTAACAGAGTACCGTATGGTATAAACATAACTCTTACTGGTATACTTACTAGAAAACAAAAATTTCATGTGACTCACTTTATTGTGATAGTCACTTTATTGTGGTGGTCTGGAACTGAACTCACAATATCTTTGAGGTACAGCGGGTCCTCAATTTATTTCTTTCCATGTCATTTTGTGGCAACATTGTTCAGATGCCGTAGGAACTTAGCTCTTGTTCATATCAATGGACTATAGTAAAATTGGTTTCGTTATATGTCGTTTCACGTAAAGTTGCAGAACTTATCGATGACATTAAGTGAGGACTTACTGTATGCCTGTAAATTGTCAGACACCGGCTGATGTCCAATAGAACTGCTGTGTGAGAACCCCTCGGGTCTGGTGTCAGAAGTGTGTGCGTGTGGCAGTGGGTGACAAAAAGGAGAAACACTGAGGTTTTCTTTAAACCTAGTAAGTAAAACCTCTCTGCTAAACAAAAGAGCGTTTGAGGATCCTCAGGCTGCAGCCTCACAGAAGCCTCCTCTCTGAGCAGGTCAGGAAAGAGAGGCTGCTAGTCTTGGAAAGAATGTTGGGGGTAGCTTTTGCCTAAAGGAGTGAACTGTCATCCAGTACAAAGACTATACGGCCTTAAAACAGACTGAGCCCATTCAGAGGAAGTCTCTTTGTGCTTGAGTTTCTTGGAGTGGGAAGCAGGCTGAGCAAGCTGCCCAGGAGCAGCTGTGGCTATTTCTTATGGAAAAGGAAGGACATCTCAGAGGGTCTCGGAAGCTGGCAGAAGGGAGAGGGAGGACCTCAGTAAATTGTGCACCCAGCTTCCTTGCTCACCTCACCCCAGTCCTGGCCCTGGGCTCTCTTACCACCTTTGCCACTCACTATAGTGTTTCCCTAGGCAGGTGACTGCATTTCTTCTTTGTCAATAGGAAAACGAGGGACTCAGATTAAAGAATCTTAACCCTTTGCACTCGCTTGCTTTTTTCTCGATTCCTTTATTCTACTCGGGATTTATTTTTTTAAATACCCCAGATTTTACAAAGCATGGCTGTAGAATACAAAACTGGAGTTTCTTTTCATACAAACGTATTTATTTGGATTTTTTTATATTTCAAATCATTCATACATTCAAAGAGTATAAAAAGAGCTGCTACCGATGCTAACCATGTCGAGTCACACTCGACATCCGAGTGCAAAAGGTTAAAGCTCTCGGAGGGAATTTTTTAAGTAATGGAGTACCCCCTGCCACACTCTAGCTCAAGAGCTCTGATGGTGGAAAATTAGACATAGACAAAGAAGAATAAAGATGTGGGAAATGGCTAAATGGTCCCCCCTATGTAAGAGTGGAGAGAGGCCCTTGTACTTACCCACGTTGGCAGTAAATAGAAAACAAATACTTTATCTGATAACAGGGTTGGGATGGTGGCAGTCAACGTGTCCTGAATCTTGATGTACAGGTAAACGAGGTGATGCTCCCAGCATCAGAATATTATGGTCTGAGCCTCCTGTGAAGCAAGGCCCGGCTCAGGCAGGAGCCTTTTACTTACACCCATAGATTCCAGCAGGAGAGGATACAGTGTGTATTAACTAACGGATCTCACTGACTTAACAAATGAGAAGTTTCTTTCTATCTCAAACAAAGCCTAACTGGTGGAGGGCATGGAGATGGTTGCTCTGCTTCGCACAGTCTTTCAGGGAGCCAGAGAGAAGGCGCCTCAGTCATTTCCAACCTGGGGTTCCCTTTGGAGGCAGACATCCTGCTGGCAGACAGGGAAGAGGGAGAGAGAGGACTGGGCCTGGACGTGGTGCATGTCACTTCTGCCAGACTCTTGTCCGGAACTGACACGTGGCCACATATCCACAGGGAGCCTGGGAAAGGTGGGCTAGCTGACGGCCAGGAGGAAGGGGAAATGGAAGGCTGTGGTGGCGAGAGATCATTGGAGGAAGTTCTGAATGACAACGGAGTTGAGTATGTTTCAAAGTTATTATGATTATTATTTTTAGTACTGGAGATTTTGAAAAATAACATTTTACTTAGAACCCACGTATATAAAGCATATAGATGCAGAGTGCTCTTTTGAAGTGCAGGCTTTTGAACAAGGCAAAATTGGGTTCAGGTCAAGCTTCTGCTACTCGATGTCCAGCCCAAGCTTAGGAGATCCTACACTCAGTATCAATTAAGAGCATGCACTTTCCCCGGCTGCTGTGGCTCAGTGGTTGAGCATCGACCTATGAGCCAAGAGGTCACAGTTAGGTTCCTGGTCAGGGCACATGCACAGGTGTGGGCTCAATCCCCAGTGTGGGGCATGCAGAAGAGATCAATGATTTTCTCTCATCATTGCTGTTTCTATCTCTCTCTCCCTTCCTCTCTGAAATCAATATATATATATATATATATATATATATATATATATATATATATATATATTTTTTTTTTTTTTTTTAAAGAGTATGCAATTTGTGGCCAACCAGATCCGGGTTAAATGGCAGTTCTGCCATTTATTAGCTGTGGGATGTTGCTTTATTTTTCTGAGCATCAGTGGCCCTATTTAGAAAATGGAGATTAACTATCTCATAGGGTAGTTGGGAGAATCCTATCTAATAAAATAGTAATATGCAAATTGACCATCACTCCAACACACAAGATGGCCACCCCCATGTGGTCAAAGATGGCTGCCCACATGTGGACACAAGATGGCCGCCACAAGATGGCTGGCAGGGGAGGGCAGTTGGGGCGATCAAGCCTGCAGGAGAGGGAAGTTAGGGGTGACTGGGCTGACAGAGGAGGGCAATTGGGGGTGACCAGGCCTGCAGGGGAGGACAGTTGGGGGGGACCCAGGCCTGCAGGGGAGGGCAGTTGGGGGGACCAGGCCTGCAGGGGAAGGCAGTTGAGGGGGGACCAGGCCTGCAGGAGAGGGCAGTTGGGGGGACCAGACCAGCAGGGGAGGGCAGTTGGGGGGACCAGGCCTGCAGGGGAAGGCAGTTGGGGGGGAGCAGGCCAGCATGGGAGGGCAGTTGGGGGAGATCAGGCCTGCAGGGGAGGACAGTTTGGGGGGACCAGGCCTGCAAGGGAGGGCAGTTGGGACAACCAGGCTGGCAGGGAAGGGCAGTTAGGCATCAATCAGGCTGGCAGGGGAGTGGTTAGGGGGTGATCAGGCTGGCAGGCAGAAGCGGTTAGGGGCAATCAGGCAGGCAGGCAAGCAATTGGGAGCCAGCAGTCCTGGATTGTGAGAGGGATGTCCGGTGGGATCGGGCCTAAATGGGCAGTTGGACATTCCTCAAGGGGTCCCAGATTGGAGAGGGTGCAGGCTGGGCTGAGGGATATACACCCCCCTGCCCCCATGCACGAATTTCGTGCACTGGGCCTCTAGTTAAATGAATATTATTACGTAAATTGTTTACTACTGCCTGACACACTGTAGGGTAATCAATAAATGATTGAATGTTCATTATGTTTATTATTGTTCTTAGATGGAGGCACCTCTAAGGAGGTCAGTTCTCCAGGGGTTGGCGCCCCAGGAATGAAAGCTGAATGCCAAGGTCATAATTCACACAAACACTCGCAAGTCAACCAAACGCATGGCCTATGCCAGTAAAAGAAATAAAAGGCATTCCTGACATTTCAACAACAGAAGGCTGCTCATGCAGGTGCCCGAGGCAGCCTGCAACTAAAGTTATACTGGAAACCTCGGCCAGATTCTCAGACCCCGTCCCAGATGGAGTCTAATGCTTCTCATTAAAGATGCAGCCAGCTGGCACTTTATGAGCCTTCCTCTTTTTATTGTGAAATTCCTAGTTCCTCTCCACTCTTCCTGCTCTCAGATGCAATGTGTATTTTTGACAAAATGAGAGCCTATGTGTTGTGGTTTTTAAAAAAAGGTGCAAACCTTATTTGCCATATTGTGATACAAAGCGAAAATTGAGAAGGAGATGGAAATAATCACCAAGAAGCAAGGGGCTATGGGAGTGTTTGAAAACACAATAATAGTTACATCTTTGGATTGGTTAATATTAGGACCAGAAGGCTCCTGAGCAGTCATCTAGTTGGATGCTGGAATTTCGATCCAGACTATTTAAACGTGAATCCTGATTCCACCACTTACTAATAAATGTGACCTTGGGCTAGCCTCATTTCTTCTCATAGAAAATGGAAGTCATGAGAACACTTAGTGCTCACAGTTGTGGTGAGCGCCAAATGAGATCACATGTGGGAAAACCATGATGGGAACTATAAAGATGTGTATGGACATTAGATGTTGTTTTTATTATGTGTCATTTGTTTTCACAAATACTGTGAATTCCTAAGCTCCTCTGTGAGACACGGGGGATGCAACGATGGACGAGGAGCTCTCAGTGTGGGAGAGATGTAATAAAGTGGCACAGCGCCAGAAAGGACGAGTACCAGAGTGGCTTCCCCATCCTGACCTTTACCTCGCCCCTACCTAAGGAGAGGCACTGGCCTCCACTCTAGGACCTTTACTCCCAGCTGGTTAGACCCGTGGTCGGCAAACTACAGCTCGTGAGCCACATGCGGCTCTTTGACCCCTTGAGTGTGGCTCTTCCACAAAATACCATGGCCTGGGCGAGTCTATTTTGAAGTGGCATTAGAAAAAGTTTAAGTTTAAAATATTTGGCTCTCAAAAGAAATTTCAATCGTTGTACTGTTGATATTTGGCTCTGTTGACTAATGAGTTTGCCGACCACTGGGTTAGACCAAGGTGCATCCCCTGACAATAGCTGTGCCAATCAGACTTCCTTCCCCAAATTTTGGAATTGGGCACAAATTGTGGTAGCTGTTCCTATGAAGTCCTGTAAAGTTGGGAGCCAAGGCAGGCATTTGGGTGGGGGCTGCACATGTGGGTGCTTTGTATGCTGAAGAACAAAGAGAAACAATAGAGAGGAATAAATGTGGAGCAAGAAGACGAGACAAAAGAGCAGGCCAGAGAGAGACAGAGAGAGTCACATCATTCTCATTGGCTCTTTCCAGTTATGAGACCTAGATGCACCCCCTCTATTGGGTAAAGGTGAGCTATCCCTAGAGTCCTGTATTGCATCCATCCCTCCACCTTCCCTTCTTCCCTCTAACTGTACTCATGTCCTGGACACATGAAAGCAGAGAACTCCATTCTCCCAGGACAAATTGGAGTTGAGAGGAGCTTTATGGAGTCTAACTCCTCCATTTCAAAACTGAAGACCAAGACCCAGGCTGAGGTGAAGTGACGTCCTGTGGTTACACAGCTGAGTGCAGAGCCAGGACTTAAACCTGAGTCTGAAATAGTCTGAATGAAAGAACTGACTCCAGCCTGTTGGTCAGCTCAGAGGATAAAGGCAAACAAAAAGCCCCCATTTCCCTCCTGTCGGCCTAACCAATCTCACTTTAAACCCAATGGAAGCTTCCCCTCATCTCTGTGCTACCCTAGTATTTCCTTTTCTTAGTCTTTTTGGCCACTTATCACACACTTCCTTTCATTGCTCTTTTATGTTCATTTATCTCCCTGACTCACCTATTAGGGAATAACCACATCTTGAATCTCTCACTCAACTGGGAGGCCGAGTGCTATAGAGGAAAGAGCAGAGGCTTTAGTCTCATCTGGAGTCAACTCTTGACTCTGTCATTTGTCTATTAATTGTATGACCTTGGGACTAATTGTATGACCTTGGAATTGATGCTGGCTAATGGTGATAGTGATTATTTACTGATGATTCACTATACTGCACTGTGTGCTTTATATGTGATCTATTTAATATTCATAACAACTCCAGGAAATCAGATGGTTATTCCATATTTACAGAAGAAGAAACCAAGTTTGACAGAAGTGGCCAAGTACACGGTTAAGAAGAGGCAGAGCTGTGATTAACAGTACCAGCTCCATAATTTCTATTCAAGATTAGGGGTTGCAGTCTGGTTATGAAGGGGTGCTAGTGAACTTGATTGAAATCCAAGTTTGCATAGCAAACCCAAGTTAGAATGTATCACATATTAACAGAAATGGGAAAAAAAAAATTCTACAAGTGCTTTGATTCATTTTTATAAAAGAGTGACAAAAGATCAAGTGCCCATATCAAAAAATGAAGGACACCCAAAATAGTGGCTTTGGAGGTGCTGATGACCAAGATGCAGCCCTCTCGGAGTGTGGCCATGAATTCCTGCTCTCCTCAGGCAGCACAGAGAAGTCTGTGAAGGTCTAAGTGTGATTTCTGTGGAATCGGTAAAGGGAAAAAAATCATAAAATCAGTTGAAATAGTTCATCTGTAATTAATCTTTGGGGGGAAAAAACACAGAACAGATTCCCCAAATAATTAGACTAAGTTAATTGACTCAGCAAACACCATTGTCTCTGCTATTCATTTGTTAATTTAAATGGAGCCACATAACCTCCATGGCTGGAGCTGGGGCAGAGCAGCCTCGGCGTTTATATTTTGTTTTAATACTTGGCAAAAAAAGTATCGAAATCCAGGGTCAGCATTCAGATGTTAGCATTCAGAGCCTTTACAGCCTCTTAGCACTTGTTTGTACTTCCTATCCTCCCTTTTAAACAGAGACATTGGAAGGAGATTCTTAACAAGATGTGTTTGCCAACTCTAAGGCCTCTAATCTCCCTGGGGCCCGCCAGCCACCTCCCCCTCTAGTCCCTGACCCAGGTCTCCTGCACCCAGGGCTTTCCCATTGCCTTCTAAACCCTCTCCTGAATGCATGTCTTCCACTCCTCTTCCCTTCTCTTCCTGTGTTTCTTCCTAACTGGGTTTGCCACATGAGGTCACGTATGTTGGGGTAGTTTGTAAATGGTAATGTACTGTAATGGATATAAATAGCTCTTACTTCTTACATATCTGCCAGGTCACAGCCTTGTGCTGAGTATTTTATGTTTAACTTCATTTAATCTTCACAATAAGCCTGAGGGGGAGTCTATGACCCCCATCCTACAGATGAGAAATTGAGGAGGGAGGTTAAATGACTCCTGCAAGGTCACAAACCAGATATTCACACCTTGGTTTCAAAATTCTGAAACTATAGTCATAATGACTGTGCTGTTATTGTCATTCTGAATAATAATTACTGCTATAAGTTAATGTTATTGAAAATAAGATCATTCTCTTTCAGACTTTAGCTGTTTCTCTTGAGTTGTTAGCCTTCCGAAGAATATTGCATGATAATTAGCACATGCCAGACCCCTGAAGGTCAGCCATGATCATCTGAAAGCCTGCCTGTCTTTACCAGACAATGTCTTTTGATGCCCAGTAATATTCCCCACCCTTATAAATCCTCCTGGGTACCACAGAAGTTGAAACCCTAGAAATTACATTTCCTAGAACTCTTTGCCATCAGGGCTTTGGTTAGACTCTGCCAATGGGAGATAATCCCATGAGATTTGGCAGTTGGATGAGAAGGAGAAGATATTGTTTTCTGGAGGCAGTTGTGGGATTCCTAGTTACCCTCCCGAGAATTATCCACTGGGGGCTGCTGGCAGCTGAGATCCTGGGGCCAACCTCACAGGGATTCCTACACTTATGGATTCCTGACAGTGAGCGGCAGCCCTCCCCATCCTTGCCCCAGGCCCTTCCAATGGTGGTATAGGCCTCTATCTCTCTACTTAAATTCACTTTCAGCATGAAATACCTAGAGTGGCTTCTGTTTTCCTTAAAGAACCCTGACTGAAACCTCTCCCAAGATAATGAACCATTAATAATAAAATTAAAGCAATAGATAAATATACATATTAATTGCCTACTATGTTCAAAAAAATTGTTTTTGATGTTGGAATGGCAAGATAAATAAGAAATAATCCTTCCCTTGAAGAATTTATGTTGTCGTGTTTTATAAATATCCATTAAATAAATTAATAAGAAATAATGAAAAGAAAATTAGAAACAATAATATAGATAGAATGAGTTCATATTCAGGGAGAAGATAGACCTAGGTTCTGCAATCCACTTACTGTTTAACTATGAACTGTCATTGAGAGCTTTTCAACACCTTTTCCTAACTTAGTTTCAGCCTATGGAAGCAACATGGATTTGGGTGGGACCAAGATCCGCCAATCCTTGACAGCTATTGAACTAGGGTAATTATTTTCCATCTGTAAAACGGGTACATAAAGCCAGGACTCAAAATTGTTCAATTTCTGCCCGAACAGCAAAGCATTTGATAAATGCAGTCCAGAGTGAAGTATTTCATCTTTCTTCAAAGTGTTCCTCAAACATTGAGGAAGTCTATGTAGCTGGCCTCCCAGATGGCCCCCTCATGTAGGCCCTTTCCACACTGTAGGGCTGACCTGTATAGCTAATTGGATACTGCTGAAATGCCTGCGTGGGCTTCTGACACTGTAGTGTCCATCTCACTCTCTCTTAGACCCCTCCCTCTGGGGAAAGCCAATTACTTATGAAGACACTCAGTGGAGAAGTCCATCTGGTAAGGAACTGAGACCTCCTGTTCACAGCACTGGGAGTGGGCCATCATGGAAGTCATCGCTCAGATGACTGTAGCCAAGCCAACACCTTGACTGCCACCTCATGATGGACCCTGAGCCAGAACCACCCTCCTAAGCCACTCCCAAATTCCTGACCCGCTGAAATTGTGAGATAAATGTTTATTGTTGTCTTAGGCCACTAAATTTTGAGTTAGTTTATTGAATTACACAATAATCAATAACTAATACGTGGCCCCAAACTTCAATTCATAGAAATGCATTAAATCGCTTGCCCTCGCCTCTTCTCCAGCACTCCAAACCCCTGGGAGTCCCTCAACCTTCTGCTCTAACAGAACCTTCTCACCAGTTCTCACTCTTCCATCAGGTTATGCCCACACCCCCTTTTCCTCACCACAGCCAACACCACATGACATATTCCTGACGCATCGTGTCTCCTCACAGAGAACAGCCCCTCTGGGTCATACTTTTGTTCTCCTTGCTTTTCTGCTAAAAATCTGTCTCTACCATTTTTATCTTTTCTATCCTCAGAGAGGAGAAGTGGGAGTAGAGAAAGAGGCTAAGTGGGCAAAAGACAAGGCATGGCTGTAAATAAGCTTATCCCATCACATAACACTTTGGGTTATTGTAAGAATTAAAAGTGTTAACAGTTCTGCAAAGCCTTCTGTGTTCTCCCCAGGCCAACAATTCTGTCCATCTTCTTCCTCTATGTTCCCATCTCTCTATTATTAGCATTCATCCATAGCTATAATTACTGCTCTCATTTGTCATTTGTCACTCCCTAAGGAGCCCTAACGGGCCCCAAGGGCAGGAAATATCTTCTCATGTTTGTAGCCTCTACTCTGGGCACAGAATTTGCCATGGAGGAGAGAAGGAAAGAAGGTGAGAAAGAGAAGCAGGGAAAGAAAGGAAGAAAGTAAAAGACATTGATTGGCTGCTTCTCAGCATCATTTCCTACTTCTTTGACTTCCTGTGAGGGAATCAGTCCTGGTATTGGGTATGATTGAGTCCATCCCCAGGAGTGGGCCTGAATGGCCCAAAGAAACCACAGTATCCCAATACCCTACTGGAGACTGGTTCAGAGATGGGTGTGTAACCCAATCAGAGACTTTCTCTGAGTCTTCAGGAAAAGACAAGCCTCCTCCTTCTACAGGAGGGACCAGGGATACTTTTTTCTTCCTGGTCGATATAAATACAGAAGAGCGTAGCCCTGGGGACGGCTGGCATCACCTTGTACTTCAAAGGGAAAAGCTGCAGGCGAATGAAATAAACATTTACGACAGTGAGGTCATAAATGGAAAGAAAAAAATAAACTGCATCCTAATCACATTGTCTGAGGCCTGGATGAAGATGTACCTAAAAGTGTCAACCCCTGGCTTTCAGATAAGGAAATTCTCTTTATTATTAAAGCCAGTTTCGGTTGGGTTCTCTGCTTCTAGCAACATAGATTCCTAACTGATACAAGAAGGAAATAAAAGAAATTAAATTTTCTCATGTAAACTGTCTAATAGGAATATAATTTGGTATTTAAAGGAATGTGTTCAATTTATCTAGAAAATTCATTTATCTAAACTTTTTTATTCCTCAGTGATGTCAGATGAAAAAGACATTTCTATACCTATCTGCTCAACTAGATGACAAGCTCATTAAAGGCAGAATCATTTTACAAATATTGAACATCTTCCAAAAGATGGAAGGAGGATATATGCATAACCAGTGGACACAGACAATGGGGTGGGGGGGTGAGGGCCAGGGGGTGCGGGGACAGAGCGAGCTGGAAGAGGTTAATGAGGGAAAAGGAAGATCTATGTAATGTAATACTTTCAACAAGAAAAAAGAAGATGGAAGGAGGATGGGCACTGGGTTAACAGAAAAAGATGAGATTCTTGTCAAGTGGAGGAGACATGACCATCCTCCATGGTATCCAACAGAGCCCTGTAAGTCAAGGTGGGCACTGAAAATCAATGAGTTATTGCATGACCACTGTGTGCAGCTGGATAGCAGCTGAGAGATGGTTATCAGGGATAAGACGAGAATAGGAAATTGGAGACTAAGAAGAATGCTAATTTGGTCCAGGTTGAAGGAACTGTAAAGGGAGTTACGAAAGAGAATGCCATTTGAGAGACCCAGTCAATTAGAAAAGACTTGAGTTCAGGGCCCAGCTGAAAGGAAAGCTGACCAGTTATGAACTTGCTGGGGGAGTAGGCGGAGCCTGGAGAGAAAGCACAGTGGGTCCCCCAGGCCCAGAGTGGCATGAATGTGAGCAAGCCAGGCTAGGGAGGAAAGAGCTGGGAACTAGAAATCCCTGACCATCCTGATAAAGCAAGTTAAGTGGAGTGAAAAAAAGATTCTGTCTGCACTCCTTCAGCTCAGCCTGAAGCCCCCTGCCCCGCACCCTGCTGCCCCCGGGCCCTTTCTGCAGAGCCTGCTCCTTGCCTGCGGAATCAGCTCTGAGCTCAGCCTGCCACCCATGCTTGTCCATATCAGTCTCCCACCAATTTCTAGACTCATTTCTTACCTCTAATGAAGAACTGGGACGATCATATTATCCTACTTTGTTTACATTCTTTTCTCTCCCACTGTCTCCTGGGCAGGGATTATCTGGTCGTCATCCAGTGGCCCCTGCCCCTGGCTCAGTCACTTAGCAAGAGCTTAGACACCAAGGACTGAGCCAGGGGCAGGGTGGTCAAATGGCCCAGTGGGTGAGTAAGGGGGTCCCAGTTTCATGCCTGGTTCCCGCACTTATGGTGGCATTTGGGACAACTCATCTGACTTCCCTGCAACTCAGCATTGCACATCCCTCTGTAGTGATCTCCGTCGCAGGTACCTCTGGTTGTTATAAGAGTTCTGTGAAGTAACACGTGGGAAACGGAGAGACCGGTACCTGGCACAAAGGGCTTAATAGAAAGCTAGGTATTATCACTGCCTGAACTTGGGAAATTCAAGGTTAAGCTCTGACAACATTGAAAATCCGAGCCCAACTTGAAGAGTCGGATTCTATAAAATCCGTCATCGTCACAGCTAATGATACACATGTGTACGTGGAGCACTTTGTGGTTAACAAGGCATGCTTTATCCCTTCTCCGCGGCCCCGGCCCAGCACCAGCAAGTGGGCAGGAGACTTTTAATAAACGTCTGCACAACAGGATGCAGGAAGCTGCCGGCCTTTTCTCGGCATGGGTGGACACCAGGTATTCATTTCCTAGGGCTGCTGTTACAAATTACTGCAAACTGGGTGGCTTAAAACAACAAAAACGGTGCTCTCGCAGTTCTGGAGGCCAGAAGTCCAAAATCAAGCTGTCAACAGGGCCACCGTCTCCCCGGAGGCTCTGGGGGAGAGTCCTCTGTGCCTCTCCCACCTTCTGGTGCTCGGGGCGTTTCTTGCGTAACTCCATCTCTGCCTCTGTCTTCACGTGGCCGCTCCTCCGAGTGTCTGTCTTCTCTTCTGTCTCCTACAAAACAATTGTCCTTTGATGTAGGGCCCACTCTGGTGATCCAGGATGATGTCATCTAAAGACCTTTAAATTAGTCACAGCTGTGAAGACCCTTTTTCCAGATAAGGTCACACTCACAGGTGCCAGGGGGGCCACCATCTCATCCTCTAGCCCAGACACGACCTCACAGCGGGGCAGGGCCACCGTGGTGAGAGCCACTGGGTCCTCTGGGGAATACAGAGCAAGGCCACCCCTCCCCCACAGAGTCTGACTCCTGGGTTGAGGGGAAGGAAGCTTCTGTGAACCCAACTCTGTGTCCCCAACTCTGTGTCCCCACGAGTCAACATTAGGGCTTTGGAAACGGGAGTTGCAGCCATGACCAAGGTCAGTGGGCAGGAGAGCACAGCAGGGGTTCTCACAGTGGGTGTCTGAGTTCAACATGAGGGCTCTGTTTTCTTGGGTCTGGGCTGGCCCCTGCTCAGCCTGGACTTGAGGCTGGAAGACTTCGGGTTCTGATCTGAGAAGCGTTGTGAGTGTGAACTAAGAGAGCGTAGCTTTGGAGCCAAGCGAGGGACACTGGGATGTTGGTGAGGGTCCCAGGGCCAAGGGGAACAAGGGGCAGTGTAGGAGCAGGCCCCGTCAGGTAAGCGTGAGAAGCAGAACAACCAAGGCCTGATCTGATTCTCTTGTTCACTCTCTCCTGGGCATTTAGAAACCGACTGGTGTGAGGATATTCTGAGATCACTGGGCAATTTGACTGAGAGCAGGAGTCAGGAAGGACCCAGCAGGGAGATAAAGACTCCTGCAAATAAGGACATGTGAGAATTTAAGCTGGAAAAAAACGTACCCTCTAAGCTAGTAATCTTAAAATTTGGCATTTAACTGAGTACCTACTATTTCCTAGGCACTATTCTAAACATATCATAGGAATTCATTCTTGTAGTTTTAATAATCTTATCAGGTAAGTAATAATATCCCATTTTACAACTAAAGAAAGTGAGGCAAGAGAGACAAAGTAATGCCCAAGGTCACGTAGCTAGTATGTCAGTGTTAGAGCTAGATTTGAACCCGGACAATCTGGCTTCAGCATCCAGACTTATTTTCACCAAACACTGGCTGGCAATCATGCTAGTTATGTTGGAGGGAGTGAGGGAACCTCATTTAATCCTGACAGCTTCCCTGTAAAGTAGGCAAGGCAGGGATTATTGTCCATTTTGCAAGTTAGAAAACTGATGCTCAGAGAAGGTGAGTTGACTAGGTTCATTTCAACCATCCAGTCTATGGTGGAGCAACAGTTTGGACTGAGGTCCTCTGGGCCAATTCGATGTCTCCGTGCTGCCTTCAACAGAAGTGCTTTTGTTTCCTGAGTGACTGCCTGAGCGTGTATTCCGGGGACATGGGCATGCCCAGGAAAAAGGAGGGAAGGCTGGGGCTGAAGCATTGCTGTGTTTCGTGCTAAAACCCTCCCATCCTCTTAGGGACAGCCAGGGGTTTTTTACTCAGTGGAACCACATTTACTGAGCCCCCGCTCTATGCCAGGATTGCAGAGGGACGGGGAGTTCTATCTTTGGGGATGTCCCGGTCACTAGACACCTCTTCCACAGAACCATCACCCTTTCAAAAGCCTGCGAATAATGTGTCCTGGCTAAGGCCATACAACCGGTTGAGAATGGCACGTGGATGCAAGAGAAAGCTGGCTTCCAGCTCCTGCCCTCACCTAATAAACGGTGTAATTTGTCTGGGCGTCAGCTTACTTCTCTGTAAAGTGAGAAAATTGGGCTGAGCCATTCCTGAGATTCTTTCATAGACTAACTTTCTAAGAATCTGCAATTTCCTAAATGAGTGCCCATGCCTTAATCTGTAATGGAAATTGACCTGTGAGGATAATGCTTGTGTGATGACGATGCAGATTTTAACTCGTGTAGTCTCACAACCACTCTGAGATCAGTATGATTCTCATCTTTTAGGGGAGGGCACTGGACTTGGAGGATTAAGTTCTGACCCTGTTAACCCCACAACCAGCAAGATTTGAACTCAGGTCTGACTGATGCCCTAGCCCAGCGGTCGCCACCCGGTGGTCCGCAGACCACTGGTGGTCCGTGAGGTCCGAAAGGCTGGTGACTGCTGGCCTAGCCCATGCCCTGGCTCTGAACAACCCCATTCTGTCCACCACCCCCACATGGCCCTGTATGGGCTGGGGTGCACCCTCAGTGGCCTGGCCCCATGGGGGCATTGCCAGTCTTGTCGGACTCAGCCTGACTTCCTGCTGGGCTAGGAAAATGAGACAGGCATGCGGTCACTTGTCAGGAGTGTGGCACCTCGGGCTGCGGAGAGAGAACTCACTATGTTACAGAGGTGAGAGCTTGCATGCCTGACTTCTGCTGGACTCGCGCCCCGTACCAGACCCAGCCTAATGGCTTCCTGGCTGCCAGGTCCTTGGCAGCTGCCAATTCCAGGGGGTTACCAACCACTGGGTTTTTGAGGTTTGCTCAGCTTTCAAGTCTGGCCACATTCAAACCCTTGCTAGGCCTCGGGCCAGCCCCAGGAAATGCCTCTGGCAGTTGCAGCTGCATCCCGATAAAAGCAACTCCTTGATGACAAGGGAGGGCCAACTCCACACGGCTGGGCGCCAGGGGTGGAAGGAGATCCAGACCTTTCCGAAACCCTGCAGCCCAAGGTCAAGCTCACCGGTGAGGGATGCTGGCAGCCAGCTCCCTAGGACTGCCAATTGGGAACACTCAGACCAGCTGGAATCTTGCACGCACATGGAACTGGAGCACTCGATGCCCTGTGACCCCCTTCTTCAGCGTTCCACACCTGGGCAGGTCTGGCATCCAACCAGTTCACTTGTCCCTCATCACCAGCCCTGTAATCTGCTGATGTGTTCACCTGGAGAAGGAAGCCACAGAGTGGAGAAGTTACCAGTAGCTTCCTGTGTCACCACCCTTGATTGCCTACAAGGCACTTTAGTTGTTCATTCCTGTCCTGCCACTTGCTATCTATATGGCCTTCAGGAACTTAGTTGACCTCTCTGTGCCTCTGTTTCCTTAGCTATAAAGTGAGGTTAATAGTTGTATCTCACAGGGTTGTTAAAGGATTGAGTGAGAGAATGTATATTCGTTGTGCTTAATGCAATGCCTCTCACATAAGCATACAGCATGCAGTGTTAGCTATGAACAAGGTAACAAGTCATTTAATATCTAAACATAAACATTGTATATGTAAATACTTGCCAAGGCTACTGTATGCCAGACTCAGTTCTAGGGGGTGGGAATGCAGCTATGAATGTCACTTCTGTAGCATTTGCCAATGTCCATGGTGTAAATGCCTCCACCATGGCAAATTCCAAGCCACAATGTCATGTCACTGAATGCAGAGTTGGGAAGAGATGCACACTACAGCTCTCATAAGCCAGTGTCGGCGCACCATTGCTTAGGGTGTGCACCCAAGCTAGGGTTCCTAAGCACTGGAACTGGAAAAGAAAAAATCAGGAATTGAGGCTTCTCCTTTCACCTCTGGGGAGCTGTTTGTCCTCACTTTTGCTTTTCTCTACATCATTCTCCAGAGAGATTTATTCTGCTTACTTATGCCACACTTGCCCGATCTGGAGGCTTCAGATCTTAAGGCCACAGCATATGACCCAGATTTTAGAAAGCTGATCACCCCATCTTTTCTTTCAGAGTCACTCTTTCATCTCTTACCTTGCTCTGCATTTTTCATGCCACTTAACATTTACTTATTTATTATCCCCTTTGAATGTAAGGTCCATGAAGGCAGGACACTATATGCCTGGTGCCTAGAAAAGTGCCTGTCACTTGGTAAGTATTTGTTGAATTGATGTCAATGAATGAATGAACCCACAGGCCACTGATGAGGTAACAGGTTGCCCAGTCTCAGGTCAGCTCGCCATCCTTGGTCCATTCAACTATAGTAAAAAAAGACCATGTGGCTCACAGGACATGCTGTACCGCATACATCTAGTTCAGTCATCACTTAGATGAGACTAACACTCTCTGTGTATATGTAATAACATACATTCCTGAGATCTTGTACCCCAGGAATTTAGGTTTACCTACGGGATAGCCACAAATATTTCAGATTGCACATCTCAAAGTGTAGCCATTTCCTGGTTTGAGAAATTCTAGCTTTGAGTGTGATCAATCCAGCCTACTGTTGGTGAAATTTCTCTTTTCTGTGGAAGACACCTATTACTTTAGATGTCGGACAGCCCTTTTTTTAATTCTAGGAACAGAATTCTCCCCCACCTCGTTTTTTTTCTGGGAAATCCTTCTATCTCAACTCCATCCATCTGTTTGTTTAAATCTCAATTGAGGATACTTTTCCATTGATTTTTTTAAAAAAGAGTGGAAAGGGAGTAAGGAAAGGAGGGAGGGAGAGAGAGTTAGAGAGAGGGAAACATCAATGTGAGAGAAACACATCAACTGGTTGCCTCCTGCATGCACCCAGACTAGGACTGGGAAATGAACCCGCAACCCAGGTACATGCCTTTAACTGGGAATTGAACCCACGACCCTTCAGTGTGCTGGCTAATGCTCTAACCACTGAGCACTGGCCAGGGCTCCATTTATTTATTTTGAGTGGGTGTCACCATGTTCTTGCAAACCCTTTTTTAAGTCACAGCTTATTGGACCAAGGGTTAGCAAATCACTCAAGCCGAGTTCCCTATTTTTATTCTTGACACTAGTGAGAGAATGTGGTTCCGTCTTTCTCTGGTGGTAGAAAGGAGCCGCAAGCTGAGAAACTGGGAAAGTCTTTTTAGCCAGAATCTCCACTAAGCAAAGAAGCTGATCTATAGGGAAAGGTAAATTACTCGATATGCAGAAAAATGGAGAGAGAACATAAGGGCCAGGAATCCTGACAGCATTGGGTTGTGATCTGGATGAATCTATGTTCTCACTGTCACTTGCTTATTTCTTCCTTCCCCAGCCCCAGCACAATTCCTTTTTCTAAATTTTGATCTAAAGGACATCTAGGCTTGAGTTTTTGCCCCTTCTGCTGAGTTTTTGCTGATTCAAATTTTCCTCACCTCCCACCTCCCTGCCCTTTCCCAGGCATCCAAGTAACACTCCTGAGGAAAAACAGAAGGGTCCTTCCAGTTAGCTTTGTAGAAATTGAAACCCTGAAGTTATAGACCTAGAAACAGCTTTATAACCAGTATTTGAGTGGGAGACTGGGGTGAGGAGGGAGAGGGTACTCTGGGGAACAGAATATGAAAGGAAAGAGAAAGGAAAACTCAGGGAATACCTATTTTATGGAGTATATGTTAATTTAGTATCTACACTAATAAAAGAGAAACATGCAAAATGACCATACCTCCGCTATGCCCACAAGCCATGCCCACCAGCCAATCAGAAGCGAGTATGCAAATTAACCCAACCAAGATGGCCACGGCCACAGAGTTGGAGCGAGCAGCAGGCTTGGATTGCCCCAGTGATGGAGGAAGCCAAGCTTCTCACCCTGGCCTCCGCTAAAGGCTACAAAATTTCAATTATAGAAGATAAATAAATCCCAACAAAAATGGTGGTGGCCACAGAGCTGGAGCGAGCAAGAGGCTTGGGTTGAGCCCGGCGATGGAGGAAGCCAAGCTTCCCGCCTGCCCTGGCCAACCCTGGCCTCAGCTCAAGGCTACAAAGTTTCAATTATAGAAGATAAATAAATCCCAGATACTTGCTTCCCGCTGGCCCTGGCCTCCGCTCAAGGAGGCGCTGGGGTAGGGGGGGGGGTGGAAGGAGGGGCTGGGAGCTTGGGTCGCTGGGGTGGGGGAGGGGGGTGATCAGGCCAGGATGGCACAGCAGTTGTGGGTGATCAGACTGGTGGTGGGGCGGGGCCATTGGGTGTAAGCAGACCAGCAGGGGGGCCAGTTGGGGGTGAGCATGCTGTCAGTGGGGGTCAGTTGGAGGTGATCAGGACAGTGGGGGGGGGCAGTTTGGAGTGAGCAGGCCAGCAGGGGGCAGTTGGGGGCAAGCAGGCCAATGGGGAGGAAAGGCAGGGGCAAGCAGGCCAGCAGGGGGCAGTTGGGGGCAAGCAGGCCAATGGGGAGGAAAGGCAGAGGCAAGCAGGCCAGCAGGGGGGGGCAGTTGGGGGTGAGCAGGCTGGCACGGGGGGCAGTTGGAGGTGAGCAGGCTGGCGGGGGGGGGACATTTGGGGGCAAGCAGGCCAGCAGCGGGGGGCAGTTGAGGGCGAGCAGGCCGGCAGGCAGAATGATTAGGGGCAATAAGGCAGGCAGGCAGGTGAGCGGCTGGAGCCAGCAGTCCCAGATTGTGAGAGGGATGTCTGACTGCAGGTTTAGGTCCGATTCCTGTAAACTGGCAGTAGGACATCCTTCGAGGGATCCCAGATTGGAGAGGGTGCAGGCCGGGCTGAGGAACACCACCCCCTCCCCCCCCCCCCCCCCGCTATTTTTATTGAAATAAAAATGCATGAAATTCATGCACCGGGCCACTAGTGTTATATAATCCTCACAATAACCATAAGAAATTATTTCCATTTTATAGAAGATAAAACTGAAGTTTGGACCAGATTAAGTAACTTGCTTAAGGTCAATCCATGATTGAGGTGGAGCTAGGATTTTAACACAGTTCACTCCATTCGGCTCTACTCATCCTGAAAATTGACCCAACAGAGTGGGAAACCAGGAGTCTCTGCAGCCAGGAGGCCCCTCCCTGCCCAGGTCAAGGCCAGCATTTCCCTGCTGGCTGATCCTGCCTGGCGAAGGGAGGCAGCGCCCCAATTCTTGGCTCCTGCCTTCTGCTCCATGTGTTTTCCTATGTCCCCACTCTTTTTTTTTTTTTTTTTAGATCTGTATATTTTTATTGGGAAACAGTAAATATTAAGACAAAATATTCTGTGTGTATATATACAAAGATTGTCATTCGTTCTTTCTTTAAGCCTGGAAAATAATACATCTGTTTAACATCCTGGCTGCTCTGGAATTCTCATTGAAAACTGCTTTTGGCAGAGTATTCCACAAATATCCTCTGTTTCCTCTTACTAGGTGATTTTTTCCAGTTTTATTGAGAAATAATTGACATCCCTGTATAAGTTCAAGGCATACAGCACGATGGTTTGATTTACATGTGTTGTAAAATCATTACCACAATAGGTTTGCTAACATCCATCATCTCCTATAGATACAATAAAAAAAAAAAAGAAGGAAAACATTTTCACCCTGTGATGAGAACTCTTAGGATTTACTCTCTTAACTTTCCTAAATATCATATAGCAGTGTTAACTGTAGTCATCATGTTGTATATTACATCATTACTTATTTACCTTACAACTTGAAGTTCATTGGTCCCCTTCCTCTGACTCCTCCCCACCACCACCTCTGGTAAATGCACATCTGATCTTTTTCTAAGAGTTTGGTTTTTTGTTTTATTCCATATATAAGTGAGATGGTACAATATTTATCTTTCTCTGTCTGATATATTATGCTTAGCATGATGGCTTCAAGGTCCATCCACATTGGCACAAATGATAGGGTTTCCTCATTTTTTATGGCTGAATAATATTCCACTGAAGAATATTCCAGTGTGTGTGTGTGTGTGTGTGAGTAGCCAATTATCCCCGCACCATTTATTGAAGAGACTGTCTTTTCTATATTGAGTATTATTGGTTCCCTTATCAAATATTAGTTGACTGTATATGCTTAGGTTTATTTCTGGGTTATTGGTTCTGTTTCATTGGTCTATTTATCTGCTTTCATGCCAATACCATAATGTTTTGAGTACTATAGGATGATAGCACATATATGTTGAAATCAGGAAGTATGATGCCCTTTGCTTTGTTCTTTCTCAGATTTCTTTGGTTACTCAGGGTCTTCAGTGATTCCATATAAATTTTAAGAGTATTTTTTCTACTTCTGTAAAAAAAAATGCCATTGGAATCTTGTCTATGTCCCCACTCTTGATATTTTCTCACAGTTTCAGACCCAGATGTGCTGCTATGAAATTACCAGTAGATAGGTGGGCCCACAGATGAGCCATTCCCACTTATACCTCCAGGCCCGCTTCAACTTTAAGCACTTAAGTGATCAGCCTATTTAATGAAATATTATTGGGGGGTGGGGAAGGGAATTATGTAACCTGCTTTATTCAATCTCAGTTCTCTGCAGTCCTCCAAAATGAGTTATAATGAGTTTACTCTCATACATACTCGACATCACTCTTGCTGCCGTGGAAGCCAATATGAAAAGAGCATGCCTGGTGGAGTCAGGCAGACGTGAGGGCAAGTCCTGCCTCTCACTCTGTGTGTGATCTTGGGAAAGTTACTTTATCTTTCTGTGCCTCCATTGCCTCATTTAAAAACAGGCATAATAATACCCACCTGTGAAGGTTCTCGTGTGGCTTGTGTGGCATAAAATGTGAAAACACCTGGCTCTTAGCAGCCACTTCAAATGTAGTCATGGAAGCTGTAATTTTTCCTCTGGGCCTTTATGATAGTAAAGAACATTACCAAGGAAGAATCAGAGGCTTGTGTTTCTCCAATAAAGAAAAAAAATCACACCAAGAATGCCAATCAACCCCTCTGGTAACACACTCTTCTCTGACTGTCATCACAGCCTGGAGAGGGCAACAGAGACAAGTTAAAACATGGAACCTCCTCTGATGACTTTTTTCCTCAATGGAAAAACCAAGTTGGCTATTGAGCCCCAGTGGAGAGACCCCCATCAAGTCTTAGCTCCAGCCCTTCTTATATGGGATAGATGTCTTCTTCTAAGAATATTCTTAAGCAGTAACTCTCACATTTTTAACAGCAGACTCCGTCAATCAAACAAAACTGTATAAAGAACTGCAATACCTAAAACATTAATTCACTTATTGACTGGGTGCCTATTTTAGGCCAGACTCTTCTAGGCACTGACAGAGAGAACAGGAAAGTGGAACTCCTCAGCTCAAGATGATGAAAACCTGAAGCCTACTTATTTATTTGTCTCCCCATCTGTTCTTGATCCCTGATACCTCCCAGAGGCTCTGGGGCTCACAATTTAAACACTGTTGTCCCTCATCACATTTGGAAGGTAGTTTCTCAAAACACTAAGAGTTGGAGGGAGAAAACTCATGCAGTTCCCACTGTATACAGAGGGGAGATGGTGGCCTGGATCTCACTAGAAGGTGGAGTTTGGAGTTGGTCAACAATTTTCTAGAATGTTCTGAATGAAGCTGTTGAGTTGAAGTCTTGCCCCCATCTTATTTGCAATGATCTGTGCCTCTTCAGTACAATGTACGGTGTGTGTGAGCCGCTGCCTCCTAGAACTGGAGTCCTGTGCTGACCTTTAGACCCTTTGCTGAACTCTGCTCTCTTTCCCATCCCCTTTTAGATGTTAAGCTCTCCGACCATGGGCCATGGGCCTGCTCCAACCAAGATACTGCTAATCAGGAATAAGGAGACCACTCTGATTCCTTAATAAAATGGGACCTCCAAGATTGGTAAGAGAAAAGGCTCCCCCTAGAGGTAGAAAAGGCTAGCCACTATAGGCTGATCTCCTTCACTTGGAGATTTTTCTACTAAATACCATCGCCATCACCACTTTGATTGCACAGGGTATTGTTGCCCCTTTGATGTTGCAGCACAAACGAGGGCCCAGGCAAGAGTTGTCCCATAGATCTCACTCGCAAAGGCTAGCACATCCAAGCACACTTTTCCTTAAGACTGGTAAGTACAAAAGAGAACTCAAACCAGACAATGGCATATCACGGCTAAAAATCCCTATGGCACACCTCTGTCGGCTTCTCAGTCTCATCCTGGGAGCGGAAACCATCTCTCCCTCACTGCTTCTAAACTCTTTGACATCCAGATCCTGGAGAATAAGAAGCAAAGAGAATCATCTAGTCTCTCTTATCTCCTGACTGTCTAAAGCCCCACCTTCTAAGTTCTGATTTCCTGGCTCATGCTCTATCTCAACCCAAAAGTTACAAGTCTGCCTCATCATACACCCATAGGGGGTGCTCTTATCCTAGATCCTCCACAGAGAAGCCCTGTCTAAACAAAATGCAGATATAGCAGCACTATGCCAAAGCTGCAGTATACATACACATTATTGAGTTTGGATTGGGGTGGGGGCTTGAGATGGCCCTGTTACACTAGTCTGACATCAAGGAGGATGGAATTAATGTTTCTTAGGAGCCTGCTATGAGTCAGGCATTGAGCTGTCTGCTCTCATATATTTTAAACAGTTTAAAACAATCCTCAGGGCATTCCAGTGTAACACATACTATTATTAACCCCCCTTTATAGTGAAGAAAACCAAGGCTTAGGCAGATTAAGAAACTTCCATAAAGTCCCTGGCTAGTAAATGACCAAATGGAAAGTTAAGCCCATGTCACTCTTAACTGCAGAACCAGGGCTCCAAATGTTAATATTACCCAGAAGCTCCTGTCCCTGGATTCCCAGTTCTGCCTTCGTTGTGTGAATGGACACCACAGTTGAGTCCCCAGAGGCCATTCCACCCCATCCCAAGTGTGTAAGAGTAATTCCCCTGGCCAGTGACTAAACCATTTTGAGCCAATGAGACAGGAGAAGAAATTTATGGGCGTTTGGGAGAAAAACACTTTTTTGGTTTTAAGAGAAAAATCACAGGAAGCCAGCTCTCTTTTTCTACTGGGTGAGAACAAAAAGTATGCGCTCTTGATTGCTAATGACAATCACCCTACAGGATGGAGGAAACCAGCCTTGGGTCGAAGCCAACACTATGGACCTCTGAGTATGCACTGGGATCTTGCTAAGGCCGCTGAACCTCTTGACCACCCAACCCAAAAGCCTCCTTGCCTCGGGGGTCCTCCTTTGCTGGGGAATGCTGCTTAGGCTGTTTTGAGTTGTATTTTCTGCTGCCCAAAGATAAAGCATCCTCAGTGATACAGCTACTGGTACCAGGACCGTTGTGCATTGCCGTTTGGGTCCCAGACCATGTTTAGCAGAAGGGAAGCTATGCTTTCTGGTTGGCAAACTCAGCATCAATATAATATAGAAATTAAAATATCTAGTTCTGGAGTCTGAGTTTGAATTCCATCTCTTCCACTTACCAAGCTGGGCAAATTTGCTTGGATAATTAGCTTCATTTTGTTTCTGTTTTTCTCATCTGTAAAATAAAAGTAGTAATACTGTGGCCCCCAAGGGTTGTTGTCAGGATTAAATGAGATAAATACATGAAGTACTTAATGCAGGGCCTGACACATGGTAAATACTAGCAATGCAGTGCTACATTAAGGTTGGCCCCAACTGTTTTCATATTTTCTTCATCTCCCATTATTCTTTGCAGCATAAGCCAAGTAGTAGCAGCTAGGATGACCATCTAATCTAGTAGTTCCCGACCTTGTTTTTGGCCATGCCCCACCTAAGCATCTCTAAAATCCTGATGAGCCCCTGTGGCATATACTTCTTATTATTCAAAAAGCGAACTCCTATTCACGTGGCAGAAGCCTAAAAGGCCATTAACTTGGTCTGAACAAGCTGCCAAAGAACACAGCATCCATGAAAGAGAAACATAAAAGAACAAAAGGATAGTTGAAGTACTGAGGAAGAAAGCACTAAGGAATTGTTAAAAAAATAATAATAATATGAAGTTATATGAAAAAATAGCAAATAAAGTTTCAAAACATAGAGAACTGAAATGCATAAATATGTCACAATATACATTTGTATACTGTATATGAGCCTCCTAGAACCATAAGAAATGCAAAAAATTCACTGTTAATAATTCATTCTCAAATTGCCCCCCTTAAAAATCAAATTGCCCCCCTGCGGGGCATGTGCCCCACATTGGGAACCACTGATCTAATCTGTCATCCAAATCACTTTTTTTGTCTTTGATAACTACTAAACTACAATAAAGAGACAATCTGTTCTAGGGAGACATGGATGGATGGTCACTTCAATATCGAGAATGAATCCTGCCTGGCCAGTATGGCTCAGTAGTTGAGCATTGACTTATGAACCAGAAGGTCATGGTTCAGTTCCTAGTCAGGGCATATGCCTGGGTTGTGGGCTTAGCCCCTAGTAGGGGGCATGCAAAAGGCAGCCAATCAGTGATTTTTTTTATCATCATTGATGTTTCTCTCTCTCTCTCTCTCTTTCTCTCTCTCTCTCTCTCTCTCTCTCTCTCTCTCTCTCTCTCTCTCTCTTTCTCCCCCCTCCCCTCCTTTCTCTCTGAAATCAATCAAAAATATATTTTTAAAACAAACAAACAAAAGCAAAAATGGATTCTGGACAGCAACATTTGCCATGGAGGGCCATTAATCTATGATATGATTATTGAGTTAAGTAGTAACTTCTTGAAAGATCCAGAAGTATAAAAGTGTGGCCCATGATGAAGGAGACCATTCTTAGAAGAGCTGGCCTGCAACGTAAAGCTAATGTCTAGCATATTTCCTTTCTGCATTTATGACAGCGGAAACTTTTTACAAGCTCTTTATAGGCAGCACTCAGCTTTCCTCTAATCCCATATCTGTCATGTATTTCAAAGAGATGGTGGGAAGACTGCATTTGAAGAACCATCTTAATGCAATTATATGAGACAGATTATTACCCCAAGTTGAAAAGATGACTCTCTTTTTCTTTATTCTGTGCCAAAGGAAATTTCAGGAAATGAGTTCAAGCTGGACTCTTTCCTGCTGCCACCTCAGCATTGGGGTGACAGGGTTCCAGGACCCAAGAGCACATGCCCTGTGATCAGCAGCACCAGTCTAATTTCCTGGACATAACAAGTCCTTTTTGACTATGTGATGACCATAAGAAATCCTTTAGACTTCAACAAGAGCCTTCATTTTTAACCCTGCAAATTTTAGGGGGAAAGCTGCCTGATTCCACAGGGCACACACTATTTGTGGAGCAAATAGTGTTTCTTATGAACCTGTGAGGTTTTATGTCCTTAGGAGTCCAGTGTTTTTACTCTTTCTCAACAGACACCCCAGCTTGATAAGTGATTTCAAAACTTGACCCTGGGGATTTTCCCTTGATATTACTTGCTCAGAAGGGTTTGATTCAGTTCCCTACTCTACTAGACATGTGATAGCCTCCATAGTATCCATTCCACCCATATACTCATGATGTTGCAACCATGATCACTGGATGGACTTGACCCCATCTAGCTTCAGGGGTCCAAACCATCAGGGCCATCTCATGGACCTCACCACTGTGGTTCAGGAGTAGACATGTGACCAAACTTGGCCTTCTTTGAATATTTGTAAGAGTATCTCTGTCCTCCTGACTGTGGACAAGGAAACATGTTGCTCCCATACCTTTAGGGAAGTCAATGTGAGGATGTAGCTGCCTCACAGAGGAGACCAGAATTGAGGAATGGTACAGAGAAGTGAAATCTAATCTCTGAACACACCATGCCTACAGTCCTCCGTACCACAGGTCTTTCAATTTCATGCACCTATAAGTACCATTAAATGTTCAATTGGTTTGAACTAGATTTCCTCTTACTTGCAACTGAAGGCCTTCTAAGTTGAGTATTTCTTTGTGAGCATTTACGTAGGTGGAAAGCCTCTTCTGTCTCCCAATTCTCACCATTAAGGAAAGTCACAGCAGCTGCCCTAATGGCTCCTCCTTTGCACCAATATAATTGTCATAGAACTTTAGAGAAAATATCTCGAATCATATGAAATTGCCAATATTTGGTCATTTTTTACCTATAAAAATGGCAATTTCATGTAACTCGATCAATTAGCAAGAAGCAGCTACTTCTTCAAAGCTACAGCCAAGGAGCTTTGCTATACTTCCAAAATGTATTTCCTACCATTTTTCTCCATTGCTATTATCATCATCCTAACCTAAATCAATGCCCTCTCTTGCCTGGAGGGCTACTATAAACTCCTAAATTGTCCCCTTTCCTCATTCCTGTCCCACTCAAATCTACTCTCCATACTGCAGCCAGAGTGACCTCTTCAAAATGGAAACTTGATCAGGTCCTACCCTGCTTGAAATCCTTTAATGGCTTCCCATTTATCTTAGAAAATTGTTTCAATATTCGTGAAAAGCTCCCAAGGCATTCTGCAACCTGACACCCTACCTCATCCTGAGACTTTCTTGGGTATCTTTTTTTTTAAATAGGTTTGTGTTGATTTTAGAGAGAGAGGAAATGAGAGAGACAGGGAGAGGGAGAGAAAGATAGAAACATCAATGAGAGAAATATCCATTGGCTGTCTCCTGCACGCCCCCCACCAGGGATAAAGCCCACAGTCTAGGCATGTGCCCTGACCAGGAATCGAACCAGCAACCTCTTGGTGCATGGGATGACACTCAACCAACTGAGCCACACCGGCCGGGCATTCTTAGCTATCTTCTACTTCCTCAGTCATACCATGTTCACTCTTACCTCCACATCTCTACTCATGCTGCTTCATTTACCTAGAACTCTCTCCATCACGTGTTGAACACCTGGCACAGCCATGTCTGGCTAAGATTAGGAACTACATTTCCTAGAACTCCCTTTCTCACTGGCAATGAGGGAGATTCATATAAGATTTGGAAAGTGGAAGCAAAACAGTCCTTTAACACGGTGGCAGTTTCACATTGATCAGATAGACAGCTTGATCAGATGCAATGGCTACACAGGCTTCTCAGATCTCACCATAGATCTTACCTCATGGTCTAACTTTGACAACCAGATGAACACAACTCAGACTGGCCTTCAAGCTACAGCTTTTCACCCACACCAGTGCTTCATGCTGAAGTAGTTAGTACCTGCTTCTCCAACCCAATTGACTCCTCTTTCAGACCTTCACTACCCCACCTTGTCCCACATTCAAGGAAGCTCTAATTCCTACATTAAACTTACATTTAAACCTCCTGTGATACTTAAAGAGGCTCTCTTTTCCTGACCAAAGCCAAACTTTTACACCTGTCAGATTTCTCTACATCTTATTTGTGTCAACTAAGTGTCATTTCCTCAGGAAGGGTATTCCTGACTCTTGGACTACATTCAATTTCCCAGAGCTCCTGATATATCCCCTTTTATAACATTGTGCATCCGTCAGTTCAGGCTGCCATAACAAAATGCTATAGCCTGGGTGGCTTAAACAATAGCCATCTATTTCTCACAGTTCTGGAGGCTGGAAAAAAAATCAAGATGCCAGCTAATTAAGTTCCTGGTGAAAGCCCTCTTCCTAGCTTCCAGAGAGCCACTTTCTTGCTGTGTCTTCACATGGGGAAGGAGGGGTAAACACTCTGGTCTCTCTTCTTCTTAGAAAGACTCTAATCCCACCATGGGGGGGTCTCACCTTCATGACCTCAGCTAAATCTAATTATGTCCCAAAGGCCTGACTGCCAATACCATCATCTTACTATTATTATTGTTGTTGTTGTTGTTGTTGTTATTATTACTATTATTATTATTATTGATTAGGGCTTCAGCATATGAATTTTGAGGAAACACAGACATTCAGTCCATAACACCCTCATTCCACTCTTATTATAATTACTATCGAATGTCTATTAACCTTCCCTGTTAAACTCTAAGCAATTGAGAAGAATGGGGAATCTTTTGGACATTTGAAAACATTTATTATTATTGAAACTCTAATGCTCAACAGAGCACCAGAAACATGGTAGCTTCTCAATAAATACTTGTAAGTGAGTAACTGAATGAATGAGTGGAAGAGAGATTATATTTCATCAGAACTTTGTATTACAAATGATTTTAGGCCTATGCGGAATTTTTACCTATTGTTAGTTTTACTGTAATAGCTTACAATTATACAAACATCCAGCAAGAACTCTTTATGTTTTTCAATTTTGAACGAAGAGAAATGGGTCATTTCAGCAGGAACTAGTAATTATTAATGTTTCTTAATTCATAGTTTCTATCAGGCAGGCAGAATCAATGTCGAACTTTATTATTGGAAAATCTCCCTCCTTCTCGGTCACCAGAGATCCAAAGCATTTGCTCTTGAAGAAGAATAGGGAATAATTTTGGCACATGAAAAGTATTTCTCACCAATCCACAGACCACTCAGTACTCTATGTCTGTACCCTTGAAATGATAGAAATGAAAGCCTCAGCTTCCTTACCTACACATAACTGTTATAAGCCACTCAGTGCCTGAAACATGCCCATCCATCAGGTCTCTATCAAGGTAGCTGCTACCAGGTAGCAAAAACAGTAGGTGAATATTTTGCTTTTGGTCAAAAGCAACCCATTTGAGAACTATTCCAAGCCTTTTAGGTATTTCATAGGACAGGGTTTCTTTGTGTTGTTGTTGTTGTTGTTGTTGTTGTTGTTTTTAATTCATCTGGGGAAGCAAAATTTAATAGAATGATTCAAACTCCCAAGGGAATGCCAAGACTAGTGGGAAGACAGACAGACAAACAGACAGCTACAGTACAGTTTAGAACCATAAGTTGAATTCATTATGTAAAAGTCTAAACATCTCAAACAAAGAACCAACAAAACAGTGGCTTATGGAACAAAGAAGTGTATTTCTCTCTTATGTAATAATCCCAGGAGAGAAGGCATTTTTCTGCCCTACCCTGTCACTCAAGGACCCAGGTTCTTTCCATTCTGTTGTTCTTCTGGCCCCTATGGTATTATCCTCACCTGAGTGGTTGAAGCTGGGTGGCAACCTGTCTGTACTCTCACTAGCAGGAAGGAAAAAAGATTATGAAGGATCATGAGTGAAATATTTTAAGGCCCAGGAATGGAAGTGGGCATATCATTGTCATGACATTAACATGAACTTGGTCACATGAACACATTTAACTGCAGTATGGGCTGGGCAGTGAAGTTTCTGGTTGTCTGAATGTTAAGTACCACTGCCCAGGTACCACTCTATTGCTATAGAAGAAGGAGAAAAGAGATGTTGTGGGCAATTAACCTTCTCCACCAGGTAGGTGAGGAAGTAATTGGAATACAGATGAAAGGTTCCTTCCTCTGCATGAGGGTATCAGGGAAGTCATTGCAGAAGAAATGTCTCAAGCTGTGTCTTGAAGGATGAGTAGGACTCGGCCATTCAGAGGCGGTGGCAGAGTAATCCAGCTTGCAGGAAAAGCATATGCAAAGGAGGACAACCATGATTTAAAGGAATAGAAGAAATCACAGTCATGTCTCATAGCTTTCCATGTCCTTCTGAGGTAACATGAAGTCCAGCCCAATCTGGCCCAATATACAGTAATATACAGTCAAAACTCCAAACTCATTCATTGTGAACTTGTGTCCTAGACTTGGTGGCCTGCAATAAGAGATGCTAGCATGGCTACTGCTTCTCTCTTTCTTCACTCTACTCCCCCTCTCCCTCCACCCCAAAGTTGGCTGTCATTTGGGGCTCCTTGGGGATCAGAAAGAAGAAGGAAGGAAGAGAAGGAAGGGATAAGGGGGATCTTACTTTATGGATACAGTGTGCTTTGACTTTGGACTCTCCTTATGTGGCAGAGGCACAGTTGCTGGCTCTTTCTCCTATGGGCACTTTAATGGGTCCCTTGGCTATTCACTGCTGGAGACCTCCTTTCTGAGTAGGTCTTTCTGGGCATTGCCTCCTCCAGCTGGCCATAGGGTGCTCCACCCCTCTGTTGAGTCACATCACCACTCCAGTCAGTCCCCTTGGGATGGGTCCCTTTTGAGACGACTCCAGGCTGGTCCTTCCATCAAGCCTTTATCTAGTCCACAGAAATGCACCGCTTGGCTTGCCATAGGTGGAAGTGCATCAACAGATTCAGCCATTCTGTATTTTGCTCTGCCACACTCAGCAGTGTTTAGACTTCTCCCTTGAGAATTGTCAGGTCCTTTAAATTTTCAGGGAGCATTTGTCACTCTCTACATGATTCTCTCAAAACCCTTTCTTGACATGGCTCAAGGTACAGAGAAAGAACCATGGGAGTAGATAGGAAAGATGAAAATAAATACACCTGCAACTCTCTACAAAACAGTCCTTCCTATGGACCTAGATCATGAGTTAGTGCCTGAAGAACCTCTTAGTGAGTTAGGCACAGCTGTCCTAGCACCTCTCTAGGATGTGCGGTGGTTCTTAGCCTGTTAATCCTCTAACAAAGCCCTGAGAAAGCAGGAAGAGCCTGTTAACATAGACAATGGAGTATAGTGTTTTTAAAAGAAATGATATTTAAACTTTCTCAATATTTCATTTATGGTATATTTTCTAATTAATTGGCTCATCAAAATAGTAGATGACTGTTTAAAAGGAAGGTCACTGTTAAACTACTACTTTAAAAAATGACAATTAGAATGAGAATGACTCACATTGTAGCCCACCATGATAGAGGACCCTGGCCATTCCCCTGGCAGCATCTGGTTACCCTTCTCTTTTACCAGGACTTGGTGAACCAACCCCCTTCCTGGTTCTCGCACTTCACTCCCAATCTCAGGGATGGTCTTTCATCTAACATGTGTACTGAGTGCCTAACTGTCCTAGGTACTTAGGATACACTCCTGTGCAAAACACATCAAGTCCTTGCACTCAAGGAGCTTGAATTTCAGTTGGAGAGGAAGACAGTAAACAAAATAAATAAGTGACATGTATGGGATATTAGAATGTGATTGCGCTCTAGTAAAGCACAGCCCCGATGTTTCAAAGGGGAAGAGATTTGTAAGGTAAGAGGCAGTCCTGGGAGCTGGCATTCCAGTGAAGGAGAACAGGTATATAAACACAATTATAACACAATGCTGCTTAAGTGAGTCAGGTAGCAGGGTGTGTGCTGAATGCTAAGTGACTAACCCTGCTCAAGGGCATCTTCCTTGCACAAAAAGATTTCACTGGCTTTCTGTTTGGAGAATACAGGATTGTATTATAGAGAAGTAACTACCTTTCTGGCAGCTCTCCCCAGAGCCTCAGGCAGCCATACCTCCCCCTCCCAGGGTTGCTTCAGCTTGGGCATGCATTTCTTTCTGCAGTTCAGCACTGAGGCATGAGCAGTGCTAGGTGGAGACACCTGCTCCCAAAGCATTCTGATAAAAAGACCTTGGAGGAAACGGAAGGAAACATGCTCAAGACATCTGTGTTGAGATAGCTGTGGTCAGTCCATGAGACCCATAGAGGAGATGACCCATGGACTGTGTGCTCTCAATATTCCGTCTGACCCCAGCCGAAAGCTCACTGTCCGTGAAATTGGATCCTGGCTGGGCCCCCGACCATGAGCATATATTCATCTATGTCTCTCTTTAGATGGGGAACTCCTGGCAAGTACTCACTCTGACTCACATACATCTTTGTATGAGTTCCCTAAGCCTGGTGTGTGCACCCTATTTCCACTCCCCACCCAACCAAGACAGTAGTTCAGTAAGTGCTATGGAGGTTATTTTTTTTTTAAGAGAGATATATACTGGAAGGGTCATTCTCATTCTTATTGGCACCTGGACTGGCTGAAAGAAAAAAATCTATTTTAAGGAGATAGCACTTGAGCAAAACACAAAGGCTGGTTAGGGACTGGGAATATGAAACATAGCCCAAAGGGGAGCATGGGGGCCCAATTAAAGGTAGAAAAAGCAAAGAAGGAATACCTAGGATCATGGGACGATTCTGTTAATGGGATAATCACTTCCCCCTTTACACCCAAGTGTTTAAAAAGCATCTGAGACATAGTAGCTGTGCAATGATTATTATCATCAATTTATTTATTATTATTTATGGATAGTGACAGGGGAGAAGCAACCCAAGGCCATCAGGGATGCATGAGCCAGAACTCATTTCAGTTCAAGCAAATAAAACCCAACTCAGTTTAAGCAGAAAGGCAGAATTCCTTAGAGGCTCAGAGTAGGGATTTAGCTGGATGTCAAGGCAACTGGTACCATGGACTAGAACCCAAAAGAATTCCCTCCTCCATTCACGTTTTTTCTCTTGGTGTGTCAACCTCCCTGACCCCCACCCCCTCCCCAGCATCCTGGATTTATTCAAATTGTGGGAGGCAGTGCCTCTCACAAACAGAGTGGAAGTGACACTCACTCTCCCTCTTCATTTCCTAGTTTCAAAATCCTAAGGAAGGGTGCTGCGATTGGCCCACCTTGAGTCAATGTGGAAAGCTGAGGAAAGGGCCGGGCTTGGCAACCTATGATAGACACTGTTAGTGCCCCGCCCACACCTCTCGAACCCTTCCCTTCCACTGCCAGCATCTGCATCCTGTACCCAAGGGCTTTATTTCCCAGGATCATGAGAGGCTGCTCTGCTCCAGTGAGTGGCAGGCCAGAGTCTGGGAAAATCTCAGCCCCTGGGAATAGCCCTCAACCAAAGAATTGGTGTATAAATACTGCAGCTCCCTCCTTTTGGGGAAAGATAATTCTGAGGCATGTGGTTTGCACAGCTTCCCGGAGTCTCCCTGCAGAGCAGTGACCCAGTGCCCTCTGGAGAGCTGGCTTCATAAGGCACTTTGTTGTCTGCCTTCACTTCCTCTGAGACTCTCCCACCAAGGTCATCTGCACCTGCCAAATAAGCCGCTGGTTCAGGCTCTGCTTTGGGGGAAACTCAGACTAACACATAAACCAAGGAAGGGTTATCTGTAAAACAAAACAAAGCCGAGAGAATAAGGATGGCAGGCTGGGCAAATAAAGGAGACACAGGCCCTCGGCAAAATGCCTGAGGCAGGGTCTGCTCCTTGGACCAGCTCTACAGCTCCCTGGGTCAAGGTCTTGGACAGGGAGGGGGCCGTGAATGGACAATGTTAGAGACAGAACAGACAGTGCAGCACAATTCTGAAATTAGGAGTTCCCACCAGTCCCATGTGTATGAAGTATATGCCTGGTATGGTTTGTGGGATACGCACATATATGTGGCTGTGGTTGCAGTTAGTGTGGGGGTGTGTGTGTACAAATTGTCTACTTTACCTCACTTCCTGGCTGCCTGCACACACAGCAGTGGCTTGCTCTGTGACTCAGTCATTTCCTCTGGAAGGGAGAAAATGAGGGCCCTGCAGATGGTTAGGGGCTTTGAAGGCTGCGGTGCTCCATCTACTTGTCAGAAAAACCTTTAATAAATAAAAAGGGAAAGGGGGAGACGTGGCGTGACAGCAACAGAAAGAGAAACATGGAATGTGCAGGCTTCTGTCCCTGGCTCCAAACCAAAGCACTTCAGGTCCTGAGATAAAGAGTGGAAATAATACTCAGCCAGGCCTCCTCTCTGCTCTGCTGTAGCCCCACCCCCCCACCCCCTACTTCAGCGTGTGAAACCCTAAACATCCTGTTCACAGCGAGAGAGGCAGGTAACCTACTTCCCTCATCTGGGACTGGTGGTGTAGAAAGTTTCCCCACTGAAAGGGAACCTCAGGGAACAGAGGACACCCTCCTTGCCATACTGGTGTGTGTGTGCACGTGTGTGTGTGTGTGTGTGTGTGTGTGTGTGTGTGTGTGTGTGAATGCCAGGGAATAGGTTTGAGGTAGAGCTGCTTTTAGCTGTTTCTCCAAAGCAGGCCAGTGTATAGGATTTCAAGAGGCGAGACTAAATCCAGCATTTTCTGCCACTGTCCTATGACCTTGGACTTTTTCCCCTCTGGGTCTCAGTCTTTTCATCTGTCAGATGAGGAGGCTGGCTGAGAAACTGATTTGCATTTTACATTTTAACCTAAAACTCTTGTTCCCAACAAAATCCCACACAGAACTTCAGTAAGTGAAACAAAGCACTGGTTACAGAGGGGCTGATGGACTCGGGCCCAGCACGCTTAGCCTTACTCTTAGGTCAAAAGCCATCCCGGGCATCCCTGTGGAGCTCCAGCGCCCTGGAGAAGCCGTGTGAAAACCACCTGACTTGGCTCTAGGGTTCGAGGGTTCTTATAAGCTGCGGGCTACCTGGTTGTATTTGATGAACCAAAGATGGTTACATTGCTTTGCGTTAGGGTGACATCCAAAGGGTTGCAAACAGGAGGCTGGTTCTCCTGAGCCAGAGTGCTGCCGCCTTTGAGCACAGCTCTCCAGCACCTCAGGACAGCGTGGCCTGCATGGGGCGGCCTGGCCACCAGGGGATCGGCCCAGAATCTCTGTGTCAGTCCCTCCCAGGTAAGCCTCAAGAGGACAGGGCCCACTCCCTTCCAACGGCCCCACTGAGCCTGTTTTAGCCATAAACTACCCCAGAATTAGCGAGGGGTACACAGAGCTCTTAGCTCTCCAGGGAAACCCAAGAACCTCAGCCTTCAAGAAAAAGGGAGGTGGGGAGAAGAAAGTGATTTTCCTTTAGTCTACAACTCTTTTTTCGGGACTCTATATGACCTCCAGAATAAGGTGTAAATTCTTCCCTGAGTCACCCAAGATCCTTGGCTCCCACCTCCTCTGGGTTCATCTCATATTACACTACCCCTGGCATCCCACCTTCGGCTACACCTACCCACTGGCTATTCCTCTCTACAGCCTTTCCCTGATTCCATCTACCCAGAACACTTTCCCACCAGAGAGACACCAACCCCAGCAAAGTGAGCTGGTTTCTGTAGCTCCACACCTCTTCTTCAACATTGACTCAGACTTCCCTTCCCTTGCCCACTGCCCCTTGCCCCCACATTCACACACAAGACTTGCCTTGGATCAGAGCCCTCATCTGCTATCCCCTGTACCCTAGTAGGTCCCCTAGGACATAGTTGGAGTCCCCAACACATAACAAAAATAGCTACCACGTGCCATGGGCCAGACCTTCTTATTCCAACGACTTTGCAAGCATGAAGTCATTTACCCCTTGCAGCAGTTCTGAGTCAGGCATTGTTATCATCACCATTTTACAGATGAGAAAACACAAGGCACAGAATAACTGCAAAGCCACACAGCCAGGAGCAGAGTCAGGCTTTTCCCCGGGCAACCCAATGAAGCTCATGCTCTTACCTTCTATACCCCAGGACTGACACCGAGCGGTAAAAAGAGTTCAATGGAGTGAATTGATTTGGACAGATTGTCTGACTTTCCGGTCTGTGTCCTGTGATCCGAACACAAAAAGAATCCCAAGATTCTCAGTGGTGTCCCAGCAGGGGTTGAGGTCCTGATGGTGACAAGACCAGCTCCTCTCTTGTCACCTCTTCCACCAAGACAGCTCAGTCTTGGTCTGCTTTATATAGTCCGCTGTGTGTTAAAGTTTGTTGAAGAAGGACTTCTCCTGATAATGGGAAGAAAAAATAAGAAAACAAAGAAAAGGAAAGATAATTACCCAGTTCACATAATAATAGTTAACATTTAAGTATTAAGATATACCAAATGCTTTATATGCATTAATTTTTAACCCACTTCACAACCCAATGACATAGAGACTATCATCACCTATACTCCCATTTCTTAGATGAGAAAACTGAGTCACAGGATGTAAAGTGACTTGTCTCTGGTTGCAGTATTGATAAGAGAAAAGCCAGGATTTGACTCAGGTCATCTGATTCCAGATTTTTAATCACTGTAGTAGGCTGAATAATGACTTTAAAAAGCCCCAATTCCTGAAACATATAAATGTTTCTTTATATGGCACAAGGGACTTTGCATGTGTGATTATGTTAATGATCCTGAAATGTAAAGATTATCCTGGATTATCCAGGTAGGCTTTAAATGTAGTCAAGTGTCTTTATGAAAGAGAGGCAAAGAGAGATTGGACTACAGAAGAGGAGAAGGTAGGTAACATGATCGTGGAGACAGAGATGGGAATGATGCAGCCACAAGCCAAGGAATGCTGGCAGACACCAGAAGCTGGAAGAGGCAAGAAACATTCTCCTCTATATCTCCAGAGGGGAGCATGGCCCTGCAGACACCTTGACTTCAGTCCAGTAAAACTGCTTTTGGACTTCTGCCCACCAGAAGAAGGAGAAAGCAAAAATGTATTGTTGTAAGTTACCAAGCTTGTGGTAATTTTTATAGTAGCTATAGGAAATTATACAACCACCAGTGATGCTGCTTTCTAAAGGACAAGAGGGACTCTAAAGGGTCAGAGCTGGTGGACAGAGTGGACTTGAGGGTGCGGGGCTGAGAGCTTCACTTCAATTCAATCACATCTCAGGAAGTCTCTTTCCCCCACTTCTGCTGACCTGGTGACTCTGCAAACATGTCTGTGCCTCCCCCTGGGCCTTTTCTAGGCAGCATCTCTGAGGTTTGAACAACTTGGGGTAGCATTTGGCAGTTTCTGCTTCAGTTTTCCTGGAAAAAATATTGTTATTATTATCATTATTATTTTCCATTTTTATAGAACTGGGGAAGAAGGTGGATACTTAAGTCATCACCTTGAACTCCACCACTGCTTTCCCGCGATTCGGTCGGAAGGCCAGTTATGCTTTGTCTGGCACTGCGCTGCACAGTCTCTGCTGTGCAGCTCTGCCTGGGAGCTCTCGCCCATCTCACCACACAGACAGGAACATTTGCGCACCTGCACTTTGATCTTCCTTAGCTGGCTGTGGGACTTTGAAACTCAGCTTTTTCCTTTACTCCAGTTCCATTTTCTTTAGGTAAAATGTGAGGTATAACACTCAGCCTGCCTACCATTGAAGACTTGTGTGAAAATGACATTGAGATGCCACTCACACAAGCACTTTTTAAACTGTGAAGTTACTCATCACTCCAATTGTTTTATGGAGATTGGGGGCGGGGGGGGGGGAGTCTATCCCCTCAAAGTTATAAAAACTTATTACTACTAACAAGAGGAATAAAAAGGCTGCCAATTATTAACTGCTTCCTACTAGTATGTACCAGACACGTTTCATTCATCCATCGTTCATTCATTAATTCCTTCAAAAAATTTTATTGAGCACCTAAGTTCCAGGCATTCTTTAAGTATACAGTGGACTAAAGAACAGAATTAGAACCAGACCATGTCCTCTGAGAGATTGTACTTTTGTAGGGAAAGAAAAACAATAACTAAGATAGCAAATGATCATCTGTGTACTAACAAGTAGTGATAATTCTAGGAAGCGAGAGAATAGGGCGTGGTGGGAAGATTATTAAGAATGGGTGTGGTCTGTATCGGTAGGAAGGATCAGGGGCTTGTTAGACTATTTTAATACATTTTCTTATCCCAATCTGATATACATTTTAGAATGGTGAGCAGAGGGAGACCAGGCAATAGGCATTTAGATGGAATGTGTACAACATCCTCTGTGGTAGACAGTATTGTTCCCACTGCCGTGGGAAGTGAATGATTCACCCAAACTTTTCTAGTAAATGTCAGGACTGAGGCTCAGAGCCAGACCTGCTTCGGACATGAGCCCAGGCTCTCAACCATTAGCATATTCAGCAACAACTCTAAACTCATCAATTCTTTTGTAAACACCCTATCCAGCCCCATGCCTACTCATTCCTAATAACTAATACAGTACAAGGTTCTAGAAAGATCCTTGGCGTTTCTTTTTTGTTTTGTCTTTTTTTTTCTTTATTGATTAAGGTATTACATATTTGTCCTTATTCCCCTATTGCCCTCCCACCCACCCACCCACTCATGCCCTCACCCCTCTGGTCTCTGCGTCCATTGGTTAGGCTTATATGCATGCAGACAAGTCCTTTGGTTGATCTCTCCCCTTACCCCCCCACCCTCCCCTACCTTCTCTCTGAGGTTTGACGGTCTGATCAATGCTTCTCTGTCTCTGGATCTGTTTTTGTTCATCAGTTTATGTTGTTCATTACATTCCATAAATGAGTGAGATCATGTGATATTTATCTTGTTTTGTCTTTTTAATTCCGTTTCCCACAGAAAGCTCTAAAAAGTAACCCCTCCCAGCTCTCTCGGGTCCCCCAGGCGCTGGTCCCGGCTCTCACTCCCCCTCTCTCCCAGCCCTAACAACGCTTTGAAATGAAAATGAAATCATAAAATCTCCTTGAATCGGCGGGACTTCCGTTCCTTTTCATTCGCCTCTCTGCGGATATTCAAGGGCCAGGCCTCAATAGGTTGTAAATCTGCCGGGGGCTGCGATCAGAGGATCTCACACGTGGGAGAGAAATTCTTCCCTCCAGGGAGCCTGCGCCTGCCCCTGGCCGCCGCCTGGGAGGCGTGAGTGAATGCATTTTCCCTCCCTACACTGACGGGCACTTTGTCTATCCTGGTGGCCCTCTAGCCTGATGGGAGGGGGATGGAGTGCAAGGCCCCTGCCAATGAACCCCTGTGAGTCCCAGCCCCGCCGGACAGGTAAACGCGAGGAGAGGCAGTAGCATTGAGCACAGTGCCTGCCTCCCGGGCCTCCATTTCTCCACCAGGTCCTGACAATGTCTTATGGCCTCGCAGAGAAGAGGACAGATATTTATTGCATGAATGAACTATTGATTATATAAAATAGGAAACAATAGTAGATCATTCCAATGTTGTTGAGGTGATTAAATGAAGTACCAGCAAGTGGAAACTCCTGGTCCAGAGCAAGAACACAATAAACAAAAAGAAGTTTCTTTCCTCCCTTCTTCTTCCCCCCTATCCTCCCTCTCTACCTCCTGCCTCCCTCCCTCTCTCTCTTCCTTCTCTCCTTTGGCTTCATTAGGAGTGACATCTCCTTTAGGCCCTTTCTGCTTCCTGCTTTTGAACCTCTTCCTCCTCCTTCTAATTTTAGCAGGAGACATCTCTACCTGGCTAGCTGGCAGAGGAGCTGAGAGCAAAACTTTTCAAAGCAAAGCTTCCTGAGCCAGGGATCTCTGAACAGTCCTCCCACAAAGCGTGGGAAGACCCGAGGGCTCCGAAGAAGACTCCTCTGGGTGTCTCCCACAGCCCGTAAAGCTTCCCCTTAGACTGTAAAGCCCACTGTTCCTTTGGCCTTCCCTCCTGGAATTATTTCAGGGAAAGTGAGGACCCCGTGTGGTTTTTAACTTGGTTTGGTTGTCAGAAGACAGAGCTGGTCTATGCCAAACACCACCACCTTGAAACACAAAGAATTATAAACTGAATTGCACTAGCTACCTTGTATTCTATTTATATTCATCATCAACAACAATTCTTTTTGTTAGCAGTTATGACTGGAACTGTATTTCCTTTATCCTCACTTGAGGATATGTTTATTGATTTGAGAGAAAGAGGAAGGGAAAGAGAGCAAAAAACATCTATGTGAGAGACAAACATTGATTGGTTGCTTTCCATATGTGCCCTGACTAAGGATTGAAACCACAACCTAGGTATACACCCTGGCCTGGAATTGAACCCTCAACCTTTTGGTGTATGGGACGATGTTCCAACCAACTGAGCTACTCAGCCAGGGCTAAAACTGTATTTTTATTGTTGGTTTATAATTCAGAGCTTCTTGAGAATAAAGGTTTATTTTATTCATTTCTGTATTAGCATCTGCTATACAGTGGGCCTCAAAAAAAAAACAAAAAAAAAAAACACAATCCACCCTGGCCAGGTAGCTCAGTTGGTTAGAGCACTGTCCCAATACAACAAGTTTGTAGATTTGATCCCTGGTCAGGGCACATACAAGAATTAACAAATGAATGGATAACTAAGCAGAACAAAAAATAGATGTTTCCTCTCTCTCTCTCTCTCAAATCAATAAATAAAAAATAAACCCGTTGAGTAAATGAGTAAGTTTATTTAGTGCTTGCTGTATACAAGGCTCTGCCATATAAAGATGAATGAAAAAAAAAGTGTCCAAAACTTAAAAAAACTTGTAACCTACTAGGGAAGACACGTAAACATGCCCAAGTAACTGTCATTTTTATGCTATATTACAGAATCCAGTCTTCAATATTAATCAGTCCATCCATCATTACTTACTCCTTACAACATGGTTAACGCTGTAATAAAACCATTTTTTATTAGCAGGGACAGAAAAAGAGTCCTGTGGATTAATCATTTTGCATTTCTTTATGCTGATAAACCCAAACTAAATTGACACCTTTTTGCCAGGTGAGCTGGCAACCAGTATTTATTAACATGTTATTGGAATCCTATATAATAAAAGCCTAATATGCTAAGTGTCCAGTTGTCTGGTCTGCCATTCAACCAATCAAAGCGTAATATGCTAATGATATTCTAAGGCCACTCAACTGCTCACTATGACGTGCACTGACCACCAGGGGGCAGATGCTCCAACCAGTAGGTTAGCTTGCTGCTGGGGTCTGACTGATCTGGACTGAGTGAGACAGGCCGGACACGCCCTGGAGCCCTCCTGCGGTCCCTCCCTGGCTGGGCAACCTTGCACATCCCTCCCCGGCCCCAATCGTGCACCGATGGGGTCCCTCTGCCTGGCCTGCACCCTCTCGAAATCCAGGACTTCTCGGGGGATGTTGGAGGGCCAGTTTTGGCCCATTCCCGCAGGCCAGGCCGAGGGACCCCACTGGTGCACTAATTTGTGCACCGGGCCTCCAGTTATTTATAATATGGGTAGCAGTGTTGCCTAGGTATGGGGTGATAGACATAAGCCAAGTTTAAAGCTACATACATGCAGTATCATTCTCAAGGTCTCCTTTGAATCTGTGTGTCGATTTCTCTCTCCCCTCCTCCCATGCCATCACCCTCACTGGGAAAATAAATCCGAAGTTCCGAGTCCTATTAGAAGCCTGCTGAGGGAACTGTCTTCCTGGTTCTTACTGCTCTCTTCCTTTGAGGTTTCAATGGAATCTTTAGTTGCTGTCAGCTCTAAGAGGGGGAAAAATCAACACTATATTACATTGAACTCCATAAGGAAATTTTCAGTTGCCTCCTTAGAGACGGGCCCACGGGTTGGAAATGGACCATGACTCAGTTACACACTCTGATTTTTGGCTGGGGACTCATAACTCACCATGTGATTCATAATATGTGGCAGGAGAGCTTGTACTACAAGGGGGCACGCTAAATACAAGCCATGGAAAGGCAGTAACACTGGATTCTTCCCTCTGCAAAACGAATCAGGCATCCCTGAAAGGCTTGGTGTCTTAATAGTGGGGAGCCACGAAGGTGTCCAGACATGAAAACATTGTGCACTGTTCCTCCTCTCTAGCAGGAGTTAAGGGCTGGTTTCAGGACAGACCCCACCTGACAGTCATAGACATCCCTTGTAAGGAATGTTAAACAAAAGCTCACACCTAGAAGCCTGATTAGATCAATTATCTATCTCATCTCTATCACCAGGGCACCACATATTTTTTAATACATTTGCCTGACAGCTGCTGTTGTGTTTGTATCAAGAGCATTCTAGTCTCAAGCCAGTGACTTTTCTGAGAACGAGCAGTTCGCATTTGATGTAAGAACTTCTACCTCTTTACCGCTTACAGTATTTCTCCTCCACACTTCCCTGATTTGCGTCCTGGTAGTGACTCTCTTCCGTTCCAACTCTGGGACTACTCTCTTGGCCTGACCTGAGCAGATATTTTAAGAAGAATAAAAAAATGCTTAGGAATAAGCTTAACCAAGGAAGAGAAAGGCCTGTCCACTGAAAACTACAGAACATTACCGAAAACAAATAAAGAAGACATCAATAAATGGAAAAACATCTGTTCAGGGACTGGAAGACTTCATTTCTAAGATGCTCATATTACCCAAAGCAATCCACAAATTCAATGCAATCCCTATCAAAATCCTGATGATATTTTTTTTTGCAGAAATAGGAAAACCCATCCTAAAATACATATGGAGCTCTGGCCAGGGGCCTCAGTTGGTTGGAGCAGTGTCTCATACACCAAATATTGCAGGTTCAATCCCCAGGTGGGATGCATATGGAAGGCACCCGATAATGTTTCTCTCACACATCAATGTTTCTCTCTCTCTCCCTCTCTCCCTTCCTCTGTCCCTTCCTCTCTCTCTCTCAAATCAATAAACATATCTTCAGGTGAGGATTAAAATAAAATAAAATTCATATGGAATTTCAAGTGACATCAAAGAGTCAAAATAATCTTGAAAAAGAAGAATATTGGAGGTTTCACACTTTCTGATTTCAAAATTTACTACAAAGCTACAGTAATCTCAATGGCGTGGTACCAGCATTAAAACAGACAGAGACCAATGGAATAGAATAGAGATCCCAGAAAAACATTCTTGCATATATAATCGAATGATTTTCAACGAGGGTACCAAGACCAAGAGCCTTACAGATTAAATAATTTAGTTCCTCCTTTTATTTTACAATTTCTGAGTGTTAGGAGTTTGGGGGTAGTGTAGTTAGGTGGATCTGCCTCAGTTTCTCATGAGGTTGCAGTAAAGATGTCAGGCAGGTGCCATCCTCTGAAGGCTTCTATTCACTTCCCGGGAGGTTAGCCCATGAGTGACCAATGGGTGCTGCTGGCTCCACGGAGCTGCTGGAGTGTTCTCACCAGATGGCCACTGGCTTTCCCAAAGAAGGCGATTGAGGAGAGAGCAAGGGGAAGCCTCAGTAGCTTTAAAGCCTAGCCTCTCGGAAGTCACTCATTGTCACTTCCACCGTCTCTTGTTGGCTGCACAGGCCACAAGAAGGGCAGGACTGCCAGGGGGCCAGGATCACTGGGGACTATTTTGGAGGCTGACTGCCATATAGAGCAATTCATAGATTTGTTTTGTGGCCTTTGTGAAAAATATGTCAGAAAAAGGGAACATTACAACTTGTAATCCATTTAAGCTTTACTGAAAAGCACATTAAAGCAAATCCTGTGCCGTGGTAGCAAATAATCTATGTTGAGGAGTTTTAGTCACCATGATGATGGAATAATAAAAATTTTTGAAATTAATATGTAGTAGTATGAGGACATCATTTTGTGCAAACTAATATATTAATGTTTGGATATGGAAATCTTGCTGTAGTAAATTTACTTTCACATTTTTTATCTGCTTTTGGGAAAGCAGCTCTAAACTATTTTTTTCCTTTTGAAAAAAATATCCCACATGCCCACACTGATGTATTTTAGGCTTGGGCTCATTACATCTTAACCCAGGCCTTTGGGCATCTGCTTATTTGCAAACAGATGTATACAATGCGTGAGGTCAAAGTTGAAGCTTTGGTCAGAAATTGGGTGTCAAACAGCGTCCACATCCGCGGGAGCAGAGAACAGGTAAACGGGGGAAGGGGCCTGCAGCAGCGGCAGCCAGACGCACCTCAGGAGACTCCACATGCAGACCCCGCACACAGGACACGAGGCTCCTGAGTGCTCTTCAGTCACTGACTTGCCGACTCCTGACCCCACACAGTGCCTGAGAGCTGCCTGTTTCCTCTCCTGATGTCACAGTGCAGAGACTGTTGATTACAAGTGAGTGCAAACTTGAGAGGAAAACAGTGATCCGGAAGAACACTTGCGTCAAAACACCTGTTGGGCGCCCCACCACCACCACCACCGCTGGAGTGGCTCAGTGGTTGAGTGTCAACCTATGAACCAGGAGGTCATGGTTAGATTCCCAGTCCAGGCACATGCCCAGGTTGCCAGCTCTATCCCCAGATGTTTCACTCTCTCATCATTGATGTTTCTATCTCTCTCTCCCTCTCCTTTCCTCTCTGAAATCAATAAAAATATATTTAAAAACCAAAAACACCTGTTAGTGTCTTCTGATGTCACAGTGTAAGTGTCGCATGACCTCTGGGCTTTGTTCTTCAAGGCTACAGCCCTTTCCAGCCACTTCAGGACGCACTGCATGATGTCTACACTGCCGATCCTAAGAGTGTAGGCCGTCTCCTGCTTCTGAAGCCCTTCCTGGCTTCAGAGGAACAACTGTCTCCTGTTTCCTCCCACCCTTTTGGCTGCTCATTCTCTCTGCCTTTGCAGGCGCCTCCTCCTCCTCCTGGCTTTACAGGTCAGAGTTGCTGAAAGTTCAGTGCCAGGCCCTCTCCTCCCTTCTCTTCTGCCCCTCCTTTTTTTAAATAAAAGATTTATATAAAGAACAACAAGAATAAAAAGGTTAATCATGCCTGAAGGTATGGGTAGGGCAGTGCACATTCATGAGCTCTGCCCACACACATAGCCATTCATGGGCATGCACTGTTCTCATGGGAACAGGTAGCAGCCCATCTCCTCATCTCCCGAGGGGCCTATTTGGCATCCATCAGCTTTGAGAGCTCTCCAAGAGATGTGTAATGTGTCCCATACTGACAGCAGGACCAGCTCTCAGGCGCTGACTCACTTTAACTCCATTCACAGGATGGATTTAGGGGAAAGAGAAGGCCAATTCATGAATTCATGGTGAGATTTATAAATGTCACAGGAACAAAAATATTTAAAGTCATTTTGACCAGCATATTTTACTCCCGGTTAAATCTGTGTGTGGAAGCCAAATATTAATCAAAGGAGATTGCATGGAGAGCATGAGATCAGAACTCAGGCATTCAGTGTTCAACTGACAACAGGCTAGAGCAGTGATTCTCTAGCCCTAAAGAGTCTGATGGAACGGTTCTGGTTTCACCCTGGGCATGCATGGGTACAGCCTCAGAAACTGCCTGGTGATTTTAATAGACAGCGTAGGTTGCAAACCACTCGGGTAGTAGATGCTGATGTATCCCAAGGACTAGGCACTGTCTGCCAAATGTCCTTTGGTGAAGGTCCCCAATCTGAATCGTGCTTGAGTGCTGCCAGTGTCTGCCTCAGAGCCTCTCCTTTTGTTTCATGGGAGACCACCCCCCATTTTCCTTTCCAAGTGCTTATTTTACAGAAGAACGAAGAGGTGAAGTGACTTTGCTTAAACTTACACAATTAGAGGCAGAATCAGAACTACGATCATAGTTTTCCTGAACGTCACTCTATCGCTTCACCTGGCCTTCCAAGGGGTCTGCAGGGACTTGAGAGCCCAGGGTTGCTTTGAAGGAACTTCGTTTCCCAACCAGTCGTGCCAGGTCCCCATAGTGCGCCATCTGCTTTTAGTTTGTTGGAGTATGAGTTTGGGTGGGGACAGTTAATGAGTTCAATTTGAGACAAATTTGCAGTCACTAGAATCTACACAGCTTGGGGGCGCCTCCTCTGTGCTTTCTGCCATACTGTGTGTTTACCTCTCTCATGCCAACCAGTTTAATGGTCTGGTTATATGTCCATCTCAGCCATTATCTTATTTATCTCACCACCCCTAATTTCTGGCACGTGCCAGGCTCACAAGTAAGTAAATTATGTTAAATCATCATGCAGTGGATGTGAGGCATTAGGGCTTAGAGACAGGTCTGGGCTGAAGATGGCAATGGAGGCAGCCAATGACAATGTGATGGATGAGATTCCACCAGGGAAAGTTCCCATGTTCCAGACCCTGTAAAGCTGACTCTGCTCCAGTCTCTGGGCCCATCTTATCCACCTGAGAACTTTCATGCCTTAGGGGGTCATTTGTTAGCGAGGAGAAATGGGGGAACATCTTGTTCACGTGAGGGAAATGTAATGTACACTCGTTTGTAGGTGATGCACGTCTAAATCTCTATGACACAAGATTTTTATGAAGGGCAGCCCCTGAAAAAATTGAATTGAAAATGTGGGCATTCTATTAATAAAGGGGACAATAAACTTGGCATAAGGAATCTAAATAACTTCAAATCAGTAACAACTTTTCCTCCATTTCCTGCATGTTACCTCTTTTTTTTTTTCTTTCTGCAAAAAGCTTTTTTATTTTATTTGGTCTAATGCATGGGAGTGGGCTTCAGGGTGGTTAAAGAATGACTAGTAGTTTTGGGGAGAGGCTCAGGTAAAAGCCAGACAGATGCAGAGGGATGCAGAGGGGCCCTTCAAAGGCTCTGTGCTCCAAAGGTTCCTAGTTGTGCTTGAGGGTGAGCCTTTCGAAGAGATACTCACCCAGCCCAGCCAGGGGGCCGGCAGCCTGCGGAGGTGAGTCAGGTGTCGCCCATATTCTTGATGAGTTTCACCTGTTCATCCAGGAAGTGGTTCTCCCGGAAGTCACAGAGATTAAGGTCTGTGCGGGTAGAACCCAGGGCCTGCAGCTCCACAAGGCCTGGTTCAGGTTCCTCTCCAAGGCCAGGGTGGCTTCCATGGCTGCCTGAGTCCCACCCCACTCACCTTGGGGAGGCTCAGCATGGCCAGGAAGAGAAAGCGGCCACCGCTCTGGTTTTGCAACTTTAAGAGACACTCAGGGCCCTCTCGCTTCTTCTCCGCCAACTTGCAAAGAAGCAGTCCCCGCCCTCGAGAGCCACATCGCCAAGGTCGAAATGGAAGCCCAGAGAGAGGTAGGTGTGGGAGGCCCGCAGAGGCAGGTTGGCCAGGGGTTGACCAAGCCTCCACCTCGGTGGAATAATTCTGACGAATTTAGGAGCTCATGGTTGTTCGGCAATGAGAGTTAAGGTAGAAAAACAAAACGGTGTGTTGGCTGGTCCCGGAGGTGGTTCTGAAGGTGGTGACTGGATAAGGCGCAGGAGGGTGGTCCGAGGCTGGGAGAAAGGGTGTCCCTGGGTCAATTCCGTCCAAACACTGTTGAAGCAAGAGACAGATCCGGGACCACTGAGGGCACTGCCCATGCTACCTCTTTTGAAAAATGATAAACAAAGTGACTCTTAACGCTTCAATGTGTATCAAGATATGGAGTCAGGAAAGATTCAGCCCAACCACCTAGAACCGTGGTCGGCAAACTGCGGCTCGCGAGCCACATGCGGCTCTTTGGCCCCTTGAGTGTGGCTCTTCCACAAAATACCACGGCCTGGGCAAGTCTATTTTGAAGAATTGGCATTAGAAGACGTTTACGTTTAAAAAATTTGGCTCTCAAAAGAAATTTCAATCGTTGTACTGTTGATATTTGGCTCTGTTGACTAATGAGTTTGCCGACCACTGACCTAGAACGTCTGTTAGAGGGTAAGGATCAGTGCTTACCCGCTAACAGAAACTGAAGTCCAAACACTGGTGTTGGACTTGATGGCCCAGAGGCCCTGCAAGTGTTTGGAGTGTCTTTAAACAATCAAGGCAAAATTAACTTGTATTTTGAATAGTTTTTTATGTGAATTATACTCTCAGATTCCAAAGTTTTTAAAATTAGTAATTCGTGCGTGACATATATGTTAACTACCAATTAAACTGAATATTTACCTTTTTCCCTACAATTTTTGGTAGGTGGCATTTGTTTATTTGTAGTTAGGTATTCAATCCTCTGAACCACTCTCCTCAGACACATAGTCATCATGACTGAAAAGTTTTCATGGTCCCTTTTACTAATATGTATATTTGCCTAATTTTAGTTTTTTCCATTGTTCTCATTTCAGAATGAGAATCTTCAAATTGTTTTTAAATTTATTTTCTATTAAATAATATATGAAGGTCTTTTGTTAAATCAGAATTTTTTACATAATGACCTGGTGAGCTAAAAAAAGGATAGGTGCCCTAGCTGGTTTGGCTCACTGGATAGAGTGTCGGCCTGGGGACTGAAGGGTCCCAGGTTCGATTCCGGTCAAGGGCATGTACCTTGGTTCCGGGCACATCCCCAGTGGGGGGTGTGCAGGAGGCAGCTGATCAATGCTTCTCTCTCATCGATGTTTCTAACTCTCTATCCCTCTCCCTTCCTCTCTGTAAAAAATCAATAAAAATATATATTTTTTAAAAGAAGATAGGCATTATCTTCTCCATTTTAGGGCAAAAAAACAAACAAACAAGGGCTATGCTTTCACAAAAGTGTTCATCTTCAGTTTCTGCAGCTGGTTAAAATGTTTTAGTTAAAAGAGAAGCAGTAAATCAGATTTCTAAGTCTTTATTATTCAAAGGGCAGTGTCAAATTGGAGGATCAATTTTTTTCTGTTCCTTCGCTCCATTTCCATTGACACAAAGGCAAATACTTTAACCAGTGAGATTAAACTGAGATAGATCTCAATAGCAGCAATATAAGACTATAGAACGAGAGAAATCTAGAATTGGGAATAATTAGTAGAGCCTTTCACTTAAGGATAGCAATGAGTGAAGTAATTTCCCCCACTCCAACCTCATTTGTGGCAGACATTACTAATCAATTCTTAAGCCTAAATGTGGACCCAAAGATATTGTCTACAAGCAGCCATTACCAAGTAATTGGAGTTGCCAGTGAAGTCCTACCTAAGCTAATCTAATCATCTCACGTTATGGGAACATTGACACCCATAAAAGGTGATTGGCCCAAGGTCACTCCATTTTAAGACAAATGTTAGCTTCTCTGGCTGACAGGGAAGCCCTAGCCTTGAATCAATTGCTGATGCCCCGGAACCCAGCCAAAGGCCCAGAAGAATCTATATAGGATGGATCATTTTACCTGGGAAGGTTCCTATGGCATCAGGAATCCCAAGGGAGCAGCTAGGGACAGCCTGCATAACATCACTGTTCCCTCTCCTATCCCCAGGAAAGGGCTGAGGATAAAGAGGAAGAAAATTAAGCTCCTTCCACAAGCCTTATAATTGTGGGGTTCTTGAAACCAGGTGGTGGGGAAAGGCGGAAGGTGTCCTGCACAAGCCACAGCCCAAAACAAAGGACACCCAACTCCCTTCCTAGTTGGTCAGGTTCCCACAGCCAGGTTTGGAGGTTCTTCAGAAATGATCGCTATCTAAAAATCCTTTTCACTCTCTAGATTAGAGTTGGTGGTCACGAAATGATTTATTGGGGTGGGACTTTGCTCGGACTTAAGGAATTGGATAAGAAGTCACCCAGATGAGGGGTTGGCTGGCTGCTGTTTTGAGGGGGCAGAAACCCCAGGTGGTTGTGCCATCCGCCCCAGAGGTCCTACAGTGGGTTTTTGCCTATGAAGGGAGGAGGGTGTGAAGTGGGTTTGGCATCAAAGGAGTTACAGCTGATTGAATTTCTCCTGCCTTTCCCTTTGAACTCTGGGTGGGGTTTGGGTCCCTGTAATTCAGAGTAGAAATTGCTGTGCCACAAAGCTCTCAAGAGCCCCTGGGGACTGGAAACCAAGGCCTTGGATGCTTTTAAAGGAAGGAGGGAAAGGCAGCCATGGGGCAAAGTCAGATTTTGAACATAATTCCTTTTTATCTAAGCTTAAATAAAAAGTGTCCCTATACCTTTCTCAACAGACATGAACTTTACAATGTAAACATAAGCCTCGGTCTGAGGCACTAAGAGAGAATCAGAAGCAATTGGGAGAAAAATGTGGAAGACCGAAGCTTCCTTCCCCAAGGAGGGTGGGTGAGGGGAAATACTGTTCCTAGTAGTTAGATGTCTCAGTCTGTTTCACTTTTTTGAGCTAAACACACGCCTTCCCTAGGAATTCATTGATTGGCAAATGGAATGACTGTGAGATTAAGTAAGAGGAAGGGAGGTTCCTTAAACCCATTTGGCAAAGGTGGCTGTTGACAGGCCTGCGGGCATTTCATGCCAGTTGATACACAGCCTTTTGGTTCGCCAACTTACTCATATCTGAATGTCTGAAAAGGAACAGAATCCATAAAGTTTGCCCATCCTCTGATAGACGTTTCTTTGGGTGGTGTCTCTTTTGTTCACCCGAGCTAGAAGGATCAGAAACTAATTTAATATACAACCGGGACAAGGGTACCTGTGTTCTTTGTTGTTATTTTTTGAAAGTGTTACCATGTGCTGAGTACATAGCACTTTACCTGGGCTTTCTCAGGTTCATCCTCATAGCAACCCCCTGGATAAGTCATTCCTCCATCAGCAAGTGAAAAATGTTGAGAAGTCAGGGCCATTAGGGAGATCAATTTCAAGAGAGAAACCATCACTTTGCAATAACATGAAATAAAATAAAAACCAACAGAAGACATTCTACATAAAGACACAATATTGGTTTGTGATACATTTGTTTTAATCATGTATTTACATTTGGTATTTTTGATTGTGATATGAAATTGATTTCTTCCTGTGGATCATGGTCAAAAAGTTTAAAGGCCACTGCTCTAAACCACTCAGTATTCCTGCTTCCATGTGTAGCTGGGAGCTATTTGACCCTCTTACTGGTCTTTTAAAGATTTCTGCAGAGAGAGCCAAGGGTGGACTCCTCAGAAAACTCTAAAGACAGAGATAGCGAGAACTCTATTAGTCTTTGCCTCTTGAGTCAGAAAACTTTTTCTTATAGGGCTAGACAGTAAAAGGTTGAGGCTTGCTGGTCAGGTAGTCTCTATCATCAAGACTTAATTCTTTAAAAGTAGCTGGAGATGATATATTAAATGAATGTATGTGTCTGCGTTCCAATAGAATTCCATTTACAAAAAAGAGAGAGCTGGCCTGTGATTTCTGCTCTAGAGCCTTGGATAGAAACATAAATAATTGGTCATAGTCTAGGCCTATAGCAATTGGATGGCCCCAAATTATGAGGACAGCCCCAACTTAATAATCATTTCCAGATTAAGTGTTCAGATTTCTGTTTCTGAAGACATGGTCATCATTTCTATGTTGTTAGGTGTATCTGTGAGATTTTGTTATGGCAGGCAGAGGAGACTAATACAGATGGTGATATGTGCCCTGGAGAGAAATGAAGCCGGGTAGTGCTGAGAAAGGGTTTGCAACTTTAAACTGGGTGGTCAGTGTAGGTCTCACAGAGGTGGCAGCTGGTAAAGCTCACAGGAGGTGAAGGAGGAAGGCAGGCAAATATGAAGCAGAGTTGCAGGCAGAGGAAACAGCTGGTACCCTGGGAGCATGCTGTTCAAGGAACAGCAAGGACACCATGATGTTTGGAGCAAATGTACATGGAGGGTGAGGAGAACACGCAGGGACTGTCAATCATAGCAAGAATTTTTGCTTTCACTCTGGATAAAACAGAGTCATTGCAAGGTTTTGAACTGAACAGTGCCATGATCTAACTGATGTTTTAGTGTGTTTCTCCGGCTACTGGGTGGAGAAAAGATGAGTGCTTTGGCATAGTAGATAGAGCATCGGCCTGCAGAGTGAAGGGTCCCGGATTCAATTCCGGTCAAGGGCACATGCCCGGGTTGCGGGCTGGATCCCCAGTGGCGGGCATGCAGAAGGCAGCCGATCAATGATTCTCTCTCATCAGTGATGTTTCTATCTCTTTCTCCCTCTCTCTTCCTCTCTGAAATCAATAAAAATAAAAAATAAATAATAAATAAAAAAGATGAGTAGGAAAGGCAAGATTGGATGCAGGAAGGCCAGTTAAGAGAAGGTGGTGGCCTGGTTGGGAGGGTGATGGTTACTGGTGGAGGTAAGGAGAAGTCAACTTCTTACTTTTTATATATATATACTAGAGGCCCGGTGCATGAAATTTGTGCATGGGGGCGGGTGTCCCTTAGCCCAGCCTGCACCCTCTCCAATCTGGGACCCCTCAAGGGATGTCCGACTGCCCGTTTAGGTGGGCAGTTGGACATCCCTCTCACAATCCAGGACTGCTGGCTCCCAACCACTCACCTGCATGCCTGCCTGATTGCCCCTAACTGCTTCTGCCTGCCAGCCTGATCACCCCCTAACCACACCCCTGCCAGCCTGATCGACACCTAACTGCTCCCCTGCTGGCCCGATTTCCCCTAACTGCCCTCTCCTGCCAGCCTGGTCACTCCTAACTACCCTCCCGAGCCAGCCTGGTTGCCCCTAACTGTCCTCCCCTGCTGGCCTGGTCACCCTCAACTGCTCTCCCCTGCTGGCCTGGTCCCCCCCAACTGCCCTCCCCTGCAGGCCTGGTCCCCCCCAAATGCCCTCCCCTGCAGGCCTGGTCTCCCCCAACTGCCCTCCCCTGCAGGCCTGGTCCCCCCCAACTGCCCTCCCCTGCTGGCCATCTTGTGGTGGCCATCTTGTGTATTGGAGTGACGGTCAATTTGCATATTACTCTTTTATTACATAGGATATATTTTTTATTAAGAGAGGAAGGGAGAGGGATAGAGAGTTAGAAACATTGATGAGAGAGAAACACCAATCAGCTGCCTCCTGCACACCCCCCACTGGGGATGTGCTCGCAACAAAGGTACATGCCCCTGACCGGAATCAAACCTGGGACCCTTCAGTCCGCAGGCCGACGCTCTATCCACTGAGCCAAACCGGTTTCGGCAACTTCTTACTTTCATTGTCAGAAGCAAAATGCTAGTGCATCAGTCCCTTCATCAGCAGAGCCCAACCAAAACCCTTTTTGTTTGTAGTGAGTGAATTGCAAAGAGCACTAGACCTGAACCCAGGAGACTAGGTCCTGGTCTGAACTCCACCAGGTTAGTGGGCAGAAAGGGGGCAAAACAGTTACCCTCTGGGTCTCAGACCTAGTCCTCTCTAAATCTAAAATTGCAATTTCATAACACTGCCAGGGGAAGTGGATTTAGGACAAATGGTTAGATTATTGTTCATTTTAAGCTTGATGTTGTTTGCAAGAGGAAAAAATCAGGAAATTGGAGAGCGGGGCCTTCAGAAAAATAAAAAGCAATTACAGGCAAGTTGATATCATTGAGAAAAAAACAACAACAACACATGTTTAATATTTAGGCAGCCTGGGGTCTAAGAAGACTGAGGGATGTGCATCAATTAATTTTCCCAGTGCAGAAGAGCAAAAAACAGAACTCAAATCCAAATCAGACAAGATCCTACTCCTTCGGGAGTGCCTTTATAGTTTTAGAGGCAATCCAGTCACTCTCATCTCTCTCCATGTACTCACATGTCGAGTCCAATGTGCTGTGACAAGGCGTTGCCCTTAAATAAAGGGATTAAGGAGTATTGTTTGCCGTCTACGCCACCCCCTGGAAACCTACCAGAGGAGGTTAGTAGGAGCCAAATCAGGCCTCCTTCAACATTCTTGTGAGACAGGTTGGGACTTGGTGACAACTGCTTCCAGCCCCATCAGGCAGTCTGTCCAAGAGAAAAGCACATCCATACAAACAAATATCATTGTTAGTAACAAAGGTACAATTTTTAACTCGTGGGGACAGTGCAAGGGGTTAGCAGTTTTGGACAGCCCATTGCCTACCAGGAGCCCACATATGTTAGCTCATTTATTTATAAATATTATTATGCCCGTTTTTGAGAGAAAGGAGCTAAGCCTGACTTGCCTAAGGACACATGACTAGTATGAGCAAAGCTGGGATTTCACCCCACAGGGCAGCCAGACAAATGCGGTTTGTCTCAGGGCTGGGCTCTGGTGGGTACATCTACTGTTCACTGAGCCCAGCATCAAACGTCAGTCCGTCACATTATTCATGTTCTGGTTGTTTTCAATCTAAGAACTAATCTCATCTGTGTGCTGGGGAATTTCAGAGCACCAGTCATTTCAGAAATGATGCCAGGCTGGGTGGATCTGCAAAATAGGTAACAAGACCTGCGTAGAGAGTAGTGAGAAGGTGGTAGTGGCCTCTACAGTCCGACTAGTCCATATTCAAATCTTGAGTCCACAACTTCGTATGCAGGGGACCTAACCTCTCTGAGCCTCAGTTTCTTCATGTGTAAAGCAGGAACAAAAAGTGTGTCTGCCTTATTAACTTCTATGTATGTTAAATATAGAAACTCATATGAACCACTAAGAACAGTTCCTAGCACACAATAAATACTCAGTAAATGTTATGTAGTATTATTATTTGCCTAGAAAAAAGTCTTTGAGGTTGTTGATGGATGGGTTTAACACTAGAGTTTTGGGACAGACGTGAAACAGATGCAAACTTTATATATATATATATATATATATATATATATATATATATATATTTTTTTTTTTTTTTTTTTTTTTTTCAGAGAAAAAGGGAAAAGGAGAGAGAGATAGAAACATCAGTGATGAGAGAGAATCATTGATTGGCTGCCTCCTGTATGCCTCCCAATGGAGATTGAGCCCACAATCCGGACATGTGCCCTGACCAGGAATTGAACTGTGACCTCCTGGTTCATAGGTCAACGCTCCACCACTGAGCCACACTGGCCAGGCTGGATTTCTCTCCTTATTTCTCTTTTGGAGGGCAAAAATCTCATGCTTTTTAAATGTTGATAACTAATTCAGGGGGGAGAGCCACAGGCAACTAATCAAATATCAACAACTAATTAAATGTTGGAATTCATAGACCAACAAGTGTTTTTTTTAAATCTCTGGTCTAGGTTAGCTCCCTGGTTTGAACTTTTGAGATTACTCATAAAAGAATAAAAGTTAGAGGAATGGAAATATCCTCAAGGGGAAAAAATTCTTTAGGAATGTTTTGTGATTTGGAGCCAAGAGCCTATTATCCAGGCTTATAGGTTTATAAGAAAACTGCCTACAGAGAAAGGTTTTCCTTTCAATTAATTCATCAATGCAAAACCACTTGAAACCACATGGTAAAGGATGACCTCGAGCTTGAAGAAGATAGCTGGTCCCCCATAGTTCCCAGTTCTGAAAGCAGAATGGATTTTGGAGCAACTGACCTAGGGTTGCCTATGGATGCCTGTTGCCATTTAAAATTAGATCCTCCAAAGTATCTCATAGCCCAAGTGGAATGCTGCTGACTTTCATTTTATAAGGGGTAAATATTGTTCTTTGTGTTTATATTAGTCAGAATAGACTAGGTTATCTGCAGTGACAAATGAATAGGTAATGTTGAAGCATGTTCTACATTGTCTCACAGAGTTCTCCAAAGATTGTGAGTGACAGTTGCCCACAGTAGTGACTGGCTTCATCATGTACCCTTTCTTAGCATCCTTCCTTTCCCTGTCTCATTTTCCCATGCCTCTAACAGCACTTCCTCAGATTACCTCCCAAATAAATGACTTGCACCCAAGTCTTTGTCTCTAGATCTGTTTATAAGGAACCCAAATGGAGATAGCTACCTTCCATTTATTTCCATGGGATCATTTTATGTTTGTCACATTATCCATGAATACCTAGAAGTGTACCTATACTGCAGTAAATGGTTTTATGTGCAAAAATATTTTCAGGAACATGACTAAGTTTACCGCCAACCATTTTCTATATATTGCAACTGCCTTATCCATAGGTGGCTGCTGATGTGCAAGGATTTCTTTTGTTGGGCATTAAATTAATTTCAAAGTAGAAAGAGGCATGAAAAGGTGTTGTCACACTAGCACTTCATATACACAGAGATTAGGACTACTAAAGACTTAATTTCTCTCTAACGTTTTTGTAGTGGGTAAAACGCTTGTATAAATTATGACTAAAACTGCCTTACTCTGAAAAGAATAATAATAACAATAAGGGAAGGGAGGGAGAATTTATTGATTTATATAACTAGGAAGCCCAGGAGTAGATTTTACCTTAATTAAGCATGACTAAATTCAAGAGTTCAATTATTTTTGTCAGACTCTTCTCTCTTTCTAAATAACTTAGATTGCTATATTGATGGCACCCAATGAATCAAGGCTCCAGTATCTATGGCCTTGTAGAGACCCTGGTCTTGACCAGGAGAATTGCTTTGACCAAGGGAATATCAGCAAGCAGAGGATTGAGAAAACAATGGGACTTGTCCTCTTGGTATTCTACCATCACCCTGGGAAGAAACCTAATATAGTCTCTGAAGAAGAAAGACTCCCTTAAAATGAGGTGCTCAGCAGTCCTACCTGACTTACCAGAAAGAGAGTAGGGACCTTGTCTTAAACTTTCCTGTCAACCCTGGACCACCTAGAGAGACATGAGATAGATGTTTAATAAATACCTGCTGACAGATTGATTGATTGAATTTAGAAGGAAATCTCTTTAAAAACCCGGGATAATCCAGAACTACTCCATAATGGAGAGATGAAGAAGGAAGATTCGTTGTTTAGAATAGATGTATGTTTGGTCACATGGTTCTCAATATTCATCACTATCAAGTGAACTTTGTTTGCATTCTCCTTCTTAAAGCTTCAGATTGCTAAAAGGAACATTTGGTGTTATGTAGTTAATCAAATAAACAACTTTATAATTAACTACATCCAAATTTAACCATTTACAGGTAAATGAGCATTCAGACTGGAGAAACCTCAAAATGGGGTAGAATGAGCACTTGAAGAGGGTGCTTATGCTAAATGAATAATAAGTTGATAGGTGTCATAGAACCATGGAGTCTGTATCTCCCTCATTTATTCCACAAATAGTCAAGCACCTACAATGTGCTAGCCACTAGTCCTGAAAAAGAGAGCAATCATATAGTTCACCAACAAATGAAAAAAACCAAGGCTGAGAGAGAGATGTGACCTACCCAAGGCATCACCCCAGGACTAGAACTCTGTTCTCTTCTTTCCTGGGCTAGTGTGTTATCTCAGGATCCCTAAACACCAGACCAGCTTTGTCTCTAGTTGTGTGATCTTGATTCAGTCATTCATCCTCCCTAGCCTCATTGTCTGTACAATGATGGGAATGGGCCAGATGAGGTCTAATACCCTTTCTAGGTTCAATCTCTATAAAACCCTATCTATTTCCTGAAGTAAAGTTACTATAAGTGTGTTTGGAAGTTTGAGCTTTTAAATGGGATAGGTGCCAGACCTGGAGGAGTAGTCTTTGTATATGCATAGTCCCAATTTAACCCACAATAATAAAAAGGGATTTTTCTGTAGGCTGGAGTAGATGGCCTTGAGGTGGAGAAGGAGGCTTTTAGCATGAAATCCCCTAGTTGAGAATCTCTCTCGTTATAACCTAACTTGAGAAATAGTCTATTCTGAGTGTGCGGAAGGAGGAAAGAGCACATTTTTATTACGATGATAAAAATTACATAATATAAAATTACCATTTTAAACATGTTTAAGTGTACAGTTCAGTAGTGTTAGGTATATTCACATTGTTGTGAAACAGATCTCTAAAATATTTTCATCTAGCAAATCTGAAACTCTATACCCATTAAACAATAATTATCCTTTGCCCATTGCCCCTATGTGGTAACCACCATTCTACCTTCTGTTTCTATGAATGTGACCACTTTAGATACCTCATACAAGTGAAATAATGTAGTATTTGTCTTTTTGTGACTGATTTGTTTCACTTAGCATGATGTTCTAAAGATTCCTCTATGTTGTAGCATATGATAGGATTTCCTTTTTTTAGGCTGAATAATATTCCATTGTATGCATATACTATATTTTCTTTATTCATTAATCCATTGATGGACACTTAATTAATTATGCCTCTTGACTTCTATGGACATGGGTATACAAATATCAATTTATGAACCTGCTTTTAATTATTTTGGGTATATACTCTTCAGAAGCAGGATTGCTGGACTCATATGGTAATTCTTTCTTTATTTGTTAAGGAACTGCCATGTTGTTTTATATATCGTTTGCACCATTTTACAATCCTACCCATAGTTCACAAGAGTTCCAATTTCTCTACACCCTTTAAACAGTAATCATTCTAATGGGCGTGAGGTAATATCTCATTGTGGTTTTAATTTGAATTTCTCTGATTAGTGATTGAGCATCTTTTTGTTTCTTAATACTCTCCCAAGGATATTTTTTCCATTGATTTTTAGAGGGGAAATGGGGGTGGGGGGAGAAGAGAGAAACATCTATGTGAGAGAGACACATTAATTGGTTGCCTCCCGAGCCCCAACTGGGGCCAGGAACAAACCTACAACCCAGGTATGTGCCCTCCACTGGGAATCAAACCCAAGACCCTTCATTGCAGCCAGGGCAGTGATTGAGCATCTTTTCATATGCTTATTGGCCATTTGTATATCATCTTTGGGAAAATGTCTATTCAAGTCCTTTTCTCATTTTTTAGCAGGGTTAATTGATATTTTTATTGTTGTTGAATTGTAGGAACTCTTTATGTATTCTGGACATTAACCCCTTATCAGATATATGGCTTGTAAATATTTTCTCCCATTCTGCAGATTGCCTTTTTACTCTGTTGATTGTGTCCTTTTTAAGTTTGATGTAGTATCATTTGTTTTTTCTTTTGTTAACTGTGCTTTGGTGTCATATCTAAGAAATCATTGCCAACCCCAAATTGTTAAGCTTTTCCCTAGGTTTTCTTTTAGAAGTTTTATAGTTTGGGGTCTTATGTCTAGTCTTTAATCAATTTTAAGTTCATTTTTGTATATGATAGAAGATAACAGTGTGTCCCTGTCTTGGGTTCCACTACAAATCTTCCTCACATTCCCTGACAATGAACAGTGTCATGACAAAATTCCTTATTCCTAGTCTCTAGCTTTCTTCTTTGGCCATGGAAGGAGTTAAAGGGAGGAGAAAGCTAAACTTTCTTCATTACATGTGTATCTAGAGAGAGGAAATCTTCAAGTAGCTTGGTGGATTGGGTGGAGCAAGCTGGACTAGAAAGCTTTCCCAAGACTTTGCTCATATAATTCCACCTATAACATGTTCTTATAACCTCTCTAAAAGTCCAAATTCCTTACTGACATTTCTCAGTTTGGCTCTGTGCTGGTTATTTACCTGTCATCATTCAGCCCACACCTGTTTTGTTTTTTTTTTCTCTATTCAGCTCTGTAATTCTGCACCTGAGGGTCTGCAGACTACTATCCTCAGGATTCCTTGACAGCTGGCTTCCTGTTATCTCTGAAAGTAGGAGTCTCTAGCAGAACAGAAAGTAAGAAGATGAAGTCATTCTCCCTCCTCCCTCTCTGTTTCTAGCACTTTATCTGGAGTAGCCGCTCCCTCTGACAATCCCTACCTTCTCCACAGTAGCAGCATTAGCCATGGTCCATGTCTCTACCTTGCTTGCTGGTGACTTGCTGGCAACCTTTGACATTCTGTGGCTTGAAGAAGCATCACCTCCTGATCTCTGTATTCACCTTCACCTGGTGTGCTGTCTCTGTGTCCAAATGTCCCCCTTCTATAAGAACACCAGTCATACTGGAGTCGAACCCTCCCTAATGACCTCATTTAACTTGATGAGCTCTGTAAAGGACCTAACACTAAATCAGATCACATTTCCAAGTATTGGCTAGTAGCACTTCAACATGTGAATTGGGAGAGGGGACACAATTCAAGTCATAACACCAGGTATATAAAACCTTTGGAAAATGGAAATAGAGGCGATCTGAAATTGACTGAAGAATTTGCCAAGAGACTAAGTTAAAACTGGCAGAACTGAGTTACTTTTTGTATCAAAGAGGCTTTAACCTGGGCCCCAGGTTTCACACCTTCTGGTATTCATGCCTTTGTGTAATGTCTACCGCTTTACTGTAGGTGGGACCTTTTTGCCTTGCTTCTAACTCATAGAATACTGCAAAGGCAGCAGGATATCACTCACAATTATGTTATCCTATAATAAAGTTGGGGGCAACCAGGCCTGCAGGGGAGGGCAGTTGGGGGCAACCGGGCCTGCAGGGGAGGGCAGTTGGGGGAGACCAGGCCTGCAGGGGAGGGCAATTGGGGGGGACCAGGCCTGCAGGGGAGGGCAGTTAGGGGTGACTGGGCCAGCAGGGGAGGGCAGTTGGGGGCGACCGGGCCGGCAGGGGAGCAGTTAGGCGTCAATCAGGCTGGCAGGGGAGTGGTTAGGAGGTGATCAGGCTGGCAGGCAGAAGCAGTTAGGGGCAATCAGGCAGGCAGGCAGGTGGGCAGGCAGGCGAGTGGTTGCAAGCCAGCAGTCCCAGTTTGTGAGAGGGATGTCTGACTGCCGGTTTAGGCCCAGTCCCACAGGGATCGGGCCTAAACTGGCAGTCGGACATCCCCCGAGGGGTCCCAGATTGGAGAGGGTGCAGGCTGGGCTGAGGGACACCCCCCTCTCCCCCCCCCCCCCCAGTGCACTAATTTCATGCACCGGGCCTCTAGTCTATAATAATAAAAGGGTAATATGCTAATTAGACTGGACATCTTCCTGATGAAGCCGTGACTGGAGGGAAGCCAGCCTGGGTCCCGGGTGCCTACAGGTGGCCCAGGCAAAGCCAACAGGGGTCCCAGGTGACTGCCGGTGGCTGGAGGAGGGAAGCTCAGGTCCCGGGTGCTGGAGGGAAGCGGGAAGCCTGTGCTGGCAGCCAGGGGAAGGAAGGCCTACTCTTGCACGAAATTTCGTGCATCGAGCCTCTAGTTTATACTATAAGACACTATCCCACTGGTAGACTCGTTATTTCTTCTTTGCTGGCTGAAGAAGTAAGCTGCCATGTTATATGAAAGCTTATGAAGAGGGTCACGTGGCAAGAAACTATGGGTGAGTTCTCTGAGCTGAGCATGACAGCTGGCAACAAGCTGGTGTTCTCAGACTTAACAACCAGAAGGAAGGGAATCCTGCCAACAACCAGAGTAAGCTAGGAAGTGGATCCATCACCAACTGAGCCTCCAGATGAGAACCAAACCCTGGCCAGCATCTTGACTGCAGCCTGGCTGAGGACTTAGCTAAACTGTGCCCAGACTTCTGACCCACAGAGACTATGAGATATAATGGTGTAGTGTTGTAAGCTGCTAAATTTGTGGTAATTGTTTACATAGTAATAAAAAACATACACCTTGAATTGGTAATATTGAAAGTTTTATCATTAGATGAAAGCATTTGTGGGACAGGAGATAGGGAAGACTGAGGACCTAGTTACTTTCAGTCTTAGAAAATATAGAGAATTTGCTCCTGTAAATACTTAATGACAGTCATATTTGCTCTCAGGCATTTGATAGTTTATTGCTCCTGGATTTAATTACTTTAAAAAAGTATACAAGTTCTGTGGCCTGGTAGTTGGTAATTTTTCTCTGATGGGAGTTTTAATCATGAGTGCTTTGAAGATGGTGTAAGACCAAAATGGCTTATTGGTGAGTAAGCCTAGCTAAATGGTGGCTCCCAAATTTCTCTTTAGGAGGAACTTAGGAGCTACAATCTATTAGAGGGCTTGCCTGGCCAACATTACATTCACTTTGATCCTGAAAAAAAAAAAAAAGCAACATTTTCTAAAGATGCATTTATTCACTCTTTATATGAGAATCAGAGAATGCCAATTGTTCATACAAAAAAATCCCATTATAGTTTCTGTTATTAACTCATGTTTCGGAAGGGGGCTTTTAGAAAGGAAGGGGGAGAGTTTACTGCTTACTGCTATTACTGCATGCAGACCACCCAGAATCTAGAGCTCAATGTGGCTTTGTTGTTCTCTTCTCATTATCAAGTATATAGTAACTCCAGTAATGTAACAAAATGTTCTTTGTGAAAAGAAAGCCAACTGATAGTACCAGTGATGGCAATAAAGAGAAACTAAAGAAATCTAAGTAGAGGTATTTGCTTTTAAAAAACAGCAACTGTTTTAGGATATGTCCCCTGTGAATGTCAAGAATCTACTCTAAAATGTGCTGATTATAGACAATTTGGCAAAGAAATACACTAAAGGGATAAATACATAATCCTATCATCCACAAATAGCACAATTACAGTTTTGCAAATGTATTTCCAGTCTTTTTTGTATGTGTTTCAAATATAATTGAGATAATAGCATCCTACTTTTTCCTCTAACATATCACAGATATGTTCCCATATCAATAAAAACACTTCCAATAAATATGTTTTAAAAAATTATATTAAAGTAACATAATTTGTAACATAACATACTTAATATCTCCTAATTAGCTACCTTTCCCTAGTTTGATTACTATCTATATATATAAAACCCTAATATGCAAATAGACCAAACATCAGAACAACCGAACAACCAGTCGCTATGACATGTGTTGACCACCAGGGGGCGCACACATAACATGGTGGGCATCAGCCGCAGCAGGATGGTGTAGCAGGTGAGCGGGGTTGCCAGATCAAGGCAGGGCACCAGTCGCTGTTATCAGGGCAAGCCTCTGGTGGTTACTGAAAATTCTTTGCTCCCATATGCCACGGCCCCGATCACTCGTCGCCATCAGCGAGTGGCGGCTGCTTGCCCCGATTGCCCCTTGGGTCTTCTCCCCCTCCCCCTGCTCCTGTGGGGTGATCAGGGCCAGCAGCCGCACTCACACCCACTGCTGGCGCTGGCCCCAATCAGTGTGTGGGAGCGGCAGCAGGAGCAGGGGCTGCCAGCAGACAGGGGATTAGGGTTGCAGTGGGAGGGGCTGGACGGGGGCGCGGAAGATGGGCCAAGACCTGCCCCTGTGCCCACCGCAGCCTCACAGCCCACAGTTCCTTTCAAGGTACATGAATTTGTGCACTGGGCCCCTAGTTATAAATAACACTGTAATGAACATTTTATAAATAAACTAGAGAACCAATGCACGAAATTCATGCAAGGTGCTCGGCCCTCCCAGCCCCGGCTTTGTCAGAAGGTTGTCTGGAAGGTCATCTGGAAGGTCGTTCAGCAGTCCAGTCTAATTAGCATATTACACTTTTATTATTATAGTTTTTTAAACTAAAATTTCAGTCTTAAGGATATACAAATATATGGACATATGGATATATACATATATGCATATATATGTGTGTGTGTATATATACAGGGCAGGCAAAAGTAGGTTTATAGTTGTTTGTATGGAAAATAATAAAATAATAATATAAGAATAAACTCTGTTTCATGTACTCGCAACTGTAAACCTACCTTTGCCCCACCCCATATCTATAAAACTAGAAGTGGAACTACTGAATCAAAAGGTTGCAAGCACTTTTAAAATCCGTTCATTCGTATTATCAAATGCTTTCCAGAAAGGTTGGTCTAATCTATACCCTTACCAGCCATGTCAGACACTTGCCTTCTCACCTCAGCTTTGCCAGCCAGCATTGTACATTATCATATTTAATAATTTGATCTTAGTGATTATATGAGAGAAGGATCTAATTCATTTTGATCCACATCCCCTTTGTAAGGTTTTAAGAACTATTTGTTGAATCAGCTTTCCCTTCACTACTGAATTACTTTACCTCCACTGTTAAATGGTTATGCATGCTAGATTCTTTTTCTGGACTCTCTGTTCCATCCATCACATTTTGGCACCTATAGCACACATCCTGATTTACTGTAACTTCATAATATGTTTCAGTATCTGGCAGAGCGAGTCTATGTCATTTAGTCTTTTCTGTATCATTCTCAGCTAATTTCACCTTTTAAGACTAGTACTTTGGGTTTTAACCTCTGCTATGGCACCCACAATATTTTACCTTTAATTATGGCTATATACAGATCTCCCTGAAGAAAGGGAAAGCCCCCTGAAGTTGTAAACATTCTTCTTTACTTCATGTCCCCCTTTCTGTACCACAGTTATTTACACATAAAATACAATGAAGGTTTCCCAACTGCAATCGATTGGTTTCTATCAGAACCACTCCAAACTTGGCCATCTTTTCCTCCTCTTTGAATATCCTGGATCTTGAGACAGCCTGCCTCTCTCTCTCTCTCTCTCTCTCTCTCTCTCTCTCTCTCTCTCTCTCTCCCCTCTATTTCTCTCTTCTCTCAGTCACAGTTTAGTCACCTCTGGCTATCCCTTAAGCAGACCACATAAAGAAGTGACAATTACGATTGAGGGTAATCTGTGTGCCACACTGCCCTGTACACAGCCTCTCTACCCATAGGCACTATTGAAAGACAAACTAATGGATCATTATCATTATACAGGATGGAGGAAGATACAGCTAAATATTAATGAATTTTATCGGTAATTGCCCACATAAGAGACAAAATTATCATTTAAAAGAAGTGTAGCTACTAATTGGGCTCATTACTCCTTCAGGGGTGAAGGTTCCAGTGAGCAGAGGTTATGACATATTGCTCTAAACTAAAACCAACTCTACCAATCATCCGTGACTTTTGGTGTCTCTAAAAATAGTACGGACGTTAACTAGGGATATTTTCAAACCAAACAAGTGACCTTTTATTTGTTTAAAAAATTCATTTGGTCAAAGCAGCAATTTCTAAATCAAGCTATGCTTTAGAAACACAAGATTGACTCTGTAAGGCCAGGGCTAGAACCAGGATTCTGGGTTGTTGTTTTTTTTTTTTCTTTTTCCTTTTTTAATCCCTTAGGTGATCTTGGTACAGCCTTTTAGGAACTACTAGGCTAAAACATATTGTTAGTGAGACTGAATCACTGTGGTACATATGCTCATGTTTTCAGGACATAGATTGTACAAAATTCTATGCCAGCCCCTGTGGTGTTACAGGGGACCCAGAGGAGTGATTCACAAGTAACTTGATGCTCTTGTAGAAGTGATGACAAAATACACAAAGAACATCTATGTTGGAATCATTTAACGTTCCAGTCTCCATAAACTGAACTCTTAAATCTTAGATTGGAAAGGCATACCCAGTGCATGTGAGCAGAGGAGGGAATTTCAGATTTAGGAATAAACTGAAGGATTCCAGTAAGTACCATCCCTTCTTATTTCCTTCCACCCAGCCAGCTCTTGGCAAATTATCTCCCCTGCTGCCAGAATAACTGCCTAACATCTCATACTTAAAAATTAATTCCTTTGAGTCACTCCCTAATCATTCTATTCATTCCACATAATAACTGAGCATCTGTAATTACTAGACAGGATGCTAATCTCTGGCAAGTGGGAGATGAGAGATTTCATCTCTGTCCTTGGAGAGTTCAAGTCCAGTGTGGGATGCAGCCCTATCCATCTATGCTACAGCACGACATATGCTATGAGAGAAGAAGCTTGGGGCCCAGGAGAGAAGGTTAAATGAAGAAGCAAAAGTCAATCGGCCCTGCTGTTAAAGTGCTCAAAATTCTGGCCGTGTTGTCAGGAAGTCAACAGGGTTGTCACCGCACACAAGAACAACACAATTTGCTTGATTCTGTTGTTACTGTAGTTAGAGGGTCCAAGGTTGAGTGGGCCAGAATCCCAGATGTTGGCTCTTTTGTTGTTGTTGTTGTTCCTATTCTCCAAGGCTGCCTGGCTACAACCCCAAGGCGAAAGCCCTCTGACTAGGCAGATGGCTGGGCTAGGCCAATTCTCTTTTGATGAGGGCACCCAGCTGCATGAATCCAGGAGTTGGACTTGAAGAAGGGAGTGGGAGTGTCAGCAGGAAGAAGTCTGTGAGGAGACCTATGGGGGCAGGAGGTTAATAAAAACAGGGTCAAATTACAGCAGGTCACCAAGATGGTGGAGTGACTGGAAGGGTGAGATCACCAGGTTATCACAGACACCGCTGAAGTACAAAGGAAGGGATAGATGTCTGTCTGGTGCCAGCCTGCCCCAAATTGTTCTGGATTCTTCTTCTTCTTTTTTTTTTTTTTTTTTAAATCCTCATCCAAGGATATTTTTCCATTGATTTTTAGAGAGAGTGGAAGAGAGAGGGAAAGACAGAGAGAAACACCAATGTGAGAGAAACACATCAATTGGTTGCTTCCTGCACGTGCCCTGACCAGGGCCTGGGCCAGGGCGGAGCCTGCAATGGAGGTACATGCCCTTGACGGGAATCTAACCTGAGATCCTTTGATCCACAGGCCAATGCTCTATCCACTGAGCCAAACTGACTAGGGCTGGATTCTTCTTTATTTGCCATTTTCTAGGTTTCCAGCCTCCTAAAGATATGCAAAAACTGGGCGCTCATGGAACCCATTGTCTTCTCTGGGAAGGTACCCATATACCATCTGCTGGAATACAATGCTAAAACAGCCATCTCAGACCATGCTGTTTCTCTTGGGCATCCTTATCTGCATAAACATTCTGAGCTGCCTTTTTATCTGACCCAGATGGTCTATAATAATTTCCTATGATTAGTCCTGTGTTCCTTTTATCTTTTCTTTCCATCCAAATATATTTTGTCCCACTGCCAACTTATTTATTATGTGACATTCTTTCTCCCTTCAGACACAATATCCTCCTTGACCCATGCTGGCATAATTCCCCTCGCCTGTTGTGTCTATCTCTTATATAAACTTTCCATCTCCAAATTATTCCGAGTCTGTTTCTGGTTTTAGACTCTCCTTAGTAATCCTTGTTACATAATGTGTCTATTATATCTCTTGGTATTTGTTTTCTTTCGGTTCACTTCTTACCATGCATATGAAAGTCATTTGTAAGGGGAGCTGTTTAGAATTTGCTTTTATTTTTTTCTTTGGTTTCTTTTAGGGTTCTGCCTCCATTCTTTGAGTTCTTTTCATCTCTGACCCTCCTCCCTTCCTGAAGCCCCCTCGATTTCCCCATAACATGCTAGTTTATACCTTCCTCCCAGATGCATGCAATTTTTACCATTGTGGCTTTGTGTATTGCCGTGTGGTTTTGCAGAAAGGGTTGGCTGTCTTTCATGTAACTTTCCAGTCTCCACCATTCATTTGTTGAGCAGGAACTCCGTTCACAATCAGTTTTATCCCAATCATTAGCATATGCCTAGAGCCTGAAGGAAGTCTGATAGAGGCTAAAAAAAAAAAGTCATAAACTCACTCTATGTTTTCATGAGACTTTGGCTGTCTATAAAAAGTCCAGAACAACCAGTTAAAATGAAAATATTTTAACCCACAGCCTATTAGGTATGTAGGGAGCCAAATAGTTTTGAACAATTTTTTTCCTCATTAAATTCTTAACTCTATCTCCCCACTTCCTCACCTCAGTGTCCTTGGTGGTAGTGGTGCTTTGTGGGTGGACATATGAGTTTCCATCACCTACACGTTCCCTTCACATTTACAGAAAATCTATCAAATAAGATGTCACAGATACACCTGTACTTCCTGTACCAGTTAATACAGCCAATAGGGCTGAGGGGTCCTGGTAAAAGGGGCAAGATAAAGCAATGAGCATGTATGACTGGAGGTCTAGTGGTAACTCTTCAATATCTTCAGGAAATGTAGATTTCCTTAGGGAGGGACTCTATCTTTAGTCATCTTTATTACTCAGCCTACCTGGGCCTCAGATTCCTTATTTGCAAATTGGGATAATATTGCCTAGCTGGTATGGCTCAGTGGTTGAGTGTCGACCTATGACCAGGAGGTCACAGTTCCATTCCCAGTCAGAGCACATGCCCGGGTTGCGGGCTCAATCCCCAGTAAGGGGCATGCAAGAGACAGCCAATCGATGATTCTCTCTCATTATTGATGTTTCTCTCTCTCCCTTCCTCTCTGAAATCAATAAAAATATTTTTTAAAAAAGAAAATTGGGATAATATTAACATAATGCCTACTCAATGGGATGCTTGTGAAATACTGTGTAGGAAGAAACATTCTATTAATGGTGATCAAAATAACAAGATGTGACTATGGAGAGTCACCTGGGTATCATTCAGTAAGTTTTTGTGCCAGGGAGCTAGAGAATAATTCAATAACATTAAAAAGAAAGTAAATTTTTCCTATAGGAGGCATCCAGTGCCTAGGAGAATATAGACACACATAAATTATCACAGCTCATTGTTTAAAGTACCTGAGGGGAATGTTCTTCATGCTGAGTAATGTGGCTTCAAGTTCAGAGGGAACAGAAAGCACAAGAGGGGACTCTGGTTTGAACCTTCCACTGTTTAGACCCAGCGTACAAATGTAGTCAACAACGTTTCCAAAAGTCTTGCTATTAAAATCCTTGAGCCAGTTGCATTTTCACCTTATTCAGAAACATGACATTGGGAGGGAAAGAAATCTTTTCATTTATATTATTTTGATTAGAGGCACAGATTCTGGAGTCCTATTGCTCTGATGAAAATAACAGCAAAAGTGTTTACGGCTCTGTGACCTTGGGCAGGTGACCTAACTTTCCCAAGTCTCAGCTTTCTCAGTTATAAAATAAGGAAAATAACTGTACCTTCCAAATAGAGCAGCTGTGAAGGTTTGTTTTTAATGCATAAAAAACCCTTATCACTATGCTTGGAACATAGTAAGTAAACACTCAGTATAAGCTTATTATTATTATTTTAGGATGTGAGAAAATTTCATTCACCCAAATTCTCACAAATATACACTGAAAAGAATGAAGTCAAGATTCACTCAATTGTTAACTATTTGGCTTTTTCCACCACAGCCATAAGGGTCTCTGTATTTATTCCTGGTCCTCACCTTCTTCTATTGTCATTGTATCACCTCTAGTAATCTTTTATTGGTATGTAAATTATTCATAGAAAAGAGAGTCCTTATCACTTTAGACAGACCTTTTGGCTGTGGGTAAAAGACCATCCATTCGGGTAGACAATTTGACATGTTTACAGCTAACTTTCACGTGTTCTCTTACCTTTCAGATGGTAAGCCTGTTGAAGCAGGGTCCATGTTTTACTTATATGTGCAGACCCCGAACCCTGTCAACTTCTAATTATTACCTATGTCTTCAAAATATGCTAGCAAAAAAGAAACTTGATAGTATTAGTGACCATATATTACACATTGTTTTTAGCTTTTTTTTTTTACATGTATTTCTCTTTTATTTCTCACTACAGCCCATTTAGTAGAGGACACTAACACTCAAAAAAGATAAGTAACTTGTCCCAGATCATATTACCTATAACTGCCTTAGGAGGAACATAACCCCAGGATGACCGAGCTGAATCTTCATTATCAGAAGAAAAAATGTGGGTGGGGAATTCACACACTTACCTATTCAGACACAGTTTAATCTGGTTAAAAATCCATTTCTGCTAAAACACACATACGTTTTATGAGAAATATATTTTAATGGCTCAATTATCTCTAGCATAGGCGAGCCTGTAAGTTGACAAAATTTTAACTATTTTTTTTTTTTTTTTTACCAATTCCATCTATGCATTTCTTTTTTTCAAATAATGGTTCTGACTGATTTTGCAGAACAAGAGGTCAGCTTCGTTTCAGCCTAGAGTTTGGCTGGCAGTACGTTAGTGTGTATTTAATCCAACATAACACCATTTAATTGTAGAAGAATCAAAGTTATCTTTTATGTGACATTCCTCTCTCTTCAAACACTATGTCTGTTTTGATCCAGCCTGGCTTCATGTTGTGGTTAGGTTAGAAACTATCAAAAACATTTTTTACAAGCTTGTTATAAACCACTACTCTAAGAAAATCGGCTGAGTAAATTAATGTCTCAACACAAGAAAATATTCCATGATTATTAGAATATGTGAAAACAAAGACCCCAAGAGCTATGAAAAAGAGAGTAAGGGGAACAAAGCATAGTGAATTCATTGAAGGTTTATTTACATCTGAAATGATTAATATGTATATCTTGTGAACTATGATTACCTTTTTTGCCAGACATATTTTATGACTTTATGCAATTATATAAAACATTTCTCAACATCTGAAGTCATTCAGACATTGAGGCTAAGGGGTTACACATCAGCTGAGTAATGAGACAGTCCATAGAAAAATAACTTGTCAACAAAAAGTCCTTATCATTTTACAGTGAATATCAGGAATATCAATGGAGACGCTTTTTACTTATGATAAAAGTAAAAACACGGTCAATTTTATCTTATTTTAGAGCTTTACCTTGATCTGACTAGTCAGCATTTGAGTTGTTTTGTTTAGTACCTCGGACATTAAATTTTCTATATTCTTCAAGTTTCTTATCAGCACAGTTCCTTTATAAATAAGTATTTTCTAAATAAGTGAGTTGAAACAGAGATTTCCTTCAGTTAGAACTGATTTTATTCTTGAAGAGAGGTATTATATTTCTGATTTAATATTTTCATTCCCAAAGCATGGGCTTATATTATTCTATTTTTACTATTTTAACATGACCTGGGAACATAATGGGTTAGGCAAGTCCACCAGGATTTTATCTTTCATGGACTGTGCTAACTTTGAGGAACTGAACCAAAGGACACTGAAATGAGATACATCTCTGGCAGCATAAAGGGGACCCTAGCATGGAATAATTAATTAGAGTCCAGAAAAAAAGAACTTAGCTTCCACAGAAAGGCTATCATCAGTGTCCATTAAAATCTAGTACTCTGGCTCTCCTGAGTCATTGGGCCTCAGTAAAGTGGATGGAATGCAACACCTACTCTTTAAACTATAGCTCAAAATAAAAGCAAACTGACACCAGAGAAGATGGAAAGTGTGACACAGAACAGGTGAAAAGAAAGAGCATAATAAATGAAGGGCATGATGTCAGCAAAAATGAAAGGGCATGATGTCACCAAAAAAGGATGAAAGAAAGAAGTAAAGACTATATCATGCAAAAGAGGAAATATATTCATGAAAGAATATAATACAAACAACATAAACATAGGTCCTATACATGCTTTATACTAGTAACGAATTTAATAAAGCTATGAATTCAACAAAGAGAGAGGACCTTGATGGCAATATAAGAAAAGGTGAATGGAAAAAATTCAAAGCTAAGTGAACAGAGTAAGAAACCAAATCACAAAAGTGGAGATCCAACAATAGAAATCATAAAAATAAAATTAATATAATATTAAAAGGCCTTAGATAATGAACATGAATACAAAAGAAAGACAAAGAGATTAAGGTAACTAAAAGATAATAGATAGGGGAAATAATGAAGAACCAACAAAAAACAAATTAGGATCACAATGCTAGAATCAATCAAAAAAAGCATTATAAATATTTGGAAATAATGCAAGAAATTTTTCTAAATTTACCAATTAAATCTTACAAAACTGATATGAGCAAGTTATATAAAAATATTTCTGGTGATATCATTAAAATTCTTGAATTCTAGACAAAAAAAAAAAAGGTCAAGTCCACGAGTGAGAAAAAAAAATCAAGCTATTATCATCTTCATTTACTGTTAAAAACATTGAATGCCAGAAGGCAATGGAACAATGTTTCTAATGTTCTCTCCCCATCACTCTTGGGTCCTTGGATTTTATGTTCTGAGGAAAAGAAAACATGTTATACCCAGTCAAATGATGATTCAAAGGTAAAGGCAAGTGACACTCATTCTAAACCATGGAAGTCTTAAGGAAATATAGCACACTATTTAACAACCCACCAAATGGAAGGAGCCTCAGGAAAGGGAGCACCTGTGATCATTGCGTTCATTTACATAGAGAACTATGTTTAAACAACCTAAAGGATTATGACTAAAAATTAAGTAAATAAATGTATAATCTGACCAAATTTAAAAAGGCTATAGGTGAAGAAGGAGAGGTAAGAAGAATTATAAGAAAGCTCATTTCCTTATCTTTCTTAACAAGTAGTCAATCCATCCTGTCTAAAACTGTAACATGTAGGTTAAATAAACAAACAAACAAACAAACTTACCTGTTAGTGGTTATTTCTTTCTGGCTATCCAACTATTCATCCATCCATCGATCCATCATCCATTCTCTTACATATATGCGTATAGATATATCCAAATAATTGTATTAATCAAATGTTTACATCTAGTTATTTCTGGATGATGATATTTGGGGTGATTTACAGCTTCTTTTACTCTTCTGCATTGCTTGAATTTTTTAAAAGAAATCATTATCACCAAAGGAGCTTAAAATTGATAAGGTCCTCTCATCAAGAAATGGAACCTATCTCCTACTGCTTGTATCTGAGCTGAACTAGTGGCTGGTATTGACCCATAAGAACTCAACAGAAGGAGTATATTTAAATCTCCGTGCTCACCTTCTTGGAACCCTGAGACAATTATGCTGTGAAGAAGCTCAGGATGAATGACCCCCAGATGAAATAGACAGTCCCCAAAATCCCAGCTGTTCCAACCATCCTAGAGGCCCTAGACGTGTGAGTGAGGCCATGTTAGACCAGCTCACCCCATGGGAATTGCCAGATGACAACAGCTGCATGAGTGAGCCCAGGCAGGTCTACCACAGACCTCTTAGGCTTAACTGGGAGAATACCCTAGTTAATCACAGAATTTATAAACATAATAAATTGTTTTTGTTTTAAGCTACTAAGTTTTTGGAGTTATTTCTTATATACCAATAAATAAACAATTTACTATCTTTTTTAAAAAGATTAAGTTCAGTATGCTTAAAAATCTAAATAAGGTGCTGACGTCCCCATCCTATATAAGAGGGGAACTTCTCCCTAACCTGAATTTTCCCAATGCATTCATGCTTTCCCTAGCTATATGTGCTGTAGCCTTATTTCGCACTATGAATTACTCCTGACAGTCTCCACTACTGCCTTTGTCATCTCTCACCATCCACTTTGCCCAACACTATACATGACTCTGATGCCTCAGCTGCACCAGTGCCACTGACATGAAGTTTGTATATATCCCAGACTTCTATTAAAAGTTGAGGTAGTATAAATACTGTGCAACAATTTGCTCCAAAAATTAGCAGCTTCAAACAATCATAAACATATATTAGTTCACAGATTTTCTGTAGATTAGACCATTGGGAAGTGGCCTTTGTGGGGGTTCTGACTTGGGATCTCTCATGAGTCAAGATGCAGGCCAGAGCTGAAATCATGTGGCGGTTTGACTGGGGATCTGCATTGGATGGCTCGCTCACATGGCTATTGGAAGGAGCCCTCTTCAGGGTTGCCTCAGAGGCCTCATGACATGGGGACTCACTTCCCCCAGAGCGAGCAATGATCCAGGAGAGCAAGAAAGAAGATTCAACATCTTTTATGGCCTAACTTTAGAAGTCTGTAATTCCTGAGATATTTTATTAGTTACAAAGTCAACCCTATTCAATGCAAGAGGAGACCACACAAAGGCATGAATCCCAGGATTTGGGGATCCTGGGGGACTATCTATCACAGACCTCTTAGGGTAAAAGTGATTCATACCATTAGGAGGTAACATCTGTGGTCTTTATCTCATTAGTGCACCAAACTGCTAAAAATATCAGCAAAATTCCCCTAGCAGTCATCATGGACAGTAATACAGGTTGTTGACCATGCTAGGGAGCTCAAGAGAGATATCTGAGCCCTACACCCTAATGCTGAGTGAGCTCTGTTTATCCAATGGAAGGGGTGTCTTCTAGATTTCACACGAATTTACTTGAAATCCTAATATGTCTCTTTGGCACTAGAGAAAATGACAGAAATAGAGCTTAAACATCATAATATTTTAAACAATATTACGCCAATTCTGTAACTCCAAATTGAGATGAGATTTGAGAAATCATTGGAGCACTATTAATATGGGGTTCATTTCTAGTATTTGCTACAAATCAGCAACTTACTGAACGTACAAAATTTTACCTCCTCCAAACTTAACAACTCATCACAAGGCCTAAATTATCAGCTCTCCCCTTTAGTTCTGTTTGTGTCACACCAGAATTTTTAAATGATTTGAGAAACTTTTGGTTTTCTCGCTCCCCAGTGTAGTTCTGGGATACCATGTTCTAGGAATCGATAGGAGATGAACTCACAGAAAACTTTATATGTTGTCTTGCAATTAGATATCCAAGTGGAAAATCCTTGAAATGTCAATTTAGGTTACTACATCAATATTCTTGATATTTATCCCAGCAAACAAAAGGTATTTGCTATACACAATTGTCTAATGCTACCAACTCAGTTTCTCAAACATTTCCAGGGCTACTGATATTCACCATATTCTTGTTTCATCTAAAAGAGCTATTACCGAGGCGTTAAATTGGCTTTATGAAAAAGCTGTGTGGACTTGGAGCCACCCCTATAAAGACGTTTTCTCAGAATCCAAGTGACTGTAGTCTTCTGAGTCAGTGCTAGATTTTTAAAGTAAAGTTAAGCTTCTGTTTCTCATCACTGATACCTCCTCACGGTCCTGCAAAAAAACAGTAAATATGAATGTTCATGGGTCTCAAACTTCCTATATTTCCTATATCTCAGTAATTTCTGAATCAAAGTATTAATTTCTCAAATTCAATGTCATGTTCTGCCTTACCCCTTTCTTTCTCCCTGTTAGGGAGGCCTCACATTTGTATGGTTGCTCTGACATGGGGAGGCATCTGGTCCATAGTCATCCTCTGTCTTCTGCTGGTGTCTGAGGAGGTGCACCTCTCCCCATCACTCTTGGGTCCTTGGAGTTTATGTCCACCTGCGTCTGCTAAGATTACCTTTGTCTCACCATGCGCTCCAGCTGATAGTTCCATGTACTCCTCCTCATCTCAAGGATCTTTTGAGGCTCTCTTAGATAGATCCACACCCCTTTCATAGGCACAGAGCTGACTTCTGGCTTCACATTGTGTGCTTAAGATTTTATGAAACTGCCTGCAGACCCATCCACAGAGTTGCTTCACTTGGCCATTGCTACTCCAGTACTTTGCTTCTTGCTGAATGCACTTTTGTCTAAAAGGCTTGACTCTTTCAAACCACACACGAGGAGGTGAAGATTAGGTCCCCTGTGTTTGAGCTACTCCCAAATATCTCTGAGTTTTCACTGCCCAGAGCAGGAGAGGAGCACAGGATCCCTTCTCTGAGGCCATTTCTAATGTCTAGCTCTTGTTTATTCTCTATGGCCTCCTGTATCTTTATTTTATCTTAAAGATAATTATTATCTTTTAAAATCATTATGCATTCTATCGAACTTTGTTATTTATGATATTACATCAGTGTACTAACTCTTACAGCATTTGTCTCTGAATTTTCAAAGCCAGGCTGGGAGTATGTGGGAAATCTTTTCTTTCAAGAATCCAATACCTTACAAACAAAAAAACTCTGATTTTCAAGACTGTTGTCTCTGTGTAGGTTTCAAAATGTGTTGTTTTTCTAGGGCTTCCATAACAAAATCCCACAGACTGGGTGGCTTAATTACAAACATTTATTTTCTCATAGTTCAGAGGCTAGAAGTCCAAGATCAAAGTGTTGGAAGGGTTGGCTTCTCGTGAGCTCTCTAGGGTTGGCTTGCAGATGACCACCTTCTCATTGTGTCCTTTCATGGTTTTTTCTCACCTGTGTGTTATCCGTGTCCTAATATCCTCTCCTGACAAAGACAACAGTCATATTGGATCCATCTGACCTCATTTTACCTTAATTCTCTGTAAAGATTTTATCCCCAAATACAGGCACATTCTGATATACTAGGGTGGGGCTATGACTTCAACATATAAATTGGTGGGGAGTGGGGGAGGGGTGGAAGGCAGAATTCAGTCCACAAGACAAAATAACCTATTTAGAAATTCAGTTGACTTTTAAATTTTCTTCGGGTTCTTTTGTCTCTTCTTTCCTCTGTGGCAAATGGATATACATGTGGTGATTGACTCCATGGATAGAGGATCTCAGAAAGCTACACCATTTTCATAGCTTACAAAGTCCTTCTAATATTTCACTGACTTCTCCAATCTCTTCTCTCAGCCCTTCCTACCTTCACTCTCTCTTCTCCAGTCAGACAGGATTTTTTTTTTTTTTTTTGGATTCTCAAAATCCCCATTGCATCTCTCACCTCTGGGTCTTCAAACACATTGTTGCACACCTGAAATGCTTCCTCTCACTGTACTTCCATTCTCCGTGCTAGCTCCTGCACATCATTCAAGTCTCACTTTTTGTTTTTCCTGGTACTTAAAACTAGGCTAAGCTTTCCCATTTGTTAAGCTTCCCATAGCACATAACTACCTTACCATTTTAGAGAACTAGGTCATTAAACTTTTCATTTTTTATGTAACATCTGTATTTTCTGCTAGGCTGTAAGCTCCATGGTGACAAGGACAGTATCTGTGTTGGTCGCTGATGTGTTAAGAGTGTCTGCCACAGCCCAGCCAGCGTGGTTCAGTGGTGGAGCATCAACCAGGGGGTCCGGGTTTGATTCCCAGTCAAGGCACATGCCCAGGTTGTGGGCTTGATCCCCAGTGTGGAGTGTGCAGGAGGCAGCCGATCAATGAATGACTCTCATCATTGATGTTTCTATCTCTCTCTCCCTCTCCATTCCTCTCTGAAATCAATAAAAATATGTGCTGTTTTTTTTTTTTTAAAAAAAGAGTGTCTGCCACAATGTGTGACACAAAGTGGAAGACTGATAAAATTTTTTTTGAATGCATAGACAATGAACCATAAGACATAGTTGGCTTGGTACAGAAGAATAGCTTGTAGAATTACACCCACAGTTTTTAAAAGAACTTGCTTTATTTATTAGTCAGGATTATTTAGTTGGAAGCAACAGGAGCATATTAAGGCTAATTTAAGCAGAAACAGAGATTGGGTAGCTTGCATTGTTTCCTGGAAAAGCAAAGAACCGGGCTTGGAGGCTATAGTGCCAGGTACAATACTCAACATCACAATGCAAAATTGTTGCTACATTTGGGCTCCCGATGCCACAGTTGACACTGCCAGCATCATGGGACGCTAGGCACTAGAACCACTGTTCCAGCCTGCAATTCAATAATCCATTTGGCAGAGTCTAGGCCATGTGACCAAGAACCCACCTACAGTGGAGGTTGGAAAACATAAAAGTCTACTATTTTAGTGGCTATAGTGAAATATGGGCTTTGCCTCATAATGTGAGAAATTCTCATTGAAAGGAGGTTTAGACACTGAGAGACTAAAAAGAATGGCAAGTGTCCCCTGCATTGTCATTGCAGAAAGATCCATGACAAAGAGCTTTGTCTTTATGACCTGTATGTTTATGTATAAAGCATTTTACCAATTTTTAACATTACACTTGCTAGAGCACAACAACAAACATGTCCATCAAGATACTAACATTAGTGTTCAGCTTTGCATACTTGCAGCTGGTCACTTTCACCCTCAACTCACACTTGATGCTCATATTCATCCCTCCCAACTACCCTTTCGCCAAATTCTTCCACCTCCACCTCCCTTTCCATAACCACTCTGTATTCACTCTTTTGTGTTTCACCTTTTATGTACTTGAATCTCACTCTAGGAGAGCAGGGGCTATGTTAAGTGACCACAGGGATATAGTGTTCAGTGTGTGGTTGTACGTGCAATAGGCTCTGGGAACAATTGTTAAATGGAAACAAGAGAGAAGCCTAGCTATCCCGTGCCACCTCCCTGCAGCACTGGATTCTCCTCAGTGCTTAAGGTTCTTTTGTTTAGTGGCTCAGGTAGCTATTTGAGGGACTGACTTGATTCTTTCACTACCATGAATCCCAACCTACACTTTCTCAGGCATTTGTGGTATTAGGAAAGGCCTTTGTCCCATGTCTTTGAACTGCTGATCACACCTCTGTGTTCTTAGATTACAGCAGATGGCCCACCCCTCAATCAGCATAGACTTCTCCCTATATCCTTTCCCTCAGCCTCCCTCCCTTAAACCTCCCTTAGTTCTTTTAATCCTACTCTTTCCACCAACATCCTGATCCCTCTGACCTCTGATACTGAGGTTAACCTCTTGATGGCTTATTTTCCCCCTTTTTCTTTTCTTTTTTATTTTGCCTTCAATGAATTTTAAGGTTATATTATCTATATTCATTCTTTTAATAGTTTGGGAGATATTTTAACATGGATACTTTTAGAAGTCTAATGCTAATCAATATCTTTCTATTTCTTACAAAATACAAAGACACTAGTGCTTCAGATCTAATCAATCTTCTCTAACATTATATGCTGTTGTTGTCCAGTATTTGATTTTAGATTTTTTTTAATTTTACAAAATAGGTAGTATTTTATACAGTCAGTATTTGTTTAGACATATATTTACAGAAATCTGAGCTGGTCTTTCCTTTCTGCATCTGTGACTTTCCAGTTTGGTATTACTTCTACTTGAAGCTCTTCCTTGAGAATTACCACTAATAAGAATCTGTTGGTGGTAAATTCTGTGATCTTGTTTTCTTTTAGTCTGTATATGTTATTTTTTTCTCCCCTTCTTGAAAGATCATTTTACCACATATTCCATTGTAGGTTGACAATTATTTTTACTCAGTGCTTTGAAGATACAATTCATTGTCTTCTGATTTCCATTACTGTTGTAGAAAAATCACTCAATCAAGCTATTTGTGGAAACTGTTGACTCTCTAGTTGCTTTACAGGTATTCTTTTTGCCTTTGATGTTTTGCAGTTTTTATGATTTTTATCTAGATGAGAATTTCCTTTTCATTTATCTTTGCCTAGAATTTTTTTGACTTCCTAAATCTGAGGATGATTTTTTTTTAAGTTCTGAAAACTTTTGGTCATTATCTCTCAAACTATTTCTTCCTCCACATTCCCTTTATTATTTCTTTCTGAAACTCTAATCAGACATGTGTTAGAACTCTCTCTTCACTGTGTCTTAATCCTTTTCTCCCCTTATTTTTATGAAACCAAGTAGTGTCTCCTTTACAACCTGCAGTAGCATTACAAAAAATCCACTTCTAGCTAAATATAACTGGAAGTACGAAGTTCCAGAAAGGGAATTGAAGATATCACACATTTTTCTTTCACAGTGAAAAAGGCTTACTCTTCAGTCAGACCTAAGCTAGCTCGTTAGCTATCTTGTGCATGTGCCACCCTGGCACCTCTTTGGAAAAGGCACATCTATCCCCAGTCCCTTAGAACTCCACACAAAGGCTGTGACCCTGATCTTGAGGAAAAGATAGGTCACACAAAATACAATTTTGTCCTTGTTCTTTGTCCAGCAACTGGAACTTCTCTCTGCAGAGGCAGAAGATGGAGGGAACATGAGGTTCTCCATGCTTAAGCAGAGAATGGCATTATTGAAATGTCTGTAAAAGTGTGTAACAGATGCCAGCCCACTCAAAGCCTGGCCACGATCCCATATTGACTCTCTCACCTTCCTTAAAAAGTGTGTGTTGAGGTCAATTCTCTCTCTAAAAGAACAGTTTCCACACCTAATTCTGTCACAGCAATCACAACTTTTCACCCATTTTTGCAACACAGAGCTAGCCGGACACCAAAAGTATGGTCTCAATTTGCAGATGGCTGAGTTTGATGGATTTGCAGTCAGAAATCCTGCCCACCTTTGTTGTAGCCACCATTTTGCCTCATTACCCTATGTCTGTGGCCAAACTTGAAGAATGACATAGCTTATTCTCGGAGAACTTGGTAGTCATTGCCTAGTTTATATGACTGTTCATGGCATTTCCATCTCAAAAACAGAAGTCAGTGTAACGGAATAATTGTCTTGGCAACCTATTTCCAGAATCAAACGACAATTCACTACATGTACTCACACTATTTAAAATCTTTTTTTTGGAAATAGGTGTTTAAAGTAAATAAATAACCACTGTCTTCTCTAAATAATGTTTTATCTATACCTGGCATTAATTCATTTATAAAAGCAAGTGTTTTCTATGGCATTAGGTCAAGGTGAGTTTTGTCTTTATGATTGAGTCAATCTACAGGATCAGTGTAACACAACTTCTAGAAAAGCATTTCTCAAAGTGTGCTGCTCAAGCAGTTCTGAGAAACACTGCATTAAACAAGGTTAGCAAGGCTAAATAGAGCTCTTTACTGCACGACTTTTCAGAACACTTAATATACTAATATACATTGTAAATCACAAAAGGATAATATGCAGCATTTTGCAAATGTATTTGACCACAGAGTACTTTGTGATTGAGCATCTTAGATGAAACAGACTTGAAAACCTTGTTGGAGGATAGGCATTGCCTTATTGCTCAACTTTCTTCCTCCTGAGTCAGAAAAAAACAGCAAGCTTCTCTCGTGGAGTCATCTGATGTTGACTGTTCATCTGTCAGCTGAAATAGCTCTGTTTCAGCCATCTGAAAGATGCTCCTTGTCACAAAGTGTTTGACCACCCTGAATAAGCACAGACCACCCTGAACAAGCACAGACCTCCCTGGTTCCCCTAGTAGGTCTCCCAAGATGGCTCCATCCCAGTCTTGTTCCTGGAATCTACTCCTTATGTCTTATCCCCTTTGAACCTTCAACCTTCATGACCTGCTATCTCCAGTGGGCTCTGTGCCTGGGCCTTTGGTGGCTCCTATTACCGTATTTTCCGGCGTATAAGACGACTGGGCATATAGAAGATTTTCCTGGGTTAAAAAGTCGTTTTATACGCCGAAAAATACGGTATTTCCAAAAATCCATTCCTTTCCTGGCTATAAGATTAGAGCCTGTGTTTTGGGAGAACTCCACTTCCCACCCCTAATAGTATGCACCCATTCCTACCCACCTACTCTCAAACTAGTGACCTTTTGCTTCTACTTCCCTATATATACTTTCCAGCTTCCCAATAGATGCTTATTCCAGCCCTGTCCTTGACCTTCACCTGTGGCATTGCCCACAGCTGTGATGTAACATTGACTACTGATGCTTGCTAGGACCACAAATATTGGAAGGAATTCTCTTGCCACATAAAAGATCAACCCAGCTACAGAATATTAGTGTTTAGGTTCTTTTGAGTCCCCTATTGTTTTCAGGTGAGTCCATGGGTATCTTAGAGTCATTTTACAACAATAAACAATGGCATTATGAAGATTGGTTCCCTCTATATTTTTAATATCTTCTATGTGTTACACAACACTCCATAAACATTGCTTATTCACATGTTATTAGGAGTCCTGGCAGCTCTCTGCTTATAGACCAGATTATGATCGGCCTGTCATTTTATTTTTATCTACTTTTGTTTTTAGTTATGTTTTTCTGTTTAAGTGCCCAAAGCCCTACAGGCAAAAGTGCCTTCAAATTAAATTGTATTGTTATTATTCCAGACCACACACACTTGGCTCCTTCTGTGGCTTTGAGTTTTGCTGCTGAGATGATTGTGCGTGATATTCTCAGGGTGAGAAAATGTGCCCAATTCAGCCTATTTTGCAAAACTCTTTTGTTCCCTCAGGCAAACTTGGCATGATTTTTGTTAAAGGTTCAGTTCGGATAACCCATATTTTTCCCCCCAGGTCACTTTTCAAATTCCTTGTCAATCAGTTTAATGAAAGGTAAGTAAATACCTAACTTCAGCCAAAGAGCAGCAATTTCTTGGGGCAAGTATGTGCATGGGTGCATGTGCATGTATGTGGATGCATGTGCATGTGTGTGCATGATGAGAGAGTGTGTGTGTGTGTGTGTGTAGTATGTGCATGTGGTGGGGAAAGATGAGGGAAGATTACAAGTCCCTCATTCAGTGACATAATGAAGCAAGAACATTTAAATGTCTTACAAAATGGACAAAGTTGTTTATCAATTGAGAGACAGGTACTGACACAGACCTCAGAAAGATAACTCAGTACTTATTTTCATAAACCAGGGTGAGTATGCTTACAAAGAATTTAGAGTATGTTGTAAATCATATTTTTAAGAAACATGACTTCCCGTGCTAAAGTGAACCAGGTCCGCCGAAACCGGTTTGGCTCAGTGGATAGAGCTTCGGCCTGCGGACTCAAGGGTCCCAGGTTCGATTTCGGTCAAGGGCATGTACCTTGGTTGCGGGCACATCCCCGGTAGGGGGTGTGCAGGAGGCAGCTGATCAATGTTTTTCTCTCATCGATGTTTCTGACTCTCTATCCCTCTCTCTTCCTCTCTGTAAAAAATCAATAAAATATATTAAAAAAAATAAAAATAAAATAAAGTGAACCAGGTCCCAGTGCTGCCCTCAGAAACACCTAATCCGACCTGCCCAAGCTTGTTTGCATCTGTTCATAGAATCACTCTTTTAAAATAATATTTTTAAGGTTTTTTAATTTTAAAATATAGTTGACATTCAATATTATATTAGTTTCAGGTGTACAACATAGTGGTTAGACGTTTATATAACTTACAAAGTGTTCCCCTGGATAAGTCTTGCACCCAGCTATTACTGACTATACTTCCTAAGCTTTTCTCTACATCCCTGGGACTATTTTGTACCTGACAATTTGTACCTCCCAATCCTTTTCCCTTTTCACCCAGCCCTCATCCTATGCAGGCACACTGATCTTCAGGCCCGGGCTGCGCTTGTTCCACGCGGCTCTATAACAGCTTGGCTCATTTACACTTTCTCTCTGGACACATCCGCACATCCTCACCTTGGAGTCAAGAGTAAATGGCGTGAATTTCCTTGCAGGGATTGACTCTTCCCCCGATCCACTTAGCCCAAGCTTACTCATCTCTCAATGTCAAACGCATACCAATTTAACTCTACACTCCAAAAGGGTAGAGGCTGTATCTGTTTTATTTCCTATTACTTACTCAGTACCTAGAATATAATAAATTCTTAAAACATATTTATTGAGTGAATAGCAAATGAATGAATGTGTTTTATATGTGGGCTACAGGAAAACCTGGGGTTTTTAAACAAAAGGTCCAGTTGAGCTCTGTCCCAAGTGACCAATCCTGTAGCGGGGGGGGGGGGGGGGGGGGGTAGAGGGGGGGAGGTGGCTCTAATTATTTACCTTGATACATACCAATCCTTTGATATGGATTAATCCAAACTCCGTACCAGCACTCCAGTAGGTTCTGTGGGGGATACAAGGTTAAATCAGACTTGGTCTCTCTTCTCCAGAAACCTATTGTCCAGGAGGGGAATTTTGATACACACATCAATAACTGGAACACAAGGTTGAAAGTGACAAAAGCCCACAGAGAAAAGCTATGATCGATGAGAAGAGGAAAGGGATTAATTATGTAAGAGGATGTTAAAATTGGACTTTGCTGTCTCACTTTGAGAACAACCCTATAGGTGCCAAGCACCTCACGGTGACTCCACTGCCTAGAGCAAGGTGCCAGATCACGCACACAGGGCATGCCAAGGACCCCCCTTGAGAGGATAGAGGAGCCGATGTGCCAAAGACCAGGCCAGGGGCATTTGACAAAAATAGTCAGTCTGCTTTGCATTGCCTTCTCCTAGATGGAGGAAAAGGAGTTGTATTCCTTCACCTCGAGCCAAGCGAGGGGCTCTGAGGGCACCTCAGAAGTTTGGGTAATGTGAGGACGTGGGCATTAACCTAATGTGGTCCTTTAAAGTGAACAGCAGAAAAAAGAGAGGAATGCATTGGAGCAAGCTGCCATTCCACAAACATCAGGGCAAAGGTCTGTGTTTTTCCAGAAAGGAAAGTGTAGATCTCATGAGAAGGAGCTGATCTGGAATCTCTATTATATCTTAAATTGACCTTTATATCATCCTATATAATAAAGAGGTAATATGCAAATTAATTTTCATGCCATCACTCGATGGCTGCGCCCACAGTAGAGGCAGGGTTCCCATAACGAGCAGTCAGCAGGGACCTGAGGCTGCGTGGCACCAGGCCAGGGCAGGGGACCTGAGGCTGTGCCCTTCACCCCAGGCCGAGGAACCTGAGGCCACACCCCCTTCCCTGGTGCCCGGCTGGGGGACCTCAGGCTGCGCACCCCCACCCCGGTGCTGGCCCGGGGGACCTCAGGCCATGCCCCCCGCCTGGCAGGGCTTCACGGGGACCTCAGGCCATGGCCCCTGCCCGGCGGGGCTTGACAGGAGACCTCAAGGCGCACCCCCTGCCCCAGTGCTGAGCCAGGGGACCTCAGGCCATGCCCTTCACCCTGGGCTGGGGACCTAGGCTGCACCCCCCACCCGGCAGGGCTTGATGGGGGTGGGGCCAGCCGGGTCTGGGTCTCATATCATTTCGAGGTGCGCATGGGTGGTTGGGGACTTGACTCTGGTTCCCATGGCATGCCCCAGACTCTGACAGGAGGAATATTTTCATATACATTTTACTAATTTTCTTTTATCTCTGACACTTATATTATAGAGAAAGGGAAAAAAGCAATATTAAAATATTTCCTCTAATTAATTCCCTTTTCATGTGCACGAATTCCGTGCACCACGCCACTAGTTATAAAATATTCTTCTTTATTGATACCAATATTCTCTTTTTAAAAGTAGGTTTTTATTGACTTTTTTAGAGGAAGGGAGAGGGAGAAAGAGATAGGAACATCGATTGGCTATCTCCTGCACACAATCCAGGCATAATTTAATGTTCAAATGATCAGTCTTTATATTTAAAATGCATCTCTCATAAATAATAAGTTTAATCTTGTATTTTTATTTAACTTTACTGTCTTATAATTAGAATGTTAACCATTTTCATACTACTTTGTTTTATTTTCTTCCTGTCTGTTTTATTTTTCCTCCTTTCACATCTTTTGTGGTTCATTGAATATGAGTTAGTAATTTATTTTATCTTTTTTATTAGTTTTTAGCTATTAATCTTTGTGTAACCCTTTTTGCTAGTATGAATAATTTACCTTACAATAGTAAGAACTCAGTCACTCACCTCTCCTCTTTATGCAATTATTATTACATATTTTACTTTTAGATATTATAAACTTCCATAATACACTTACTATTTTTGCTTTAAAATTTTAAAAGTATTTAAAGAAGTTAAGAGAAGATTAAAAAAATAGTAATCTGTATGTATCTACATGTTGATCATTTGTGGTTCTCTAAAGTTCTTCCTATAGATCCAAATTTCCACCTGGTATCATTTCCTTAAAGACTCAAGAACTTTCTTTAACAATACTTATAATGCATGTCTGCAGAAAATAAATCATCTCAGCGTTCTTTTATCTGAAAATGTTTCTTTTACTTTATTGTTAAAGGATATTTTTACTGGACATTGAATGCTAAGTTGATAGTTTTTCATTTCAACACTTTAAAGATTGCATGCTATTGTGTTTTAGTTCCATTATTTTCTGATGAAAAATCAGATATCATTCTGATGAAATATATATTTTTCTCTGACCTTTAATTTTTTTTCTCTTTATCTTTGGGGCTTAGCAGTTAAACTCTGAGTTTAGGGATTGTCTGAGCTACTTGGATTTGTGGTTGACTTATTTCATTAAATTAAGCAATGTTTTTAATCTTATGTTTTAAAAAGAAAAATTCTACCCTGTAGTCTCTCCTTTTTTCTAGTATTCCAATTACACATATGTCAGTCAGCTTATTTGTTCTATATATCACTGTAATTTGGCTAAATTTTCCAATTATTTTTTTCCATGTTCTTCAGTTTGGATAATTTCCATTTACTCTTAAAATCGATTGGTCCTTCTTCAGTATTGAATCTTTTAAACATATATCCAATATGTTTTTCTTATTGACATTGTATTTTTCAGCTCCAAAATTTTAAGTTGGTTTTTTTATCATTCCCATTTCTCTTCCAGGATTCCCTGTCTACTTACCCATTTGGTCATATTTTCTTTTTAATTCTTTAATATATTTATAATAGATGTTTCTAAATCCCTGTCTCAATGCTAACATACAGGCCACCTATGGGTTATGACTATGTTTTCTCTTTGATTAATAGTGTATGTTTTTTCTGCTTCTCTAACTGTCTAGTAATTTTTTACCTTATCCTGAATATTGTGAATGATAACTTACAGAGATTCTGTGTTTTTGTATATTTCCTCTGAAGTTAAATCTGTACTGGCAGGCAGTTAAGATCACATTAACCTTAAATGGGGAATTGTTTTAGGTTTTATTATAGGGGATTTACTCCCATTTTGCATGTAATTCTAGAGTGGAGCTTACTTATAAGGTGTGGCTTTTCTAAAGTTTTAGTGAAAGTCTGAGATATTTACTAAACCCTTCAAACTTGGCAGAGCTTGAACTTCAAACTCTTGTTCCCCAGCTCCGTGCAGCTGCTGAAACCTGGGTCTCCTACCTGCTACTTTTTACGAGGCTTCTAAGATTCTTACTCTGTGCATTTGCAGTTTTGCAATTAATAAAGAACTTTAGGGATATCTGAATACAGACTATGAGGGGTAGTACATAACTATTAATACAAAAGTTATATACCTCTTCACTCTTGGTAGGCTAAGTTGTTCTATAATAAACAATGAGGGAAAAATCTCCATTTTCAGTAGCTTAAAACCAACAAGAGTTTCTTGAACTAACACCCCAGCTGGTAACATTACAGACTCTAGACTCTGGGTTTTATTTTAATGCTTATTTGAAAAAATACAATTACCACACAAATCCCTTAATTTTAATCACATTATTACTTAAGTTGGTTTAATTATAATAAAAAATAGTCAATTTAGACAAAATATGAAAAAATAATAGTACAACTGATGCCTGGAAATAGACAAAATTTCTGAGGGTGGTATCTAAGTCACTGATGTATGACAAATAGTTCTATATTCTCCTAAATCCAAAGCAAATTTGTGTTGAGGGAACGAGTTAGTTTAAGATAGTTACTTGAACAATAATATATCATTAATTAAGGTAATATAATCATTTATTTTAAAAAATGATGATATTTTTTTGGTGGTGCATCACTGAGGAAGTGTAGTCTTATGAAATATTGGGTACATTTATAAATATTGAGGAATAATAGTAAAAGTTAATATTTAAAGCATTATAACTTGATGATTTAACCAACACTGTCATTAACTTTTGCATGACTTTAGGAAAGTAGTAACATTACTTTCCTCTCTGCTTTGGAATTCCTAGTGTCTAGCTTAAAATTTGTAGAATAAGTCATTATTGTAATATATTTTTGAGATTTGCCAATGATGATTGAAAAGAATTAGGGTTCTTCAGCAAGCTTATATAATTTTGACTTTGGCCATGAATATTTTACTGCTCTTCAGCTCCCCTTTCTGCTGTTTCTTCAATAGCAGCCCCATGCAAGATTGATGAAAGATGGCAGAGATCCACATGCCACTATCATTTAAATGAACGTCCCTGACAACCTGAGTCAATGTTAATGAATCCGTACATTCATAATTGGAAAATAAGCCTTTTTCTCCCTCCCCTGACTTGCTGATACCTCTCATTAGCTGGTGCTGTGATAAGCATCTGAAGATGAAGTTGGATGGAGAAATATCCTAATCCTATTGATGGCAGAAGAAAGGGGAAAGGAGCTGGGATTTTCCACCCTATTTATAGTGTTTTAATTAAGCTAAAACTTTGTTGTGTCATTTACAAGCAGGAGGAATACACAGGCAGCTGCATTTTACATATTGAGTGGTTATAAATAGAAGAATTAATATAGAAAAGATTTAAAACACTATGTGCATAATGGGTGTCTGTTACCTCCTGGAATACTCTTAGGTTTTCATTAAAGAAAGCCAATCTGTATAGCAGCTTTTTTTAAAAATTGAATTTTCTAAGCTAGTAAGATTGATTCCAGAATTCCAAACCAGGGGAACATATAAGAGAATCTCTTTTTTTACTCTCAGTTTAAACTCTCTAAGCACAATTCATAATTATATGTTAATTGAATGACATTTTATTTAAAGTCTCTACCTAGATATCTAGAACATCTCTCTCTCTCTCTCTATTTTTTTTTTTTCACTGCTATCAGCCTCTGACATAGGGTACAATGTAAATCCTCAACAAATATTTGTGGAATAAACAAAAGAATACTTTTTTAAAAAAAGATTGCATAAAAGTATTGCAAATAATTTTTAACATAGCAAATAATATGAAAAGAACAAATATAAACCTCAACACACTAAAAAAAAAAATAAGGAGAAATAAAAATAGAAGATGAAGTAATGAATATGCCCACTGTGTCTAACGAAAATACTTATGTTATGAAATTAAGTACATTTTACAAGGAATTTCTAAATACATTTTACAAAAGTTTTAAAGGAATTAGTGTAGTACCACTTTTCTGAGTCTTCTCTCACCACAGTCTATGCGCCAAATACTGTGTCAGGTTCTGGGTGGGATGCACATACCTGGAAAACCCGGTAACTGAGTCCAAAGGAGCTGGTGTTCCCGAAGGAAAAACTGGAGCGTCCTCAAACACCACATGGTATGAATTTAAAGGATGGCGTGGTGCTAGAATCACACAGGGAGATGCTGAGCTGTGTGGCTGTCAGGGAGGGCCACTGTTATCCCCTGCAGCCCCTCCGCTCCGCCTTTTCTGGGTTGGGCCCTCTTCCACCTCCTTGCAGTATCAGCCTGGAGAGTGACACTGATCCTCCCTGCTGACTCCCGAAGGTCCCACCCTGGCAGGATCACGCCCTGTGCTGAGGTCAATCGTGTCTCCAGCCCAGGCCTGTGGTGCAGACTTTACTGAGGAGCTCTCGAGAAAGTTCCAGCAAACTGAATGAGTGCCAGAGTAACACTGGGAAAGACTGAATTGTACGGCTGTTGGTGAGGCCATTTTTTTCCCTTGCACCCCCACCAGTGCCACCATTCCTGCACAGAACCTTCCCTCCATGTGGCCAAATCTTGGTCTGTTTTAGCCTGATAAACTCTCCTGGCCTTAACCTAATGATTTCCCTGAGACCATACCTCACCACAGAGGTCCATGAGCCCAGGCAGGTGATAGCTGGCCTTGGTGTACCCTCGGATTTTGCTGAGTGGCCTCAGGCCCATCACTGTCAGCAAGTTTGAGTCTGTCAACCTGGTGAGCAGCACTTGCCTGTACCTAGGGACTCACTGAGAACCTATGCCACACAACTTGTACACTGCCAGAGGCTCTTCCAGTGACTGAGCCCAGTAGGCAGCCAGTAGTTGGAGGTGCTTTGAGCCTTTTACTGACCTAACCTCCAGCTCAGTGCTAGTGGAAGCTGATCTTGGTACACAGCCTGGCCCCTCCATGCACATCCAGGTCCAACAGAGGCAGACACAAACCGTGGATCGCCTGGTAGCTCCAGACCCGTAGTCCAGGGCCTATTACAGGCAGCACCTGACATTGATCAGCAGCAGAGTCCCTCCCAAGAGCCCCCAGAACCAATACACATCAGAGCACCATGCAATTAGCTCCACAATCAGCACACCCAAAGGAAGATCTTGGCAGGCACCAGACCCTGATGGGGCAAATTCCTCGCAGAGCAGCTCTGATACACTGTGGTCTGAATCAATACTCATAATTAGCCTAAGATCAACCCCACACATGGACAGAGCAATAGTAATTAAGAATCAAGAACAACAGGAGGGCTCACATAAGCCACACAAAGAGACATTCCTGGAGCACCCAGCTCAGGTGATCAGGGAGACTGTGCCACTGAGCCCCACAGGAAATAGTGGCCTTATATGATACTTTAGACCAGATGGATTTCACTTCATATATGGAAACATATTTGAAATAATAGTAAATTTTTAAAAATTAAGTATATTCACTTATAATGTTATTAAAAAATGAGATGTTAATGATTGGCTTTTTCTAAAGTATGGCATTTTTGGTTGACAAGTTAATATAAATATTTGTAGAAAAAAACATTTCCAACTTGAGATAATCTTTCAACCAGTTACTATCAAAATGTATTTACAACTTTTTTTGGTTCATAATTAAAACAAAACAAGTTAACTCAGTTTTGCTCTCAAAACATGGAAATGTCCATTATTTGCTTTTGAATGGAAATCATCATATTTTCTGAATTTTTAGGATAAACATATGTAAAGTATGATGCATTTGTGAGAAAAATGCTGTCTAAGTCTTTGCTACAGGCCACCACATTCAGAACCAATTTACTGAGAACCTGTGGTAGCCCAGATCTCATAACTAAACCCCTTATAATGGAATTTTTTAAAATACTGAAATCTAGTAAAAAAAAAAATAATTCCAGTAGTTATTCCAGAACTTTGTGAAGATCTAAGCTATATGATGGGAAATTCTGGAAATTCTGAAAATCTCTTTAAGACTAGAGAGCAAGGGCCAATTTTTAATTTTTTTTCAAGTATCCTTACTTATCTAGCAGTTATAATTGCTCAACAGCAGGGCAGACTCAGCAATCTTTTAGAATGGCTTCAATAAATGTTCTTTTGATGATACACTTTTAAATTATTAGTATACATGTAGATGCTTTCACAGATGGCAAGAGACATAAAAATCCATTTAATATTAAACTATTTTTATCTCTTGTAAATTATTGATTAGCCTTAATGTGGATATACACACATAGATTGGTTCATATCTATAATTAAATTTGTTTACTCACCATATTTCTAGTTTTCAATATTTAGCTCATTTCTAGTTTTTCATTCATCTAGGGGTCTGCTGAATACACCATTTTTACCAATTGCCCCACCCCTCACTTTGAATTATCTATGACAGTGAGAATATAAATTAAAACTCAACTAACATTGATTGACCATCTACTAACTGGATACTCTGTGGTGCTTTTACATGCATTATCTTAAAAAGAAAATTTTTACACATGATATATTTCTTTGGTTATGCAGATTTATTGTCCATATAACTTGTATATTGCTTTTTTAAAATATAGCACAGGTTCCTTAAGCATGTTTTCTGTTAATAGAATCATCATACAAGTTTTTTGGTGACTCCATCAAGTAGATGAAATAGCTCACTTATAAACACCTGTTTGATGAACCATTTACGTTGGTTTTTCCTTTCAGTGTGAGAAAGAAGAATAACATTTCAGAATTGTGAATAGCCAACCTAATAGGTAGCACAAAACCTGTAGAATCTTGATTTGTAGCTCAGCAGGTTTATAAATTGTCTTGTAGCAGAGATACCAAAAGGATGACAACAAGGTTAAGAAAATAAGATCAAGAAAAGAAGGAAATACAATTTGTACCTTTTTATATTCAGCCTTTTCCCTCTTCTTTATTTACATAGGTCTTACATATTTATTGTAGAGAAATTAGAAAATGCAAATAAGAAAAAAGAAAAAAGTTACCCTATATCATACTACCTAGAAATCATTAACAATTGGATATGTAGCTTCCAGGGAAGTAAAATTTGCAGTACAGGGAAATTATGGATTCTCTATTAGTTTATATATCCCTCTTTTTAATTTTAACAGCGCTGAGTGGAGACCCTGCTGGCACTGGTTCAGGAAAGTACAAGGACTTCTCTATCAGAGAATGTATAAAATATCTGGAGTCTTATCAGCACCTGAGGGTAACAACCTCCCCCACTTATCTGTATCCCCAAAAAGAAGGCATTCTATCCATCCAAGTCAGTGTTTTACTTTTCCACCAGATCCCAATGCTATCTTTTTAAAAAATATGTTTTTATTGATTTGAGAGAGAGAGAGGAAGGGAGAAGGATATTTAGAGACTGCAAAGCTTCTTACTGAAAATAGTCATCTCAAACTGGGAGTTGCTATAAGGTTGGCAAAACTACTTTGAAATCTCTTGCTGTTGGTAAATTTATATATAGAGAAAAAGAAATCATTATCTTAATCTTTCTGGAAACAGCTCCTGAATAGAAGTGAACCATCCAAAGTTACTGAAATATCTTCAAAATTCTAAAACAGCAAGCCAACTAATAGCTAAAAATGTCTAATTTATGTTTCTTCTAAAAAGCATATATACGTTCAACTTTTAACTATTAATAATGTTCATTACATTAGAACCATTGAAAAATAAATACCATTACTGAAACTGTATCCATTTGTCATATAAATAAACTCTTTTGAATCAATATATGGATTTATTAGAGCTCTTCCTTTGCTTTCCTGACATTGTCCATTGAATTTACTTAGTACTTAACTAAGGTGACCGCTTTTGGCGGGACAGTCCCGATTTTTAACAATTTGTCCCGTGTCCCGCGGCGTTTTAAAAAAGTCCCGATTTTTGGAAAGAATGCACGACAAGCTAGGGAACGGCGGGAGAACGGGAAGGGAATATACAGTTTTCGGCGGCCATGTGGCTATTTAGCCAGGATATGAGTTGTATATTATTTTTGTTAATTTTATAATGTTAAACTTTAATAATAACAAATAATTGTTGAGAACTGATTATCGAGAACTGCTTATCAAAGTTCGCATTGTTGATCAGTTGTTAGAATTCGACCACCATTGTTTGGACTTAATGAACAATGGCATTTTTGGGGATTGGCAACGACGAAAACATTTTGTAACTGTCTCTCAGACGATACACATCGTACTGCGTGCTAGTAAGCTAGTTAAACAAGTGATGTCATTACAAATCAGCTATTCAGATAATTTAGTTAAGTAATTTATTTATTTATTTATTATTTATTTATTTCATAAATATATAAATTTTCTTGAATTTAGCAGACAGTACTCGTATTATTTATATTTTATAGTGGCGGCAAAAAGTCTAGCGCCGGCCTTGAAAGTGACACTTACGACTTTTGTTACGGCAAATTCATGACCTTTTAAACAACGACAGCAATCTACTAAAAAAAATTCACTCAAATGAGAAATATGCCAAAGAATAAAATAATACTATACGTAATTTTTTATTTATTATATTTGTAAATTGTACTTAGGTTGAAATTTAAAAATATATATATTACAATACTATTTTTGTGTTCTATGAAAATTTTTGTCGCTCCATATAGACCAAATTTTTAATCAAGAACTCCCCCCCCTCACCCCCGACCAATGGTGTCCTGCTTTACCAATGTTAAAATCTGGTCACCTTATACTTAACTCTCAATTAAAACATTATTTTCCGGGGTCTTTCTCAGCATCGACAAGGGTTCAGGAATCTGGAAAAGGGGCTGTGCATAAATAAATGAAGAGACTAGACATGAAATATAAATTTGGAAGGCATTTTGGAGGGCCAGATGGAAACTTAGTTCTAGTGACTAAGTTCCTTGAATCTCTGCACACAGGGCTTTTTATTGACACATCTTGCCCTCTAGCAAAGCAGATATACATATCAAAGGTAAAGTTTGGTAAACAATAAAAAGATTATCAGGTTGGGGGAACTGCCTTTGGCTGTTCCAACAGCAGACAATAATATACGCAGATTTTCAGCCCTGCTGAAGCTGTCCATCAGCCTTCTGATGAATGTCTCGCATTTATTATGCTAACTACTGGAATTTGCTTCCAGCAATTATTCTTATGGGAAAATGTAAACTTCATTACAATTATTACCTTTAAAGACTCAAGTTCTAGGATCACACAATATTTTTGTCTGTCCCCTTCTCCCAATGTATTATTTTTGATTATTATATTGATTGTCTTTAAAACATTAAACAATATTTAAAATTTTACTTCTCTTTCCATCTACATTAATCCGTATCATGACTCAACTCTGTAAGATTAGAAATTAGTTATCCTACCCTTTTCTTTATGTTCCTCCACTACCTTCCACTTTCTACTTTTTGTCACTTCTACATTGTAATGTTAACATTTATTCTGTTCGCAGCTACAGTTGATCCATATCTTGTCTGAAGGCTGACTCTAGACATTAAAAACTAATATAAACCATTTAATATTTTGCCTGTGTAAATATTTTTCTCACATTGGTTCACAAAGTATACTGGGATTACTGACCACAACCCCCTACCTGGCCACTTAAAAGAGAATATACTTTATTAAAAATATTTAATGAACTCTTATTTTCTCACACCATGATTTTATTTGTTTCATATTTCAACATGATTTTATTATACAGCTTTTGTTTCTCCTGAAGTTTGTAATTGCATTTCTTTTCTTTTTAAAGAAAAAGTCCTTATCAGATTCTCAAGTTGTCCTGCATTTCAACCATATAATCAAGCAGCCTTTCCCTTCACTACTCTGTAGCATGGGCCCTATGAGAGATCTGTCAGTTGCCTACCATCTTCATCATTTCCCTTTGAAAGAAAACTCCAAGTTTTAACTGGGAATATTGCCATCTATATATATATAAAAGGCTAATATGCAAGGTGTCCCCGTGGGAGTTCTATCGCTTGCTATGATGTGTGCTGACCACCAGGGGGCGGCGTGGAACAAAGGAAGGCCCTGGCCAGCGGCCAGCAGCTGGGGAAGGAAGGCCTAGGGACCCTACCTGTGCACGAATTTCATGCACTGAGCTTCTAGTCTGGTATAAAAAAACATTTCCCAGCCTTCCTCATATTTTGGTGTGACCATAGCCATCTGGCCAATGAGATGGAGCCAGAAGTAGAATATGGGACTCCTCATAAAGCTTTTAAAGGAAACTGACTCAGCAGGCTATCTGCTCTCTGCATTTTCTCCTTTCTCAAGCCTATGCCATGACAGCTAGCTTTCCACTATCCATCTTAAATCATTATGTGACCTTGGAACAAAATGCTAGGACCATGGATCTTCTAGAAAGATAAGTGCCTAAGTCCAAAATGATAATGTGTAGACATTATATCAGTTCTACATTGCCTGCCTCTGAGTTTCTTTCATATGAGAGAGTAATATATATGTATTACTAATTAGTAATATATATATATATCTTGTTTAAATTGCTGTTACTATTTTGTCTATTACATGCAGCAGACCTAACTAATTCTATCTGATATGAATTGACAGTTTCCATTATCCCAAGTTTTCCTCTTCCTTGCTTTTCCGAGTATAGTCTTAACACTCTCTTGTAGCAACATTTATTATTTTTATGCCCACTTTCTAAACTTTCTGTGTTTAGAGAATTCCCTATTTTATGACTCTTGATAGTAGAAAAGAGAGACCACCTTACTTTATAAGAGCTGAAAATGCCAGATAATTGCAGCTAAGTCATAAACATCTGCTAGGACATCATACTTAATTGCATCCAGAAGGTGGAAGAGGAATAGAAAATGTGAACAAGGCACAACCCAACTCTTAAAAGCCTCTCTCTAAAAGGGACACACATCACTTTTCACTTACAGAGACCAGTCATATGGCCTCACTAGAGAAAAGGGTGCCTAAGAAATGTACTTCCTAATTAAAAGGCTGCTATGAAGAAGAAACATAAAATGTGGTGGTCTGTTAGCCATCTCTGCCATAAGTCATAACATTAAGTATTTTTATATGTTGCTAAGCATTTTTCTTTTCTTTGTGTGCAAGTATATATGTGTGTGAACTGACTGTTGATGTTCTTGGCCCATCTTTTAATTGGGAGCACATGCATTTTCTCATTAACATCTTTGAACTCTCTATTAACTATTGACACTGATTTTTTTACCTGTCATGTTTTTGGAAATTGCGTTCCCCAGTTTATTATTTTCTTAATTATAATTATTATTGCTTTTGACTTATAAACATCATATCAAATCATTCAAGTTGCATTTTTTATTCTTCCATTATTTTTAAGTTCTACCTATGTTCCTTATTTTTCTCAAAGATTAAGCAGCTATACATGAAAATATTCCTATGGTCCTTAAAATAGTTAAACTTCATATAACTTTATTTTATTATATAGCATGAGGTAAGAATCTTAATTTTTCTCAGAATGATCAATTTCTAGAACACCCTTTAGTTCAATACTCTTCTTTATATATTAAGTTTTTTTACATACCAGTGTCAGCTTCTGAGCTTTTTAGATATAAAATCTATTTAATTGACTTTATATCTATACCATTTTAATTATTTCACTTTAAATGTTAGTGGGTAATTTTCCACTAAATAGTCAACTTTTTCAATAACTGCTTATTATTCTTATCTCTTTTTCAAAAAAAATTCTATAATTATTAGGGTAAGTTTTTGAAAAAAATTGAGATTTTGGTTAAAATGTTGTAAAACCTTCAAAATCATTTGTGGAAAAAATACTGACATCTTTAAAACACTTACTAGTAATCTAAGCATCCAAGAAAGAAATCTAAGAAAGATTTCCAAAACCTGAAACATTTAACAGGATGTCTCCTCTGTCTTCACATTCTATGTTAAACAGTTATTTCAAAACTTTATTTCTAAACAGTCCCCGAGATTGAAATCACCAGCAGGCAGAGTTTTGCTGGTACACAACAGGAAATAAGAAATATGTGCTGCTTCAGGCCCACGAGCCAACTCTCCTGATCCCCATTGACTCATGGCAGCAAACATTCAAGGCAATTATTTCCCCTTAGTCAGGGTGGATAGCATTTTCTCTTTGGCCAGCTTCTGTTTATATGTTGGAGTAAGAAGATTTTTATGATGCAGGTTTAGTTTTTAAAATATAGTTTAAAAATAGAAAGAAATCTAAACACCAGTAGCTCATAAACAAATACCAGACATAAGTAACACACTAAAACAACTGAGCTACCTGGCCACGGGCTACTTTGTTGAATTTTATTTGCTAATATTTGACAACTTTTGCATCTATGTTCATGAGAAACATTGATTTGTAGTTTTATTTTCTTATAATGTCTTTGTCTGGTTTTAGAATTAAGGTAATGTTGGCCTCATAGAATGAATTAGAAGGTATTCCCTCTGCTTCTATCATCTGAAAAAGATTTTAGAGAATTGATATCATTTCTTCCTTAAATGTTTGGTAGAATTCATCTATGAACCATCTAGGCCTCAAATTATTTTTTTAGATGCTCATTCAATTAAAAATTATTTATTGAGAAACTACAATGAACCAAGCTAATAGTTCAACTTTCCTGGAAATTTTTTGCAATACTGAGTGAAATAGGGGTGACTGAGTTAATTTTCAATGTTGTATTATGATGGATTATTCCAACAAAATGTATCAAAGTATTCTCCCCCTGATTATTATATTGTTTCAGGTTTGGAATATTCATTCATTTACTTCATTTACTCATTCCTTTTTTATTTGTTTATATACTTCCCACTACCCAAAATAATTCAAAGTAGTTTCATAAGACATAAACACACAAAACCAGGAAAATAACTATTCTAAATCCTTATAATAGTTTAAACTTGTTTCTGGAATCTATTCAGTTCCATTCCAATTTTTCTGCTTTGAAACAAAACCCATATATTTTGATTCATTGTCATGTCATAACAGAAGACTGTAAAGTGAGGAAAAACATGGGCTCTGAAGTCAAAATGCTTGAATTAGAGTCCCAACATCCCATTACTAGCCCTTTAATTGAGAGCTTTCCAACCTTCAAACTTTTCAACCATGAGATAAAGCACCTGAAATCTTTTTTGGAAACAGACCATCTATAATGAAATCCCAAAAATAAATAAATAATCTCTCAATGCAGATAAACTAATTTTTCTCCTATCAATCTAACATGATCAATAAATGAGAAAATGTATGTGGAAATACTTTACAACCTGTAAAGCACCAAAAATTATTTTATCATACTGATAAGGTTATTTTTAATTTAATAGAGTTTATCATCGTTTAAATAAATATGTATTTGTGACTTTTCATTTTTCCAGTGGAATTTTCACACTCTGTTATATAATGTATCTTATTGAAGTGGTGTTCCATTAGCTATATATTATTACCTTAGGAAGAATTCTTATCTTAATAATTTTTCATTTTCCCAAGGCCCCAAATGAGAACCATAGTTTATATATCTATTTGTTATTTCTTAATTTATTTCTCCCAGAATGTTTTCATAATGTCTTTTAAATAAATCGACCTGAGCCAAACTAATATTTAGTTATTATTTTGAAATTAATTGATTTTTCACTCTACTTTTCAGATATGTCACCAGCATATAATAATGTAATTTATATGGGAGTGAGCATAAGCTTTGATAGGGTCCTCCAGGAAGCAGAGCCTTAGCTAGAGACACAACGCTGAAACTTGGGGAGGCACAAGCCTAGAGAGTAAAAAGGCAAAGGGAAAGTGAAGTAAGGGAAGAGGTAATGCAATGCTATGAGCCACAATGGGCTGCAAAGGATGTTGCTTAGTACTCAGGATCTTTCTAGAAGGGCAAGGAGGAGTCTACCTCCTGGTGGTCCACAAGGGGGGGAAAAAGAGAAAGAGTTATTTGTGCAGATCTCTCTAGGTTGCCATTTCCTATTGGTCAAGGTTCATCCCACAGAAGGTAACTCTTTTGTGCTTCTGAGTTGTGTCCTTCCGTCCTGTGGTGGGAGCCCAGGAAGTTAAAATGCACACTGCAGAACAGCATCACATCCAACTCTGGAAGTGGTGACTAAAGGCAGTAATATATTATGGAGTGTGTGGTACAGGCAAGTCAGGGCTACAGCTTGATTCTAGTAAACTTAGGGAGTTCAGTTACGGTGGTACAGGCTGGGAGGCATGTGGCATCCTCGGTGGTGGTGGGGAGAAGTTGTCCAGGACATCTGAGGAGGTGCACGAGATTTGATCTGATAGAGATGGTACTCTAAATATATGATGAGATTATTTGTGAATTACTTATAATTTACTATAATTTTGTTTAAATTCCAAGGATTTTAAAAATATGTCGTCTGCAGATGTAAATGTTTGTTTCTCTATTTCTCTATTTTCATTTCTTTTTTTTCCCCCTCAGGTAATTATTAGATTATCATAGAATAGGACTAGGAATATAATTTTTTTATATTTATTCCTGAGGAATTAACTGTCAGGTCTACATTAACTATAAATGTTGACCTCAGTTTCAAATATGTAGCATGTAAAAGGTATAATAAGAAGTCCAATGGCACAGACTTTCTAGGCCAGTCTCCTTTTTCTTGGTGCAAAACTACATTTCCCAGCCCCCTTGCATCTGGGTGGACTCATGTGACTCACTCCAGCCAATGAAATGTGGGTAGGGCTAGTGTGATCCTCCAAGTTCTCATCTATGGCTTGCCAGCTCGCTCAATGCCAGAGATCCAGCAGAGGAATCTGAAGCCCCAAGGAATGCAGGGCACTGGATAGAAGTGGGCCCCTGAATGACTAAGTGGAACAGAGCCCTGCCCATCCCCCTTCCCACCACAGCCAAGTGTGATGTGAACCAGAAATAAATCTTTAAGCCACTGCATTTGGAAGTTGTTTGCCATAGTGATTGCATAATCTCTCTAATATACTTTCCAAACCAAGTTTTAAAAAGTTTTCATCGAGAATAAAAAGTCAGGTATACTGGGTGACTTCTTAGCACATATTGAGGTTCTTATATGATTCTCATGGTATTTTCAGTTAACATTCCCTTGGCTCATGTTTTTCTTTGTTATTTTAGCCTTGCTTTTAATATGTGGTTGTATTAAATAATGCCTAAAGTAAATTATTTTCTATTCCCAACATTTTAGCTGGGAGTTTTTGTTAGTTTTGTTTTTAGTTTTTAATCTGTGTTCTTGAGAAGTAGCAAGGCATATTGGGGAAAGTGTAGATTTGGAGTCAGATCTCCCACTGAATCCCATTTCAGTCAATGGACCCACTGAGTCTGCCATTTAACTGTTCTGAATCTCATTTTTCTCATCTGGAGGAATGATATTTAATTTGGAGGGGATTTGTGAGTATTAAACTAAATATTATGTATAAAATACCATACATGTAGTAGAACTGTAATAAACTATACTTATTATTATCACTATTACTCTTACTTTGATTTGATTAATAATTCTCTCTCTCCTCACTTGTGCTCTTTTTACACTTGAGAATGTGTATGCGTAGAGGAGTTGAGTATTACATTTTGCTCTCGAATTTCCTCAAATCAATCAGTTAATATTCTGCTCCCTCTGATGTGAATAAGACTTTTTACCCTTAGATCAGGTGTTCAAAATTTGAAATCTGGCCCACTAACTTAAGCTCCTGAAATTATATGTGAAGTAAGTGTTTTATAGGAATATATTTCCCTAGGAGATGGATACATAAAGCTTTCATCAGATTCTCAAAGGGATCCCCAACACCCAAAATATTAAGAATTTCTGCGTTAGCCTGGCTGGCGTGGCTCAGTGGTTGAGCATCAACCTTTGAACCAGGAGGTCACAGTTCAATTCCCAGTCAAGCACATGCCGGGGTTGTGGGCTCGATCCCCAGTAGGGGGTGTGCAAGAGGCAGCCAATCAATAAATCAATGATTCTCTCTTATCATTGATGTTTCTATCTCTCTCCCTCTCCCTTCCTCTCTGAAATCAAATATATATTAGTGGCCCAGTGCATGAAATTCATGTACTGGGGTGGGGGGAAGTTCCCTCAGCCCAGCCTGCACCCTCTCCAATCGGGAAACCCTTGGGGGATGTCCGACTGCCGGTTTAGGCCCAATCCCAAACCGGCAGTCAGACATCCCTCTCACAATCTGGGACCACTGGCTCCTAACCGCTCACCTGCCTGCCTGCCTGATTGCCCCTAACTGTTCTCCCCTGCCAGCCTGATCTTGCCCCCAGCTGCCCTCCCCTGCGGGCCTTGATTGCCCCTAACTGCCTCTGCCTCTGCCTCTGCCTCTGCCCCCACCACCATGGCTTTGTCCAGAAGGAAGTCGGACATCCGGAAGATGGCTGGTCAACCCAGTCTAATTAACATATTATCCTTTTATTAGTATAGATAGATTATATAGGATAGGATTGCTTAAATGGGGTGGGGGGAGCCTTTTTCAGCAGGAGGAGATGCTCGTGGCAGACCAAAATACATAATCCCTATATCTGGACTGATAGCCAGCCATATGCACTATACTGCCAAACCAGTCATTAAAAAATTGAACTGCTTTCTTATACCTTACACCAAACAGCTGCTGCCCTTAAAACCCCTCCTCGGCCCCCACCTTAGGTTCTGCCTTAGCAGTTCACCCAGATTTGGTTCTAATTGGTCAGTTTCTATGCCAGTCAGCGTCAAAAGCTCTGCCTCCTAGGCAGCCATTGGCTCCTCGCAGTTCACCCAGATTTGATTTTAATTGGTCAGTTTCTATGCCAGTCAGCATCTCCGGGCCTATCTCCAGGCCTACTCAGAGAGGTGGGGCTGATCAGCAGCTGCCCAAAGCTTCTGGTGAGCAGGCTGAACTGCTGACCTCTTGGAGAGAGAGAGAGGCTCAGCTGCTGGAGAGGCCCAGAGAGAGAGAGAGGCAAGAGTTGATCAGCACTGCCTCTCTCTCTCTCTCTCTCTCTCTCTCTCTCTCTCTCTGAGAGGTCAGCAGTTCAGCCTGCTTGCCAGTCCCCACCCACCTAAACCTGCTGCACGTGCAGCCTGGCGTTGGGTCATTCCTTTGGTCGTTTTGGACATTACAGACTCTGGCTGTTTATATATATAGATATTTAAAAAAAAAAAAAGAAAAGAATTTCTGCCTTAGATCCCATCACCAATCTCTTCTCTAACCTACCACTCCTCTAACTCTGATCATCGCCATACAAAACATTTGTCCCGTAAACACAATCAGATTTTTTGGGGAGGTATTTGTATGCAGATTACCTCTCCCACCTCACCATGTTGTCTTTCCTTGACATCTTGAAACTTTTTCCTTTACCTTTGTCTTCCATCTACTTCTTTGACCATTCTTCTATCTCTATTATCAGATATTATTTTCTCTGATAGCCACTGAAAGTGGATGAAATCTTTTTCCTCCAGCTACCTTTTCCCTTGACAATCTCTCCCATGGCAAATGCATTCACGTGTACAGTTCCAAATCTCACCTCTTTGCAGATGACTTCTAAACCTGCCCAGCTGAAATAGTATCTCTCCCAAGCTATAATCCAACTTTACCAGTGGCCTGTTAAGTACTTGCATGATGCTATTTTGCTGACATTTTAACTGGACAAGTCCCATATCAGACTTCATTAATCCCTAACCCAACTCTCTCTTCTGATTTAACTCTGTTAACAGCATCATTTTCCCCTTGACATGTGCCACTTTGAAGGCACATTTTCCTCTCTTCACTCTTTCTCCATAACATACAGTCAATTGCCAAATCCTATAAATTCCAACTCCACAATGTCTCTTGAATTCACTCCCTCTTTTCTAAGAGGAGACACATTTTTTCTCACCTTTACCATTCTAACAGCAGCACTCTAGTTCTGACCCACATTTTTCTTCTCCCTTTCGCCATTGTATGCATTCCTGTACCAACATCACTACCTCTAGCCTTTCCTTCAGCAGGTTATCCCTCTTCAGAAAACTCTTCATAAGGCATGACTGTTTTTTCACTTTCCTATGTAAAACCCATCAATGGCATTTATCTTTCTGAATTACTCAGAAACTTGTCACCTTGTCAGTCACATTAAACTGTGTCATCATACAGCCACTACAGACCTTTTCAGCATGGGCTTCACACTAAGACAGGTTTGGCTTCAAATTCTGGCTTTGACATTCCCTAATTATGTAATCTGAGGAAATTTGATTAATCTCTTCAAGCCTCTTTTTTTTTAATTTCTAAAAATGGGGATAATAATACTATTCATCTACGTAAGATTGTGGATAACAACAAGGCCTTTACATCTCCCTCCCAATGAAAGTTAGACTATATTTCCCCACACTTTGAATTTGGTCTGGCCTTGTTCTGACATTTTAGTAAACAGAATACGTGGAAGTGGCCTTGTGAAATTTAAGAGCTTCAGCCTCAATAGAGATCTTGAGGATCCCACTCTCCATGTTTGAAAACCTAAGACTACCCTGTGAGTGAACTCAAGTTAGCCTTCTGGAGTGGCCAGGTGGAATATAGCCACAACTCCCAGCTCGCCCTTCAACTGACTGCTAACCACTAGTCATGAAAATGAGGCCATCTTAGACCACCAAGCTCCAGCTAATCCACTAGCTAACTATAGCTGCACAAGCAAGTCCAGGCAAGATTAGCAAAGAACCCTCCAGTGAGTCCAGTCCTAACTGCCAACCCGTAGAAGTGAGAGCTAATTGAAGCCACTGTATTTTGGGATCATATATCATACTGGAAAACTTAACTGTTATATCATCTCACAGAGTTGCCAGGAGTATTAAATAAGATTGTATACATGAAAGTGTGTAAATGGTGTCTGACACAATAAGAGATGGTTATTTTTATAGTATTAACCCATTCCACATGTTCTTTGAGCTAGCCTAAGTTGACTGCTCACTATTCCCTGAACTCATCCTGTTCTTTCTTGTCTACATTTTGCTTTGAAGTTCAAGCATTGGAGCATATATTCCCTCTCCCCCAGTTTATCAAATCCCACTCATAATTCAAGCTTCATCTCAAATGCCTCCTTCTTCATGAAAACTTTCTTAAATTTATAACTAAATAAGAGATAGTGGAAAAAATGGGACGTGGAAGCTAAACAGACCTGGATTTGGATTTTGACTCTAAGTTACCACTTAACCAGGTTTGTAATCTTGATTAATTTTTTTAACTTTTCTGACCCCTGTCTTTCACCACTATAAAAATGAGTTGTTGTGCAGATTAAATTACAATGTAAAATATGCAGCATTATCAGTCTAACCTGTAATATTTATTCAACAAATGTTAGCTCCTTCCACTCCTCCAAACCCCTACAGCTCTATCTACCACACCGCGTCATCACACGTAGTATGTTCTGCATTTGATTATAATTTTGAGTACTTATTTTATACTGTACTTAGGGAAAAATTGTTTTATTTATCTTGGAGTCTCATACAGTACCTTATATGGTAATTTTCACATGGTAAACACTCAATAAATATTTATTACACTGAAATTCTTAAGTGCCAACTTATCCAAGCAATTTTAGAGGAGGAAGAGCTCATTTTTGCTGGGTGGTCAGGGTAAGATTTGCAGAGGACTTGGATTCAAACAAGCTTTTAAAAATGGGAAGGATTTGGAGAGATAGAAAAGGGTGAGAGGGAATTCCAGGAAGACAGATGTGAGTGAAAACACTGAGTTGGAACACTCATAACTATTCCGGAGACAGAATCTAATGGTCTGGCTGCAGCAGAGGGCTGATGGCAAGATAGAAATATTTTTCATCTCATTATAAAAAGTGAGGTAAAGAGCTGAGACTCTGCCCATGGAAAAATTGATCATAGGGTAGCTGGGAAGTTAGGATGAGGTTTATTTTCTTCTCAATTATTTTTCTTTTTAACCTTCTTAAACTGATGATCAAATACAACTGATGGAAATGAGTCTTTAAGTCAGCCTGTCAGTCCACATTTTAGGAGTAAAGTAGGTTTTTCCTTCGTGGTGTACAGCCCTTAAACTCATACCTCACTGGTACTGCACACTGAGGCCATCAGATGTATAAATTTCTTCTATGAGTTGCAGGAAAGAAAGAAGGATTAGCGAAGAGAGAATGATGCAGGTTGTAGGAGAAGGAGCTTAAGATCCAAGGACATGTGGTCAAGGATAGAGACGGTGCTGAAACTGGTGTGGCTCAGTGGATAGAGCGTCAGCCTGCGACTGAAGGGTCCCAGGTTCGATTCCGGTCAAGGGCATGTACCTTGGTTGCGGGCACATCCCCAGTGGGGGGTGTGCAGGTGGCAGCTGATCGATGTTTCTCTCTCAATGTTTCTAGCTCTCTATCCCTCTCCCTTCCTCTCTGTAAAAAATCAATAATATATATATATTTTTTAAAAAGGATAGAGACGGTGGGCTGAAGGGATCGGGAAGGCAGGAGAATGGGGAGGAGATGGAGGCATAGAGAGGCATAAATGTGTACCACATGCTAGCATATGACTACAGGTAAATTTACATAAGTAAGGTAGCAGATACCTACTACCCACAGAAAGGGCAGGCCCCAAATCGTGCAAAAATGCTGAATAAAGGGTCTGTCTTTTACATCATACCTGGGCCAGAAAACTTAGTTCTAGTCCCTCCTAACTTATGTACTATTTGCTTAAAATGTTCTTTCTTTGAAAATTATAATTTGCCACCTCCATCTAGTTCTCCATTTGACCTGATTTGAGCATTCTGATAATTTTAGGACTAGGATAAATCAGAAGATATTTTATTAAACTGTTGGTTTCTGCTATCATAAGTCAGTTTTGCCATTAGAAAGATTTTGGTGTGTTTTTGTTTTTTCATATTTCTGAAAAGCTTGGTGTACCTCATAGTTTCTCAGTAGTTGACTGTGTTGAAAATAAACCTTTGATGCTACCTCTCCTGTCCCAAGGAACTCCTAGTAAATAGTGACATTTTAAAATGCATTTGTTGACAACTATTCACATCCATCACAAAGAAATGAATCTGGGAGGAAACTTGTAAAGGTAGGAGGCTCAGAGTATGAGGGAAAAGTATAGGCAGATTGTGCTTATGAGGACATTTGCTTCCTTCTTGCCTGGATGTGACTGGAATATTTCTTTAGTGGATACCAAAATAATGTCAGTTTCTTAGAAAACATGTTCTTGGGTCTAAGGACAAAAGGGAGACATATACAACTAAAACATTGGCCAAAAAAAGCACTCTCAAAATTTGCAAATAATAATTAATGAAGAAAAAAGCTGCATCCTGAAAACCAGAAACTAGAATCACTAAAATAGCTGGAGGAGAAGAGGCTCTTTATGGAATACTAAGTAGACCTGCCTCCTACAGTGTCTCATTAGCCATGTCTTTAGGGCAGAGGAAATGCATCTCCAGACGTGTCTGCTGTTTTCTGCACCTTAGCTGGAACTGTAGCTGGGTAGCACGTTGAACAGCTGGCCTGCCCTGCCCAAATCAGTTGTCCTGCCCCGATCCTGAACTGTCCCTCTAAACCTTTCTCGACATTCCAGTATCACTGATTGTGCCAGCCTGGAATGATCTCTGCCATTTAGAAATCCTTTGGCACAGGATTTAGGTGGGGTCATTGGGCGTCACCTTAGGGTCTGTTCACCACAGATGAATGTCATGGACACAGTGATTAGCAATCAAAAACAGTCACAAAGACTACAGACAGTCCGATTCCATTTACGTGAAACTCAAAAGCATGCAAAACTGATTCATGGTGATAGAAGTCAGAACTGCTGTTACTAGGAAGGAGCAGCAACTGGGAAAGAGCATGAGGGAGCTCTCTGGGTGTTAAAAATGTTCTAGACCTTGACTTGGATGGTGGCTTACATGAGTGTTACTCTTTGTAAGAATTGAGTTATATACTTAAGATTTGTGCACTTTTTGCATGTTACACATCAAATTCTTAAAATTATTTAAACAAATGTGTTGACAGTCTAGCAAAGTCTTTAAGACCTGACTTTGGAGCCAGACAAACTTTGATTTAAATAATTCTATCACTAACGAGTGAAGAGAGCTAGTGCCCGTTACTTCTTATCTCTATATCTTAGCTTCCTTCTGTGCAAAAGGAGTTAATAGTAATTGCAGAGGTAATTGTAAGAATTAAATGAGTTAGTTGAGCAAAATTTTTGGCATATTGTTGAGTAAAGAGTGAAGTAGTCTAGAATGGTATCTACTATTAGCAGTATTATTGCTAATACTATATTAATCAGTTACTAATAACTATTAATAATAGTGTTTGTATTGTTAATAATATTAATAAATTATAAGTTTTATTAATTAATTGTTTCTATTGCTATAAGAACAGAAAAAGTTTGGAAAAGCGAATAACAGATTACACATGGACAGCAATTACATGATGAGGTTCTCTTGTGCAGAGTCAATGTTAAGCATTACCTTCTGATCATAGCATTCTTTTCTGCTGAGTTTACTGACTTTAAAAGCCTTTCCAAATGCACTCCAGGTAGCTAATACCAATCAAGTGGAAATGGTAATTGAGATGAACATTTCAGCCAGTGCTGATTATAATCACCTAAAAGGCAAGAACAAGGCAATGTACAATTGAGTACCTGGTAAACCTTCTCTGATGATGTGTAACCTCTCGGCCATGCCATTAACTGCCCTGTTAAAGGAGAACGTATAAAGGAAGCAGAATTTACTGTTTATGAAAAGGCACCAGGCTCTCATGAAAAGTAAGCTGTCAGGTAGATAGTAACACCAGAGTCACTGGTGAACAGAGCCCTGGATATAGGGAAAGAGCTGCTGTGGTTGAAGAAAGTTGGAGCCTCTTGCAAATAAGAGCAGAACCTGGAAGCCAAAAGCAAGACTACAGGTCTAGAGCAGCTTGAAGCAAGGACAAGATCATAAGTGGTGGCCAGTTTAAGGTTAGAGTCAGAGCATGTAGTGAAGCCAAAAGCAGGGCATATAAAAGAAGTAGAGTTAAGATAATCATTAGGCAAAAAAACTAGGAAGATAGGTGGGAACCAGGAAAATTAGGAAGGCTGCTTAAGGTGGACTTACTCAGTTTGTGATGCCTCTTGAACATCCAAACAGAAATGCCAAGCAGACTTGGATATTCAAGACTGAAAAGGCTGGATCTGGAGAAATGAATTTTGGGCTTATGAGCATGGTATTGAAAGACATAGCACTGAATAAGTTTCCCTAGAAAGAGAAGCTACGGACTGCAACATGTTTTTCAAAGAAGAAAAGTAAAGAATACTGAACAGGAGAAGCCACTAAATTAGAAAAAAAAGAGCAGAAAATGACCCAAAACAAAGGGAAAAAATGATTTCAGGAAGTGTTTAAGTGGTGTTAAGAGGTCAAGAAGATAAGGACACCGCTGAACTGAGCAAGATGGAATTCACTGACCATCTTGACAAAAACATTATCAGTAGAGAAGTAGCTACAAAGGCTTGATCAGAATGGGTCATCCAGAGATCTGGAGTTGTTCAAATTAGAAGAGATGAAATGTTAGAAGCGTTCTGTGAACTGTAAAGTGGCAAATGTATGATAATTTTGTTACGAGTAATTATTGTGGTTAAAAGTACTTAACCTTTATACTTAAGGCCTGCTGGTGTAGATAAGTAAATGGTTGGTAGATAAAGATGGTCATTTGATGACAGGCAGATCTTCACAGAGGCAAAACTGAAGAACACATTATGGCTGCTAAAGTAGTTTGTTTTCCACCTCTGCACCTTAATAGAAAGTGGCTGGGAGTGGTTGACAAGTGCAGTAAACAAATGTAAAGCAGTTTTTTGAAATGGAATTGATGCAAGAGTAAATGCAGAATTTGTACATTTGTAGATTCAAGTGTAGACTTAAGCAATGATTTTCTTCAGACATTAAAATTTGGTTAATTAGAAAGCCATGAAATCTATATTAGATGTGGATAGTAAATTTGATATCCATCTAACAATTACTTGGGCAAAGTGAATTATGGATTCTTATTTATCCATCCAAAGTGATTTACTAAAATATTGCATGCCTAATATGTGTAAGGCCCTCTGAGACAATCCCTAGTAGAAAATGTAACAAATTCAAATATTTCACAGCACAAAACTCAGAACGAGAACGAGAGAAAACCCTATAACTGTTTAAATTTTCTCTAATGAATTTAAAATTCCTCAGTAAACCACCATTCCATTGGGTGAAAGGAAAAATATACTTACATGCATCAATCAGCAATATCTCTTTTAGTTAAATTAATTTCTTTAGTTTAAACTTGCTCTCTTTAGGATAGCTATTTCTTTTTCAGGGGTGTCCTCCCTTCCCCCTTCTCTCGAGGTTCATCTTGGTTGGAGGATAACTTGCCTGTTCTGGTTGACAGAAGGGCTCCTCGTCTCCATCTTGTCCTCTGGGTCTTTGCCAGCCTCTGATGCAGCGTGGCCACTCTGCTCTTGTCCCTAGCATCTGGCTGCCTTCCACTGCTACAGTTTGCAGCTGAAGAAACATCTGGTCTCTTCTGTGATGGCTCCAGCTGCTGGTGTCCTCACATGTTCATGTGCCTGGTGCTGATGGCATCTTGCCGTCAGCTCCATCAGGTGGCTCATTTCAAGTACCTTCTTGGGACTTTCCTCCCCTCTGATTCCTAGGGTCAGATTCACCCCACAACCTCTTGAAAAGCTGGTGCATATGGCTCAGCTGTCTATCTTCCACAGCCTTCTCTAGGTCTACAGCAAACCTAGAAATCCTCCCCTTTCCAACCGGGATCCTTAAGAAACTCATGAGACCGGTCTTCTTCCACCTTGCTAAGCCTATCTCCATCTCTGACTCCCAGTTCAGTGGTACTGTGATCATTGCTAGGCTACCTGGGTCAATGTATCTGCTTGTTTTCCAGTTACTCATCCACCCTTACCCACTGGGGCTCTAGGCCAGAGAAGACACACATGCCTCACCTCCTCTTTTTACTCTTTTTTCCTCGCCACAAAGGTCCTACTTCTAAGGACTAGTTTTCTTTTCCTCCTGTCTGTAAGGCGATGGTGATGTATATGTTCCCTTTCCGGAGGCCAGAATAGCAAAAGAAAACTGGAAAACCAAGACTAGAAACCCGCTGGGAGATACATTTTTAGAAAACAATGTATTTCTCCCCAAAGAACAGACTATATTAGAGGTTTCTTGTCCTCAGGAACCTTATGAGCTATTCTGAGAGGTTAGACAATATATAAAAAATATAGTGATGCAAAAGCTACTCCAGTGTTGCAGATGTTATAGTCTGCCCAGAGGTTGGCTCAGCTGGTTGGAGGGCAGCATTGGAAGCCCCCTTCTTAAACACTGCCGTAATGGAGGACCAGGAGAACAACCAGTAGGAAGTCAGTAGGTTAGCAAAAGAATCCTTAGAGAATTCTGGACAGCATTATATTAATTATTTTTATTCTCCCAGAGTCGTACTGCCCTGAGCAAAAGGAATTTTGGACAGATTGTGATTTTGCATACTGATAAAGGTGAACTAACTCTAGCCCACTGGAAAGTATTTTTTATTATTCACATCTTACTTTCAGCTGAAACAGAACAAGTACAGGACACTTTCTTTAATAGTATTCCAGAAAGGAACTTGAGCCTGCAAGGGTCATTTAGGCTTTTCGCTCTGAAGGAATGTCCTTGTAAAAAGCTATGTGCCTATGGTTTATATTTCAATCATTTCTCCTTGGCTATTTGTTACTGTGGTGAATACAGTTACAGATAAAATCTAGGCAATAGATTTCCTTACTTTAATAATACATTAATTTTTCTGTTAAACTTTATTCTTTTTTAAAATATTTTTTCATTGATTTCAGAGAGGAAGGGAGAGTGAGAGAGAAATAGAAACATCAATGATGACAGAGAATCATTGATTGGCTACCTCCTGAATGCCCCCTACTGGGGATCAAGCCCGCAACCTGGGCATGTGCCCTGACTGAGAATCGAACCATGATTTCCTGGTTCATAGGTCAATGTTCAACCACTGAATCACACTGGCTGGGCCATCTTTATTCTTTTATGCAATAAGTTCGGTTAATATAATGGCAAAAAGGAAAAGGCAAAAAACAAAGAAGATATGCATATCTATATTTACATGCATAATAGTATAAATATCTCTATATATAAAAGCCTCAGCAACCATTGGACCAGTAGCTATGATGCACACTGACCACCAGGGAGCAGACACTCAACTCACAGGCATGGAAACATGGAACAGACTAATGAATCTCAGAGGGAAAGGGGAGGGGGGAGGGCAGGAAGAGATTAACCAAAGATCTTGTATGTATACTGAGGCCCAGTGCACAGATTTGTGCACCAGTGGTGTCCCTCAGCCTGGCCTGCGGGGATCGTGCCGAATCCATACACGGGGCCTCCAACATCCCCTGCGGGGTCCTGGATTGCAAGAGGGTGCAGGCCAGGCCAAGGGACCCCACTGGTGCACCGGGCCTCTAGTAATATATTATTTATGTCAGTGTATATTTACATGCAAACACACAATTATAATGTCTATATAAACTGTAGGTATGTAGTTAAGTGTGTGTATATGTATAAAGTAATTATTAATTCCAATGAGTTAAATCTGAAAAGAAAGAAACATTAGTTGAGCTGTCAGCTGTTAAAGTGTGTTACTTTTTGAGGGGCACCCTGTGTGCGCACACACACATTTTTGGGTAAATGTAAAAGTACCAAGGTTCATATTTTGTGTGTGTGTGTGTGGGGGGGTGTAATTTGCCCCCCTCCCCAAGGTTCATATTGAAGGGTAAGCTGTATGCCCACATTTGAGTCAAATGAAATATTTTATGCCTTTGAACCTTTGCATATGTTGGTTCCTTCAGCCAGAAATGCTCCTCTAATCCCCTTTGCCTCCCAAACTTCTCCTTATTCTTCAAGAACCAGCTCAAGATCCACTCCTCCACTATGCTGCTATTGTGCTGGGTCTTACTAAAGAATTTCCTCCTCCGTGTGTGCCTTCATTGTGTCATGTACCTGTCTCTCCTCCTAGACAATGAGCTCTTTAAGTGCAGGAACTGAGTCTCATTCATGTTAGCTCTGCCCCAGACCCTAGCCGTAAGGCACATACTAAGCACTCAATAAACATTTTATGAAGAAATAAATGCAGTCCTTGAATAATAATTAAGAATTTGATGTGAAGGGATGGAAAGCACTTTGAGGAAGGCTGGAACCCTTTCCTAAGGCAGAGAGAAGTTACAGGGCATTGGCCTGCTTTGGGAAGGCACTTGGGGATGGAGACCACCTACTCTGATAACATGGGGTTATGTCATGCAAGTAGCTTTCGTGTCTTTGAAAACGCTTGTGATGAAATATGATTACTTTTTGAAAGTCAGAAAAGTCCGAATGAAGCTCACGCTCTCTGAAAGTTTCATCATTTGTAAGGAGAGGGAAGTAGCGGTGGCCAATAGTTCCTATCCTATGTGGGGAGGAGGCAAAGAGACATTTTGCCCAAAGTGTTTTGGATGGTGTGTTCATGTGAGTGAGGGGTCGGGAAAACTGCAACTACTTCAAGTATTTAGAACAGTGGAAATGTAACGAGGGGACTTCATTAAACGGGGGCTAGAAGAACTGGAAGCTAAAGAGGGAAGGTGAAGAAATCCAGAGATCAGCGCTGCAGAGATAAAGCGAGAGGACAGTGTTACCAGAGACCAAGCGCTGAGATGGTCCAGCAGTAGATGAAACCCCAGCCAGTGGGAACTCTCCGGACAGGAGCTACAGCTGGTCCTGGAAAAGGTGCCACCCAAGGCAGAGAGCCTGAGGAGAAATACCTGGGCTGCTGCTTCCTCTGCCCTCCTGTCTCCTACCGGCACCCCTGCCACCTAAACCCCTTTGTAATAAAAAGCAAAGCAGGGAGGCAGAGAGAAATGGATCTGAAAGCAATACTCAATTCATTCGCACCATCAGTTACTATAAGTTTGGCCATGAGGAAAAATAATTCAAAGTAACTGTGGCTTAAGTAAGAGAAGCTCGTGTTTCTCTCCCACAAAGGCCCAAGTAGGTAATTTGGGGCTGGTGTGACATTTTATAACATCAGAGACTCAGGTGTCTTCCATCTTGATACTCCTTTGTGTATGGCCTTGACTTCATGGTCCAGAGCGGGGGCTTTGTGTTTGAGGCATCAGGATGGTAGGACGGACAAAGGAAAACAGAGAGAGGAGCACATAGACATTGTCTGACAGAACAATGTGTTCTGAACTGTGGGTCATGACTCACTAGTGAGTCATCAAACAATATAAAGGATAACTTTTTTAAAAAAAGAATAGAACAGAAGATATCTGAGTGTTTACCATCTAGTAAAGGCAAGTATTTCTGTATAAAACTGTTTCAGTATGTGAGTGTACATATGACATATATATGTATATATACACACATATATAATATCACATAATCTGACATCAAATGTATTTCTTTTATAGAATGCTGTCAAAAAGCTCAAAACAATTAAAACTTTCTGGGAACTGTTCCACTTCTGTTTCACCCACTGTCTAGAACTTGGTTACGTGGCTCTAGAGAATCACAAGTGTTGGGAATTGTCCTCTTTTCTATAGGCAGCCGATTGCCTGGCTAACATTAAAGATTTTATTATTATTAAAAAAGAGAGAGCTTCAATAGTCAAGAACAACTCAGAGTCTCTACCACACATGGAGTCATTGTTATTACTGTCTGCTATTATTGTTACTATTGACTGTAATTATTGACTGAAAGAGCCATTTATTCAGAGCGTGACTCTTGGTCATTTAACGAAGTGATGACAAATTTGGTGCCTGGACCCAAACAGTGTGTGTGCAAATCCTGCTTTGTCATTTAGTTTCCTCATCTATAAAATGAGGATAATAACAGTGTCTCCCTCCTCAGGTTTTTGGAAGGGCTGAATGAGGAGGAGAGTCGTCTGCTTAGCAGAGCATGTGGTACCCACAAAGAGCTCAGGGATGTTGGGAGTACATGTCATGCCTGGACCCAGAGGCAGACAGAGTATGTGGGAGGGCTCCCTTAGGGTGCAACACTGCTTCCAGCCAGCATCCACTCCCAGTTTGAAGCAGTTGCTAAAATTCATGGTAAATAAACTCTGGTTCATAGCAGCAAACTGGATGTTGGCCAGAAATGGGATTATCAGCCAGCAATGAGGAACAGTGGAGAACAGCAAGGCGACCTGGGACCTTTGAGGAAGAAAGTTAAAGGGGTGAACTAAAAGCAACTTCCAAGGTTCAAGTAGAGTTGGAGTAATAATCACAGTGCCGGGCACATAGCGGCCTAGATTATTTGCTGGATGAATGAATAATGACCAAAATAGAGAAGATGGGAGCAAAATACCTTTTTGACTATGACAGCAACTTACTTTTGCTCTCCTATTGCTGATTACATGTAGGTTGAATGCATATTCAAAAGGAAAATAATTGTCACACTCTTTTATTAAAAATACATAACTTTTTCTTTCACCTTCTGCATATTATGATTACTCTTTTAACACTAATTAAACACCCACCATGCGCTAAATGGTAAGCAGAACATGTGAGCAATAATGTTTCTGCTCTTGTGGTGATGGGCAGAGAAACTTGGTAGAAAACTCAGTAGGAAAGATGAAGGTAAATTTGATCTTTTAATATTAATCTTATTCGCATAATACTTTCAGGGCAAGTTGTGAAACCCTTGAATTGGGAATATGAAAAAGAGGTAAACCTTCCTCTTTGGGCAGAGGAGAAAACAGATGACTTGCTCAGGCTCCTTCTTCATCTCCAAGGAAAACCATGTGCCTAAACCAGAGGTCATTTTAGACAAGACACATGTCCCGCGTGGCTAGTTAATGCATTTACATTACCTACCTGGTCCCTGTAAGCATTAAATGTGATATTTCTACAAACACTTAATAGCCTCCAAATTAGTGAAAGGCTAAGTAGGAAGTAAGTGGCTGACTCATGTTCACTAATTCAATAAACGTTTATTAAGACCCACTATGTGCTGTTTGCTGCTAAGTAAGATATCAAAAGGCAAAAAGCAGTTGCTTTCCCCCCAAATGAAGTGACTGTCCTCTGAGAAAGCCAGTCAAGAGTTAACAGTTGCGTCCTAACTGGTTTGGCTCAGTGGATAGAGTGTCAGCCTGTGGACTGAAGGGTCCTAGGTTCGATTCCGGTCAAGGGCATGTACCTTGGTTGTGGTTACATCCCCAGTAGGAGGTGTGTAGGAGGCAGCTGATCAATGTTTCTCTCTCATCGATGTTTCTAACTATCCCTCTCCCTTCCTTTTTGTAAAAAATCAATGAAATATATGTTTTTTTAAAAAGAGTTAACAGTTGCAATGCAGAGTGCTGAAGGGATGACTGGAAAGGGCTAAGGGGCATCAAGAAGGGGCATTTACCTCTGCCTGGGCAGAGTGGTCAGGAAAGGTTTCCTATCTAAAGGTGATTCCACCTGAACCTTCAAAAATAATATCATCTTATCCAGGTGGAAAGGTGACAAAAGATATTCCAAGCAGATTAAATCAAAAGAGGGAAGGCAGGGAAGGATAGAGCAATGAGGGATTGTGTCAAAGATTCAGGGGGCTTGCTTTGCCTGTGATGCAGGTGCATGCTGGGAGGAGGGGAGTCAGGGAAGCAGAGAGATGTGTTCGGGTCCAGATCACGCAAGTCCAGGTGTGCGAAGAGTTTCCATTTCATCCTGAAACTTATATGTGGGATCATTGATCCATAAATGTTGCAGAAATAAAGTGATTTAACTGAGTTCAAAAAGAGAGACTTCAAGGGTGGCTTTTTCATTTCACCCTTGACACCCTCATGGTGCACTTATGTGATCCCCTCCTCTGAGGCCAGGCAGGAAGCAGGTCTGCCCAGCCAGTGCTGTGATATGAGGGCAACAACACCCAACGTTAGATGCCTAGTACCAGAGAGTGAGGGACCTAAATGTCTTCGAGGTGACATACTGAAGTGGGGGTCCAAGATGGCTCATCAAACCCAGGGATGCTGAAAGTGAGAATCTGGGGTCAAGAGTGGACTTGAGTAGACCAGGGAAAACTAGAGTGATGAATGGCAGGTAAACTGAGAGGTCTCCTAATTTGTTTTTGAGACTTCCATTGCAAGTTTTTAGTACAACACTACCAAGGGCTGCTTGGGCCTTTAAAAGTGGGGGGCAGGGGGGAGGAAACACAAATAGGCAGGTTTCTTTCTTTTCCCTCTTCCTGACCCCTGGGGCTATAGGGTGAAGTTACAATACTCAGTACACATATCCACTGCAGTAGGAATTCTAGAATTCACTAGCATTATGGGGAACTCGGTACAAAAAGAACACTGATCTGAAAGTTTCTACCTTACTCATTCTTGCAATTTCTAGTTCAGTATCTGTCTTTGCCACCAAATTGTAAGCCCCTAAGGGTATGAAGTATGCTTGCCACATCTCTGCTCTCTAGCTTGTATCAAAGTGCCTGATGTGAGCGAATGATAAATGTTTTAAAAATCTGAATCTGGTTTGCCCCATTTACCACTAAGTTACTCATATACTAATTCAAGGGCAAGTCATCTGGATAACATTGATAACATAAAATCTATGCTTTCAAGATGGTTTGTGGTTATGTTGCTGTGTTTTTGGCTTTTATACAGACATGTGTTCATGGCTCCACTTTTCTGAGATTAGTTTCCTTCATTGTAAAATGGATTTGATAATAATACCTACACATTGTTATGAAGCAGGAGAGCACTGTAATTAAAAGTGAGGGCCTGGACTTAAATAATGGCACCATCACATACTACTGGTGAAACCTTGGAGAAATAGTTCAATCTCGCTAAACCTCAGTTTCCTAATCTGTAATATGGGATGAAATACTTCCAAATAGGATCTTTGCTAGGATATAATAAAACTAGAGGCCTGGTGGATGAAATTCGTGCACAGGGGGGGGGGGGGGAGGGAGAGAGGGGGCGCGAGGAGGGGGCTGTCCCTCAGCCCGGCCTGCACCCTCTCCAATCTGGGACCCCTCGAAGGATGTTCTACTGCCAGTTTACAGGGATTGGGCCTAAACTGGCAGTCAGACATCCCTCTCACAATCCGGGACTGCTGGCTCCTAACCGCTCACCTGCCTGCCTGCCTGCCTGATTGCCCCTAACTACTCTGCTTACTGGCCTGTTCGCCCCCAACTGCCCCCCTGCCAGCCCGATCACCCCCAACTGCCCCCCGTGCCAGTGTGCTCACCCCCAACTGCCCCCCGTGCCAGTGTGCTCACCCCCAACTGCCCCCCTGCTGGCCTGCTCACTCCAAACTGCCCCCCCTGCTGTCTTGATCACCTCCAACTGACCCCCACTGAAGGCCTGCTCAACCCCAACTGGCCCCCCTGCTGGTCTGCTTACCCCCAACGCCCTCCCCCCCCACACCACTACCAGCCTGATCACTCACAACTGCTGTCCCATCCTGGCCTGATCACCCACAACTGCCCTCCCCTCTTGGCCTCTAACCGCCTCTATGTCAGCCCCGCCACCATGGCTTTGTCCAGAAGAATGTCCGGAAGGTCTCCTGGAAGGTCCCCAGTCTAATTAACATATTACCCTTTTATTAGTATAGATAGAGGCCTGGTGCACAGGTGGGGGGCAGCTGGTTTGCCCTGAAGGGTGTCCAGGATCAGAGTGGGGGTTCCCATGGGGAGTGAGGTAGCCCGGGCGAGGGGCCTGTGGTGGTTTGCAGGCTGGCCACGCCCCCATGGGGTGAGGGTCCCCGCTGGGGGTGTGTGGCCAGCCTGGGTGAGGGGCTAAGGGCCGTTTTCAAGCTGGCCTCACCCCCTTCAGGGTGGGGGGTCCCTGCTGGGGTGCCTGGCCAGCCTGAGTGAGGGGCTGAGGACTGTTTTCAGGCTGGTCAAGCCCCCCAGTGGGGACCCTCACCCCATGGGGGTGTGGCCAGCCTGGGTGAGGGACTGATGGCTCCCAGCCCCTCCTTTTTTTCTTTCTTTCTTTTTTTTTTTTTTAGTGCCTCCTTGAGCAGAGGCCAGGGCCAGCTGGAAGCAGGTATCTGGGATTTATATATCTTCTATAATTGAAACTTTGTAGCCTTGAGCTGAAGCCAGGGTTGGCCAGGGCAGGTGGAAAGCTTGGCTTCCTCCATCGCCAGGGACAACCCAAGTCTCCTGCTCACTCCAGCTCCATGGCCGCCGCCATCTTTATTGGGTTAATTTGCATACTTGCTCTGATTGGCTGGTGGGCATAGCGGAGGTATGGTCAATTTGCATGTTTCTCTTTTATTAGTGTAGATGATCCATTTTAAACACTAGGCCTGGTGCCTGGAACCTAGTGAGAGTTCAATTATTGTGCTTCATAGTTTTAGGGATTAAATGAGGTAATTTCATTTAAAACATAGAACATCACATCTAGAACCTTACAAGCACACAGAAAGTGTTAGCTATTAATTTATTTACATATATAGTCATTACTTCACTATGCAAACAATTGTTTGTCTAATTCAGTGGTCAGCAAACTCATTAGTCAACAGAGCGGCAAATGGCAGCTCAGGAGCCACATGTGGCTCGTGAGCCGCAGTTTGCCGACCACTGGTCTAATTCATTTGCTTTGTTCCATCTCTTCAATTGCAGTCTTGATCTGTGATTTACCAGGTGTACCGGTTAATAATGCAGATTTTTTTCAATAGATGGAGTTACACATATGTTGCTATATATGCAATTTGATGTGTATGCTATTTTGTTGTATTGACAGCAAGCTTCAAAACTTCATATGTCAAATTTGCTGAAGGTGTTAACATCATAGATATTTTTACCCTTAAAAATGTTGAATTTCATGCCAAAAAAAAGAGCATTTGTGGGAAGTTTTAATTCATTACTTTATTTTGAAGAAAAGTGCTGCTGAAAGTTATCGTATACTTCGGGAAGCTTATGGTGAACATGCTCCATCTCAAGATACTTGTGAACGCTGGTTGAAAAGCTTTAAAAGTGATTATTTCGATGTGAAAGACAAAGAACGTTCAGGTCAACCAAAAAAGTTTGAAGACCAACAATTACAAGCATTATTGGATGAAGATGTGTGTCAAACTCAAAAACAACTTGCAGAAAGATTAAACGTTGCTCAGCAAACAATTTTCAATCATTTACAAGCAATGGGAAAGATTTTAAAGGAAGGAAAATGGGTGCCACATCAACTGAACGAAAAACAAATGGAAAACTGAAAAGTCATCAGTAAAATGTTGCTTCAAGGGCATGAAAGAAAGTCTTTTTGGCATCGAATTGTGACTGGCGATGAAAAGTGGATTTATTTTGAGAATCCCAAATGCACAAAATTATGGGTTGATCCAGGTCAACTGCATCATCGACTGCAAGGCCAAATCGATTCAGGAAGAAGACAATGCTCTGCGTTTGGTGGGATCAGGAAGGTGTGGTGTATTATGAGCTTCTAAAACCAGGTGAAACCATTAATACTGATCACTACTGACAACAAATAATCAATTTGAACCACGCTTTGATTGTAAAACGACCAGAATGTGCCAGAAGACAGGGCAAAGTAATTTTGCTTCATGATGACACACCATCACACACTTCAAAACTAGTTAAAGACATGTTAAAAGATCTTGCCTGGGAAGTATTAACCCACCCACTGTATTCACCAGACCTTGCTCCTTGAGATTACCACTTGTTCCAATCGATGGCACACACACTTTCTGAGCAGCACCTCAAAATATACGAAGAAGTGGAAAATTGGGTCTCTGAATGGTTTGCCTCAAAACAGGAAAAGTTCTATTGGGATGGTATCCACAAATTACCTGAAAGATGGGGAAATGTGTAGCTAGCGATGGACATTACTTTGAATAAAGCACTTTTGATGTTTCTCTTGAAATTATTATGTTTTCTTTTATCACAAAATCCACATTATTAACCGGTACACCTGGTAAATCTCTTGTTGTGATTGCATTTTTGTTGTTGTTAATTCTCACCTGAGGATATTTTTCCATTGATTTTTTAGGGAGAGTGGAAGAGAGAGAGAAAGAGAGAAACATTGATGTGAAAGAAACACATAGATTAGTTGCCTCCTGAATGAGCCTGGGCCACCCTTGACTAGAATCGAACTTGGGACCCTTCGGTCTGCAGGCCGACACTTTGTCCACTGAGCCAAACTGGCCAGGGTGTGATTGCATATTTTATATGTTTAATGTTGCATCCCTAGCCAGAGTATAAACTCAGAGCAAGTACGGTAGCATGGTATTTGCATATAAGTGCTCACCCTATTATTATTTTGATTTGTTGAACTGATAATTCTATTATTTTTAATATATATATATATATTTTATTAATTTTTTACAGAGAAAGGGAGAGGGATAGAGAGTTAGAAACATCGATGAGAGAGAAACATCGATCAGCTGCCTCCTGCACACTCCCTACTGGGTATGTGCCCACAATCAAGGAACATGCCCTTGACCAAAATCGAACCTGGGACCCTTGAGTCCGCAGGCCAATGCTCTATCCACTGAGCCAAACCGGTTAGGGCAATTCTATTATTCTTAAATAGTTTTCAAAAATGTTTAAATTTTTGGTAAGATGGAAAGAAAACTACTGTTTATATCCAGTAAGGGGTCACCAAGCCCACGAAAGGAAAGGGTCATCCGATTTCAGCATAAAGAAATGACTAGCTTACAGCCCATTCTTCCTCTTTGCTTTCTAAGATTCCCCAAGTTATGTTTAAGTTTGCACTATGTTTATAAAAATCATGAGAGATTTTGCTAAAGCTCTGGGTATTTTTAATTTTTGTCATTTGTTTTGTTTTGTTTTGTTTGAACTAAAAACTTATACTTTTCCCTTAGAAATGTCCCGGGTAGAATTATTTAGAGACTTTTGAGATGCTCTTTAGTTTAGCTAATAAATCTGAGTAAAGAGTCCCTGACTTAAACCATCCTCCACACAACTATAGTCTAATCTTTCTAATCTTCCCCTCCCTAAAGCCCTTCCTGAACCCCCACCCCCGCCCCCCATCCCTCACAGGAGAAAAGTCCAAGTCCCTTGGTCAAGGACCAGACTCCTTTATTTTTCCACCAAAAGTTCTCATCAGTTGCCCCTTCCCACTTAATGCTATAGAAATTGTAAATTTCTAGTTCCTTTTTTCACTTTGTTTTGCTCTTTGTACATTTTTAAAAGCTTTTCTCTTCTGCAGGGATGCCACTGTGTGTGTGTGTGTGTGTGTGTGTGTGTGTGTGTGTGTGTGTGTGTAACCCCCACCTATTCTTAATGACATTTCTCAGGTGGAGCTTTCTCTGACCTCTCCCCTCAGTAGATTAAGTGCCCCTTCTATTGTACCTGATGCATAGTCTCCTTCTCTGGAACGCTTCATATTATACTTATCAATTTTACTACTATTTCTTGAGTAGTTACTATGTACCAGGTACTATATCAAACATTGAGGATATGTTGACAAAATACACAAAAGTCATTGCCTCCATGGAGCTTACAGTAAACAAAATAAGTGAGCAAACATATATGATGTTAGGTGGTACAAGCACAACAAAGAGGTAGGATAGAGGGAGTTCCTGGAGGGAGAAATTTAGGGGGTTACAATCCTAAATGGAATGAGGCCTCCCCTCATATGTGAGTCCAGACTCGAAAACGGTGATACGGGGAAACAATTCTCCATGGATTTCTTGCATTTTTGCATGCCTTGTGAGCAAGGTATGAACTACCCTATTGTTTAGCACTATTTTTTCAAGGAGTTTATTTAGTGAACAGCCTTGGCAAGTAGAGATTGTGTCTCTCTTTGGAGCAAAGAGAAAAATTACTTTCTGTCCAGCATATTAAAGCTATCTCCCTCAGGGACAAATGGCAGTTTTGTTTGCATTTTATTATAAATGAGATGTGGGTTTTCTAAGCTTGAGGTTCCTCTTCTTCAATGCTACCTGATGTGAGCAGGTGTCACCTGGCCCTCGTCGTGGTGCCTGTGAGAATTGGGGCTTGGGGAGTTGGCACAAATGATGACACTCAGGCCATATATTGTACCTGACCCACGGTAGGGATTGGAAACATATCTCATACTGCTGTTCTATTTTTGCTAGCTCTCACTTTGAAGTGTAATGGGAAATGTGATGATTTTTAAAAACAGGAAGAATATGAAAAACATGGAAGATCTTTGTTCTAGGATTTTGCTTGGACCATAAGTCATTTCCATTTACTTAACAGTAAAGCACACTTGTTGAGATCTGAATTATTGTAGAAGTTAATGAGCGAGCACTAATTTCTGCCCTTGGAGTTCATGGTTCTATTCTCTTGAGCTCCCTTGAGTTCACAGGTTCAATATAGTTTGCAGGCAGTATTGTTTTGAATGGGAGGCTTGCCAGCAGCATTAGGCTGAGAATCTGTTGTTAACTTGGCCCTGTTTCCACCTCAGAGCATGCAAAGGGGAATTGTGGTGGCTTGGAAACTCCACACCACATTTTTGGAAATCTGACCGAGAGTTCCTCAAAGCAATTTGACATGGAGTTTCTCTGTGGTGAGAATCTTGCCCAAAAAGTACCATGAGGTGGTCTATCACTTAAGTGGATTTATACTCCCCCCCCCAAAAAAAAAAACAATATGGAAGAGCTGCTAATTAATTGAGGAATCTTGGTCTGTTCTTTAGCAGTCACAGAATAAAATTGCTTGTGTTCCTCTTTGCACAGAATTAATGCTTCAAGGATCATCCTTTTCTCAGTTCTTTGGTCTAACACTCTTTTGGGTCTCTACTCTTGTCTGGAATTGTGCTAGATTCTGTGGCAGTGAATAAAGCAGACAGAGTTCCTGACAGGTGATTCTACTGTAGGTGATTGTAGAACACACTTGGAGAAACATTAAGATGGAGAAAAAGGAATTACAAATGGACAAGTACAAGGCTGCATGTTAAGTGCTAGGCTTATAAAAAGGAAATAACTAGCGAACATGTGTCTGACTCAGTCACAAGCAAGAAGACCAGGAGACAATTTTCCTGGTGATCTACTGTCTTCTAGGCACAGTTGTGACCCACTTACCCTGTCTTCTCATTATTCCGTAGTTTAAATAGTTACACAGTCTGTAGTGTCCTCTCTGTATAGAGCAAATGATTGAACTTAAGCCTGAGAGTTACATCAAGACAAGAGAGAAAATAAGTCTGTTGTTAATAGAACATGTGGACTGGAATTGGAATGGGAAAATTAGCTCTGAGTCTTGGTGGTGACCTCTCACAGGTCACATGTTCTATGTACTGCACTTTCTCCGATCGTCTTTCTTAGCTTTAGTTGTGATGTTTGCTCCCTCATAGCTCTGTGTGCAGAATCATACCCACTATTTACTGGGTGCTTCTATGTATATAACAGATGCTGTGGTAAGTGCTTTATGTACCTTTTCACAAAAACTCTGGGTATTATTCTTTATATTGTACAGATGAAGAAACTGAGAGTAAGAAACGTTAAACTTTACAGAGATGATATAGCTAATGAGCCTTGTCCTTGAGATTGAATCCAGGTTTTCTGATTCCAGTATCCATGCTCTTAATGGCTATATGCTTACCCACACACATATGACTATACATATAACTGTGAACATACACCAGGGAATGTGTAGTCCTCTGTACACGTCTCTCTGTGTGTATGTGCATACATACAGCTATATATTCCCTCTATACACATCTCTCTGTGTGTATGTGCATACATACAGCTATATATTCCCTGCAATATGTATTGTGAGACTCATGGCCCCTATGATTCCTTCTTTGTTTGCAATGACCACTTCTGCCTTTTCCCCTTATTGTTTCCTAAAGTAAAATTTTTGAGAATGAAAATTTGCTTCAACAGCTGATCTGTTTGCCATGCCTTGGGTGCTATAGGTTGGCTTACTTTCATGCCACATGCCCACCCTGGTCCAAGTTACCCCTCTGGGACACAATCAACTAATACCGAGCAGAGGTTGATGATGGGGCAATTTCACTTATGTGGGCTGGGACAGTAAGGCTTGCAGTTTGAGGCAACAATCTTTTATTGGTCTGTCATGTACCAGTGTATGTTATGTGTGTAAACATTTTTTTCTAACACCAGACTCGTAGCTCAGAGCTTGACATTTAGAGACCTGGGTTTCTACAATGGCGCCACCAACTAAAAGTTGTGTTACTTTGGGCTAATGACTTTATTTCTCTGAAACTTTTCCCCACTGACAACATAAATGTCACGTAGCCCTTTCTGGGCATTGAGAATGTATTGGGTGTAGGCACTGGACGAAAACGCTAGAGCTCCCAAATGAATGAGTAACATCTGGGGAGCTTGTTTGCAGTCTAACTTGGTTCATGAGACTCATCTGGGTGGTGGGGTCTGTAAAATGCACATCTGGGACCTAGCCCACGTCCAGAGACTCTGTTCTGGCAGACTTGGGGTGAAGCACAGGATCTGCAGTGCAGTAGGTGCGCCCTAAGGCTACCTGTGGTCAAGGATTAGGGAGGAGAGAACAAGACTTTCAAATAATCACAATACTGCTTATTAACTGCTGGGGGACATTACTGCAGAGAGAAGAACCAAGAGCTACAATAAATCCTAGGGGGACAGTGCCAGAGAAGGCTTCCCAGAGGTGACTCCCAGCCTAGTAGGAACTTACCAGGTGAAGAGAAGGGGAGGGCATTCAAGGCCACCAGCAAAGGTGTTTTCTGGGGGCTGGTGAGGATTTGGGGGCAGAGTAGCTTCAATAAGGCCAGAAAGGCAGATAAGCCAGTGCACAGAGAACCTTATTTATTGTAAGTTTATTTCTCTGAGACCGGGCATCAGAAATGTTTAGGTTAGTGAGAGACGGGTTCAGACTTTACTTTTAGAAAGGTGACTTTGTTTTCAGTGTGGAGAATAGAATGTTGGGGGTGAGATGGACTGCATGGAGACCTGAGAGGAGACAGTGGTCACAACCACAGGTGAACTGTGATGAGGCGCTGAGGCCAGGCGAAGGGATAGATGGAGAACGGGGATGGATATGAGAGACAGCAGGAGTGTGTGTAGGGAGTGAAGCACCCGGCTGGAAAAGGATGACATCCACCCCGTTTGCAGTCAGATACAGATTTAGGTGGAGAGTAGGAAAAAACAGGCATGATTTTCAGTTCAGGTATTTCTAGTAGAGAAGTCAGTAAATCGTTGGACTTGTTTGTTCATTCCAGCTCCAAGGGGAGACTGAGCTTTGTTTAGAAGTTTGCTACATGTCTGATGTCTTGGTGATAATTGAAGGCATGGGTGCACTGAGAGTTCTCAAAAATAACCCGAGGGTGATAAAAAGGAACATAGAGTTAAAATCCTTCGAAAATGGGTCCCCTCATAGTTAACAGTATACAAAAAAAAATTGTCAAAAAAGGAGAAGCCAAAGGAGTTTCAGAAGGATAGCTTAGCGATGTGTGACAACTCTGGCGACAATGACCTTGAAGAATCCAATACAAAAAGTTAATAGTGCTGGATGCCATTATTATTTTTGTTTTTTTTCTCTTCCACTTACCATCTGGCTAATCTTTTTTGCTTCACGGATAGATTCACTATCGTGCGCAATGGTATAACAATAAAAAACAGAAGTTACAGGATCATCTCTCCACCAAATGTCAATTCAACTCTGGGGACAGAAGGCAACGTATAGATTTTTTATCCTATTATTAATTCAAGAATCATGTTTACAGCACCTACTTTGGGCTTGGTCCTGAACTAAGTGTGGATGATGGAGTGACGGATTGGTCCCTGCCCCAAACAGGCTTATCTTAGTTCTGATATGTGTGAGTTATGCAAAGCAAACATGGCAGATATAACATGATCTTGTGCAAGAGTCTGATTTGCCTCTCTCAAGGGGGCACAGAATGGAGAGTGTCGCCAAATGAAAACAGATTATAAAGCACAGACAACACTGATTTGGGAATTCAGATGACAGACACACAACCAGGTAAAATGGACCAGGGGAGGCTTACAGGAGGTGTGTTTGTAACACAGTCTAGTCAAAGACGTAAGACAGAAGAAGGTTTTGCTGTCAAGGGAAGAGAGCACTACCTCCAGGTTCTAGTCCTGCTCCCACCCCTCTCGGTAGCCCTGATCTTCCTGGGCATGGCTCTGTGTTCTAGGAACCCACAAGCAGCAAGCTCACAGGTCTGGAAGGAAGAACGGCAGCTTTAATAACCCCCAGAGAGGCTCAGCCAGGCGTCAGGGGGAAACAGGAAGGTTAACCTTTCTTGCCTCCCTGGCTCCAGAGAAATAGATGTGTGTGTGGCAAGCTCCGGTTCAGGTTCAGCAGTGTTGTTGGCGTTTTTGTTTTGATTTGTCTTTGCTTTTGATGGGATCAGATGGTTCATTTTCAAAGAGAGACTGAAAGAACGATGTCATATATAAGAGCAAGAGCCTAGGAGTCCGACTTGTGCTTCAATTCTGGCTCTGCCTCTTATCCCCTGGGTGATCTTCTGGCAGTTTATCCCACCTCTCTAAGCCTCAGTCTTTGTTACCTAAAAATTTGGGATAAAGATAATGTACCTCATAGGGATGTGGTGGGGATTAAAGGATAATGTTACAAACCCCAGAGCACATTGCAGGGCACAAAGTAGCTGATAAAAAAAAAAGAAATCTGTTGATGCCACCAGTGCTAGCTATTGTTATGGACATCGAAGCAAAGCAGAGGACGCATACACGGCAGTCCCCTCCTTCCCAAAGCTCTGCCGGGCAGAAAGCCAGGGTCCTGGAACTTAAAGGGATTTTGGGATGGGGGGGACCTTGAACGGGTGGGATCCTGGAGTCCCTGGCGTTGGCAGAGGCGGGGAGAGTTGGGGTGGGTCGCAGTGCCCGGCAACCGGAGGGTCCAAGTGACCCAGCCCTGGCAGGGCTGGTACCCGGGAAGAGAGCCTTTTCTCCTGCCTCTGGCGTCTCCGGGGGCCAGTTCTGGGGCGGGAGTGAGGGAAAGAGAGGAGGGGCGACTGGGGGAATTTCCCCGCCTCTCTTGCTCCTTCCATAAATCACCGCAGTCTCGGTGGCGGCGGAGCCGGGAAGTGCGCGGAGCCGGAGCGCAGCGTGGTGGCACCAGACACCTCCCTTTCCCCCACCGCTTTCTTTCTTTCTCGTCTTCTTTTTCTTTTTCTTCAAACCTCCCCCTCTCCCCTCTCGCTCGGTGGCTGCCCTGGCCCAGCAGCCCGATTGCCGCTCCGCCTCCGCTGGGTGCTGCCGGCCGCCCTCGCCGCTGCCGCCTCCCTGCGCCCGGACTCCGGGAAGCGAAAGCTCGGCGGCTCCCGGCTTGCGCCCCGACTGTCAGCCCCGCGGCTGCACGGCCCGCGCCCCCGGGGTCAGGCGCCGCCGTTCTTCCCGACGCCACAGCGTCGCGGGGCCGCGCGGGTGTCCCGGGGACCGCTCGGGGGCCGCTTCCTCTCCCGCCCGCCGCCGGAGCTGCTGATGGTGGCCGCCCGCGCTCCCGCGCTGTAGCCGGGCGCCCCCTAAGTTTGGAAGCCGCCGCGGCGCGCGCAGAGGCGTCTGGACCCGGGGAAGAAAGTTTTGCGGGGTGCGCCGAGCGGGCCCTGGGCGCACCTCCCGTGGCTCTCTCCCCGCTTCCCGGCGCCCGGAGCCCGTTGGCGGGGAGTGGGGGGAGGCAGCATGGCCCGCGAGCCGGAGGAAGAGGAGCCGGCGGGGGCGGCCGCCCTGGCCCGCGGCTGCCGGGGCTTGCCCGGCCGGGCCGGGGCGGGAGCGCCGCGGCCGTCCCTCTGGCTGTTCTGCGGGGTCGCGTGCTGGCTGCTGGGCGCGGTGGCCCACGCCGACTTCTCCATCCTGGACGAGGCGCAAGTGCTGGCGAGCCAGATGCGGAGGCTAGCGGCAGAGGAGCTGGGGGTCGTCACCATGCAGGTAAGGCCCCCCCCCCGCGATTGCGCCCCCAAACTTGCCAGGCATTCTGCCTCTCCTGCGCAGAGCCCCTTCCCCAGTGCAGGTCCCCCTTGGCCGTGCACCGACCTCTCTGGCACGCACAGCCCCCCTCCCCCTTCCACCGGATACCTCTGTCCTCTGCACAGGGTCCCCCCACGCCCACATGCACACCCACTCTTCCTTGCACTCAGGTACTCCTCCTCCCTTTTTCCTCTGCAGAAGCCCTTGCCCTTTGCACGGGACCCACTTTCCCTCCCACCCAGCTCTTTTATCTCCGCAAGGGTTCTCCGATTCCCTCGCACCTCCTTCCCTAATGTGCACGGTTCTCCTCCTCGGTCTTGTTTTTACCCCGTCGCCTCTGCAAACTTCCCTTCCCTCTTTGTGTACCCTTCCCGGGGCAGACGGCCCCGCCTGGCTCGGATGATTTTCCGAGGCCCCCAGCCTACCCCTTGACCACCTCCTGGTGTCCACCCCTACCGCGCGCATTCACGGGGGGCGCCGCGGGGGAAGGCACCAGCAGGGGAGGCACCCGCAGCTGCTCTCGGCCCACCTGGGTCCCTGCGGAGAGAGGCTCTGAGCGGACTCCGAGCTCCCCGTCCCTGCCCGGGGGCACTGGGGGGAGGGTTTGGCTTGGCAGATTCCTGGTGGATTCCCGACACTCTTGTCCTGTGGGGGAGACTTTTGTTGTTACTGCTATTGTCCGTTGCGTGCTGTCCGCCGTACGATTTTTGTTTTGTTTTGTACCTGCCTCTTGGGGGTGGGGAGTGGGAACGCAGTGAGTGAGGTTCCTATTTTTCCGGTTTGTTTACCGTGCTGTTCCTCCCCGGGAGGGGAAGGGGGCTCCCAAAAGAATGAGGGGGTCTATCAAGGAATCCTGACGGTGTTGCTAATAACCAACCACACAGCGGGAGTAAACATTGCTGCACGGCAACCGCCGGGAGATTGTGTCCCGCCGTGGTTTTAACCTAACGCCTGGGCCGGTAAGGCCCTCTAGATTGGGCGAGGTTGAGATGGCATTAGGAGTCTGAAACCTTTGCTATAACGTTCTTCAGGAAAACAACCTCTTATGTCATCTAACAACAACAAGGGTGATGAACGTGGTCTTCGAAAGAACGAAGTTTCCAGGAATGTGTTCTTGGAGTAGGTTTCAGGATCCGATTTTCCGGTGACCACCAGTCCACCTCCCACCAGGAGCGAGAGGTGTTTTGAGTCACTCAGGCGGGGTTTTGTGTCGCTTTGGTAGGATTCAGGTTTCTGACGCCCCCCCCCCCCCCCCCCCCGCTTTTTTTTTAACCCCTCTTCCCTGCGACCTCCCAAGTCTCCTCCCAGGATGATGCAGTTTTCCCAAAGCAAGTTCTGCAGACCTTTTACACTACAGTGAACGACAATTAGAATTACTATTATTATTGTTTAACAGTTAGGTGAGGTTGAAGAGTGGTTGGTTTGCTTGAAGGAGAATTCTGTACAGTGTATCTTTGCAGACAGCAGCCCTGAAGTGCAATAGAGCCTGGTTCTTCATTTGCATAGTAATAGACAAGCTTTTAAGTTACCCCACTGAACTGTCCTTTTCTGTGCAGAACTTTCAGGTTCAGGTCTAGTTATAATTTTCTTCCATAGGCATTTTGTGATCTCTGATGATTGTTGACAGAGTTCTTAGGAGTGAAGCGGCTGTTAGAGGAAACAACTAAAATGTTAGGAAGAACACTGGTGAATGTTTCCATTTAGAGCACAAACAATTGCTTTTTTTTTTTTTTTTGCATGGAGGCATCTTTTTTAATAAAGGACACTTCATATGTTGCTGTGTTGGACTGTGCTTGTAAGATTAGTAGGCATTTGTCACCTTCAGCCCGTAACTGGGGCTGGACAAGGGAACCCTAGGATTTTTTTTTTTTTTACCCCCTTCCCCATATAAGCTAAGGACTTGCTTTCTCTAAGATGCTGACAGCAGTTTTACTGTTTCTCACCCGATCCTTGACAAAAGGTGAAATCGGATCCTAACACATTGTCATTTAGGTAGGGATCCAAAGCAAATGTAGTTTTAAAAGGCTTCTCTGTTGAAAAGGAGACACTTTAGAAAAAAGCCCTGATCAGTGGGGGGTTTGTGCCCAAATGGCCCTTTATCTCCTCCCAACTGGCCTCTTTCTAACACCTTTGCAACCTCATTGTGGAAACTGGCCTCCTGGGGACAGGGTTTTGTCTGGCAAAATGTGAAGTGGCTTCTCTCCTTTTTTGAAAGGAGAAGCACATACTGTATTTAATATTTAAATTCCTCCTCTTGAGCTGTACATGGATCTGCCACTTGCCTCCATCTGGGAAAATTGGGGAGTCTCTTTTTAATTTTGCCAGCTTTTTTTGGGGTGGGGGGTGGGGAGGGTACTTGTAAAATAAAATCGAAGGCAGGTTAGTTAGGTTTCTGACCCATAGAACAAAGATTGTGAGCCTCACATTTCCCTCTGTAATCCTCTGGAATTTGTTCAGTGGGACTGAAATTTTGTGGGGTTAGTGACCTAAAGTGCAGGTTATATAGTCCTCCCTGTGGAATGCTGAATTTTATAGCTGCAGAGCTAATCTGTTGTTCCGAGGTAGGAGGCCTCATGTGGACAGTAAGGTGAGCTGGGCAGACTTCCATGTGAGGAGGCTGGGGAAAGCTTGTGTCTCTTTGCAGGAAAAAAAAAAAAAAAAAAAAAAGCCCTCCCTTTGAAGAAGGGATTGACTCCTTTCATTTGACCTTGGCATTTCCAGCTCAGTGCAGACCTTTCTGGACAGCATCTTATTTGATGAGAAACGTCAAAGTCAGTATATATGTAAAAAGCCTGCATTCAGACTTTTAAATTGCTCCTGTTGGGGCCGAAATTCTCCAAAGACATTTTTTTTTTCTTTTTTAGTTTTGAGAAATGGCAAAGTAAGTCCTGAAGCGAGGCCTGCTGCACATTTCGAAAGGCAGCACATACACTGCTCACAGGAGGTTGCAAGGGGTAATTTTACAAAAACAAAAACCAGGCCTTCTTTCAGCGCTGTAGTTTCCCATGACAAGTTCTTTTGCTTGCTGATAGAGAAGACAGTTTGAAAAGCGGTCCATCTTCAAGATTTTCTTGGAAAGGTTTCTTTCCTGGAGGCTGCCTGCTCTTGTTTTGTTGTTGTTCCTTTTTAGTAATGGAGAAAAATTTTTAAAGCCTTGAAATGATTGGCACCAACTAATTTTGCCAGTTCCCTGGGAAAGCTGTCACTGAGCACTGACCCCCTGGCAGCAGGCATCATACATCATGGGTAAAAGTCAAAAAACCTAATCATCGTTTCCTCAGGGGTCTGGTTGAGTGAAACCATCTTCGTTGTGATCTGGGGAGCAGAGAATGGCTGTGTCCAGGGAGACTTGCTTCTGCTTATTCACTCATGCAACAAGTTTTTATCAAGCAGCATCGTGGAGGGGAAAGAACCCTACATTGGGTTCCAGCGTCGCGCCTTGCAAGTGGGATGACCTTCACGTGCAAATTTGGGAATGGTGTTTCTCCCCAGAGATTTGCTCTGTGGACCTAATGGGAAGAGTGCATGTGGAGGCACCTGTTCGTGTGAGGCTGGGGCTGGGAAATGTTGATGGGTGTGGTTGTTCTTAAATGGAGAACTGTTCATTGAAAGCTTACTGTGCACAGAGCACTATGCTAGGCGTTTAGCAGATTTACAAGGAGGTATTCCAGCACAGCCCCGTACATTTATAATCTGGAGGAGGAGGTAAGATAGCATGCACAGGTAAAACAGTTAAGCAACAATGGCTGCTTGTTAGAAGGCATGTCTGGCTCCGGGAGCCATTTCACCAGGCACTTATAAGGCCCATTTAACATTATATGACAATACAGGCTTCCTAACAGCGAGGGCCTGGCACACAGCCAGTGTGCCCGCCTTGATGTTAGCTCTAACACAGCTCTGCTGGGCTGGGCATAGTCACTGTGAACTTGGCAGGCACACCAGCAGGTTGGTCAGACAGCTGCTGTATGTGGCCTGGAAGGGGGTGGTGGGAGGTCCTTCCAGTAGAGGCAGAAGAAATAACCAGAAGCACAAACTAGAGCTTCCACTCCAATTGCAGAAAGAGCGGCAGCCGGGACAGATGTGATTTCAGAAACTGAAGGGCTCAACTGGGGTGTGGTGTTTGCTGAAAATATAGAGCACTGTAAATAGTGGCTGCAGCTGAAAGTGAAAGGGCGGCCTCCTCTGTATGCAGTTGGACAGCATTGCATAAGTGCATCGTTCATTTTTGCAACAAATGTTCAGCAAACTTTGGAGGAGGGGGCTTCTGCTCTACGAGGGGGGCCTGGGGTTAGACTAAGCTGGGCAAGTAAGGTGAATAAGGCCTGATCCGTGCCCTTAGCTTTCAGCTGGTGATGGAGACAGACAAAAGCAGGTGTTATGATATCGGAGGTTAGTGAGAGGCAGAGAGGTTTTAGAATGCAGTGGTTTAGTGCCATGGAGGAGAGAGGAGCAGGGCATTATGGGAGTACAGAAGAGGGATGCCCAAGCCCATCTGGTGAGGTCACAGAAGGTGGCTTGTCCTCTCTCGGTCTTTCAGTGAACTGTCTGCATACACAGGCCAATCCTGAAAGCAGCAGCAGCTTCAAACACGAATGGTATCCAAATCAGTAGTTCATCAGACACTTCTAATTCCCTTGGATGGCACTGGACAAGGTAGTTGGCATATCTTTAAATGCCTGAATAGGGGGTGGCTGTGTCTTCATGTGACCCCTTGTCTTGTTTCTTTGGGCATCACCCCTGGAGCTTCTGCGGTTACTGGACATAAACGTCTTGGTGCCTTTCCTGTAACTGCATGCTGATACGCAGTGATGTTTAGGTAAGGTTTGTATTTTTCCTAAAATGTCCATTATACAGGAACGTCATGTTTTGGATGCTTTGAATGTCTGCTTAGGCAATATAGAATGTTTTAGGGGTGAGAAATCACCTGTATTTGCAAATAATATGGTTTGATTCTGTCTAGGCCTTGTGTACAGTATAAGCCTTAGTGGACAACCTGCTGACTTGCTCTCTTCTGAAATTGAATATTTGGAGTGGAAGGAAGTTGACGATTGATGGATGACTGATTTGAACTTGATAAGCATGAGCCCAAGAAAAAGCATGTTGAATGACTTCTGATGGAGTATCCCAGTTGTGCTCAGGACTTCCTTCCCTTCCTCTCCACTAACACCTGTCTTATAGCTGGCATCCTTGCCCGTGCTTACGCTTTTCGTGCCAATCATACTTGAGTCTGGAGGGGTGTGGGGGAGGGGAAGGAGATGGCTTCACACTTTATAACTTGGTGCTATTTCTGGTTGCTGCTTAAGGAGTTCCTTCCTTAAGCTTAAGTGGATGAACAGACAGGAACCTTGCAGAACTCTGGAATTTTGGGGATTATGTGCAGTGGGGTTTACTTTGCATCTGTTTGGACCCGGTGTAAAAACGTGTTGAAATCCAAAATATTGA